>NC_136891.1:28383478-29883140 GCF_949152265.1 Phoxinus phoxinus
TGATTTATTTGCCTGTGTATGTGTATGCGGGTTTCATGGGTAGACATACCATCTTGGATGCATTGAAAAGGAGAAGAGAGAGGCGTTGTGTAGTCTGTTTTTTGTTTGTCTGGCTAGCGGTAGCACGGCCATTCATCTTCATCATATATAATGACAGAAAGCTTCTATTCTCATCTTTCTCACACACGCTGGCCTTCTTTCTTAGTTTCAGCAAGTTGTGTTTTTCTTTGCCCAGAATGTCTCTCTTCATTTTTTACATATCCGTATCTTTTCCTTTCTGTCTTTCTTTGTTATCGGGTGTTGAATTTCTCACAGGTTTCTGTGTGGCACTTTGGTGGACATTCACGCATGGATATGAATGATAAAATATCGTACCATTCCCCGGAATCAATTACACATATTATAATTATGCTGGTATCTGGTAATAACATCTGTCTCAGCGTTTGGGCAATATGTGTCTCATGAGTCATCATGACCACTCTGCTTCCAAATATGCTTTTTAATTTTTTTATTTGAATATCACCACAAATATACAATAACTGTAGTTTGTTTGTGCTTCACATAATTTGTTATTAATTGCAAAAGTCCATGAAGTGGTTTGTGTATGTAAAATGTTCAACCATACACTTTTTTTTCTTTTAAAACTGTACATAACCAGCAAAAACTCCTTGTTTTAGTTCAGTTGATTAATGACAGGTGAGTATGAGGTCCTTTAATTTTGTTTAAGACAAATGCAATGTGGTCCACTGCGAGTCTGACTACCTCTGTGTCGTCTGAGTGTACAGATCACGGATGTTTTAGACCGTGTTTACTCTTGTATTTAGCACTGTGATAAGTTCACCTGAAATTAATGATAATACCAGATATAAACAGTGTGTTAGCGCTGGTCCGCACTTTTGTTTGATATTGTCCATATTCCTTTGACAACACACACAAACAGGTTTCCATCTTTTATGGAGACATTCCAGTTTGTATACTGTACAAACTGTATATTCTATCCCCTAACCCTAACTATCAAATACCTTTCTGCATTTTTACATTTAAAAAACAAAAATAAAACAAATGATTAACTGTTTTCCTCATGGGGACCAAAAAATGTCCCCCACAAGGACAAGGATTTAGGATATTGCTATTTTTTTTAGCACACACACACACACACACACACACACACACACACACACACACACACACACACACACACACACACACACACACACACACACACACACACACACACACACACACACACACACACACACACACACACTCCTTTCTCTAGTGCTTTGAGATGCTTAATTAGACTTTGAATTAAACATTAATCTTCTCTGTGCAGTGTTGCAGATGTTCTGTATGCAGATGCTTGATATCTGTCTCTCTCTCTCTTTCTCTGTGTGTGTGTGTGCGTGCATGCGTGTGTGCGCGCGTGTGTGTGTTCTCAGGGGGCATAATACCTTATGAATAGCATTACTAACACTACAAGCAGTAGTTTGTGATTTCTGCGCCACTAGTGTCACCAAACGGTACTGCAAAAACAATAACTGGGCAAACAGATAGCCCTGCCCCAAACTTACGCCATTGGTTGAGCCAGTTTTTCTGACTGGTCAGGACGTTTTCATAGAGCCATTGTCACAGTCATAGTCAGTATTTACACTCTTCAGGAAGTCAGTTAACCAATGGATCACTTATAATTGTCTCTGTGTATTAATATAGGCCTATTTTAAAACACCCAACCTCCTTCCTATAGCTGATGTCCAGCTCTACTCGTTCAAAAGACTTCTGCTTCCCAATGCTTTTAATGTATCTTCTTGTGAATTGCCTGGGTGTACAGGTATGCTGAGATGTGCCTTTTCCTGTTTGTGTGATTTTGGATGTGTCTGCACATGCTTTTTTCAGGTGGTATGTGAGACAAACAACTCACACGTAATGTTTCTTGAAGCACTATTGAAGCACTTCTGACATTTGCACAGACTCAGTACAATAGCAATGCATTGACAGCATGTGAAACGTAGGCACTTTTACGTATGAAAAACTTTTATGACATGCAAATGTTTATGAATCCTCTGTGGTTTGTGGAATATTGAATTCATGGAATTAATAGGTTGATGTTATTTTATTTTAAAATTAGATTAATTAAATATGTGTAGCGCCATCATATTAATTTACCGCAGTTAGGCTAACGCTTTCACATTTATTCAATCTTAGCTTTCACCTGATTGGACATTGGACAAAGTATGATTTCTAAAGACTCTCATACTTGTTAAAGGGGACCTATTATGCCAGAAGAGGGCGGAGCCTGTACACAGCTCTTGCCTCAGATACTCTGCCAAAAACGAAAACATCTGTTTGGTTTTGATTATAATCTCACACTTATGTGACATTGCAGTTCTTCTCATCATGAAAGTTTATTATTTGCAATGCCGTATTAGTTTAAACTTCTGTTAATATTATTGTGTCTATCCAAACGTAAATCAAGTTTCGCATGAAAACCTACGAATACTGATGGGATCGACCTGTCCTTCAACATTTCACACTGACTTTTTAACCGCCCATATGGGTGTGATGAGCTTCCGTTGTCTTTCATGTCAGGTTACTTCAAAAGAAAGTGTTAAAGGGTTAAGAAGTGCTTTAGAGGTAGGATATCACACTTCTTGAGGGCTTATGCTAACATGTCTAGAGCTGTTAGACAACATGTTGCCGGTATGTGGGCTGGAAACACAGTTCTTGTGAATCAGATTTGTGTCAGTATACATCTGTGTTTGAAAATGGAGGCCAGTGCTCTGACTCATTTGAAGGCTGATCGCTGTCAGGATGAACATGATTTTGATTTGTGTACTTCTGCTTGGTTTATATTTTTCTTTTAGTAAGAACAGATCATCAGTTATGGGGGTGGGGGATGGTGATTGATTGTGTATACGTGCATGTGTGTATGCCTGCATGCAGCGGATGGCTCTGGTCAGACAGAAGCATGTCGTCATCAGGGTGTCACACGTGTAGGGCCTGCGTGTTGCCGTGATGACCTTATTTTCAGGCATAGTGAGCGGATGACTGCTGAACGTGTGCGTGAGCGGTTTGTCCTGCGGCATTTGCTGGCTCACTCGGTGACCGCATAACCCATCTACTTATCTGTGCCAAGGCACATCACAAAAGCAGCACGCTGCACAGAGAGAAGAAAAGAAATGTTTAATAGTGTAAAGAACCATGTTTACAAATGTTGACGTTGAACTGGTATATACTGTACATAAACCGTCAAACATAGGCATGCATATATATATATAAAACAGTAATATTATGAAATATTATTACCATTTAAATAATTGTTATATATATATTTTTTTTTAAATAATTGTATTTATTTTAATAAATAAAAAAATTCTGGCAAAGCTTAACTTTTAGCCGACATTACTCCATTGATCCTCTAGAAATAATTTTAATATGATGATTTGGAGCTCAAGAAACATTTTTTATCTGTTAAAGATAAAGTTGTGCTTTTAAAGATTTTGTGAAAACCATGATACATTCAAAAGAACAGCATTTATTTCAAATAGATTTTGTAACAATGTTTAAGTAACCATCACTTTTTATGAAATTTAATGCGTCCTTGCTAAATAAAATATATATTTTTTAACTTTTGAATGGTAATATGATATTATACATACAGGGCCTAAAATGAACACTCGCCAAATGCGAGTAAAAATTATTATTTTTTAATGAATTCTATCAATACAATGTGAGAACATGAACGTAAACAAATGTTAAGGATGCTTGGGACAGTTGACAGGCCAGCGCTACATTGTCACAAGATTTTAAGCCTTGGCAATCTAAATATTCAAGACACAAAACGGAACTTAATTCATTACTCGCGGCACAACCCAGAAAGATGCGTCTCAGACTGCACACAAATACTGAACTGAGCTCTCTTTCACGTCTTCTTGTAGCCTGGGAAAACCCTGACAAATTTCCGGCAAATTTGACATTTGCTCTGCAAGTCCGACTGGCCAAGAGCCCATTCAAGCCCATTTCCAATTTTTCCAAATCGAGGCACCAATCACAAACGTTGAGGTTGGCTTTATACGATGACGATCGCTCTGATTGGTTTTAGGTATGTCCAATTGCACCCAGAAGCATTTGAGCGCCGTCCGTTTGTTCATTCACTCTGGAAATGGGCTGTGAATGAACCTTCCCCAGACCAACTCTCAGTTACAACTGAGAAGGGTCTGGTGTCAACCAGGGCTGCGTTTCCCAAAAGCATCGTAAGCCTAAGTTGATCGTAAAAACGATCGTACGACTGATCTTAATATTATGGTCTGTTTCCCAAAAGCATCGTAGCTTAAGTAGCACTTAAAAATCTACGTAGAACTACGAGTGCTCTGGAGTAATCGTACATCCCCAAGTGCATCGTAAGAAGACAGATTTCTGAGGTCACCTGCAGGACAACCGGCAGATTACACTTTTATCTAGATTTAACACACTGCAACGTAATATAATAATGTTTTGATTGTACTTTATTGTACACTTTATTTTACTCGTTTTTTGTTTACATTAATTTATAAATTAAATAATTAAAAAGGGAAGAAAAAGATAGAAATAGACACCTAAAATTAAATGAATTAACAAAAAAATATATAAAAGAAGTAATGTGGAAAATATGCTTCAAGGGCAATATAGGGATGAATTTAAAAAAAAAATCTGTCAATAACGTGCACGAAAACCAGCCATGTATTGGCGATTTCTTGGTTGGCCATCATGTGGTCACATGCCATCTTAGTCGTCGTCCTCCTCTTCCACCTCCTCCACCTCTTCATCTTCCTCCCCGTTAAGTAAGGGCACTCTTTAATGTAATCTTTTTGAAAGGTATCTTTTTTTTTCAGCCATTTTGTCAGTGCCTCCGCCTGTAGGTGCTTTATATAGACTTGTCTTGATTGCTAATCCACAACAGATGACGATTATTAGGTTAAACGTTCAGAATAAGAACAGAATAAGGTAATATTGCAGCACTTCGCAAATGGACAGCGACTCTTAAGTAGCACGTAGAACGCGTTCTCGCGCGTTCATGTTAAGTGCATTTTTGGGAAACGCGCGTGGAATTGCCGCGAGCGTTCGTAACCTTGCACGTAGAGAGCGCTCTTAAGAGCTAAAATACATCGTTATCGGGAAACCCGGCCCAGGCTAGTCTTCTTGGGCTTGAACGGACAAATTGACCTAAATTCTTTTTAGAAAAAGCCCATGTTGGCGAGTAGGCGTAAACAGTCGGTTATGTTTAAGTGAACGTAATCAGTAGAGAAAGATGTGTACCGGTATCAGTGTATTGGATCCATGGATTAGGTCTTAAAGTGACAGCAGTCTACTATGTCTGCTGCTTGCTGGGTTTTTTACTTTAATAAAAAAAACAAGATCAAAGAAAAAAATCATTCACTGTTCTTGACTAAATATCTTTTGTAAGGATTAATCTATGTGTAATTTATACAGTGAAGACTATCCAGTGTTGTTTTATTTGATTACTTTATTAATTGTCTCTACCTGAAAACTACTGGTACTTGTCTTTAGTTATGTTTTGAATTTATTAAATGTTATATTAGTTAGGCTAGTAGTTTTAGCTGTGGTATCAATATTGGAATAGAAAATTGTGACTTTTCACTTGTATCTAAAATTTTGGTGGTAGAACTGCCTGTTTTTGCAAAAACAGTTTCATGGCCGTTAAGTCATCGGCCATTGGCAGGAGTGGCAAAAAGTTGGGATCCAAAGTCGAATCCTTGAGATTGAAACGGGGGGTCCAAAGTTGAATCCCGTGCACTCGCCCCCTCAGAAGGGCTTGTTATATCCCTGTCAGACAATTATCGTTTTCAATTTTCAGGATAGCTAATCCTGAGCCGGCGTTCTGATGTAGAATCTGAAGCGTTTTGTTTACAATGTGAACAGCGTCAGAGACTGACATGGAAGAGAAGTTGAATTGAATAAAACAAAGGTCTTAGGGGTTTGGATCAACATGAAGTGAGTAAGATCACTCGTTATCTCCAAATAATTACCGCTTGTCAGATTTATTTCCCTGTGATTACTAATTAATTTAATTAAAGCTTTACTAATTACTAATTAAAGCTTTATTTCAGCTTTCACATGCACCTTTAACTGGTGCAAGCCTATAAAATCAAAGGAGTCTTCAGAAAAAAAAGAAAAGGATGACCTACATGTGACTGCCACATTCTCCTCTAGTCAAATACTGCTTCTGAGCGTTTCCCCCAGAGAGAAAGAGTTCAACAGATTGTGTCTGTCCTGCAGTGGCGCTGCAGTTGTTCTGCGTCCTCTCACCTTCCTCATCAGGTTAATGATGATGAGGAGCAGGAAGAGCAAAAAAAAAAATGTTGTTGCTAATTCGACACTTTAGCTGCATCCGAGACAGAGAGTTGGCTGAGTCCTTTCCCTGCTCAGCACCTGATCTCAGGGCCGGATCTGCACCTGGGCTGGGTGCTCAGTCACTGCTGGGAGACAGAGAGACTTTGGGAAAGGCACAGAAAGTGGAGCATGTGGGTTTACTGTTTGCATGAAAGATAAGAAATGCTCATCCCACCACATACACACATAAACCTGGGTTAAAATCCTCAGTTAATACACATTATTAAAAAAACAAGTAACAACGCAACTGAGTGTTACAGTGCTTTATAGTGATCCTCAATCATTTTGATGTGTATTCCTTTTGACATATAAATATACATTTTGAGCGACAGCACTGTGGGAAGATGATAAGAGAAGGAAATGTAAAAGACCCTCAGAAGGTTTGACTTGTTTGGACTGTCCAAATGTTTTTTTAACGTAGAACACCATAAATGCATATGATTATCCCTACTAAATAGTAGGCAAAAAAACAGTTGGCGAAAAGTACCTGGATGACATTACTACTTCTAGCCAGATTCTGAAGCATCTGATGAACACTTAACTATCCCATGAGGCCATGGTAGAGGGGTTGTACATGGCAGTGAAGCCACGCAACTGATGCTGTAAGTCATGACAATGACATGGACAATGTAGTACGCTCAGATAACATTATATTACACATATTTATACTATATAGAACATACTTTTTTTAGCAGTCGCAAAGTAGATTTCTCTTCATGTCTAGTACCTACTCAGGAATGCCAGTCAATCACAAAACACAGCCAATCAAAACTGTTTACACTCTCAATCACACTAGCAATGCACGGCAACAGAGTGTCAAACTAAGAGTAGGC
The DNA here is from genome assembly GCF_949152265.1 of Phoxinus phoxinus. Taxonomy (NCBI): domain Eukaryota; kingdom Metazoa; phylum Chordata; class Actinopteri; order Cypriniformes; family Leuciscidae; genus Phoxinus; species Phoxinus phoxinus. The sequence goes on from NC_136891.1 coordinate 28,390,699, forward strand.
TACATCGTTTATATTTTCTTGGCTTCCGCGACTTCCATCTTGTTTTTTTTTGTGTGGAATTTGTCATATAATATCCGATTATAAACAAAACCAATTTGCTTTTGCAGAGCAGAAAACAGTGTCTTCTCAACATGTACACAACACGAATCAAAGTAGGCGGGTCAACGTAGACGTTGTTCGCGGGCAGCCAATGAAGACCATAGGCATGTGTTACCGTGTTACGTATGCAGGTCACAGAAGTGTGACTAGAATTCCAGACGACCTGGTTAGGCGGTTCAGATTCGAGTCTTTCATTTGGGAGACAATAACTTTATTTATCGTGCACTTTCGACTTTACAACTTTAAAGTGTTGTGTTTACAACACAACTCGAGTGTTTACACGGCATGGAAGGTAATATTCGAAAAAGCATAATAGGGACACTTTAAAGCAACTTAATAATCAAAGCTACAAATACGTGTCCCCTCAGCTTGAGTGGGCTCTTGAACGCTATTGTATTGGGCAATGCAGGATCTCTTGTCGTCACAGTGGCAAACTCGGAGAGGACCGCATATGTGAAGATATCTGGAAAACTAGGCCAACCAGAGCTGCTCAAGTGAAGCTAAAGTGTGAATTAACAGAAGATCACACACACACACACACACACACGCACACACACACACACACACACACACACACACGCACACGCACACACACACACACACACACACACACACACACCAACAGTGACCTCCTGCTCTAAAGATGTTTGTGCTCTTAGAATAGATACATATTTTAAACCTTCAGTACACAAGTGTCTTAAAAAAAGACTTTAAATGCACCATTGGGGTGTCAGTTCTATCCTTGGCTGTGACTGAATTTGTGCAGAACAACACGCAAACACATGCAAAATGGATCATATGCAAAGGGAGCATTCTCCGTCTGCCATAGGAGCAGGTCAGTTGTATCTACCGCTTCAGACTGAGCACAGGTCTCAATGTTAAGCGCTCAGAGCAAAGATAACAGACACTCCAGCACTACAGTATATCCTGCACACATTAGAGAACTAAAGCAGATCAGAGAGAGAGAGAGAGAGAGAGAGAGAGAGAGAGAGAGAGAGAGAGAGAGAGAGAGAGAGAGAGAGAGAGAGAGAGAGAGAGAAATAAAGTCAATGCGGTCGCTCGGCTGGGGGTGGGGAGGGGGTGGTGTAGAGGGATGAACATAAATCTGCTGCTGTCTTCATCCTGCTGTTCTCATCACAGAGAAGAAGAGAAACAGAAATGGGTGGGGATGGTATAGAAAAAGGCATAAGAGAAAGAGAGAGAGAGGAGAGAGAGAGAGGGATGGTGGAGGGAAGTTAGGTCTGCATAATTGTCCTTGCTGGCTTCTGCCAATGTGATGTCAGTGATTGGCTGAGTGAGTCGCATGATACATAGATGCATGAGTTTCATAGGACGGGGGAGAGCACAGGGAACCGGTCAATGCAGTCAGTGTATGTCAGTGTCCACAGGGGATACATGTAAAGTTTTATTTTTGTGAAAAATATTTTTGTTTGTGTTTTTAAAAGGCCTCTTCAGATGCTTTGATGACTCAGAAATATACACTATTACATGTATGTATATATATATATATATATATATATATATATATATATATATATATACAGTATATATACTGTATATATTTGTAGTCTAAATGATCATATAATATGGTATCAAATATTTCATTGAGATGGAAATATTAATGAACCAAATATGGTATGAATGTATTAATCAATTCATCTTAAATGAGATATAAGGAAGTTTCCTTATTATGTGTTAAAACAGAAAAGTTAGTTAAAAAAATACACTTATTAATGAATTAAAAAATAAATAAAGTCCTATCCCAGCATTATGTAAGATGAGCATTACTTTGTTTAAGAACCCCGCCTGGTCTGACCAAGCACATTTTCTCTCAACATTGGCTCAGCTAATGGTGTGAGTTTGGGGAGGGACTATCTGTTTGCCCAACCAATGGCAGACGAGTCCAGCTTTCCATTTGGTGCTGCTAGTAATGCAGCTACAGAGTTCACAAAAGGATAATGGGGAAAAAACAGGCTGTGAAATTTTGAGCAATTTAAGTGGATTTGAAAAATGTCCCCCAATGAGTTTTCCTTGGCCATTCATCGGTCTCTCCGCTTGTCTTAGTAGTTCTCTCAGAACATGCGCCATGAGTGTATAATCCACCAGACAATGAATTACTTGACGACTTGTCACAACTCCAAAAGACCCCCCCCCCCCCAAAAAAAAATATATATGTGTGTCTCCTTCTCCCTCCTCCTTGCTGTCTTTTTTCTCCCTGAGATTATTACTTTCCCTAATCCTTCCTCCTGCTGCACTGAAGCTCTGATCTTCAAACCCATCAGCAGATTAAGTACAGATAAGGAGCACGACACCTCCTTTGATAAACTTCACAAAGACTGATTAAAGTGTATTTATATGTGTGTGCATGCCTCCCAAGTTAAACATGTCAAAGCAATTAAAGAGATCAGATAGACCGAGCACCACTTTCCCATGATGCATTTCTCTTTACAATTGTTAACAAAATAAAGAAATGGAAAAAGTGTTGGACCTCAAATTAAATGATCAGGAGTCTTAAAGCGGTGGTATAATGCCCTTTTCACAAGATGTCAAATAAGTCTCTGATGTCCTAATGTATGTGAATTTTTAGCTCAAAATTCAGATATTTTTATATAGCATGTTAAAGTTGACACTTTTTAAGGGTGAGCAACAACACACCGTTTTTGTGTCTGTCCCTTTAAATGCAAATGAGCTGCTGCTCTCGGCACAGGGGGCGGAGCTTCAATATTGTTCTTTTACCTCACACAGACATACACTGAAAATGTCAATGTTTATGTTCAAACCGGAGTCAGACAACAATAGAGACTCAAGAAGAAGTGACAACATGTAGAATGCAACAGGACATTTCTGAATGGTTAGTTGATGAATTTATGTAGTTTATGTGTATTATCTTCTAGTCATTAATTAGCATATTCTGTCATGCTAGTCTATAAATCGCGTTCCCAGAGGAGGGGTTTATGCAAATTTTAGGGTTAGTGATGTCACTAACCTGGGAGGAATGTTGTGTAGTCCCTACCAGCCGTTTGTTGTAGTCCTTAAAAAATTATTTCTTTAAAAGCAAATATCTTTGCTTTGAACTTTGAGCATTGTAACTTTGCAGATGTTGTTTATGCTCAAACAGCAACATTACACACTAACTAAATTATAAACGTGAAATCATAATCAACCACCCCTTTAAATTAGAGACTAAGAAAGTTTAATATCACCCCTCAAATAATATATAACACATTTGTTTGTATAACTAGTGGCTCCCAGGTAGTTTGAGACCCCTGCAGTATATCAGATATACTGAGCTTTGTGCAGGTACACACACAATAACCTGCAGCGCTTTGAGATTTCAGATGTCAATTGGAACTGAATGTGCTGCAGTTTTGTCAGAAATGCATTTTGTGCTGATGCAGCGTTGCGTTGCAATGCTGTCTGTCGGACCACTAGTCTCTAGCTCTTTAACTGCTGCAGTGTGCGAGTAAGCGAGTGTTTGTGTGTGTGTGTGTGTGTGTCCGCTGCATGGTGTAGCTTATGAGAGTGCTGATTGTGTCTGGTGATGGTGTGATTTAGTATCTCTCTCTATCTCAGTGGTTCAGCAGTGAGTTATGATGAGGACATCTCTGTCCTCTCCTCTCTGTGTGTCAGTCGTGTGTTATCCTGATGCTTGGGTCTGGATTAGCAGGCTAGCAGTGGAGTTTGCAGGGGGAAGGGATGGAATATCTCGCATGTTTAAGCATTATCTGTATATCTATATGATATATACAAGCCTAAGGGAAGCATAACTACTTAACTCTGCAAAAAGAAAGTAAATAGTTTATTCAATTAAATATTAAATATGTCAAAACACATGGTAGTTCAATCTAGAAAAATGTGACAAAATACAAAAAAGTATATGATATAATATACACATGCATACACATAAAGATTGCATAATTAGTTAGCTACATGAAAAAAGTAAACAGACCCAAAATTATTATATTTCTTTAGTTAATCATGTAAATAACATTATATTGATAGTTATTAGACAAATGGGAGACATGTGCAAAATCTATAATATAATATATCATGCACATACAAATTATAATTACTTTCAATGATTTTTCATGATAGTTCATACAGATATATGTGACGAGTTTGTGAAAAAAAAATATATATAAATATATATATATATATATATATATATATATACATATATACAGTATATACACATACACATATATATATATAAGCGTCTTGACTACAAATTATATGGGAGAAATGTCTGTGTGATGAATATAAAAATCCGTCAGTCCTGCAACACTAAGACTGAAAATATGACTGGCACATTATGTGTTTACACACACACACACACTAAATGTGTGTGTTTGAGTTCAGATCTTTTTGGGACAGTTTCAGGAATTGAGTCTGATATCTCACTCTGATGAAAATATGTTTGTATGTGTGTCTAAGACTAGTACATCCCAGTCTTAGAGCTGTGTTATTTGGGTAGGTTCGGGATAATCCATTCACTCAAAAGAGGATTGAAGCGTCAATCTGGTTTTGATGACTTAGATTCAGACCATTGTGTGTTTTGATGTAGTCGAAGATTTAGTGTACTGGATTTAGTGCTAGCGTGTGTGTGCGAGCTGTAAGTAGCCAGCAGAATATTCTGGAGATTAAATTCATTATTATTAAGAGAAGAGGATCACATAATTCTCCCTCTTTTTGTAAGGTCATTATGAGGTCTCCCTGGGCTATGGCCTACATCGCCGTAATCACAATAAAAAACAGGGAAAACAAATGAAAATAGAAAACAAGAAGAAAGAGGTTAGGTTTTAGATCAAAATATTGTTGAGAGCATCTCTCTCTCTCTCTCTCTCTCTCTCTCTCAAAAAAAAGTTTGATATTGTGATATGTGGTTACAATACACTCTATCAATCATGTTTGATGTTATTGACGTCCAAACTGGACACAGGTGCGCATTATTGTTTTTTTTTACATATTTTCAGTGTGTTCCATGAAAAATAACAGCATACATGTTTTGGAACGACATCAGGGTGAGTAAATAAAGACAATGATTATAATGATACTTTTTGGATGTACTGTCCCTTTAAGAAAATAGAAGGTACATATAAACTGCAATAATGTGGGATGGATGACAGCGAAGGGAATGAGAAGAGAAAGTTAGTGATCAGGGTCCAGTGAAGATTCATAGAGAAGTGAGCGATTGAAAGAAGGTTTTGAACATGGGGAGAGAGCGATGGAAAAGTGCATGAGAGTTGTTAATCTCTCTCTCTCTGTGTTGCTCTGTGCCCTGCTGCCCGTCCATATGGCTGTGTATATGTGTGTGAGAGAATATAAATGAAAGAGGAAATTGGGTGCAAGGTGACTGACACACGCCATCAGTCAAATAACGGGATGCTTGGATTAAACAATAACCTCTGCATTGCTGTTATTGTGGCTGCATGCTTTACGTGCGAGTGTGTCAGGACAAAGACACGGCTTATGACTTCAGACCACAGATTGCTGCTTTATCTCTAGCAGGAAAGCCCGTTTTAATTAACATCTGCCTAAGCCCATTAACGAAGGAACAGACAAGACCATTGTGTCGCATCTTTCTCTCGGTCTCTCGTACTGTATATACACACTGCACAGAGCATTTGTCCTTATTAAAACAGATAGTATCATTTGCTACAGAGTTCAGAGTTCAATGATCGTTTGGTGAGAATTTGTCTTGTTCCACTAAAAGACAATGCCAAAATTAAAATTTTATTGATTATTTTTTTTTCTTTTTTTTCTGTAGAACACAAAAGTAATTTCAGTTACTATGGGCTGTCAAACTCCCAAAAGGCAAACAAACAAACAAACTTTAGGAAATATATTATTTCATGTCAAGACAATTCTGGGTCTGAGGAATTAGTACATTTGTTTTATTAACAATTGTGTGTTAGTGGTAGTTATCACGTAATTTTATCCTGAACCAATGTCAATCGACCAGTGCGAGGTAATTGCCTTTCTTCAGGTTGCCAACAGGATTTGAGTCGTTTCATCGGCGCTGTAACGGAACCTGAGTGAAAGCAGTCGTTGTAAGTTTGCACACCTGAGGAATTCCAATCAGTGGTCAGTAGTAAGTGAGATATACGGCCGGTGTCAAGCTCTCTGCAACACGTCCCCTTTCTTTCCTTTATAGCATCCATGTGTGTGTAGACAGGCATGAATAGTGAGACAAAATGCTTGATTTTAAACCAGGTCCCTAAGGCATGGCATCTCTCCTGGTGCTCTCCTGTGCGTGCATGTGTCCACCATTGATTTATCTCTTCACAGTCGTCCCCTCAGAGAGAGCTCTGCTCCAGTAGCTGCCATAGCGGTGCCATCATTCACAATCGTTTTTGAGATGTTTTTATTATTTTCTTTATGTATGTATGCATGTATGTATGTATGTATCATCTATCTATCTATCTATCTATCTATCTATCTATCTATCTATCTATCTATCTATCTATCTATCTATCTATCTATCTATCTATCTATCTATCTATCTATCTATCTATCTATCTATCTATCTATCTATCGTCCTACCCGCAGTGAAATCTCATTGGTCCAAAATAAAACATCAAATATCTTCTCACTGGATATGATCACATCACACAGCAGTTTACATTTAGTGTGAACAGACATATTTCTTGTCGCTGGTTAGGACAGTGTAAAGCTCAGGGATTCAGGGAGCTGAGGAAAACCTATGACCTTGTGCGAGGGTTTTCTCGTGTGTGTCTAATCACGGGCTGATGGTTTATTGGTTTGTCAATGTCTCTGTGTGTGAGCATAGTGACATTTGGAGAACGCTCTCGAGTACAAATATATAAGCCGCAGGTCTATTTCTGAATGTGCTCATATGTAATCTACACCAGCGTCTGCCTGTGAGCGTGTACAGTAAGAGATAGCTTTTGCACATGGTTAGTTTTGTAAGGTAAGGAATCTCATTTCAAAGGTGAGGTGTTTTATATTCTAGTCTTTATGTTTGTTTCCCATGCGCTTCCTGGGGCGAAACGTATTTGTTTGTTGATCTCCTCTGCGACAGCAGCGTAAACACATCAGCGACACAACTGCACACACACACAAAGATTAAGTACAAGTCCAAATGTACCCTCTTGCAACAATGTGATAATTCAGTCTCCTCTGCGTGACTTTCCTTTACTAATTAGCACATAGATGATGACACATTCATTGTATGATAAATGTATCTTGCTGACCTAGTTGTCGATGTGTGTGTGTGTTCTCACAGGTGTAAAGGAGCGTCACACTATGGCCTCTCCGCCGAGAGAAAGCGGCGCTCTCAGGAGGGAGACTGCACAGACAGCACCTCAGAACTCACTGTGGCGGCACTGCCCGGGGAGGGATGCCCCTCCTCTGCAATCGCCCTCCTATCAGACGATCCAGGCCTGGTTAACCCCGCCTATGAGCCCAGTGTGGAAGATAACAGCCAATCCGGGAGCACCACCAGCCTGGCAGCACGCAGCGGTTCCAGGAAGAGTGAGTGTGAGTGCACACAATTGTGTTTGTGTGTATTTGTCGATATATATATATATATATATATATATATATATATATATATATTTTTTTTTTTATATAATTTTATATATATATATTTAAAAAAAAATAAGAATAAAAGTTGCATTTATTTATTTTTTAATAAAAAAAGTACATTAAAGGATATCCCCCACAGTATGAATATTTGTATTTTTCCCTCATACTTACGGAAATAGCTAATCTGACTAATGTCCATTGTTCAAAGTTGCCTTATGTGCCATTTATGTAGTGGATGTCTGAAAAGGCTCAGCTGAGACATGCAATTGATATTGCAGTTAAAGAAACAAAGAGGAGGAGATAGAGAACGTTCAAATATGCCTTATGAATACTTTATGAGGCCTGTTCCTGACCTCCACAAAGTAGTTCAGATATGTTTCATTGTCTGACGTCCCCTCGAAATGTGAAGCCTTAAGAATGGGGACAATAAATGCTGCTGCACCAGCATTTCTGGCTTCGGGACTGGAAACAGTGTGACACTGCAGCTGAACAAGCTGTCTGCCTCCAATTTTGTCAATGCCACTGTCAGAACTCTTGTCCATCAGGACAGAAAGAGTTGAGGAATGAGACAGAAAAACATGTATTGCAAGGGTTTTCCACCTTTACAGACCCATCAACCTCTGACCCAGACTGTCAGCCGTACCACTTTTAATCAATCTACACTTTATTTAATAGGAACATTAACTAACTTCACTATATTTTATCATCCCTAACTGATCATTAGTTTGTCGTAAACTCTCTACAGTTTTATATTTCTTTTCCACTGATCACCTGGTGGGTCTCTCAGCGTCCTGGGTGTATTCAAATTTTTAAACGCCATATATAACAGTTATATTTTTGTTATAATGTGAAACTTTTGTCTGTGATCTATAGATTAAGTTAGATAAACAGACATAAAAAGTTTCCTGCACTGTTCTGTGCTGATTCAGGTGTGACCTGAAGAAGTTATAACCTTACTGCAGTGTCCACAATACAGCACCAGCAGGTGCTGCTTACTTCAGATGTTCATTGCTTGGCCTGCAGGTGCAATGTATTTTGGTGCTAAAAAAAAGAGAACATTTGATTGGCTACTGTGTGCCGACTCAGTTGCGATTGGCTGTAAGTGGACAGAAGGATGTGTGAGGGACATGTCCAGGCATGTTTAGGCAGAGAAGTTTCTCTCTCCTTCTTTCTCACTCAGTTCCTTCATACAGTATCTTTCTCTCTCACGTTCATTCACAGATCGCAACTTTGACAGAACTTCGGTGCGTAGTCGCTCTTTTCGGCGCCTGAATCGAGCCTTTAGTGTCCTGAGGAGAACCAAGAGCGGGACAGCAGTAGCCAACGACACCTCAGAGGAGCGTGACAACCTCAGAAACGCCAACATACCACCAGAGGGTAAGTGTATGTGTCTTACAAGTACTTTACTTGGGCATTTGTCAGCTGGTCAGGGAGTCCAGCTGGTTGACCAGCTAAACACTAGCTTGACCTGGCAAGGAGACCAGCTAGACCAGAAGAAGACCAAATTAAACCAGTTAAAACCAACAAACCAGATGGATATGAGAAAAAAAGCGACAGAGAAAGAGTGCGTGTGTAATGGAGTAAGAAGGGATGGATAAAGATAAGGAGAGATAAATCAAAGATTGTTACCAAAGCTGTAGTTTACAGTCTGTTCAGGCACAGGTTCAATATGAATCTTTTACACAGAACAAATGCAAACACATTTACACACAAATTTACAGTATGAATATATATTGGCATAGCTCTATGGCTGCATATTGCTCCTTCAATCCTTTAGATTTTATCAATATTTTAGTTAAATCTGATCTCTTTAAGTTAACATTTTTTACGTTATAAAATGAGCAAATGTAGGCAAATGTGTTTATAAATGTGAAAAATGGTTGGTTATAACTGTGTAACTGTGCTGTTATGAAGCATTATAGCATCTTAAAAAAGCTGTTTGTGTCATAACGATAAGCTAATACACAAAAGAAGATATTTTGAAGAATGTCAGTAACCAAACAGTTGATGGGCCCCATTGACTTCTACAGTACCCATATTCTTCAAACTATCTTCTTTTGTGTTCAGTAGAAGAAATTCATACAGGTTTGGAACAACTTGAGGGTGAGTAAATGATGACAGAATTTTTATTTTTGGGTGAACTATCCCTTTAAGAACCTGAAATGGCAAAGAAATGGTCACCCACAAAACACAAAATCAAACATGTTCTCATCATCTGGGAATTAAGTTTCCCATCAATATGGTTCAATAGCATGATAAAACAATATCAATGGATAATAAAGGGTGCGTGTCAGAGGGTGACAGTCTGGTTTGGGTCCGCTCAGCACCGCAGTAGCATATGGTCCTTTAATAATGCAGATGGAGCCTGAGGAGACTTATCAGAGAACGACAGAGAGGAAATGAAGCAGTGTGTAGGGACACAGGGACTGGACAGATGAACGCTGAGTGAGGGGGTTGCTTTCTGAATGAAAACAAAAGTGAAAAAGACTGCTTGAAAGATTGGAAATGAGTGAGGAAAATACTGATATGTGTGTGTGTGTGTGTGTGTGTGTGTGTGTGTGTGTGTGTTTGTTCGTTATGTAACACACTGGTTGCAGTAGTAATGAGCTTCACTTTCTCTCTCCCTGCAAGCAATCAGAGGAGACGAGAGGAAAATATTGACTTTGAAAGAGAGAAACTGCAGATTGTGGAGAACAGGCGGATATGAGAGAGAGTGTGTGTAATGGAGAAAGAAGGGATGGATAAAGATAAGAAGAGACAAATCACAGAGATTGTTACTGAATCCAGCTGTAGTTTACAGTCTTTTCAGTTACAGGTTCAGTACACATCTCTCACCCAAAACGCATGAGCATTTTCTAAAGAAATGTACAGTATGTATATATTTACATAATTGTCTGACAACTCTAGCTCTATGGCAGCATAGCCAATATTCTTCAGTGATCATTCTAATGTTGATTCAAGAAACATTTCTTATTATTACCAATGTTAAACAGTTGTGCTCCTTAATATTTTGTTGATGAATAGAGTGTTCAAAAGAACAGCATTTATTTGAAACGTTTGCGATCACTTTTAAACAATTTTATGCGTGCTTGCTGAATTAAAATTAAAAAAAAAAAATGCTAACACTTTATTTTGATGCTCCCCGACACATATTCTACTGACTATAAGTAACTTTGCAACTATGCCAACTTATTCTACTAACACCTAACCCTAACCTAAAAGTCTACTAATACTCTGAGAGTCAGTTGACATAGTTGCAAACTTACTTATAGTTAGTAGAGTGTCTAATGTGTCAAAATAAAGTGTAACCAAAAACACATGTTGTATACAAACATTTGTGGTTGCCCATATTTGACCCAAACATGGGTTGAAACAACCCTGCATTTTAAGAGTGTAGTTGATCTTAATTATGCACATTAGTGGGTAAAATGATTGAAACAAAAGTCTAACTTCACCACTTTGTTCGATTTACCTTGAATATATTCTCGGGAAGTCTTGCCCCTCTCCCTCCCTTCCTCTAATGCACCACTGTAATGCTTTTTAAGGCTTGAAGTCATGTTTGGCCTGGCTTTGGTCTGGACAGATGCCCTGTTTGTGTAGCACAGAAAGAAATGATCATGTGGGAGTTCACTGATTACAGATACTCTTTTTCTCTCTTCCTCCCTCAGTATTTGCATTACCTCAGCTGCATCATCTAATCCCTGATGGTGAGCTCACCAGTATTAAGATCACCAGGGCAGATCCTTGTGAACCTCTGGCTATCAGCATTGTCGGGGGCAATGAGACGCCTCTGGTACGCATTCTCATTCAGGATATCTACCGAGAGGGGGTCATCGCTCGGGATGGAAGACTGCTACCAGGGGATATGATCCTCAAGGTGCGTATGTGTGCTAGATCTGATGTTACGTCATTGTACAGTAGGAGTGAATGGTCCTGGTTTTAATAGCACATGTTGTCATGGGCTTCGCCATCTGTTGTTCAGAAGGGAAGTGTGTGAGGATTCTGCATGTAGCCAGACAGAATCCGATTTTTTTTTAATGCGTTTTGTTTTAATTTTTAATTTAATTGTGTTAAGTAAAATAGGCAGGTATGTAGTGAATAAACTGACTAAAACATTAGCATAATTTATTGTCTTCATACTTTTATATTTACATTTGCAAAGCGAGTTACATTTACATAAATCCCTTGCTAATCGAACCCAAGACCTTATGGAGCCTTCACGAGCTATGGAAAATATGATATTTTCCACTTGTGAACTGGTATTTACCAGTGTGTTGTGTTCAAGTGCTTTGTTGTCGTAATGTAGGGAAAAGATGGACTCACAGATCCAGACCTGTTATTTGGCTAAAACAATTTTAAGATTGCTTAAGACATCTGCTACAGCAAGAAGATGATTTATCAACTCAAACAGTAAATAATATGCTGTATATTTTCGGTATATAACGGTATTTTTTAAAACTGACACTGAGTGTTAACGCACTATATTACAATTGTTAATGACACAACATTGTATAGGCTACAAAAACTATCCGCTAACAGTAGCAAAAAACGTTTAGTTGTGTACAATGCTTATTCACGACTCTTGCGTTGCTCTCCGCCATTTTGAAAAGGTCAAAGCTTATCTCATCTCGGCAACTCGTGCATCAAAATATTCACTCCGTATTTACCATAGCACGTGAAGGCTCCATTAGTGTTGCCAGTGCCATCCTCCACTGTTAGAGCTTTGAAAATGTAATACAAAAACAAAACAGTTCTCTTGATTTCTCTCTCATGCTGTCTTCCCTTCAGGTGAATGGTATAGACATCAGTAACGTGCCTCACTGTTATGCTGTGGCGGCTCTGAAGCAGCCCTGCACACTACTGCGGTTGACCGTACTGCGTGAGCAGCGCCACCGTTACCGTTCCCACCACCACTCCCCCACGGAGGCCTTCCCCACACACAACCCCACCATCCGGGATGACAGCCTGCATGTGGTCCTCGTTAAGAGGGCTCCAGATGAACAGCTGGGCATCAAGCTGGTGCGCAGGCCTGATGAACATGGCGTCTTCATCTTCCACCTGCTGGAGGGGGGGCTGGCCGCCCGTGACGCGAGGCTGAGGGTCGACGACCGTGTGCTGGCCATCAACGGCCACGACCTGCGATACGGCGCCCCCGAGCACGCTGCGCTGCTTATTCAGGTGAGCAGAATTATGGGAGAGGTCAAAGGTAATGTGGTGAGTATTAAGGCCTGTGTATACCAACAGACAAAACGGTGACAAACGGCACAAATCAATAGTGAATATGCATCAGAACTATTCACAATCAATGCAATTCCAAGTCAATCTCGAATACAAGTGTGCAAATCGATGAAAACGAAATGCAGGCTGTTCATGATAAAAAGCAAAATACAGCCCATCTGACAATACCGATTTCATTTGCTTTAGCAAAATACAGTCTGTCTGACAAACGCAACTTTCATGGAATGAATTTCATCACCACAATGCAGGTAAAACACCTTTAAATGACCTTTAAACAGCTGTGCCGGCGGTAATATAGTGAAAGTATCCGACCTTCTTCATCCACACAGATTGTAAGAAGCTCTTTAGTTTTGTTTCTTTCGTCTATTTCAATTTCACCTACATTTGTTTCCACGACACGAATAATCATGGTTTTTGACTTCCACACTACAGGCGACGTAAACGAATGGAGTAATTGCATCAGCTCCTTCAGAATTATGGGATTGGCTCAAACTCATTGACAAGCAGACTTTTTGTCAGAATGTCCTAACCGCAAACCATTCATTTTTATGGCTGTGTTTACACATAGCATTCATGTGAAACCAGCAATGTTACAAATTAAAGTCATCAAATTTCCAGAGCTAATCTTTTAATCAAAATAATAATAACAATAGAAGAAGTAACCCATTTCAGTGCCTGGAGAAAAAAAAGAAAAGAAAAAAGACCATACCCTCATCTTAAAAAATAAAAAAATAAAAAAAGCAGCACTGCAAGTGCAAATTTTCATGCTTGGTGTAAATAGGCCTTTAGTTTAACAGCAGAGAAATTCATTTTTATCTGCAATGCTTCACTTTTGAATTGTTGACATTCATAAAGCCTAATATAAGTCATGCTAAATAATTAAGTACTTTTATTGCTAGGCCTTTTCAGCACTTCAAAGAATAAATGTTTACAAAGCCTTCTAATCCTAACCAGTGGGGTCTAATTCAGTAAATCATTCATAACACGGTGACTTAGCCAAGAACTAGACCAAGTCTGAGTCCCAAAAAACCAACTGTGATGGTTCCAAATAAAATTGGATATCCCTTGAGCAGTGCAAAGTATATAAAGCTTACATAGAGGTTTTTGGCAATTTACCATCTCGGTGGTTGGAGGTGTGTCATAACGATATAAAGGTGTGTAAGAGAGTATAGTGAGTGTGTGATCTGATATGTATTTCAGTGCGGTGCTGGGTCTTTCTGAATGTTATTATTCAGCTCGTTGCTTCCTGTCTGGTTCAGATTGGTCTCGAAGGAACCAAGATGGCCGCTCACAGCAGGAGTTTCTGACATAGATTAACTGCTGGCAGGAAACTGATTAAATTAGTCCAATTAGTGCGATAACAAGCTAGGCCCACTCATTTAAGAGGCAGCGACAGAGCACTAAACTCCCAAGAACTCTCAATGCGAGTGTGCGCGCTCGAGAGCAACATCAGCTACAAGGTTGTCAACAGAAAAGGGTTAATAGAGAAGAGAGCTGCGATGCACTCAGATGGAACGAGAGGAATGGATGAAGAGGAAAAGATAGATAAATCAGAGAGGGAAAAACTAGAGCCCAGTGCCCTCCTTCAGCTCACACATACACACAGACTGCAGCATGGATCCCAAATCTCCATATATATTAGTTTTTCTTTAATAAGTACACACTTCTGAGATATAATCACACATACACACTGAGCTGGAGCTGTAGGGCATCGGCAGTCCACAACATCTGGTAATTGTGCTTCCTAGACGTCCGGAGAGTAATAAGACATTACGCACACACTCTCTTGGGTATGAACGGACTATTTTAAATTTCAAATTCAGTTTTTGAACTGCTCGTTCCTCAGGGAAGTTGTTGTCCTCTGTTTGCTCTCCGGTAGAGTTCGAAAGGTTTCTGCGGTAGACGGCAAATGTTAGGCCAACACTGTTACGCCAGTGTTAAAGGCCCCATGAAATGGTGGCTTTTAGCCCATGTTTGTTATCTTTGAGAACATCTTGCAAGGGATCTCCTTCATACAATATAAAGGCATATAATATAATATATAAAAGTATTACATTTCATAATTTATGAAAGCAGAATTTTAATTCCATTCAATTTTAAATGCAAGTTTTAACTTACTAATACTGATGAGTCATCTTCAAAAAGATTTTTGTCCAATCAAATGCTCTCTAGAATGAAATGTTCCTGTCAAGCTAGTTATCTTGTCCCTAGTTAGCATATTTCAACATTTATATAAGCTCATGTATTAACCTAAAAATCACATAAGGCAGGACACTAATGGCACCTGCTACGTGTTCTACAGGCGAGTGAGGACCGCGTCCACTTCATTGTGTCCCGCCAGACTCACATCCCTACTCCGGACATCCTACAGGAGGCGCCATGGAACATGGAAGGGCCACCGCCCTACTCGCCTGTGGATATTGAGCAGTCTTTACTGGTGGGTTTCATGAGCATAGCCGCACACACTATTTATTTCCAGTCCCTCTGCACCACTTTACTAAACATTCTCTTATTGAGGAAAAAGATCTGAAAGCCTATTGCTTCTACATCAAAGAATCGCGCAATCAGCCAGCTCTCACACACACACACACACACACACACTCCTCTGAGACAGCCGTCTCCAAACCTATTAACAGAAGAAAACCCAGAAGGAAGAAACACAGCCGTGGCAGGGTGGATTTCAGTGTCTTCTAAATGGGATTTTCTGCTGCTCAATATCTGCACTGACAACTTTCCTTGTTCTAATAAAACTCAAATTCATCGTTAGTAATTTCTCTCCCTTCCTTCCTCTGCTGATAAAAAACATCGTAGACCAATCTGTGAGGGTTTGCTGGTCAATGACAAATAAAGGTGCGAACTGCGGAGTCATTTACCATTATTTGGAAAATGTACGTGGGTGAAATCAAGTCATTTTAATAGAGATCCACACGATTGAGAAATTTGCGAAATCGAAGATTTCCCTGTGCAGATTTCGCGACGGGTTGAAGCTGCTCATGTGGATTCATCATGTTGAACAGCAGAAAGCTGCTTGGCTTGAAAGTAACTTTTGTGTGAGATGTGCTTCATGCACTGTTACACTATTGTCAATAAACAAAGGGCACACAAACTGTAACTAATGTGACCGCACCCTAATAATGTCCACGGTAAAGAAAAATGCTATGACAAAAAAAGTAGTTTAAAACATTTTCTTGGAAATGTACACTTTGTATTCATGTTGGTTTAATGAGATTTTAAAATGTTTTTACTATAAGAAAAGTTTAATGAAAATGTAATGACTGTAAAAATGCGGTGAAGCCATCAAGATATTGTCTCTCCAACTTGAGTAGGCTACATGTGAGCGTACACATATTTTTAGATTTATTAAATTGATTTATTAATTTATAAACAATGTATTTGGTCACACACACCACATGAAAAGGTAATAAAACTGCCAAATTATCTGATATTTTGGTAACACTTTACAAGGTTTCATTAGTTAACATGAACTAAGAATGAACAGTACTTAATACATGAACTAAGAATGAACAGTACTTAATTTTTTTATTTATCTTAGTTAATTTCAACATTTACTAATACATTATGGGAATCAAATGTATCTATTAACATTAGTTAATGCACTATGCATTAACTTATGTTAATAAATGAGACCTAATTGTAAAGTGTTACCGATATTTTAATAGGCTTATTAACCTTGACACACGGTAATGACAATCTGCAGGGTTCTTCTCTATGATGTCATTTCCTGTTGTATGTTTTTTTTTAATGAAAAGCGTGACAAATGCCCAACCCCCTATAAAACCAGACCAAACCAAACCCTCTCCTTTATCTCTCCACCACTCTTGTTAATTCTCTTTTACACACTGAGAGGTGAAAACATTCTGGCAGCATATAGTCAGAGGCTTTTCACTCCTCCGAATTAGACACGGCCTAACACACACACACACTCTCTCGCTCTCTCTAGCGATAAGCCTGACACACTAACTCCAGATCTGATTTGCTGTAGCCGGAGGCTCAGACTAAATATAAACAGGCCTTTTATTGAACTTTAATAACGCTTTTTATTAAGTTAGAACTTAGCGACTGTGTTTGTTGTTTTTGGAGGGGATCCAGGGCAGAATTTGGCCGCGGTCAGCAATATCACAGCATCCTGCAAGCTCAACATTTATTACAAACACACGCTTCGGGCAGTCATGTGTTCAGACATTATTCTTATGTGTGGCGTCAGGAAAGCATCAATCCGTGCCCAACAACAGGTCATAGATAACCACACGTCATAAACCGAATAATTTGCACTGAAATATTGCACTAAACTTTAGCGAATTAATCTCTCATTTCCCGTTCCTCCATTCCAGGATTCGTGCCAAAAGCCTGCGTGTTACGAGAAGACGGTGACTCTGTTGAAGGAGCCGCATGATTCTCTAGGTATGACGGTTGCTGGTGGGATGAGCAGCAGGGGGTGGGATCTGCCCGTCTACGTCACCAACGTCGACTCCAATGGAGTGGTGGGACAGGAGGGCTCGATCTGCAAAGGTACACCCTCACAAAGTGCTTAACCTATTCAGGAACAACGACAAAGCCACACACACCTGTTTTCAAGGTGCCCCTCTGATCTTTCCTCCTTTTGAATGCAAGTACACACACAAACAAAGACACACCTGCTACTGCATATGCATGACTGTCATCAGCTCTGCAAATATATGCATATAACACTAGAAAATGACACACTCCCACTCATACACCTGCCATACTGTCGCTCTATTAGCTGCCGACTGAGCCGGCAGTGGAAGTTTCTTAAGGTTTATTTCTGTCACATGTGACATGAACGTAGGTGTGTGAAGGTGTGATCATGCACAGGCTGGTGTATGGAGGCCTGTGTGTGTGTGTTTGTTTAGAGCATCAAATACAGACACATACACACAATCAAAGTGTTTCAAAAAATGTTTTGCTGTATACAGGTACGGTAAACCCAGAGTTTAAATTATAAAGAAAAGCTTCTGTGAGGGTCCAATATTTGGAAAAAAATGTGTTTTAGAGTTTTACAGTAAAATATTGCTAGACTACTAGTTATCCTTGTCATTCTCATTCAAAATGTGTACAGTAATAACAGTTGTCTTATCAAGCGGATTCTTTAATAATTTTATTTTGATTCTTCAAAGTATTGCATATTTTCCTCTAGTGTTATACTATTATATTGACAATTATATTGTAAAAATTAAATATAAATTAAAAAATGTAATGTATTTTTAATTGAAAATCTTATTCAATACACTAACGCTAATATTAAAATGTATAGTTTTATTCCGGAAGGATGCATTCAATTAATAGAAAGTGACAATAAAAGACATTTATAATTTTACAAAATATTTCTAGTTCAAATAAATACTGTTCTTTTGAATTTTCTGTTCATCAAAGAATCCTGAAAAACAATTATCAGCGTCCAGAGAGAGAGAGAGAGAGAGAGAGAGAGAGAGAGAGAGAGAGAGAGAGAGAGAGAGAGAGAGAGAGAGAGAGAGAGAGAGATCCTGTACTTCGTACCCCTTTTCCATCTTAATCTCATATTTATATAATTAAAATCAAATGTATAAAGACAATATTAAATAAAAAAAATACCCAATTTAAACTCTTAGTATTCATATCCTATCATATTCTGCACGATTCTTGTATGCACATTATTCTATTAAAAATGTGAGGAAAATTAACTTGGCTATAAATCATATCCACTCAACAAAAGTACATCCAACAACACAACTCTGCTGTGCAATAATCAATCTGTTAGAGTGTGGTGATTCCTTCATTAATGTCTATCCCGTCTCCTAGGGGACATTCTTCTAAACGTGAATGGGGTTGACCTGACGGGTGTGACTCGGAGCGAGGCTGTGGCTAACCTGAAGAACACCTCGTCCCCGGTGGTCCTGCGGGTCCTTGAAATGAGACCCCCTAACGACAGCTCCCTGGACTGCATGCCGCCCCTGCATTCCCCCTGCGCTCTCTCGCCCTCTTCACCCGGAGACATCAAACTACCCCCGCCTAATGATGACTACGCCCCCCTCTGGGTGTCCTGGCTCCAGCTGCCCAGGTACAAGCAACAGAATAGACACAAAGAAACAGGCTTAAATTCAAGTGGACGTATTTTAGGCTTGTTTTATTCATATTAAAGTAAATATGTAATATTTTTTATATTTTGTTGCCGTTTTTTTTCTAGTCTTTCCCCCACATTCTTCCCTTTTTATTTTGCCCATATTTAATGAATCTCTAGAAATGAAAAAGTCACTTGCCGTGGAACATTCTTAACAACTTCTAGAATTATTTCATTTGCATAATTCAGAATGTTGTGTGTAGAAGAGAGAGAAAGAGCGACAGGAGAACAGAGCAGGGTTGAGGAAAGCCCTTCTCACCCTCTCTGCTGTAACAGGTTTAGACGCTTGAAAGTGTGACGGCTTTAAATAGACCTTTCTCTCCCATTCCCTGAACTTTTCCTCGTAATTATGCGTCTTTCTTTCCTTCACACGGTTATTTTGCTCTTGTCTGCTCTCCATTTCTACATCATCTCATTTCATAGAAGTCCACTCTAAATCTGAGCTTTGAACTTTCATGCTGTTAGCTGTCAGACATGGTCGATATCTAGCCTTCGATATTGTAAATATCCACAACAGTAGCATTTTTCCAAGGACCGGCAGTGTTGGAATACAAATCAAACCGTTCAGTGTTGCTTGCCATTTGAAACTCACTTATTTCCCCAAGATAAGCTCCATCTGAACCTTTTATTTATTGTAAATGTATCTCTTCACCGCAACGTAATGGCTCCTGCATAAATGAACATTAACCAAGATTATGAAATGCTGTAAAAGTATTGTTCATAATACCTAATGCTTTAGCTAATGTTAACAAATTAAACCTTATAGTAAAGTGTTACCGGGAACATATATTCTATTCGTTTTTACTCGCTCATGTTGTTCCAATTGAACATGACAATACCAGTCAATTATTATTTAAAAAGAGATGCATTGAAAGTGAATAATTTCCTGTCTGGGTGAACTATCCCTTTGAAGAATTAGTTCACTTTCAAATAAAAATGTCCTGATAATTTCCTGATCCCCATGTCATCCAAGATGTCCAAGCCTTTCTTTCTTCTGTCGAAATTAAGAAATTTAGGTTTTTGAGGAAAACTTTCCAGGATTTTTCTCTATATAATGGACTTCTATGGAAACCAACAAACCGTTGAGGTTTGAGGATTGAAGGTTCAAATGTCAGTCTCAATGCAGCTTCAAAGGCTCGACACGATCCCAGCCGAGAAATAAGGATCTTATCCAGCGAAACAATTGGTCATTTAAAAAACAAAACAAAAACAAAACAAATATATATATATATATATACTTTTTAACCACAAATGCCCGTCGTGTACCATCTCTGAGATGCGCCACGCGTTGCATCATCACGTTGGAAAGGTCACGTGTCACATCATCTGTCTAAGTTATTGTCTGTGTACTCCTGTTCAAAAAGGTAGGGAAGGGCGAAAAACTCTCATTTTCTCCTCCAACTTCAAAATCGTCCGAAATCTTTGTTTTATCATTTATTTATTAAAAAAACAAACAAAAAAACATTGCGACCTTTCCAACGTGATGACGTAATGCGTGGCGCATCTCAGAGATGGTACAAGACACACATTTGTTGTTAAAAAGTATAGAATTAGGTTTATTTTTTTAGAAAATGACCGATCGTATCGCTAGATAAGACCATTATTTCTCGACTGGGATCGTGTAGAGACTTTGAAGCTGCATTGAGACGGACATTTGAACCTTCTTTGAACATTTGAATGGTTGGTTGCCATTGAAGTCCATTATATGGAGAAAAATCCTGGAATGTTTTTCTCAAAAACCTACATTTCTTTTCGACTGAAGAAAGACGTCGACATCTTGGATGACATGGGGGCGAGTAAATAAATCAGGACATTTTTATTTGAGAGTGAACTAATCCTTTAAGTGTTCTTGCATTATATGCTTTGTCCTTTGTATAACTGCTGAATGACAAATAAAATTAACCTTGAATTTCCTGTCCATTCCAGGCATCTATACTGCTGTAAAGACATTGTCCTCCGCAGGAGCACGTCTGGCAGTCTGGGTTTTAGTATTGTGGGTGGACAAGAAGAACTCAACTGTAACCAGTCCTTCTTCATACGCTCTATCGTAGAGGGCACACCGGCATACAACGATGGAAGGATACGGTACGGTTATGTAGAAAAACTATTATGCCCAGTACAATTAATGAAATGTATTTTTTTTTTTTTTTTTTTGTATCCTCATTCTTGTCATGACTCCAAGTTTTTTTCTTTTTAGCTGTGGGGACATCCTGCTGGAGGTGAACGCCAAGAGTACCTGGGGAATGACACACACGGCTCTAGTCCGCCTACTCAAGGAGCTGAGGGGTCGGATCACTCTCACCATTGTTTCTTGGCCTGGCAGCCTGCTATAGGACTACTCTGCATGGGGGAGGGGCTTATTACACTGACCCCACACTAGGGGGTGGAGCTTACACTACAGACCTTATAATGACAACAAAAATGGTGGATTTTAGAATCCGAGACTTCCTTAAAAGGTTGGGCTTATGACACGGACTGCCCCTCCAGGAGCAGGAAATGACACATGGACTTCATCCAGGTAGTAGGAGCTAAGACTCTAAACCTGAAGCCGGAGCCAACGACATAACTCCACCCACTAAGAAGCACGTTCGTCAGACTCCAAAACCAGGAGGCGCTTTCACAATTGCCCTTTTGTCGATCGGCAAGGCATAAATATGACATTTGTGCATGAGAGGAGCATCATGTCGGTTATAGATAGAAGGCGGAGCTCTTAATCAGTACTAAAGGACATGGGAGGGTCTAAAAACAAATTCAGGATGCAATGAGGAGCACGGAGGAGTCGGAAACAGATAAACATTATGGCACTGTGCTCTATGTAGTCAGACAGTTCAAGATGCTGCACATGAGAGGGGTTTCCTTCGGATGCGAGGTGAAAGGGATACTGGGATAAGTAGGGTTTGGGCGGGGGACACACATTGCCAATTCCATTAGTTTTACATGTTAGAAAATGCATCGAAGTGGACGCACATTCTTTACTATAAACGTCGATGTCTGAAAAGATGATAACGAAACAGATCCAAGCACTTGTACAATGACTAATATTACTTTTGGTTTATTTCTCTCTCTGTTTCTACGGCTTTCGGATATCGGCTTCATTTCGTTCGTTCTGACAGTGGTTCGTTCTCTCCATCCGCCGGCATGGAGACACATTTGCCAAGTAGTTCTATCTATGTTGGTACGTTTCAGATGCTGTTGCATATGAATAAACTATAGTGAGTAATATAAAGAATAGCAACTGAAAAAAGAAAAGCAATGTTAATAGTCTATTTTAAAAATGGATGATAACTTCTAATGCTTATAATGACAATGTGAGATTTAGGCGGCCTTGCTGACTTTTTTGTTTACTTTGGAGGAGAAAGGACAGGAGAGAGTGGTGTGTGAAAGGCTCACTGTGTGAGTGTGTGTATGAGTGTGTGTGTGTGTAGGTGTCATTGTGGGGTAAGGTGTGTGTGCTCTGGCATCTCATGCTTTGGCTTGTGCAGTATATTGTATCTGTTGGTTCCTTTGTTTCAATGATCAATAAAGTCATTCTACAAGGAGACTTGTGTTACTGGGAGAATTATTAAGTGTGCACTGTATGTGTATGTGTGTGTTCCTGGTAAACCCTATGTCGTGGGAGTTTAATGTTATTTGTCAGTGACATTTTTTTGGTCCCCAGAGGAAAAGAGCTTATAAATCATACTAAATTATGTTTTTTTTGAAAATGTAAAAAATGCAGAAAGTTTTCTATGAAGGTTGTGTTTAGGGGATAGAATATACAATATGTACTGTATAAAATCATTATGTCTAATAAGGAAAGTCCCCATAAAACATGAAAACTCAATGTGTGCGTGTGTGTGTGTGCACACTTATGTTCAAAAGTTTGGGGTTGGTAAGATTTTTAAACGTTCTTGAAAGAATAGTCTTGTTAATGAAGGATGCATTTATTTGATCAACACTACAGTGAAAACAGTAATACTGTAAAATCGTATTACAATAGACAGTTCAGGATTCTTTGATGAATAGAAAGTTCAAAAGAACACCATTTATGTAAGAAGTAAAGACATTTATAATACAAAATATTTCTTTAAAGAAGAAGAAATAATCTTACTGACCCAAAATTTTGAACGATAGTGTAAATGTGAATGTACCGACTGACCTTGACAGAAGGTCAGTACATCTGCTGGGGTTCTCCACGCTAAAATCATGGTTCACACACATTTATGTTTCTTGATCATGTTTATAATGATTTTCTTCAACAAAATTAACATTTGGCACAACAAAAATACCATTTTGTATTATCAAAACAATAATAAGTCATTTTAAATAATGAATAAATAAATTTGTAAATTAAAAAATAGTGTACCCTTTGGACCAATGTTTAATTTTTTATAAATTACATTTTCAAGAAATTAAATATTAAATTGCTAAAACTGTAACATAAATTGGCATATCAAGTGTTTGGCATATGATTAATCAAAATCTATTCACAGTTGGTCACTCAGGCTTTGACTGGTGACGAAACTAACGATCTTTCAATAAAGACCTCCTATTGGTCAACAAATGGGCTCACCAGCTGGCCAGGGAGTTATTCTGTGGGCTCTGACTGGTTCTCCTGGTCCGCAATGCACTCCTCGCTGGGCTCAAGGCTTCCTTGGTTGTGTCTGGAGCGTTTGTGCCTGTGTCTCCTGTGGCTATCTGCGTCATCACTATCATGATGCCGCCTACTGTTGCCACTAATGAGAGAGAGAGAGAGAGAGAGAGAGAGAGAGAGAGAGAGAGAGAGAGAGAGAGAGAGAGAGAGAGAGAGAGAGAGAGAGAGAGAGAGAGAGAGAGAGAGAGAGAGAGAGAGCTCACATGATCTATAAATATATAATGGTTATATAAGATGGTTTGCCCCCTCTAATGAATATCACCTTTGTAGGCCTTTGTGTGTGTGTTTGTGTGTGTGTTATTCTGCATGATATGGGGCTGTAATGGCATGTGAACATACTGTACATGTATTTGTTGTGGTGTTTTGTGTGTAGATTTGTACATAAGGCTAATTGTTCGAACCTCCCAGGGTTTTTATGCATCTTAGGGTTAGTATACAGTATATGTGTTGCCAGACTAAGTAATTACCTTTTTTTAATTAAGGGACAATATTTGCACCCTGAAATTAATTTCCAGGGGTATTTTTACCCTTATGAGCGTTTAAAAAAATATATATATATATAATTTTTTGTATAATAAACTTGTCCCGTTAAAAATATAGCAGGGATGCTGAAGCTTATACTAGCATCTCTTAAAATGTTATTTATAATATAAAATACACTATATAAAATAACAATGTATCTGCAAAATTACGGCAGTAAGATCAAAATCAAATATAGAAATAGTTCTAAATCAGTGTTATTCAAATGGGGGACTGCGATCTGGATCAAAATTGTGGCATTTTAATGTTTCTACAGATTAAAGTGAGCAGCGCGTCAAAACAATGGGGCCACACCACAAGCACTAGTTGTTAATGGAGCTATATCTATTTTTAATATTTTTAACTAGAGCCAAAAGTGCTTAATTCAAGCCCTTTCCACTCCATGCGCGTTGCTTTCTCCCGATAAAGACGTTAAAACGCCAAATTAAGATATGCGGTTATTTTAACAACAGTAGCAGGACACGGTGAGCAGCAAAATAGATACTTTCGCTAAAAAACTGCAGATAATGAGAATGCATCAAATACAATTATTTGTATCTGTCATAGAGATGACTGACCATTTAATTAAACCAGATTTGAGACAAGTTGACATGTTGCGTCTTTTAGACGTTTGTTTTCCCATACATGTAACATTATTAATCAGCATATAAAGAGCATATGAATAGCAGGGGCATTCAATAAAAGTGCCATAATGCTCTACATAATGCACAAGAAGTCATTATACAGAAATGCTCTGTCAGAATACATTTAGAATACAATTCCTATATCGGATTTTACAGCTTTTTACGGTCTACGGTCACAGCAGATTTTGATCTAATCACTGATTCATGTTGTTGGGAATGACTTCTGAACAATAAGTGTTTTCAGAGCTGATTTAGTTTGTTTTTCCTTGTTTTTCCATGAAAAGCACTTTATGTTAGCTACACATTCAGCAATATTTGACAGCCACAGGTCACTATGGTGTCAGTAGAGGAAATAAACGCATAACTACCGCCGGTAGATAGGATTAGAATAGAATGCTATGAAAAATATATCAAATGTTAGATAACAGATTAAAAACAAACAAACAAACAGAGGAGTTCACTGCAGGGACTTTTTCGGCCCCCACATCTGAAACATCAAGGGGAAACATGTTGTCTTTTACTGTCCTGCACCATGGTGAATTTCTGACCCTGTGCGTTACCTGCGTGAGGATCTGTGTTGCTCATTCCTTTCTCGGTGTCTTCGTTCTCGATGTCTGTCCCTCGCTCCTTCTCTTCCCGATCCTTCTCTTCCCGAGCTTTCCCTGTACCTCTCGCTCCCGTGATGACCGTGATCCCTGTGTCGAGATGCACGCTCTTCCTCACTGCACACACATATCCAAGCACAATGAGGCAAAATAACACAGCACATCAGATCAGTTCTAAAACCTAGCAAGATGCCTCACTACCCACTACTGTACACCAAGGTAGCTGCCTATTAAGGAACCTCAAAAGTGACATTTTGAAATGCTCAACATAAGCAGCAACTGCATGGCAGACTGTCAATTGTTATCAACAGAGTTCGACTTTTGCATTTTGCTAAGCTAATGGTGCTAAGCTAATGCTCGCTCTTGCCAACTATTACGCTGCATTTTAGCAACTTTGCACAATAATTTAATCAATAATTTAATGTCCTCAACAATAGCATGCATTAATATGATATGTACAATAGACTATGGAAAGTAAGAAAGATGACTATAATGATAACTATCGTCCTTGGTGTGAAAGGGACTTAAGGCTAAGGGAACCTTCTTCGTTTTAGCTCCAGTAACTTTAAACACTTACTTAATACATGCTAAAATGTTACACTTAGGGATGATTTATCTTAAATTATACCATATTCCAATGAAAGTGCTTACAGTTTTTAAGTAGCTTCCCCAACACTCTTAACATACACAGAATCAGAATGATTAAATTCAAATATATTAATATTCTTCGACATGTTTACAGGGTCACGGTCACGCAAACACACTGCATCTTCTCTGAAACGGCTCAACCTGCAGCCATTATGACGTATCCTAATGAAAGCCTCTAAGTGCACATTAACCACATGCACATTTGCACAGAAAAAGAGCGAGAGAAAAGAGAAACTCAATAACCTGATCCTCCCTCAGTAATTAGCAGTCAGCTAAAAGCTCCGGCCCTCAGGTGATGTGCTATAGATTACTCTTGGAAACACTAATCAGATGACAGGGGACAAAAGAGTTTGTGGTGGCAGTGGTCAGTGTGAGGCATCCAGAAAGCCAAATGTTTTTATGTCACTTAAAGGCACAGTTCACACAAAAAATAAAAATCCTACTTCTACAAAACATTGAGTGAACTATCCATTTAAGTAAATGTGTACATATGTTTCATTTATGTGTATTTCTCATTATTAATCAAATTATGTTATTGTTAGCAACCATTGCTGGAAGCCTCACATGAATCTGTGTTGGTGTGTCGCATGCGGTTGCAAATTGTTCTTCATGCTATTAAAACAGATTTGAAGAATATACATGGCCCTCTGGGACTTATAAATGTATAAAGGCACAATGAGTAAGACATGATGTGGGTGTCTGTGAGAGTGTGTGTAGGTGTCGTGCCAGCTGGACTGAAGACAGGCCAGTCCTCTCTGTGAGCCACAGGAATGAGATCATATCTAGGGGACAAGTGTTCACCAAATGTCCAGCTAAGAGCATTACCAGCCAGATTAAAGGGAGAGTGAGTGAGTGAGGGAGAGAAAGGGCAAAGTGAGAAAAGAAGGATGTGGCAGATTGTTTGAATGCTGATTTTGCTTTTAAGTTTGGCCCCGTTTACACCTGGTGACATTCATCTTGGATGATCTGATCATGAGTGATCGGCCAAGACAAATTAATTATGTTTAAAAGGTATTATTACATGTACTATGAAAAAAATAATCACTGGATGTGCCGTTTTGCCAGGTATGTGACTTTTTAATTTGAGCCACTTAGTAGCAAGCAAACAAAATATTTTCACATAAATATTAAGCAGCACAACTGTTTAACACTGATAATAAAAATAAATGTTTCTTAGCATATGAGAATGATTTCTGAATAATCATGTGACACTGAAGACTGGAGTGATGATGCTGAAAATTCAGCTTTGCCATCAGAGGAATAAATTACTCTAGATTTTACATTAGTTATTTTAAATAGATATTATTCGCAATATTACTGTTTTTTAACAAATAAATGTAGCCTTGGTGAACATAAGAGACTTCATTTTAAAACATTAAAAGCCATCCCAAATTTATTAAATTTATTAAACGGTAGATACTTTTTGACGGATAGTAATTATCACAAAGCCTGCATACATACATGCATACATATATACATTAAAGCTTATTTTAATTTACCACAAATGTGGTTTCAAGCATATTTTTATTGGTGTCTAATACATGTATTAAATTAACTTTAAAAATAACTTTATATTATTTACATTCATTCATTTACTTTTATTCAAATTAATTTCAAATTTGCATTACTTCATACGTCACACTAAAGATGTCCTGCAAAGTCTGTATATGCTTTTTTTTATTTTATAAAATAGTATTTTTCTAAATTGTCAAAAGTTTAAAGTCACTGCTGTCCAGGACACAACATGAAAGAGTGTTTACACTGGACATGAAATGTGTCAAATGCGTTTCGGAGTATCTCTGAATGCAACTTAAAGGGATAGTTCACTTTAAAATGAAAATTCTGTCATCATTTACTCACCCTCAAGTTGTTTCAAACCTGTATTAATTTATTTCTTCTGCTGAACACAAAGGAAGATATTTTGAAGAATGTCAGTAACCAAACAGTAGTCTGTACCCATTGACTTCCATAGTAGGAAAAAAAAATACTATGGAAGTCAATGGGTACAGACTACTGTTTGGTTACTGACATTCTTTAAAATATCTTTCTTTGTGTTCAGCAGAAGAAATAAATTAATACAGGTTTGAAACAACTTGAGGGCGAGTAAATGATGACAGAATTTTAATTTTAAAGTGAACTATCCCTTTAAGTGATTGGACCAACAAATATTTTGGACCCCATTAACACCAGTATTTACAGCTCATGATCGAATCCCTGGAAATGGATATTAAATTCCAGCCGTAAACAGGATCTTAGATGTAAAGTTCTCTCAGCATGTGCTAAAGCGAGAGAGGTTGTGTATGGTGAACAGAGTGTTGTCATTCCCTCAGCGTGAGGCAGACAGAGATCAGCTGTGCAGCTTCTGAGTGGATGTTGTGTAAAACAGTGATGGAGAAGACACAGATTTGTCAGTGTATATATGAGAGAGAGGATCTGAGAGCTGAATGAATATGTAACTCAGTAGGTTCTCTGCTCTCTCAGAGAAATGGCACAGGCGCTAAGCTGCTAACATACCCTCAAAGCCTTGGCATGGGCGGCTGCGTGTGACAACTTCAGTCCTAGTTTACGTGGTACTAGGCCAAAAGTGTGTGTGTGTGTGTGTGTGTCCTTGGCTCGCACAGGTCCAGCAGTGAGTCAGAGGACTCATGTTGAGATTTGGCAGTCGTTTTATTTAGCACGTTGTCATACTTTTTGATTAAAAAGCAACCCTTAAGGCACTAGAGAGGATATACCCATCCAGATATTGAGATATGGTCACTCAGGTTCTTTCTGTATGTCTCGATCACACACAAAAACACTTTAACATAAGGTTACTTTTAACTTTAACATCTGACATAAAGTAAAGAAGAGTGTGGATGTTTTGTGTGCATGAAAGAACCTGGAATCGAGAGAAAGAGAAAGAGAATCTAAAAGATAGAGAGCATGTTGCCTTCGCAAGTGTGACGGACCGGTGTGCTTCCCAGCTGTTCTACTGGCCTGTTTTAATCTCAGCTGTCTCCTCATGTGACCTCACATTGAATTTACTGCCACCACGGCACAGACTCGGAGCACAAATGTGTGAGGTCAAAGAAAACGAAATATGGGTCACCAAACTCTCTCTTTTTTTTTCATCTGTGGGGCACAAAAGCAATACTTTTGAGGAATATGTTGGTTTCCTTGTTCCAAGAAATTACAAGCTGAGACTCAACTTTCTCTGTTTCACAGAGAAATGGAAGTTTTACTGGAGTTAAATAATTGATTATGATTAATGAATTTTGGATAAAGGGAATGGATAGTTCACCCAAAAAAAGAACATTCTGTCAATTATTTATTCAACCTCATGCCATTGACTTCCACTGTATGACACAATTTAACACAAATCATACAGTTTAGAACAATGAACTTCAGTAAAAAAAAAAAATGACAGAATTTCCATTTGTGGGTGAACTATCCCTTTAAGTGCACGCTGATTCTGTGCTTGGTCAAGGTATATAAACAAAACAAAAAACAGCAAGGAAAAGGAAAACAAATCCTGTTTTCATTGATGTGTGTGTTTTCTATAATTTTCTTTCTTTTGTCCACACTGCAAAGCCTCTGCAAGAAAAGCTTGTATCTTTAATACACATACAGACGGACAGGCAGACAAACAGATAAACAGTTCTGTTAAGTCTCATATTCCTGTCGTCTTTCCCACCACAACTGTTTTTAGTCACTCTATTTTTCTTCACTTAATCTCTTCTTTTCCCACACATATGCTTGTGTCATGCAGTCTGTGAATGTGTACTAGATCTGTACCAACTGATCCATGGCTGGAACTTTTATTCCCTCAATTAAAGCAAACAAACAAACAAAAAACAGATGTCTATGAAAAAAGGCAATCTATATGCCAGTACTCCTAAACATTGACAAAATGAAGATAATATGTAGTCTTTCTCTTTTGGGAGAACGAACCAACAATATTTATGACTCAACTTGCACTACACAGATTTTATCCAATCAAATGCTCTCTAGAATGAGAATGACCCTCCCCAAAAACACCTCACCTGCTAAGAAAGTAGTAATTTTTTTGTTTCAATAAGAAATGCATTGACACGGAAGAAAACTGAAATTTCACAGATCTTACAAACAGCTCCAATTAAATGTCCAATTAACCGTGCTATATTCAGACTGTTGATTGGCTGTCTTACCTTCTGTGGTCTTGGGAGGATGGACTGTGTTCTCGATCTGTTTCTCTGTACCGCTCTCTCTCACGCTCTCGCTCGGTCTTGTGCCCTCTTTCTCTGGTTTTCTCTCTCACCCTTTCTTTGTTATGACGGGAGTAGTTTTCCCACGCCTTGTCACTTTCTATCACACCAGGCCAGGAAGCCACGCCCATTACAGGTGAGTACACACCTGGAAGAAAGAAAACATGAAATTATTTAAGCAGATACAAATCGATATCTATCAATTTCTTGTATGAGTGAATAATAATAAATGTGTAAAATATATAATATAATATGATTAATGTAATGTAATATAATTACAGCAGTGATATTAAACAAAGTTATATAATAATAAAAGAATCATAAACTCTGATCTGACATTTTACAATCACACACATCTAGCTAGTTCAAATCTAGCTCAAATCTGTCCTAAAGGTATGACAGTTTTATGCAGCACATTTTTGCTGCATATTTAAACAACAGATTTGAGACAGATGGCAGGATAACAGCTTGCTATATAACAAGCAAAGCTATTGCTTTCTCTCTGTCTCTCTTTCAACACACAAACACGCATATGACAATCACTGAAAGCTCACAGTGACAATAACGGCTTTGGTCTCTTGAGTACGCCCCGAATCATTACAACACGCAGAGGTTAACAAGGCCACAGATTTTCTGACATGCTCATTTTTCTGTGTACGTATGTCCTTGTTAACCTCTGCCAACAATAATGATGTGTGCTGGACTGCAGTGGAAATGCTTGCAGTGCATTTCTATGCTCAGTGGCTGGAAACGTATCCCTCCACAGTTGTACAGGACCTGTGTGTGTGTGTGTGGTGATGATGAGCGAGTGTTGAGTATATTAACGCTTTGTGTGCAGTTCTACACTTTGTTGTCGCCACCAACCGCCCCACCCTACGCGTCCTCGCATATAGAAAAAAGCTCTGAGACGTTTGTGGCTGTTGGTGTGTGGCAATCTGTGCAGTTGTGTTTGTGTGAGCAGAAACTCTTCTTTTCGCTCTTTTGATTGTCCAGGGTGTTTGATGCTCCAATTAAGACGGTCCAAATGAAATATTTTCCCACTATTCGCTACAAGACTTTGGAAAATCCACAAGAAAATGTTCCTCAAACACAGACTTTAAAAAACATACACAAAAACATTAAAAGGTTTCCTTTCCCTCCCACACAGAAAATGTAGGTGCCAATGAAAACTCACAATGTTCCATTAGCAAGTATATTTTATTTCCCATATGTCCTAAATTTATTTTCAGGGCCTGAACTTTGAATCACATTACTATATAAAAAGTATGATTATTAGGTTAGAACTGGCATAGAACCAAAGGTGATGAAGTTCTTAGAACAATCATTCAACAAAAAACACATTATTCATTGCAGGTGTAGTGCATATCTTTCATAGACTTTCAATATTCATACCTGCAGTAAAAGGGTAAGGTGGAGCGGAGCGTCGATCATAGCCTCCTGCCAAATGTCCACTACTGTGGTGAGAAAGAAAACGTTAGTGACAAAAGTGTGGCTCAAAAATCCACTATTTTGCATTTTTATAATTTGTTTTATTTGAAATATATATAAAATTAAAAAAACTTG
Source organism: Phoxinus phoxinus (assembly GCF_949152265.1). Taxonomy (NCBI): domain Eukaryota; kingdom Metazoa; phylum Chordata; class Actinopteri; order Cypriniformes; family Leuciscidae; genus Phoxinus; species Phoxinus phoxinus. The sequence continues at coordinate 28,422,555 of NC_136891.1, forward strand.
AAAAAACATTTGGATGCACAAACACTCATTTGAATCTTTCTCTTTCAGGAAAAAGCAGTGCTGTTACATGCAATGTGATTGACTTTACCAAAGGACCCTTATAAACAAAAACGAAGGAGTGTTAAAGATTAAAAAAAACATTTAATTAAAAAAGAATTTGCTCTTACAGCACCCAGAGCAGACAAGACCATATTGCTTTTAACTAACAACAAAGAGAAAGGAATAAATAGAGCATACCAACAAAATATGCAAAAAGTAAGAGAATAAAGCGGCAGACAGAACTTTTCTCTATGATCAAAAGACTTTCCTCTATTTCAGAGCTCAATTTCCTCATTGTTTGATGTTACTGGCATTAACTCAAAGTGCAGCATGCGCCCCGGTAACGTGCCAGCAGTGTGCGACTGTGTGTGATTATGTGAGCAGATACAGCTCAGGCAAACAAGCCATTGCCATAAACCCTGACTGCCTGCCCCGCTTCCGGGGCGTTCTATGCTGGAGTAGAAGTTGAGTGTGTGTGAGAGAAATTGCATCCAACAGGACTCCTTGTGGTCAGGTGTTGGTGCACAGATTCTATTAATATCTCTGGAAAAGATGCTGCTGTTCTGGTTTCTCTTTCTCTTTGTCTCTCTCCCTTCCTGAATCCCACTTCCTCTCTTCTCTCGCTTACAAATCCTTTTAAATTCAGCCAGCTAGTTTTTCATTGTTGCTCTGTCTATACACATCAGAACAGACAAAGGGAGATGAGAGGAGGAATTTATGATAATCGATGTTAGATGATCTGGCAGTTACAGTCTCATCTCACCCCTGAGGTAAGCTTTAATTAGCGCCTGGATCATTAAGACAGCTAATCACTGCAGAATTTGACCCTGGTGGCCTCACACTAATGGCTGCGCAAACATGCAGTCGGCTGCTCCACATCACTTTGCTAAGGAAGCTTATCAACAATTATTAAAACGGTAACACTTTACAATAAGGTTTCATTAGTTAACATTACTTAACTATTTTAGATAACATGAACTAATAATGAACAATACTTCTACAGCATTTATTAATCTTAGTTCATCAACATTTACTAATATATTATGAAAAGCACATTGTACTTGTTAACATTATGCACTATGAATGAACTAACATGAACAAACAATGAACAGCCAGATTTTTATTAACTAACATTAAGAAAGATTGATAAATACTGTAAGAAATAGATTGCTCATTATTAGTCCACGTTAGTTAATACATTAACTAATGTTAACAAATGAGACCTTATTGTAAAGTGTTACCATTAAAACATTTACTATTGATATTTCACAACATGTGATGAGGGATTGCTGGCAAGTAATGAAACTATATTCACTGGATGTGGATGCGAAGACTCAAAACATCTAAATCAAACCCAAGGATGAAAGCAATCTGCACTTAATATAAAATGACCGCCTCTTCCTAAAAATGGACTGTGGATTCTTTTTGATGACTGGAGAGCCAAGGCATGATACATTTAAAGCAGAAGGAAAGGTGCTATTCTTTTGAAATAATCTCCCAGAGAACCTTGTGGCCTATTTTAGTGGCCGGTTGCATAAACTGATTAGCCTAGTCTTAAAAGTTTGTCATCTATTTTTTTTTTCTTCAAAACTGGTCTAACCTTTTCAAGCCAGTTACATAAAAAGGTAGATCGGTCTAATTTGAATTGGAAAAGTAAGACTGATTATCTCTTGTCTAACTGCTAGTTCTTAAGACACGGTCTTAACATAGTGGCTAAGTTTATGCAACTGGCCCCAGGGGTGTCCCCCAAGGCTTTGTACAAGGACCCTTTATATTTACTACATTCTCCCAGCATGTGATGTTTATGTGTGAAAAACGAGCATGCATGTGACAGAGAGGACAGAAAAGAAGGGAGAAAAGAAGAAAAGTGAGTTTTTTGGAGTGATGGTAGGAGAGGAAGTGATTCATGAATTATACAGTTGTTGGCTGGCAGGGTTCGGATGAACGGAAACTCCTCCAAGGATGTTTGGACTTGGCAGAGAGACTGAGACGTGAGAAGAACCATTCTTTAAACAACAGAAAAATGACTGAAAAAAAGCAAACTTGAGGATCAGGAAATGGAAAAAAAAAAACGGAGGGAGTTGGGTCAGAAGAGGGTGAAAAAGGATAAAATTAGCACAGAGAAGTAGAGAGTCTGCTGCCATTTTGGTTCTTTTTATCTTTTAACGCAGAAGTAAGCTATTTTCTGTGAATGTGCGAGACTTCCGGTTTATTAGCTGCAATAGGGAAATAACGAGAAGAATAAAAAAGTGCAGTACAGTAATGGTAAAACTGTTTGCGCATCAAACCAGCATGTTTATGATTAAGCCAGTACATTTAAATAATAGGGTAAGAAATACCAGTTTACAATATCAAGCAGCATAATGAGCTTTTTTGTTTAGCTAAAAATAACTGGAAGCAGATGACACCGGAAGCCAGACACAGTCAATTTACAAATGGCATTTGTAAATTTACACACCATTTGTACATGAAAAAAAGTCAGAGCTTTTACAAACCTCGACAAAGACATGAACAGAGCATAAATCCACATGACTCTTAACAAAGACGTGAACAAAGCAGAAATCCATTTAAAACCCACACTAATGCCTTTCAAAAGAGGGGAAGCACAGATGTCACAGTATCAGTGGCAAAATGCGTATTTTTTGTTTTTATTTTATTTTGATGTCTGCAAAGGACCTACTTCTTAAACTGTCACTAAACAGTCATTTACTTAAAGCTACAGTCCGTAGTTTTTCCTCTTTGTCGCCATCTCTGTTCGAAATCTGCAATTGCAGTTATTCGCGGGATTGTCAACTTTACGAAACGGCACAGAGCGGATGAATCCAGTGTTTTGAGGAGGATGTGTGGCTGTCAGTCACCGCGCCGGTGTGGATACTGTCATTCAGAATCACAGATTATACTTTTTGGAAGTATGACCAACATAAGCATTTTCATAAGAAAATGTCGTCTGACCAATTAAGTAACGTCCACTTTTGTTCTGACTAAATGTGTGTACAGTATGTATGTGTACTATCAAAATATGTAATATATACCTATTGTTTAGGAAATATCATGATTCCGCAGAAGCCTTAAAACAATTGGTACTGAACCACTCGACTGTTCTGCAGATGATGATGCCTGTCAAACTGTGAGGGGAGTGAATCTAGAAATAAAGTAAGTGAGGGGGGAGATAGACAGGCAGAGACTTGGCTGTTTGTCTTAGGGAGAAAGGGAGGAAGATTATAAGGCATAGATGGATGGGGAGTTCTGGATGCCTGTAAACAGGAGGCCAGAGGCACAAACATGGCCACCCTGTCTGTCTGTCTCTATGCCTTATTTGGCGTTTGACTGGGTCAGGGATGGCTTTTTAACCGTATTTTAGTTTTAAGAAGATAAGTTATGACGTCAGACAGATGAGAGGCATGTAAGTACATGTACAAGCACACACACACACCTTAAACACACGTTTGATATCTTCCAAGCACAGAGATGAGCTGAAAGAGCCTGTTCAAACTGAATAAGTAATTCTGTGTGTATGGAAGAAAGACAGTCACAGTGGATTAACTGAAGCAGATGGGAGTTTAGTGCTTTTGTCTTGATTTCTCTTCTTCTAAGTCTGGGGTGAAACTTTGATGAGCTGCCCTACATACTTTCAGGCAGGAACAGAGACAGAAGTAACGACTCTGACAGACTGAAAAAAAGAAAAGAAAAGCTTTTGTAGTTGCAGCCTAGTTTGACTGTCCCATAAACTCCATGAAGGCTGCCAATCACAGCTTTAGGAAGAGTCAATCATCTCTGTCATGAGGGACACTGAATGAATGAGTCCCATAACTCTTAAACTTGCTTTTGAAACTTTACTTTCTTGTTTTAATCTCATGGGCATCTTTTTATTCCTTGTGTGATATTTCTTTTTGCTAATAACAATCTGCCATACTGTATAATAGTCTGCTAAAAGAAAATATTGTGCCCACATGTAGCAGCATTTACTTGCCTGTCCTGTTTGGATTCTTTTAACATACAATTCATAAAATATGAAAATAAGGCAATAAGAATGAAAATAAGGCAATAATGACTATAACTATGATTCCATCCAAGTTGCGAAATTAACACTACCATTCAAAAGTTTGGGGTCAGTTGGATTTTTAAAACAAATTAATTATTTTATTCATCAAGGATGCATTAAATTGATCAAAATGGACAGTTAAGACATTTATAATGCTATTACAGATCAAGATTTCTATTTAAAATAACTGTTGTTCTTAGCTGTTCAAACAACGCCCCTTAGCTGTTCTAAATCCACTGTAAAACACGGCTTCACAGGGCTTATTGCTTTATTAGAGGTTATTGAATAAGGCGGCACAGGTGTTCTGCAACGGTGCAACATTATTAAGTCTCTTTCACAAGCTCTACCTCTTTGTCTCTCCAATTCTTTCTCTGTCTTTCTTTTTCTCCCTCTTTTGCTTGTATAGTGACCTGCTATGTTCTTGCTTTCTCTCTCTTCTATATCTCCACTGTCTCTCTCTCCAGTATCTCTGTGAGATCAACCTGAACACATACACACACATGATCCATATATCATACACAAACCCGGCTATAATGCTTAATCAATCATTAATGAACAAAAAAAAACCCACTTCAAAATAAACACTTACCTATCTAATGTTGGCATCATAGGTGGAGGGGCACCGGGAGGTAATGGGAAACCTGGAACGGCAGACATTATGTGAAAAATTATATGGTGAAATAGCATAAAAAAGAAGAAATATTAAAATCATAAGTGTGCATGGAGTACATATTTTTTCAAACACAAAAATATGATTTCATTTATTATAGCAAATGCATGTTTGTGTCTGTGCGTGCGTGTGTCCAGATGTCTTGACTTCAAATGACTCAACACTGTTTATGACACATCCAGACAGAATTCAACAAATGCAGCGGCCTGCAACTTTTACTGCCCTTGCTAACCGTGAACACCCCCCCCCCCCCTCCTTTAAATGCGTGCGTGAAACAAATGGGCCTTCGCAGCACCCCAAAAAACACATTCTCCCTCACATGGCTGAGACACACTTATCTGCTTTGATCACACTCAGCCACAGACTCGCAAACATTCGTGCACATCTGGGCACCATCCCCCTTTTGTTTTTCCACGGACCCCTGATGGGAGCCAGCTCCAAAAGACCGTTTTCAACAACAACAAAAATGACTGGAAAAAGGCTGAAAGAAAAACAGTAATTTGAGGAACACAGAAATCATGCAGCTCTGGTTAACACAGGACGAGGCAGAAACGCAGCATCCCCTCAAACGCATGCATCCACTCACACAGAGCCTCGCAAATCATCTGTGTTGTCCTTGAAACTTCAGAGTGCTCGAAGAAAGCATGTACTTTGTGAACTATTCCCTAAACTGCTTTTTTTCCCAGTATGCCTGTGGATGCTATGCTAATTTATATCAGAGTTCTGTGGCAAGCTACAAAATAGATCAGTAAGATCACATATCTGCAGCTAGTGCACATTACACATGCTCCAAACATGTCTCTATGCTATACGAGTTTGTCATGTGTATTTTGAGCAGGAGGACAAAACAGGCTACACAAAACTAATTGGTACCATTTTATAATAAACAAATACATTTGTTAACATTAGTTAATGCCTTTTTGGACAATTTAAACTATACATGCATTTATTTAAAAGTCTATTTATATATATTCTACCATTCAAAAGTTTGGTTTTTTTTTTATTAAATAAATTACCGGTTGTACTTTTATTACTTTTAAGGCGTGCATAAAAATGTTCAAAAGTTACAATACAGACATTTTAAACGTTACAAAAGATTTTGTTATAAAATAAATGGTGTTCCTTTAAACTTCATATTCATCAAAGAATCAATAATAAACATGTTTCTTGAGCAGCAAATAAGCATATTAGAATGATCTCTGAAAGACCATGTGACTGATGACTGGAGTAATAATGAAACACATTTCTTTCCATTCAGTTGACATGATTGTGACAAAAAAAGTTCTTCACAAATATGCATGTCTCTTTTTTTCCATCTTTCTTTTGTTTCTTTCACTGAGATTAGGAAGTTGTACACTGCAAAAAAATGCTTTTCTTACTTAGTATTTTAGTCTTGTTTCCAGTACAAATATCTAAAAATTCTTAAATCAAGATGCATTTACTAGATGAGTAAAATTACATAAGATATTAAGTCTTGTTTTCTGGGGAAATAAATCAAAATTAAGTGAGTTTTTGCAACAAAAAAAAAAAGCTAAATTATCTGCCAATGGGGTAAGAAAAATTATCTTAATTCAAACAGAAACAAGATTATTTTTCTTACCCCATTGGCAGATAATTTAGCTTGTTTTAACTAAAACTCACTTAATTTTGATTTATTTCCCCAGAAAACAAGACTTAATATCTTATGTAATTTTACTCATCTAGTAAATGCATCTTGATTTAAGAATTTTTAGAGATTTCGAGCTGATGCTGGACCTTTTAATGAAAATATTGTGCAAAGAGTGCTTAAAGGCACTTTATGAACATTTACAACCGTTAATGTCCTCTAAAAGACTCTGTGTACAAAAATATTTAGACTATCAGTACAAAAATGTAAAATACAAATCCTCTCCTATCAAATCTGTTATTAAAATTATGATTTGAATGAAAAAAAAAGGCTCTCACTCCTCCACAACCCCATTTAATCCAAACATTCCTCTCCTAACAACTGGCTCTCTCCATCTTTCCCCCCCTCTCTCTTTTTCAGCACAGCTGGGTCATTCAGCACATTTCCAGTGCCACGATTGTGCTGGCATGGCACTTTTCGTTCTTCCCGCCCTGAGCTATTTTTAGCTGCACACAGCCAGGGCCGACGCCAAGGGGGGGCATTCGCGGGCCATACCCCTCAAAAGAGTTACTGCAACCTCCCCCCCCACAAAATGCGAAATTCACGCACTCAAACCAGACCTCACAGCTGAACGGGATTTCGGCAGCCGCTGGCACCCCGTAGAAATATAAATGCCCCCCCGATTTATGCGCCCTGCCGGCGGCTCTGCACACAGCACATTAGCAAAACAAAATAAACAGCGTGGCCATAACGGTACAGCGATATCCGCAGGGGGAACGAGTCCGAAAGAGAGGCCTATAACTTAAAGATGGGGAGGTGGGCTTATTCTTTGATAAAATGAAAATGGCCCGTTCTGGATTAAAGGCTGAACTTCAAAGGCTGGGCCTGACCAGGAAGTTTGATATTTTGACTGTATTAAAAGGGATGAGATGGTCCTAAAAAGGGGATGATGGGTGAGTCTAAGTAAGAGGTCTGAGTGGGCTGGAGGAGGAGTGGTAAGATTTGGCAGGAGGCGATTTCTGATGGGGCTTTGAAGCAGAAGAGGAGAAGAGTTAGGAGAGCTCAACTATAGACTTCCTGTTGAAAGTGAGGCGGAGCAGCATCTGAGCAGGAAGTTTTCCAAGCTGAGAGCCAGCAAGCCTGCGCTGCAGAGGAAAACCTGGAGAGAATTACACACACCTGGATATAGACGCACTAGCTCAAGCGCACATGTTGTCAGACTCCTACAGAGACACATGCACGCTCAATATTTAGTCACTGTCAAATGATACATGCACAGCTGCCGCAGTGCATCTGGTTTAGCACTGAACTTTAACCTTGAACCGAAGCATAAACATCATTTTGGGGCATCATGGGGCATTTCACAGCATTGCCCTAGTGTGCGATATTTTAACATGGAGACTACATTAAAGGGTTAGTTAGTTCACCCAAAAAAAAACATTTCTGTAATTAATTACTCATCGTCCTCACGTGGTTCCAAACCAACAAGCCCTTCGTTCATCTTCGGAACACAAATGAAGATATTTTTTATGAAAACCGAGAGCTTCCGAGGGCACAGAAAGCTCTCGGATTTCATAAAAAACATCTTCCTAAGATGAACGAAGGTCTTACGGGTTTGGAACGAAATGAGGGTAATTTTTAGGTGAACTAACCCTTTAACAAAATATAAAAACTACTTCATGGGGCAATGGATGTAGATTCACTGCAGTTTGCTATATCATACTTGGCAAAAATAAACTTAATGTTTAAAGTGCACTAATAAGACATGTGTTCAGGATATTAAGGTTCTCTTCAGACCAGGAGAAGGCAGCAGGTTGCTCAACATGGGTGTGAATCAATCACATCATGGATGAATGTTGTCATGGCAACCGCAAATTCCCTATGGTTGACCATATGTACAATGCAGTGCAATGAAAACATCAACACAACCTTTGACCTCCCTTGGGCTGTTTGAAAATGTGCTGGTTTTGGGTCAAAAAAGGTCCAGCTTTATCAACCACTTGGATCATACACGTACATTTTAAAAAATTTGATCTATTATGTTTTTATTTAAAGACTTATTTTGTGTATATATATATGTATAAGTTTGGGGTTGGTAAGAAAAAAAAAGCTCACCAAGGCTGCATTTATTTGATCAAAAATACAGTAAAACCAGTAATATTGTCAAACAAATAACAATTTAAATTAACCGTTTTCATTTTTAATATATTTTATAATGTCATTTTTTTCCTGTGCTATTTTCAGCATCTTCACCCCAGTCTTCAATGTCACATGATCCTTCAGAAATTATTTTAATATGCCAGTTTAATGCTAAAGAAACATTTCTTATTATTATCATCATCAATGATGAAAACAGTTGTGCTGCTTAATATTTTGTGGAAACCAAAATACATTTATTTTTAGGATTCTATGATGAATTAAAAAACACTACAAATGTCTTTACTGTCACTTTTGATCAAATTAGTGCATCCTTGCTAAATAAAATAATGAATTCCAAAAAAAAAATACTGGTAAATTATTACAATAATAAATTAAGCAAAAATATTCAGAAATATAACTTAAAAATCTTCAATATAACCTTAGCACTATGAGGATTGACCCGATTGTTATGAGAATAATCTGATTTATATTTAATATGCTGGTTAATATGCAGGACTGTGTCTTTTCTGATGTGTTCTGCTTGATTTTGGAATTATTATGAGTGAGATTTTTGCTCAAGGACAAGCTGAAGAAAAACCTGCAATGTCGTTGCATTCACATGCTACTACGTCACTACAGAGCATGGGCCAGTCCCTTTTCTGCTGACACAGCGAGTGTGCATGAGTGTAAAGTATGGAGCTCGCTTACCGGGTGGAGGTATAAGGGGGGGTGTGTTGCTGATGGAGGGAGGAGGGAAAGGTGGAGGTGGGATGTTTGGAGGAAAGAAGGGCAACCGTTTTGGGGAGGATGGCTTTGTGTCCGAGGATTGCTCTGAAACGACCTGAAATACACACATCACACAGATATATGAGATCAGTACTCTTCATGTCCATCAAGCACGCAAAAACACACCTGGATGTTATTTTCATCAGCGCTGTGACGTCTTCGGCCTTCCACTCGACTGATGGTCCCAGGATGTCCTCCGATAACATTGATCGAACCGCTCGACTTCCTGTTCACACCCACACACATAAATCAAAGTCAGATCATTATGTTGAGTCCATATGTGCGAGTGAGGAGGATTAAATGGCTTGCAGTGTGCAGTGCAGATTTTATGAACAAGATCCTGGCACTTTGTCTTTTTTTTGTTCTAGAACACTTAGCACATGCAACCTCAGTCAACGCTATTTTCCTGCTGATCTGGGAAATCTCCTCATGTGCACGACAATATTTTTAGCTCATGTGCACGACAATATTTTTAGCTCATGTGCACGACAATATTTTTAGCTCATGTGCACACAGCAGTTACACACTTGGGTGAATGTGTGCCGTGGTAGTCATCACCATTCATAAATCTTCAAGTCCCCTGAAACGTGGCTACAAATATTTTCAGTAATGCACAAATGAACAAGGCGATAACCTATTTCAGTCACTAAAAATTCATCAAATAAAACAGAGCGCATTAATACTGCATCGGACATTATGCATGCTGCAAGAAAGTAAGCGTTCAAGCGTCCAAGTAAAGGTCAGCCTGTCTGCAAAAGTCTCTGTCATTGTTCATGTTCTGATGGTGAAGTTTGGGACAGAGTCACCTACAGAAAAAAACTAATATAAAAGCATGAAATTGACTCACTTCTGGTGTCACCTACTTTCAGCAGACATGACAGGGGATTTAAATGCTTTCATGATTTTATAAAAAAAGGGGAAATTTAAAAATTCACAGTCTGCAGTCTGCTCTCATCGCATGCTCTGTGTATTTTTAATCACTGTACGTCACGCAGTAAACATTTTGCAGAGATTTCTCCATTTAAAGGGATAAAAGTTCACCCAAAACTGAAAAATCTCTCATAATTTCTTCACACAAAATAATATTTTTTGTCAAATGCTGGAAACAGTTTTGACATTTAGACATCTCTCAAAATAACTTTTTGCTGTAATGTTCCACAGAAGAAAGAAAATCCTACAGGTTTGGAATGACATGAGGGTGAGTACCGGTAAATAATGACAGAAAAAGTAGCAAAAAGGAAGATGAGATGCGGGCGTTGCGTTCAAAAATGGAGGCAGAGAAAAAGAAGATTGCAGGGACGGACAGGGTTTTAGCGGATTAAATGATTGGAGAAGTCCTGCATATGTCACCAGAGAGAAGACTTACTGGAAGATTCCACATTTTGATTAAACATTTTAAACATGCATTTAGAAAATAGATTTAAATAAAATGAAAATAGAATTCATAGAATTTCATATCTCATTCATAGATTAAGCAGTCAAGCTATACCTGAATACGCACATGAACTCAAATGAACTCTTTTTTTGTTGTGTGTGCAAAAACACTGCATTATAATGTAGCTGAACAAGATTGAATAACAATCTTTGTTAAGGCCCGTTTGATTCTGAAAATGCCACCTCATGCTCTGTGTTTAAACGGGCGTACTGTGACTGACTCCTGCATCCTGTCTGTGCGTGTATGTGTAATAATGAAAGCCGGACTGTTGGTTTACCCTTGAATGCTCCAGTTCATACACGTCCCCCTGAGCAAGGCATAACCTTCAACTGATCGAAGAGAAGTTCAAGGAACGGCTGATTAAAAATCACCCCCGCTAACTCCTGCCCAGGACCAAAGGCAGTCTGGACCACCAGGACTGAACCATGGTGTGTGTGTATTTGTGTTGTGTCTCATAGAAAAGTAATAGTGAAATATTAGGAGGTTTCAACAGTCAGGATGTTTTCTTCAGGGGAGAACAGAAAACAAGAGCTGATAGAAATCAAGCTAAAAGAAAGAAAAAAAAAGAGAAAGAATTAAAACCGGCGTAAACAGGGATGATAACGTGCGTATGGAGCGTTTAGGACAACAGCAGAAAGCCATTATCACAAAATGCTGCTGTTACAGGGAACATGGCTGGCACGCAAAGTAAATAAGAGTCCTATCCTGACCAAACTATTCAACTGTACATGATTTCTCAATAACAAAAATACAGAAAACGCAGACAGTGCATTAACTATAGTAACACTAGTGCCTCTTCATTAGAGATTCTTGATACAATTTGTTTTACACTGTATGCAAAAGCTGACTGGCCTTCTCTTACGTGTTGGAAGCTGTTGCATAGGTGCACCTCTTCAATTTAAATGACAGCTTATAGTGGGCTGATATATAGCCTATCGTGTGCTGAGTTTAGAAGCATCCTCTCTACTTCTGGGAAAATACTGCAAAATACCTGTAAATGGGTTTAGACTCACATCTTACTCCAAGAAGAAAGTGTCTGAAATGTGTGTATGGGTTGGTCTGATTGGTTAATACTGATAAGTTTGATTTAGGTTTCATGTACACACCTGGATGAGTATTCAGGCAGATCACTAGAACTCTGATGCACCTGGAAAGAGAAAGAGAGAGAGAGAGAGATAGCACACATTCATATGAATTGACTCATATTCTGTGTAGACAAGTGCTCTAAAAACGTCTAGGGCCGTCTAAAGTGGCAGCATTTTAAGTCACCATAGGTGCTTCCAAAGTAAAATGTGTTCTAAAAGGTATAAATCCAGTCAGTTGCCTCCTAGTGTTTTTTCCAAATTCTAAGGTAGCTACACATGTGAAGGCAGTCCCAGAATACACTGCAACAAGCTCAATGGAAAAAGTTAAAAAATTAAATCTGGCAGACAAGGCAATAGAGTGGTGCAGGTATGACACCACTTAGTAGCATTTTAGCACGTCTGGTTCCATCGTCCAGAAGTCAATGAGTTTTTTGAATGGGGCTTTGGTCAAATGGCTGAAATAAAGTCTGTGGTGAACACAAGCTCATGACACTTTCACGTTTTACTCAACGACATAAAATACATCAGTATTACCCCACTCGTGATTTTTTTTTTTTAATATCTGTTGCGTCTCTTGAAAAAGGAAATGCTAACAAGTGGCTTGAGACTACAAAGGCTGTCGGGGACATTAAACGTCATCACCCCGAACAGGTTAACTCAGTCCGCTTTTACAGCCTCATTATGCTCATAAAGGAATATAAAATTATGGTTAAAAAATACATTTCATTATGTGACGCCCAATATTTGTGTCTGCTATGTATTTATATAGCCTATATTCGTTTAGCTACCTATTCAACTTATAGCTAATATTAATTGCATTAATATTTGCTAGCAGGTCCCAAAGACCCGTTACATATGCTTATGAAAGCTTATTATTGTGCTGTTAGCTTAACAACATGCTATCATTAAACTATTGGAATTAACTGAAAGTCGAGTATACTGCATGAAAGACTACTACTAGTGCATTCAAGTCACCTTGGAAAGATTGTATTTACGAGTTGAGTGCACATAAACAACATATTTTGAAGAAGTAGCATATTTTTTGTACAAGAGGGACATCGGCATCTTGCTCCAACTACAGTGATCTGAAAGCACTTGACACCGTAATAACGGCTTCCTAAATCAGTCACTTATGAGGTTTCATGACAGTTAGGATGCTCCCTTAGAAGGTAGCTGTCCATGTAGGCAGCGACCTATTTAACAATGCATTTCACTAGGCTTTGGAACAGAGCTAGCAAGTCTGAAACAGCAGTAAATGCCCTGTCACAACTCATTATCAACATCCAAGTGTAAAACATCATGAGAGAAGTGAGGGCATATTTTAGATATGCTAAATGTACCATTATTTTGCTGGATGACGACAGGCTCAGGATCTCTAGGCTCATGCGTAATCGTCTTTGTTTGTCACAGTATGCCTTCCAGGTGTCCTCATTAAAACCATAGTTAAAGTAGTCAGACAGATCCGCACCTGCGTTTATACACAACATGCGCTGTGAGAGTTTGCACTAGAGAAAACGTACATTGGAATCTGAGGTACACTAACAAACACACACACTTTAGAAGTCTTAACGCAATCAACTGCACCTGGTTTCCTCCATGGCTTCTCCTCAAAGGACTCAACATCCACCTGCAGGACACTGCCTTCAGCATCCAGATCCAGCCCTCGAGACTTGGAGCCTGACTCACAGTAGATAAGACTTCAGAGGCTGGATTCCCACATACAGATCAAACCAAACCCAGAGAAATTTCCTAAAGGGATCCTTATAATATAAGACGTGTCATTTTTATTTTTATTTGATCAAATAAACGGTCAATGAAAGGAAAGTTTTCCTTTGGAAAATGCCAACCTCAGGAGGTCAAATTAAAACACAATTACATGAGCTCTGATCTGATCTGTATTGTTTTCCATTCATTGATGATAAAAAAATATATATATATATATTAGGGCAGTCAAAAGATTAATCGCGATTAATCGCATCCAAAATAAAAGTTTGTGTTTGTATAATATATGTGTGTACTGTGTACCGTGTATAATTATTATGTATAAATACACACACATTCATGTATATATTTAAGAAATATTTGCATTTATAAACTGTATATACATTTATATAATTTATTTATTTATTTATATATTCTATAAATTAAAGAAAAATATTTGTTTGATCATTTTTTTCCCTTTACAAAAATTGGGGGTCGAATACACTCAACACTTTGTAAAAACAGAGAATTTTTTTTTTTTTACTTGTTTGCGATAGGTCCAAATGATGTAATGGGGAAAATAATGCAGTAAATGTGGGCCACATTACGTGTTTTGTAATTAAATGTTCTAATATTTAAAAATAGTTTTTACTACAGACGAGTTGAATATCAAATCAACAGATTAATTACCTGCACTTTATTACCTGATACAGAGGACTTTATGTTCAGATTGATGGAACTGGAACCAAATGACCTACAGAGTAAACCACAAAGAGACAATTAAGTATCATTATAGCAATTTATTAGACCCAAAATGCCTTAAGACATCGTAAGTATCCCTGTATGACGTGAGAAGGCTTGACAATGTCAAAACCTCTGACTGAATTACTCACGAGCCCTGAGATCCGCCTGTTTTTATGTCACCGATGGTCACACAGACATCATCATCATCACTGTCTGATTCACTCTCCTTCGAGGAGGAAAAACAAAACGGATTGTGTTTGTAAAGTTAAATCAATGCCCTACATTATCATGACAAAAATTGTGTTTTGCTAAAACAAGAACCTGGTAGCTGAGTCTATTCACACCTTCCACATCACCAATCAGAGCACTGCGGAAGTAAGAAATATTAGCCAATTAGATAATGACAATGTATTGAATGATCAAAAAAAGAGAGATTTAGTTACATTTTCAAACTAGGGAAAAATATGGATTACATTTAAATAACTGACAGTTTGGGAAAGCACATACACAAGTGGTTTGAAGCAAATTAACACATTTTTAATTTTAAAAAATATTTTGAATATATATATATATTTATATATATATATACACACACACACACATAATCACGCATTCTTAATTGAAATGTCGGTCAGGTCAGGTGTGTGTTCTGTAGGAGAAACTTCATTTTCCTTCAGATGCACAGACTTCTGATTTAACCGCATGCACTAATTGAAGCTACAGAACAATAAAAATGCTTTTACACTAAGCAAAAATGGGCAATGAGAAGAATCAATTTACAAGCACATCTTTAGCTGCAGGCCTACATTAGTTTAAGTGAGGCCTATATCACTGCGGCCTCATCAGGCTTATTTAAGGCCAATGCAACGTGAGGGAAAATTCTCGCTTGGGTTTGAGTTTTGCCCAGACTCTAATGAAGGTAAAGCAATCCAACCGATGAAAAACGCTGCGTCGACTCCAAGAAACAGCTAACACGTCTCTACACTATGCTGGGAAGCGGAGGAACAAAACAATGGTTAATATTCCTTCTCATTCCTACTCCGATGAGCACATAAGAGGAGCTTATACTGTGTTAGCTCTGTGCACATCCAATGCTGAATTTAACAAGCGTCCAAAGAGTTCCATCAGACACGCGTGGCTTGATCCAATTTCTGAGCATTTTTTTTTTTTTTTTCAAAGAGGCCTACCGGCACAGACGTGTCCCATACCCATGGTCATTACTAAGCGGTGAAATGGGCATTAAATATACACGCTTCATTTGTACACAGCTACTTGCCCTAACAGGAAATAAATGTGTCAGCCTCTCTCGTTCTGAGTCGGCACACCATTAGGTCTTGTAAACTTTCAGTTCAAACGCAAAATCAGCCGGGGCTAAAGTGACCTGAAAGTTACTGACATTGCCAGCAGCAGAAAGTCCCACAACGGCAGAGAATTTAAATGTTAATGTGTGTGTGTGTGCGCGCTTGATTTGGGGACGTGTATTAGTAAATGCTGACGAAGCACATTTGTATATGCAAATTTAATCAAATGTGAGGAAGAGCTACTTTAAAAAAGGCAAACAGACATTTTGGAGAAGATTAATAAATCAACCGCCTGATTAAAGCTATGCCAACAATATACTGCAATAATTAATCTAAAAGTCTTTGCACCAGTTTTTACTTTATATTTCTGTCTTTTTACACCAGAGTTCAAACTATTACGCTCAGGGGTGTAGCAATCATTATAACACTTTTAGAGCTTTTATGCAGAGTTGTGAACTGTGTAGTCCACACAAGTCTGCATACGCATCCAGACTTTGATAAAAGGCCAGTGATGGAAACATATTAGAAACTATCAACCAAGTTCCACTTCATCAAATCGCAAGTTTCTCATTGGAAACTTATCAATAGCTCAAGACATTTGCTTTGGCACACTCACCTGAACACTTCCTTTTCTGTTGTCTCTTCTTCTGCAAAATTGTCATCTATTTATGATAAAGAGATTAGCACACGACTTGTGTTTTCACATGAAAACAGCCAGATGTTGCATATAGTTTATAGATTAAGTTGAAGAACTTTATAGTTAATTAATTCTACAAAGCCTACTCTATTATATTTCATACACAAATTCATATGGCCTCTAAATTATCAATGTAAATCAATACTTTGCAGAAAAAGTATTTTTTTCAAAATTTGCATTGGTGGCAATTGTTCAACAATCAACTTAGGCTTATGATGATTTTGGGAAATTCACCCCAGATCTCTCAATAATCAATGTATTGCACTGAATGATATGTCACATAATCATCCCACAACAAAATCTACAGAGCTTTGATCATAAAACTAAGCATTTTAATTAGTGTTGGGCAAAGATGAATCGCGATTAATCACATCCAAAATAAAAGTTTGTGTTTACATAATATATGTGTGTGTACTGTGTATAATTAGCTATGTTGTGCATATACGATAAATACACACATATGCATGTATATATTCAAGAAATATTTGCATATAGGCCTACACTGTATATATATTTATACATACATTATATTATATATATAAATATACATTTTATATATATATAAAAAAAATGTCTTAAATATATTAATGCATGTCTGTGTATTTATATAGCCTATACAAAATAAGTATACACAGAACACACACATATATTACGTAAACACAAATTTTTATTTTGGATGCGATTAAACTTTGCCCAGCACTAATTTTAATATAATCTTACTAAATATTATTGATCAGACTCAGAGTGACAATGGACATTTATGTGCATGTTATGCAAGTAGTAGTCTGTAATAAATATCCCTTTACATTACACGCCGATAATTTCATCTTTTGGCCATATCAGCAACTGAATGACACTCAAAAACACAAAACAACTAAACAAGAAAACACATATGAGGGACTTCACATGAATAAAAAAAAGTGATCAGATGGAATCAATTTCATAATGTAAAATGCGGCCAGTTTAAGAATGGATCAATTTAAGACCATTTTAAAAACTGATATTCAGAATGTAATCTCTACATTAGATTACAGTATATTGATTTTTTTCTTCTCTCCGATTCCTCTAAAATGAACATGATACCGCATATGTCATGATGATGACCTATGCCATACTTTTCATTGAAAATGAATTAACACATTTAAACACACAAACAAACAAATAACCAAATAGAGTTTAAAATGAGCTGTCCATCTGCTTTTAAATGTAGCAGCACTTACATTATGTTATGTTAGGTGTGTACATGTATTTATGCCATCTCTGTAGGGTAGATTTGAAAGTAAATGTTACGAAAAGCGTGCAGCTGGATAAATAACGGTCTTTCTCTGTTGTAATAAACTAAGGGTCAGATCCCTGATTAAAAACGTATGCTTTTGGTTTGGTAGATGTTGGTCAGGTGTTTATTTTCATCTCATCACGAGGACGCTTGATTGCCTTCAGTCAGTTTTAAAGTTTGATCGTCCGTTTGTTTATTTCTCACCTCCATAAAGCCAGTCAGTCTCGTCATCAGTGCTCTCATCAGCTGTTTTCTCTACCTCTCGTGTGGACATGATCACCTCCAGGTTTGAGAGATCAGAGGCTCAGTTTAATTCAGTGATTCGCCAAAGTAAAAGTTCGACAAAGTAACTTCACGTAGTGTGATAACAGTTTCAGGGGCTACTGTCACAGCTGTCACAGTAGTGACACGCCGCGTGCTGGTGTGGCAGGTGCGCGTTACCAAAGAGACGCAGCTCACTGCACGCGCACGTGTGCAGGACCGCAGGAAGTGCAGCATCACAAATTAAAAGCGGAATTTTGTTCATTATTTAATTTGATTTTATTTTTTATGTATTTATGGACAAACGCGAGCTAACTCTTCACTATTCAAAACTTTTTTTTTTATAACTGACAAATCCTTGCCTTTATTTTTGTATTCTTACCTTTTAATGGTACAATAGTTTAAACAATTAACATATAAGCAAAGGCAACCATTTTGAAAAGGCAAAATAAAAATCATCTATATAATATACCATCAAATTTGACTTTTCAAAACTCCCAGCTGATTGCTACACCATGACGCATAACTACCGCGACGCCTCTGCGCCACGTCACCTTTGAGAGACTCACATGGGTTTGTTTTGAATGTTGTCTGTTTGACAGTTCTGCTGTTGTTTTCGTGCATCTCAATTTAAAACGCCAGCATTTGCGGGAATATGTTGCCCACGGATGGTGTCGTGTGTTTCCCCGGTCAGACGTGGGAAAAAGTGCTATCAAAAGTAAAAAAGGCTGTTGTTTTCATGGATGATCGATGTTCGGAGACTCTGCACTGGAACGGAGGAGCTGCGCTTCTGTTTGAGGCTGGAGCTCGAAACATCAAACAGTTCTCAAGCTTTGAAGCAGGTGGACAGAATGAACCCAAAGCTGTGTTTGTGGTCAGCACCGTGCTGAAAGGTAGAACCGCAGACATTATCAAAGACATCATATCCCTCAGTCACTTCCAGTACTGTGTGGTGTTCACAACTGTTCCTCACTCCCTTCACTTGCTTGCGAATAATGTGAGCGCTGATCTGGAGAGGAACCCGGTGTTTGAGCAGTTTGAAGAGAAACTGTGTGAGTGGATGGGTGATATGAACTATACTTCTGAGGTCATGCATGCTCCTGTGGTCTTCGCCCCTCTGACGCAGCACCTTCAACTTTTGCCTGCTTTCTCTGATATCTTCCCTTTATTGGAAGTTGATCTTCAGTCCATCAACGAGAAGAGGCCGGAGAAAAAACGATTTGGGAGTCTGATGGATGTGGATATGCACTCTCTCCCACCTGTGCTGCAGATTCAGATTAAAGCTCTGGCTTCAGCCCTCAACACCCTGTTTGAGTTCATCAGTACCCGTGAGGAGAGCTTTTCGGTGGGTCCGATGAGCCGTCTGATCGCAGGGGAGCTCGCCAATCACCCACAGGCCAAAAACAGGAGGAAGGCGGCACCCAATAAAGCATCAATAGTGTTTGTTGATAGAACCCTTGATCTTACAGGTGTAGTCCAATGTGTCTAAATACATATTCAATCATTAGTATTCAAGGCAAGGCACTACAGGAAAAACCATTGATTTTTCATGGACTTGTCAATTTTGAAATTAGGAATTATTTTTCTTGAATAACACGTTTTCCTTCAGACTAGTGGAAGAAAAATACATATTTAAGGGTTTATTTGATTAAAATGTATATTATTTACATATTTCGATTAAAAAAATGCCTTACATAGCTATATAGACTATTTTCTATAAAAAATAAATTAAAAAAATCCATGCACTGAGCTAGAAATATCCATTTCAGTAACGCTTGTCTACACCAAATTTATCTATATTATATAGGGGTTTACAGAGGGGTTCATTCGTATATAATCTGCTTGATTTGCAATATTTTACAAAATATGATGACTTTTTCTTGCTGTTAAAAGTTTTATGGGGTGGGGTGATAAATATAGATATCCAAATGGCCTGTGTAAAAACCTTAAACTCTAATATGCCAGCAAAATAAAACAAGCATTTTGAACCTGGCTTTTCCAGGTAGATTTCTATTCTAAGACTATTTGCATATTTAAACATAACAGAACAGAACTTGTAAGACAAAATAATTATCTTAATGTACTCAGCTGGGGTAGTATAGTGAAACTATTTTTTTTTTACCGTTTACCAGTGGTGTCTTGCCTTATTATAACACAGCATGACTTGTTCTAATTCTATGCCCTTTCAAAACGTACTTACTCTTTCCTGTTTCTCTTATTTCCCAATCTATAGGGGCTGTTGGCCATCATGGTGACAATCTGGTTGAGAAAATCCTGTCAGCATTACCACGGTTGCCAGGTCATGTGACTGATGTTCAGGTGGACATGTTGGAGCTCACACACCTGAAGCAGACCACTGATACAAATGGCATCTTGGCACCAGGCTGCTTGGCACAGAACCAGTAAGTGTTTTTCTTGTTTACATACAAAGAACATGCAATGAGTGCATATTCACATTGTGGTGAAAAAAAATTAAAATATATATATATATCTCGATTACTGTAATTTTTTATTGTCTCACAAGCATTTGAATTTAATTAAGCGTTTTAAATTAAATGATTACATGTTCGTGATGAGCTGGTTATGATATTAACTGATTTAAGGTATTAACATGCAGGTTCTTCAGACCTATAGTTTAATCTAGGAGCTGACCGGAACGGAATAGCATTGTATTAAAGGGGATAGTTCACCCAAAAAATGAAAATGCTGTCATTATTCTCACCCCCATCTCACCCTCAAAGCCTGTATAACATTCTTTCTTCTGTTGAACACAAAATATGTTTTCAAAAGTGTTTTGTTCCATAGAATGAAAGTCAGTAGTGTCTAATATTGTTTTGACCCCGCTGACTTTAAAAATATCCACAGAAGAGTCATGCATGTTTTAAACATGAGGGTGAGTAAATCATATCAGATTTGACTTTTTGGGGTGAATTATACCTTTAAGGGCAAAATATGTAACCAAAGGTTACTCCAAGGTACCAACATTTCAGAAATCTTTACTAATACCAGTAAGTCTCAATACCAATTTGCTAGGTACCACTTTTTTATTTATTTTTATAAATACTGGGAAAGACAGATTATACACAACGTGTTTTTACCATTTACCGGGAACTTTTTTATTTAACCCTTTAAAATGTTATGTGGCATATAAACATTTTCAGATTTCTTGACCTGTTTGTCTGATAGTTTTGTCATCACTGCTGTAAAGGGAATGTCCCGACTGTAGTTTGGTTTAGACCAGAAACCTCAGTGCTGGTAAAGGATTAGAGAAATGTGGCTGTTCTCAAAGTCTGTCTGCTCACAGAAGGAAAAATCTGAGGAAAGCATGAGACTTGGTTCCCCACATGTTGGCACAGGAACAATGCCCAGCCAAGTATTTTTAATGGAGAACCACCATTTCTTTAGTCATCATAAATGTGTGTATTTGAATAACTAAACGGGTTCGCTGGAGTTTTTGCCGATGTCATTTCCCACGGGGCGGGATGTGGTAACGAATGACCCCACATTTCTGCTGTTCTGTGTGATATTGTCGTGCTGCTCAATTGTTTTAACACACATTTGGTGAACTCGCTCACTTTGTTTTTCCTAAATGAACCCAGTCATGGTTTTTGATGGGAATTTTTTGCTAAATGTATGCCCTTTGGTAGAACTCAGTCATGAGTGAAAACATCAACTGTCATAATTCTGTGTAATTAACACCATATAACCTTCTTGGCAGATGATTTTGTGGTGATTGTCATATAATATTCTCTTGATACAAGACTTTTTTTGAAGCTTCATCTGGAAGTCAAATGACTTCAGTATGGAAACCCAAATGCTGTTTACGACCCATTAGGTCTAAACCACTTGTTAGACGTGAGGGTTTGTTAAAAGAGGAACTTGTTTCGTATGTCTGTTTTCTTTCCAGATCCCATCAGACAGGGATTCAGGGAGCACATGCCCATGGAAAGAATTCAACTCCAGAGCGATTGAGTTAATTGGACAGGAACTCCTCTATGAGGAAATGATGCCAATGAATAAACCAGTTTCACCTTATACATCCCATGCAGCCAAAGCTGCCAGATTGATCTTGTCTCCATTGTGGGTTCCCATTGTGACTATTTGTCATCTCAACCCTGTTCAATCAGTGTTGGTGGAGAGCGTTGAAGCTGCTGTTTTACCTACACACACAGATGAATACCATATTCCAAGACCACATCCCTTTACCGCCATTAGCTGGTTACAGTAGCACCGCAGTCCTGAGTACAAACACACTCTTGAGACCTCCATGTAAATATACAAGCGCTTACTGTTAGCCAGATGGTGTGGAGACTGAATGGGACAACTCTCCGTTTGAAGAGGTGCGTGTGTGTGTGTGTGGCTATAGAATTGGTTTTCATTGTGTTGCCATATTTCACACGTTTGTAGCATTTTATTTTTGCCCTGATGGCCACTTATAATGATAACCTTTGTTTTTTTTTTACACCAGGAACAGTCAGAATTTAGTGTTATGCAATCATTCTCATGACCTTCTCTAAATCTTTTACAAAACATGATTTGGTCAACACAAAATGACTGAAGAGATTATTTTAATGAGATGCAGTATTTATTATAAGTCTATGCAAATGTTGGCCTTATGTGAAAATGCCTTTTGCTTGGCTGATCATGTCCTTGACTAGAGCAGCGTGAGCACGGGAATTGCCTGACAGGCCTGCCACATTTCTCCTAAGGACTATAAAAAAACATGCTCTGATCCCAAATAAGCTTAATCGTGCTTCCAAATGCAGAGATTTTGTACCTGACAGTCTAGATTCATCCGTCACTGTATATAAGCCACCCTATATATGGAGAGTATAATCCATGCAGGTTTTTAAAAAGAGTATCCGCAGAGACCACTTGATCTTTCTTTGGTTCATCAGAATTATATTATGGTCATGGACCGAACTTTAGTCTGTTTTACATATTGCTAGTTATTATATTATGCTATATTAATTACATTTTCTGTAATAATTTCTTTGTTATACTTTCAAGAAATAATTTTGGGCAAAAGAGAAGGACTAGACCAGGGAATTTTCCCTCTCAATATGTGCCAGAAAGTTATATATATATATATTACTATATACATATAATGTGTATATAATACTTGTACTGTCAATGAACTTGGAAGATTATCACATGTGTCTTGACTCTTGAGTGCTTGTTTGTGCAGTATGGGCTGTGTTGAAATATTAGATTTTGTATTGTAATGTTGTTTTAATGATCTGTTAGTACTTGTGTGGATCTGTAGTCGTGTGTGTTAATTACCTCAGTATGTGCTCATTCTGTCATTCTGTCATGACGTGATCGGCACTTGAACTGAGTAATGGATGTTTGCTCATGAGTGAATGTTTTTGTGTTGCTGCGTGTAGTTTTAGAATTCCCTAGGATGTCATGCTCAGTGTTTTTTTTTTTTTTTACTTCCGTATGTTTCTAATTGAAGTTTGAGGGCAAAAAAACACATTTATTTTGCCCACTCTCTCTGTATCTACTCTGGTTCCCCCTTTTTTTTCAGGCTTTATTCTCGGCTGGAGCTCTAGGACTCAGTGGAGGAGAACCAGTCCAGTTCCACACAGTCAAATCCATTCAGTGTGAGCGTGGGGATTTCTAGCTTTAGCTCAGCAGGGAAGCGAGTCACAAGGCTAGGGTTTGTTTAGCAGAGTCTAGACAAGCTCCAGGCAAATATCGAATCTTTTGATGCATTCTGACAGGGCCCAGCTGATCCTCAGGAGAGCAACTCAACTCCCTAGACTTTTAATGTCCTTAAACGTCTCTCGAGACGTTGTATAATGCCAACTAAGTCATTCATTTCTGGCCGAGTTTTGCTAGCCCAATATTCTGGGTCAAAGAATATGCACACATATCAAACAGATCATCCAAACACAAATATGTTAATGCTTCACTTTCATTCCTCTTCAGCTTCCACCTAGATTTTTTTTTTTAAAGATAATATGAGTGGTGCTTGTATGTGCAATGCACCATGCTTTGAAAGACAAATTTTTACCATTTAAATATTCGAATCAGCATCATCTAATGAACAGACAGATGAAAACTGTAGCTGGAATATGCAAACATATTTCTACTGTATCTCAATTATAACTTCACATGGTAACATTCTCATTATATTGTGAGTGGTCTTCTAAAGAACTGCAGAAGAAAATGTTCTTGAATGGGTTTATTAGGCTTTATTTCTAAGACTATAAAATGTTTTGAGTTTCTTAAGCTTTTTGCTGGGATGTTTGGGTTACTTTGCTTACTGGTCAGGAATAGGGCTGTGAAACGATTAATCGCGATTAATCGCATCCAAAATAAAAGTCTGTGTTTACATAATAAATGTGTGTGTACTGTGTATAATTATTTTGTATATATAAATACACACACACACACATGCTTGTATATATTTAAGAAATATTTTCATGTATATACTGTATGTAGATGTATATATAATTTATTTTATATATATAAATATAAAGATTTTATATATAAAAAAATAATTTTTCTTAAATGTATACATGCACGTGTGTGTATTTATATATACAAAATAATTATACACAGTACACACACATTTATTATGTAAACACAAACTTCAGGAAGGATCAATGTAGAATACTCGCTATGTATAAGTATCTTTGATAATCTAGCCTCAAGATAAGTCTATCCGATTTTTTTTTATTTTTTTTTTAACTGCTGTGATGCATAACAACCAGTGTAATAAACTGCAGCCCGATTCATGTTCACCTGTTATGGATAAAACTGAATGCACTTTTAATGCCTCTCGCTGGACATTTCACTTTAAAAGTAACTGTTATATTAAGCAGAAGTGTTGCCACAGGCATGTTTTTCCAATGAGCCTGGGTTGCTTTCTTTCTTATTGAGAACACATAAGAAGATATTTTGAAGACCGTTTATTAAAATTCAGTTGGGTGTATGTAGCATTGTAGCATATGCTCCACATAAGAAAGAAAGCAGTACAGGTTTGTAAATGATGACAGAATTTTCATTTTGGGGTGAACGTTTTCTTTTTGTGTTCAGTCCTATGGGATTGTTCATTCCGTAACCGTAGTGAGTGAGCAATGCTAGGGATGCTTGATTTAGCAAACGCCGCTAATAATATTGGTTCTGACTGGGGTTTGTGGCCCAGCCCTGCAGTGCTGATACTGGCATTGTTCTTGTCAGCTCAGGTGAATGTAATTGGCTGCATTGTGTTATTCTAGCCTAGCTATATCTATAGGCTCTGAAAAATATTTATGAAAGGATTTATTTTAGGATCCTAATTGTGGGCTGTTTGGCTAATTTTGCCCTCTTTATTGTATGGTGTTTCCCGTTGTAATTGTAGGCTCTGTTTCAGGGTCGCTGGATTTAGTGTTGTTATGGGTGGTCATTTTCAGGCAGCCGTCTCTCGAGCGACCGGCGCGGGCTGCTGATAGGAGACTTCCTCTTCCTCGCCTGTGAGAACGCCGGCTTTTAATAACAGTCTAGTTACACACTGCGCCTATTCAGGTCTGACTGGAGAAATGTTCAAAACTCTGTGTTTTTACTGTGGTTGTGGGAGAAATGTGAGCGTTTTTGTAATGAAAGATGTGTCTGGTGTTTTTGGTAGGTTGAGTTTGAAATACTTCATGCGGACGTGAATTTATGTTCTTCGAAATGGTAGCAGGCTGTCTCTGGCGGGATAGATTGTGCTCTGTGTGAAATTTTGGTTATAGCAGATTTGAAGACTTGATGTTTGGTTAGCTAAAGGAGGACTATTTCACGCTCTGCTCTACTGCAACATCAACCAACCCTTTTACCTTCTTTTATTTCCCGCTCCAGTAATACAAATAGACAATTGCAATTGGCCAAGAATCTGTTTTTGGACTGGTAGAACGTGTGTGTGGTCAGGTGTGTTCCAGTCAGGCTGGTGTAATAGGTTGTTCTTGGCACTGCGGTAGAGCAGTGGTGCTTTGATTTTGTGTGTGTGGGACACTTCAGCTATGCCCTTGCTTATGTAAGGGTTTGTGACACACCCTCCACACTTCAACCCTATGCTTTACAACCATCTACCCAACTTTGTGCCCTGTCCAGCCAGCATGAAACCCATATGTTGTACTAGAACTCCTCAAGACATTGGCATGAAAGTATTAGTGTGTGTGTGTGTAGGGGGAGAAAAATGGACCACACTGCAGTGTGAGAAAACGACATGAAATGTCGAGCAAAGACTGTGCTTGCATGCATATCAATCGCTCCTTCACTGACGGCTAAAAAGACAGTACTTTGTCTTTTGTCACACATTTGGCACGCTTAGCATTGAGCACTTGAGTGTTTGTTGAAAGATCACATTGTTTACTCACTCTTGCACCCCTGATAAATCCCTTCCACTAGTTTCCTGTCTCTGATTGACAGGTGGGGTTGTTCAATCAGAATATGGTGTCAGGCACACACATGACTGACTTCAGTTTATAGCTTTTGGAACATGTCGTTTTGTCTCCTCTCATCCCTCCGTCATATGCTGTCTCATTTCATCTCCTTTTCATCTGATCTTCTCTCATCCTCATCAACCTTGTCTCATCTTCTCTCTCTGACTTCTCTCATCTTTTGCATGTCATCTCTGTCCTGTCTCGTCTCCTTCTCATCTTGTCTCGTCTTATCTCATCTAATCTCCTTGTTATCTCTGACATGTTGTTGTCTCATCTCATCTTGTTATATAGTATCTCCCTGTCTTCTGTTTTTGTCTCCCCTCATCTCTCTGACCTGTCGTTGTCTCCTCTCATCTCCTTCTCATCTCTCTAAATTGACTTCATCTTCTCTTGTTTTGTCTAATCTCATCTTTCTGTCTTGTGGTGTGTTGTTTCATCTTATCTTCTCATTTCTTCTCATCTCAATTGATCTCTGCTCATCTTGGATCTCCTCTATTTTCTCTCTCCTCTCCTCTGCTCCTGCTGACTTGTTTTGTCTCTCTTTTCATCAGTATTATATCTATCATATATCTATCTGTCATA
Source organism: Phoxinus phoxinus (assembly GCF_949152265.1). Taxonomy (NCBI): domain Eukaryota; kingdom Metazoa; phylum Chordata; class Actinopteri; order Cypriniformes; family Leuciscidae; genus Phoxinus; species Phoxinus phoxinus. The sequence goes on from NC_136891.1 coordinate 28,449,330, forward strand.
TTTTTTCTCGTCTCATTCCTCTCCTCTCTTCTCCTCTGGTTGTACTGATTATCAAGTCAATCTATTTTCGGTGGAGCTAGAGGATTAAGTAGATTTAAATGAGATGAAGACCTGCAGTATTGATACATGCAGAAACTCTAAACTCGCAGCGGGCTGTGAGTGCGCCAGTAACTTCTCCTGAAACTGTGACTCTGCTCCCATTCATTGTGTTAAAGGTTAGTGCCTGACTCTGGGATTTATCTTCCGCTCAGGGAGTCTCAACATGAAACAAAATGAGCCACAGATGAGAGAGATTTGTAATGTGGGTTTTTTTGTGAGTTTGTGTATGCCAGTCTTTTTTAGATTAATGTTACAAGATGTTGCCTTTGTGTGCGTTGCATTTTTATTTGCAGATTGTAGCCGAACGATGCCTATCTTTATGGACAAAGATTATAGCCACTAAAAATGTCTGTAAATGTAATTGAACCATTCAACACACTCAAACACACTCAAACTGCGAGAGTTGGTACTCACAGTATATACATGTTTATATTTTTACACATTTTTTAGAACACTACCATTTAAATGTTAAGTGTCAGTAAGGTGAATAAATATAAATATACCACAGTTACCAAAGCAGCATATTAGGATGATTTCTGAAGGATCATGTGATTGTAACCAATGATGCTGGAAATTCAGCTTTGCCATCACAGGAATACATTTCATTGTGTTATAATGTAATATAATAGAAAAAAAGTTTTTTTTAATTGTAATAATATTTATTAATAACTATAAATTAATAAATGAGCGTAAGTGACTTATTTCAGAAACATAATCTTTCAAAAAATATTGACCCCCTACACTTTATATCACACTCAAATAATTGGTGATGTCCTTCTGGAGACCTGAACTGTAATTGCAACAAAAAGGTAGTTTCAAACCAGAACAAAAGATGAAATATTCAGCTGTGGTTATCAATGAAAACCAGCTATTACATAATCCTCATCCTCTGTGGATTTAAAGCCTCGAAACAACCCAATTTATTTAAGTCTCTTTGTTTGCCATCTCCCTTACTTCTCCAAATGATGCTTACATAACAGTCATTCTCCAATCTCTTTGAGACGGTTGACATTTGTCTTTGAAGTGGAATGGCATGCTCGCTTTAGACATACTTTTCAGATTTAACTTTCACTCCAGTTTCCTGTGCTCTTTCCATTATTAAATCCTGACAGGAAAAACACTTGGACTGTATGTGCGCTCTCGTTGTTTCTCTAATGATGAATTAATGTTTTTGCTTGCTTTGTTTCTTATTTCAGTTTTGTTTATTTCTCTCAGAGTACTGTTACAGATTATAATGAGCACGGAAAATACACACACCTCTCCCGTAGAGGGTCTGCCAGGTCTCCGTGTGTGTGTGTGTGTGTGTGTGTGTGTGTGTGTGTGTGTGTGTGTGTGTAGTGTCATTAGTCTTGCAAGTGGGCGTAATTGTAGAATAACTGACCTGGATTGAATGCTGCTAACGAATGGGGGTTGCTTGTGTCCTGTTGTTGATAAACACAGTCTCGCCGTCTACTAAATCAATCTCTCGTCACGACGATTATGGCATTGTAACACCGTGATAAAATAGCGGGTGTTACGTTGATTTTGGTTTTGGGATTTTCGGTTTATTTAAAGTGCGGTACATTGCAAAACACATAAGGTTATTATGAAACGGCATCCATTTATTGCTAATCACATTTGGAACCATTTTGTATGCAATTTAGTGTCTGTGCGTGTATAAAGACTGATTTTAAGGAGTTCAGGAACACTTAGTCAGTTGAAGTCCATTCTTAAGTGCTCAGTCATGTCTTTCCAGGAACCCTGAATTTCCCCTACCACACACACACACACTGGACGGTACAAGAAGGTAGTGGCGGGAATGGGTAATAAATATTTTGTCTTTGCAGACCAACACTGCCCTCCATAGGTTAGTGTACTAATGGAGCACAACGCTCTTATACAAACTCACTGAACCCCCTTGTCAGGACATCTAGCCTGGGGAACACTGCAGGAGAGGAGTGGAGTAAAGAGGGGGGAGGTTTTTGGGGTAAATTGGAACCATGTTGCCCCACCGAAACATTCCAAGCGGACCCCTCGTCTTCCTGGAATACACGCCGAGTCAACATACACATGCACATAGAGAGGGTCCAGTCTTAACTCTGGCATGTAAACTACGCTGAAAATGTGTGCATCTGTTTATGACATGCAAAATCAGTTCAGCCCCATTGCACAAGACACACTACTACCTCAACAAACACATAACATACTTGAACAGATTTCAAAGATCTGTGGTCTCTGAAGGTTGCCGGACATCTATTAGCCCATTAAGATATCTTTGAAATAGTCAATATATGCAAGTCAAAACCTAGTCATCTTCCACATTTAAGAACAAATGTCATCCAAACTATGAATTTTACACAAATTGAAGTATGGGAATTATGTAGAGACCAACACATGTTAAACAAATCAAAATTATCTTAATTTTTTATTTAATTATTATTATTATTTTATTATAATTTGTTTTGTTTTTCCCCCAAATGATTTCAAATCAAGTTTTTAAAATGACAAAATTAATTTGTAGCGTAAATTCACTCGAGTGTCCTTCTTTTGTCTGGTATTGTACACCTTAATTATATTCTCTTACTTTCATGGTCCTTAACCAAGTCTAATCTGGAAACACAATGGACTAAGCATTCCTTGCTTTTACAGTCTGTTAAAAAAAAATTATGTTTTTTTCTGCTTTTGCAAAAATTAGCAAGGAAGTGTGACCAGCCCATCATGTGATCTTATTTTTCTTATACTTTTCCTCTTTTTTTTCTTCTTTTTTTTGTCGCATTTCTCAATTACTGACCCAGTTTGCATTCTAGCGTTATCTGTCATGTTTTTGTACTGTCCCTCCACTCGCAATTCCCGACAGAAGTCTGTGCTTTAGAACAACAAGCCCCATGTTTATTATGTAGGCTTTTGTCCTCCTCATTTTTGTTCCCTCTCTTTTTTTGTCTCGTTTTTGGAGTAATGGAGTCAGGCCTCTCTCTAGCACTGCCAAAACTCTGTCTGGAACACATTACAGCTGAGATCCAACACATGGCAAATGTTAGAGAGAGAGAGAGAGAAATAGACAGAGGGAGAGAAAAAGCAAAAAGAGCAAAAGAAAAACAGAGCAGGTTTAACATTTGGTTTCAGTGTCAGTAAAACACCCCCACCCTCCGTCGCTCGCCCTCATGTATCTTCCCTTTCTCCGTTCTGATTTCTTGTCCTTTGTTTCATGACATGCACCCTCACTTTCTCAGTCTCTTACCCTTCTTCTCCTCTCGTCCTTTCCTCAAATTTCTCCTCATTTACATGACGTGTTTCCTCAGGCCTCCCGCCCCCCGCGAAAAAGATTTCATTTTATTCTGTCGCTTCTCTCATCAAGAGTTTGTGTGAAGTTTCCACTGCTTTATTAATATGACAAGCAGCACATAAGCCGGAACACACACACACACACACACACACACACACACACACACACACACACACACACACACACACACACACACACACACACACACAATCCAAGAGATGATTAAAGACAGGAAGAGGAGGAGCCAGTGATGAAGAACAGAATGATGATGTCTCATTAGTAGATGTCAAGAGAGGAGATCATTTGGTGTATGAGAAACCCTTGTTGAATAATGATTGTAAAGTTACTAAAGATAGAGCTGTTTATTACTGATGGATGGAGAGGAGATTGAAAATGATGAATAGTCAATAGAGGGAAGCAGACTAATGATGTGTTATTGTGTCAATCTGCAGTGCTTCTTAATTGGTTTTCTATATAAACGCTTACTTAACGGATGTCTTTGGCGGTTGTGATGCGCCTTTCTTTATGGGTGCCATTTTTTTTCTTTTTAAGATGCCATATCAAGTTAAAAGAACTTACATTTTTACTAATGGGTCTCTAGACCCCCTACATTCTTTTCCATTACTTTGTCTAGCTGTTTTCGTAGTAATGTTTTTTGTGTGTGTGTGAATGTGAATGGCCTTAAAAATGTATAACAGAAATAATTTGCACCGGGGTGTTGTGTAGCCTAGCGGTTAAAAGTCTGCCTGCTTACCAAAAGGTTACCGAACCACACCAAAAGAACCCAAAAGCTTTGTCAGGCGAACCCCTTTGACAGATGTTCTTCAATCTAACTACACATTCACATATTCACCGTTTTCTGATTCATGGTTAAAGCTCATATTGACATGCAGGTAAATTGATAAAACGTTTCAACTTTTTTAGCAAGTTTTTTTTTTTTATTAGGATTTTATCAACTAAAAAAAAACCTGCAGTTCCCTCCCTAACTTTACTATTTCTTACTATTTCCCCCAATAAGGAAACTCTGCCCTAGAGCAAAACGCTTAACCCAAAGTCATTTGATGATAAATAAAGTTTGATATATACAATATGTGATGTAATAAGATGATAAATCATTTTTTTTCCCTGTATGTTTTACCAATGGAGGAAGTTTAACTCTGTTTTTAACTTTTGGTTGACCAGTAATCTTTTGGCATCACACATTCACCACATTCATACAGAGGTATTTATACACTGACTTTTTGTTTTGATGCAGTTTTGTTTAATTTTTAAGTTTTTGATATTTTTATCTCTTTGATCATCCAATATTAGTACATGTAGCATAGAGATAATTCTTGAGATCACTGTTGTGATCTTGTTTTTGGGGCATTTTTTTTTGCAACCCTTTAGGATCAAATAATCACCACCATTCCACACAAACCTTCATTATTTAGTGTTTTTCAAGAAAGTAAACCATATAAGTAAAATGAATTAAAACACTGATTTTTAAATCACTGTTTTGTTTTTTTGTTTTTACATTAATTAGTATGAATCGTATATATATAATACAAATATCAAAAAAAAAAATATTTAAATGTTTTTGGGTGTTGTTTTAGTCATTCTAGTTCTTCTAGCTCTTGCCTTTTGTGTGTTATGTGAATAAGAAATAAAAGAGAGTGACCCCTCATTACCTGGCCTGTTTTCCACAGATCTGCCGCTGCACGGTTGCTATGGGAGACAATGCTGGTTGCTAAGCAAAAGGAGGCAGTGATGGAAGTGAGGAGGCAACTGGTGGAGGCAGCCAGCAAAGAGAACCTGCCAATCAAAATGAGTCTGGGTAAGACCACGGTCCAAATTTAAAGCTGATAGACACACACTTGACTACATGAGGCACTCGAGAACATTATCTCAAATATACCTATTCCCTATGGACATTAAAAATGCTCACAACACTACATGATTACTTCCACATAGATAGTGGTAATCCAAACGGCTTCAGAAATCCCCACAAACGACTTTTAATTGCTGTCAGAATAAAAAATTCGGAATTCTGCCCAAACAAAGAGCTTCCTGCGGCTTTACAGAACTTTCTTTTACATTTACTGGGTCTGGAGCTGATTTTCACTTTGTGTGTGAGATGCTGCATAATACAATGTAACAAGACAAGAGTGTGTATTCAAAAACTTCTTACTAAAGATTTTACATCAATAGCCATGACAAATATAGTGAACAATAGAGCGAAGGAGACTCTAGAGTGTTAAAGACAGAAAGAGAGAAAAAAAATTGGACAATGAATGAGACTGAGCAAGCGAGATTCAGCAGTTTTTAGTCAAGGACCCACAGCACCCCCTTCAGACAGCAAGTTGCACTACATATGGGTAGAACGCCCATGTGGCCACTGAGGAAATATGAACCTCATGTTGGGATCACATGCTCTCACACATATGTTCTAGAGGTGCTCTGCTGTTCATAAGTTAAACAATAGAGTCTGAAATGAGGGGTAAAAATACGCACAGGCATGTAAGACGTTCGCAGAGCTCTTAAATACACACGAACACAATAGCTATAATCAGTATAATTAGTGTGTTAGAGTTGAAAAGGAGTCGAGTGGAAGACTTGGAACCACTTTAATGCCTGTTGCTGCATTTGTTTTTAGGGGGGGGGGGGGGGGGGGGATGACGATGACGATGTGAACATTAAGCATATTTTGAATGAATATATGACTTACTTAAATGTATGATTATTTTTGTTTTGGTCTGGTTCAAAAGATCCAAGTGAACCGAACTACAACCGAAGCCGGCACCAGCACACAATTCATAAGTTTAATCAGAATATCTAGAAAAAGCACAGAACCTAAATGACAGGGGGACAGTTCATTGGACCGTAACCTCTAAACTGAATCTCACAGTTGTTGCAGGTCATCTCATTTATGGTCTTAAATGCAAACAAGACAGCCCTTTTTGCTGTTTCTGTGGGCTTTGTTTTGTGTGTTTTTTTTTTTTTTTTTTGGACATTTAACTGTCAAATCCTATGAATCAAATGCCCTTCTGGTTTGTGTAACAACATCCACATCAGTCGCTGTGTTTTTTTGTTTAGGAGAGAAGGAGAATATCATGATACCAATATGGGTTTGTATTGCTAAACATTGTTCTGATTCAACAACACACAGGGCTGTTCTTCCAAAGCGCACACACTATTACAGTACAGAAACTTTAGCCAACCTTTCTCACTGGATCACAGTTATTTCCTGATCTCCAAGCCAACAGAACTTTTACAGTGCCAGAACAATCATACTGCGTATCAAACAGAACAAGTCACACACACACACACACACACACACACACACACACACACACACACACACACACATATGCGTGTATTAGTATTTTTCTTTGCTGTGCAGTTACAGCTGTTATAGATTTTGTTTTGCTTCATATTGTGGCATCACATGCATTATTCTGATGGGCTGTCGTAAAGTGTGCTCTGGTGGTCTTTTTTGCCATGTGAACGCGAGTGTGCTTGTCTGCGTGTACATGCTCAGGGTCATTGCTGCCCTGTGTGTGTTTATGTACGTTCAGCCCTTGTTTCATGGTCATGTGATGGTTAGTCCTCCGTGTCTCTCTTATTTTTCTTCCAGCTTTCGGCTTGCTTGGAACAACTCTCTCTCTTTCTCTTTGGAAGTTGTTCCCTGCACATTATGCTGAGTGATTCTTGAGTATTTTGCTAGAGCTTTCTAAAGCTGACTCAGTCTATAATAGCTATTCAGTGTTTGGATATTTTTGGAACAGAAGTCATTTTCTCAACACTATTTTATGAGCTGGCAAAATCTGATTGGTGTTACTAGACAGTGCCACCATTTTCCCTAACCTATCCACCCTCAGAATGTGGCCATAGACATCAGAGTACTGCATTTACCCTGATTCATTGCATACAAATGAGCTGGCGAAGGGTTCATTATTGTGAAAAAGGCTTTATGGGGTTAGTAGTTCTGCCTTTTTCTCTTTTTGTTTTGCCAGTTGTCAAACAGATTTCATGTGCATCTGCTCTCTGCAGATTTTTTTTCTCAGAGATTTTTGGGCAATTAGTTTGCAGTAGTTGGAGAAGGTTCTAGACCCATAAACTAAACCATCTCCAGACTTGCACATCCAAATTTTACTGCAGTTCTGTAGGTCAGTTTTCCCACTTACCCCCACCTAGAGTCTGATGTGCATGTCCTAATTCTACACCTTGACGTCTCATTAACCGTTGTGATTTCATTGCTTTCTATTTATAAATGAATTACGCTCATAGAAGTACGTAAGTGTTTCTCGAGAGGCACGGTTACAAAATACAAATTAATTGTATACTTATGAAATATGGACCATAATGAGGTTGGAGCTTGTGATTCTGTCATCATAAGAAAATGACCCTCAGGAGAACCACAGGGCTCGGTGCTCGGCCCACCAATGATTCAATCTTCTATCATGTAACTGCTCTCAGGATGTCTGCCTGATTTTTGCTTTTGGTGCATTGCTTGTTCTAGTAATTTTCTAGCCAGCTTTCCTTCTGTCCGCACTCTTTCTGTCTCTTGTTTGTGCGGTTGTGCGTTTGGCTGGGTTGAAGCAAACATTGGCTGCATTTGAGCACAGGCTATACTCTCACTTCTGGTGGCTGTATGTGTGAATGTGAACCCAACCCCCTGTCTCAATGTTAACACCCCAGCCTCCACTCCCCACCCCATTTTTCCTTCTTTTAGTTTTTTTGCTTTTCTGTGTTTTCCAAACTTTTATCTTAAGGAATTTTAGCATGATTTACAATATGATGTAATACAGAAATATAGTTGTTTGTCATTTTTTTTCGTATTGGATAAAACATGATTTTTTTTTTTCATATTTATTAATAACTGAAAGGATAACCAATTGGTTAAAAAGACAGAAATGGAATGAGCTGCTGAACTACATTAAATATATTTATCTTTCCCTCTCTCCATCTCAACCCATAATAACCCCTAAAAAAAACTCCAGGGTCAGTGAGGATGTGTTTCTGTGTTGGAGTGTCTTTGGCTGAACTTTGCCAATGTAATAAATAAGCTCAGAAGATGACCACAGACAAACACTAGACTGTGAGATACATCAGCCTAAATCACATATACACTTATATTTTTGTCTTGTATGTCATACATGATGTTACATTACCAAGCAGTGTGAACGTTAGATCCATCATTCTTCCAGATGCACGGTTTCAACACAGATGGAGGAACTAAAGCATGCATGTTGTGGTTTGGTGGTGTGTTTGAACAGCAGTGTGTGCTGATTGGGATAATTTTACGAAGGTTAAATGATCTCCTCTGCCTCCCATAGTGTGCCTGTTTAGGTATTAATCTGTTTAAATTAAAATCAATAAACCTCTGCTTTGATTAGCATTGGAAGGTCCAAATAATTCTAGTGAATCAATTCATTCGAATGGTCTGACTGTTTCAATGAAACAACAATTAATAGAAGTGTTCCCAGAATTTCTCATGAGGCCTTTTATGTTTTAGTTGTGAATCAATTTGAGCTAATCACGAAAAAGAACTTGTTCAAAAGAATGATTCATTTACAATTTAGGCATCACTTTGTACTTTCACAAAGTAAAGCTGGTTTTACTTAGCAATTCATAAATTGTTTTATTTCATTTGCAAATAAACGTACACACACATTGAGTTATGTTGATTCAGGTCCTAGTAATATTATAGTTTTGTGTAGTAGTCTTGTGTAGTTCATAAGAACACATCCAGTAAATCTGTGTGTTGGTAATGGATTTGCATTGATGGGGACTGACGTAAATTTTCTCTGGAGTTCAAACAATGTTTGAAGTTCTGTTTGACACCAAAGATACAGATGAAGGTAAACACTGAATTCAGAATGACTGAATGTTGTTTTGTGTAACTGTTGAATCCAGACAACTTGAATAAGATGCTTATGTTTTTCTCTCTTTTCTCAGGGCGGGTTACAGCCGAACAGCTTTGTTCATATGTTCAGTTGTTTCGGGACAGTTGGGGGGCTCTGGAAAGTCACTGTGGGGTCCTACAGCTGGGACTGGCTGCTGCTCAAGCTCTCCGTCATCCCGCTCTCCCGTGCTGGGACGCCTGCCTTGCTTTTGAGAGACTCCTCCTGCAGGTTAGCCAATCACACAGCTCACTGATCTGTTAATAACAGGCTATAGAGTTCTGTTTTATGACATCCTGAATGCTATGCGCTACATATCTCTACTATATTGTGAGACTTAAAGATGAAGTGATTTCTGTAGGTCTCTCATTTACTGTCTCTTTCTCTAGTACATACGGTGCAAGTATTCATGGCTTTACAGGACAATCGATATTTGCTGAAAAAGCACTTGAATCTCAGAAGATCACCAGAAATCATGTTAAAACGGTTATGTGCCCCGAAGTGTCCATCTCCATTAATATTAGAGCAGGATAATCTATGAATTTAGTTCATAGATATGTTTCTGTGGACACTGTTCTGTGGCAGTAGTTACGTAAAGCTCCTGGATGTAGATTTCACAGGAGTGTATTCTAGCACTTCAGTCTCCAGTGATATCACTCTATACTCTATATACTTTATCAGTCATGAGAATCTGGCAACGTTTATTTCATCCATCTTTTCATCCATTATTTAATACATCCATCTGCAGTATTCATTCATACATTCATTTATCCATGCATCCATCCATCCATTTGAGTGTGTCCTTGTGCATACCTGCCTAGGGACTACGGATGTTAATTAGCAATGTTGCTATAATCCGGCTTGTTTATATTTTGTATTTTATGCTAATGTTCATTAACATGCATTGTCCTTATAAAAAAAATTCAGATCCATCTGTCCGTTCGTCCATCCACTTATCCATCTACCGATCCATCCATTCATCCATCCATTCACTCATCCATCCACCGATTCATCCATTCATCCAACCAAAAGTCTGTCTGTCTTTGTCAGATTCTAAGAAGCTTTATTGTCCTAATAAACACAGGCTTGTTTCGAGCGAACGTGTGATACTAATGTTACATTATTTAGATTATCAGAATATCCGGTTCTATGTAGTATATAAATTTTTGTTTTTCATCTTAATGCAAATTGTACTAGTCACTCACTTTAAGCTCAGTGGTTGTGTTCTGCTGTTGGTAATGTACTCTATAGCTTCCTCTGGTGTCTGCAGGTGCAGTGAGTGAGTGAGTAAACAGTCTAAACAGCCTAACTGGCAACAGCACTCAGTAAACACTCTGTGTTTAGGTTTGGGGGGAAAACAGAGAGATTCTTTAAGCATCAGTAGAGTTGCGAGGCAGCTTGGATCGGAGTACTCCAGTGGGTGTTTAGCTCTCTGAGGACGCAAAAGTGAAAAGGAAATGCTTTTACTGAGGCCCGTCTGGGGCGGATGCACGCGTGTGCATCACATCACAGGTCAAGGGTCAAATATGTTGAGGACAGAGGGAGTGAGGGAGACGTGGGTAGAGAGAAAGGACAGAGACCTTAATGGGAAATGTGGAAAACAGTGAGCCAAAGATAGAAGAAAAGCAATATGAAGTTCTTCAGAGAGATTTGGGGGAAAAATTTATTAGAGGATTGAACTTATCAAAATATCTTAACCACACTAGAACACGCAAAAAAAAGAGCGTTCCAGACTAATATCCTCTCGCTTCTCCGTTATTAGTTTTCACAGACTGTTTTTGATAGAGTTTCTGGTTCCTGCGGCTGTAAAGAGAACAGCGGGTAAGCTCAGCCCATAGGAACTCATTAAAACAAATCAGGAAAAACATGAGGCAGAAGCAGGCCAGACTGGCCACATCAGCCAAACCGCCAAACAGCTAAACAGCAATCAGCACTCAAGCTTATAAACCTTCAACTCTCCTGTGGGCATCCTTGCTCTGGGGGGAAATACAGAAAAGGTGTTTACTAACATTTAAAACATCATGTTAATCACACAAAAAAAGAGTTGCACTACCTAATGCATGCTCCATCGCTGCTTTTATTAAAGAGATAGTTCACCCAAAAATAAAATGTCATCACTCATGCCGTTTAAATCTTCTGCGGAATACAAATAATGGATTGTATGGAGTAAATTTAAGTTTAAATGATTAGTAAATAAATTATCTTTCTTCGGGAAACTATCCCTTTAAAACATCAGGTTTCTTTTTAAATGTACTGGAAGTGTTTAAAAGGAGATGAAATAAAATGCATTGGACAATATTACTATGTAATAGTGCGCATGTAATAGTAAATTTTTGAACTTTTGAATGGGATTTTATATGTAAGACATATATCTTTATGAAGCCTTAAATGGAAGTTTGTCTCCTGAAGATTTGGAGAGCTCCTTGAGCATGATTGTCTTAAGGTTACCCAGTGTGTGTGCGCGTGCTTGTGTGTGTGTCTGTGCCCCCAAACGTTAATATTCAGTAATTATAAGGCTCTCACTGGGACAAATATCTGCATTCAGCCTTGAGCGCACAGTGCAAGTTTCTGTTTGCACTCTAAACACCATCCGTAACAGGATCCCTGATATTTCCCAAAGTAATAAAGTTATTTTTCTTCCACTCTCTCTCTCCCCTTGTTTATTATGTTTCATTTTATTTTCCATTTGATGTTCTTTTTTCCTCTGATATTTGCAAGCTGGATTTCTGAAACCAGAGGCTGAAATTGTGTTATTGAAAATACTGGCATGAGACAGGCTCATTCTTCAGGTCTGCGGTTACCTCTCTCACCCTCCTGGGGTGCAGCATGGGAAAGCTGGATAGTGATAGGCACCCCTCCAAGCAGGGTCTATAACTGTTCTGAAAATTAGTGAGCTGTACATTGCCTACACAACATGATCCTAACCATCATGGACGCTCATAAGTGACAGATTTGGAACACTCTACATTGGTAGCAGCTCAAAAAAAGCGCTCCTCACAGTTGCTTTCAATAAAGTTTGATGTAATTTACATGGCAAACATCTGTTGGTTATGATAATCTATTTTTAGTGTGTAGTTTGAACTATTTTTAACAATACTTGTAGCTACTCCTCACAGTTGATTTCAATTAGAGTTTGATATTATACTCTAATACGAATAAAGATACATAGCCAAAAAGTGTTGGCTATAATGTCTATTTTTCGATACTTGTCAGTATTGAATGAAATATACGTTTATTGCTGATCACTTCTCTCCCCTTGGTCGTCATATTGGAATTATTTTAGCACTGAGATTTTATTTCGAAGGGTAAAAAGATTCTGTTCATTTATTCATCCATCTTGTTTTCAATGGAGAATTTACAGGCTGGCTAATATATCTTTTCGGCATAAAACGGAAATTGTGATAGTCTTTTCTTCCCTATTGTGATGTGTATCAGAGTGAGATTGCATCTCGAACACGGAAAATAAATGTAGGGCTGGACTTGACTTTGGCCATTGGGAATTGATTGGATGGTTGTGGTTTACTATTATACTGTGATCTCTTGTAAGTGACATGTTGCCCCGCGAGAAGAGAAGAGAAGAGAAGAGAAGAGAAGAGAAGAGAAGAGAAGAGAAGAGAAGAGAAGAGAAGAGAAGAGAAGATTTTGAAAACAATAATAATGATATGCACTAGGGCTGTGAAACGATTAATCGCGATTAATCGCATCCAAAATAAAAGTTAGTGTTTACATAATAAATGTGCGTGTACTGTGTATAATTATTTTGTATAAATACACACACGCATGTATATATTCAAGAAAAAATTATTTATATATAAAATATTTAGATTTAAAATTATATATAAATCTATATACAGTATATACATGCAAATATTTCTTAAATATATACAAGCATGTGTGTATATATATATATCTAAAGTAATTATACACAGTACACGCACATTTATTATGTAAACAAACTTTTATTTTGGATGTGATTAATCGTTTAACAGTCCTAATATGCATGGATCATTTATAATAAACACTACAATATTCCATAAAAAGACATTTTGATTGCATAGTGACTTTAAAAACAGGAGTTGGCAGGTGACTGTGTCCTTGCTAAAGCTGTGGCCTTGGCTGCAGATAATGCTATGATTTGTTGACTATGGCTGTGGACTTTTGACAGGTTTGGTTTCTTTGGCTTCTGCTGTCCCACTAAGATGGGTTTAGAGAACAGCTTAGAGTTAATAAGCTGACACAAAGTTGAGGAAAGATGGGCATCGTGCCCTTGAGTACGGCTGGTGTGCAGCCCTGGCAGGGGGAATGTGTGTATGTGAGAGTATGTTTGCTGAAGAGGGTGTTGTGGTCAAGAAGAGCTGTCAACAAGTACTCTCTTTCACCCATTCCCGTTACCTCACAGCCCAGCATACAGAGTGTGTAATTATATTCATACTAAATGTCAGTTTTTCTTCTTTTTTTTCAAACATGGTGTCAAACATGTTTTTAGGTAAAAACGGAATCCAATCAATTCCCGGTGGACAAAGCGCTGGAGTTATTTAGCAGTCTTGTATTATTTAACTAGATTTTTGCATTTTAGTGAAGAAAATGTGAGTGGCTTGCCCATAAATAAGTCTACACCATGATGCAAGGGCATTGTAAAGTAACAATGAGCCTTCTGCTTGAAATGTCACATTTGCTATGCGATAGTGATTCACGAATTACGGTTATATCTGTGGACGGTGAATAATCCGCGAGTCAGACGGGACAAGTAATAAAAAATAAATAACCTTCTGATTTATTGCTGGTGGATGAGATAAATCATTAATGATGGATATTAAAGCGTTTAAAACGTAATTTTTTGTCAGGCATTAATTTGCAGATTCTTATTAAGCTTCGCAGTCGTGGTGTCCAATTGTTTAAGCAGCAATAGATGCAAAACAGATCAGAGAGAAATTTTCAAAAAGAATAATTAAGCGCTGTATGTATTTGACAATAAACGATAGCCTACACTACAGTATATCCAGCCTTTACTTAGGCTGTACGCATTTAGTGAGTGTGTGTGTTTGGGAAGTTGCAATGACTGTAACAGTGACAAGTTTGAAGGAGGTAAATCCTGTGTTTAGTGTTAAGGAAGTGTAATTTTGCCAAAGAAGAACTTTTTACTTTAGACACACTGACAAGTGATTTGTGTATTAACAAAATCAGAGCCCCCAGGAAATCCGATCACAAGAGACGCATGTTACTAGCCATTGTAAACGGCAATCAATTTGCCTGACCACTTGTGATCGGATTACATGAAAAGGCCCACAAGTGTGAGTTCACGTAATAGTGATGCTGGTCTTATCTATCTATGTAGTGTAAGAAGTTTTTTTAAGATGGTCTGTGTTGCTGAGGTCCCTCAAAGGGCAGTGGTGCGGGTGGCTGACTGGGGATTTGATTAATTGTGTGGTAAATGTGCTCTTAATACCTCAGTTGTGGACCTGTGACCTTTGACTTCCTCCACCCCACACACTATCAGGGATTCATTCTGCTTGAGCTCAGCTTGAGTCCTGTTTACTTATCAGAACTCTCCAAAGGCTTCTGATCTGATCTCTTTCTTTCTTGTACTGACACCTAAACCTTCTCTTAGAGGTAAATGCAACGTTAAGTGACATTGTTTTATTTGACGGCTTTCCGTAGTTGAAACACTGATTGAGTCATTACATGAGACATGATTTCAGTATGTTGAACTTTCTTTCAACTTGCCTTTTGATGCTCATGCATGTTTTTTGTGCTTTAACTTGAATTAAAGTGGAAGAAAAGAAGAAAAGAGGTGCTACAGTGATCTGGCACGTCACATTTAAGAGCATCGAAATGCCATTTGTTGTTTGAATTTTGTGATAAAATGGGCAGATTTCTTATCAGAAGTAACAAAGCACAAAGGTCTTTGATTATTGTATGGAAGGCTTGCAACAAATAATATTTGGTATAGTGAAAAAATTTGGACATGGCAACCCTGACTTGAGCTACGGGTGAATCATAGGGTCAAAAAGAGCCTGCTTTAACGTTATTGTTGCATTAACTTCAACAGCTCTAAATTCAACACAATAGACATTTTCTTTACACACAGTATAAGTTGTAGTCATACACATTTTCTGTCCCCTTTTAAATGGCAGGATATAATCGCCACTGATTATTGGCTGTTTTTAAACAATCTGCAAATGGCTGATAGTGAAGATAATTGAACCGATACGAATTATTGGCTGATACACCGGTGCATCCCTAATGACAATATGCATTCGATGGTCAAATATGGTAGATATTCTATGGTCAGCTGTGCATATATAGGCTATTTTATAATGGCTTGTGTGGTTCATGTACTCTGTTTTGAACTATTTAATTTTAACTCTATTTATATAAACACATAAATAAAAATTTGCACTGATGGTGACTTTGTATTTTCTTTCCAAATCTATTAATTTAATTTTAAAAAAAAATCAATGACTTGAATATACCTCTTCTATGTTGTACATGTAATTTCTAAATTAAAATAAATTTTGGATATATATTGACAATCTTTTTTTTTTCAATTGGTATTATTTCTTTGGAAAAAACAGTAGTTTGTTAAATATAATCAATATTTAAAAGGCTGTTGTCCGCCAAATCAAAGTCAAATCAAAATAGTGATTAAGAAGTGTTAGCTCTCAGGTATTCAAGGTTTAAGAACAATATGTTATTACTTTTTACTTGATGGTCATTAAATAAAAAAATTATTTAAATAGTAGAATTTTTTTTTTTTACCTTTCTTCATCTTGGACACTATCTCATTATATCTCATGAATTCACAGACAAAACTAATTCTTCGTACAGACACGTCAGGAGCCGAATACATCTTTTCTGTCTTTCTTTTTGTTTTTGAAGAGAGATGGATAACGCACATTTACGCACTCTGTTAAACTGCATCAGTGGCTCCAGGCCGTCATTAACATGCACACAGACAAAGTTATGGCGCTTCACCTTTGACCTCTGAACCCCGTAACCCACCCTCAGGTCAACCCTCTCCCCTCTGCCTGGAGCCTACTGCCTCATCCTGGATTATATCTAACTGTATGCACACTAACACACGCAGAGACACTTTCTGGACAGTTTCTGGGCTTTCTGACCTCACTAACACAACAAGCTTGTTTTGCCTCCCCCACACACATGCGCGATTGCAGTGGGAGTAAACAGTATGAAAGTGCTTGTGGCTCGTGTGTGTGTGCGTGAGCATATTCGGTTTTGACCTGGTGTTCAAAGAGTTACAGTCTCTTTCGCTTTCTTTATAAATATGTCACTAATGTTTTAATTTGAATCGTTTCATCTCTCTGCTGCTTTGATCGTTCATCTGTTGACTTCCTTCTTTATTTCCTCTCATCTTTCTTGTCTTATCTGTCTACTCTCTCTAGCTGTCGGAATTCTCTGCCAGAGTATGTACTGCATTTGATTAAAAACTTCTTGACCACTAATAAAGTATTTTTTTAAGTGTGCACATGTGTATGATTACAGTCTGGACATACTACTTCTGCCCTATTGGCGTTGTCATGTGATCTACAACATCAGTTGCTGTTCTTTGCCCAAATATGACAATGGTCTCATTGAAGGGTTGGAAGCAGTATGTCAAAGACTGTATGATTACCAATACGATGCACTATTTTGCTATGAATGGGAGAAACTACAACTCATAAAACGGTGACTCTAGTAATGCTTTTTAATGGTTGTGAAGTCCGTTCCTCATTAAATGAAGTAAAGTAGCAGCTCGGACAGTATGCAATTTCAGATGCCGACGTGCTGCGTTACACACGAGAATGTACGTGAAGCAAATATGCTTGAGCCTCCATTTGCCACAACTTATGTGTGTGCGCGGTGATGAATGTTTATATGTGAACAAAAGCCGAAATTAAATCTGTCCATCAAATAAAGTGATCGTGTCTCTTCAGAAAATTTGGGCTAAACCGCTCAATTCATATAGATTAGTTTTATGATCTCTTTATGACCTTTTTGAAGCATCAAATTGGTAGTTGCGTAGACTGTCAATGGAGTGACAAAGCTCTCAGATTTCATTTAAAAAAGCTGCATTTGTGTTCTGAAGCTGAACAAAATTCTTACGGGTTTGGAACGACATGAGGGTGAGTAAATATGACAGATTAATTTTTTTGGGTGAACTATCCCTTTAACACTAAACTGGCAATAATATAAGCCACTGGGAGACCACAGACAGTTGTCATTCACTGTACCGTATCAATAGAAAGCTAGTTAATAGACCGTTTTTGGTCCCACTTTATATTAAGTGGCTTTAAGCACTATGTGCTTTCATCGAAAAATAAGTACAATGTACTTATTGTGTTCATGTTGTATTGTAAAACACTTTAGCTGCTATTGAAGTGTGATACGGGTAAGATAATGGACAGGTGTGGTGGTTTGGGTAGGTTTAAGGGTGGGTTGAGTCGTAATTACATGCAGGTATTTTTAAAATATAAGTACAATGTAAAAACATGTATGTACACAATAAGTTCATTTGATCAAATTATTAATTTCAATGTTAGTACATACCGGTAGTAGTTGAAGCCACTTAATATAAAGTGGGACCAACATTGGTGACGCAGTCATGCACAATAACTAGACCGTCTCATTCTAGCATTTAATGCTGAGGAGGACTCGAGCCTACAAGAATACAGCCTTCCGTTTGAGAAGCACCCATAGTATGTTTAGCTCTTATTCATCCCAATAGTACCTACTACCAGTGGTTTTAGACTCTATACTTATCAGCCTTGACATGTGAAGCTTGATTACTGTTGTCTTTTCACACAAGTTGTTTTTCTTTTCTTTTTTCTTTTTTTTTACTGTTTTCTTTTCTGTGTCATGCTACACGCATCCATAATGTGTGCACTATAGAAGGAGGTTGCCTTGCCTATACAGGCAGTGAGGCAGCTATTGATCAATCTTCATTTGTGACCCTGGACCACAAAACCAGTCACATGGGTGAATTTTTTTAAATTGAGATTTATACATCATATGTAAGCTGAATAAATAAGCTTTCCATTGATGTATGGTGATGTATGATAGGACAATATTTGGAGATCTGGAATCTGAGGGTGCAAAAAAATCGAAACGTTGAGAAAATCGCCTTTAAAGTTGTCCATTTATGTTCGCGATTGTGCTGCATTCACTCACTAAAATAAATGTTGTATATATTTACGATAGGAAATTTACAAAATATCCTCATGGAACATGATCTTTACTTAATATCCTAATGATTTTTGGCATAAAAGAAAAATCTATAAATTTGACCCATGTATTGTTGGCTATTGCCACAAATATACCCGTGCGAGTTATGACTGGTTTGTGATCTAGGGTCAGATTTTATTCTGTTTTCATCCAGAATGACAGCCCCTCATAATACAAGCTGTATATCGTATTCAAGAGTTTGATAGATAGAGCGCAACATATAAGACTCTGACAAGAGAATACACATGAGAGAAGAGTTCTGGCCAGAGTCCAGCCAGTGCTTAAGTGTGTGTGAGATGACTTATTTAGCCTGTCCGCCTTCCTGTGTTTAGGGCGAACGGATTACTGCCGGAAACAAGACACAACCCGTTTGCTCCTTACAGGAAGTTTCAATATCTCTCGTACTCTCTCTCTCCCTCCAGTGTAAACGCCCACACTCGCATACACACACACGACATACATCAACTGACCACACACTGCCTTCCTCTATAAAACCCCACAAACACAGAGACGCATGCTCATGTGCAGCTTACATCTTTCTTACACACCTGACCTCCTCACACAGCTGTGTTTGTGAAGTAACATCCTTCGTGGATTTGTTTCTCGGTGCCTTTGCATATGACCTGCGCTTATATGGCAGTCTTTTTGTGTGTGTTTGTATATCGACTCTCTGTGTGTGTATAAGCCTCATGTGACTGCTAATGCAACACAGCTGAATGAAGAACAAGTTTGAAATGGTCTGTGTGTATCAGATAAATCAGAGATCAAAGGAAAAAGCTAAAGATAGACATTCGGTCTGGGTCTCCTAATTCCTTGATTTCTTCATCAAGTTCTTGAAACCATTTTCATGAATCTCTTGTCAACCGATATTGGTTTGCAAATTGGTTTGTGGTCAATGCAAATTACTTGGGTCTAAAAGTCTAAGACCATTTTATTCCCCTTTCATTTAAACCAGTAAAATATGTTTTATATATATATATATATATATATATATATATATATTACTTTTTTTTAGATTTATGTCATTCTCAGAATGTGTGTGTGTATATATATATATAGTATATGTATGTATGTATATATATGTGTGTGTGTGTGTGTGTGTGTGATCAAAAACACTTTAAAAATAATTATATTGTGAATTATTTTGTGAATAATATTGCAATTTAAAATGTAATTTATTCGCATGAGGACCAGGCTGAATTCTTTGGCCATGGACCCATTTGCCATTGGAGTCAATGTGCATGTCCGAAAATGTAATTAAAACTGCCAATAATGTTCGATTACAAAACTGTTAAACTCACCGAGTGGTTAGTGGTGTTCGTTGATGATTATAAACAATATATCGTCGCAATATATGATTCCAATCCGTTTATTTTGCTATAGTGGAACTATTTTTTCAGACACTTCACAACCCTGTAACTTACAAAATGACGAATAAAACACGACAGAAACTGTATTTCGCAACACTTTTTGTTTCTGGAACATCAACGAACACCACTAATCACTCGGTGAGTTTAACAGTTTTGTAAACGAACATTATTGGCAGTTTTAATGACATTTTCGGACATGCACATTGACTCCAATGTTAAATGGGTCCATGGCCAATTCTATTATAGTCAAAAACTCGAGAGAGGAACCATTGTCAAAAAAATGTTGTCCACCACTCTTGTTCATCCAAAACAAACTACAATATAGACTAAAGGTGTTAAATACCGGAATTATCCTTTAATGAGTAGAAAAGTTCAAAAGTAATTTTAACTGTCACTTTTGTTCTAATTAATGTGTCCTTGCTGAATAAAATATATTATTATTTTTATTCTGAGCCAAAACTATTGAACAGATCAGATATGGCCTGGTCAACGTCAGTCTCTCACTGTTTTTCAGCACTCAATGGGTGTCAGACTGCTATGAGAGTGTCCAGCATCTCTTCGGAGAACGTGCTGACATCTCTCTGGGGCTCACGCTCATTGATTTGAAGTAAAATTTCTCCCACTGGAAACCAAACCAAGACTTGATTAGAACAGCTTCTCCTCAAACGCGTTTAAAACCACTTTGGATGTCCAGTGGTCAGGTGTAGTTGTGGTGCATATATACAGTACTTGGTTTATGTAGCACTGCAATGCAGGACTACTCGCATATCCTTTGGTAACATCATCTGTGAAGCCTGTATCTATAATGCGTAATGTATAATCTTAGTATGCAAGTCTTACTGAATGCAGCATTTGTGAGGTTTAGCATAAAGATCAGACATGTGCTTGTACTGTATGTGCATATGCATTCTTGGCTAAGGTGTGAAAACGTGCTGAATGGTGAATCAGGTTAGTGTTTTGGTTTTGCAGACAGAGTCACTGACAGCTGTATGAGTGTGTCTCAGTCTGTACCGCCACAACGTCTGTGTGTCAAGTATCTCAAGGTGGTCTGTGTCTTTTCACCTTTGTGTGTGCGTCTGCGGACAAGCTGGCGTCGGGCTGAAGTGAGTGAGCTCCGGTCGGACACTGCTGACTTTTGGAAATCCCCCACAATGCTGTGCTTTCATCAAGCCGTTTGCCAGCGCCAACAGAGAGCTCTCATATAGAGCTGGTTTCAAGTTCCAGAACTTGAATATTCAATTTCTCTGGCGATGAATAAAGCAATATGTACCGTCAATATGATTTTGCTGAACAATTTTGGTTTTCCATTAAAGCTTAGTCACAAATAGTTTGGTCAAGCCACACTCTCTCTCACTCACTCACTCACACACATACACACACACACATTTTTAATTATTGCCAGATTCAAATAGTGGCATCCACCTTCAATAATATATCACCTTCAAACACAGCCCTCCTTTGTCCTGCCTCCACGTTCCTCTCAAGCCTTAGGCTGTGTGTGAGGGAGAGGGATCTTGGAGTGTTGTGTCATGTAATGGGTTGTCCAGGGTCAGTTGCGGTCAATGAGACGCAGGTTCAATTTTCTCGTCACATAGCTTAGCCAGAATCCCGAGCATCCTGGGAATTTTCTCCTCAGCGGTTGTAGTTCTGCGCTCTGATTGGCAGTGAAGCGGTTGAGTAATGTAATTAATTCTGATTAGTTTCAGGGTACTGCGGCTTTAAGTCACATTCAAAATGAAACGGCTCCAGGGGTCCAGATGTCTTTAGTTGTTTTGTGTGTTTGAGTCTTGCAGGGAGTAGTTCACCCAAAATTAATATTCTGTCACCATTTACTCACCCTCATGTCGTTCCAAACCTGAATGACTGTCTTTTTATTCTGACTGTTTATACACATAAGATACTATGAAGAGTTTGTGGAGCTCTTGTTTTGTATTTAGGGCTGTCATGCTTCAAGATGGACAAAAAGCAACCACAACTTGTGTGCTGTTGTATAAGTGTTATGAAACCAAACCATATGATCGCCCTTAAAGGATAAATCCACCCAAATATTAAAATTCTGTCATCATTTTTTAACCCTCAAGTTTTAACCCCAAAACTGTATGACTTTCTTTCTTCTGCTGAACATAAAAGAAGATATTTAAAAAATGTTGGCAATCAAACAGTTTTGGTCATTATTCACTTTAATTTTATGGCCAAAAACAACATTTGTCAAATAATTTCCCCCCCTCATTTTTGGGATTTTTCTTAAAATATATTTTATGTCCACAGAAGTCATACTGGTTTGGAACGACATTAGTGTGAGTAAATGATGACAGAATATTCATATTCGTTTTTTGGCGAACCAATCCTTTAAAACAACACAACCCTAACCCAAGTAAAATGCTATTTGGCTTTGAATTATAATTTTAATTAATGAAAGTTTTACTATTAGATATATCAAGATGATGTGACGCACATCTATATAATAATCTGAGAAATGAAATCAAACATGATGGATTAATTATGATGGAAACTTTACAACTTCAGATCATCCCAATTGCATATGCGCATATTTAACCCTGCCAAGTTGAGTTCAGTCCTGAGACACGCGAGAACTCATTGCATTAGGTGTCGTTGATATTGAGCATCATCAATATACTCCATAATTTCCCATTTTGTTTTTCCCAGAAGAAATAGTCATATGGGCATGGAAAGACATCATGAGGGTGAGTAAATGATGACAGAATGTTCACTTTGAGTGAACTGTATCATTACACATTTGTCTGCATCTGTTCCAGTTTTGCTGCACCAGCAGTGCTGCTCATGTTGTGTGTGTGTGTGTGCGAGTTTTGATTATCGTTCATGGTGTCTGGGTTTCAGCTTGACGTGGCTCTCACGGTTTGTGGAGAAACATGAGTGCCGGAGAAAGCAAGCCACTTTCATGTTGTTTCCCTTTCGGTTCGGCCTTTGTTTACGCATACATTTGGACTGTGTTCATTTGAAGCTGAGAGAAAATTAAACTCATCTGCTCTGAAGTAGTTTTTTTTTTTTCAGATGTTTTTTGGCACTAGCCCTCAGCTTCACTCCTCCCACTCATCTTCATCTCCACCCACACCCACACACACACACTAACTATGATTGACAGCGGGACACAGAGGAGGTGGAGAGGCCTCAGGCTCTGTGCTGATGTGTCTGGAAGTATTTAAATGTTTCTTCTCTGTTGCTGGTCTGCACTGAGCCTCTGTGCAGCATCCCTCGAAACATCGCTGTGCTGTCCACGTCACGTTTGCCTAATGTACTTCTGAAAGCTGGGATAAAAAAATTAATTCTCTGCCATCTCTCTCTTTCTCACTCTGACACTCATTTATGGTTTCATGGGCCTGACAAAAACTGTCTGTGCAGCTTAACTGCATGCAATAAACAGAATGCAGAAATAAAGTAAGAATAGAGGAAATGTATATACAAATCATGCATATGAATGTATTGTATATACTTATTTATTTGGTTGGTTGGTATTATGTAACTTACTATTTAGACTATATTGGCAGAGACCCATTTAAGGGTCTATTACGGTCACCAAGGCTGTATATTTGATGAAAAATACTGTAAAAACCGTGATATTGTAAAATATACAAATTTTAAATGAGACATTTTCAATTTTTATATAGTTTAAAACATAAATAAAAATAAATGATTTATTTCTGTGATGGCAGAGCAGAATTTTCAGCATCATTTCTTCAGTGTCACATGATCTTTAAGAAATCATTCTAATATGCTGATTTGCTGCTCAAGAATAATTTCTTATTATTAGTTGAAAACTGTTGTTGTGCTTAATATCTTGTGTAAGCTGTAATACAACATTTTCAGGAATTTTTGATAAATGGAAAGTTCAAAAGTACAACACATTTGAAATGAAAATCTTTTGTAGGCCTTTCTATCATTATAATAGCCTTTAACTACATGATAGTATATATAATAGCCTTTAAAACATTATAAATGTCTACTCTCATGTTTGTTCAATTTAATATGTCATTGCTGAATAAAAGTATTAATTCATCTTAAAAAAAAAAACATCTTACTGACCCCAAAGTTTTTTTTCTGTGCTATAGTATAATTATTCCAAACGAAGTCAGAGCAGAATCGGAGAATCAGAATCTCCGAACAAAACAAAGTAGTGTTGTGTTAGGTTCCTGAATAAATTGGTGTGTTTGAACGAATTGGTTGAATAAATGATTCAATGACCCATTCATTCATACAGACAGTCACTTGTTTCATCCCTGAATGAATCTGTGTTTTGAACGAATCGATTTGATGAATTATTTAATTTGACTCGTAAACAGTCATTTGTGTCCATCTACTGGCTAGTAATCCATGTAACCTACAGAAAGAGTGTCAGTGTAAAATGTGATGTATTCTCAAACACACAAACATGGACAAGTGGAGCGATACAAGCATGAATGTGTCCACCTTATTTTTCAATGCCGTTGTATATTTTTCTATGAATGTGCGAGACTTCTGATTTATTTGCCACTGTAAATAAGTAAGAATAAAAGTGCTCTAAACATTAAAAAATATTTACGATAACAGTTGCGTCAAGTCACATTTATTTTTTATAGCGCTTTTTACAATACAGATTGTTTCAAAGCAGCTTTACAGTGATAACATGAAAATAATGCAACAAACTTTGTTTCGGTGTCATTGTCCAGCTTAAGTTCTTTTAAATCGAGTACAATGATAAGATGTGTAGTACAATAATATAGGTTTGCCTAAGCAAGCCACATTTATTAATGTCTCTCTTCGTCTTTGAGTCGCATCCTTCTATCTCTCTCATGTAGTATATGTATCTCACCCCCTCCCTCCTTCCCACTTATCCATTATCTAATTGACCTCCGTAATTAGAGACATGCTCTTCCTGTGTGGTTTGAGCGTGTGGTGTCTGTCTCTCAGAGTTAGACTCAGCTCAGAGAGACTGCGTGTCATTTGGAGATGTCTTCAGTCGTAAACATGGATTTGCGCGCTAAGCACGAGTCTAAAGCACCACATGCTCGATGTGTCTGACATCAATTTGCTTTCCATTTGTGTGGCGTGGTTCCACAGCTAAACACAAATTCGAATCTATGCGTGGTTTTGATATTTGACTTAGCCAAACGCTTTTCCGCCCGTGAGACTCGTGGCGGCCGGATGGGGAAAGATGGGACTGAGGGAAAGATAAATTCAGAGAGAAGACTGTAACTTCAGATGTGTATTGTCCCACACATGAGGCTGAGGGGGGACCCATGTTCTCCTTGTTTCCCCCTGTTCTCTCTCTCTCTCTCTCTCGTTTAGGGGAGAACAGATGAGTAGTGCCATGTGTGTTTGCATGTGTTGTTGTTTTCCATGGAAAAGAGGGAAAAATAAAAGGATTGAAAGTAACCCAAATGAGGCCAGTGTGCAACCGCTAATTATGAAGCTGTTTGGGGAGGGGGGCAATGAGTCCAGCACACACTCTCCACATGCGGCCCGTTTCTTTTCTTTTCGTTTCTTTATTATTTCCGTTGACAGTTCTTACATTTTTTTTCTTTTAGCTCCTTCCTCATTGTTTTGGATGATGTTGTTTTTTATGTTTGTTCATTGTTATTTTAATTTGTTTATTAATCAGTTTTCTTTTGTCATTCACTAATCCAGTTTCCTGTACATTCCTGTACAGTCTGCACTGTAAACCCTACACTCAAAATAATTAATTGGTTTGAGTAGAGCCAACTCAAATTATACAAATTAGTTCCATCAAATTAACTTTTATGAGTACTTAGAACTTTCTTTTTCTTGAGTTCACAAACATGACACATTTTAAGTAAGTAGAATTTTTTGAGTTTTATGAACTCTTTTAATTTAGATAAACTTAAATTTAACTGAAACTGGGGTAGGATTTCTATTTCCCAGCATGCTTTGCAATGTACCAATTAACAATGTAGCATTTATTGAATTAGCTGGTGAAAGCTAGCCAAGTTTCCATGACTACAAATATTTCCGTTGACAGCACATGATAATTTTAGGTTGTGTTTGAATTGGCTTACTCAAATATTTCATGTTATGAGCAATTAAAATGTATGAGTACAAAATAAAAATCTGCAAGTTCTACTTACTTAAAAAGAGATTTAATGTTTATGTAACTGATTACCTCAAATTATTTGAGTTTTGCCCATTTATTTGGGTTTACAGTGTGTTTGTCAGTTATTTCTCTTATTTTCCTCGTTAAACTCATTTATATTGTCAATTAACTATTTTCACAAGTTATTTTTTAGTGTGCCTGTTTGACTTTCTTTAATATATCCATACGCAGCAAACCTTTCAGTGCTCAAAGGGATAAAATCTCATTCCTGTGCCCTTAAGTTGTTCTCATCCTCAATTCTTATGAGCAACATGTCTTGACTCTTCCTGTATTGGTGCGTGTCTTAAAGACTTTTATCCATTCTGTGAGTTTGTTTTTGTAATTTACTCTGCTTTGATTGTGTGTGCGTGCGTGCATGCCCGTGCGTGAGTGTTCTTGTAATTTACTTTGCTTTGATAATAACTGTGTGTGTGTGTGTTCTTGTAATTTACTCTGCTTTGATAATGACTGTGTGTGTGTGTTGTTGTAATTTACTCTGCTTTGTGAGTGTGTGTGTGCGCGCCAAACACTGATCTATATAAATGACTGGATTGCTTATGACGTCATAAGTTTCGTAAGTTGTGCATTAGGGGCACAGATTTTTACTGGTGGCTTCACTTATTATGACGTCAGAAGTAGCGTAGTCCGCCATGGCGTAGCGTAAATATCAGCAGTACATCGCATAACTTGCATAAGTTGCGCTTTACACTTAAGTGGAATCCGTATGTTCGTTTGGCCGGAAGCTTATTTTACTTTATAAAGTTTTAAATATTAATATTTTTCTTACACAAACTCATCGTTTTATTATTTATTTATTTATTTATTACAATATATGCAAATAACTATTAATTCATATGCGGACTTTAATGCTAGTAAAAAGCCATAGAATTTGAGCTGACCTGTAACTTTTTAATGATTTTGATGATCTCCAAGAGTCTGAAGTGAATGTCCGTCGACAAAAAGACATCAGGAAATAATATACAAGCTTTACAACTTCACATTTAAAGAAATAACGCTGACTGTGAATGGATTTGAAGACGTGAAACTTATTTATACTGTTGCTCTGAATGTTTTATGGGGACTATCCAGAGAGACAATTATTTTTATACTGTACATACTGTATATTCTATCCCCTTACACTAACCCTAAACCTAACTATCAAAGAAAACTTTCTGCATTTTTTCATTTTCAAAAAAAATACTTAGTATGATTTATAAGCTGTTTTCCTCATGGGAACCAAAAAATGTCTCCATAAGGACAAGGGTTTCGGATATTGCCATATTTGTGTGGACATTTTACACACACACACACACACACACACACACACACACACACACACACACACACACACACACACACACACACACACACACACACACACACACACACAAGCCTATTGATTTATTGCAGTATACCATCTATATATAAAACAAAAAAAGTCTACTGTCTCTCTCCTTTCATAACTGTAGTTTTCCTCATTTAACTTTATCTGTCTGTTCTCTCTGTTATGTCTGTTATATCAGTTAATCAGGGTGTGGGACAGACAAGATATTATAATGTGTGTTGTGGGACATTTTTACTTTTTAGAGCAGATTTGCTGATCTTTCCTAAAAATTATTAGTGATTTCATGATCGTAATGGAGTGTTTTGAAATAACTGAAATTTCCAGACGGACAGGCGGGAGATGTTTACTGGAATATGTTGGCCAGATCTCCTGTGAGGTCTGTATGGACTTGTGTTAGTAGTTTGGGTGAGGAAGAAGACTTTTAATGAAGTTATAACATCCAGTATGATTAAGAAAGCCGTAATACAGATAAATGAGAAAATAAAAGGTCAGAGTGAAAGACGTAAAGCGCAAGAGAGACTAATAAGGGTTCGAAAGTGGTTTGATGAGAAATGAAAACAACATGGTCCTTAATAAATGCTGTATTTGCCGTTTAACTGTTGTTTTTTGCTGATCTGTTGTTTTCTTGTCTCATGGGAATGTTGGTTTGTGTGCACATTTGTTGATTTTGTTTCAAGTGCTGCATTGTCCTGCTGTCCCGACCGGTGCTCTCTCAGCCCATCAGTATGTCACTCACTCAATCTCCATGACAACAGCCTCTGGCCCCTCCCCTTGCTTACCTGGCATCATGTTTAAAGTGGATTGAGTCTATGCCTGTTAGGACACCACCGATATAACAGAATGATAAATGAACAAGTTAATCATAGCATCATAGCATATTATTTACAATTTAGCAGAACCGCTTGGTTCCTCTCCCATGGCATGCTGGATTCCCACGGCGTGCTCAGCGCAGCAGCTCCATGTGTCAATCAAACGGCTCTGCTGACTGTGTGCGTTGAGCTGATGGAGAGAGAGCTGAACACACTCTGCACAGCCCTTCTGCCCTTCATCAGCTCTGAAAACACACGTCACTCACTCTTATCAGCACTGACACACAGGGGTTCATCCTGTCAACCATTAGCAAATATTCATGGTCAGACTAATTAAAAACGTTCAGCTCCTGAAAAATCCCATATTTTTCAACCGCTATATGATCATTAACTGATAAAAGAAGAGTTTAATGACTTGTTGACATGTTGCTTTCGAGATATTAAACATAACTGGTGTAACACACACACACACTATATAGTCTATGCTACTGTAGTTATGACACAGCTGAGATTGCGGAAGCTTTTGGATAGCGTTCCAAAATTTTTAATGTTTTTGCTCTTAATTCATCTTTTCCTTTCCCCATTGCATACACAAAATACCTATGGGGCTACATTGCATTTTTTCCATTGAAAAAAAAATCTTCTTAAAAGATAAATCACGTGAAGAAAAATTATATATTGTTTTTCCAAAAATATGTCCAAATTATATTTTTGACATTTTTTTTAATCTTGCCTTGTAAGTGATGTATTTTTTCCCCAGTTAACTAAGGCATTGTTAATGTTTCGCATGCAAATTGTCTGTTAAGACCAAAACTGAAAAAGCAAAAACAGCTGAATAAAAATGCAGTAGGTGGCGCTTATGGTAAAGCAGAAATGCCCCAGTTACTCACTATACACAAAGCATAACTTTCGTTTCCGAAATCAAAGTATTTTGAGGAAGATTCTTGAGATTCTGAATAATACTTTTAGTTTTCAGCGGCATCTAGCAGTGATGTTTCAGATTGCAACCAATACGTTTACAAGCGAGTGCTCGTGCGCGTGCTTTCTTTTGTTTTTTATTATTATGTGGAGTTTGTGTTGGAGTCTGTGTTGTGCTAGTCGTTTCCTAGTGTTAGCAGACTCCATGTCATAAAGTTGCAGTGTCGTCGCTGTTGAGTGCAAAGTCAGTAGACGAGGCGAGAGGCGAGACGCTCGGGAGCGCGCATGCAGGTCTCAGTCACGTCACTGGATTTCGCGGCAAATCCGACCCAGAGCCTTCACATAGAAATAGGAATACTTGCTTTCAAAGGTAATAGCAAAACCCGCTAAGTGGATCATTTTATTGTGAGATTACAACCCCTTCACACACAGGTAATAAAAAATGGATTCATTTTAGTAGAAAAACTACATACAGCACCTTTAAATAAGTTTTTTTTTTTTTAAATCAATGACACTTACATTCTACCAAATATAAGGGGAAAGAGACGAGAGCCAGTTCCGACGAGAGCTGTCCACCGTTGCTTAGCAAAACCCTCTGTCCGTGAGCACCACCATTTATCATCTATTATTGGGAGATACGAGGGTCCATGGCTATTGGAAATAACATAATAGCTAACTGGACGTGTGTCTTGATAACCAATCACATTACAGCCTTGACGTCATTGAATTCCGTGCAGACTGCAGAGTCACTATTTGCGTAAATGAGAAGTGCCATAAACTGAAACATATCTGTCGCATAATTGTCTGTGACTTCTCTTATAAAAAAAGCATTTTTTTCAGTGTAAACTCTAAAAGTAGATCAAAGTAGAGCAAGCATGTTGAAGATTATCTGATAGTCTGTCGATTCATTAATGATAAGCTATTTCCTCACAAAAGCGGTTTATTCAGTGCAGTGAAGCCTCTCCTCCATTGACATCCTTTTTTTTTTTTTTTTTTTGGTTGCAGGCTTGCCTTCAAGTGGCTTCCAAGTCATAGTTTTATGTGTAGTTCATAGTTTATGTGTAGTTCATGTGTAGTTCATAGTTTCAGCAGTGACCAAAAGTTGGAATCTTATTGGTTAGCAGTGTTTTTCGCAGTGAGATTAGAATACCTCTCTGTAAAAAGCAAAGCTGTCGTTTTGATGACATGCAAACGTTTGTGACGATCTGAACAGTTTCCTTAACAGCTGTTCGTTCACATTATTTTTGCACAGCATACCCATCTTAGTACAAAGAAAAATTAAAAATTAAAAAAACTTTTAATATGCAAACACAACTAGTAAGCAGCAAGCACGCTTCTAAGACGACTCTGGTAGGCTGCCACGACATTGGCTGGGACAATCTGTTTGCCGGGACAATCTGTTTGCCTGAACAATGGTAGACTGGATTAGTGTACAGGAAACCTGTTAGTCTCCACTATATGTTATATGTTACTCCACATATGTTATATATATATATATATATATATATACATACTCAACTATATATATATTTTTTTTAATTAATTTTATTTTAGATAACTTTTATTTTATTTAATTAACAAAACATGTTTCAGTTAACTATAATCCTGATCCAATCCCCCCTTGTCATTCTTCATGTCTTATCAAGTAAAAACGTAAAAGGCACAAAGATCTTTGCTGAGAACTGCGTACAGTTGCAAATAGTGTATTGATCTCCTCTCTAACCAAATTTGGTTTGTCCTGTCGCTTCGAGAGTTCAGATTGTTCAGATGCCGAATCTTTTCCTGTGAATGTGTGGGAGATGAAGAGAAAGCAGAGAGAATGAAAACAGACAGACTGATTAACCACGACATGCTGATTTTGGCTTCTGTTTTCAGCTGTTCTCTCTCTCTCTCTTTCTAAATGATAGCAGAAGTTGCCTGCACTTGTTTAGCTAACTGAGCCATATGATATACAGCATTTCAGCAGTTTGTTGTTTTGTTTATGCGTGCTTCTGACAGAGAGGGTGTGCATTCCTCAGTTTGTCCTCCTTTAAGACTCTTGTTCCTCCCTAAAACTGTACAGCGTTATGATAACAGCGTTAAATATGAAGTGATCGTAAAAAAGCCCAATTCTGCATTGACTCATCATCCAGCTGTGGTTGCCGGGAACAAATGACCAAATTTCCCTATAACCCAGCAGGATGTACAGTAACCCCCCCAAGACATCTCTCTGATCGCCGTGTGCTTCTCTGAGGAACGTCTTAATCATAAAGGTGCTTGTTTGCATTCTTGCCCTGAAGACAAATTAGCTGAAAGTCAGAATTATGTTTTAAACCATAAACTGTGTTTGACTCATTTTTATAAGAGATTCCCTCCATAAAAGTACACTGATGTGAGTGTGTGTGAGTTTACGGAGTAATTTCCTGTTTATACCTGAATCGAATGATTGTAAATGTTTAGACAGTTTAGGTGTGCCAGGACGCCGTAAACAGATGCTGAAAAACAGACACGTATTTCAAAGTTGAATCCCCCGCAATGAATGTTTTTATTAACCAACAAAATATGCAAAACATAGAGTACATGCTTATAAACACACACACACACACACACACACACACACACACACACACACACACACACACACACACACACACACACACACACACACACACTCTTCTCTGAATGAAATCTAACTACGTGGTCTGTCGCTGCCACCTATAGACTGCAAGTATTTACACTCCCAAAGCCGGTTCATTAAGTTCATGTACGGTACTTCAAAATTGTCATCAACTTATTATTTTAATCTTTTTAATATGACATGTTGAAGACCGTCTTGCAAAATTTTGCATATATATACATATCTACATGGCTGGAGGAGATTTATGTGTTGGCAAACTTAATAGTACAAAACTCTTATTTTGAAACCTGGTTTTCTCTCATTATGCGACTCTCTCTCTCTCTCTCTCTCTCTCTCTCTCTCTCTCTCTCTCTCTCTCCCTCTCTCTCTCTCTCTCTCTCTCTCTCTCCCTCTCAACTCAAACCTCTTACTGTGTGTTAGACACACAAACTGGAATCAGATGGGGAAGTTTAACCCCTCACATAGCAGACTTTGTGTGTGTGTATTTTCAAGAGTAATGTTTTGTTAGGTGTGTTTTGGTGTTTTAGTCTGTCATTAATTATTAGGTCAAAGTCTATCATTGTGCGCGTGTGTGTGTGTGTGTGTGTGTGTGTGTGTGTGTGTGTGTGTGTGTGTGTGTGTGTGTGTGTGTAACTGGGAGCAAAAGAGAACTTTAGTTGAGTAGCAGCTATAGTGTGCTTTGTGTATATCTACATTTTTCTTACATTCTTGTATAGCAAATAAAGCCAAAATGAATCACAAAAGACCTTATACGTTC
Source organism: Phoxinus phoxinus (assembly GCF_949152265.1). NCBI lineage: Eukaryota > Metazoa > Chordata > Actinopteri > Cypriniformes > Leuciscidae > Phoxinus > Phoxinus phoxinus. The sequence goes on from NC_136891.1 coordinate 28,481,720, forward strand.
ATGCAAATGCAACACACTCTAATGACATTTTATATATGCAAAACTTTAAGTGAAAAACATTTGGAGCACAGATATTGTCTTTGTTTTAAAGATGAGTTAAAAATGCTAAATGTTTTGGATTTGTTATATAAGACTGATTCCGCCTAGTCACGATTATGAAAAATAAACTTGCAATTGTGAAAAATAAAGTTGCAATTATAAGAAAGTAAGTTAAATAAGTTACATTTTATTTTTACACTGGCAATGGGAAACAATATTTCCATAATTTGTGTTTTATGCTAAGAAGAATGTATTACAGAAATAATTTTTTCGATTTTACCATTTTATTGGCTGCATTAACAGAATATTTAGCTGTATTCACCAGCATGTAGATGAAGTTTAACCCCTCACATAACAGACGTGTACGTGTTTTCGCATGTGTGTTTGGATGTGGTTTCAGAGTCATGTCACAGTGGCCATCTTATGGTCAGCGGTGACACTGCGGGGAGTGTGGCCTGTCAGCTCGACTCGATTGTGTGCATGTCTGTAAACACTGTCTAAACTAAATGATACCGTTAGCATAACCATACAATTACAGAGAAGAGAATGGGGGGATTTACTGGGATGTTCTTACTCTATTTATTTGTTCGCTGTGTAAGAGAGAGATGGAAAGCACAAGTGTGTGTTTGCATACTGCAGCAAAAACAACATTACGCTGCGTTGATTATTTTACATACTGCATTGTTCTCATCCAACGGCACAGATCACATCAAAACCACAGCTGTTCTGGTCTGCCTTTATCAGATGGTCTGGCCTTGTTCGAAACCGCTGGACCTGTCAAACAGACAAGACTTGGCACATTGTTTGTTTTTGAGGTAAAGGACAATGGCTCTGGTCCAAACCCGATCTGCCACATTGTCTGCTGTCTGCATAGGTAGATATCTTTTGAGGCAGGATCAGGATGCTAAGTAAAAATGTAATTTCATAAGTGAATGTTCTGTGTAATATGCGTCGCAAGCTGTGCTCCTTTCAAAAAACTTTGTTTTATTGTATTCAACTAATACTGACCAGTAATCCTGATGTTAGCATGTTGCTAAGCTAGTTACTTGATACACTAGGAACAAAAATAGTATTTATAATAATAAAAAAAGAGTACTAAATAGATACATGTTAATAATAGTTTTAGAATCATTATATTATATCAACATTTCCCTGAATACAACTTTGGATTAAACTTTTTTTTATATATATATCATTAGCGTAGCAACATTAGCTAAATCTAAAACTGTTAAAAACTCTTCTGGCAACTTTTTATTTGATGTTTTGTTTCTGTTTTATGTGAACTTTACGTTCGTTTTGTATTTGTGTATTTATTTATTAAAATCTGTTGAATGTTCGCCGGTTCCTGCCTCCTTCTTCCCATAACATCTAACTGCGCTACACAATACTAAAATAACACTGTATCAGACTTCAAGGAATTGACTGTCATCATTTTAAGAGTGTGGCCTGTGTTATTGTCTTACAATATGTGATGTTGGTGTAGATTGTTGTCAAAATCTTACAGGACAGCATAATTTTGCTGCTGACCGTTAGGAATGGCAAGAGTGAAACCTAAAAACAGCTCGCTATTTGCCTTATTAACAGCATTTTTAGGCATCATCAGCATGATTTAACGGCTTTGAAACACAAACTATATTTGCACCTTTATTTGTCATTGCTATATGGTATAAGAGTTTTAGTCTATCAAGGTGACCTGGTTTATGCTGCACTTACAGTGCGCTCATACACACACACGCACACACTTGAGAGAGCGGAGGGTGGCTCATGTTTAAAAGACAAGATTCATGAGGATGTTCTTACATAAACTTCCCTGATACAGGCCAGACCATCTGCCTTTACCTTTAAGAGAACATCCATCAGCTATATCTAGCATTACCTTTAAGAGCATCTCATTAACTGTGCAGTTATCTCTCATTCTGTGTAAACCGCCTACGCCTCACTCCATTCATCTCCCTACATTTCTTTAGATATCTTCTGCATACATTTTCAATATCTTTCTCTTCTTGCATTGAAAAAAACCCTTCCTCTTCCTCTCCTCTTCATCTCATATTTATCCCATCTACTCATCCATCTGTTTTAGTCTTTTCCTGTGGACAGATTGAATTGTGTGTCATCCATGACAACCAAACACAACACAACTGATGCAAACAACATCCTATAATATTTTTTTTTTAATACATTCAGCCATCAAGTGTGTAAAGTTTGCTCAGTGTGTACAAACAGAATACAGCATATGGGATGAATGCAAAAGCGGGACAGCAGACAAGTTTCCAATATGTATGCGCATTGTACTCTACCGTGTAAAAGTCTGTAAAAAGGTTTTAAACGTTTTGGAAAGAAGTCTCTTATTCTCACCAAATCTGCATTTATTTGATCTAAAATACAGTAAACCAGTAATATTGTGAAATATTATTACAATGCAGCAATACAATTATTACAATACAGCATTTATTTAAAATATAATAACATTGTAAAAGTATTTACTGTCAGGTTTGAACAATTGACTGTGTCCTTGCTGAATTCTTTTTATTAATTGCTTTAAAAAAAATCTTACTGATCTCAAATCTTGGGTTTAAACAGTAGTGTATTCACTATATTATGTTAACTAATTAATTGTCATTTTGCATTTTCTAAAGCGAGTCATCATCTGGGGTAGGGCTGTGCGATATTGAAGAAAAATGCGATATGCGATAACTCCTTAAATAATGCGATATTCGATATGTGATACGATAATGCTTAAAATGTGTAAAATAAACTTAAATTATCTTTAAAATATATTTAAAATGATATAACCTACATGTTTCACATTCTTTTTATGACAAGAAAACATCCTTATAACTTCTGAAAGTGAACATCAGTGTTTTACTGTAGCATAAGTGGTGTTATTTTAACATCAGTGTAAACCACAGGGTTTCAGGTTATCCTACATTAGGTTTATTAGGGATTTTCTCTGCAAATACTGATATACTGTATGATTATTTGTATTCACCTTTTTAATTGATTTTATTAATTAAGCTGCATTATTTTTGTATAGATTTTTTTCTACTTTGCTTTTATTAAAAGCAGAACACAATAAATGATACACGCCATTGAAAGCATTTTACAGCAGGGTCATTTCTGCACACACATACTCACACACACTGATGTGCTGCTGGTCTGGCACGTGCAGACTGGGTTTCATCTCCATAAACTCCAGAGAGTGGGACTCAATGAGCTGAATGATATGGCTTTGATCAGGTATAAGGAGGCATTACAGTCTGATTGATGAAATGAGTGCTGGACTCCCAGACTGTCTGGGTCTCACTATAGCCACTGCACGGGTCATGCATTTCCTTCAGCCCCTCTGTATATTCACTAACCACATATCATCTCTGCCTCTACAGAATAAGACCAGGTCCTGTGGTCATAAACCACATCAGATCTGGGATCTGCCCCCAGCTTTGGCTATAATCCAGTTCATTTAGATAGGGAAGCCCTTACTCGGAGAAACTGGACAGTTAGGCTGAAAGTATCCATTTTGTAATGGGTTCATAGACTGCGTTGTTCAAAGAGAGTCCACGTTTCTTTCAAGAGCCCCTACATAAACATTGAAGACCTGAATGGTGTTGTGACAATGGTCCACATACCATCAAGCATCTGTAATGTTGAGGCTGGGTAGCCATTCTTAACTGCACACCATCTTTGTTTTGTCTCTCTTGCTCACAATTGTTTGCAGGGGTTTTTTTTTTGTTTATGTTGTGGTTTGCAATTCTGAGTGTTGTACTTTAATGTTAATGAATTGCTATGGTGGAAAGCAGTGGGCTGTGACATTCTTAGTGTATTTTTGTCCTTATGAATGATATGCTGGCATCGTGTGTGTGTGCGCGTGCGTGTGTTGGTCACTAAAAATCTTAACATGTCCAAATCTTCTTGATATTTCATGAGTAAGTGTTTCATGAATGAATCATTCTTTTGAGTCATGTCTTTTCAATGATTAATAGATGTAGTTCCCTAAACTGGTATGAATGATTCATTTACGAATCAGATTGGCTTGGATTTCAAGTTTGAAAACTCACTGACTCAATGATCTGGTCATAGTGGTTCCTGAGTTCATAGCTTATGATCAGCGAATGGTGGCTTAAATGTAATTCTCTTCTTTACACAAAGCTATGTTGTGACTTTGGAAGACTTGGAGTATAGTCTAGGAGTCATATGGACAACTTCGGTGAAGCTTTTATGGTGCTTTTCCATCCCTCATCCATTCATTAATTGCATAGAAAAGACCAGAGCATTCTTCTGAATTTTCTTCTGAACTAAAGACAAATTTCTCCATTTGTCTTTAGTTGAAGAAAGAAAGTTGTGCAGGTTAGAAACGACATGACAGTGAGTAGGCCTAAATAATGACCGAATTTGAATTTTTTTGGGTGAACTGTCCCTCTAAGGCAGTGAGAATCCAATGACTAATGAAGTTATAACTTTTATTACTCCATTTTATTATGATTTAATGAATAGTTTGAAAGAGCTTAGTCCCCAGCCTCTTTTCGTAGTGTCCAGTCTTGCCTCGCTTACTGACATCATGCTTTCATACGCAGAGCTTATTTTTGGCCGGTTGTAACCTCTTGACAGCAACGAATATTCTTAGGGTGCTCTGTTTTTACAGCCCTTCTTATAAAAGGCTTCAGGCATCAAACATACACACATCAACAACATTCCTCCAGCGGTGTGCCCACAACAACAGTACCCCCTCCCCATAAAAGGCCCCGTCTCCCACTATCTTACCCCAGAGTCCCTGCTGCCCTGAGGGCTGTAGAAGGGCTCCATTGTGTGGGGAAAGGCACCTGGTTTTGGTTAGTGCCAAACTGGATACACACTCTCTCACACACTCATACTAAAACACACAGCAGGGTCAGCTCCCTCTAGAGGCCCATCTGGAGTTAATTTCCTGTCGGAGACAGCAAGCCATTACAGGCGTGGTCTGGCAGACCTTCGTGATTGGATGAGGGACAAAGGGTGGAACGAAACTGCACGGTTCTTTCAATTATTGGCTTACGAGCCCTTTTTTCTTTCATTTTAGGAATTTTGTGCAATTTCGAGTGTTTACATTGCACATATTTTATAATTTGTATAGAGTGCAACAGTTCGTTTCTGGAAGTAAAACTCTCATTAATTTTCTCCGTGAAGGAATTGATTTTGTACGATAACTTATAGACCTACTGTGAGCTAATAGGTTGTTAATTAATGAAATTTGCTTTTGTTGAAATCATCAGTCTGTATTATTTCAACTTATTTTTCAAATAAATCATATGTAACAGTCGAATTCCTGTTGGAAAAACTACACTACTCATGATTCTGCAGAGAAATCTCCACTTCCATGCACCACTATTAATGATGTAGAGTTAGTTTCCCTACGCTCTTTGTGCGCATAATATGCATATTTTGTAATAACCGTAAAGTTGTGTGTGTGTGTGTGTCATTGGCAAAGATTCATTGGTTCTTTCCCTTATTAAAGCTGTTAAGTAAACAGTCTTTTACCTTTGTCTGATTTTCAAATACTTTTTTGCTTCAAATCAAAGTTTGCAATGTTGTGATTCACCTTGTAGCTGGTTGGTTTGGTTGATGGCTTATAACTCTTAAACGAAGATCCCTTTGGGGAAAATGAATTGGAAAAATACTTGCAGAACCAAGGCCGCTGGAAAAAGTGGACGGGCACTGTTGCACTCTATTCTAAAATGGTCAATTTGCCTTTAGAAATCTGTGAATCTCTTGGGCTAAACTATTACATCTCAGACCAATGATATCACTTATATTGTACATTTAGTCTTGTTTACATTATTTACCAAGACATTAACAGTTCAGTGAAACAGAATTATGCTTAATGGCGACAGTGTGGTGATACAATTTCCACATAAGGTTAACTGTAACCCTGTTTATCAGTAATTGTAGCTAATGGTTGTTGTAGCATGTAGCGACAATAGGGCTCAATTAGCTAATTGTAGTTAATAGCAGCAGTAACATGTAGTGGCGGCGTCTGCGCTCTTAATTGTTTCCTATGACTTTAGTTATCAACCACACAAGCCTTTTCTAGAAAACAAGCCACTGACAGTTTTTACCTACTAAACTATAGCAAAGCTAGCTGCTGTTTTAGAGAAATACCACACCACATTTTATTGCTTAAACGTCTTGTTTTGGGTTTGGGTTTATTAAGAAAGGAAAAGTAGGTTAAGGAGTGACTGTGTATTTTTATATATGTTGTTTTGAGGCTAATGACTTTGTTTAATGCTTCAAATTTTAGCCAATATGCTTAGCATTCAGCATGCTGTCTTTACCATAAAGTAGACTGTGTCTTCGTAATGTGTCAGCTTCTGTCCTATGTCAAAAGTACTGGTACTTCAGTACCAAGTTGATATTCAAATAAAATAAGCTTTTTGCTTGAAAGTGTGTGTCTTTCTTAGATTTCAAGCTCATGTGCATGCTAATCTGATTCAAATCTGTTACTTTGTTCATGTACGTTTTCACCAGCCCTATCCAGCCACTCCATTTCCTCTGCTGGTGCGACTGACTCCAATTGTACAGTGATCTTTTAGTTCTTATGTGGTGTTGACAGTTCTTGGCATCTTGATTTTAATGCATAACCACAATGCATTAAAATAAAATAAAAATTGTAAGCCACATGTTACCAAACCCTTGTTTTATTTTTAAGACCCTTTTTTTTCAGCCATGATCTCATTTGGTTTTCAGATTTTTCTGCATACTTCATGAATTGATTAATCTGAAGACTTCTATTGTTAGGAATGGGTGGAGAGAGAAAACGACTCTCTGAGGACTGAGAGTGAGTTCTTCAACTTTCCTCCATTCCTTATTTTACTTTGTGAAGGAAAACCCCTGGATGCTATTGGGGGAAATAATGGCTCAGATCACTACGTCAACAGCTGTAAATTTGAAATCTGTGCATTTTTCTCCTGTGTGTGCGAGTGCTTGTGTGTGTCTCAGCAGGTCACTTTACTGAACAGCCCAATTAGGTGAACATGACCCTCACACAGATGTCAGGTGCTCTAAAGAACACAAACACAGACCATTAGGGCCCTGGATGCAAAAGAAAAGCTTTTAAAACACACACACACTTTCACTCAGACAAATATATTGGCAAGTTTTCACATAAAAATAGTCTGCTGACCTCCTAATCATCTTTTAAACACACTAAACAAGAACTGTATTCTGTACTATCCCATCTAATACTTTACTGTGAAAATTACTATGCAGTTCAGGGCTCAGCAATAAGGATACTGTTGGCCCGAGTTCAGTGTGAGAGAGTTTTGGCAGCATAAATTTCAATTAAATTCCTTTTTGTTCGTTTGTTCCCCACTCGCCTGCCTGTTTAGGCCTTAAACATTTGGGCCCCTATCTATCATACACCCGGTGCGGCGCAACGCAATGCAACGCCAGGCACGACGACGCAAGTGTTTTTTGCTTCAGTCCGACGCAGTTTTCATTTTCACTTCCTGTGCCACGTTGTTTAAATAGCAAATGCATTTGCGCACATGGGTGTGCTGGTCTGAAAACAAGGTGTGTTCAGGCGCATTGATGGCGCGTTGCTATTTTGAGGCAACTAAAAAAATAGACTACTCAATATTTTAAGAGCACGGTAGTAATGTGCGCCTTTTGGCGGGTCCACAACACGTGTAGCCATTCTGCTTATTACACACACTGGGACGTGCAGCATCACACAAACATGCCAAATATTAAAAATAAAAGGATTACACTGCAAAATATTATTATTGTGTACATGAAGATATTGTGGAATCCGGCATGTCCCGTAGATGGTCTGCTCACGAGCTTTAACCTCGCGCACGAACAGATCCGTTTGCGCTCTGGAGACGCGTTCAGTCTTTCCACTATCAAATTCCGTCATGTAAATAGCGAATCCGCCCTGGCGCAAGCACAACTGGCATGGAATGGGAGATGAGACTCTGATTTATTGCATGTAAAGCCCAAAACACACCCATTACTCATTAATAGAATAGGGACAACCCTTTTAGACCGGCGCCCCGATTTTTTCCCGTTGTTAAACTAGCAAAAGTGGTTTCGGACACGCCCTAAGTGCACTTGCTCCCTGCGCTTTTGACCATGCGCTTAGATCGTTAAAATAGGGCCCTTGGTTTTCTGTGACATTTGCTTGTAAATTGCATAATAATGTACTGTATAATTATAATAACTATATCATTTCCAGATATTATTACATATTTTCTTTTGATAAAATGTTAAAAGTATAATAATAAATAAAATGTTTTAAATTATTTTATAATTTTAAATAATACATGTATAAATTTTACGTTTAAAACTGACAATTCTAAATCATTTTAATTTATATTTTGAATTTGTAAGTTATAATTTGTCATTTGTAGTGTGTGTTGGGGCCAGTGAAACTGTTGGCAGGGCAAGTAGAATTCTGAACTTCTGAATATCCTTACTGGATTTTAACCCCCAAGTGTTTGTTTTTTCCCCTCCTCTGATCATGTCCTATCTTGCCTTGGTTACTAAGTGTGGCAGGACTGCCTTAAAAATGGTGCATGATAGCCCTGGCACTGTTTATCCTTTCTAGCAAAGAATCATAGTGGGGCGAATGCATTTGTGGAATTTAATGTAGTTTGTAGGTCAGATGTTGCTATGGTACATTTGCAGTCAAAGATGTTGCAGAATATATCTTACCATCATGATGTAGTGACAGCATCGTAAAAGAATCTTTCTTTGGCCTGTAAATGAAGTAGAAAAGAAAATGCCTGCTCTGTTTCACAAATATTTGGTCTAAGGGTTCTGCAAGGCTTCTATTTCACAATGTCAAAGGATAAAAATGTGTTTTGTGGTAGAGGCTAGTGTGAGTCACGTGCCTTTGAGGGAGTTTGTTCTTGTTTCCCTCTAATTTTATTCATTGTAAAACACTGATCTGGGCTTTGATTCAGAATTTCGCAGAACAAGATTGAACGTGGTAGCTCACGTGGATGTGATAACATCATATCCGAAACATAAGAGAGGTATAAAATAAAGAATTGCCACTGTGCAGTGTCCCGCTTATGTTGTGCGAAGGTTGTTTGGGTCGATCAGCTTGTTCTTTTTGACTGTCATTATTGGACAAGGGCTCAAACTAATACAGCAAACCTGATGCCATAGTCAATGGTAGTTAAGGGAATACATCTTTTGAATATATAATAATTCATTTAAACAGAAATTCAGTCATATGACACCTTATATACTTATAGTGTTGCCTTATATGCTCATCTTGTTGATGTTTATGTCTCAAGGTTTCAAGAATTTTATGATCCTCCTTTACCATCTACTCTGCACAGGTCTCCAAAAGCAATCCTGAGCGAATCTTTTACCTTGCACAATAAAAAGTGGCAGCCACACCATCGTCTAAAGAGTTTGACAGTTGGCTTACCAGAACCGAATTAATTTCTGATAGAATTTAGTTGTTTGTTATTGATAACCATTTTGTTAAAGGAAAATTATCGATCAAGATTCACTGTGGTTCCTCTCAATGAGCGGTTTCTTTTTAAATGTATATCCTTTCGTTCATGGTGTTGTGAACATGTGATCCATCACAACCAGTCATACCAAGTCAACCGATTAATCTGTAATAACTGTATTATTTTAATGTTAGAATTTGTTTCAGTCGAACTTCTCATTTTATATTCATATTTATATATTTATTTAATTCAGCACATTTCAGTTCAGCACTGTTTTACTTGTAATGTTATGTTTTTTTATCCAGTATCCATTTTAATACATCGGTCAATTAATCGGTTATCGGCACCTAGCCTAAATATCGATATCGGTAAAATTCACTATCGGTCGACCTCTTGTCCTTTTTACATATCCAGGCCTGTGTTTAGAGTGATTCCATCCAATGGAGAAATAGTGAGTCCCTCGAATCCAGGAACTCTGGCTGGGAGGTTATATGGCACAAAGATCTGAATTATCCCGCTGGGGTTCGACTTCCTCTAACTCTTTGAGTTCCCCCAGAGCAAACTCCAAGAAAGAACATTGTACAAATCAGAAACATCTCAATTCTATTCCGATTCTGTACACCATGGGTCAGACCTTAGAAGTCTGATGGGGAATCTCATCCACTAAAGCGGGGTAAAGGTGGGCATACACTGTACGAGTTTGGACATTCGGGAGGTAGTGAGATAGTGCACACGTTACCAGTCAGTTAACCTGGTAAAAGCAGCTGGTACACGGCACGACTGTACTGCACAGTGAGCCGGTGGCAATTGCACAAGCTTTTGCGCTAAACATGGAGATTGAAGCTTTCAATGTTGCTGCTATAGCTTTGGATAGAAAGAAACAAAATATTTGTTGAAGAGCAGAGAACCGCACAGCCATTCCTTTCAACAGAAATGACTAAAGTGTGTGTGTGTGTGTGTGTGTGTGTGTGTGTGTGTGTGTGTGTGTGTGTGTGTGTGTGTGTGTGTGTGTGTGTGTGTGTGTGTGTGTGTGTGTGTGTGTTTGTGTGTGTGTGTACACGCTGTATGGTTAATAGTATTCCTAGATCTAGTCTATGTGACGTGGCAATATCAAAATCAGGCCGACTCCCCAATTTTTTTTTAAAGATGCTTGTAATGCACTCTGCTCATCTCGTAATTCCTCTCTCACACTGTGAGCCAAAAACGACCATATGAGCATCAACGATTTCTCCCGAGTGAAAAAAAATGGCGTGCGCGCCCCACTTAACAGTGTGGAATTTCATTTTGTCTGAAATAATAACCTACAACACACTCCATTATTTCTCTCCTGACTGATAATGGTTACCTCATAAGATGATTCAGGTGAGCCGCTCATGTTCGGAAGGATGGATGACACGTGGGGGCCTAGTGGGCTGAGACTCCATGTTTCAGTGCTTTGGAATGTATTGTTTGGTTGTCATTGTACTCCCAGGCTCAGAGGGAGGATTTTGTAGGTTTCAGATATGAGATTCTGAAGCAAGGCCAGTTTAGCTCTCTCTAGAGAGAGAGAAAACGTGTTTGTGTTGGGCAGAACAGCTCTGCTGAGCTCAATAGGGACGTTTTTCATTGCATATGAAATCCATCCTCAAGGTTATTAGATTTTGTAGGTTTCAAATACTCACACGCTCTTACAAGCACGCAATCATTCTCAGACTCACACGAACACACACAAACATGTTGATTTGTATCTCAACAGCCTGTCCTCGTGTAAACTGAGCAGTTTTTCCTGTGAGCAGAGTTAAATTTGCTCTGATATTGTTACCCCTAGACAGATGTCACAACAAAGATTTGTGGAAACTTTTCAGGGTCATCTGCACTTCACCTTGGTTGGGAATAAATCTTGAACTCTGGGGCGGCTTCTTAAAGGGGTGGTATAATGCCCTTTTCACACAATGTAAAACAAATCTCTGATGTCCCCAGAGTGTGTGTGTGAAGTTTTAGTACAAAATACCCCACAGATATTTTTATATAGCATGTTAAAGTTGTCACTTTTTGAGGGTTTGCAAAAACGCACCGTTTTGTGCCTGGCCCTTTAAATGCAAATGAGCTGCTGCAGAGGGCGGGGTTTCAAGAGCTCGTGTGTGTTAGCAACTGCGATTACCTCACGCAGACACACTAAAATGACAGAAACTGTTCTGCCTTTAATGTTAAAACGGAGTCAGACAAAGATGGAGAGACTCAAGAAGAAGTGACAACATGTAGAATGCAACAGGACGTCTCTGAATGGTTAGTTGATGAATTTATGTTGCTGATGTGGAGTTAACTATCTTCAATTAGCATATTCTGTCATGATAATCTATAAATCGCTCGTATAGGAACTGTTGTGAGATGCACACAGAGTGACTTTCTATTGCATGTGAAAAGATTGATGCTAAAGTTTGAGCTGACTCACAAATGTAGGCTACTCTTATACAACCACTTTTCCTCTTCTCAACATGGACTGTGTGTTCCCGGGGGAGGGGTTTATGTACATTTTAGGGTTGCTGATGTCACTAACCCGGGAGGAATGTCATGTAGTCCCTACCAGCCGTTTGTTGTAGTCCTTTTCTTTAAAAGCAAATATCTTCCTTTCCTTTGAACTTTGAGCATTGTAACTTTGCAGATGTTGTTTATGCTCAAACAGCAACATTACACAGCAACTAAAGTTAGAAACGTGAAATCATACTCAACCACCCCTTTACACAGCTACTATGCAGATTATGAGTTAAAGATACCCTATAGTTAAATAATATAGCTAAATAATAATGTTATATACAGTAAATAATTGTGTTATTGTAAGTGTAATGACATTTTATATTCATTTTTAATAATAATAATAAATAAATAAAAATAAAAATAAAATATATATATACACACACACACACAAAAGAATATTACACTTAAAAAAGTAAAGATTTTTAGTTACAAAAATTCATCAAAGAATGCTGATAAAATGTTGTTTCTACACAAATATTAAGCATCTGTTTTCAACAATGATAATTGTTTTTTGAGCAGATATTTAAAATTATAATATTTCACATTATTTACGTTTTACTGTATTTCCGATCAAATAAATGCAGCCTTTGTAAGCATAAGATACTTTTTTCAAAAACATTAACTTATTGTTGTCTCTGCATAATAAGCTGGGATACAAGTAAAATATTTTAACCCCACTTCACCTTTAAAAGATATTTTAGCAGATTTCATCCATAAATGTGCTCTGTAACAGAATTAGGTATTAGTTCAGGGTCAGAACGAATAACTGCTCCCTTCAGTACTGATTTGCTAAAGAATTTAGCATACGTAAAAGTGGGAAAGAGTCCGGTGGACATCTCTGACATAATGATTGATCGTGTCACGGAATGAACTAAAGCAGAACTTTGTCATTCCTGCTGGATAAATGTCACCGCTGCAGTTTGATAGATGTGATGCTACATTTTTAATAGTCTTAATATTGCTGATGAATGTCTTGTCTCTGTTCTTCAGGCCTTGGGGGACTCTAACCTGGCAGAGGTTCTGAAACAACTTCTTCCCCTCATAAAGTCCAGTGAGTCTGCAACCGGTTCTGACTCTGGTGAGCTGAGCATGGATGATCTTCTGGTGCTGCTGGTTTATGTGTACTCGATGGCCCGGGAAGCATGTCCGGCTGGTGCTGAGGAGGGAAAGCATGTGGAGAAGGTGGAGAAGGAATTGATTGGTGCATTGACACTCCGACTCACCCGGCAGACCACATTAAGCCCTCTGCTGCAGGAGATCACAGGTCAGTGGTGGAATATAGCTCAACATGATCCCAGTGCCATTCAACTAAAGCAATAATGTGCAGAGACGACTACAAGTCAGTTAGTTAGTAATGATATAGTGTCACATTATTGTCACATCATTGAGTGACTTCATGAAGCTGTCATGCCTTAATCTCTGTTGCACACTTGTGATTAGTCCTTTGGAATTAAAATAGCCGCACATCATCACACACCCTTCACCATACCTAGAGATTTGCATGGGCTACTTTCCATAAGATCATCTCTCAATGCAAATCAAACCAGCTGTTAGGCTAACTGAAATAAAACCATGCCAATCTCTAGGTATGGTGAAGGCTATGTGATGATGTGCGGCTATTTTAATTCCAAAGGCCAAGGGAACTTTATCAGGATGCATAGTATCCTGAATCCATGAAATAACTGGCCTTTAAAAATAAAAATCTGCCTCCCTCTATGGGAATTTAACATAGGGGTGTCCAAACTTATGCACCCTGTATTTTAAGGAAGAACATTTATTTATTTACGATACATTATTCATTCACAAAGAAAATTGGTGTCCTTAAAGGTTGGATTTTTCCTATTTTTTTGAATTAAGGCATTAAGTTCAATTTCCAAAATATGATTTTTTATTCCTCTTTTTAGTCAACTTTAGCATGGGTGTCTAAACTTATGCATATTACTGTTGTGATGCCAAATTCACTTTTAAAAAGTAGCATTTAAAATGTATTCATTTAATTTATTTAGTTTGACTAAACAGTATAACATTTTAATATCAGCCATAACGTATCAGTTTCAACCTGCATTTTAATATCAGTGCATCCCTAAATATTTGTTTTAGAAAGAAAAAATGGCCACACCTCAAGACCATTAAAAGATCATTTTAAAAATGTGTTAATTGCTGGAAAAATTTACTTTTTTATTTTTTTAGTCGAGAACATGTTGTGTCAACTACCCATATTACACTACCGTGTTTTTATTATTATTATTATTATTTATTTTTAGAAAGAAATGAATACTTGTGTTCATCAAGGATGCATTAAATTGACCAGTGCAAATGTGACAGTAAATTCTTTTACATTTTTTCGGCAGCACTTGATCCAGTAATACTAACTCTTTCTCGTCTAATCTATCAAAAAAAAAAACATGTACTGCGTTAGATTGAACTGAGAGGGATCAGAGCACTTATTGTTGTCCTACTGTTAGTTTAACTGCTTCTTTTGTTCTCATTTGTAAGTCGCTTTGGATACATGTAAATTAATAAATGTAAATGTACATTGCTACAAAGATTTTTTTTTTAAATAAATGCTGTCCTTTTGAACTTACTTTCTTTCGAAAGCTGTTTAAATTTGAATGTTGATAAGAAACATTTTTTGACTACCAAATCTGCATACTGGAATGATTTCTGAAGGATCATGTGACCCTGAGTGTGAAGACTGGAGTAATGATGCTGACAATTCAGCTTTACCATCACAGGAATACATTACATTTTTAATATGTATTCAAATAGAAATGTTATCTGAAATTGTAAAACATACTTCACAACAGTACTGTTTTTACTGTATTTTCGATCAAATAAATGCATTCTTGGTGAACATAAGAAACTTTAAAAAAAAATCTTAATCTTAAAAAAAAAAAAAAAAAATCTTACCGACACGTCTTATCATTTTACTATCACACCAAAGAGGGACAGAAATAGTAATTATGTAAATGATCCGGCTATGTCTGTGTTCTTTAATGTGTGCATTGTTGTTAAATCGCCCGCAGATTTAATAGAGAATCTTCCGCATTCTTCTTGCTCCCTTACTAGGTTTTGAAACTATATATACGGTATCTCAGGTTGCTCCAACAGGATTGTCCCTCAATTACTGTACTTTATGTTGCAAGATGTATTACTTAAAGGAAAAGGATCAAGAGAGAGCTGGGTCACAGAGGAGTCACGATGATACAAAAATGGATGGAGAGGGTAATAGTGAGCAAGTTAAGATGAATGGAGAGAAATTTTCTGTCTTTTGTCCCCAGGAATACTCACTCACAACCCTCACATTCCATCAGTCACACACACACACATCCTAACACACTGCTCTTTTTTTTATGGTGGAATCCACTTTGAAAGTAAAAGATTCAAATCTTTGATTTACTTTTTCCTCCGCCGTTCTCCCTTTTTCATGCTCCCTCTCTCGGTTTGGTGACAGCTGATGGAAGCCATCTGAATCTGTGGCCCATATGAGAGCCTGTAAACCTGATTCAGCCTGATTTGTGACTGCAGGAATGAACTCTGTACACTCGCCGGCCCGCACTTCAAACCAATTCAGTCTCCAGGCTTCAGTTTCTTAGTCATTTTTGCTTGCCGCCTACATAATGTTGTGTATTCAAGGTTACATGGAGGTTTCTTGAAAGACCGCGTGCCATGCTTCTTTTGAAACATGACTACAAGTTCAACTTTTCCAACCTTGAGAGGTGTGTGTGTGTGTGTGTGTGTGTGTGTGTGTGTGTGTGTGTGTGTGTGTGTGTGTGTGTGTGTGTGTGTGTGTGTGTGTGTGTGTGTGTGTGTGTGTGTGTGTGTGTGTGTGTGTGTGTGTGTGTGTGTGTGTGTGTGTGTGTGTGCGTGTGCGTGTGTGTGTGTGTGTGTGTGTGTGTGTGTGTGTGTGTGTGTGTGTGCGTGTGTGAGCTTGTTTTACTTCTGCAATGATTTGATGTTCTAAAGTGAAATTCAAAGTGCCTATTAGGCTGGTGGACACACCCTGAGAGAGTCGCCATCAGCGCATGTAATAGATGCTTTTACACAGCGGTCAGACTGGCTTGTGGTCCTCCATCTTTACCGTGTCGTTTCAAGTGTGTGTGTGTGTCGGTGTGTGGTTTTGAAGTTTCACGAATGTTTCCGTACCTGTGGGGTTCTGAAAGGAACAAGCTGGCATGTTGCAGCATTGCGATTGTTGGAAAATATGCTGTAACTTGAGTATACGTGAGCACAGTTTTTGAGCTGAAAGTTGCTGTCCATTATAGACACTATCCGTTACACTGCGTTTATATATATAAACACGAAAGTAATCTTTAGCACATCTCCAAATATCAATTACATTATGAATATAAAATAAAAGTTGATGCTATATTCATTTAGACAATTTGTCATTTTAATAATAAAATTATTCTATCGCTCTATAGAAATCGTTCGTTCTTTCTTCGAAGAAAGAAAAGAACTTTCTTCGTCCATTTTTTCTATTGCTCTTTCAATCTATCTATCGTTCTTTCTTACATTCTTTCTATAGTTCTATTTATCCTCATTTATATCAATTGTTCTTTCTATTGTTCTTTCTATCTTTCTTTCTATCAATCGTTCTTTATATCATTCTATCTATCATTTGTTCTTTCGATCATTGTCTAATGCTCTTTCTATCAATCTTTTTTCCTATCGTTCGTCTATCATTCTTTATATCAATCGTCATTATATATTTTGTTTGTTCTTTCTATCAATTGCTCTTTCTATCATTCTATCGTTCTTTGTATCTTTCTATTTATCGTTCTATCTATCATCTATCTTTTGTTCTTTTTTATCAATCGTTCTTTATATCATTATATATATCGTTTGTTCTTTCTATCGTTCTTTCTAAAAAATGTTCTATCAATTCTTCTATCAATCGTTCTATCTAAAGTTATTTATATCAATCGTTCTTTCTATCATTCTATCTATCTGTCATTCTTTCTATTGATCGTTCTTTCTATCATTATATCTCGTTTTTTCTTTCTATCCTTATATCTAAAGTTCTTTCTATCAATCGTTCTTTTATCATTCTCTATCGGTCTTTTTATCATTCTCTCTACTTCTCTGTCTGTCATTCTCTATTAATCGTTCTTTTTATTGCTCTATCTTTTGTTCTTTCTATCAATCGTTCTTTTTATCCTATCTATCGTTCTTTCTATCATTCTGCCTATCGTTCTTTCTATCATTCTGCCTATCGTTCTTTCTATCATTCTGCCTATCTTTCTTTCTATCATTCTATCTATCGTTCTTTGTCTATCGTTCTTTCTATCCTTCTATCGGTTTCATTGTTCTATAATTTTAATAATATAGTATTTTATATTATGCATTAAAATGTTAAGTACAATTAAAAATGAATATTTACTTTTTTCGTTCTTGTCTTTTCTCTCTCTCTCTCTAGCATTGATGAAGAATGCTTTGGCTCTTGCTAACTTCCTGCTCTGCTCGGCTGAGGGGCCTCTTTCTCCCTCTCTCTGTCTTTTAAAGCGTATGACTCTTTCATATAAACACTGGCCTGCCAATTATAGTGCCAATGCACACCAGGTGTGTCCAGGAAAATGTATGACCGCTCATTGACAGCTATTTGTAGGTTTTAAATGAGTTTCTGAGCGTATGAACGTTTACGTGTGTCTGGACGCACGTGTAATGAAACTTTTGCCATATGTTTTCGTCATCAGTGTAACAATCAAATGATTTAACAATGAAAAAACGTGCAGCTGGTGTTCTTGTACCAGTGCGGTGTGTGTGTGCTCAGTGAAATATCTATTGATTGTGACATTCGGCTCAATTAAGTTGGTCTGAATGGAAATCAGGCTCGACTTGAAACATGGTCGCCATGGGAACCAGCGCTTACGCACACACTAACATGCACTCAGCCTCTGGTCAGCATGGGAACCGCTCTGCCTGAATACTTATTTTAAATCAGCAGAAAATCAGCCGAGAAAGAAACACACTGTCATAATGAAACTCACCCACTTGCTCTCAAACTCACAGAGATTGCATAGAGAGCTTCAATAACAGGACGTACACCCCAACACAAATACACAGCAGAAAAGCCTGTCAGAGCAAACACACGCATGCAGAGGGCGAGAGAAGTTAAAAACACACTCATGGGAGGTGAATTACAGAGCATCACCGGACTCTGCAGAATTACAGAGGAAGTGCTGCTGGATCTCTGACTGCTGTCTTTCATTATGTGTGTCGTCCTGTTTACCAACAGCAGATTGTGGGGTTGACTGTCTGTCTATCTGTCCATCCGTCTCTATTGTTATTTCCATCTATCGTTTCTGTCTATCATTATTTCTCTTGTTCTATCTATCGTTATATCGTTCTTTCTATCGTTCTTTCTATCTATATATTGTTTTTTCTATCGTTCTATCTATCGCTCTTTATATCGCTCTGTCTATTGCTCTTTTAATCTATCGCTCTTTCATTCTATCCTTCTATCCACTGTTCTTTCTGTCTATCATTCTTTGTCTATTGTTCTTTCTATCGATCATTCCTTATTAGCTATTTCTATCGTTCTGTCTATCATTCTATCTATCTATTGTTCTTTCTATAGAATCGTTCTTTCTATCTATCTATTATTAATTATTTCTATTGTTCTTTCTTTCTATTGTACTATCTATTGTTATTTCTATCTTATCATTCTATTTGTCTATCTATCATTCTTTGATTCTATCCTTCTATCTATTGTTCTTTCTTTCTATCATTACCGTTCGCTATTTCTATCGTTCTGTCTATCATTCTATCGTTCGTTCTTTCTATGTGTTATCAATCTATTGCTCTTTCTATCGTTCTATCTTTTGTTATTTATTTTTATCTTTCTATCTGCTGTTCTTTTTATCTATCATTCTTTCTATCGATGTGGAAAAACTGCAACCTAACAAAAAATTATGAAATGGTATACTAATACACTAAAAAATGCTGGGTTGTTTCAACCCAATTTTGGGTCAAATATGGACAAACCCAGCCATTGGGTTGAATTTTTAAATTACATTTTTAACCCAACGTTTGGGTTTGTCCATATTTGACCCAAAATTGGGTTGAAACAACCCAGCATTTTTTAGAGTGTATTAATATATGATATGTACAATTTAATACACCTATTATTATATTAACATTTATTTTGTCTTGAGAATGTATTATTTTTGCTAAATAAATATTTTAATGTTTTTGTTATTGCTACAAAACAATGTCTGTGCAGGGACTCATTTCATGTTTTTTTAGAACCAAAGAGCCTGATTCACTAAAATGATTGTCTACCTATCCATCTGTATAATAACATATACTTGTTGAGATGGTGGTCTCTACTTTGTCCTGTGAGTCTGATCTACATCAGTGCAGGGGGCAAGAGGCTGGTGTTTGCTGCAGCGTGTCATTATGATGTTATTGGAGTTCAGCGCTGTCATCGCTGAAGGCATGTGGCTTTACAGAGCAGCGGGAGAGTCAGAGGTGAGGCAGTCACATTTCTCCAAACAGAGAGGAAAGAATTCACTAGAGGATGGATAGAAAACGAGACGGAGGAGTGTTCTCACTTCTGTAGAATCTGAATGAGAATGTGTCTGACACTAAATCTGGCTTTAATTGTTGTTAGTAACCTGTGTTTGTCTCTGGTTTTAGTTTTAGTCTATCTAGGGAAATGTTTCCTTCTCAGTCTTACATCATAGTAAATGAGTTCTTTAGTTATCCACAGCCAAGTCTACATGTGGTACCTGAGCTATCACTGTGAAACAAGACATTTTATTGGATAGAAAGGCTTCCTGCTGGACTGAAAAAGCAAATGTAATTGGATGACCTCAAAGGGCTTTTGTGAAACAGAGAATGTTATTGGCGGAGGTGTTGACTTTCTGAAAACAGTGTGATGTGCTACTGTGTCTGTTTATAGAATTGGACGAGCCCCATCAATAAATAAAACTTTGAAGACTGTTTATAGAGCGGTATTGTCTGAATTAGGAGCTGATGGATAGCACATGAATCACAGACCTGATATTTAAATGGTTTCGGGGCTTTGAACGGTGAAGAGTGATAGATATAGAAAAGCCATCTGTTCTTTGTTATGCATTTTGATTTATGATATTGAACGTTATTAATTTCTGCTGGCCACGTCAAGGTTTAAAGTCAGCATAAAGAGGCATTTGTAACCCATGTAGTTATTTTCACGTGAGGATATTTGATTTAATATTAGTCTATTCATCCATTGAGAATTATTTGGATTATTAAAGGGGTCTCTTATGGTGGTTGAAGGAGAGGGGCTGAAAAACGCTTAAATTTAATCTTTAAAACGTTAATAATTTTATAACACTGTTGAATTTTTTGCAAAAAAGAATATAATTTAAAAGAAAATAAGTAACATTTTGAACACTTTTTTTTTTTTTGACAAAATAATACAGAATTTTAATATCAGCCATTTTATCTGTTGATGATCATAACATGAAAATATGTATTACCTTCTATCTATTTCTATCTCAGTTTCTATGATATCAAGTTTTGCGCTTGTGTTACAGTGGGTATTTCAAGGAATATCATTGATGCTGATATTTTTTAATGCTCTTCTAGAAACTTGGCACCAGCTTCAGTATTTGTTACGAGGAGATAGAGAAACAAAGTACTGTATCTGTCAGCAGAATTATTAATACACTTATAAATACACACATGAATAATTCATAATTACACACAGACACATTTTAAAGCAGTCAAAGCCTGCAGGAGAAAACACATATATATGTAACCATATTGCCCGCATGTACATGTCGAAGTGTCATTCATTGGCCTGGATGTGTCCCAGCACATAAACACATGCACAAAATCTCTCTTTCCCGCCATCATATGTACTGCCAAACACAGTGATTTAACTGCACATACAGCAACAAAAATAAATCCCACTTCATCCTCTTGGCCAAGGGCATTTCAACATCCACAAACACACGTTAAAACCACCAAATACACACGCTAGTACAATTGCATCTTCAAAAACACGTTCACATAGTACATGATAGAAAAATAAATATTTGTTGAGATTAATGTGTGTTTTTTTCTATATCTTTCACCCATCTGTGTGAGAGTCATAGGCAGCAGAGAAGCATGCTGGGAGGTCTCTCTGGAGATATGGGGGTGTCTTCCTCTGAGTACCTGCCTGTGTTTGTCTGTGGATGCCCTGTGTGTTTTTCTAAATCTGTGTGTGGCCTCATACGTGTGAGTGGATGTGTGTGTTTGTTTTGGTGAGCTATCAGATATAATATATGCTCCAATTCGGCACTTTTTGGTCAAAATGACTGGTGTGTGTGTTGCAAAAATTCGCTATTCTCTTTTTTTTTCTTTCTACATTTAGCATATTTATTGTAATAACTTGTTATACTTTGAAATCCAACATTTGAGAGAGGATTGTGTATCAGAATTACCCAGCATGCATGGCAACTACTAAATTGCGCAATTTATTTTTACAACATTTAAAGGGTTAGTTAACCCAAAATGTTTAATTCTGTCATTAATTTCTCACCCTAATGTCGTTTCAAACCCGTAATACCTTCGTTCATCTTCGGAATACAAATTAGGATATTAGACTGCAACGCCATTACCGCCATTAGTGTCAGAGACTGACACAGAAGACAAGATATTGTTGAAAAAAGTAATTATTTTTGGTGAAAAGTATTCTTGTTGCTTCCTAACATTAAGGTTGAACTACTGTAGTCACATGGGCTATTTTAACAATGTCTTTACTACCTTTCTGGGCCTTGAATGTGGTCATTACGTTGCAGTCTGTGAGACATGAGGGTGAGTAATTAATGACAGAAATGTATTTTTGGCTGAACTAACCCTTTAATGGTGAGTAAATTTGTGATGATATTTTTTAAAATATTTTTTCCAAGCATTACTGTCTGTTTTTGCCATAGTCTGCAGAATCATATCTGTATTATAGTGGCCCGGGTTGCGAAGAGCAGAATGATGTTGATCTACAAGAGGAGGCTAACTCTGATGCTTGTGTTGGCATGGCAACACTTCGATTTGACAAAGAGATCTCTCACCCTATGACCTTTTTTCTCTCTCTCTCTCTCTCTCTCTCTCTCTCTCTCTCTCTCTCTCTCTCTCTCTCTCTCTCTCTCTCTCTCTCTCTCTCTCTCTCTCTCTCTCTCTCTTTTAAGGGATTTCCAGTTACCATTGTATTTATTTATTTACTTTCCATGCCTCTACCTACACACACAAACCTCTACCTTCATATAAATATATAGACTGTTGTGGTTTGTACCTACTGGTTTCTACAGAGGAAATTAATAGTCATGCTTTAATTAGAAGGAAATTAAAAATCTCTTCTTTAATTAAAGGAAATGAAACACTCCTCAGCTGCAGGACAGGAAGCACATCCAGACAAGCTTACTGATTGGAGGATTTCATCACTCGTATCATCCAATCACAATCTGCCTGCAGGATATGTCGTGTGTCTGTGTGTGTGTGTGTGTGTGTGTGTGTGTGTGTGTGTGTGTGTGTGTGTGTGTGTGTGTGTGTGTGTGTGTGTGTGTGTGTGTGTGTGTGTGTGTGTGTGTGTGTGTGTGTGTGTGTGTGTGTGTGTGTGTGTGTGTGTGTGAGAATACTGTATGTTCATGAAGGAAGTAAAAGTCTAATAAATGTAGTTAGCACTTGTTTGTGACAGGAAAACCTTCAGCTCATAAAGAGACTTAAAACAGTAATCATAGCCACAGGGGGCACTCATACTCACAGACAAACACACACACGAGCGAGGGGACAGTCCCAGCCGTCTTACACACAGCCAAACACACGTCCACATTCTTTCTGGTCATATCACTCCTTTGGGAATGGTTAAGATTACTCACTCACAATCCCTCTCTCTCTCTGTTGTTCCTCTCTTGGGGTCTGTCCTGCTTGCCCTTAACACACGCTTGTGCGTATCTGTCTCTGTCTGGGTCACTGCAGAGATGCAACTTTTTTTCCCTCCTATCCTCCGTCATCTCTCTGCACACTAATACAAAGTTCTGTCATGAAACTCTAGATGGCGCTCGCTATCTTCAAAAACTTAATCTGCATTTGCTGTAGCAGCTGCATCACACTTTCAGAAACCCTCCACCTTCCCCAGCTCCACCTGTATATATATGCTATGGTTAATGCATGTATGCATGTATGTTCTGTTGTACTTCAGCAGCATGTCTTACATGCTCACAGCAGTGTATCGTTGTATGCATTGGCAGTAGCAAGTCCCGTACTTGCTCAGCAGCCTAGCAGATATTTTCCGCCAAATCCAAACTTATCATAATTGCCATATCCGTTACCAGGCCAAACACTCCGAGAGTTGTCATGACCGGAATGATTGTGCTTTCAATCTCCAAACTGGCATCTTTTTGAGTTCATTGATATCTAATTTCCTAACAAAATCACTGAATAATAGCAGGAACAAACATGCCTCTTCACATAATACGGTTTATATCAGGGGGGTTTTGTCTCTCAGCTTGTCAAGTTGAATTCATTATCCATGACTGACGGGCGTTCATATACTGCAATAATGAGGTGAATTTGCAGTGAAAATGGGGCCCTTTCTTTATCATCTTTGGTTTTGGGGAAATCAGTGTTGGTGTTATCGCTCTTTTGCTCTGGTCGTTCAGATGTGTGTGTTCGAGTCTTATGCAGCACTGGGCTCCAGATGGAAAGCCTCCCGTTGCTCGACGTTGGCCGGGTCATTTCCTGTTTGGAGGTCTGGTGTTAATCAAGGCCTGAGCCAGGGGGAACAGCCCCTATATTCTGCTCTTCACTCCACCACACTAACACCATCTTTCCTTTCTTAAGTCTTTTTGCTATCTCCTTCTTTCTCTCCCTCTCTTCCTTGTTTCTCTGCAGGGGCCGATACCCCTCTCGTTTTCTTCTTTCCCTCAGGTTCTCCTTCAACTCCATCAGTTCTTTCATCTTTTCTCTTGATCCTTCTCCTTATATTCTTCAACTTAGTTTGAGTTCCTGAGGACTGTCTGTAATTGTGTATCAGTGTTCAATTTTTAGTTATTGATGTTAATGATTGATAAGTGTTTAGTTGTTAACTGCCATCTCTTGTTCACTGTTAATGATATTGTTGTTCATATTGAGTCATTACATATATTCGACTGGGTCAGTAGAGATCTATTGATGGGAACTGGCGCTCTGGGGTTGACTCCTACAGACTGCCTTTTTTAAACCTCTGATGTCTTTAAATATAATGTTTCATTCAGGATCTGCTTTTACTTCCAACCCTTCTTCTGTTGTAATGGACTAGGGATGCGCTAATATTAAAGTTCTGGGCAATACTGTTTTAGGGCTGACATTAAAGTCATGTACTATGTTGTCTAAATAAATTAAAAAGAGATCAATTAAAAAATGTAAAATTAAATCAATCATTTTAAATACCGCAAGTGAATTTAAGCATCACATTATGTACAGTATTAAAATGGATATTCATTTTGAGATTTAAATTTTAAATGGTCATTAGATGACAGAAAAGGTCATCTAAATGTAAAAAGGGGGACATGAGCAGCACAATTAAATATATAATATTAATATCAGCCAATACGATAAAAAAAGTGTAATGTTGGCTGATAACCAATTTGGTACAGATAAATGATGCATTCCTATAATGGGCAGAATTGTAATGCTCTTAAGACACAAAAAAGTTTTAGATTGATTATACATTTGTTTTGAAATAAAGAAACGACAAAAAAAACATGATTTTTGTTATACTGTATGTACTTAATTACATCAGAGGGATCATTTGACTTTGTTGCTAAGGTTTTTTTCCCTCTTCCTTGTTTCTCACATTTGGAAAGTGTGTGAATTTCAAAAAAAGATGGGTATGAGTGTAGAAACATGTCCCTTTTATTTATAATAATTGATATATCCTTGATTTCTGTGGTCATTTAATGGCGTCTCATATCTGTGTTAGAGGCCTGCTGTGCCTCATTCTGATGAACACATGCTTGGTGTGTATTTTTCCTGTTCTCCAGCTCTCTAACTTTCCCTAGCTTCCTGTCTTCCTGTCTTTTTTCTCTCTTTTCACTATCTTTCATTCTTATCTTGAGCAAAATGTGGTCCACTGCCTTCTCTTCTTCGTGCTCCTGAGTCTGACACACACACACACACACACACACTCGAACACAAGGTCATCTTCACCCTTTGATGCACAGAGCTGCTTTCCATCAAGGGCCATGTGTGTGAGTTCACCACTTCAGCTCTCATAGTACGTGTGTCTCCACATACATACAGACTTCTTTTTCTTCTTTCAAAGTATAGATGTTAAACTGTGTAAAGTATAGATGTAACACTGTTACAGTGTCCATATTACATGTTTGATTGATTACTAGTGTTTTCACTAGTAATCAAATAAAAGTTTTCTAAGGAAATGACCAGGATATCACTGAGAAATGAGCGATCACATTAGCAGTCGTCTAGCAATCTACAGCTTTAGGTTCTCCTTCCCACCAGGTTCTCTCGACATCACAGACATCTCGTATAGATGACCCCCGCCGTGACCCCTGCTCCACTAGATTAGATGACAATTTCCAGCCAGAAACAATGTGTGTGTGTTTTATTTTGGGCTCTTTTTAATTTCCCTTGCATTCTTAGAGCCCCCTAATCCAGCCATACATCCACCTCATCTTCTCAGCCTCCTCTGCCTGCAAAATATGCTTTTCATTTACTCCCGTCCTGCATTCTCCTCACTCGCTCACTCGCTCATCCACTGCTTTTCTGGTTCTCCTGATTACAACTCTTTTGAGCTCACCATCCATTTTTCTCATTTCCTGTTGGACCGTTGAACTTTGAGCTAAATTTCCAGAATAAACATGCACATGCTTAGTTGTAGCTTTATTTTTTAATTGTTCTGTCCTCTTTGGCTTGCACACACACACACACATTCACAGTCCTATTTCTTACACATCTGTGTTTCAGGCAGTGTTGTATAAAGTACTAGAAAGCAATACTTGAGTAAAAGTACAAGTATGGTACTAGAAAAAGACTTTGGTAGAAGTAAAAGTTACCTTTTAGAATATTACTTAAGTAAAAGTCTTAAAGTATCTGATTTATACACTCTAAAAAATGATGTGTTGGATTTACTTAAAATATATATGCACCATTTTTGCAGCATACTTTTTAAGTAATCCCAACTTGAACAATTTTACTAAAAATTAACAAGAAAACCTGTGTTTTATGTACTTAAATTTTTAAGTAAAGAATATTACGTAAACTCAAAATTTTAAGTACATATAACACAGGTTTTCTTGTAAATTTTAAGTAAAATTGTTCAAGTTGGGATTACTTAAAAAGTATGCTGCAAAAATGGTGCATATATATTTTAAGTAAATCCAACACATTGTAGGCCACGTGAGATCTATATAAATCTTAGTTGTGTTAACTTAACATGTAAGCTCATATATAAATAAAATAAGACAATTAAATGAGTTGAACCAACTTAACCTTTTTAACTTAAGATCTTGAGCTATTGGTCTGTTTACTGCACAGCTTCAATAATCTTAAATAAAATAAACATGCAAAACATACAAAATAAAGCATTTCACTTTATTTTTTTGCAACAAACTGCAAAGCATGAAACCACACTTTAAATTTACAACAAAAGTATTGTCTTAGAGAGTATTGTCTTACAATCATTTTAATACATATTTTTTTCTTTCTCTCTTTTTTCAATTCTATCTTTACAAAAGCTTTAAAAAACTTTTAAAAAAAAGTTTCACTCTTTGCAACAATACTTTAAATTCTCAACATTCACTTTTGGATTGTACAACAAACAACCTAAAAAATGATGCATAATCCTTCAGAAATAATTATAGTATTATAATGTTTTGAAGCTCAAGAGACCTTTTTTATTATCATCAATGTTGAAAAAAAATCAGTTTCAATTTTTTTTCAAGGTTGATGAATAGAGAGTTCAAAATAACAGCATTTATCTAAAATAGTATAGAAAATAATGTTGAAAAACCATGCCACTTTTGATCAATTTAATGCATAGAAGTATTGATTTATTTTTTAAGACCCTAAACCTTTAAATAATTGCATCTTAAGTTAAAATATATTCAAATAGAAAACAATTGTTTTCAAAAAATCATAATATTAGTTTTTTGCTGTATAATTGGATCAAATAAATGGTGGGCAGAAGGGACTCCTCTTGAAAATATTAAATCTGACTAATTTGTACAAATAAGTCAATTATTATATAAATATAAACATTTGTATATTTTATATTTAATTAAAAATTATATATATATGATCTACAATCTTTATTTGATGATAAACTTTTGTTTAAATGGTTTACATTGATCATTTCGAAGGTTTAATAGTAAAGAGTCGTTGCTGTCATGCATGTTAATATCGCGTTTGAATTAAGATTCGCCATTATTTAATGATTGTGCACACATGGAGCTGTAACCAATTTAATATTTGTATAACTTACCCAAAAAGTAACCCGCGCCCAAGCAAGGCCTGGCCGCTCCCCTTTTCCCGCGATATAGAGATTATGAAATAAATATATTTATCCGAAAAATCAACAGGCAAGATCGTTACTCAAGTGCTCGTAAGGCCTGTACGAATTTCTCCGTGGGGGAAAGAATGTTCGAATTGTCCATTAATGCACAGCCTACGTGCCAGGCATTGCATTGTCATATATTTCGAAATATAACAATGACTAAGTTATTAAAACACTTGACCATGCGTTCGATGGAAGCACACTAACTTTAATATTTCGAACACAGGTTATAGAATATTAATTCGCGCGCGCGCCACCTCTTTTAATATTTAGCAAAGTAGTAGGCAAACGTTTTCCTATGTAGGCTATTCGTAAATAACACGTTTCAAAATGTTAAAGTTAAGTTCAGATTAAAAGTTAATTTCTGGACGAAAAATGCAAATTAGGCTGTTAAAAAAGTGAAGCACTTACCTCTTTTCAGCGTGTTCCTCACGTTGAGTTTGACTATTTTTAACCTACACATTAAACAAGTGTTTATTAACATTTAAAAAAATCTAATATTTTACATATAGGGCAAGAAAGCTTACCTTTCGCTTATAGCCTACCGTTTTCACACAACAAAATGGCTACGACAAATGTCTGGTTCTGAATTTTTGGCTGGAAAGGCATCATGGGAAATTTGCATATCACGTGGCTCATAAAGTTATTTAAAATGTTATGTTAGATTTACTTAATTTTGATGCAATTTTTATAGTAGTTGACATTACTTATGTTTTTTTCATTTTATTTTTGCATACATTTAAGTTCACTTGGTAACTTATATTTTTGTGTTACACATACTATATATGGTAAGTAGAGGTTGAACAGTTATGAATACTATTTTTTTTGCGTTTAATCTAACTACTTAAATAAGTAATGGTTGTTCAGCCAACGAATCGTTTTTTAGAGTGTACTGTACTTAAGTATGAAAAGTAATTTTCTGATATTTAATGTACTTAAGTATTTTAAGTAAAAGTAAAACGTTTTTTTTTTTTTTTTTAAGCAAGCGGTTAACTTTGATTGTGAACTTTATTGTGGATTTCTTATACTAGGCATACTATTAACTGGTACAACCTGCTGTTGTTTGTGTTTTGTAGCCTGTAGCCTACTGTACTTGTGTTATCGTTTATCTCGCACTGCATGTAGGCCTACTTTAAGTTAGCTGCTCTACTAAGAAAAAATCAGTCTGCAATAGTGCACTGTTCTGTACAGCCTTATAATTCATTGTATTTTTCAAAAATATAATTTTATATTCAGTGCAATAGCCGTACACAGGGTTTTATAAATACAGAGGTCCCAAAAGTGATCTTGCTAGGGCGTTCGGGGGCATATTATTTTTCCACTGTCATTGGCAAAAAAACATATATCTGTGTTAAATAGGAATCCATTGTAATAAAGTTATTCTCATTCTGGGCACAGTATGCAAAAGGCTATTGCTCTACCTGCTCTCCTTTCTCATCTCCATCTCTCGTTCTTCTTCCCTCAGTCTCTTTATCTTTACCTGTAAATCTCCCCTTACCGAAGATGAGCTTTGCAAACTGTCGGTCGTTTAAAACTTCTATCGTAAATCAGCGGTTTAGTTTAGCCACTTGCATCTTATCTCGTGAAGCGTCGCGTTTGGGATTCGCGCGCGGCTCGCGCTTCCACGGGTTCAGTTGTGCATCCTCCTCCATGGCAACAAACAAGCTTTACGCTGAAATAGAGCGTGCGTCATGCAATCTAGGAGCAGTGATTCGCCAAACCTCAAACCCACAATTCGCCTTTGGCTAAGCCACGCCCTAGAATGTAGATTGACCAATCACAGCGCAGCCAAGAACGAGCTCCCACAGAGACTCCGACACTTTTTCACGGCGCTCCATTGACTTCAACCAGAGCCCGTCTACGGAGAGCCTGTTCACTCCCTATTAAGTCCTATTGTACCGAATTTTGGTTGTAGTTCCACCAGAGTTCCACTGGGGGCGATCACCCCCGAGTGCAGAATGAATGGGAGTCTATGGGGCTAGACGGCTAAATTTGTCTCTTTCACCCGATTGCCGTTGAGAAATCTCAGATTTGATTGTAGGTTTGGCAAGTTCAACATGGGTTATAGGTCGAAAATTGAATGAACGAGTACTTATGTCCTTTCGATTTCTTACAGGTTGAGTTGTTGTTGCCCATAACACGCTAGCATTCTGCTAATGAACGCTGATTGGTCAGTGAAGGACTGGTTACGACCAGAGATACCGCTTGATGGCATCATGGCATCCGAAGCGGGAACAGAATGTATTCTAGCAGAAACTCTTCTAGCACGTGTGTTTACCTGTGTCAGCTGTGCTGGCGATGCCTCGAGAGAAAATAAAGTGCAGAGCGCGAAAGCACCAAAGTGACTGAAGGATTGCCGTAAAGCAGTATCTCTGGTCGTACGATGTGTATGACGTCATTGACATTTTGAAAGACTTTTTAAAGCAAATAAGTGACTCTAAAAAATCTAACACCCAGCAATGTGCAATTTCTTTGCATCTCCTTTCGAATACAACATTCAAATTACTAGACAAAAAATTATATCTTGAGAAAAGTGGATTTTGAGGGGTATAGCTCCATAGACCTCCATTCATTCTGCACTCGTCCTGTGAGCGCCCTCGTGTGGAATCAGAGTGGAACTGCAACCAGTCAGAAGCCGGAAGTGTAGCGAGAGTGAACCTTCTCCCCTTATTAGACATTCTCTGCTTCAACGCAGGAGGCTCATATTTTTGGTCTCGGCAGGATTACGTCGTCGTTTTATAAAAAATATGGTTAAACGTTGTGCCTAGGGCATTTGTAACACAGATACGCGTTTCCCAGAGAGGTTGGAGGGGGTGTCCGTTTTTTTCCCCTTCCCAAAACCGAAGTTAAATACTGACAAGTGTCGTCTTTGGATTAAACTGCGTGGACGTCCTCTCAGTCAGCGAAACCCCTCAAGATCAACAACACACTTTTGTGCTCTAAGATACATTTAGCTTTTAACCTTACTGTGAAGTTATACTAGTTAGACAGTTTTATGCTGTTTAGGTTATGATTTCGGTTCTCTATCCTAATTGTTGATACGCTAGCACACGCTGCTAATAAATACAACTTTATACTCGCGTAGTCCGTTTGCTTTGTAAATAATAACGATTATAGAAGTGAATAGAGACCTACCCAGCTTTGCATGACAGTGTTTCTCCTGATATTGTGAGTCCCAGCCTCCGTCTCGATTAGGATATGCTGTGGTTCATTGTTTGACTGTGACCGTTATGCTTTTGCCTCTATTTGGATGCCTTGTTGTTGCTTGCGTTTCACCGTTTGTCTTGAATAAAGCCTTCAAACGCACACTGCAGACACTTTTGCCTACTTCTATCGGACACTTTATTTGCTGCTTTATAAAAGTTTGATAAAATTTCAGCAGGAAGACCTGTCACATCATAAGCCATGTTGATACCAAACCAGAGCCCAGATGAAGTTGTCGGAGGTAGCAACAGTAACTAAGGGGGGCGGGGCTTAGCCAAAGGTGAATTCTTTTGATTTTATTTTGTAGTAACGAGTAACGAAGATGCTTAGTGGAAATGTAGCGGAGTAAAAGTATACATTTTATCTAGGAAATGTAGTGAAGTAAAAGTAAAAGTTGACATAAATTTAAATAGCGAAGTAAAGTACAGATACGTGAAATTTCTACTTAAGTACAGTAACGAAGTATTTGTACTCCGTTACATTACAACACTGGTTTCAGGTGTAAATGCAGGGCCCCCCAAATGACTGCAGCGCTTAACAGGTAAAACACACTCTTTAAGCTTACTGTAAATCCACTAGGGTTGCACCATCTAACAGAATTTTTTTTAATTTGGTACCTGACTAGCTGCTATGCAGTGTTACATGTACATAAAAGCAGTGTATTTGTTCATATTTATTTATAAATAAATCGCTGTTGGTCGCCAGTGGCCAGTGAGGTCGCTGAGGGCGTTCCCACGACTGGTTGCCTAGTAATGTTTGTGAGTGACATTCACGGATGTTACTCCATGTTGTAGAACAAATCTGTTTTCTTGCCGCTACAATCAAACATTTTGGAAGGAACAGTCTAAATATAAAT
Organism: Phoxinus phoxinus; assembly: GCF_949152265.1. NCBI lineage: Eukaryota > Metazoa > Chordata > Actinopteri > Cypriniformes > Leuciscidae > Phoxinus > Phoxinus phoxinus. The sequence goes on from NC_136891.1 coordinate 28,513,296, forward strand.
GGAATCAGTGCATAAAATGCATAATATTAAAGATGAACGAGAAACAGCGAGTGCTCTTTGCTATCACCGCTATTTAACTGCAGCAAACTGGCAAATACTTGTCTTTCTGGGTTCACGAAACCATTCAGTCTCGGAGTCAGCACGGCGAGTACCACTGTATGTACACAGAGATCATAAATTATTGGACAGTTTCTGACTACTAAAATAAACTTCTCATTCATCTTGTCTCGGTCAGTCTCGGCACTGAAGAGTGACGGATCACGTGCGCTCCACTGACTTAACTCCTATTGGTTGTCGCTCCCGAAAGTCGCTCTTCATTTGCATAAAGTTGAACAGATCTCAACTTTGTCGCGCCGCTGGACACGCCCCATTCAGTCGCCAGCTGTCACTGTCGCATGTGTTAGCCGGAAATCGCCCGCTCTCCATTGAAATGAATGGTATCGTGTCACATGTGAACGCAGATTTAGTGAATGATTTGATCATATAAACTTAGTTATGATGTACAATGGTTTTTTTCTGGAATATACAAAGAATTTATTTTGAAATGCAGTTGAAAAGTATGCTAAGCCACAATTATTTTAGCTGTTAATTTAGTAAATTTTCCCATAATGCATATTCAACTGTTTACTCCCAAAATTCATTACCAACTACCTAGTACGCAGTGTAGCAAAATAAATTCATTATGGTTATTTTATTGCTCAAGTATGATATTTAGTTTTGGGTCTTCAAGTAGTGTTTTATTCTGACTAAGGCTGCATTTATTTAATAAAAGACAGCAAAATAACTGTTTTGCTAATAACTTTTTTTAAGATTTATTATTTTTTCATGTAATGGCAAAGCTGTATTTTCAGCATCATTACTCCAGTCTTCAGTGTCACATGATCATTCAGAAATCATTCTAATATGCTGATTTGCTGCTCAAGAAACTTTTCTTATTAGTATTAATGTAGAAAACAGCTGTTTGTGAACTGCAAAAAATAAAAGTTTAAAAGAACAGCATTTATTTTAAATGTAATATTTTGAAAGATGTCTATACTGTCACTTGTAATCGATGTAATGCATACTTGATGGATAAAAGCATTAATTTCTTTAAAATAAATAAATATATATATATATCATTGACCCCAAACTTTTGAACTGTAGTGTACTGTATATACGCTCATAAAACTAGTAGTCAGTAGTCTGGACTCTGTACATTCTCTCTCTCAATTAATACAAGTGCTTGTGTGTTTCAAACACAATCTAGAATACACATCCGCTGTCTGGCTCTCAATCCAGAATCTCTCTGGGAGCACAGAGTCTGGGACACTATGCTCTATTGTCCAGTTTTGTCAGTAGAACCACTTTCTCAGAGAGAGAGAGAGAGTGTGTGTGTGCGTGTGTGTGCGTGCGTGCGTGCGTGCGTGCGTGCGTGCGTGCGTGCGTGAGTGCGTGCGTGCGTGTGTGTGTGTGTGTGTGTGTGTGTGTGTGTGTGTGTCCTCTGCAAAACACAAAAGAAGATATTTTGAAGAATGTTGGGAACCAAACAACATTGGAGCCTATTTGCTTTCAATTTATGTACAAAAAACATGGAAATGTGTTCCACAGTTGGAATGACATGAGGCTGAGTGTACATGATGACGATATTAATTATTGGGTGAACCGTCCTTTAAATGCACTGTTTTTGACTCATCGTTTCTCAGTAAGATAATATTATGTAACATTCAGGCTTATCGTTCAATTTAGATAACCATAAACGTACAAACTGCTTCTTCGATTCTCTCAAACACACTCACACACACACACAAGAGAAAGATCAAAGTTTAAACGTGTCTTTTCATCAATCAGGCCTCATGGGTCTCTGTCTGTCCTCCCCATGCTTATGAATTAATGACTCTTGTCTGAATACGCTTCTGTGGCTCCATGATTCATCTGCTATGTTGCTGCTGATGCTCAGAAAGGCGTTTTCACACATTTTCCTAAGAAAATAGATCTTGTGGTTGCCCTCTTATTTTCATCTGCTCTTTCCATCTTTCTATTTCCCCTCCTGTGGAATGCGTTTCTCCCTCACCGTAAAGATTTACCACCATCTCTCCTCGTAAAACTCCCCATTGATTTGACAAACAATCGTATGAGCCTCAATTCAATACTTTTGTTTCTGTAATAACTCACCCTGCAGATGCCATATTTGCAAAAGAAACTAAATAAAAGAAGCACAATTAGTTTCCATTTTTGACTTTTTGGAATTTTTCCCCATTATTTTAGACCGAGACTGAAATGATGTGGATTGTTGTGCATTCTCAGCCGTTGTGTGCAGTAAATAACCTTAAACAGGAAATGGTATTTCACCCATTTGGTGGAACTCTCTGAACCGCCTCTCTCACCGGAGTCTGAATGGTTGGGAAGAATAGTGTTTATGTAAGATGCACTTACCTGTTAGTTTTCTATTTTAATATATTTTACATTTTCAACGTATTCCTGTGATGGAAAAGCATGTACACTTTTAGCAGGATCTACTCCAGGCTTCAGTGTCACATGATCCTTCAGAAATCATAATATGCTGATTTGGTGCGTATCTTAATGTTGAAAACAGTTGTGCTGCTTAATATAATATATTTGTAAAGTTATACATGTCATTTTTGTCCTTGCTCAACAAAATTATTCATTTCATTTTTGGAGTCAAAATCTTACTAGCCCTAAACTTTGAAAAAATGAATTGAAGTTCATGAATTGGAAGGTCATGCAATTAATTGGTTTTAGTTAGTTTTAAAGTCAATTGTTTGAGTTTGAAATCAAAATTGACTCTTTGCAGCTATATTAATGTTTGGATTTTATTGTGCACTATTAACTATTTAATACGCCAATAATTAGGAATAAATATGGGCGGGAAAATGTTTCCTATCTTTATCAAAATGTAATACATTTCTCCATCTCTGAACATTTCTGTACTTACATACGCTATACAGGTGGAGAAAAGTAATATTGATCAATGATATCTCACCCTAATTTTTTTATCATGTCAAGTCTTGTTCATGTCATATTCTCCCGGATATTCGGTTTCAGTCTGAATGGTCAATTTATGGAAGTTAAAGGTGCAGTAAGCAAAACGCTGAGAAACGCACAGCTTTGCCTGCACTCTAAAAAATGCTGGGTTGTTTTAACCATGTTTCTCAGAAATCACTTACTGCACCTTTAAATGTGCTGTGACTGTTTCAAGTTGTCTTGATATGTAGATATATTTGTTCAGATGATCTTTTGTAATCGATGTGTCATTGTAACATGACTTATCCATATGTTAATACATTCATGCATACTCATACTCAAGGGTCACTGAGGGGGTGTGTGTGGTTTGGTTTGGCAGCGAGGCAGAATTTCATGCTGGATCATTGGTGAAATAACTGTAAGTCATGCCAGAGTCTTGTCCTACAGAACAGCCTTGCAAAGTACTGATGACAGCTCACTAAATACACTTCATGTCTTTCACCAGAGTGCACATCTAAATTAGGACTTGTTTTTATACGAAGCTAATTATAATGACTATACATAAAATACTGACTTTTTAAATTAAAATAAAATTGTGTATTTAATTTACTTCTGAATATTTTTTTCCAATTAAGCACAGCCCTGGATGTCCTCGAACTGATTTTTTTTTCTTTCTTTTTTTTTTTCTCAGCTTTAGCTCAATTCTGGAGACAATTTTAGTCGCCTAAACGAAGTAAACGCATACACACCGAGCCCTTGCTCTTGTTCATATATCATTTGAGCTAGCAGAGGTCATCGTATATACACATTCATATGCACACACATTGCTTATGAAAACTCGAGTGCGGTTCAAGTTTCACTCATGAACATTATGCTCAGGGCCGAGCCAGAGGTTTCGGCCTCAGATCGCATTACACACACTCATTTCACTGCCCTCACCGGCTAATTAGTACATCATGTCTGATTAAACGCGTACACTCGCTTTACTGATGTGTGCTGCCGAGATGTCTTGAAATAGGTCAACATAGTGCCAACTCAAGTTTCATACTCATTTATGTTTTCAGTGTCCTTGAACTCGAAACTAACTTTCTCACAATCTTTTCTTCTGCTTGTCCTCGAACAAAACTATTCTGTGCTTTAGATTCTTAGCTGTGTTTGGTGGGTTTTATAGCTTGATCTGAGTGTTTTTATCCGCTTGACAAGTTTGTCATTGCAGATAAGGTATTAGTTTAAATGATATATAACAATATTACAAGAAAGTATGAGAATGTACATATGTAACATTTCCAGAAGGAATGCGCTGATATTAAAATTATGCAGAAAATATATTCATTTTATAGCCCAAAAATCTAAATGATCGAAATAAATAATGGGAAAAAAAACCCTTACAATCAATTATTTGATTAAAAATGTGATTAATTACTAAAGATTACATTTAATGTTATTAAATATAATGGTCACATGACATGCAGGTGAACAATTATAATTTTTTTAGGCAAAGAATGGAATACATTTTATTTCTCTGTATATAGTATCCTATTCAAATCAATTTGATAAGTGAGTTACGTCAAAAGTAATCTAAAAAGTAATCAAAAAGTAGTCCGAATACATTACCTAAAATGAGCAATCTAGATTACATTAACTATAAGTTTTGTCATAATTTGGCATCAGTAACCGACTTCCATTTGTAAGTAATCTATACCCAGCACTGTCGATTATGCTCTTTTTCATCAGTCTTCATTATTATTTTAAATAATCAAGGTTAACAGCGAAATTCTTGGTAAAAAAATAAATAAAAAAAATCTTGATTCTGCAAAGACATCTTCACCAATCTCAAAATTTTCTCGCCCGTCCACTCCCATGAAGCATTGTGGATTAGTCAGTCTCCCTACGCTTTTTGAATATGTTGTTTCACATATGAACATCGTTAAATCATTTGTTTTATATTTCTCTATCATTCGCAATTCTTTCCATCATTGAAGCAGTTAGGTAAACAGTCCTGTACCTATGTTTTTATGTCTAATTTTCACATACTTTTTTTTTTTTTTTTTTTTTGCTTCAAATTTAAGTTTGTAATGTTTTGATTAATCTTACAGTGGTTTGGTTTGATCATGGCTTATATCTCTCAAACCAATCCCTATGGTTAAAATGAATGTGAAAAAAATACTTTTGGGCACTGTTGCACTATATAGACCAATATTGTACAGCACAGTCTCAGTAAAGCACATTCGATCGTAAAAGTTGCTGCATCCTCCACAATATGGCACTGAGAACTGGCCTGCACAATGGGGAATTGTGTTGCACAAATTGCATTACTTAATCCATTTGTGCACTTTACTTGATTTGCATAGTTTCATTATTGAATAGAGTGCGAAAATAAAACAAAAGCAAAATAAACCGCACTATCATTCGGAGTGAATTCCCCCCTCAGACATCTGTCATTTTTTTTCTCACACTTCTTTCAGTTAAATAAACACCAACATCTCAATCTGTGAGTACAATGTAACTGAGTTTGTTTGTGTTGAAATCAAGACAGAAAGTATTGAGAAATAGCACAACGGATCCTTTTCTCAGGCTTTCCTGGTGTTTCATGGGACCGTGCTCATGATAAGAAAGGGACCAGTTTGCAAAAGAGGGATGATGGGGAGAAAGGAAGGTAAGAGAGAGGGAGGAAATGGAAGGATGGAGGGAGAAACAGAGGAAATCGAGGAGAGGGTATGCGTCTAGAGAGGCACATCTGGGCTGCATAGTGCTTGTGCTTTTTTTTTTTCTTGACATTTTTTTTTGTGTTATAAAAAGAGAGAAGTTGGACCAAGCGAGACTGACGCTAATCTCCCGGAGGAAAATTAAATAAAACAGCCCAGTTTTACTGCAGGGTGAATGTGTATGTGTGTGTGAGGGTGGGTGTGTGCTGCTGGCTTGGATTGCATGTTGCTGGTGGGGGTGGACGGAATAAAACTTGCCAGCGGTCGCGACTCGGGACCACACGATTCCTGGAGCCACACTGCCCCCTTGTGGATTAACAAAACCTAACGGACACCTTCCCACGAAGTCACTATCCCACACTGCCCTTGAATGATGTGTTTGTGTTCACATAGCCCTACTTTTATTTGTGTATGTTATTGAGTAAACGTGCGTCTCTTTGTGGCTGTTTGACCGGGTCGCTCGAACTTTATGCTTCTCTGTGTGTACATAGTTTTAATGCAGTTCTACAGTACAGTATGTGGTTAAGTGTCAGTTTTACTGTTGGGTGATTTTGACTCATTTTAGCAGTGTCGCCTCGACTGTACCTGTTTTAACCAGCAGGGGGAGCGACTAAGCTTTTTTGTCAAACTTTTTTAAGCAGTGTTTATAGAGGAAAAGGTGTTATTTCAAAACCTAATGTGGTTTGTTTAGAGTCAGTTAGCACTCATAAAGTGGCATGTGTTGTTTTCACTATACTGGGAGTTGTGGCACTTAGTGGATGAATAATGCAATGTAAAGTCTGAAAACATCACTGTAGCACTTGGCTAAGTTGCCTGAGACTATTTTAAAATCCAGGACCAGAAACCAATAAGCAAAGAGAAGTTTTATCCAAATTGCAAGTGTGACTTTGTGCCAAATGCATCAGGAAAAAAAAGCTGAAAAATACAAACCGCACATGTTTTGCGTCATATTGCATCATTTTACAGCTAAATTAATTCATGAAGTTACATTTTAACTGTATCTGCTTCTCTGCTTCTTGTTTTTGTGTGTGTGTTTTACACGCACGTTAAGCAGAGAGAGGGAGTGAATGAGAAATGAAGTCACTGCAGATGGATGGCTGAATGGACACAGAAAAGGAGAGTTCTTTAGTTATGAAACCGGGTGAAACGAGACAGGATGTCATAAACATGTCTTTCAGGGTTTGTCTCAAAGGACACACAAGTTCAACACCCATTTCTCTGACACTTACTCTTAGTGTGTGTGTGTGTACGTGTGTGTACGTGCGGAGATATGCTTGTTGTGAACCATATGTTTGTTTTTCAGAGTAGTAATGGGAATGCCAGGTGTCATTTAACCCAGAAGGAGAATTTCCCCCAAAGCACACACATTGATTCATGCAATGGACGCAAAGGCACAGCGGTTACCTCTTCATCCCTGATATTTAATCACGTCACAGCAGGCTGCACAGGAAACCTCAGAATCAAGTTCCTCTCATGCTGATGAAATTATGAAGACATACGTAACTTAACACTCACTCTGAAAAGAGACAAGTGATACGAGGAAAAAAATGGCAAAAAGTAAATATAAATAAATTCGAACATGTAAATGAGTATTCTGGGGGTATCTGGGCTTTGAATGTGTCTGACTCTCGATGTACTTCTGCAGGCTGAGGCTAGAGGGCAGTGTTTCATCGATTATTAATAGTGGATGCGTAATAGACCTCAACAGCTGATCCATCACAGTATATTTCATTCTCACACGCTGGGTTCTTTATTCCTGATTATTCTTTACACACAGTGATATCTAGATATTTCCCAACCTATCTGCTCAGACACAGGCCACCACTGATATGTCTAATAATGAACTGCTTTGTGTAAAAGGACATTCAGTGCTGTTTGAATTGATGGCCGCCAGTTAGCACAGTTCTGAATAGCTTGTTTTGTTGCTATCTGTCTTTCTTCCTGACTTTTCAAATGTCGTCAAGATAAGCCAGTGTGTTAATACATTTCACAGCCTAACTACATTTTTTCATCTTTCTAAGATGGCAAAAGTTAGTTTTATGAACAGTTCATTCATAAAAACATTTGCAAACTTGTTGTCATGAGTCATCCTCAAGTCACTCTCTTTACTCTTTTGCTTTGCTGGTATATCGCCTGGAATGTTTCTGAAAGAAAAGTTCAATTTGTATATAGACTTGTAGTTGTCAAGACTGACAAATCCCAGTTGCCATGCATTTACTAAGAGGAAAAAAAACTAACAAGAAATTGTATGTTGATTGTTGGTGGATATTTTTTAATTTTATTATTGAGTTTTTTTTTAAAGTAAATTAAGTTCAACACAAGTCACAGATACTAGGAAATGTGAAGCAGCATGAATAGTCTGTTAGGATATTTTCTTTTGCTGTTTGGAGATTTTGTTAATCACCTGTATTCAGGGTTTATGCGTTTCTTATTCAGTATTTTCTCCATTAGGGGGCGATAGAGCCACAGGACGTTATAAAATCTCAAGCTCTGAATAATTAGGAAGCACAGTGTTTACATTTTTCACTTAGTGATGCTTTTGTTGAAGTGGTCATATTTTTTCAGTTGTTTTTTAATCTGACAGAATCATAATGCTCCTGAGTTTGTGGAATACACTAAAATTAAACTCAAGTTCTAAATCATGTGCATGTTTGCATATCTCAATTTAGAGAGGACGAATATTGTTAAACCGTGACTCAGGACTTTCCTTTGATCTAAACCTCAAGATACAGGTCACAGACTGAAAGAGTTTCATTAGGCCACTTTAATGTTTGTGTGTGGCATTGATTAATATTCATTGTGTCAAATGCTTATAAGTCTAGATGTCGGTGTAGATAATTGCCTTTTACATAAGTCGCATTGACAACAAAGCAGATTTTAGAAAAATAAATATTAATGTACATGGAACAGGCTACAGCAGATCCGCTCTTTTAATGTAACATAATTAACTCATAAATATGCCCACTCGCTCACTTTATTAAAACACATATGCTCCCTCTATTTACATGTCTGTTAGACGAATGGATTTACCCCGAATATTGCAACACATCTCTTGAATCATACTGTATTTGAGTCTGTATTTTTTGCTCTTCCACAAGCTCGCAAACACTTAATTGTGATTCTGTGAAAGTGTCACTGACCTGCTGACCCATTAAGATAATAAAATGAAGATGTTAAACTGCAGCTCCCCTGGCTATCTGTAGTCTATAATAGAAACTGAAGGAATTCACTTTGTCTGTCTGTGTTTAAAGACAGTTATAACCATTTTAAACATGCCACCATTACAGCGTTCCTGTCGCTTTTATATGGTAGATGGGAGTGTGTGTCCAGGTTGTGTAAGAAAGTTGACTGATATCATCTAGTGTTTGTGTAGAGCACTGTATATTACTGCACTCATATATGTAACTTTAACACTTACTTATTTGACGTTGTTTCTTGTAGAGAACACAAAATGAGAAAGTTTGAAGAACTGTACTGGTCACTCAGTTCCATGCAGTTTCAATGGACTTCAAGCTTCTAAAGGGATGGGAAATCACCATAAAAGTATTATAAAAGTGGTCCATATGACTTGTGCAATATATTCTGAATCTTCTGAAGTCTTGCATTAGCTTTGTGTAAGGAACAGAAGTAAATTTAAACCTTATTCAATCAGATATTGAAGAGTGAAGAGAGTGAAAATATCTGACTCAACAGTTTGTTCACATGTTCAACTTATCAAATTTTAGTTTCACACCATGCTACCGTATGAATTCTTAAAAAACTGATATATAGCGCACAGGTTGTAGTCTTTTAAAAAATGCATCTAAAATAATAAACTAAGTGCAATTTAGTGTTGTCAAAAATATAGATTTTTTCGATACATATCGATACTGAAATATCTGAAACGTAGTGCATATTGCACATAATTTTACTCAGATCAAATGCAAATAATTGTATTCTTTTTTCTTCAGACCTTTTCTCTGAAATTTCTCAAGCGAAATCCAGTCATTCCAATAGGAATCCATGTGATCTGGAGTTTCATGTTAGGGGCGAAAAAGTTCCCAGCACTGATTTTGCTCATGTTCAAGTTGGTCACACAAATTCGCCACACTGACCAACAGAAAGCTGCTTGGTTTGAAAGTGACTTCTGTGTGAGCGGTGATTCATGCATCTCTAATCTCCAGCTCCTTTGCAGAATCATTTCTCTCATCTAGACTTTATATTCTAATCATTAGTTAAATTTGCCCTTTCACCGATAGTGCAGAATAATCACTGAGGAATATTAGTTTTTTTTTACTCGTGAAACTACTATGACCCACTTTTTCCTGCATGTCAATTAAGATCATGCAATTTCTGAAAATATTACATTTGTATTCCTCATGGTTTGTTCCGTTTTGATGAAAATGAAAGCTGTAGGACTACTTATTTCCCACGATATTTCTTTCCTGTATTGATGAACTAATGAAAGTCAACGATTAGTCCTGTGATGTTTGCTTTATTGTTAAGATGCAGTTCAAAGTCTTAATTCATGTACTAGATGAGGTACTTTGATATATTTTTATAAATGTTTTAAAGATGTTTTAGTCATTTTCATACTTCAGCTTAAACTCAGTTGCCAAGTCAACATTTTTCATTTAAATCGTCTAAATAATTTTTCATCTCATTTTATTTTATTTCAGCTTTATTTTAATTATATATTTTTTATATAGTTTTAGTTTTTGGTGATGATAACATTGATCTGTTTCCACATTCATGAAAATCTGGAGCATTTATACAGTATTTATGCAGTTTTGACAGTTTTATCCAAAGTGACATACTGTATATTGCATTGAAGGTAGTTTTGCCAATGTATGCAATTCCTGGAATCAAAACCATGACCTCAGTGTTGCTAGCATCGTCCTCAATTCGAGCTAGTGTTTGGAACTAATCGACATAAATATGGTTTGTGCCTCTTAAATCCTTTACTTATGTCATTGTCTCAGTGTAATGCTCACACACATACACACACAGCCTCCTGCTTGTAAAGGGCTGTGTGTCTTAGATGAGGACAGCTAGATAGATTGTGTTAGAGCTCACACTTTATGCTTTAGTCATACGCAGGGTAAAGGGAGCAGAGATGGAAAGTTGTTTTGTGTGCGTGTGCGTGTGTGAGCTCCATAGCGTGAGCTGCCATAATTGAGGCTCAGTGCTAAAAATACTGCATACTAACTTTGCCTCAATCTATACTTCCTATCAAACATGATCACCTTGAAATAATACAACTGCTGAAATCACATATTCACATCGCACGCAACTCTGGAGGAAACAAACCATCTGAAGACTGTGGAGAACCTTCAGCCAAGGCAATCTAGCAGCATGTTGGAAGCGATTAGACTCTTTGTTTGGTTGTGCATTTATGTTTTCAAGGCAGAGAGATTGTGTACTATTAGGGTCCAAGAACTGAATGTGCGTAGGCATCTGTTTTGTTAGTTTTCTTATTGTTCTTAGGAGTCTACGCAGTCCATGGAACTCAATGATTATGCAAAATTGTAAGTCTCCAACTTGAATCCTCTAGCGCCAGCATCAGATCAAATTTTGACTTTTTGTCTGTAACATTTGAACCGAGCCTAGAAACAGTTATTTAATCTGATTCCTTGGCTCTGCCTCATGCCAAACTCAACAAAACGTTTCTATATTAGTCACCATCTTGGAATTTTGACAAAATCATACTTTTTTTTTTTAAGCTCATCTCCACAGCTTGCATCAGATCTTCGCCAAATTAGTATCAGATCATCTTTCGAGACTGCTGGCCAAAAGATCTTAAAATATTTTTTCATAAGCCAAACAGAATATACTCTGAATATTTGACCCAAAGTCAGATTGAAGAGACTCTTTAGATTCCTTGGTCCATACAGAATCTCATAATGCCAATTATCCTAAGATCAGCCACATTGCCTGCCTTCCATTTTGAATTTTGTCAAACTGCTGTATGCTACTAACACTCTGGAGTATTTAAACAGACGTAAGCATGATTGGCTCTGTTGACACTTAGTGGTTACACAAATGTAAGTGACAATACAACACTAACTACAATATTGTATACACCTTTTTGAAATTCTTTGGAGATTTCGAATTGTAGTTTTTGGATCTTCCCTAAGTTTTAGTCAGAGAATCTTGTAACCCAGCTGGCAAAAAAAAATCCCATTCCAACCCATTTTCCTGTAACATGCCAAGAAAATTGTCTCTGAAAACAACAATCATGCCAATCAAGTGAAGTCGTCTTGTCAACGCTTTGATTCTCACCAAATTTGGCTCAGATATGTTCAAGACATGTCTGACATAACCGGTGTCTCTCAAGTGCAAACCTTTTTGTGCTTGACAAGAGGCATGTCTGTCTGTTTGGTGACACACCAAAGCTAAATTTGTTCTTCTGTTGTTGTACCTCTTGACGTTGTCTTGTACAGAGTTCAATGTAGGTCAAGCTTGCGGCCTATACGGCTTATTGTCATTGGCCCTTAAATTGCTTGCAGCTTTATTATTTTGACTGGTTTTTACTTCAAGATCTTCTTTTATTCACAGGCACTATGATGTTTCTGGGTTCCGACTTATTCAGCCCATCTGTGTGTATTTTTCTTATGTAAGACCACTTTGTGGAATAAAATGCTTGTCTTACATCTTGACCCAAATTCACAACAGTAAGACTCATAGTATATTCTTCATGTGCGTAAGTGTGTGTATTTAAGCTCTATTTTCTATACAGTGTCCATGTATATGGTAAATAAGCATACAGACAGGGCTTTGTGATCATGTGCGTGTGGATACCTGAACTACATCATCGTCTTGATGTGTTGTTTAGCTCTCAAGGAAACGCTCATAGATGGAAGGCCCTTCTGCTTACTAGTACACATAGGCATGGACTAGGGGTGGACGATATGGCAAAAATATCATATCACAATTTTTTTTTCAGGAAAATCACGATTTTAGCACAAAATATAAAATAAAAAAAGAATGGCAGACATTTAGGCCAAAGTGGTGAAGATAAAAATCTTTGTCATTATTTTCTTTGTTATTAAAAGATAAGAACAAAGATACACATTACATATACAATATACACAGCATATAATATGCAAATGAAATAAACAGTGCTTTCAATAAATAAATTAAATGAACAAATATAAAAATAAAGCACTACATAGACTTCACTGCATCAATTATACATTAATACTTATTAAAGCTACTATTAAAGTTACTACTAAATAAAGTGAGTGATTTTTCTCTTTGTTTTTTTGTTGTTTTATTAACATTAAAGGGATAGTTCCCCCAAAAATGAAAAATCATTTACTCTCTCAAGTTATTTTAAAGTTTCTTTCTTCTTTTGAGAATAAAAGTTATTATGTATAATGTAGCAAACCAAACAGTTTCTGGTCCCAAGTGAAATGATTTTCCTACTATGGAAGTCATTGGGGGCACGGACACGAGAAAAAACGTGAATTTGACTTGGTTACATGAGACTCACCAACAGCGGTTACACAAACAAAACTAGACAAGAGACAATGGAAACATGAGGGCTATTTATACACTAAGACTAATGACTAACAAGAAACACCTGTGACCAATCAAGACAGTTAACCAATAAGAATATGACAGTGGACTAATATATCATTTACTATATATCATTTTTGAGGGGGCTCTCCTTTTCATGTTTTAGTCAGGTTAGTTCTTCATATGTGGGATTTGAACAAAAAAAGCTGATCCAGTTTTATAATCCAGTAATGTACAAATTCATACATGATCCAACCCTTTGATCTTCATTGCTCCAAATGAAACTTCCTTTCTACGTGACTTGGTATTACACACACACATACACACACACACACACACACACACACACACACACACATACATACTATATACTGAACTGCGATAGGTCACATACCGTAACTCTTGCTCTTCTTCCTCTTTGTTTTTTGTTCTCTCTCTCACTTATTTTCTCTCATCCAGCCATGATTTAAAAGGATTATTATGAGTCTCGCATCAGGGCCAAGCGGTTATGGTTTAAAGGATTAGAGTAGCAGAAGTAAAGAGGGTTGAAGTGTTCCTGCCGGAATTCTCCTGTTTCCTGGATAACAGTTTAGCTTCAGCGATCAACACCAATTTCCTGCCTTTATCCTTTGTTCTGAATCTTGAGACTTTTCAGATATATATATTCAAAGGTGAGCTTAGGTCATGACCTTGTCCTACAGTTTCACTCAACACTGGCGTCTGTTTCTTAAGGATTTTTGATGCGAATGACAATGCAAAGCGGATAAACAGCTTTATATATATGCATATGTTGATGCTTTTATGTTTCATGTGATGTCAGTACATCCATATTGTGTGTTTCATTGTATATCCAAAAATGTGTAAAAAGGTATATAAATATATATACAAACAAACACAATTGTTTCATTGTCTCTGTCTCAACTGGTGTTGTGGCCTTGAGAGACCTGGCTTGTGTTTTGTTCCAGGCTGGAGTGGAGTCTTGATAATCTTGAGCTGTGTGTTCTTGACTATAACAAGGTGGATTGCATGTGTAATGTCAGTCGAGTTGGAACCATGGGTGGCAAGCAGGCTGTGATTCATTTTCTATTTAGTCATTTGAAAAGATGCTGTGACCACAGCCACCTGGAGCTGAACCCATTGACGACAATACAGATGATTGTGGACCAACAGAGGATGTCAAGAATGTTAATCGTTCCCAGGCTCAATTTACCAGTTTTTCACAACCTTCACTTGGTTCCTCCATCTTTCAATGGAAAGTAATAGGTGTCTGCAAGTTGCCCTGGTGACATTGTTAGTGACACCTCACCACAGCTTCTTGTCATCACACTTCTCCAGCACTGCCTTCCAATAAGCAACTCAGAGCCAGGGAAAAACTGTTTTTTCTTGTTTTTATTGTACAGAAGCACAATCACACTGTTGAACTCGGGTATTCAACACTTTCAAGTTTAATTTCTATATTTATATGGCAGCGAGTTTGTGTTTACTGGTGGCAATTTTGCTTTGACTCTCTGCAGGTTACTTCGATACAGCAGTAGGTGGTGACAAGTGACTATCTTTATGAGTGAGTCATTGATTTGATTCAATTCATTCAGGAACAAAAACTTGACTGTGTGAGTTGAGTCATTGAAACATTCACTCAACCCATTTGTTCAAAAACATTGATTCATTCAGAAGCAGAACATTACTACTGTGTGTTGCTTGGAGAAGCACAATGGTTCTGTTTTGATTACTTTGGAATTATTACACGAAAATGACTGGCTATATTATGTCTAAAAGGTAAGTTAGTCAATAGTAACATCTGGTTTATTGAAGTAAGTTAAATATGATCGCAGTCGCTGGTCTGAATATCAGCATGGCTGTAATTACCTGCATCTCTCAGCCTGCTTGTTACATTTACTCCAGCCAATGTGTAATAAGCCAAAACATCCATACACTACACCCCCTCAACTATATTTAGTCTTATTTACATTACCTTCATATTACCTCATATCCTCTGTTAATTATATGTTATTTACTGTGACTTTGGGACTCGCCAAGTCATTTTACGCAGTTATTTTGTCAATAAACGTTTTTTTAATTGTAATTTACCCAATCTCCAAGGTTTGAGATTTGGCCCTGCTTTCCACTTCTAGAACTCCTCCAGGGAGTAACTGTGGACAAACCTTCCTAAAACAGAAGAGAAACTTTGGAAAAATCTCCCTAAAAACAGGACCCTTGGCGGTGGTAAAGTGTAAAGTATGGAATGTTAGAATATTGTTTGGCGCTTCTGGAATGCCGAATGTGAGCCAGCACTGCTGTTGATTATTTGGAGGTGTTGAAGACTTCTTAAACTGCTGACAGAGCTGGTTGAATAATGTAAGATTGCTGCCAACCTTATGGAATGTCGACGGCGTTATTCTGGATATCTCTCTCAAAGTGTTATGAGTGTTTTCTCAGGACATGATGCAGGAGGATCTCTCTGAAGAGCACTTAGTAATTAGTGTGATGAAGAATTTGTGCAGTTTTTAAAAAGTTAAGTGTCACTTTGCGTTGGCTAGAAGCCTCTATCCTTATTTTCACCTTCACAAAATCTCTCTCAATCCCTTTTGTCTGTTTCTCTTTCTCCCTCGCTCACGATTTCTACAGCAATTTATTCTTTGTTAAACTCTTAAACACACAAATGATGTGTATCTGAATATCATTACTGAGTAATATAATGTTCTGCTAGAGATTAGAGCTGCAAGAATGCTGCGCTGAGTGAATGGAAGTAAGACTCAGCATCAGTCTGTCGTTAGAATGGGAATGTGTGGCATTTTTCTGTCATTTAAACAATTGCCTGAGCCAGGCTTAGGTTAGTCTTGTGTTTTCCGTTGGATCTTGATAAGGGGATTAGCAAAGAAATGTGGAATTTTTTGCTTAAGATTTTAAACATTTTAATCTCTCATATCTTTAATTCTCATTGCTATGGCTTTCAATAGGTTATAGACTTTACTGAACTAAGTATTAAGGATTCCTAACCTCTGTCACTAAATATTACCATGGTATATCCTATATAACATGGTAATTTCTGTTAAAGTACATTGGAGCACCATTTAAATACCTATTGTAAATGAATATGGTAATAATTGAGTACTTTGGTAGATATCAAAGTACCATTATCCACTGATACTGCAGTTTTTCCTGCACCGCATAATCTTCAAACCTCAAATCATGTAAAAATCTTCAACATGGACAAAAAGGAAATCATATTTTATCTAAGTGACTCACTTGAGCTGGCTCTTGTACTGGAATAAAAACATACAGCATGAATAGCCTGTTTTCCAAACACATGATTCTTCTGGTGAATAAAAAAAAACACAGTACTATAAAGAGTTTAGTCTGGTTTCCAAAAAAAAAAAAAAAACTCTTATGAGCCAGTTCTTTTAATAAATAGTTCAAAAAGACTGGTTTGAATCAATCTGACGAATCCTTCACTGAATATAAGTCATAATATAACTTCTCAAATAGTGTTAACCTTAACATACTGTCATTCAGCTCCACTGCATTCTTACCCAGCGTT
The DNA here is from genome assembly GCF_949152265.1 of Phoxinus phoxinus. Classification (NCBI taxonomy): domain Eukaryota; kingdom Metazoa; phylum Chordata; class Actinopteri; order Cypriniformes; family Leuciscidae; genus Phoxinus; species Phoxinus phoxinus. The sequence goes on from NC_136891.1 coordinate 28,530,000, forward strand.
TTCACTTTCTTACAATGCTGTGTTTGAATTCCAATAGCATATGCAGCAGCATTCCCAGATCTAAACCAGAATTCCATTACGGATTAACATTATACAGAGATGTTCTTCTTTTATTCCCAGGCCAAGAAGGCAGCACTTTGATTCACAGACTCAATGCATGAATGCACACACGCATATCCTCCTCTGCATCACCTTTTTAGTCTGTTACTAAAATAAGCATCGCTATTAATAGTTCCAGAGACTGAATTCCTCTGATAGAGGCTTGAGACTGAAGCCGGTGTGACTTTGTGAGGAGGGAAAGAAGACAGGGCTGGAGAAAAGAAGGAAGTTTATAAAGGTTTCTACATTCCTTTGAGGATGGAGCCATTTTTAGTTGTCAGGGAGATGACTCTGTTTATTACAGTTTGGACTAGACTTTATTGCATTCATGAGATTGTCTGTGGGGGGAATGAAGTAAAGGAATGTTCTTTTGTTCTGTCAGACTCTTTCCACCTGTATTGATTTACAGGGTTTATGATTCACTATTGTTCTATTTTAATAGATAGCTCATAACATTAAATTAACATGTATGTACTGTAGGTACAAGTAATCAGTGGGAAAATATATTACACATTTAGTATTTTTAACTTATTTAAGTGCAGAAAATAGTTTAGATAAAGTATATAAAGAAATATAGAACATTAAAGGGGAAATAATAGAAAAGGATAATGTAAAGATAAGAATGTATTGTCATGTATTCACATGTCCATTACTGATAAGGAGGCCATCTTTCCATCCTCCAGAATGATTTTTATTTGATCTGTTAGTGTGGAAATAAATTCTGAAAGGCTTTTTTTTGGGAATGGTGATGTTTTGTTATGTTTTGCAATTTAGGAGATTGTTCACAGAATCCTTCAAATGTTTAATTTCCAGAAATTTTCCACAGCTGATTTATGGTCACTCACAAGGTTGTATTTGGTTGCAAATCACCGTTAGTTAAGTTGCAAAGTAACTGAAGTAGCGACAGGTCATTTCTTCCATATTGTGACGTACAGGTCATCCTGCACACCTCCCCCCACCCTGTAGTCAAATTGCATCGGGTCGAGAAATGGTTTCGTCTTTTCCAATAACACCTTTACTAATTTATTGAATACCTTCAAGTGAGGTCAAGGAACTGGTCTATAATCTGTCAAGCCTTTGGGACTATTCTTTTTTGCTACTGGGATAAAAATAGACTGTTTCCAAAGTTTTGGTATCCACTAAACCTCAAGAGACCAATTAAAAATCTAAGTAAAAATTGGACCCAGTTGCTTTCCACAGTGTTTTAGCACCCTACCACTTATTCCATCAGGACCAGAACCCACCTTTATCTTACACTGTTTAAAAAGTTCAACTGCACATTCCACATTAAAAGAAACAGGCTTTCATCTTGAGGAGAGTTATATGACTCTACATACCATTCTGCTCTTCAAATCTAGCATAGAACACTTACTCATAACAGATTACTTTCACTCTTTTTCTACATCTATTATTTATGTCCGTCATTAATTAAGACTATCCCATACTGAGCCCATTCAATTTGTTCTTAATTTAGACTCTACTTTATCCTTATACCTTCTTTTTGCCTTCTTAAATTCAAGTCCAATCAATTTCTGTACATTTGTAAACTTCCCATCATTGAAAGGCAGTTATTTTCTTAATCAACAAACACTTAAGATTCCTGCTCACCCGTGGCTTACTTGGATATATCTTAAGAACTTGTTTAGGAATCACAGAGTCAACACAATAAGTTTCCCAGGAACTAACCACATCATTAAGCTCATCAATATCAACAGATGAATCCATAAACACATTCCACATGGTGCAATCAAAATATCCTCGTAACCTCTCAATAGCATCACCAGTCCAAGATTTCACAGTTTTTGTTTGAACTTTTCCCCTCTTCAGTTCAGTACTATAACATGGAATAAGATTAATAGGTAACACTTTATTTCGATAGTCCACTTTAGACATTCTACTAACTATAAGTAGCTTTGCAACTACATGTCAACTAACTCTCATTAGAGTATTAGTAGACTTAATATCTGCTAAAACTTTATTTTGTTGGTCCCCCAACAGACATTCTACTGACCATAACTTGGCAACTACAAGTCAACTTATTCTACTAACCTGAACCCTAACACCTAACCTAACAGTCCACTAATACTCTAATGACAGTTAGTTGACATGTAGTTGCAAAGTTACTTATAGTAGAATGTCCAAAGTGGACTATCGAAATAAAGTGTAACCGATTAATACAATAGTGATCTGACGAACTCAATGGAGGTAGGGTAGCTTTGTATGCTCCCTTAAATTTACATTTACATTTAATCATTTAGGAGAAGCTTTTATCCAAAGCGACTTACAAATGAGGAGAGGAATAGAAGCAGTTAAAGTTGCAGTGTTGTCACAAATAATTTCACACGGTTTTGTTCAATGACTTGTCCCCCTTAAAAAAGCAAACTCCATTGAGCACATCGTGCTATACAATTTTTCTGTAGTTAGTTCTGCGTAGGTGACTGACCTTGCTCACTTTTGTCTCATCAGATCACATCAGGACAGACTATTGTTTCAGTCACGTGCACGTCCATTCACCTTTTGTTCTATTCTGTGCCTTGTATCTTTCTAATGAACTGTCCTCTCACTCTCATGCACCCTGTTGTTAGGTTAAAGCAGGCGGACACGCTCGAGAAGATCTGTGTGTGTGTTTGGGTGTTTATGAAGTTAATCTTCTGCTCTTTTCTTTGGTAGAGATCAGTATACTAACATTGGAGGTTGCTACGCACACACATCTGTATTTCAAAGGGAAGGGTTTGCGTGAGAGGAGAATGTGGGGGATATGCACACGTGTGTGTGTGTGACTCCCGTCTGTTCTCACACCAGCACCTGGCTGTGGCTCAGGATTTGGTGTTGTGATCACCATTACCATCTAAACCGCAGCCAACACCCTCTTGCACTGCCACGCTGTTTCTCTTGGCACGCAGTCAAATGACTGTCTGGCTACATGAAAACACACGCACATATTGCATCTGCTGCAGATCTCTTGCAGTTTCTTAAGCCCAATTTATACTTCTGCGTCGAACCCTGATGTGCACCTCTCTAAAAATGTAACAACGCGTCAATTATACGCGGACGCAATCGCTGTGATTGGTCTGCTAGAACCCCTCCCTCGGGTTTCACATGCTCCCTATGCATGTGTAATTGCACGTCAATTTCTCCTAATCTGACTTTCTTTTATTTATTTAATAAATAAATTAATTCATTATTTGCTCTGAGGTGGAAACAGGATGAGAAGGTACAAATATTTCACTGAATTGGCTGAAACTAACAATCCGTCATTTCAATACAGTTTGTCCCCCAAACAAAGTTTTCATTGTTGTTCCTGTATGGAAGTAAAATAATGACAAATGTCTTTTAAACAAAAAAGCATGTTGAATTGCACTGATTGAAAAAAAAAAAAAACATGCTTGCATTACCAGTGCTTGCATTGAAATGCATTGTATTTTTGGGGGCTGAAATTCAGCGTTGTTGTATGTTTAAGCTGTGAATATTTCAAGTGAAAACATTTCACCCAAAATTTCATTATTAAAAATTCAATAATCCATATTCACATTCCAGACTTAAAGGGATACTTCAGCATTTAGCATTAAGCTTTGTATCAGTAGAAAACCTGTGGTATTTTCAAATTACCATGCTTCCCTCCCTCATGTCCCCCTGAGACGAGAGATTTATGTATGTTTTGTCTGGAAAAACTCCTCCGATGACGCAAAAATAGTCATCAGAGGATTTTTTGGCCAGAGGCTAGAGACTACAGCCAGTAGAAGGCGCTAGATCTGCATGTTTTCAACCCGCCCATAGAAGGTGGGATCTCACTCACAGAATGTACAAATAGTGTCAGCCATCTTTTATTTGGAAGCTAAGCTAACACGCTTTTGTTCTGTGGAGAAAGCTGAGTAGTAGCGGTTACCATACATCCTTTTTCCTGGACCGGCCGCCGAGATCGTCCAAAATGTCCGGGATTCGGCTTTTGCTTTCTGCAGTCGCCATTCATTGTTTACATGCACACCTTTTGTTTCAATCTAACTGAATTCATTCCGATTGGTGAATCTGAATGTAGTGTTTACATGAATGCTAAACAAGTGATCGGTTGATGTGCATTTTAGCATTGCTAAGAAAATTCCCGCTCCTCCGTGAGAGATACGAGACCGGTGCGTCTCACAGGTGCCGCTCATCAGTAATCACGCCACCGGCCTCGCGTCGTTCTCCCGCGGCCCTCAGCCTTGTCCTGCTCGCCACAGTAAACATGATGAATGGCGACTGTAGAACGCAAAAGCCGAATCCCGGACATTTTAGGCCAATTCTGGTCAATCCCCGGCAGGCATGTCACGGAGACTCAAGATAAAAAAAGTTTCTTTAAAGTTTCGAGTCAACTAGTAGCCTAGCCTAGTTGTTTAACTGTGCTCTTACCGGTAGGCGTGTTCAAAAATACCATAATATTCAACAGGCATAGGTCCATTTTATTTCGCTTTACATATTCACTTCCACAAATTCAGTGGTTCAAATTCAGCAGATCTAGGAACTGCAGGAATAGCAGTAGAGTACCGATGTATAATATCCATACTGTTAGTCTCCTAACCAGCATTTGGTGCAAGCGGTGTTCACAAAGACCATGTCAAAAGGTAGAGAGAGTCATTCATTCACTGATTCGCAGAAATGGAGCAAACGGTAAGTATTATTATAATCAGGGCCAGTATATATGTGGAAAAAAGCTGGGATTGTTAGGAATGCACCAATATGAAAATTTTGGCTGATACCGAAAACAGTAATTATTTATATAACGCGATAACCAATATATTGCCCGATAAATCCAAATCCAAATTTTTATATAATTTTTTGAGAGCCTGATTACAAAAACAGGCTTTTAAAGGCTCACCATTACAGCCACATCTTAAGGAACATAAATTCTACATAAATCAAACATAAATCACTATAGTGAACCAGTGTAAGATTCCTTAACTTTTAACATTAATTTTACACTCGAGTGGCCAACTTTATAAAATCTATTGCATCACAAAAAAAAAAAAAATGTTGCCTAAATAATCCAAGCAGGTCATTGGACAACATTACTTTGCGGATCAATACAATTATATATTTTTGCAATTATACAACATGCTTTTCTGTTTGAAAGACATTTGTCATTATTTTACTTCCGTATTCCTGGCTGTCTAACACCAACTACTCTGCACTAAAAAAATGTTTTAACATTTTCAGAAAGACTAAATTATGACTGGTTTTGGCTAAAAAACAACATTAATAAGAGGTTGAGACCTTATAGGGGGAAATTAAATGATGGTGAATTGTATGAAATGAATGACCACTTTGACAGATTCTCCCATTTTTATGAAATGGTAGCTACACAATCAAGTAAACTCTCACTAAAGTACTCTTATTTTGGCTACTAGTTGTTTTACCTCCCTAGATGCCTTGATTTTCTTCAGGCATGTTATATTTACCATGCCTTTCCATCTTCTGGAAAACAAACATTCACATCCGAATCTGCCTGCATCACTATATCCTTATCTCCCACTGCTGTCAAGAGCAACAGAGCAAGAGAAAAGAGCAGAGACAGAAGAGGCTAAATAGCACGCATTTGAAAGGAAAAAAAAAACACGAAAAAAACAGCAAGCTAAATATGAAACCAGTTATATTTGGGCTGACAGGAAGGATGATCATAACACACAGAGAGAAGAGAGACTGAGACTGGTGTAATGGCTGCTGAAAATTCAGTTTTGCCATCACAGGGATAAATTACATTTTAAAATATATTAAAAAAGGAAAAGTTATTTTAAATAGTAATTTTTCACAATATTATAGTTTGTACTGTATTTTTTTATCAAATAAATGCAGCCTTGGTGAGCATAAGAGACTTTCTTAAAAAATAAATAAAACATTATTAAAACTTATTTATTTTTGTTTATCTTGTCCATTTACAAAGTTTTTTTATATGGTATTTGTTTTATAATTCATTTCACCTGGGTTTTTTAACAGTTGTTTGACATACAAAATACTGCTTGGTTTTGCAAGCTAAGGTACACTGTAAAAAAAAAATGTTGGTTTAACTTAAAAAAGCAAGTTACCTTGTTGCCTTCAAATTTTGAGTTCGTTGTAATTAAAAATGTGAGTTAATACAATGAAGAAGAATGGTTTAATAAACAGAAACTCAACAAAAGTATGTTATCTTCACACATTAGTTATCAAGGTTGATTTGACAAAATATAAAAAGTTGTGATAACAAATCATGAAAATATTTTTTTGATGCACAGGATTTTTCTTTTGTTTTTACTCAAAAGTGCAGTCACGGTTATACTTTTTATCTGTTTTTTGTGTTCACTACAAAAATAAAACCCCTGCCTGTATCATGTGAAGCAGTTGAGCTGTGATTTTTGTGATTCATCAATGGTAAAAATCAGTTGCTTGTTCTTATTCTACCATCAATATGAGTCTTACATAAGTGTACTGCTCCGCTCTAGCCATGCGTCTGCGGGTTTGGCAAGGCCAGAGAGGTTTAACTGCCCAAGCAGAATGTCTTATTCCTCAGGTGCAAGATTGTTTAGATCTGGTTGAAGGATGGGCGGCTCTCTCATTACCCAACACTTGCATTCCACAGCTGACGCAGGGTGATGTGCCAGCCTCACCCACCCATGTTGCTATCCCATCCTCCATTTGTCTTCTCGGAGTCTCTCTTTGCTTTCAGCACCATCAGTGCTGCTGGAATGACAACAAAGTTTGTTTTTGTCAAACACAAAAACTTTGCCCCCACCCTAAATGAAACTGATACATTCTCACTCTCTCTTTCACAGTCTCTCACTCTCTCATTCACCAGCGTCTGAGTTTAGCGAGTGCACATTACATTAGGATTAACTCTGTTGCCTTCCATTGAAAAGAGCTTTTGTCCTCTGATTCCCTTTCAGTAATACAACTCAATCTAACGTACAGCCCACATCCTAACAAAATTGTATATCATATATTCTATCAGTATATTTATTTACTATATAATTTATAAAATGTATAAAAAATTATATCTCGCTTTACATGGCTTAAACATTTGCCAACAATGTGAAAAGTCTTCTAGGCTATTCACCAGTCTTCAATTAAGTGAAAAACGCATTCATTGTCATTTGCAGTGTCATGTTTTAAATAAAATGCAGAGGCTTAGATTTGCACAAAACACAAAACAGAATCTCGCTCACTGGAGCTTTTATTCATGTTTACAGCGAATTACTTTAAAACAATAACAAAACCATTTACGGAATCCCGAAGCAAAGGAAAGAACAGCAAATCACAACTTTTCATAGTTGTTGACTGCGGCGCTGGAGAATAAATACTCAGTACATTTCAAACAATCTGTAACAGACAAAGCAATAGTGACACATGACAAAATCATTGTTACTTGCACTTGTGTGTTGCGACATTACTGTCGGATCCAATGTAGTCGTCACTGCATCAACTTTTTTTTGTTTTTCTGAAAAGTCTGCGTCTTTTTTTAAAATGAATACACAGTGCCTTACTGACACGATCTGGAACTTTGTTAAAATATAAGTTCATCCACGCTTTCTTAATGTTAGGATCACAAGAAAGGCAATGCAAAGCACTTCCGGTTCCATTGTCCCGAAGTCAATGGGTTTTTTGAATGGGGTTTTGGTTAAATGCTGAAATAAGGTCTTTGGACACTTTCACGTTGTATTCTACGACATCAGTACTTGTGATTTTTTTGAAGCTGTTACATGCCTTTAAAAAGGCGGTTGCTAACAAGTGGCTAAATGAGACTAGGCTGTCGAAGAGATTAAACTTCCTCAAGCCAAAAAGATAAACTTCGCTTTTGCAGCCTTGTTATGGTTTTAATTGTGCTCTTATAAACTATCCTAACATTCTGTGGAAATAATTTTAGATAAAAACTGAAAGAGTTGTCGGAAGCTTAGTGATGGTGGCGTTGAATTCGTGGGACTGTGGTGTAGTTCAACTTCACCTGGCAATTTCATTTAGGCTTCAAAATTCATAAAAGTTCTGTTCATCTGTGAAAATTATCTTGATGGACAAAACGTGCAAGTATCATAAACTTTTGTGGTTCACAGAGCTTGTTTTTAGCGATAATCCAAAAGCCTATGGGAAAATCCTATTGGGTTTTTGTCGAAGGAACCAGCGTGATGCCAACTGCCGGTTGGCCTACAAAGTGACGTCATACCTGCACCACTATATTCAACATGACGTCCGTGTATCGGTGGGCCAAATCCAAAACGAGACTTTTAGGTAGTTTGCTTTTAATAAAAGCTTTTTTTGTTCAATTCACTCAGTTCATGACCCCTTTAATATATTTTTAAATGTAACTTATTCCTCTGATGGCAAAGCTGAATTTTCAGTATCGTTACTCAAGTCTTCAGTGACCCAATCATTCTAATATGCTGATTTTCTGCATAAGAAAAACATTCTTATTATTATTTTGTGGAAACTGTGATGCCTTTTTTTCAGGATTCTTTGATGAATATAAAGTTCAAAAGTGTGAATGAGAGTGCCAGAAAGATTTGTTACATGAACATTCATGTAGTGTTCAGACTCTCTCCTCTGTGTTTGTGTATGTAGGAGTCTCCGGCCCTGAAAAGCTGACCGTGGAGCGCGCTCACTCTGCCCTGGAGAACATGTTTGAGACCCTGAGGGGAGTCAGTCATGCCCGAGACCACCTGAAGCAGTTCAGTTCTGTGTACACTCCCAGTGATGGAACACACCAGGTCAGTGAAGCTTCACTGTCAACAAGTGATCAGTTGACTTAACTTAAAAAAGTGACACATATTTAACGTTCGGCTGGCCTCCCTAAAGCATAAATGTGAAAAAACTTGACCCAAACAAGACTCTTGTAGCTTCTCTGATATCCACTTTTTTTGTTCAGTATCTCGAAGTGTAAAAATATTTGTATTGAGGGTCCAAAAATCTACTTGAAAATTAAATACCAAATAAGAGTATACAGGTGAAACTCGAAAAATTTGAATATAATTTATTTCAGTAATTCAACTTAAAAGATGAAATTAATATTTTAAATAGACTCATTACATGCAAAGTGAGATATTTCAAGCCTTTATTTGTTATAATTATGGTTATTATGGCTTACAGCTTATGAAAAACCCAAATTCAATGTTTTCAAAGCTGTAAGCCATAATCATCAAAATTATAATAAAATAAAGGCTTAAAATATCTCACTTTGCATGTAATGAGTCTATATAATATATAAGTTTCACCTTTTAAGTTGAATTACTGAAATGAATGAACTTTTGCACGATATTCTAATTTTTCGAGTTTCACCAGTAATTGTCTATCAAATGATGATGGTAAGAATTCAAATGAAAGAAATTATATTAAAGAAAGCTTCTGTCGCTATTTGCACATCTGCTATATTTTACCTCCATGGAAAAAGTTGCCAGAATGCTGCATTTTTTCCCCCAGAAGTCCATGTGGCAACACATATGTGGAATTCTGCTCATATTCACAAAATATGAAGAACAACATCATAAATCTTTACATTTTTATTATTTTATCAAGCGCTGGCTCATCTAATGTTGTATGATGCTGTGAGTGACGGCTAAATACCCACAGACAAAATAATGAAAGTAAAGTATAGTGTCAGTTCAAACATTGCATTTTGGTTCCTGTGCGTATACATGAGCATAGTACCTCTGCGATTCATATCAGATATGATAATAATTATACTCTGTCCTGTTCCTTCATAAATTTCATCTCATCCTGTGAGATCACTGCATTCATGCAGAACCTGCTACAGGCTGTGTGTGACTGTCTTTGACTACGTGAAGCCAGAGAGCGTCACAAGCTTTTAACTATACTTTGACAGAACTGAACATCCACGCTTGTACCTCTGAGAGTGTTTCATGAGCTGTGTTCACTTGTGTGGCAGGCAGTGAAAGAGAAAGAGTCCGACTGAGGGACAGCGGTGTAAAGAGCTGATTATATAACACACTGCTTTCTTCTCCTAACCAGGAAGCACTTGTGTTACAGTCATTCAGAGATGTTCTCTGTTCAGTATTTTTTAGCTGTTTTATTCATGCGTGTTGGTGGGATAATTAGCTAAAAGTAATGATGCAGGTAACTCAATGCAGTTTTTGTAAAGTAGCACACAATGTCCTCTTAACTTGACAGCAGCTCAAATGTTTTAAAAATAGTGTAGCTTTTTCTGTGACAAGCTTTTTCCATCAGGATGCGGTGTATCTCGGTGCATCACTGTTTTTAATGTCACATTGTATGTTTCTTTTTCTTTATATCTGACCCTTTGTTTTAGTTAGCTTCTATTGGTTAGTAGTTTGTAGTGTAGCTAACTACTTTTTCAAGAAAGTACTGTACGGTTGTCACTAACTGTTTTAAAATATTACTATCTATATGCCTATATATATTACTATCTATATGCCATTTTCAAAGTAAATTCCCTAACACTGTTATTTATAGATTTATTTAATTGCATTTTAATCAGTCACAATACTGTCTTTTGAACATTGTAGTCTAGTTTTAGTCATATTGGTCATGGTGATCTGTGGAGTTTAATCCACTGTGTTCCTCCAGTTGTTTTTCACAGATTGAGTGTCATGAAACTGTAAGCGAGCCCTGCACCACTGCATTCATGTATCACCAGTAGCCTGCATCTCATTTTTTCTTTTTTCTTTTTTTGTGATGCAAGAACATTTTGTCCTAAATGTAGTATTTTGCCACCAAAACTCAATCTTTGTTTTGTTATCTCACTTTTGCCACACTGCTCTGCCAGAATGATATCTCAGCACCATTAGGAAGTAACGCTATTTGCCAGGCTGTAAGCCTCAGATTACTTCTGTAGATATGCTTTGAACCAAAGTAAACGATAAGGAACTGAAGCCAACGGCGGAAAATGTTGTTGACACGGAAAAAATGTGGCACAGAATTTTTTTTGCTAAAATGGAACACAGAAAATATGTGCTAAGTGCTGGCAGAGAAATGTCAAAGCTTTTTTGGTCACCCTTTAAACCTGTCTGTGTGTATATTCATTGTTGGCTTTTATATAGATGTTGGGGCATTTCTGTGGTTTCTCAATCTCATTCCTGCTCTCGCTCAGAAGTTCTCTGTTGCTCTTCACTATACACTACCATTCAAAGGTTTAGGGTCAGTACGAGTTTTTAAATGTTTTTGAAAGAAGACTCTTGTCCTCATTTTATTTGATCATTTGATTTGATTTGAAGACAGTTGAAAATGGTAATACTGTGAAATATTGCAAATTAAAATAACAGTTTTAATAGATTTGAACATATTTTCAGCAGCCATTACTCCAGTCTTCAGTGTCACATGATCCCTCAGAAATCATTCTAATATGATGACATTTCTTAGTATTATTAATGTTTAAAACTGTTGTCCTGATTTTCAGGATTCTTTGGTGAATAGAAAGTTAATTTATTTTGAAATAGAAATATTTAGTACATTTATAAATGTATTTACTGTCACTTTTGATCAATTTAATGCATCTTTGCCAGTTAAAAGTATTTTAAAAAATTTAAGAAATCGTAAGACTCTTGTTAATTATAGTGTAAATTAATAATGAAATGACCGAAAACAACATATAAGGTTATGTTTAAATATTAAATATAAAGAAAAAAAGATCTCAACTGTTCCCTTGATCATTCTAGAGCAGGAGTATTTCGAGGGAACATTTGTGTGAAAGTACGTCAGTCGTCAGACACGAGAGAACATCATATTTAAATGTGTTATGCTTTGTGTCTCTTCACTGGAGGTCAGATTTCTGTGTTTGAAACATCAGCTGTAAAGAACTCGCGTTAAGAGAACATGTACTTATTCACAGACTTGGCAGTGATACACACACAAAAAGACACACTTCAACAGAAAAACTCAGACATCTATTTGGAAATATTTCCAGCAATACAAATGTATGTCTGTGCCTGAGGTTTTAGATGATAAACAGATTAATTATGTCAGAGAGGTTTGGTACATAGTGTGACTTTGGCGAGACTCACAGTCCAGGAATGTTCCTTGCAAAGTGTGTGTGTGTGTGGGGGGGGGGGGGGGGTCATTTTCATAAATCTTTGATTTATCTACTTTCTATCTAAAAGCTAATCTCTGCGTGACAACTAATCAGTAGATATTGTGGCTAATTTGATTGTTTTATCCATTCCACTGAATCCTGCAGATATTTTCCCCCATAATCAATTCAGAAAATGCACACACACACACACACACATAAAAATTCCACTGTCACTCAATTGAAGAATAATAAGCCTTCTTTTATACTAATTTTGTGTCGTCTTTTTTAGCACACTAGTTTAGCATGCTGAGTAATCTTTCATCTGGTTTATTTTTGTGGTATGATCTAATTGTGGCTGCGTGTCGTTAACAGGCTATTTTTATCAAAGAATGAGTGCATGTTAGTCTTGGAGACTCAGTAAAACATACTTTTTGTGACCAAAATCAGTGAATGAAACATCTTGACTTATCTCATGCTCATTTGCAGTGCAGCATTTACATGAAATTTGGTGATTTAATTCTGAATTACAGTTATATTTTGACACTTATTTGCTAGCAAGTTTACTAAAATATCTTGCTTTGTTTTGCTGTCATTTTCTGACGCCGTCTCAACAAACACCAGGAATTCAAGACTTGTTTATAAAATACACTTTTAGTTTGTTTGTTTTTTAAGAAATTTAAGTCACTATGAAATCAAAGTTGAAAATTCTTATTTTTTTATTGAATATTGCAGTATTTATTATTCACAAGATCACACTTACAAATAATCAGATAGAGTAAAAGAGTATGCATATTTGGCATGCTGTACGAGGAGCGTGCTCAGTATTTTGGTACCAAATGATTATAATAATAATAATAGGTTTAAATAGTATAATAATATTTTGGCTTCTCGAGCTTACATAATAATCGTTTAATTCCCGCCGTCTATAGGGGAACACTGAAACAAACTATTTTGGTGTAGCGACCGAAATTGTATTTATTTGTTTATGATTAATCAGCCTGGATTAATATGATTTTTCTTTGTTTACAGTATATTTACGTACATTAAGCGAGACTGACTCAGTATAGCTCATTTCCTCCCTCAGCTCTTCATCTTCATCTGCTGACGAACACATTACATGCTTGTCACTGTGACCTGGAAAGCCAAATGATTGTTTTGTTTGGCATAAATACAATTAATTAAGTTGTTTTGTGTTTGTAATAATGGTGGTAGTGGGTTCCGATATGAGTCATTAGATGACTAAACATGACAAAGTGCATATTAAATTATTGGAAATGTGGGTGTTTTCCTTTCAGGCTGTGTGTATTGTGACTGCAGGGCACATATGTGTGTTTATTCCGCATTGTTTTTTCTACCTGATGTGTTTTTGACGTGGCGTTCAAAGGCCGAATATAAATGAATTTCTCATTTGTATGTTGCTATTATAAGCAAAGTGTCTCATGTCATATCTTCCCTTATATGGGCACATTTATGGGAATGGCTGTTAATAAATGGCAGTTGAATCACTCATTTTTGGTAAAAGCAGACTTCTGATGTAGATTGTCAATTATCTCCTTTAGAGATGCCAGTAAGTGTTGTTTCTGCATGTACACACATGAGTCGGGAGAGGTGAGATAGGTTAGTCATATCTGTGTTAGGAAGATGCTGAAACCTGCAAGACAGACAGCGCAGGTGATGTGGAGTTTGCACAGGACATCTTTAGCCCCAGGTGCAGATTTCAGTCAAAGATTCATGAAATTAACACACACTTAAGAAGTATGTGTGATTACTGGAAATCTGCATCTGGGTGTGTGAGGTTGAGCAGGTCAGGTCAACTTTCTGGAATGGGCATTTCATGGGTTTCATAAACTTGCCAGTGCCACACAAAAAAAGGTATGTGTTAAAGTTTTTTCAAAGTTTTTTCAAAGTCAAACTTGACACTGAGAGACACATTGGGCAAATATGTTTGAAAGCTCATATTTAGACCAAATATAAAACATTTGCCAAGATAAAAACACAATATGATCTAATTTTTTTTTTACTGGTATGGCTTTTTCTGCTTCTTTTTAAAAACACCAAAATGCAAACACACATCTATTTAACATGTATGCTCTTCCTTTTTGTAACACACTTTCACAAAAAAATACGCCAGTGTAAATTGCTCAGGCTGTTAGATCAGGATCTGTGTGTTGAACCCAACAAACATGCTTATTTCAGTTAAACAGTAGGGGTTGAGAGTGAACTGAGGCTGTACGTTCATATTCGGGAAAACCATGAATCATCATATTACTGAGTCTTCTGCTGATGCTGAGTCTTCTGCTGATGCACCCCCGCTGATGCTTTATATGCAGAAGATAATAACTGTCCTAAACAAGACTTTTAAACCTGCTTTTGTCAGCTCCTACACTCACTCGCCACACAGGAAACAGAACATTACAGGAACACTATGATGGGAAAAATTGTTGCTGAAAATGGGAAATATAATGTTTAAATTTTCCAGTATGGCAGCCCACACTTCTGTACTTGTTTCTTTCTATCATCTTTCTATGTTCTATTTGTTGCAAAGTAAATTGCCTGTGAATGATAATGGGTTTCACCAAAAGAGAAAAATAACAAGACAGCATGTATTTTGTTTGAGAGCGCTGTGTCAGTTTTTTTTTTTTTTTTTTTTAAGTGAATTGTATAAATTCATCACACAGTTGATGGTTGATGTAAGGTGTAAACTGTAAGCCATTGTTTTAATATTACCCACAATGCCATCTGTATGGTATTCAGAGCATCAACTGGTCAGCTTAATCTTTTGTAACTATGGTCAGGTGTACCTCAAGGTTCATATCCCTTTTCTGGTTTTATATACAGTATGTATATGTTGCTCTGTGAAGAGAACAGTGTTTTGGCATATCTATTTAAATTTTGTTTTCTTGTTTGTCTCTGTAAATGATGCTTACACTGTTGAACTTTTTGTTAACATTGTTATTCTTCTCATATCACTTAGTTGTAAATATGTACCTCTTGGGATTCTCTTCAATCAGGCCTTTTCTTCGAAAAGAAAAATTGTGCTTTTTGCATACTAATGGGCCAATTTGAATTCAACATACACTGCAGGGTACCAGAGAAGTGTTTGTGACTGGGAGAACAGGCTTTTCTTCCCAGTATTTTTTTATTTTTGCATAATTCCTCAAATTTTAGGAATGTTCTCCAGAAATGTATCTGACACACATACAATAAGCTGTTTTTGTTGTTGTTTTTATAGGCAACATACCGGCCATTGCTTAAGCAGGTGCTAGAGGAGATCTTCCACCCAGACAGACGTGAATGCCCTGATATAGAGCACATGTCGGGGGGACTCACTGACCTTCTCAAGACTGGCTTTAGCATGTTCATGAAGGTAATTCACACTCAAACATACTTCTTTCAAGCTAATAAAAGTCTTGATTTTCAAAGTCTTTATTTAATCTTGACTAACTATACATCAGTAGAAAGTTCAAAGTCTTGAATAAAATTTTTGACCTTGTTTTGTTTTATTATAGTGCTAACAATTTTCTTATTTTCGTCAGAAGGTATGCAAAATCGAAAAGTCTATGCATTTAATATGAAATGGAGCTTCTTATGCTTACTAAACAACATCCCTTAGGGCTTTTAGTCCAAAAGTGTGCTCATTTGGAAAAAATCTTATGGATTAATTTATGTATACCGGTACTTTAAGTTTCTTTAGAGAGGAGCATATTTTTTCCTATCTATACCCATATGGGGTGACGTGAGAGCATTATGGAGTGCTAAACACTCTCATGTAATGTTGTAACAAGGTTTGTTGATAAGGGAAGGAGGAGGCGGGAACCTGCGAACATTAAACATAAGCGCTGGCTTCAGACACCTGAATGGGTGGTATGCTATTCGGCGTTGCTATTGACGACAGTTGTTATCGGGGAATTATAGAGTGCAACAGTGCCTGGCCCCTATTTCAGCTGCGTTAGTTCCGGAAGTATTTATTCCATTTATTTTATCCATAGGGATTGCATAAGCCATGAACTAAGCCAGTCACTTATGAGGTCCATCACAACACTACAAACTTAGATTTGAAGCAAAAAAGTTTTTAAAAATAGGTACAAGACAGTGGGGAAAATAATTATTTGATTCCAGCTGATTTTGTAAGTTCGCACACTTACAAAGAAATGAAGGGTCTATCATTTTTATGGTAGGTTTATTTTTAACCGATAGAGACAGAATATCAACCAAAAAATCCAGAAAAAACACACTATATAAAGGTTATACATTTATTTGCATTTCAGTAAGTGAAATAAGTATTTGATCCCCAAGCAAAACATGTCTTAGTACTTGGTGGAGAAACCTTTGTTGGCAAGCACAGAGGTAACGTTTCTTGTAGTTGGTTTGCACACATCTCAGGAGGGATTTTGGTCCATTCCTCTTTACAGATCCTCTCTAAATCCTTAAGGTTTCTTGGTGGTCGCTTGGCAACTCAGAATTTCAGCTCCCTCCTCAGATTTTCTATAGGATTAAGGTCTGGAGACTGACTAGGCCACTCCAAGACCTTAATGTGATTCTTCTTGAGCCACTCTTTTGTTGCCTTGGGGGTATGTTTTGGGTCATTGTCATGCTGGAAGACCCATCCACGACCCATCTTCAGTGTTCTGGCTGAGGAAAGGAGGTTCTCATACAAGATTTGACAGTACATGGCCCCGTCAATCTGCCCATCAGTACAGTAAAGTCGTCCTGTACCCTTACCAGAGAAATAGCCCCAGAGCATAATGTTTCCTCCTCCGTTTCCACAATCGTTCGTCTTGTGCTGGTCTGCGACGCACCAGGCATTACGTAATCACGTTGGAAAGTTCACGTCATCTTTTCACTGCTGCAGCGCCCCCGTCAGGCCGATCAGGGCTAGCCTGGGTGACGTTGTAGATGATGTGAGTACCTGGGTAACCGTAACCCTTTTTTTTTTTTTTTTAAAGGTGGGGGGCATCATTTGATACAAAGGCTAAGAAGGTGAAGTCATAAATTTGATTTAAAATAAGGGGAAATTATCTTTGAATAAAAAGGCATCAGTAAAGACAAAAGAATGACATTTAAAGCTTATCCTGTACAGGAGGTTTGTACAGGGGAGACAAAACATGAATGGGCTGATTTCAGCAAGAAACAATAGAGACAATAGATTGAATGGATACTTAGAAGAAGTTAAGAAACATCAGTTAACAGAGTTTTCATTCACAGATTTGAAATAGAACATGGTCAGACTTATGGCTTTAAATGCCTTGGTTTTCTAGACTGCAACAATGCCATTTACATACGTTGTGACAAAAAAATATTTCACTGCCTAGTGTATTCTTTCAAATAACACCACAAATATGCTTGTAGTCGTAAGGCTTCATGATCTGTACCTATTTAAGTTTGAGTAAGCCATTTTTGGGGGGTTGTGAACGTAGCAGTGCTGTGATACACTTCTGCTTGTGAGTTATGCTGAGCCCAGTCAACCAGGAAGCTTGTGAAAGCTCCTCTACATTTAATCAGTTATGATGTCAGTACGCTTAAAGCATCCATTCTAAACTGCTCACTAGCACATTACACAGATAATTATGTGTGCTTTTAATGTGAGTGTGTGCACTGCATATGTGCTTATATTTAAAGCTCCGTCTAGAGCGTTGTCTGTGGCGGTGCACAGATATATATACTTATTTTAAAGGGGTGGTTAATTTATGATTTCACTTTTTTAACTTTAGTTTTGCTGTTTGAGCATAAACAACATCTGCAAAGTTACGACGCTCAAAGTTCAAAGCAACGTTAGATATTTTCTTTTACAGAAATTGCTTTTTATGGACTACAACAAACGACTGGTAAGGACTAAAATGAGCTTCTTCACGGGTTAGGGACATCACTAAGCCTAAAATTTACATAAACCCCACACCCGAGAACGATATATAGACAAAATATGCTAATCAATTAACTCCACATCAGCTACATAAATTCATCAACTAACCGTTCAGAAATGTCCTGTTTTTCTACATGTTGTCACTTCTTCTTGAGTCTCTCCATCTTTGTCAGACTCCAGTTTAAACATAAAAGGGTTAACAGTTTCTGAAATGTTCAGTGTGTGTCTGTGTGAGGTAATCTGAGCTGCTAACACACACAAGCTCTTGAAGCTCCGCCCCCTGTGCCGGGAGCAGCAGCTCATTTGCATTCAAGCATTTTTGCTCACCCTCAAAAATTGACAATTTTAACATGCTATAAAAAAATATCTGTGGGGTATTTGGAGCTAAAACTTCACATACACACTCTGGGGACATCAGAGACTTATTTTACATCTTGTGAAAAGGGCATTATAGGACCCCTTTAAACATAATCTTTGACCTGCATACCACAAGCGCATAATATTGTAGAGAGCTTTATTGATTATAACAGGACTTTTTAAGCTTGCTTCCAGCAATATAAGATGAGAATTTTTTTTTAGTTTTGAACAGAAATTGTCAACTGATAGAAAGGGAGAGATGAGGTCAGAGTGGTAAATGATCATGTATCATAAAAAGTGCTATACAAATACATTGCATTGAATATTGTGGATGAAGTGGATATTGAGCTCCAGATAAATAAATAAAAACATTTGTACATTTGTCACAAAATTTAAAATAGCTGTGTCTCAGTTTGAAGGCTGTGCCCTCCTGAGGTCACATTTGTTGGCTACATGTCATCAAGGATGTCTCATTTCAGAAAAGTAACCATTATAAAATTGACTGTTATGAGTTGAGGCATGACTTAATGGCTTATGCAGAGGGTGCAAGCTTAGAAAAGAGACAGCAAAAACTATCTCACAGCTATGTATTAAGCACAGCTTGCTATATATATATACACTATAGTAGGCCTACAGTATGTCCAACTTTATCCGCATACATACAGTATACCAACTGTAAAGTGATATACTGTATATTATATAGAAAATCTCAGCTGCTTGATTGTTTATCATCGCAAAATGTAAAACTAACAGCTCTAATCTGATGAATGTGACTATAAAGCATGAATATATTAAGATATTAGAAAATATCACATTATGATTAACTGTAAAGCAGCTGTGGAAAAATATGTACAAATAAAATATACTTGATTTTTAAGCAACTTTTTCTGTCCATCCACATCTTTAGAGGCCTGTGAAACCCTCTGTGTTACTTTTTGCATTATTTAATTTTTCTGAATGTGTTTAAGTGGGTATGTGACTTCATTTGGATTAAAAAGGTCGTTTGGATGCTTAATAATATGTTAATCAGTAGATGTTTCTCCCTAAAAGCTGTCCTCTTGCTCTCTCTGTTCTCTCTAAAAATGTGTGTGAACGTGTATACTGACACATGGACGTGCTGTGTGCTTGCCCCTCTGGCATGTGTGAGGCCGTCCTTGTGTTTTTATGCTGTTCTTACTCAATTTGCAAGTATTACCTGATAACACAAGTGTGTCTGATATTGCCTAATAATGCACTAGTTTATGGCACACCTGGCTTCAACATACTCTTCACTTGATTTGCATGCATCCTCCATTTAACACCCACATGCGTCTGGGGAGTGTGGATAGATATAACATTTATGTAAAATATTTAAATGAAATGAAGAAAAGGCTGAAGAATTTACAAGGTCTCTCTCTTTATTTTTTATCTGCACCCATTTATCCCACTCGCTCATTTTCCTAGAGGCACATATTACTGAATACATTTATTTTTATCCATTTGTCCTTCTCTTTCTGTCTGTGTTACACATGTTTGTCCATGCCGGTTTAGGGTCCTGAGTTGCACGTGGCAGCACAGCCCCTCTCCTGAGATCCGCCCTCCTGGGTGTGCATCCATAATTGCCTGATTGTTATTCACCACTCACTTTTTCTGTCAGCCAATCCAAATGCTAGCTCTCTGTCCACTGGACCAGGCACAGACAGCAGCAACCCCATGTGCCTGAGTCAAACTCGCTCAAACATAGCATCTGCATGTGCGCAACAGCGTGCTTGTGTCCACGTGTGTGCGTGTGTGCGTGTGTGTGTGTGCGTGTGTGCCTGTGTGCGTGTGTGTTCTGAATTATATGTTCCTGCTGTGAATGTGGTAGTGTTCCGTCTTGACCTGACCCCGGCCTCCAACTGAGCTCTGAATTATACAATACATACACACAAACACTAGGGATGTGCAAAATTGCATAATTGTTTGTTCTTACTTAGGGAAGCCCCATGTAATTACGATGGATTGATGTCATCACGTTTCTTGGGGATGTTCACATGAGACGCAATACTGTGTTCCAAAATAAATGGACAGAAAGCGTTAGAATGGACCAGAACACTAAGTCTTATCTATTTTTAACTGCCATTATATAAACACAGCGATCACAGGTGAGATGCTGTGTGTGTGGAGCTCTTGACCTCCATCTGCACATATACCAATTTTTAAAAAAAGAAATTGTGGTCACTGACATACTGTACATTCATCAAATAAATAAGCTAAATATCAATATATCTAATATGTATTAAAATATAATTTTATTTTATTCACACTATATATAGTAACTAGGACATTGCTCGCAGTAGACTGTTTCCTGGCGGTGTGACCGTAATTGTATTGTTGAATGCAGTGAATTTGTTACAAAACCAGTGTTTTGATGGCTGTAGCTTCGGTGCTTTCAATGGGATGAATTGAGACACCACTTAAACGAGGTTTTACTTTGCTGAAGCACAGCACACTGCCAGCATGTCAAAATCCTTTCTGAGAAGTTCTCTAAATTCATCCCCTTTAAAGCAGCACCACCAAAATGATTATACCCATACCCTTCTCATCTCTGCGCGTGCCGTAACTCTGTCGGACGCACCCGCCGCTAGCCTAGCTTAGCACAAAGACTGGAGGTAAACGGCTCCAGCTAGCATACTGCTCCCAATAAGTGACAAAATAACGCCAACATTTTCCTATTTACATGTTGTGATTTGTATAGTCACAGTGTGTACAAATAACAAGGTCACATTGGACACAGCCATCTTCTAACTATATTCTCAGAAGGCGAAACACTGCTACTTGGGCGGAGTGATTAGCGCAACACTAGCGGGCTTCTCAGGCGCTGCGAGCAAATCACTCCACAGAAGTAGCAGTGCTTCGCCTTCTGAGAATATAGTTCCCAGTATGTATACGGTTAGAAGATGACTGTGTCTCATGTGACCTTGTTATTTGTACACGCTGTGACTATACAAATGTTACGACAGAGTTACGGCACGCGCAGAGATGAAAAGGGTATGGACTTATCTAACTCTGGGGGGATATGGTGAATAAGCTAAAGTCCCAAAAAGTCGGCGTTGTCTTTTTTAAGGAAAAACATACATTTGAAAAAAAATAAAAGATAGACTAGTCGACCTCAGATGGATTTTAAATAGTTTTTTTAATAAAACGAGGGTTCAGAGCAGGAGATATTGAAGAGATAAAGTACAATTGATTTGGCTGATTCGTTGAATGCAAATTAATATCCTGAATTCCAAAGATCTTTAAGTTATTTATGCTCCACATTAACCCAAAGACTTTAATACTAAGCAGTCAGTGTTTGTATAACTTCAATTTACCAATAACTTCAATTTACCAATCAGCTTCGTTAAAACTGCAGCCGAAAATAAAAAGCAAAGTGATACTGTGGTTATTGTCTAGTTCCTGCTCATGTTCTCTGTTTATTTCCTTTTGGTGTTTCTCTTTCCCTGCAGGTCAACCGACCCCACCCAAGCGATCATCCACTCTTGTTTCTCTTCCTGGTGGGCGGGGTCACGCCATCAGAGCTCCGCCTCATTCGTGAAGTTGTCTCTAGCCATAAGCCAGGCACTCAGGTGAGAGTCACACCCTTTTTTAATTATTCTTTGTCTATTATACTACCGTTTAAAACTTCGGGTCAGTAAGGGTTTTTTATTTTATTTTTTTGTTTTATTAACAACTTTTATTAAGTTACAGTAATTTCGTTCCCCCTTATCTGAATTGAGGTATCTTTAATGAAGGCGCAACCTTCAAAAAGAGACATAGCAGATACTATCTCACAGCTATGTGTTAAGCTTGATATATATATCAGACTTGATGTGCATATATTAACAAAACTGATAGAAATTAAATAATAAATAATTTAATAAAGGCTGTTGTTTTGAACTTTATTTATCAAAGAATCCTTAAATTAATCATGGTTTCCACAAAAATATTAATAAATGTTTCTTGATCAGCAAATCAGCATATGAGAATGATTTCTGGAGGATCATGTGACACTGAAGACTGGCGTAATGATGCTGAAAATTCAGCTTTGCCATCACAGGAATATAAAAAAATATATTCAAATAGAGAACAGTCATTTTTAATTGTGATAATATTTTACAACATTACTGTTTGGTAACACTTTATTTCACAGTGTCCTTGTTATACAAGTTGCATGTTAATAGTAATGACTATAAATGATGCACAATTACATGCAAGGAACACTAATCATAACCCTATCTCTAAAGTATGTATGTAGTTATTACTCGGTACTTAGATGTATGATTACATTGTAACAAGGACACCTTAAAATAAAGTGTAACCTGTATTTTGTATCAAATAAATGCTCCATTGGTAAGCATAAGAGACTTGTTTCAAAAACATTTAAAAACAAATCTTTCAGACCCCAAATGTTTTAACGGTATTGTAATGAAATATGAACTTGCCATACTTTGTCATACCTGGTTAACATGATTTCAGTGTTGTTTTTTGTTGTTGTTGTTTATGTTTTTAATGTATTCTTTGTCTGTTCCTAATCTCTCTTGTGTTCATTGGGCACATTTAAATGACCCCACATCTCTCTTTCTCCTCCTGTTTTTCTCAGTCTCTCTCTGCTTCTCTTTTTCTGTATCATTTACTCAGACTTGGGGTGTGTGTGATGTGTGTATCTGCACTCGTGAGTGAATAGAGATGTAACTGGGTCGAGTCAGTATGAAAGGAGTTTTGTTGATCAAAGTGTCATGTCGTGAATAAATCAAACATAATGAAGGCACAGAGTGGATCCTCATAGAACAGAAAGCCCACACATAGCCTGACCCAGGTCCACAGCAGCGCTAGTGTGAGACACAGACACAGATTGGAATTTAAATGAAGTTGCACCAAACTTGACTAACTTAACAAGATGCCCAGGGGAGTGACAAGGACCGAGCATTCTGTAAAGCCCTTTTGAAGTGATTTTCTAAATGAAGGTCTCAGACGAGCTAAATCATCTTCATCTTTCACCATACAATACAAAGCATACTTACCTCAGCTCATGCGTCAGCAAGGTGCAGTTATGTACTGCTCTATTCATCTTCAAGACCTGGTTAATAACATGCAAGCTAATAATCTTCCAGAGCCAGACTTCTGATTGTTGCGTCTAGTCTGGTCCACATTGCAGATTATTATTAGTTAAGTCAGTAAAAAAATTGTAATATATAAATTAATACTTTCATTCAGCAGAGATGCACTGAGTGATCTCTGAATAAATAGTGTGAGTGAGAGAAAACTTTCTAATCTATTTCTTTTGTCTTTTCTCAGGTATTCGTAATGTCTACTAGGCTACTGAGACCTTCCGATGTCCCTCGCTTACTCTTCAACACTGACAGGCTCAAACCTGACATCGGAGTGTGAAGGGACTGAACACACACACTTCTGGCTGTTGAATATTCTATCCAACATAGTTTGCCTTTTGTGTGTCAGATGAGTTTCAGATGAATCCGGTCAAAAAATGACACATTTAATAAGGTTTAATGAATCTACAGAACAGACTACTGTTGCGTTTAATAAATTAAAAAAACCATTCCAAAAATTTCCATTTTTGTTGTATGACCAATGATCCTCCAAGAAAAAAAATACATTTTATTTCCCTTAAATAAAGTCTTAATGGTTGGCCTTTTGCTCATGTGTAAAGTTTGTGTGTGCAAAAATTATTATTTTTATTTTTTTATGGTCTGTACAGCGTGTACATTGTCACATTTCACTAAAAAAAACTGTGCCATTGCCAGATACAACACATTTTGCAGTTCGGTTCTTACAATCAGCCATGTGTTCAGTGTCTTCATCCTTCTCTCACTTCAGCGCTGTTGGAGAAGTGACAGATGGGGAGAGGGCACAGGTCACAAAGGGTGGTCAAAAAAACAGGTCTCTCTATTCTTCCTTCACTTTCTCACACTTAACACTTTACTCAGCTGTCTATAAAGAGGCATACTATAGACATACTATGTTGTTGTTTTTTATAAAATAAAATAAAAATAGCAAAAGTTTCCTGTGATGGGTAGGTTTAGGAGTAGGGTTAATGTAAGGGGGCAAAATATTCAGTTTGTACAGTATAAAAATCATTACTCCTATTGAGAGTCCCCGTAAGCACATATAGAAGTGTGTGTGTTTCTAAAGATATGTTTATCCCAAAGTTTAGCTAAGTAGACAAACGTTGTAACCTCCATGCTTCTACATGTGTTTCTCTCAGGAGGTTTGAGATTTTCACATTTGCCAAAAAACAATTACCCTAGCAGGTGTCTTATAAAGATGCTAAAAACACTTGGAAGTTATTAGTTGTGTTCCTCCTTTATCCTTATATTCTCTTCTCACACACAAAGCTTGATTTTTTTATTTTTTATTATTTAGGGTCTTGGTAGTTTGTTCACTTGTACCATGTCAAAAACTTCAGCATTAAGAATATGTAATATAGCATAATTTTAAAATGAACTTTTTAAAATAAAGACTTTATCTGAAAACTGTTGTGCTGGGTAATAATTTTGGGGAAAAAGTCATACTTTTTTTGAGGATTCTATGATGAATAGAAATTTCAAAAGAACAGTATTTTTTTAAATGTAAAGATTTCTGATCACTTGATCAATTTACTATATCAAGTCAATTATCACTTTATATTAAAAAAAGGTAGTGTATATAATATGAACGGGTTGTGACATTTTAAAGCATAATATCATACACTAATAATATAGACCTTGTAAACTGGCCTTATCTCTCAAGGCTCCATTGAAGAAAGTTCAGCTAAATTAATTTAGTATAGACTTTCATTGTGTGTCCAGTCACAGTTTAAACAGGATGAATGAGTGTATAAATGATTTAGTTAGGTTGAAACTTGCAAGTGTGCTTGAAAATTCAGAAACAATTTTATGAAAAACAACTCTTTATTTCCAATCACAATCAAATAACAAATAAATAACTGAGCTTCAGCCCTTTGGCTTTTTTAAAGTGCATTTAAACAGAAAGAAAATATTCTACTCCACTATAAAAGTGGCACAAAGCAGTTTTACATAAAACCAGGAGAAACATTCTGGCCTTGTACACAAGAGCAGGGCTGTAAGAGATACACACTCTCTCTCTCTTTCTTTATATGCTTAGCTTGAGTGCCTTGTCCTTTAACAATGCCTGCATTCAGCCCGTAAAAGCCTTGACCACAAGGAACAAAAAAACTCCCTCTCTCCCATGCCTTTCAGAAAAGCAATTCTTAAAATAGTCTGTTTTGCAGCCTTCACCATCTCCGTTACCAAGAGAATTGTGTCTTAAAGGTTCACAGGTAAGGCAGTGTCAATAGTGTTTCTGAGTCTCCATCTGTTCCATTCAGTCGTTCGGTCTTTGCACTGTCCCCCTTTAAGGCGCTACGACCACGTCTCCCAGAATCCTGCTGTGTCCACATGGATATAAGTGACAGCAACACAAGTGTCCACCAGCACTGGGATGGTCAAGTGAAAATGTAAGCGATCACCAGACTTTTGTTTTGCTTTTTCACCGACCATGACGCAATCGGAGGTCAGGTTTCAGGGGCCTCCGGTTTTGGAACCGGTCTGCTGATCATCAACGGATCTCAAGAACGTCCAAGGATCGGGATCTATACATTCAGCATTGCTGCTCTCAAGATCTTTTCCTCTCCTTAGAGCATTCTCTCTCTAAAGCGTGCCCTTTTTCCTGCTGGTACTCTTCACACTGAAGTGACGGTCCGGACTTTGGCCGACAGCACCTGTTTGAAGCGCCTCTTCAGGTCTTGCATGTTGGGGGATTTGGGCCTGGGAATGAGGGGAGATCTTTTCTTCTCTGTAGCGGAGGAAGCTGCATTGATGGGGGTCTGAGGCTGCTGCTTGGCAAGATCCACACACAGTCTGTGGAAGGCACCGTGGACCTGGTTGTAGTCCTCGCTGGCGGACACCTCGTATGAGGAGCAGCCCAGCGCTGAAGCCAGCAGAGGACCTTCTTGAGCATCCACACGCCTCACATGGAGAAGATCAGCTTTGTTGGCCACTAGGATGATTGGCAAGGACCTATCCGTCCGGGTGCGGATAACAAGCTGGTGGAGCTGGCCAATGAGATCAAAGCTTCGGCAGTCGGTTACAGAATACACCATAACTACGGCGTCCGCCCATTGAATGGAGCGAGACATCTGGTCAGTGCAGCTCAATCCATTAGCGTTCACCTGAAGAAGAAAAAAAAGCACATTTGTCAGTTATGTAACATGTCTGGTTAGTTTACTCATTTTCTTCAATAAAATGTAAACTAATGAGGTGTGAGCTCTGTGGGCGATAATATGTACGGCAAAGTATCATTTGCTATTGGCTACTACGACTGTTGTTACACAAAACTGTGAGATTTAGCCGGCTAAACTTACGGAGTCTTTCACTCTAGTCCAAAAATAAAAGGCATTTTGTGGTTTTGGACGACTGCCTGGTTTAGGAAAAGAGCCTTTCATGCCAAACTTGGCACTAAAATCTCTGACTAAAGACATCGTGAAAGAAGTGCCCTGTAATTGAATTAAGATCCATTCTCTAATTTTGAAAAGCAGAGGGATAATTTAGATGGGCTGGTCTACTGTAACTGTTCTGAAGTGCTTATTCGCATCCCTAAACCCGCTGAAGCAGCAAAACCTCCCAACCACTGCTACAAATAATATCCCACAGCGAATCATTCTTTTGAGTTGAATCTTTTTCATGAACCGGCTCATAATAAAATGTTCAAAACACACGAAACTGTTGGTTTGAATGCATATCTTTTTTTAAACATGCAAAATCTTATTTCAATAGTTGAATTATAGCAATGTTTATTGTAAATGCAAATTACAAATGTATGTTCTAATGATATGATTCTTGACTGTATGTCGAATCATGGCTGTAACAAGCAGGACACATGAAATTACAATAAACGGGGGGTGGGGGAGGACGACGTAACTATTATTTCAAACGCTGAGCTTGTAATACAACACGCATCGATGTCAATACAGCGATCCCATACGAACAGTTTCTTTGAAACAGAACTGTTCGAACGAACCGATTCGATTTCGACTAAATAACTTTCGTCAAGCTGCAGTACATGAATGCGCTGCCCCCATATAGGAGTACAACAGTAAGCATCCCGCTAGCCAATTAACCCCAAGTGTTAAACACAAACCCGGAAAAACACAAAGGAAGCGCTAAAAGACAAAAGACGAAGGTATGCGCTCATTCTACACTTCTCACCCGTGAAAAAGCGGCGTGGGAAAGATGCCCTGAGAGCACATAACGGTAAAAAGGGGGGAAAGTGACATTCAATCGCATTTAGGAACGACTGTTCCTGTATCGCGCATAACGTTACTATTACTTACTTGAACCCCAGGTGTGTCTTGAACTTGAATGGCCAGTTGTTCTCCGTCGATCTGAACTTCTCTTGAGTACAGGTTGCCTGTGATACAAAAAAAATGCAGATTAATACATTTGACAATATCACTAATGAGTTTAAACGGTGTTTACTAAATAATTTGCCTTAGAAAGATGATCAACTTACCCACGTTTCTCTCGTAGTCACCAATGAATCGCTTAGTGAGAAAACGAACCACCAGCGCTGCACGGGAAAAGGCAAGAAATGGACATTAATATCATATTAGACACGAATCTACGATAGATTAGTTTTTTATAATATTACATTATTATTATAGGCAATATTATGAGCTTTAAAATTCTGCAAAACTGTTCCACAAACATACCGGTTTTGCCGACCCCACTTCCGCCGATCACTGCGATCTTTATGACCCGGCTGGACGGGCACTCGGCGCTCGGGTACTCCGCGATGGTGGACATATTCTGGATGAGACGCATTTTGGCAAAATAAATACACTATCCAAAGCCTACGATGGCAAACTATGACGAAAAATCCACAGACACCGAACAAGTAAAGTCAGAATCGAAGATAGTCGACGGCATACAAGCAAATGTTGTCTTTTAACGATAAAGTCGGTGAAATTTCCCAAACTCCTACTAGACTGTTTCTTGGTTTACTGAACCGAGACCGGGAGCTTGGGTTTATTTATACAGCCACAGATGCACTCGTCTCTGATTGGCTACTGCAGACAACGGTCACATTCCCTCGCCCCGCCCACTCCTTCACATATGTGTATGCGTGAGCTGTTTATAACTGAAAAAAGAGAAAGAAAACCCGTGTAAACTGACAGTCGCTTCTGCAAAACCTCTACTAAAAGACCCTGCTGAGGAGGAAAATTAGATGCTGTTTTACAAAACTAGCCATATAGCCTGTAGATATGATTTAACCTGGAGGTAAAACATGCCCTAAAAGACGCTGTTGAGGAGGAAAATTAGATGTTGTTAGAAAACTAGCACCGTAGCCTGTAGATATGATTAAACCTGGAGGTTTTGAATGGGGTTCAGTCCTGTGATTGCTGATATCGGTCAGTTGTAAATGTGACTTCAAACGCGTGTAATAAGAATGTTATCTTGTCGCAATGATCTCTAAGCGCTTAACGTGTCACTTGCAAAGTGTGTGTTGTTTTTCTTTAGCCTAGCCGATGAGAATAAGCTATTGATCAGCATCCCCATAGACTCGCCCCAGGACCTGTAAATGACTCTCTCTCTCTCTCTCTCTCTCTCTCTCTCTCTCTCTCTCTCTCTCTCTCTCTCTCTCTCTCTCTCTCTCTCTCGGAGTAATAAATATATAAAAAACTAGTAAATGCATATGAATTCACAGTAAAAAAGTATAAATAATATATATATATAACCAGTTATCATTTTCATATTTTATTTCTCATATGTATATGCATGATAGTGTTTATTGTATTGTAGTGCCTTCAGTTTTATGTGCACCATCTGTATTTTCCTAAATCTTTGTAGGCTATTCGGCAAAACGGCATATTTCTATGATGAATCAGAGCTTATTGTGCTAGCTTGCTGTATAGATCAGCCATTAAACATCACAAGTCAAAATGTTTGACATATTCAACCATGTGTTTACATGGCATGTGGTTATGAGACTCAGTGTACAGCCAAAAGATCTGTGATTGCTTTAGTCAGGAGAGTGTTTTTGTCTTCAGAAGCTCAAGAGAACAGAGACCATTTATCTCTCACACATTTAATGGTCCTGTTCAGCTTGCAGTCCCGCAACCTGTAGGAGTATTAGCACTTCTGAGCCTGGGGTTCCCTCTGGAATTTAGACTGATTTTTTTGGAATAGTGGTTTTCGATTTATGAGTACAATAAGATCTGTAGTTAACACTACTTTAACAGACTTTCACATTTTGTTCTACAACATAATTAGCACACAGTGACCGTCATACCTCAAATCTAAGTTTTGTTGCTTAAGGACATCAACCACCAATAAAACAATAGAGATTCCTGAGGGAACCCAAAGCAAATTATCCTTCCAAGTTTGTTCACTCTCCACTCTCCAATATGTTCAATTGATGACAAACTTCAGGAGTACTTTACCTAAAATGACCATTCAGTCATCATTTATTCACCCATTCTACAATTGTATGACTCTTTCTTCTGTGGAATACAAAATAATATATTTTAAAGAACTGTTTTCGTCCACACAATGAAAGTACACAGGGTCCAAACAACATTGGACCTCATTGCATAGACAAAAAAAAAAAAAAATTGATACATTGTGTTCCAGACCTATTCCTTTAATGTAGAAACTCTACATTGCTTGTTGTTTCGATGGAAAGCGTGCATACAGTAAGTGCATCACAGAGTGTGTGGGTGTGCTTTGGTGTCTTCAGCATGTTCTGACTTGTCTTGGTCCCTCAGCAGTAGTCGGGGGTAGTGTGTGTCATTGGGGGATGTTGACATCTCAAAGAAGCCACTGACCCTGCCCCCAACACCCTTCACATGAATGCTAAGCCCACTCTTATTACATGTACATACAGACAATTATCATTGCTAGTTTGTGCAATTATGAGTTCTATGCTCATGAAATGTTAATGTCAGACTGTATGAGAGTAATTCACACTGGCTAAGTGCTTTTCTCTCTGAAGTCTTCCTGATGTTTGATCTTGCAGCGTTCGTGTTTAATGTCATTGTGCTGAAGCGTTTTGAGGTTTTTGTCTCATCAGGTTCAGGACATCAAAGTGTAACCTTGTTTTTGAACATGCACTCATCTGCATCTCATAATGAATATTTGTGTCTCTCGCCTACTAAATCTGCTTGATTGATTGTTAAAAGAGAAAAGCAAATTTGAAGGAATAGTTTGCCTACAAATCTAATTTCTTTCATCATTTACTCACCCTCATGTAACAACAATAACCTGTGCAGTTATTTACTAAAACTAGTTAAATTCTTTTCAGTAATTGAAAGAAAGATAAAATCAAATGAAATATAAATGTTAGGTGAAAAACTGAAATGACAATTAGAAATGTTGCCTTGGCAAAATACAAGTTGAATTATTAAAATTACTTAAACAGAGCTATTATTACTAAAACAGACATGTAAAAAAAAATCACATAACAAAATCACAAAAAACCTAAACTAAAATGGAAATTAATTAAATTATATTAAGAAATAGAAAAAAAATCATACTAAAATGACCCTGTTCCGAGCCTGTGACATTTTTCTCTTCTGAGGAATGTAAAATTAGACTCTTTGAAGACCATTCATGCTGTTCTTTTACATTTAAATCAAAGGTGTCAAGCTCCTATAAAGTTCCACAAAAGCACCTTAAAAGCATCTTAAAAGTAGTTTAAACTGCATGTACTATTTTGATTGAGGAATTTCAGTTGTTATTCACTAATCTTGCCTTGAAAATCTAGCTTGACAGCTGTGGTCTCCACTCACTTTCCCAGCATCTGCTATAAATATCTCATTTTGACTTGCACAAAAGAAAATAAGTCATACAGGTTTTGAAGGACATGAGGGTGAGGAAATGATGACAGAATTCTTCTATGGCCTGTTTTGCATCTGATAACTTTCTCAAATCCCCCCCATCCGTCTTTCGTCCACGCTCATGCGTTAGTCTGTGCAGGTATGCTGGCGGTGGGCCCTGCGTGATTATGAGCTGGTATGAATATATGATAAGAGGAATGATGACAGTTAGGCCTTTGCTGAAATATGAAACTGATGGTGCTGATTGGCCGACATTCGACAGGCCATTGCAAGCTATGGAACGTTAACACACACATGCTCAAATACACACCTTTGTTCACCACATCAGAGCCACCTAAATGAGTGGATGTCTTTTAAGGCCTCTGGTGTGTGTGTTTAATGAGCATGAAAGGAAACTGCAACTGTATTAATGTATGTTTTTTCTGTCAACATTAAGCACTACAATGATATTTTGGCCTTTGCCTAGGTGTAAACACCAAAAAGAAGAGAGAAAGACTCTGAGAAAGAAGGATGAGATACAGTGGAGGGGAGAAGAGAGATTATATTTAGAATAATATTGAAGGTAAGAAATCACATCGACAATATATATTATATAAATATTAAGAGAATTTTACAATTTTGAGAGAATATTAAGTTTGAGGTCGGTAAGAATTTTAAATGTTTTGAAAGATATCACAAGCTCAAGGCTGAATTTATTTGATCAGAAATACAGTAAAAACAGTAATGTTGTGAAATATTATTACAGTCTAAAGTTGTTTGTTTGTTTGTTTGTTTGATCCTGTGTTTTACATTATGGCTGTATGACTGTTTCTTTTTTTCTTTTTTTTACCTACATTAATGTTTACATTTTCTTGATTTTATCCCCTCAAAGTTCAAGCAGACATGTTAATTTTAACAGATTTACAGAAGCTTCCTCTCACATCTGTGAAAAAGTTCTCACTCTATAGCGTTGTGTACTGATAGTGTCTTGTCTATAATGCTAATGCTAATGCTAGCACCAGTTCTCCACTGACTGTCAACGCTAATAAGCCTGTGTTAACTAGTATGTTGTCTGATAACAAAAGGCCCAGGTGCTGCACAACAGGAAGCGTCAATACACTCGTCAGAGGTGACGACAGAGCGCAATGTTAAGTTATTAACATGTTGTTGAGGACACGTCCAATCTGGTCTTTCATCTAATTGTCACCTACTTAGCGTAGTGTGAGGTGGGCATGAATGTGTGTAGCCATGTCAGGTTCAGGGGGGATTATGGTATTAATATCTGTAATGTGCATTGTCAATATCTGTGTATTTGTATTGGACAGGTTTATAATTGAACCGGCAGACACTTGACATGAAGAATCCACATCAGGAGAGGCCTGGTTGACAGGAGATGAGCAGGGAGGTGTCACTCACACAGGGGTAACAACAGAGCTGTACCGGGTTAGTAGCGGGGTAATGCAGCCTCCCTGTAGGGGGGCAGTCAGTGAGGCAGGGGACGTCTGAGCGGACAGGGATTAGAGATGCAGTGTTGAATGTGAAGTGAATGGTAGAGAGTTAGAGAGTTTTAGCAATATGTAGGTTAAGTGTTTGATGTGTTGAAAGGATTCGGCGTTCTCATCAGAACTGTTGATCTGAACTCATCAGAATGGGCTGATTTAGATGGATTATGGGCCTGCCTGTCTCTAATGCTGCTGATGTGTGCACACTCTCCCTCACATTAACACAATTACCTACACACTTGATGCGTGTCTGCTTTAATAAATAAATCGAGATGTATGCCACTGTCTGATTCAAGTACCTAATGCATTAGCCTAAGCAATGTGAAGTCCTCTTTACCTCAGTGGCGACAGACATCTAAAGTGACATACAAAATTTTAAATTAAAAATAATATAAATGTAAAATAAGATACATTGGCG
Source organism: Phoxinus phoxinus (assembly GCF_949152265.1). NCBI lineage: Eukaryota > Metazoa > Chordata > Actinopteri > Cypriniformes > Leuciscidae > Phoxinus > Phoxinus phoxinus. The sequence continues at coordinate 28,563,045 of NC_136891.1, forward strand.
TTCATTGGGGTCTGTGTTTATTTTTTGCAAATAAATTGGTACTTTTAATCAGCAAAATGCATTAAATGGATCGAAAGTGAGAGTTACAACATTTATAATGTTACAAAAGATTTCTGTTTAAAATAAATCTGTTCATTTGAACTAGCTTTTAAGCAAAAAAAAAAAATCCTTAAAATAATGACTGTTTTCGCAGAAATATTAAGCAGCACAACTGTTTTATTGATAATAATAAATGTTTCTTGAGCAGCAAATCAGCATATTTCTGAAGGATGAAGTAATGATGCTTAAAATTCAGCTTTACCATCACACAAATAAATTGCATTTTTAAATATATTAAAATAGAAAACAGTTATTTTAAATTGTAATAATATTTCACAATATTACAGTTTTTACTGTATTTTAATGCAGCTTCGGGCATAAGGGACTATAATGACTTTGTCAATGTGTATTCAAATATATTTTAAAAAATCTTACTCAACCCAAACTTTTGAATGGTAGTTTATGTATTTAAATTCATAGTTTATGAATTACAATTTATAAACTTTTTAGGGTAAACTATCTCTTTAAATTGATCAGTTTTTAATTTTAATTTCTGTTATTGGTGTGTTGAAGTCATGTCGGAAAGATCGAATTTACTGTCTGAGTCGGGGATTAAAGGTTCAATTAGAGAGTCACGATAGAAACAAATTTGTATTGATCATAAGCTGTGAGTGCTGACAGTACAACTTAGTTTGTGCGCATGTTTAGTATTATTGATAAAGAAACAGTCTTTTTATGAGGAGACTTGCTTAACCTAACTATTTCACATCATTCTCTGTAGCCACATCATGAGAATGATAAAACACACTGATACATCAATTAATTACACACCTAATGAGCTTTCTTTGCTCTTCATTATGTCGCATTAGCACTAAAAATCTGCCTCTCTTTGTCGGGAAGTGAAAATGAGAGCGAGAGAGAAATATATAATTGTCCAGAAAGTAAAACTAATGACTTAAACACACATTGTAATTATGGTTTCCTGTAAGAAGGGACTTTCTAGAAGGATCTGAGCGTAGCATATGCTACAATAGCTAACTTTGCTGCCCAGCAGAGGCCTGTCAATATGCTCAAAGGATCTCAAACCTTTTCATTGGGATCCACGGAGAGGGCTCCTCTCCGTCTGATAGGCTGACCTCTCTGAGGGGGTCCAATCTGTTCACAAAAGATACAATCCAGTATTGAGTAATAGACCATAAGTACATTAATGGCATTGGTTCATTTTAACATGCTTGTTTAAAGTATCCAACAGCACTTTGAAAGAATTCAGTAGTTTTTAAATGTGTCTGAGATTCCACAAACGAAGTGTCCACATTTAGCATTTTTTTTATATATTTTTTTATCTATAACGTGCCCGCCCATATTTAGCTATTTCAGCGAACTATATTTTAGTTACCTTTTATTTTATCTGAATATATACATAAAAAAAGTTTTAAATATTATACAATGTACCTATTGTACCTTAGCATAGCATTACATTCACAATTAGCTTTAAGCTCATCAGAGGTAAAGTGTGTATAAGCTGCAGATGCTGTTGTTTTTGTTGTTTTTGTTCTTGACAAGGGATCACTGTCAGAACAAACATTTTGTCATGCTACTTGTCATTACTTTTCCCACAAAACTTCCTATGTGAATGCTAAGATCCACGGATAAGTCTATTCTTCCGCGTTGTTTATATCACTCACAGGACCGTTAGCATCTCAACAGCTATTGGAAATTCTTTCGCCTGCTTCTTCTTCACCCCTCTGTTCTGACAAAGGATGAGAGATTGTTTTTTCTCATTGAGATGTAAACACTCAAACATGTTTTCTCTATTTGCATTTGTCTGCATGTCAACACACTGCAGCGGGCCGAGGATTTGAGGAGAGAAAAGTGGGGTGGGGGTGCTCGTGTTGGTGGCTGAATCACAATGGACCACAAAACACACACACACACACACACACACACACATTTGAGGAATGCGCCCCAGGCTTGTACAGTATTGTGTCCTGGGAGCTCAGCGGGGCAGTACATACCTGAACAGAGCTGAAGCGTAAGATGGATTGGGGTAATAGCACTAACCGTCTTATAGCATTTGCCCCAAGGTGTGGCAAACTTTGTAAGATAGTGTATATGCAGTGTTAGGATGTTTGTTTATTTGTTTGACCTTTTGTGTTTTTGAGAAAGCATTTAAAAGGGAAATGGAAAATGATGTCATCGCTTACTCATTCCAAACCGGAATGACTTTCTTAAAATGCAATGGAGAAATTCTGAGGAATGTGCTGGTCGCTCTTTTTTTCATGCAATTGTAATAAATTGAGCCTGGAGCCTTCTAGCTTTAAAAAAGATGTTCAAGCACCATAAAAGTATCATCAAAGACGATTCCTCACACAAAGCTAACATATTACTTCAGTTCAGAGGACCTGGAATATAGCACAATATCAACTGTGTAAAAATAAAATAAACGGATTGTCTATGGCCTGCAAATAGCAGCCTTGTTGGCAAAGCCGATTTACACTAACTCCGCCCACCAATGTCTGGTTGGACCGGACAAAATCTCAAAAAACCCGGCTAATAACAGAAGCAGTGGTGTGGAGAATATATATTCCAGATTATATTTATAATATTTTATTTTTCAGAGTATGCATCTTTACACCTTTATGCATGAAAATATATGAAAATGTTTTAAGAAGGATAGTTCCAGTCCCTGTTCATTGTATCTGCATGAAAAAAAAGAGACCAGCACAGTCTTCAAAATATCTTCTTTTGTGTTCCACAGAAGAAATGAAGCCATAAGGGTTCAAAGTGACATGAGAATGAGTAAATGATGACACAATTTTCAGATTTGGGTGAACTAATCCTTTAAAAGTGTGCCTGATTGTTATCGAGATATTAAAAGCAACAACATACATAATCTATGTTGCATTTGTAATGTTGCACTTGCATGCATAATTGCGTGTATTGTGGGATGAAGAGACTGACATGTTAAACACTGGGATTATCCTGTGTGCTTTTACTATGAGATTTTGCCGCAACACGTGACAGACTAGTGTATGATACGGATTTCCCTAGAAGAATTGTGGAAAAAATGTGCTTCTGAATGGGAATTACCAACTTATCCCTTAAGAGCCTCATAACTGGGAAATTCCCCCCAAAAAAACGTACAATTGCTCAGTGGAAATTCAGCATTAGTATTAAGTCAGAATAAACAAGAAGTATAATCAAACACACTTGCCAGTAATCTCCACTACTCTTGTTTACAAACTTGTTTACCTTTTCTTGATGACCTCTTCAACAGTATATACATGCATGCAGGAACGAGCAGAAACTTCTTTTTATAGTCATGCCGTTCCCTTTGCTCTCTTAGGCATGGGAGATCAACAGATGAGCTGTGTGTAATGATTAGCTCCTCATTCAGACACATTCAAACGACTGAGATGCCTGCAAAAGGAATAATAATATAGCCTGTATGATTTTTTTGGTTTTTGAGAAAAGTCTCTTTTGATCACCAAGGCTGCATGTAACAGCAATATTGTGAAATATTAATACAATTTAAAATAACTGCTATTTCAATATATTTTAAAACGGCTGAATTTTCTGTTAAAATTATAATACGCTGAGTTGTTCCTCTGGAAACATTTCTTATCATTATTATATTAATGCTGTAACCAGACAGTTTCTGGGTCCCATTGACTTCCATAGTATATTTTTTTCCTACTATGGAAGTCAATGGGACCCAGAAACTGTCTGGTAACTGACATTCTTCTAAATATCTTCCTTTGTGTTCAGCAGAGGAAAGAAATTCATACAGGTTTGAAACAACTTAAGGGTGAGTATATGATGACAGAATTTTCATTTTAAAGTGAACTATTCCTTTAATATTTTGTTTGGTGGAAACTGTGATTATTTTTGTCTTCAGGATTCTTTGATGGATATAAAGTTCAAAAGAACAGCCTTTATTTCAAATAGAAAGGATTTGTAACATTATAAATGTTTACTGTCACTTTTGAGCAATTTAATGCATCCTTTGTTCTTTTCTACCAAAAAACACAAAGCATATAATTTCTGTTTCTGTTTGTAACCACAAATGTATTTATAGTTCACCCAAAAATGACAATCCTGTTATCATTTATTCACCCTCATGTCGTGATTGCACACTTCTGTTCTATGAATGGGGACTAAAGCTTTCAAGCTTCAATAAATGTTACAAACGCATCATAAAAGTGGTCCATACAACTCATGCATTATTCCATTCCTTCTATATAAGAAACTAAAATAAATGATTTTTGTTTTAAATTAATTTGAGTTATTTTCCCCTAATTGTCCAGGCTTGTTTTGTGAACCAGATCAACCGATACATTGAAAATATATGACTTAAAAGAATGATTTTCTCATAATGACTGTAATCTGTTTGTCACACATACCATTACAAAATGAGGGTGAGTAGATAAATGATTGCAGATTTTTCCCTTTAAGGCATTTTGCGCTCAAAAACCATGATATGCATCAAGCACTTTCAGCCTGAGAGCTCTGTTTTGAAAATTCATGATAGTGTTGTGAGGATCGGTCATAGGTTATCTGTATGACTCACATTAAGATATGATCAGAGACAGCATGTTGTGCCAATGGGCTTAACATTCACACATGATCTTATAGACACACACACTCTGGACATACTTTGTTTTGTATTTCTTTCACTTTTGTTCTCTTTGTAAATGGGAATGATGGATAAGATGCTACACATCTTGAGACTCACCCACACATGAAGCCTGCTTGGTTTGAGAGACTCGTATTTGAGGTCTGTGTCAGACACCCTTGTCGTTTCCTTCAGCCCTCAGGAGTTGCACGTCTAGCCAGCTTTTACTGCTCCGGCTGCGGAGAGACAGACACTGACAGAGATGGGACGGAGCAAGAAGATTTAATTGTGGAGGGTTGTGGGTTAAAAATGAGATAGAGATAGTCATAAACAAGAGGGAATGAGCGAGATGAGGGGAGGATGGAGTGATGTTGAAGAGAAAGGAATAAAAGTGAACGCTAATATAAAGGCAGCTTGAAAAATACACAAATATTAATTATAGATACTAAATAATATGTATGTAATTATATAACTTACTAACTAATATATAATACGCTAATATAAATATCATTCCACTGTATGTCTGTGTGCCCTGTGTCACTCTTACTGTTCTGTGTGTAAGGTAAACACTTATTATGAGCTTCAAGTATCATTCATCAGAAGTTGCATGTGGGTATACTGACGTCAAACCTGGTCTCACGAGAAAACGTAACTGTTTATGTTGGTGATTTCGAATGAATTCGCATGATTTTCTAAAAGGCATAAACGTTTGAAGGTTCATCCTTAAACCTAAACCCTTAGTGGGGCGTAAGCAGATCATACGAAAAACATACAAATGAGATCTAACAAATTTGCCAATAGTTACGAATTGAAAAAATTATCATTGTATGCGTTTCAGACATGCTACTATACTAATACCAAGATTGCGTGACATGTATACTCATATAGTCTGTGAGCCCATGTTTATAAATGTAGTATGTCAAGGTCTATGACTATCACATGATTCCTTTTTAATCTTAATTATAATTCATATTTGTCTATTATTTGTTGTTATTGCACAAATCCAATGACATGCCATTTTATGAATATACATTTATGAAACAACAATCAACCATTTGCTTGCTTTTTAATCATAAATCTAAATTGTTTCCAGGATAATGTGTGAATATTTAAGTCCAAACGACAGTTGACTAAAACTAAATCACAAGCAAAATAGTTTTTTATTTACTCTAATAGCTGATGGTAGTTATGGGTCCTTGTTAAACCTTCACAATGTTTTTTACAAGTTTACATTCATACACACACAAAAATTGACTTTGATAATCCAAAGACTTATGCCCTGCACATCAACCTGTGACACAGCTAACAGACTAGGTGTAACTAATCACATGGTATTCATGTGTGTTATGTCTGTGTATTAAGTGTTTTTCCATGCTTCCTCATGACTGGCTTTGACTTGTGAGTGTGTATGTGTGGTTGTGTGTGTTGGAGTACATGAGCATAATACTCATGACTGTCTGCTGTGTGCATGAGAGAGTGTCTAGAGGAAGCCCATTTGTCAGAGAAAGACAGTGCAGAGACACCGCAGAGACTCAGGAGTCCTCCTCTCACTGTCAGACACAAATCAGCCTCGGCACAGTATGTTAAGACCATAAAAGAAAAATGCTAAAATGTCTGCTGTGATCATGCATATGTATGATTCATTTGTCGCAAATGGACTACAGGCTTTCCGAGGATTGACATCCTTCGATGTGTCCTTTGTGTTAAACAGATGTGAACTCTCAAAAAGTGCAGTGAACTGAGTCACCTCTGAAACATTGGTTGTTCTCGTTTTATTTATTTATTTTCTAGTTGTGTACAAAATGAACTTTTCCAGATGGGAGCATGAAGACCTATATGCATTGTGTATCTTTATTGTGAAAGAATACTCAAAGGTTCATAGACTGAGGTGTGTGTGCGTGCGTGCGTGCGTGCGTGTGTGTGTGTGTGTGTGTGCAGGTTTATATTATATTGTGGGGACATTTTGTGTGTGCGTGCAGGTTTATATTATGTAAGGATAGTATACCTGAGATCACATTGTGGGGACCAGTCAGCTAGCCATGAGGGAAATGGATTAATAAACAAACTAAACTATGTTTTTTTGAAAATGTAAAAATGCAGAAAGTTTTCTGTAATGTGTATGTGTTGGGTTAGGGGATAGAAGTTTGTACAGTATAAAATCATTACGCCTATGGAGATTCCCCACAAAGATAGTGAAACCGTGTGTGTGTGTGTGTGTGTGTGTGTGTGTGTGTGTGTGTGTGTGTGTGTGTGTGTGTGTGTGTGTGTGTGTGTGTGTGTGTGTGTGTGTGTGTGTGTGTGTGTGTGTGTGTGTGTGTGTGTGTGTGTGTGTGTGTGTGTGTGTGTGTGTGTGTGTGTGTGTGTGTGTGTGTGTGTGTGTGTGTGTGTGTGTGTGTGTGTGTGTGTGTGTGTGTGTGTGTTATTTTTGAGTCTGTCCAACCAATGGACTTTATGTACAGCTGTACTTCCTGAACTTTAGCCAGCTCCTTTGTTTCCTGTCTGCCATTATTGGACAAACTGATTAACCCAGGTGTGCCTGACCAACAACAATAATCAGACACACCTGGGTTAATCAGTTTGTCCAATAATGGCAGACGTGATGGCAGGCTAAAGTTCAGGAAGTAGTGCAGCTGTGCATAAAGTCCATTAGATCATCAAAAGCAGTTTCTCTCTAGTTATAGTTTTTTCAGCTGTTTGTGAAATCCATGCGTCAAATATCTTCATTCACATAGAATTGGCTGTTATAACAGAGAGACCTACAGCCACATAAGCATCTAATGGCACATTAGTGTCGGAGGGTTTCCATTAGTCAGTCTTCTTCATTTTGCTTAACTGCAGTGCACATCCCAGCTGCTCCCCGCGGGTCTTTGTGATTTCTCCTCAGATATTGAGGCAAATTAAACTCCACTGAGTGTGGTTTTCTCCACATCTCTCTCCGTTCAGGTCGTTTGCACTTGTCGAGCACTCTATGGTGAATTGTGTCTAATTCTTTGTCTTTAACAGTGCAGTTTCTATGTGGGTGGCCGGGACTGAAGGCAGACACAGTGGGATGTGGTGACACACCTCAGAGAAGATTTTACTTTAAATAAAGAAACATAAGGTAAGAAAAGTGTCATTGGGGTGAATGTGGAATAAAAAAAGTTTCCCTCGTTGTGGCAGGGAAAGAAAAGCAGGGGCCATGCAGTGGCTGGTAGGTCCAGAAATGCAGGTGGTCTGACCAACTAAGTCATGATGGGAAACAGCAGTGTCTGCAAAGTTGTGAATTTACCGCACTGGCGATGAGGCAAAATGAACCTTCAGTTGAGTCTCATTCAGCTATAGTGTGTGTGCGTGTGTGGGTGTGTGCGCGCACTACAGTTCAGAAGTTTGGGTCAGTAAGATTTTTTTTTATTTTCATTCAGCAAGCATGTATTGAAAGACTGAAGATAGTAAGTAATTCAACTTTGCCATCACATGAATAAATTACATTTTAAATGTCATATTAGAATAGAAAACAGTTATTTTGGATTATTCTAATATTTTTTACTGTATTTTGATCAAATAAATGCAACCATGGTAAGCATAGTGACTTAAAAAAATACTACATGCCCCAAACGTTTGACCTGTAGCTTATGTATGTACAGTATATATTTATATATATATATAGGAACTGATTTTAATGCTCAGATGAATTGGCAAAAGCCAATCAGAATGATGCAATGAAGTTGATTTTGTGCAAATTTACCTTTTCCAAAAAAACTTTTTATTTTGAGAGGGCTGTTACTGTTTCTTCAAGCACATAATCCTCATCATTGGTCATTGGATTGTATAATCAACCCGGTCACACTAAATGCGTCTCTATAGCATGCACGCAGTGTGTTTATCATGCAATTTATAGGCGAAAATGAGTTTTTACGTGGATACGCATGGGTAGGTTAGGGTAGGTTTAGTAGTGGTGTTGGGTGCGTGTGTACTATACATTTGGTTAGGATTAGTGGTGTGGGATGCGTGTGTATTACACGCAATGAAGTGCGTATCAAATGCACGAGAAAACTGCATACCATATGCATGTAAAAACTAATTTTCGTGTATAAATTGCACGATAAACACAATGCATGCTATACAGACGCATTTTCATGAGATCAGGCTGGTATAATAGACTGAAGTCAAATAATCAGCCTGGCCTGAATATATATTCACTGCAGTTCTAAAGAAACAACACTAATCCAAACAACAGCTCAGCATGAACCTAACAACCAAACTACCCGTTGCTACCCATTCATCGATTTGTACACAGAGCTAAAAATCTGCTCATTAAGTGTTTTATCTGAATAGATAAAATCCTTCATTTGAACTCGATGTACTCTTTTGTATGAAGATAGACACTGCTGAAGTACTGAAGTCCAGCCGGTACTCTCAGATGTTGAGAAGCATGTGTGTGCCAATGAAGGAGACTCAGCAGGCATTCAGACCAGACAATATCATTTACCTTACGTCTAAGACTGCGGCACTCACACATAACGGCTTCTACACATGTGGACTAGACAGACAAAAACTGTTAGTGAAACGTAAACTCTCTTTCTAGCACATAGTGTTCAAACACAGACTCATGCTGACAGACATGCCATTACAATACAAACATTCAGAGCGCATGCTGTCCGTACATGTCAGTATTTGAACGTATATACTTTTTTTGTAGTGCTGTATCAAATATGTAAAATTTTGACTTGATTCTTCTCAAAAGTCATTCGCTTTTTGTCCAATAAGCAGTTGTGGTAGGCCACTACTTTGATTCACCATTTTATGTCAAATAAGATGGGAAACAGCTTCATACAAAAACTAGGCACTTTTTGAATCATTCAATAGAATATAAGTTATATAACCAACTGGCATTCACTAACTCTCTTCTTTCAGCATAAGGGTGGCACTGACGTCGATGAGATGCCTGAGATGTGTGTGTTTCTGAATGGACTGCCAAGGTCACTCTCTGAATGGGGGTTTGCACGTGTGTGTCATCGGAAGTATGCTGTGCGTAGGTGAATAACAGAGTTGTGTTAACCTGTGGTGCGTGTGAAACCCTTACAAACACACCTCCGTGGACTGGGACTCTACAGTAACGTCACCTGACTTAAGCTGACGACCACAGCATAATCGTTATCATAACTATTATTGCACACACAGCGTTTCGAGGGAGTCATTTTAAAGGGTTTTTATGAGTGTTCAATTGAAAATGCCTGACATTGTAGGCTACCAGAATTTTGTTTTGCCATTTTATATATAAATAAATATAATCTTCATTAAAATAATAGGGTGCTTGGGTAGTCAATGACTGGTGGTTTACGTGTTTTAAAGACTGAGGGGATTTGTGTGCCCCTCTGGGTCCTTTCCTAAATTATATTAATTTAACTGCAGGTACCTCTCCAAAATACTAACCAAATTGTTTTTCCCCTGACCTCATTCATTCTGAATCTGTTCATATTAACTCTTTTCCTGTCATTGACAGAATTTTCCATCATTTACTGTATGACACACAACCCTTCCCTGCTATTGACGGAATTTTCCGGCCATCCATGTTTTTACTGTTATACAGTAGGGGGCGCTATTACGCATCTTCTTAAAGGAACACAAGAAGTAATTTGTTTATTTCTTTATTTATTTTTTGGATCACTTTTACTCACGACATGCTACCCGGCAACAAAGGATTGCATTCATTATGCTAAGCTAAGCTAGCGGCGCCGGCGCTGCCAGACTAAGACAATGCATGCACTGAGACAAAAATGCATTTGCCCACCTATCTAAATGCCCACCTATCTAAATGTAGGGGAGATGGTGAATAACCCCTATTTCAAAAAACGGCGGTGTGTTCCTTTAAAGAGAACAGAATCTCTGGGTCAAAACACAGGCGGAGAAGAAGCAGAAACAAGCGATAGAAGCATTGCTTACGTGCATGTAAAAATAAGGCGATCATCAAACATTAAACAGCATATAAATCAAAATGGTTAAACTGTACAGAATGAAATGTTGACTCAGGAAGAGGTACAGGACTGTGAAGCTTTGGTGGTGTTGATGGACTTGATTTACTCCATCTGTGTTCTGATCATTGTTCTGAATCCAATCCGGACATAGTCTTTGATAAAAATGTAATTTTCTCAGCTTTTTGTTCAAAATGTTACTTTTTTTATTATTATTATTAAACTTACACTCATTCAAGTGTTGTTTTTAAAAAAAATAAAGCTTTTTTTTATTTATTGTGAAAATATATATTTTTTAATTATGGCGTTGGCAACTTTTAAAAAAACACTGGTCGGGAAAGAGTTTAACTATTTTGTAGCTAGAAACATTCTGATTCATTTTAGTGAAACTTTAATTTTCTTTATCCTTATTATTGAAGTAGACATTTACTTTTCAAATATAAGTATGAACAACTTCTTCAAAAGGTACAGTATAGAGATATTTTAAATTAACTTGACAAACTAGCTTTTTCAATGGTTCACTACAGAATCAAATAATGATTAAGAGAAAGGAGAGGAGAGAGCATGCAAGGAAAAGGAAGGTAATAAAGGGCAAGTCAAAAGCTGATCAGAGCCTTGGCAACTGTGTTACTGTAACTGAATTAGATGTCTCTGTTAAAACATGGTGTACCCCTTAAACCACATCAGGACAGGACATGAGCCACATTGTACATCATTGAGATGCTCAAGACACTGCTGCTAAAGCTGCCATTGCATGTGATTTTCTGAACCATCAAAATCAGCCTGTTTTATCATATTATCTGTGCATGGCATGGGCGGCATGAACTATCTTCCTGTAACTCGTACTGAAGCCGCAGAGGAAGAGAACACACTGCAGAGAGATTTAAAAATTAGAAAAATTTAGAAATTTAGCCTGACAAGTAGCAGCCTTTGCAGTGAATGAGAAACCAACAGAGAGTGGCACAACCAGACATTGAAAAATCCTCTTGACCTTATAACTGTTCATTCAATAATGCTTGAATAATTCAAATTTGACAAATTATACTACAATTCGCTAGGAGTGCTTGCAGGAAGTAGGGCAGCCAGAGACGAGAATAGAGACAGAACAAGAGCGGATGATTTAGAGAGAAACGAGGTCAAAGTTATAGTAAGTGGGTTATGAAAAGCACATGTATTAGGTGCTATCAAGACAGTGAAGTGCTGATGAAAGAGATTCAAGTCAAGCACAGGACCAGCTTGACCCGCTTAAGCTGTTATGAACGGCTACCACAGTCCAGAACACAGTTTGAGATAGGTTTCCACCAAGAAAGGAATGTGACATTCATGTATTTCAATAGAAATAATGTGGACATGTAGTACTCCTGTAAGTAAGAAGACATTGAAGAGAAGAACGCATTTGTGATGACTTCTCGTCTCTGCATTTACTACGAATGAACATATTCATATTACAACTGTCAACTGTTCAGGACATTACATGGTCAACCCACATATGACTTTTTCATATTAATGCCTGATTATAAACATTACCTCTTTTACCTTTTCAGGGTTTACAATTGTCAAAGTATCCTAATGGATCATTTTTATACATAAAACACTTAAACTAGCATTTACCCTTTATCTAAATGATAACATGAGAATGATAATGTAAAATACATTAAGAATCCACTCTCTATTCTCAGTTTAGAACACATACAAATTCGTTGTCTGAAGTATTTCATTGAATGACGAGACACGTGAAATTCACTCAACTACATTCACTCAAATGTAACGCATTACACAGTTTACAGACATCACCGCCGATTAACAACCACGTATGTAAACTAAGAATAATTTATAACACTAAACAATATTATCCCTTATAGATTCGAATAGTATTTATACTTTAACCAGTTATGTGGCGGACTTTCGCGCTAATCGCGGAGCATTTATGCTAACCATGTGCTCAACATGACAAACTCATGACGCACTATTCATATAGCAAAACAACTGCGTTAAACACGCACACAACTCATTCATATTATTAACAGTGTTTATGCTTAAATCTGGAGTGTGTTTCTCATCATACTTTGCCATTACCTGTAAGTAAGAAGACATTGAAGAGAAGAACGCATTTGTGATGACTTCTCGTCTCTGCATTTACTACGAATGAAGCATCACTAACTCAGTCACGGGTTACTATGCGATGCGTGCGGTGACGTCATCACGCTGGTATGCCAAGCGAAAATAATTAAATGAATTAATGTGCATAACACACACTCCTTTTTAAACATAAAGCACAAATAAGAGATTAGCAGTATTTAAAGTAATAGAAAAAAATAACATTTTACTATTATATATAGAATCGAAGAAATAAACAAACAGATTAAACTCACTATATTACACTCTCCCCCACAAAATAAAATGTCGTCCCGACATCATATTGCTTAAGTAATCAGTTACAGCAATGTTCAATTCACAGTATTTAACTCCATCCAGAAGTTGTTATATACAAATGTTAGTTTTTTTCACAACATTTTTTTTTTTTTTTTTCAGCAAACAATCACTTCACCATACAAGAGTCCGTTACTTAATAGGTAAAAGGCACTTGTTCGTAATAGTCTCAGGGTTTAGTGTCAAAAAAATGAAAGTCTTTTAGAAAAAACAGTCTCTCTTTTAGAAAAAACAGTCCATTAATTTGTCCCGGCAAAATGGCACACAAAAAAAAAAAAATCCTTCAAGCAAGAAAAAGATTCAATAAGTGTCAAAAGAGAAAGTCTCAAAGTGACTCAAAGTGTCCACAGTTTCAAGACAGCACAACAGTCCATGTCCTTAATACTGGGTAACACTCCATTGTTCATATATGTTTTCCAGGCTCTTTAGTGCATATATCAACAGTCCATATCAATTGCACCCCAAAGGCACTTGGGTAGTATAAACAGAACAGTAGATTAACTTTAATGTATGGTAGTTCACAGTTAGTAGCAAAAAGGCAGGGCTTGGTGATAATAAAAGGGTATTGTTGTCCAAGTGTTTGGGACTCTGGAATCCTGACAATAGTCACCACTCATGCTCTGCACGTTGCGACATACTGGTGTCCCAAAGGTGTCGTAAGTGAACTTTTTTGGAGGTCGTCGCATTCTCGTTGTTAACTTGTTTTGTTCCCCTGAGTGCATGTTTCTCTGTTCTTGTGTCGCCGGTGCTCCTTTCTCAACTAACTCGATTTCCTCAGACTCAGCAGTTGATCCAATCTCCTGAGCTTCCTGCCTGTCTCTTGCGTCGTTGACTTGTCTCTCTTCTCCAGGCTCAGTTTCCAATTCAGCTTGGGTAGACTGTGGATGTTGTTCATGAGCTAGTTCATGGATACCTACTGATGATTCAGGTAAGTCTGACTCCCTTGATAACACATCTCTATTTGTCTCATGTTGTCCATCTGTCCTTTTGTCTCTTTGTTGGCATTCCACCCTGAAGCTGTACTCATCTTCATCACTTTCACTGTTGGCCTCTGGCACATACTCTCTGTTCCTCCCAAGCTGACCCCTTTTTTTTCTCTGTTGGTTAGGTGTGGAGTCCTTTTTCTCTGCAATGGATGACGGTAAGTAATCGCATGGTAGAAGTAGATTTCTGTGTAAAACTCTTGACCTTCCTTTCCCCTGCTCAGGTTTCACCTCGTAAATCGGAACATCCTCCATGGCTTGACGGATTACAACATGAACTTCGTCCTCCCAGTAGTTCCTTAGCTTACCAGGACCCCCTCGCGGAGTGAGATTTTTCACAAGAACTCGGCTTCCAGGGTACAGGTCAGCACATCTTACTTTGTGGTCGTAGTTTCGCTTGTTCCTGTCAGCAGACTTTTTTGCGTGGTCCCGTGCAATCTCGTAAGCCTCTTGCATCCCTTTTGTCCAGCGTTCTACATACTCTCGCTGATTAGTGGTGCCACGATCCTGGTCAAGTCCGAACAGCGCATCAACAGGGAGTCTTGGGGAGCGACCAAACAACAGGTAAAAAGGCGAGAAGCCGGTAACCTCACATTTAGTGCAGTTGTATGCGAAGACTAGTTTGTGAAGTGCCTCCTTCCAATTGGATTTCTCTTTCTCTGTCAGCGTCTTGAGCATCTGTAGTATTGTTCGATTGAACCTTTCCACCTGGCCATTTCCTTGTGGATGGTAAGGGGTTGTCCTTGATGCTGTAATACCACTATACTTCCTTAGTTGGTCAAACAACTGGTTCTCAAATTCTCCACCTTGGTCATGGTGGATTCTTGAAGGGAATCCGAACTTAAGGGCAAAGTCATTGAACAGTCTGTCAGCCACCGTTTTGCCTGATTTTGATGTGGTAGCATAGGCTTGAACAAATCGTGTAAAGTGATCGATGACGACGAGAATGTACTCATATCCTCCTTTGCACCTATCTAGATGGAGAAAATCAATCGAGACCAGCTCAAACGGGTAAGTTGTCTTGATGCTCTTTAACGGTGCTCGTATCTCCCGGCATGGTTTTTTCTGCTTAATGCACGGACACGCCCTTAGGACATAATGCTCAATATCCTTCTGCATCTGTGGCCAGAAAAAACGGTCTCTAATAAGGCTTGTTGTCCGATCCAGCCCTTGGTGGCCCATCTCATCGTGTAGTTCCCTCAGGACGATATGCTTGAACTTGGCCGGTAACACAAGCTGAGTCCGCTGTGACGTTTTACGGTACAGTATACCATGTTCATTTAGCTGTAACTTGTCCCATTCTCGGATTAAACCCCTGAACTTTGGGTTGACTGCTCGCCACTGCTTTGAGCCTGGCCGGGACCCCGACTGTAAGTGTTCGACGATCACTTTGATGTCCTTATCGTCACTCTGTGCCTGTCGAATCTCCTCTTTTGACAATGACATTGGTGGTATTTTATCTGTGTCTCTCCATGCCATTACATCCTCGCATCTGATAGTCATGTTGGGACCCAGCTCGTCCTGGATTTCAACTGCTTGTATCATTGCTCCGATGCAATCTGATGGAAGCTCCTCAGTGTACGCTTTCATCACAGTCTCTACGTCCAACGGCATTCTAGACAACGTGTCTGCATCCACATTCTCTCTTCCTGGCCGGTAGCGGATTGTGAAGTGGAAGTCCGCTAACTCACCGACCCATCGACACCCGGTTGCATTGAGCTTTGCAGACGAGAGTACATAGGTCAACGGATTATTATCGCTGTACACAGTGAAAGTTGGGGCGTAATACAAATAGTCCCTGAATTTTTCAGTCACAGCCCACTTTAGGGCGAGGAATTCCAGCTTCCCGCTGTGGAGGTGGTAGTTCTTCTCAGCCGCTGTCAATGTTCTGGACCCATAAGCAATCACCCTCAACTTTCCACCTTGCCGTTGATATAGAACAGCCCCCAGACCTTGATTTGATGCATCTGTATGCAGGATGAATGGTTCAGAGAAATCTGGAAACCCTAACACGGGTGGTCGGACCAAGCACTCAATCAGTTTCTCCAAGACTTCTTGGTGATCCGCTGTCCATTCAATTCGCTGATTTGATGGCACCCCAGAACCCTTCTTGTTCCTTTCCGTCCTTTTCTTGGCCCTTGCTGGACTTTCCCCATCATTGGCTTTGCCCTTCAAAAGGTTATACAGCGGACTGGCGATTCTTGAAAAATCCTTTATGTACCGACGATAGTAGCTGAGCAGGCCCAAAATCTTACGTAGCTCGCCTACAGTGCCTGGTCGCTTCTCCTTCAGAGCTGTTACAGCAGCCGTATCCGCTGGGTCCAGGCGACTACCCTCTGCAGACACAATTCTGCCCAGGTATCTCACTTCGTTCTTGAACATGTCACATTTCCGTGGTTTTAGTTTAATCCCATGGGCACATAGTTGCCTCAGTACTCTCCTCACTGCCTCCACTTGGTCATCAAATGACTTTGTGAAGACCAAGATGTCGTCCAGATATGGCACGCAGATCTCGTCTCTCATTCCCTCCAAACATTTCTCCATGAACCGCTGGAACGCTGCTGGAGCATTCATAAGGCCAAAGGGGATGCGAATCCATTCATATAAACCCCAGGGGGTTGTGAATGCTGTTAGGGGCCTGCTCTCTGGGGTCATGAAGCCTTGGTGATACGCCTTCCCTTGGTCGAGCAGAGAGAACCAAGAATTGCCCCCCAGGCCATCTAAGATGTCCTGTACTCGAGGAATCGGCTGTCTGTCAGGTACTGTCTTCCGATTCAGGTCCCTGTAATCAATACACAGTCTGAGGCTGCCATCCTTTTTCCGGACACACACAATTGGCGAAGAATAAGAGGAGTTGGACTTTTCTACCCACCCTTGAGCCATTAAGTCCTGTAGGTAGTCTTTCATCTCCTGATACAAGGGCTTTGGAACTGAATTGTATGTCCGAGCTACAGGTGTATTGTCGTTCAAGGAAAGACTCATTTGAAGTCCCTTTGCGCAACCAATGTCGTCGTCGGATTTTGAGAAAGCTTGGCATTCCTCCCTTAACATCTGCTTCACTTGTTGTTGTTGCCGTGCAGTTAGATGGCTCAAGTCGACCGGTGGGTCCCACAGGCTGTTTTCCTCTGTTCCCCTTGGCATTTCCTCAACCGTAACCTGAGTCACAGATCCTGTTCCCCTTGGAGAGATCATAGTCGCAGGTAAGACTGATTTAACTGGTTGCACTATGCCCAGCTCCACTCTACCTCCTAGGATAATATCGTGGTCGGTCTCGTTCTGCACGCTCAGAGTGACTGACGGGCGGGCACCTTTTTTCACCTCCAGCAGAGTGTCAAACAGTTCTAGGCCCTCGGGGTGTTGAGGGTTGACGCATGGCTCAAACAGCAACACACTGTCTTGTCTCACATGTGGCATTTTAACTTTGCACTGTATTTGCATGATTGTGCGCTTTGGTATGTTCACAGATCCCTGGGCAGTACTCACTGTATACTCGCCGAGATCATCAGCTGTCACCAGATTGATGAAGGTATGGACTTTGTCTCTTTTCAGGTTGGGAAATGCGCTTACAACGGTTTGGTACAGCTGCCTGTTAGTCACTTTGTCTGAATTGTCTGTATCTTTTTGTTTCATCACTTGCTCGATTACATTAAATCCAATGATAGGTTTAGGAAGTTGCTGACCCTTTAGAACAAGCACAGGAATGACTAATTCTTTCACTCTTTCAGCAGGGGAGGCCAACTTAAACGTCACCTCAACCCATCCTCCATACGGCATGTCAGTACCATTGGCTGCCACAAGGTGTAGACGTTCAGGCGTTTCTGTGGCTTCGGAAATATCTCTCAGTCTGACTTCTGGTATGTAGCTGTCTTTCCACTGCTCATCAATAATACACACCTGGGAGCCTGTGTCCCATAAAGCCTCTGTCTCATGTCCTTGCAAATAGCAGGTCACAAGACATTGTTTGCCCACTAAAGACGTGACTGCGGAATGCTTGTTAACTTGGCAAGGGGCTGTTAAAATACTATCAAGGGACTGAAAATCTAGCTGACTATGATGGTTAATGCTTCGTTTCTCATGTTTTTGGGACTTCTCTACCGCTCGGATCACACCCTGTCCCTTGGGGGCAACCCGCTCCGGTTTAACGGAGCTCCTGGCTGAGGCCTGGTGCCTTTACTCCTACAGCCAGCTGAGAAGTGCTCATTGCTGCCACAGTGGTAACAATGGGTGCAAGGTTCCTCTGCTTTACGCTGCTGGCAGTGGAAACATTGTCTGGCTCGTGAAGGACGGGGCTGGCGGAACTGATAAGGGTGCTGTTGTGGTGACACCATATACTGCTGGGGATAATACTGTGATGCTACAAAACTCGAAGGGTGAGTTGCATAATTGATGGACATGGGATGCTGCTGAGGAGAAGGATACACATATGGCTGTCCCTGGTGAGTCTCTGGTACTGTATAACGCTGACTCGACTGGAGATAATGTTCTGGTGGAACAGAAGAGCACTGAGCTGGCTTTGCAGGTGTAAGAGGTATGTTCTGTTCCCTCACCTGTCTTTGACTTTGTGAGAACTGGTGTGGCAGCGTGTATGGACCTGCCTGTTGTGGACATGTAGCTGTATCTGGTTTCCAGTTCTGATGCTCTTGGACTGGGGTCCATCCTGATGTCTGTTTGGACATTGCTGCTGTTGGTTCTTGGTTATAGGCTGCAAA
The DNA here is from genome assembly GCF_949152265.1 of Phoxinus phoxinus. NCBI lineage: Eukaryota > Metazoa > Chordata > Actinopteri > Cypriniformes > Leuciscidae > Phoxinus > Phoxinus phoxinus. Next base: position 28,581,772 of record NC_136891.1, read on the forward strand.
ACACTGCTGAGGAACAGATACGGGTTGTTGCATTGTCTCTTTAATTTGCATGATATCATCACTCAGGCTTTTCAGTTGTGACATTAAATCGAACTTAACTGGTTTGGGCTGGAATTTTTGTTCAGGGACAGGTTCGTTTAGCTGTACAGCATGAACAGTACCACTCTTTTCATATTTTCGCTTGTTTTGTCTTTCAGATTCATTGGAACAAGCGACATTGAGTTTTTCCAGCAGCACTTCATCTGGAACAGTGGGATCTGACAAGCATTGTTGAAGGTCGCTCTGGATGCGATCATTTTGCAATCCGGTCAAGACTGTGTGCAGAAACATATTCTGGACTAAAGCAGGATCGTATTTTAAACCTGAGTCATCTTCCTGAGACGCAAACAGAATTTTCTGTCTAAGATCAAGGGCTCGTATTAGGAAGCTTTGTGGCGGCTCTCTATTTCGCTGTGCTTCAGTGGTGAGCTGCTTATATAGTTCAGTAGCATTTTTCTCCTGATAATGAGAGCGAAGTATTCGTCTCAGCATTGGGAGTGTCAGCCCTGCCTTCCCCTCAAGATAGCTCCGCAGCTGAAGCCCTGGTGTGATGGCTCTGATGACAGAATCTATTATTTCCTGTTCTGGATAGCCCTTATTGAGTCCACTTTCTATCTGCCGGGCCAGACTGGAAAATGAGAGACGATCCTTCTGTCCTGGGTCTCCTATTAGACCAGAAATTTTAAAGTCTTTCTGCCACGCTGAGTTCACTGGTCTATGTAATGCGGGTGGAGAATAAACTGGCCCATGGTCTACATATGTCTGTCTGTTTCCTGTATTCTGTGGTACGATGGGGCTAATGTGCATGGCAGAAAACAACTCAGCTGCACTTTTTCCATTTTCTGGCATATTTCTCTGTACTGTGTTAACCTCTCCAGGTTTATTTTCCTCTCTCTGTGACCCTGGTTCAGACGCATTGACTGTAATTCCCATGAGCTGACTCAAATTGTCATTAATTGTCAAAAGTTCGGCCATGCCGCCATCTTCTAACTCATCTAGCTCAGTTCTCAGAAGATAGTTACTGAGGCAGTTCAACAGGGACAACCGAGTCACAGTTGGCTCATCCTCTCGTGTTAGGTGAAGAGAGACACTGAGTTTTGCCAGTTTTTCACATGAAAGCGCACATAACTTCTCACCAATTTCATCCTGAAGACGTTTAAGCTCCTCCATTTTGGGCTGCAGTGTAGACAGGGTGTTGAGAATGGGGTTTACCTTACTGACTTGACCTTGTGACTACTGGCAACAATTCCACGTGTGCACACTGCTCAATCAGTCTTTTCCACCACTCGTCCTGCACGCCTCACACTGCTGCTCATCCGGGTTTACTAAGAAGGGGACGATGTTGCTTAATGGGCTCTACCAGTCAAGGAGTCACTCCATCGAACATCAATCCCAGCGGTGCCTCCAAATTTGTAGTACTCCTGTAAGTAAGAAGACATTGAAGAGAAGAACGCATTTGTGATGACTTCTCGTCTCTGCATTTACTACGAATGAACATATTCATATTACAACTGTCAACTGTTCAGGACATTACATGGTCAACCCACATATGACTTTTTCATATTAATGCCTGATTATAAACATTACCTCTTTTACCTTTTCAGGGTTTACAATTGTCAAAGTATCCTAATGGATCATTTTTATACATAAAACACTTAAACTAGCATTTACCCTTTATCTAAATGATAACATGAGAATGATAATGTAAAATACATTAAGAATCCACTCTCTATTCTCAGTTTAGAACACATACAAATTCGTTGTCTGAAGTATTTCATTGAATGACGAGACACGTGAAATTCACTCAACTACATTCACTCAAATGTAACGCATTACACAGTTTACAGACATCACCGCCGATTAACAACCACGTATGTAAACTAAGAATAATTTATAACACTAAACAATATTATCCCTTATAGATTCGAATAGTATTTATACTTTAACCAGTTATGTGGCGGACTTTCGCGCTAATCGCGGAGCATTTATGCTAACCATGTGCTCAACATGACAAACTCATGACGCACTATTCATATAGCAAAACAACTGCGTTAAACACGCACACAACTCATTCATATTATTAACCGTGTTTATGCTTAAATCTGGAGTGTGTTTCTCATCATACTTTGCCATTACCTGTAAGTAAGAAGACATTGAAGAGAAGAACGCATTTGTGATGACTTCTCGTCTCTGCATTTACTACGAATGAAGCATCACTAACTCAGTCACGGGTTACTATGCGATGCGTGCGGTGACGTCATCACGCTGGTATGCCAAGCGAAAATAATTAAATGAATTAATGTGCATAACACACACTCCTTTTTAAACATAAAGCACAAATAAGAGATTAGCAGTATTTAAAGTAATAGAAAAAAATAACATTTTACTATTATATATAGAATCGAAGAAATAAACAAACAGATTAAACTCACTATATTACAGACACTTACAATTCTTTCACCGTTCACGTGTTTGACTGGTAAAAGTAGGTCGTGAGTCTGTTTTTGTAAGGTAGAGCATGATGAATCACTGAATTGAAGTTGTGTGATGTAAACGATAGAATGAATAAGCACGGATAGTGGCCCTTAATGCAACGAGCTTGTTATTGATAAGGTGTTCCCTGTTGAACAGACTAGCTTATGAATTTCCATGCTGGTTAGACCTGGTGAACCTACACAATAGCCTGCAATAGTTTTCTTTCAACAGGGTTTTGGGCAAAAACGTGCAACGCATCTCACATGCACATTTGTTTATATATCCGTAATCATTAGAGGACCGTCTCTATATTATTTCTAGGTCACTGAAACGAAAAATCAAAATGCATCATGCACGCTTACAGACCTAGAATTATATTGGTCTTCATCCATTCAGGCGAAGCGCAGTAAAGTGTGTACCAGCTTTATTTTTAACACTTAAATTGCTGAGGCATAAAAGTATCATTTGCTATACTTCGTCTTCATCAACACCTGCACACACATACAGTGACACTCTCGGTGTGAAATGGTCAGGGTGAACCCCTGTGCCCCGGCGCACATTGAACACTTTGTAATACTGTTGCTATGGCAGCCAACTCTGACTCTCAGATGACTAAATCTTAATATGTCACATTTCAGGTGCACCATGGGAATCATGCACTCCTCTTAATCCCATTTTCCTCCCCTCTTATTGGATTTAATTCACTCAAGCACTTAAAAACAACATGAAATGCCATTTGCAACACATTTTTCTACTGCAATTTCCTGGGGGTATATTCAGTGACAAAAAAATGCACATCTGATGTGACATGTAATTTTTGTATAACTGACATTGAATAGCAGGTTACTGTGTCTGTCCACTAACAAGCAAATGCTTAGATTAGATTAGTAGATTAGAATACTGCTGCTAAATGTTTCTTAAATCACACTTAAATTAGGACACTCTCTATTTTACTTTCTCTGCCGTTAGTTTGGTGGTTGAAGGGTGTCACAGCGGTCATGAATTCATGCATACACAAATACGCAGTGTGTTTATAATAAGACTCAACAGGGCACGTTCAGATGGATTGCAGATGGGTCTTGGGAACACTTTGTCTTCTGGTTGCAATACACACAAAGTAACCCTTTAATTTCTCCCTTGCACTTTTCATGCCTCCCAACTTTTTTTATTTGTTATACCTATACCTTTGCCTCTACCACCTTTTATGTATTTACTTCAATAAACGCATTGAATACACTCGGTTTTTTATTTATTTATTTGGTATTGACTTGCTTGTAAAATAAAAGCCTCAAGACAAAAAAACAGAATGATTTAAAATGTAATTATGTGAAAGTAATTAACTGCCTAATAGTTAATGTACCTTGCCCTGATTTCATCAAGTGAATAAATGAAGCATTAGGCTTTATAGCACAGCTCAACCTGTATTGTAGTCAAATTTAATTTATTATTTCCCATAAAGTTTACATTTGGAGGTCCACATTTAATGCTAATCATTTTTAAATAACACACATAGGGCTAATAAATGACCTTTTCTCAGCCTAAACAAGGGCTCTAAGTGACTTTAATTTCATCAGAGGGCCCAATCAGAGCCAATTAGCCTGATTAACGTGATTCTAGTATGCTGTTATTCAGGCTATTCAGTCATAAACAGATATTGTACACACACATACAGTGTACAAAAGGATCAAATCCATGACTCTTAAAGGAACACGCCGACTTTTTGGGACTTTAGCTTATTCACCTTATCCCCCAGAGTTAAGGTCCTTGCACACTACTAAAGTCCGAAATTTTCGCATGCGTTTTTTCGTATTCGTGATTCGGTGGCTCTGAATTGTCAAAACACCATTCAAAATGCTGCTACGGATGCGAAAAACGCAGAAAAAAGTTTCGCAGGCAGTGTGCAAGCGTGATTGACATAACGTAAGGTCGTATTTATTTTTTAACGTACGAAAATTTCGGACGCGAATTTCGGACTCTCGGTGCAAGGACCTTTAGATAAGTCCATACCCTTTTCATCTCCGTGCGTGCCGCACGTCACTCTGTCTGACGTACCCACCGCCAGCCTAGCTTAGCACAAAGACTGGAGGTAAACGGCTCCAGCTAGCATACTGCTCCCAATAAGTGACAAAATAACGCCAACATTTTCCTATTTACATGTTGTGATTTGTATAGTCACAGCGTGTACAAATAACAAGGTCACATGAGACACAGCCATCTTCTAACCGTATACATACTGGGAACTATATTTTCAGAAGGCGAAGCACTGCTACTTCTGCGGAGTGATTAGCGCAACACTCTGAGCGAACTCTCTGCTCCTCACCACGGGGCTTCTCAGGCGCTGCGAGCTAATCACTCCGAAGAAGTAGCAGTGCTTCGCTTTCTGAGAATAGTTCCCAGTATGTATACGGTTAGAAGATGGCTGTGTCTTAGGTGACCTTGTTATTTGTACACGCTGTGACTATACAAATCACAAGATGGACTTATCTAACTCAGGGGATACGGTGAATAAGCTAAAGTCCCCAAAAGTCGGCGTGTTCCTTTAAAGGACTGGTTTAAACTATAACCTCAGATACAGGATAAATGGGCACAAAGCCTTTCCAATATTGTCTTAGCATTGTTTTTGTTGTTGTTTTTAAATATCACAGCTATGAATATAGTTATTTTATAATAGTGAACAAATTAAATCAGAAACCAAGGTTTTAATGTAAACAGTAACAGTGCTCAATGTCCCTCGCCAGACACAAATTTCTCATGACTAAATGTGGCTTTCCTTTTATTCTGCTCCTTTGAACAATCAGTGTCTGTGAGAAGGTACAGAACATAAAATCAAAAGCACATGTTCAGTATACACAAAGTCTGTCAGCATTTCTCATGATTGACAGAGCTGACTAATGTCCTGCATTTTGGACTTTTCATTCTGGCAAAAGCTCTAGACACTAAACAAAATCAGTCTCAATGTTTGGCTCTTTTATGACATAAAAGCTTTAACCTTACAATTCAAAAGAAAAATTGGCCTTTAGGTCACTTTATTTTTAAGTGACTTGGTCACATGAACTCTGCTAGGCCTAATTGTATGTTATGCACTGTGGCTCAGTTCAGAATAACATACTATCATATTGATCATATTTCTTTCATATAAAGATATGCCAGAAAATACATCACACATACACTGCACTTCACACAATACACCAGTGTTTCTAAAACTTTCTGACTCAAAGGTTATCGTCTAACACAATTTTTGAAGGTCCGCCATTATATTGGTTAAGATACCTTCTTACCTTCATTTCTGTAGACAAAGCTGCTTGTATCTTTTACTTTTTATTGAGTGTTGATATTTAATCAACCCGAGTGATTCCAGATTCAAGTTTCAAAAACTGTATGTGAAACGGACACCAGCTGGTAAGAACTGTGCAGGTAAACCTCACTCCCCTGATCTCAAGAGGCGCACGCGAAAGACGTTGGAGGCTGCGTGACCCGTGTTAGGGTGCCTTCCTTCTGATAGCAGAAAACGCCGGTTCAAAGCTCGCCCGCAGCACTGCAACTAGAAATGGAGATGTTACATATGTTCTTCAATAAAAATGGGTAGCAATTTATTTTACAGTTCATGTGCATACTATGTACTTATTATAGCAATTGCAATAACTTGGTTATAATAATAGGAACTAGCCCTGAACCCACCCATAAACCTAATCTTAACCCTAGTTACAGTACTTTCTTGGGTAAGTACACTGTAAGTACATGAACTGTAAAATAAAGTGTAACCAAAATATTAGCCCTTGAGGAAAAAGAAAGGGAAAAAATAAATAAATAGGATTTCTTTAGCATTTTTTTAGCATTTTAATTAAGTTGCAATTATTTCATTAAATTAAAAACAAAATCTATAAGACATCCTGTGGCCCTATTTGGAAGTTTGCTAAGGCCACATAATGCGCTCTGCACCCCTGCTTGAGACCCGCTGCTATGCCATCTAGTTTGTGATTTTTCAAAGAGTGGTATGACCTCAAATGGAGCTTCTTTTTTGTTACAAGGTAACATTCAATGTTTTCCGGTTAAGGGAACATACATTATAAATCCACATTCCCTCATTTGTTGTTGCTTGTAGCTTTAGCATTTTAGCTTAGGCCGAGATTCAAAAGGCCCAACGTGGCCTTATCAAACATTTTGCACATGAAAAAAAATAATATATATATATGATGTGATGATGCATTCACCTCATTTGTAAGGTGCTCTTCTCTACATTAAACTTCTTGAAGAGCAATATTGTATAGGCTTACATCATCTATACAAAGTGTCAAATATTGTCGAAGTATACCAAATGTGAAGAAACCTGGTTTAGACCAGCCTGAAACAAGTCAGTTTAAAGAACAGTATGGCATCTATCCACACACATATCCTGTCTGCCCACATCTCAACCTCTGCTAGAGCAGGACGAGGTGAAGTGTGTGTTATGTCTGACAGCGATCCTCTGCATGAGATGAATTTTTGTTTTGTCCTCCTGCAAAATGTAAAAGGATCCTACATAATTCAGCTCTTTGTTCCATCGATGACCTGGAGAAGGTCAAGACGTTTTTTTTTTTCTCCATTTACAAGCAAACTTCAAAGTGCTTGTGTGTGTGTGTGTTTGACAGAGAATATATAAAGCTGTGGGTTGCACTGGATGAAAGTGATCATCATTCATGTGAGAGCAACACAAAGAGACAGATAGAAGGAGAGCGAGCGGGAAAGGAGGAAGCATGTTTCTGAATCAGAGACACTGAGAGAGATTATTTATGTGATAGCCTTTGCTGGTCCAAGCTGGTTTGGTGTTGGTCCAGCCATGTTATTTGCCAGCAAAAAATTATTTCTGATGAAACTTGACCACATGAGGCTCGCTGGTTAAGATGATTTGGGACACAAGCATCCCACATCATCAAAAACAATGGAGGTGAGAGACTGTTTTCGACACTCCTCAGATATAAACATAGGGCCTACTTGTTATGGCACCTCTTCATGAAGGGTAGTAGTTTTTCACTGCTGTGTTCTCCAAACACATCTTGTTATTCCCCTCTGAAAAATGTCCAAGTCATTCAGCCTGAAACCCCTTTCCTCAGTAAGAGTTCTCTCTGCCAAAAAACATGTAGCTTGCATGAACGTGGCCCATCCTGTCCAATCCTGTACGACATTTTACATCTGGGTCACATCAAAGTAACCAGACATGGTTCTGGAAGACAGCCGACTGGCACTTTGTCCAGATCCAATCACAGTCTCAGTATGGCCCAACTCTCTAACATCCCCCATCTATGGTACAGGCCAAAAATAGAGCAAATGTTCTTGTTTGGGTTTAAATTTCATGACATAGAGGTTGTTTGTTACGCTCAGAGTACGAAGCTATATGTGCATGTGTATTCTTCTGCCAATGCCGATAAAACACTGAACTTAAATACTCTGGCAGACTTTCCTTCACTTATTCAATGGCACCGCAACACCAGCACCAACATCCAGAATGAATGACTCTGAGACTTAAGAGTTCTTTTTACTGAATAAAAATAGATACAACTAATCAGGGGTGCGTTTCCAAAAAGAATTGTTAGCCAACTATGGTGGCAAGTGCCATTGAACTCTATTGGTAACGACAGAACTTACGACCATAACGCTTTGGGAAACGCACCCCAGTGTAGTTACTGACTTTGGAGGTTTCACCATGACAACAACTTATTGGTCTTTAAAGATATCTGGCATTAATTTAGTGATCAAATTTAGCACTCTTATGGAAATATTTGTAATTACCATTTAAATCTGACTCATTTTCAAATTGTTTGTCATAAATCAACATCTCAAGAAAATGTTTTGGGGTTTCTAATCAAAATATGACTTTGTGTTACAAAACAGGGCATTGATTTCATACATGTCCACTGTAGAGGACACCAGGACTTACATCATGTTTTTATCAGGCCTTTTGGGAGACTTTTTTAAATTATTTATCAATATTCCTATGATATATTAGATATTATTATGAAAATGTTGTTACTCCCATATTGCACTTCTTTTTTCATTACATGTTGCCATGTCATTAATCTGCTAATGTGATACTGTGTATAGATATATTGTATTGAATGGGGAAACCTATTATGGTAATTTCCCCCACATATTGCATAAAGTAAAATTGTAGTTGAATCAATTCATTCTGTTGTATCTTTCATAGTTGAGAGAATCAACATTATACAAGGTTTAGTTACCGGTAAATGAAATCCTGAAACCTAAAAATGTATTGGTGAATGAAAAAAAATCCCATTATTTTTGCCTATGTCATGTCATGTCTTTTTGTTCACAAGTCCTGGTATGTTAGCATAACATATGAATAATATATATTTTTTCAAAAAATATATTTTTGTCCAGTTGATTCTTATGCCTTAAATAATGTAATTACATGAAAAATACTTCACAAAACTTTATATATGTGATCATTAAACAGAATATAAATCAAAACTGACAAATGCCGAATGACTGAGGAAGAGGTACAGGACTGTGAAGCTTTGGGTGAATAACTCAACTCAAGCTTTGAGTTGATAGACTCGATTTACTCCATCTGTGTTCTGATCATTGTTCTGAATCCAATCTGAATGTAGTCTTTGGCAAAAATTTGATTTTCTCAGCTTTTTGTTCAAAATGTTGCTTTTTTAAGTGTTGGTACAAAAAAATGCATGAAGGTAGAAAAAAAACTATTTTTTATTTAAGCAGAGGGTCTTTTTTATATATATTGTATGTTCAGATATGCATACAACAAAATATTCTGGGGGTCATGAAACTTGTGAAAATGATTACAAATGCTGGCGCTGGCTGGCAAAGTTTCTCTAAAACATTGGCAGGGAAAGAGTTCATGTTAGTTTAATGCATTAGCTTATTGTAAATTGTTACCATGTATTCCTTACAAGTAAAAGAATGAATAAAGCTATCAAGGAAGCAGAATCCTGGTTCCTCTTGGTAGCAAAGTGCTGAATTGGCAAAATAATTAATATGAGCTACATTCACAATATTTAGAAGAACAAAAGCCACAACGGTTTATAATTATGGTCCAATACTTGATTCAGGCATAGAAAAAAAAAAATTCCCTTGAAATTTTATTCCTGTAAAGCCTGTGCTTTCTTTCTGAAAGGAAAGTAATTGTTCTCTCCCTTTTTAAAAAATCATGTAATATATCTATTACCATAATGTATGAAATTCAGTTTCCTCTTCATCCTGTCTGTTCCTTCAATCACAATGAAATTCACAATGCATAGAAACTGTAACTAAGGACACAGTTTGTGTAATGAAACCATTAATCACTTCTGTGCCTATACATTTTACTTCGCCCTGAATGTTAGATAACCTAACTCCTGTTTCAAGTTTTACTGTTTCAAACTACTGTTTTAAGAATCTGTCTTAATGTCATTTTCTATGTCGACGGTCAGACCTCGCTCTAAACTTACGTCAACACAGAATTAAATGCATTATGTTGCGTTTATAATCAGATTTATTGAGCATTGATGTTATGCCTTCTTATTTATGAGTGTTTCTTTTATTTCAGGCACTTTTATATCCCAGGAGTTGGTTTTATTAAAACTTACAATAAATGTTTTATCTTTTTGTTATATAAAGGGAACCTTTTGTCCTATCATTTAATTTCGCTACTTTTCAAATGCCAGTTATTTACTGATATATTTTGGTTTTAAAATATGACAATCCTATGTATATATATATATATATATATATATATGTACACTTTGGCCATATATACTGTATATGCAGTAGTCAACATTTGAAGTGGATCAAAACCTTTCATTAAAGTTATACAACAATATCCGTTCTTGTCTTATGACAACTTTTTTGATCCACTTCAAATGTTGACTACTATATACAGTATATATGGCCAAAGTGTACTTGTTTACCAAGGAAACAGTGAAAGGTATGGAATAAAATTAGAAAATTTATATACATATTTTTCAATGTTCATATTTTCACATCTAAAGTGTTTAAAAATATTTGTGCACTGTAAAACAAAAAAATTTCACCTATTACAACTTAAAAACGTCATTTAAACTGAAAATATATTCATCGGACTTTTTAAAATCTTGCTAAACAAATGATCTCATACGATTTATATATTTTTTTAAACTTGAGTTAATAGCTTATAAAAAAAAATGTATAGTCTATTTATAATTTATCAAATGCTAGTGAAGAAATTAGCTAGGCAAAAGAGTCAGACATTTTATTCCAAACAATGTCCATTTCCAGGGGAAAAAAAAGCTAAAAAAATATATATTCACCATGTATCTTTCTAAAGATTAGTAAGACATTTCTAACTGACCAAATCTTTTAGATTCATATCTTGATTTTTTTTTTTATTGTCTTAATTTTCATGCTTGTTTCTTCATAATTTAACCAATTTTAAGTCATCTTGGTTGAGAACCACTGCACTGAGGGGACAGACCTATATGGCCATGTGTCAGAGCTCTGTGTTGTACAAGAGTGACAGGCCCTTTCCATGTGTGGTAAAAGTAAGTGGCTGTGCAGCTCTGGGGCCCTTTGTTTGTTAGCTCAGCTAGTTTATTTTACCCCCTTATCAGATGCTGTAATCACAGTAATCCTTTTATTGCAACATCTGCATTCAAACTTACATCATTGTCTATATAGTGGTTCCTCATGATCCAAAAATGGATCGCAGGTCTGTTCTGATGGCCACAGACAACAGGGAAATGCTAACAATATCCTTTGCAGTAAATCAGAAAGATGCCAATACAAAGTGAGTGACCCCTCTATCTCCCAAACACAATGAACAGAGAATGTAAGTTAAAGGAAAATGTCCCCGATTTCATTAATTACATATTTAAGTCCAATGATAAATATGATGTGAAGACACAAACGGCATGTTTTGAATGGTACTTATGCAACAAGCATGAAATCAGAAACTCAAATGTAGAAACCAAACACATTTCTGCATATTGTTTAGGCTATGTAATGCATCGTAATATTAATATGTTTGTATTGAATTGTTACCTTGCAGAATCACTTATATTTCAAGACTGATAATTATATTCAAGGAAGTTACTAAATTCATTGCAAATTCTGGTAAATATCCTTTGAATTTCAACATTTAATATTCAAATCACAGCACAACCAAAACTAACATTAGAGATGCTGTCTTCCAGCTCCCATCTGGAAGATAAAAGCATCTCTAATGTAAGTTTTTGGTCATGTGCATGGCTTGTCTTGAACAACCAAGATAACTTTGATGGTCATTACTAGAGAAGTTATACCGCAGGACTGAGTCTAATCTTGACACTGCCAGAGTTGCATAGGTCAAACTTATCACAATGGTCATTAAGCATGTAAAACTTAAAGACTTCAGATTTTAGCCTAGGATCAAAGGAATCTTTTAGGATTCGCAAAATTAAAATTTGCTAGTCTCGCCAAGAAAATAAATGCACAGACCCAAATACAGATGAATCATAAAGCATCTCTTTATTGTTTACAAGCCATACGTTTATAAACGTATATAAATACAGTTTACAATAGTAACACCACCACTCATTTCAGGGATGCTCCAAACACAGTGATAAAATTAGCTCCACTCATACTGCATCACTACCATGAGGAACATGCCACCACGATCACTGAACACATGTGCCCCAGGAATGAAGCCATCAATGGGATCTGTTGAGAAACAGAGGAACACCCTTATTCCACTTTCAAAATCAAGACAAATCAGATTACAGATTGAATTCGGATATAAATGTTTCTTGCGACAGGATCCAGGAACAGAGAAGTGACCTCTGACCTAGGTTTTAGCAAGAGTAGCTTACTGTACCCCCCTATTATGGCCACTAGAGACACGGACAGCCTCCAGAGGGCAAAGCAAAGGAGGGAACGTTTCAGACTGGTTGTAGAAATACTCACCCAATGACTGTGGTTCTCCTGTGTTCTGCCTTCGCGATTTATTAGCTACAAAATAAATACAGACATGAGCAGGCATCTTATCACAGAATTAGCACAACTACAAAAATTGTTTCTCCCGACAGGATCCGAAGCAAGGATTGTTAAGCCAATACTTCAGGTTTATGAGAGAATTCATCTACCCCTCCGTGTTGATCACTCAAGACATACAGGACTTGAGTGTGCAATGAAAGGGGCTAACAACTAGAAAAACATGTATATAACTTACCGAAGAATTTTTAGAGAAGGATTCTTCAGCACGAGTGTGGCCTTGGCTCAGGGCCGAACCTATATAGGAGCCTAGACATGATTTAAAAAAAAAAAAAAAAAAAAAAAAAAAAAAGGACATTAGTAAAAAAATGCACGACTAACTACTACAAAAATTGTTTCTCCCGACAGGATCCGAAGCAAGGATTGTTAAGCCAATACTTCAGGTTTATGAGAGAATTCCTCTACCCCTCCGTGTTGATCACTCAAGACATGCAGGACTTGAGTGTGCAATGAAAGGGGCTAACAACTAGAAAAACATGTATATAACTTACCGAAGAATTCTTCAGCACGAGTGTGGCCTTGGCTCAGGGCCGAACCTATATAGGAGCCTAGACATGAGGATTGGAAGAAAAAAAAAGGACATCAGTAAAAAAAAATACACAAACTAATATTATGTTTTAGAGTAGAGCTTCCCTTGAGCAAGATCTGGAGTAATAAGATAAATATTTTCCCCTTTTGTTCGTCACTGAGGACCTTAAATTAAAAGTTGAGAAACACATATTTACCGTTATGGTGAACATCATCGAAACTTGCACGTTTCTCTTCAGTCAGGGGGTTCAGACAGACAAACTATTTAAAAGAAAGAAAACGCATGAATGTAATATGCATCAGCGGGGACACAGGCCACAGGCCGCGCATTCACCACGTGCGTCCTCGAGCCACACGTGACCTTCCTGCACATCAACTTAACCCTTCCACATTGTGATCATGGTTTAATATCAAGATGTACAACATGTTTTATTAAGCCTTTCCTGTTTTTCTACTGCCCATTTCACTTATTTTCTGTGTATTTTCGATGCTAATCTAATTGTAACTGTTCTAGTAAACAGACTATTTACTGCACAATTTAAATGTAAATGTAAAATGAAGCATAACCTCAGACATATAAGGAAAAAAGTATTCCAGTACAAATATCTGTGAATTAATGCAGACACTTACCAGCGCCCATGTTGCGTCCGATCCTGAGTGAGCTCTCTGCGAAATGAGCACGTGTGACTGCTGCGTGGAATTATGGGATATTTAAAGAGACCGCCTCCATTTCATTTCCGCGATTCAGTTCATTTAAACGGTTCATGTAGACAAAACGATTCCAAGAATCGTTTGGACGAGAAAAGATCCGACTCAAAAGAACTACAATTCACGAATCAGATCTCGAAATCCAGCGGTAAAGTAAATGAATGACAGTCAGCAGAGAATGAGACCGTCTTTAAAACAACAGGGTCATATTCTCAAACTATTTCTCAAGAAATTCCCTTTTTATACATTCGCATTTAAACTATTGCGCCTGATATTTGTATGTATGTATTAGTGTATGTGGTGTACAACACACCTCATGTTACCGTTTCGAAGAAATGTATAATTTACCTTTATAGTTTCTTCATAATTCACTATGCATTTTGAATGTACTGTAAAGTTGTGAACTGTGGGACAACCCCATTATATGGACAACCCGCAGAAGACCACACTATCTAATCCTAATTCTATTGGCCACAACGAAAGTTCGAACGAATGTTTTCGATATTCATTGGTAAATCATCCTGTCAATCAACTGAGCAGCGTTTCATGTCGTATACAACAAATGCACCAATCGCGTCTCAGTGGGCGGTGTTTAATCGCTAATCCAGGATGTGAATGTTTCGTTTAGTACGTACAACTGGCAAAGATGTTTACAATAAATATATTCTGTATTTTTATTCTTAGTTGCAGTGGCCATGAAGAAAACAAATAGCCGTAGACGTTTATCTCTCGCTTTGTTTGCACTTTGCATGAGCACCAGCGGGAATTGAATGGTCACTGATTGCTGTCCTCGGTTGGGATTGCAGCTTGGCCTGTCAGTGTACTGCTGTTACTATCATGTTTAATTCATAAAGATGGCAACGAGGGGCACCTTATAAACTAAATGACTGTCAGAAACATCGCCTCCATTTGTAATATGGTAAGTGAGTGGATACTGCGCTTGCTAGCTCTTACGTAATGATGGTTGAATGGCTTTCCTCGCAATCAGGTGCATGACCTCATTTATGAGCTGATGTATGCATGGATCACCGCTGTAATGAACATATCTATCATAACTAGAAACATTTACATGCTCAAATAATGACCTGAAAGTTTAAGAAATTGCATAGAATGTCTTTACCTAAAGGAAAATAGCAGTATACCCCTTTATGTTTTGATAGCTCAGGTTAGTGTCTTTGTTTTTATCTTGGATTTTTAAATACAACAGTCTCAGTGATAAAATAGTATGCTAGTCTGTTTTTAATAGGTATCTATAATTTTTGCTTCCTAAAATGTAAATGAGTATGTGCTTTGCACAGACATGTACCCTCTTTTGCTGTAATGCCATTTTGACAAATTAAGCTAAAAAAACGTGTTGAAAGATGATTGCGTTTTAAAGAGCTGATCTTAAAAGAATAGTTCACCCAAAATTAAAATTTTTGTAATGTACAGGTCACTTCATTCTATGCAGTTAGAATGAATGGAGACTGCACTTTCAAAATTGAGAAAGGTTGAAACGGCACCATAAAAGTAGCCAATATTGACTTCTGAAACTATATACTTTTTATATAAACTATAACTAAACCTTTTTGAGCTGTTAACCGCTGGAACGACATCAAGGGATTGAGACTGTCTAATTTATCTTTGTATATGAACTAGATTTTATTTTAGTTTTATTTATTGGGATGCAGGGCTTGACATACATTTTTTTGCTCACCATCCACTGTAGCTAGTTGTTTTCCAAAGTTATTAGCCATTTAGCCTTTTCACTGGCCACAATTTTGACATTGATACCATGGGGAAAAACTGCCATATAGGCCTAGATATTTGTAATATTATCTCATTGGCAGAAGGTATTAGGCTGCTGTCACTTTAAGACCTGACACATGGATCCATTATACTGTTACACATGCGTTTTCTTTCAACTGTTTCAACTGTTTTCAACTGTTCACTTAAAACTTATCTGACAGTTTACATGAATACTTGCCAAGACTGGCATTTTGACATTATTTTGTGTGTATTTGACTGTTTAGGGTCAATGAGCAGTGAAAAAGAATAGGCTACAATTTAGTACTGAGAGGATCTAAGGAAATAAGAAAATACCAGATAAATTATGGATTATTTCCTCCGGTTGAACCACTTCAGATGCACGCTGAGGGTTTTGATTGGTGCGGTCCGTGTGACTTGACGCATCAAGCATACAGCAGATCATGCTCACTTTAGAAGTTTTTCACTGTGAAGAAAGAGGATATACAAATTGCAATTTGCCATAGGAATGTTAAATTAGTTTTCAAAGTTAAGGATCTTTTTACTGGTTCAAAAGAAAGATCTAGCCTAGATGTTTCCTTGCAGTTTCCTTATGTTCTGCAGTTAAAGGGTTGGTTCGGAGTAATTTCAACCTAGGGTCCTTTGCACCATGACCTCGAATTGACTTTTACGGACTTTTCCCAAATCACAGAAGTGACCTCGACGTCCATGTTAGCGGTAGCATAATCCACCAGGCAAGTGTTTTTTTAAATAAACTCCTGATGTACTTACAAACTTTCCAATGCCTCGTTTTATGAGTACAGAACCTATTTGTACTACTGTAGAAGTTTGGTGCTATTCTGGACATTATTAGTGGGGTAATTTACGAGATGCAACCTTCGGATCCATTAGCGCCTGCACTAAGCCATTTGGCTGATATCTCTAAATAAGCTCTAACTTTAATAATTTTGACAAAGGGAAAAAAAGCTTCAGGTGGGGTGTTTGGCTCGAGGTCATGGTGCAAAGGACCCTAGGTTGAAATTACTCAAACCATCCCTTTAAGGCTTTAAAATAAAAGCAGTTACACTTTTCAGTTAGGCTAGTTGCCAAGGCAGGTTAGGCAACATTTCATAGGCAATTTTTGGATTAAGGTGTTTTTTTTTTTTTTTTTAGTTTCTGATTTTCATCTAATATTTGTGTTTTATTTTATCTCACTAATCCTCCCATGTAGTGGTTTCTGTAGAGCCATTTTTAAAAAGGGCTTTAAGAAGGCTAATTTGAGTATATTATTTCATTGCCTGAAACTGGCCTGAACCTCTAACCACTGTCAGTTGTTCATCCTCAGATAATTGCAGGTGCTGCGTCAGCCAGGGCTAGATGTGGTTAGGAACCCGAAGAAGAGTGAATTATTTCCAGCATGAGGGGGCTCAGACTTAACGTCTGACTGCTGTTTAGTGCTAGTTATGTAACTAATGGATGGACAGGGTTCATTTGTTCATCGGCATGTGTTTGGGGCCACGTCTTGTAGTGGCTCATTGACCATGGATACAAGGCATTGAAGGCAAGCTAATGAAATGTTCTTATTTATGTCTTCCATTGTTCTTTCCTGCTTAAATGACCTCGATTAGTGTGTGTTTGGTGTGCACAACCGCAGATCTGTCAAGTTTGAAAACATGAGTCTATAGAGTGGTGAAGGTATGACGTCAATCGGCCAATCGGCAGTTAGCATCACGCTGGTTCCCTTGACAAGAAACCCAATAGGATATCCCCTTAGGCTTTTGGATTATCGCTAAAAACAAGCTCTGTGAATAAGTCAAGTCAAGAATATTTGTATAGCGCTTTTCACAATACAGATTGTATCAAAGCAGCTTCACAGTATTAAATTAAAATAATAATAAACGTCCATGTTTGGTAATGCTAATCAATAGTATTATTCATTGATTAATTAAATTGAATATCCCCAACTGAGCAAGCCAAAGGCAACAGTGGCAAGGAAACGAAAAACTCCATCAGGTGACCTAATGGAGAAAAAAAAAAACTTGGGAGAACCCAGGCTCAGTCGGGGGCCAATTCTCCTCTGGCGGTTATGAACTAGAGGCCGGATTTAACTGTAATATTAAAAAATGTATATGAATGCCTGGCTGAAGAGATGCGTCTTTAGTCTAGTTTTGAACTGGGAGAGCGAATCTGAGCAACGAACAGTATCAGGAAGGCTATTCCAGAGTTTTGGAGCTAAATGTGAAAATGCTCTCCCTCCTTTGGTGGACTTAGATATCCTGGGTATAACCAAAAGCCTCGAATTTAGTGATCTTAAAGAGCGCGATGGATTATAGGGCGATAGAAGATCCGTTAAATAGACTGGAGCTAAGCCGTTTAAGGCTTTATAAGTCAGTAACAATACCTTATAATTAATACGGAACTTTATAGGTAACCAATGTAGTGATGATAAGATCGGTGTTATATGATCATATTTTCTTGATCTAGTAAGAACTCTAGCGGCTGCATTTTGGACTAACTGTAGCTTGTTTATTGAGGATGCAGGACAACCAGCTAATAGAGCATTACAGTAATCTAGTCTCGAGGTCATGAATGCATGAACTAACTTTTCTGCATCAGAAACTGATAGCATGTTACGTAGCTTAGCAATGTTTCTAAGGTGGAAAAAGGCAGTTTTTGTAACATATGAAATATGATTTTTAAAAGACAGGTTGCAGCCTAGTATGACACCCAGATATTTTACTGTAGACTGTAGAGGATAAAGTAGCAGGACATCCTATGTTAAAGTTGTATTGTGAGAGGTTTTGTGGGTGGTTTTTTGTACCGATAAGTAGTACCTCTGTCTTGTCTGGATTTAATAAAAGAAAATTACGCGTCATCCAATCTTTTATATCTTTAACACACTCTGTCAATTTTCAACTATTATAACAAAAGTTTATAATACTTGCACTTTTGTCCATCAAGATAATCACAGATGAACACAATTTTTATGAATTTTGAAGCCTATAGGCTATAAACAAACTACACCACGGCCCCACGAATTCAAATTCAATAAAAAAAAAAGATGTTTTTGCCTGCCGTGTCTCGCCTTAACCAAAACCCCATTCAAAAAGAAACCAAAGTGTTTGTCATGCGTGCACCACTCTATTATGTGTACTTTAGTTTGAGAACATGCGTCTGGCAACATATTACCTTATATATTTGTGTGTGCTTGTGTTTCTAAGCAGAAACATAAGATGGCTTAGCAGATAATTGTGTGTAGACAATGAGAAAATGACCCCTATTTAAAGTCAAATGTTGGCAAAAAAAAAAAATCTTGCACAATGCCTCATTTCTATTTCAATAGGCAATAAAGATCTATTAGTGCTGGAAATGAAGGACTTTGCGGATTCATATTTCCTACAGATAAAAGGATGCTGTCTCAGTCAGGTTAATAACACTACACTAGACAATGCACAGATATAGAGAGGGGCTATTTCCCATCTTTCAGCTGTCAGTCATGGTCTTGACTTAACTGATGTATGACTTTGATGTCTGGATCCAATTGTGGTGTTTAGTCATTACCTGATCTGCTCATTCAGAGTCAGAGATATGTTGGGTTATAAAAGGGCAGCCATTTACAATACTGTTCGAAAGTTTAGGGTCGGTAATATTTGTTTATGTTTTTGAAACCAAGCTCGCCAAGGCTGTGCTTATTTGATCAAAAAAACCTGTCACAGAAATATTGTGAATGTGAAATAATAATATAATTTAAAATAACTGTTTTCTATTTGAATCTATGTTAACTTTAAGATTTAAAGATTTAAACTTTAAGAGAACTTATTTCTGTTGTGTAAAGCTGAATTTCAGCAGTGTTCAGTGTCATATGATCCTTCAGAAATCATTGTAAAAAAATTGGTGCTCATTATCAATGTTGATTACAGTTTTTCAGGATTTTGTGATGAATAGAAAGTTCAAAAGAACAGCATTTATTTGAAAAATAAATGATTTGTAACATAAATGTCTTTTGAGCAATTTAATGCGTTCTTACTAAATAAAATTATCAAAGTATATAAAAACATTTTACTGACCCCAAAATTTTGAATGGCATTGTGTACAGTTCTTTGGGGAAAAAATGTAAAGGGTTAATATTACATGGCATCCAATTTTAAAACTAGTCTGTCACTGGTTTCAGTGTAAGAACCCAAATCAAATACATAACTGCATATTGTGAATGATATAAGGAGTTGTATTATGTATGAGAACTTTTTTCTAGATGATTCTGTAACTAGATCAGATTCTAAATTGTAAAATTTACCACAATAAAATTGCTAAATTTAAAATGAAAATAAAAGTTATAGTAGTATAAATTATACTAAAATACCGTTTGCCACACAAAACAAACAGAACAGGACATTGTGCCACTTGCAGCATCATATACAAAATGAGTCATTCTATCTTTTAAACTGCATCTGTCATAAAAATGTGAAGCCACATTGTGATTTTGTTCCTAATATTTCCATTTTGGTTCCTTAATGCAAGGAATATTTAATGTGAATGAATATTCAATATAATTAACAGATATTTTACTTTTTTTCCCTCTCTCCTTCTGTCATTTCAGGGCACCAATGCCTCTGCTCTGGAGAAAGACATTGGTCCAGAGCAGTTTCCCATTAATGAACACTACTTTGGATTGGTCAACGTAAGTATCACACAGCGCCAGATTAACCCTAAAACAAACACATGGCTTCACACGCATGAGCTATTGTTGTGAAAACCTGGTTAGGAAGCACAAAATATACATATGGTAACTTTTTGCATATTTTTTTAGTGAACAGAGCCTTTCTCATCTGTGTGTGTTATCATGCCATGTTCTATTGCTTAGTACTATTTGTTGTAAATTGGGGACACAACAACATTGAGGCAAAACAACCAGCTTAAGTGTTGAACTGGTGAAAAAGCACAGTTCACAACCTTGGCAACCCACTTTTTTGTTATTTTTAAGAGAAGGGAGCCGTTAGTTTGTACCCTTCTGCAAAATATATTAGCATGTGATTTTCCCTGCAGAACAGGGCAGCTTGACAACGTATTTATTCCTGCTGCCATTAGCGCAGCTGGTATGATTAATGAACATCACTGTTCAGCTTGGAAGCTGAATCTTTCAGGTCAAGCTGCCTCTTGTTTTGGCAGAACAGTAAATTCAGTAAGGAGATCCACAGAAATCAGGTCACAGTTATTATTTTTCTTGCTATTAACTTATTAAGATTAGAAGGAGATCCACAAAAATAGGTCACAGTTGTTATTATTATTATTGTTCCTTTTTTTAAATTAGAAGGAAAATTGTCACCCTGATCTGATGAGAATTGCAAAAGGAAGGAACTGCTTTAAGTTTTTAATGTTGTTTATACTTATATGTTTATACATAACTAATATATTATATAGACTCATTACATGCAAAGTGAGATATTTCAAGTATTTATTTGTTATAATGTTGATGATTATAGCTTATGAAAACCCCAAATTCAAAATTAGAATATTGTGGAAAGGTTTTCATAGCTGTAAGCCATAATCATATAAATTATTACAAATAAAGGCTTGAAATGTCTCACTTTGCATGTAATGAGTCTATCGAATATATTAGTTTCACCTTTTAAGTTGAATTACTGAAATAAATGAACTTTTGCACGATATTCACATTTTTGAGGTTTTACCTGTATACTAAATGAAGCAAAGGTGTAGAATTGCATTCAAGCTGTTTCAAGGCATGACTAATTTTTTTTCACAGGAAAAACTTTTAGATATGTCATTATTTAGGAAGACAGGGCGGGACATATCGAACAGCTCCTCACCTTTTATAAAATTGCCAATAGCATTTCATTTATATCACAGTTTGGCCAGAGCCATTGAGCTTGCTAAAGCCGCAGTTTCCTCCTAATGTCTAACCGTTTGTCCTCCGAATATCCTTCATATCACTGTAAAATATAGCATTCTGTGCAGAATTCAAATGGGTTTGATACGTTTTCTGGTATGCGCCGACTTGCGCATATGATCCGCTCTGTGCTATCATGTCTCTGGACCGGAGCAGACCGTGTGCACGCTGCGGTGGTTCGCGTGACACTAATGTGAAACCAGACTTTAGATTCATTTGATTTGCATTTGAGCATTTGATTTGACAGAAAATCTGATGAGAAGCTGAAGTGCAGAGTGATGTCATCAAAAGCATTGATCCATATTTGCGGAAGTGAGAGACTGTACGTTTGAACGCTTATATCTTCTAAATGCACATTTTGTCATTGTTTTGAAACACACTAGCTTATAGATAACAGCAAGTCTAACATATTCATACTAAAAGCCAAAAAAAAGATTGACCAACGCAATCTACCAAGAGCAACGCAAATTAGCGTCTGGTTTAAGACATGCTTTTTTTGTAAATAATGGTGTAAAAAATAGTAAATTGACCAGCGCAAACTTAGTAAATCACCTTGCATGATTCATTTAAATACTCTCCTCCCATATATTTTGTGTCTGAAATGTAAACTCCTACAAATGCATATGCAATAAGATCAGCTGGAAAAAAAATCGCCGCTAATTTTTCACAGCATGTCTTTAGTTAATCCTGACAGTATTTTTTTTAACGCCAAAAGAGAGTTTGCACTGACACAAGCTGTTAGTAAATCTGGCCCTTAATCTGTGATTTTTGTCCATGAAGGTGAGAAAAAAAAGATGTGCTATATTAACAAATAAATGATTTTAATGAAATCATACTATTACAAAGAAAAAAACTTGCATTATAAAATATTAATCGTGCACTAAAAATGTGTCAAGTTAATTACAGTTGTTTGAAAAAATGTGACTTGAAAACACATCTTTGAGGTTCAGCTCATTTCCAAATAATTACATTTCGATTGGTGTGAAAACATTTTTGTTTATTATTGTGTTCTCATGATCATTTATTGCTGTCACTTCCGAGTACTCATGACATGATTCTGACCCTCTTCTTCCTATTATTTTCTGTCATATCTCTGCTTTCACTGTCAATAAAAACGGCAAAAAGCCCCTAAAACCACATCATTGTCAGTGTGTGTGGACAGGAAAGGGCTTTTGGTAGGGAAACAATGCTCTGTTGTCACAGTAACAGCAAGTGCTGCTCTGTCAGCCCATGCAGGTCATGTTTTTAAAAGCATTTGATTCCACCATTCGTTTTTCAGCCCTTTGATTTGCTTTTAGCGGTGAGCAGGGAGTTTTTCTATGTCTTTCTTGATTGTAAATGTCTCATCTAGATCCACGTTTGTTTAACCCATGCATGCTTCTTCCCTGGTGCACCTCCAGCATAGACAGTTCCAGATTTCATCTCTCGGTTTCACAGATCAGATTTAATTTGCGTCCCTAGTGTTCTTTGTTTGCTTCCCGCTAAAGAATTGATCAACTGAACCTAAATGAATTCCTCTCTCTGTGTCTTTTTCTCTAGTTTGGGAACACATGTTACTGTAACTCAGTGTTGCAGGCTCTGTATTTCTGCCGGCCGTTCAGGGAGAATGTGTTGGCGTATAAAGTCCAGCAGAAGAAAAAGGAGAACCTTCTCACCTGTCTGGCCGACCTCTTCCACAGCATTGCCACGCAGAAGAAGAAGGTGGGCGTGATCCCCCCCAAGAAGTTCATCTCACGTCTGAGGAAGGAGAATGGTGAGGGGTCGAGGTTTTGCTGGTTAGCATGGCTTAGTTAACCCCTGCTGGTAGATAATGTAACTACAGCATTATGAAGACGAAAGCATCTGAATGTGACGTCCATTTAAGGCAGATCTCCTTTGACGTCCATTTAAAAGTAGCTGTGAAATTGCAACATATAATATAATATTATTTTTACACACACACACACACACACACACACACACACACACGTGCAGTCACTAGTGAAGGATTTTCTTTTTTTCCCATATTTTTTGTTTTCCATTTAAATTTTTCTGGATTCTGTTTATATGATTTAATTAAATTGTAATCATCAAAATGTCCACGTTTTCTGCATCTTGCAAATCATAGGGCCCCAATTCTTCAAATGATTAATCGCAATGCATTTACAGCTTAGGTGATTGGCTCAAAACCTATATCTACAACTAAGTGCTCATAAACAAATAGCCAGATTTTGAAATCACAAACTTGCTTTGGGCAGCTTCCATTGAGATGAATGGTAATGGATTGTGCTTTCCAGGTATAGACCTCCTTGAATCAAGAATCAAGAAGCTTCAGCTGCAACCAAAACAACTTTCCTAAATGAATAGCACAACATCTTCATCATTTGAACTGCAATCTGTTCGGTCTTAATCAGAATACAGGCCATATTTGGCTCTATGCATCCAATTTTGTGTCCCTGGAAATTCGTGAGACAAAATATTTCCAATGTTGACTGAATGATTGACACATTCACAAAAGAAAGACATTGAACAGACTGTACTGTCCCTGTTTTCTTTCACATCAAGATTAATATGGTGTCTACTATGACTAAGCCATCTGTTGTCAAGCCAGAATCCCACAAAACTGCTAAAATATCCTCAGATACACTTTGATGTTGTTAATATTTGCAGAAAAACATGTTCATGAGAAATTTTACATCTGCCCGTGTTTCCAATATAAAGTGTTTGATGGTAAAGATATTAACATGATTGTTTTCCAACTAATAGAGCTGTTGCTGGCGTTCAGACAGGGGACTATGTGAAAAATCAAATCTGTGCACTAACAGTAAGCCTCTGTGTGATATGCTGAATGAGAGGCAGGTGTAACAGATCAGGTGTGTGTGTGTTTTGAGTGAGAGGGGAGGGATAATATGTAGTATAAAAGAGGATTTGTTCTTCGGTCTCATTCCAGAAAAGGCCCTCTCTATGAATTAACAATACAGACCTCTATCAGAGAGACGTCACTTCACCAGCTACACACACTCACAGAGAGTTGGGTATATGATTGCACATGCTATGGCATGTACCGACATTGTGCTCAAATGAGTGACCGTAGAGTTCCTCTGTTCACGTGATCACACCATGTCCAAAATGTTACCTTCACCTTTCTGTTTCAAGAGTCAATCGTCATTTTATAGAGTTTGTTTTCTCTAGAACTTACATAGACATTAACTGGAACAGTTTTTGGAACAAATTATTTTTATTTTTTACACATGATTTATGCTAAAGAAGCTTAATTTACTAGGCAATTGTCAGATGGTACTTCTGAAATATGCTATTGAAACATAATCTTGTAAAACAAACTTTTGGAGATTTACATTTTTTTCCCATTTAAGTTTTACATTTCACATTTTTCCCAAATACATCACCAGAGAGGTGGTTGATTCTCTGCGGTGTTCGTGGATTCACTGGAAGATCGAGTTATGCAATTTTAAGACCTACATTTTTTTTTTTTAATGAAATGTATGCATAGATTAGTATTTTACAGTAAGATCAATAACATCCATTTAGAAAGTAGATTTTTTCATGGACTGCATAGAATAGTCGCCTGGGGTCGCCAAAATATCCACCAAGTAAACTGATATGGATTGATATCTTATGTTACACTTTCTGGCTTTTCCTATAGACCTGTTTGATAACTACATGCAGCAGGATGCCCACGAGTTCCTGAACTACCTTCTGAACACCGTGGCTGACATTCTGCAAGAGGAGAAGAAACAGGAGAAACAGAATGGACGGCTGAAGAACAACGGCACTGCCATCGCCACGGACACCGAGCCAGAACAGAACAAGGCCGAGCCCACCTGGGTTCACGATATCTTCCAGGGCACGCTGACCAATGAGACGCGCTGTCTCAACTGTGAGACGGTATGAGTGCTGTGTTACCTGAAGTGTTTGCTTCATTCACTGATGCAAATGTTGTTGAAGTGCAGTTCTGCAAAAAAAGTTGACATAACCTTGGCAGAATCTGCAATGTGTGTGTATATGTATAATATATATATATATATATATATATATATATATATATATATATATATATATATATATTTAATAATAATAATAAGATCTCATAGGATCTCGTAAATATGTATTAGTAGTTTGTATTTTATTGTTTTATTTATTTTAGTTAGTTTTTTATTTAATACAGCTGTTGGAGCTATTTTACAGATGTTTCTATGTATTCCACAAGAAAGAAATAAGGTACCATATTTTTTAATGCAAAACATCACAGAAGGCTGTAAGCAATATAAAGAATATTTTTCTGGATAATTTGTTTAAAATTAAGTTTTGTCTTGTGAAATGTATACTAATATCTGGTATGCAGCTTCTTCAGGGCAATACTAATGTACATAAATAAACTTAAAATAAAAATATACTTAAATTATTTAAAAATGCAAAGCATTCAAATTCTAAAATTGATATGTAACAGCAGCCATATCACCCTGTAACCCAAGACTGGTTTCCCACTGAAGCTAAGCGGGGCTGAGCCTGGTTAGTACTTGGATGGGAGACCTCCTGAGAAAACCAGGTTGCTGCTGGAAGAGGTGTTAGTGAGGCCAGCAGGGGGCGCTCACCCTGTGGTCTGTGTGGGTCCTAACGCCCCAGTGTAGTGACGGGGACACTATACTGACAAAGAGCGCCGTCCTTCGGATGAGACGTTAAACCGAGGTCCTGACTCTCTGTGGTCACTAAAAATCCCAGGATGTCTTTCGAAAGAGTAGGGGTGTAACCCCGGCATCCTGGCCAAATTTGCCCAGTGGCCTCTGTCCATCATGGCCTCCTAATCATCCTCCTATATATACTAATTGGCTTCATCACTCTGTCTCCTCTCCACCAGTAAGCTGGTGTGTGGTGGGCGTTCTGGCGCAATATGGCTGCCGTCGCATCATCCAGGTGGATGCTGCACATTGGTGGTGGTTGAGGAGATTCCCCCCTTCTATGTAAAGCGCTTTGAGTGTCCAGAAAGGCGCTATATAAATGTAATTAATTATTATTATTATTATTATTATATGTAAATGTATGAGCTATATTTTGTTTTTCAAAAACATTAGCGTACTCTTCTGTTAGACAGCCTTAGAAGGATTTTTTTTTTTGTGCAAAATCATTGTGAGTGGTGTGTTACGTTCCACGTGTGTTTTGTATTTTGTTCTTTCTCTTCTGTGTTTGTAAATTCTTTTGTTAGGTTGCGATCATTCGTATACAACGACATTCGGTCAATCGCTTGAACTTTGCTGCCCGAGGAAAGAAGCTGTTCTCTGTTGATTAACCTACTTTTTCTTCTCATTAACACACTGCGTCTCGAGTCGACAGTGCTGTCACGCCGTCACACTCCAGTGCTTTAAGACATCCTCGCTCTGCAATAAGTGCAAGACAACAGGAGACAATCGGGTCTCCAGAGTTCAGCCCAGTCACCTTAAACAGCTGAAACCGTAGAAAAGCGTCACCAAAATGCGTGATAAACAGTTCCCTCTAACTCTCTACCCCTCGAAGATGCTTGAAAACTAAGATTGTCTCTGTGGCGAGGGAGATCAGAGTTTCGGAAGAGGTTTCGTTAATGAGGCATGGATGTGTTTTCTCTTCTTCCTCAATATGTAGCTGATTTGTGCCATGCATTTTTACAGGTCAGTAGCAAGGATGAAGACTTTTTGGATTTGTCTGTAGATGTTGAGCAGAACACTTCAATAACACACTGTCTCAGGTAAGCATACACGCACAATGACATAACAGTAATCACACATGCTGATGGACACAACCAGTTCTTTCCCACTGTGTTCATGCTTTTTAGTAGATGTGTGTTTTGTCTGATGGCTTTTGCAGGGACTTCAGTAATACAGAGACCCTGTGCAGTGAGTATAAATACTACTGTGAGATGTGCTGTAGCAAACAAGAGGCACAGAAACGGTGAGCGTCAGCGGATGTGTGTTGATATTATGTGGTAGGGCATATAACTACTGTTCAGAATGAAATACTACTATACTTTATACTGTTAATTTGAGTGTAAACATTGCAGCATATCACCTGATTTACTAAATAAATAATGTGAATCAACTAATGCAAATGTTGCACACTTTCCCCAAAAACTGTGTAGTTTATTAAGACCAAAGGACTCAGTAAGCTGAAATACTGCAAAATTAGAGTAACTGTTAAGTGAACAATTTATTCTCCATAGTATTTTAGCAGTATGTTTACTGTGCACATGATTATTAGCTATGATTTTAACATCATTTGATCAGACAAGTGTAGACATTTTTGGACAAAAAAAAGAATAATTTATTTTCGCGTTTGGAGAATTATGTGCAAAATTGTGATGTCATGTGACAAAAATGTAGCATATACTGTATGCAACATTTATCATTACTGTTAATTATATTATGTAAAAAGTACAGTATGCTAGTTTTCCATTCCAGAATAAGTTTGTGTGTCATTTGTTTTAATAATGAAGTTTTTGTAATATAAAGTATAATTGTGGCCTGTCTGTGTCAGCAGTGTGGGGGGAAAAGCAGTGGTGCTGCTCTAGATACTGTAATGTGATTTTTTGTGTGATTGGGCTTGTATATGTTGCAGTATGCGTGTGAAGAAGCTGCCCATGATCTTGGCTCTTCATCTGAAGCGCTTTAAGTACATGGAGCAGCTGCATCGGTACACTAAACTGAGCTATCGTGTGGTCTTTCCACTGGAGCTCCGCCTCTTCAACACCTCTGTAGACGCGGTCAACCTCGACCGCATGTATGACCTGGTCGCTGTGGTGGTCCACTGTGGCAGGTATGAGAACTGTCAAACATGCACATCTGCAACATATTAAACAGACTGACTTAACACAGTCACCTTTGATAAATATTGAGATTATAAGCAGTTGGAGCCTCAATGCAGTATGCTGCTAATATTTGCGAATTTGTCGTAGTCTAAAAAGTACACCATTATGGTAATGGTTTTTCTACAAGAATAATGTATTTATCAGAAGAGATAAATGTAAGAAAAAATATATATGAATTTGGACTTCAATTTTGGGTGTTTTATGCTGTTATTATGCTAAAATATTGAAAATTATTCCGTTTCTAAATATTTCAAATTGGATTTGATTTCCTTGAAAAATGTAAACACTGCCTCTGTAACTCTTTGTATTAGTGGTCCAAACAGAGGGCATTACATCAGCATCGTGAAGAGTCACGGCTTCTGGCTGCTGTTTGATGATGACATTGTGGAGGTATGCACCTTCTTTATATATATATATATACAATATACATATACACATATACATTTACACCCACACACACTTTTGGTTTAGGGTTATTTCCGTGTAATTATGCACAATTCACTGTTATTACTACAGTAAGTACATGTAACAAGGCCACTAAAATAAAGTATTATCAAATATATAATAATATAAGCATGATGATCCTGTGACACTGAAGACTGGTGTAATGGCTGCTGAAAATTCAGCTTTGTCAGCACAGGAAAAAATATATTAAAATAAAAATTATATTATTGTAAAAATGTTATGTTTTTACTGTATGTTTAATCAAATAAATAGAGCCTTGGTGAACATAAGATACTTTTTTCAAAAAACATAAATACCGTATAAAATGAAGAGGTTCGAATGTAGACTAATTTGGATGGATGTGAAACACAGCAGGCAGTCGGTCAGAACTGTATGAGTTGACTCTTAGTTGAAATGACACACCAAGCAGGGTATAAGTTTCACTTAATTTACTGAAGGGCTGGTTGAGTTGCATGCATGGTTCTATAACAAATTATACAAGAGAAATAAACATTAATATATATGTATATATATATATTCTACAACATAACATTTCAACAATTATCAGTATTTAGGCTTATACAACAATCACATCAATAAAGCAATATTGGACAATGTTGAAGAATTATTCTGGACATCGCCACAAGAAGGCGCTAGTCGCACATAAATGCCGCTCAACTGGGCATGCATTACGCATGTGATAAACAGCTGATCACCGTGTGATAATAGTCTCTAAATTAGCGCGTGCATTCATTAATAATAATGTCCAATACATAAACTTCTAACTTCAAAATAACAGTAGTAATAACAGAAAAAAGTCAGTCCAAAATACACTGACTAGAAAGAGTAATCCAGTCAGAATGATGCTAATCGGTTACTGTCTAGGCTGATAAACAAACTACGAGTCTCTTGATATCATCAGGAAATATCAACTTACTTGACATGTACGCACACAGCAACTCAATATATACTCCAACTGAATAATACTCGAACAACTATGGATGAACTAATGGAGCTGCCCAAACTTTGCTCTCTGTCATGCGCTGCATTCCTTTTCTGTATCCCAACGCGGTTCTGCTTTAACGCAGGTGATGCCATGGTAACAATGTGCGCTGTGATTGGCCAGGATAATACGGGACATTTAAGGGCATCCGGGCCTTTTGTACAGCCGCCCCGAATTCAAGAACTGAATTCGATCATCTCACAAAGGTCTATATCTTATCCTGATCATCTTCAGGTAGGGCTGGAAGCTGGATGAGTCGAGCTACAACTCGCGTGTAGGTTTTACCCTTGACATTTACACTGACTGACCGGACCCGCCCATCTGTGCCTGGGAACACCTGGGTGATTCTGCCTACTGGCCAGAGGGCACGAGGAAGTTGGGGATCGACAATCATGACCACATCCCCGCTCTCTAGTGACTTCTTTTCTGTCTTCCACTTCTGGCGAGCTTGGAGACTGGGTGAATAATACTTGAGGAAATGTCTCCAGAAGTGCTCTGCCAACAGTTGGCTGTGACGCCAGCGTCTGCGACTCAGGATCTCAGACTCTTGGTAGACTACCTGAGGTAAGGATGCGTCTCGGCGGCCAATCAGGAAGCAGTTCGGGGTGATTGGATCAGGGTCAGCTACGTCAGAAGAAGTATACCCAAGGGGCTTTGAGTTGAGAATACCTTCGACCTCGACCAGAACTGTTCTTAAAACTTCCTCAGTGACAGTCTGAGCCCCAATGGTCACTCGGAGGGCTGTCTTGATCGAACGGATCTCTCTCTCCCAGCAACCGCCGAAGTGAGGAGCACCTGGTGGGTTGAAAACAAACTTTATCTGCTGGCTGGCAAGGTGACTCTGTAGTTCATCTTGGAGGGTGGCGAACGAGTCATTCAATTCACGTTCTCCTCCCTTAAAGTTGGTGCCTTGGTCGCTCAATAACTCATACGGCTTTCCTCGTCGTGCAATGAACCGTCGTAAGGCCATCAGGAATGAATCAGAGTCAATACTGGTGAGAAGGTCGAGATGGACTGCCCTGGTAGTCATACACTTAAAGACTATG
The DNA here is from genome assembly GCF_949152265.1 of Phoxinus phoxinus. NCBI lineage: Eukaryota > Metazoa > Chordata > Actinopteri > Cypriniformes > Leuciscidae > Phoxinus > Phoxinus phoxinus. The sequence continues at coordinate 28,612,476 of NC_136891.1, forward strand.
CCCCACCTCTTCTCGTTACGACGCCCAATTTTAACTAAGAAGGGGCCAAAACAGTCCATGCCAGTCGAGTAGAAGGCTGGACGGAAGTATCTCTGTCTGGTAAGAGGTAGGTCGGCCATGAGGGGAACTTCTGGCCGGCCTCTCCATTTTCTACACTCTACACACTGGCGCTGATGTCGACGGACAGCTTCACGGCCTCTCATAATCCAGTATGTCCTTCTGATCTCGGCGAACAGTCTCTCTGCACCAGGGTGATGCAGCCTCTCATCATAATCCTTGATGATCAGTTCTGTGATCGGATGTCGAGGATCGAGGACAACTGGATGCACAGCTTCTGCTTCTATTACCTCACAGTAACGTAGACGGCCTCCTACACGAATCAATCCAGTAGCAGCGTCAAGCTCAGGGGAGAGTGAAACCAGTCTGCTTGTGGCTGCCACCGGTTTGTCTGACTTCAGAAGTTTCAGCTCTTCGGGAAAGGACTCTGCTTGAGCTTGTCGAAGGACTGCTTGTTGAACATCTCTTTGGAGGTCAGCACTGGAAGTGTAGGCCGCCCCATGAAGCTCTTGCCCATAGGCATTCAAGCACTCTGACAGTGATTTGTAGTACGGTGGCTGAAGTGGGAGTGCAGTTGTGGTCACTAACCCGGAGAACACTGACTGTCTTAATTCACTGCTTGACTCTTCAACTGATAGAGGGGGCTGTCCAGGCCAACTATCTGGTGGCAGCTTGAGGAATGTTGGTCCCTGACTCCACCGGCTCCCTGTAGCAAGGTCACTCAGAGGCTTGCCTCGCGTGATGTCATCCGCTGGATTGTCTGCGGATCTGACATAGCACCAGGTTGCTGAAGCTGTTATCTCTTGGATCTCGGCTACTCGTGTTCCTACGAACACCTTGTAACGACATGAACTGGAAGTCAGCCAAGTGAGCACGGTGGTGGAGTCTGACCAGAGTGTGGTGGAGTGAATAGGAATTGTAAGCTCTGTAGTCAGGAGCTGGGAGAGTTGCGCTCCAGTAAGAGCGGCACACAGCTCTAGTCGGGGTATAGATTGTTGCTTACGGGGCGCAACGCGGGATCTGGCGGCAATAAAGATGACTTCTACTTGACCTTCTTTGTCTTCTGTCCGAAGATATGCCACCGAACCGTATGCCTGCTCCGATGCGTCACAGAAAACGTGGACATCATATCTACAGGATGGGTGATCCATCTGTGAGCTGGTATAGCATCGGGGTAGAGATATCTTCTCTAATCCACTCAACTCTTTCTCCCACTCAGACCATGAAGTAAGGAGTTCCTCAGGTAACTGCGGATCATCCCAGTCGCGCTTCTTATCCCATAAACGCTGTACCAATATCTTCGCTCTGGTGGTAAAAGGGACAATATAACCGAGGGGGTCATATTGGCTGGCCAGTACATGGTAGATGTTGCGCATTGTCACAGTGGAGCAGCGACTAGCTCTGTGCTTGTATCGTAGGGTGTCGGACTGACAATGCCAGTGTAATCCGAGTGTAGACTCATGGACGTCTTGCTGGCCTTGACTAAGCCAGAGGTCGCAGGTATTAGATCTCGATTCAGAAGGGAGGTGAGTAATTACTGACGGGCAATTGCTGGCCCATTGTCGAAGCTCAAAGCCTCCGGTGGTTAAGAGAGAACATAGTTGATCAACTAGGTCACGGGCCTCTCGGGGGGAGTGAAGACTATGTAGACAATTATCAACATAGAATGATTTCTCGATTACCTCTCTGACTGGGTCTCCAGACTGGCTGTGGTCTATGACGTGCCTCTGAAGGGCGTAAGTGGCACAGCAGGGGCTGCATGTGGTACCAAAGGGGAGAACTTGCCACTGATACACGTCAGGAGGTTGCTCCGGCTTTAGGTCACGCCACAGGAATCTGAGTAAGGGCATGTCATCAGGGAGCAGCCTCACCTGGTGAAACATACCTCGAATATCACTGCTTATGGCTACCGGGTGCTCTCGGAAGCGGAGCAGAGCTGCTAGCAGTGATGAGCCTAGCGTGGGTCCTGGAAGAAGGAACTCGTTGAGGCTGTGACCTTCATATTGGAAGGAGCAATTATAGACGACCCGATTCTTGTTATTATGCTGCACCATATGGTGGGGAATGTACCATGACTCTGTAGAGCTCTCAACCTCTCTCGGTTCCAGCTTGGCTATGTATCCAGCTTCCTTCAGCCTAGTGATCTCAGCCTGGTAAGCCGAAGCCTGATCTGGATTCTTAAGCAGTCTCCTCTCAACACTCCTTAGCTGAGGGAGAACGGCTTCTTTGGTCATGGTCAGCTGTGGCATGCTCTGCCTCCGAAGGAGCGGCGTAGCATACCGCATCGTCCCTTCTACCTCCACTCTCATAGTCTTCTCCTGCAGGAATCTTACAGCTTCTTGGTCTAGCTTGGATCTCGTCACTACCTTTTCGTTGCGGTATGGAATCACATCCATCTGCCATAATCTTTCAACGTGAGCAAACAGGTCTGCGTTGGGAAGGATAGATGTGAAAAAACACTGGTGCGTGTTAATCTCATGACGAATCTCATGCGTAGGGCCTTGAAGAGTCCATCCCAGGCGGGTCTTGACTGCTGCGGGTCCACCTGGTGGACCTAACCGGACAGGTTCAACAGGCGTGATGAGGTGTGGGCAATCTGACCCGATCAGCAACATCGGCTGCACTTTGTTCATTTGCTGCAACGGAAGGCCAGTTAGGTGTCGGTATCTCTTCTTTAAGGAAGCCACAGAGTAGGTGTGTTCAGCAAGACCTAGTCTTTCAGCTGTAAAGGCATGTTGGATGAGGTATTTCTTGTGGGGATGAGACACAGATGATACTGTGAAGGAGACGGCCGCCCCATGAAGCACCTGCTGATCCTGTCTTACTGTTCTCAGTATCAAGTCTTCTGGCTGTCCTCTGAGGTCCAGTTGCTGTGCGGCTGCTTGAAGGAGGATTGTCCTCTCAGACCCGTCATCGAGCACTGCATATGTCTCTAACGATGCATCTCCATTCGTGATTATCACCTTACTCACTTTTAGCATGACTCTACGGCTGCTGAAAGAACGGTCAACGTACAGGATATCTTTCGTGGTACTCACAAGACAGTTCTCTGGGGGTTTGGGCGCTGTACTGGCAGTCACAGCTCTCTCGTTCAGATCGTGCAATATAAGGAGGTGTTTCCTGTTGCAGGTCTTACACAAGGCTTTCAGTGTGCATCTGGAAGCGTGATGATTACGACCGCATCTCCAACATCGATTATTATTACGAATCCAGGCCTCTTTCTGGTCCTTAGTCAACTCTTTGAAGTTATGGCATCCATTAAGGAAATGACTGGCATTATCACAATAAGGGCAGTAGGCACGCAACTTCTCTTTGTACCTGGCGGAGCTGGACCGGGACTCTGGAGCGGACACTCTGCGTTCACTGTCTACAGCAGGCTTCTCTGTACCCAACAGGAAACTCGTAGATCTCCCGGGAGGATTGGGGTCGTAACGACCATCTCGCTTCTTGGTAGTTAAGGGTGGAGCATACGTAGATGTCCTGGCGGTGTCGTCCTGGACCTGGAGCTCATACTCTAACCAGTCTGCAAAGTCGATAAGGGTGGGGACTGTGATTCTGGACGGATGGACATATCTCTTAAAGCTGATCTGGAGCTCGTGGGGAAGCTTGCCTTGGAGTCTGGACACATGTGAGCCGCATTCTAATTCAGATGCTCCCTCAGACCCCAACTGTTCCAACATACTCACTAATGAGCGTACACGGAGAGCGAAGAACTTGAATGCTTTAACGTCACCTGGCTTGAGATTAGGACCTTCTAGTACTTCAGCGATATTCCGCAGCACAAGCTTGTGGGGTTGGCCATACATCTTAACAAGGGCTCGCATAGTGTCTGTATAGGGTCTCACAGAGTTACAGTAGGAATCTGCTACTAGTAGGGCCTCTTCTAGCTCTAAATGATCAGTCAGGATCTGATACTTGAAACGTTCGCTCGCATTCACAGGCAGAAGGTTCTCTAGCGCCATCCGTAGTCTTGAAAACTGTCTGGGATCAGCTGCTGTCAGACGTGGGATGGTAGGCTTAGGGCCTCGGTATATCGGCTCATGGACATGCTGCATTTCCGCTCTAGGTGCCAATTCTGGGCATGGGGACAGACCGAAGTCTCTATCGCTCTGACGACGACTGCGTCTGGGAATAGGTGTTTCATCATCATACTGTACTGCTGCTACAGGCCGACCTGAACAGGTATAGTGGCGACTCTTTTCCGCATATGGGTGCTCTGGCCTGGGCGAAAACGTGAAGTCTCCCATCTGCTTTGTCAGCTGCTCACACTGGACATTTCGGTCCTGGAGAACCTCACCAGCATACACTGCAGAATCTCTCTGTCTATGGACGGACGGTGGCACATGGGTGCGAGGGGCTGGAACTGGTGTTACTGGTTGATGAGGAGTCTCTCTTCCTGTGGCTATCTGCTGAATCTCCTGCTTTAACATAGCATTCTCTGCCTGGAGCCCTCGCAGTGTTGACAGAATCTCAGGTAGAATATGACTGTTAAGCTCATTGCTGTTTCTTTTCATTTCAGTCCACATAGATTTAATATCAAACAGCTGCTGGTCTTGGAGGTGGAGCTCATTATACTCTGGCGACACATTTCCAGCTGGATCTGGCCATACATCTTGTAGTAGTAGATCATCATCATACGGCGACTGACTTTCTGGAGAAGATGATCGTGACACGCTCTCCGCCGTGGGCGGAAACAGAGATAATGTTCTCTTCACTTGGTTTGAATCAGAAACTTGATAATCTGCTAGATGTGCAGGTAGCCTTATTTGTCGTCGGGGCCGGACAACAGTAGGATCTGGCTCAGAATGGGATGTCATCTCTCTGCTGTGATTCACAATCCGGCTCGAAGGACCATTTAAAATGAAGAGGTTCGAATGTAGACTAATTTGGATGGATGTGAAACACAGCAGGCAGTCGGTCAGAACTGTATGAGTTGACTCTTAGTTGAAATGACACACCAAGCAGGGTATAAGTTTCACTTAATTTACTGAAGGGCTGGTTGAGTTGCATGCATGGTTCTATAACAAATTATACAAGAGAAATAAACATTAATATATATGTATATATATATATTCTACAACATAACATTTCAACAATTATCAGTATTTAGGCTTATACAACAATCACATCAATAAAGCAATATTGGACAATGTTGAAGAATTATTCTGGACATCGCCACAAGAAGGCGCTAGTCGCACATAAATGCCGCTCAACTGGGCATGCATTACGCATGTGATAAACAGCTGATCACCGTGTGATAATAGTCTCTAAATTAGCGCGTGCATTCATTAATAATAATGTCCAATACATAAACTTCTAACTTCAAAATAACAGTAGTAATAACAGAAAAAAGTCAGTCCAAAATACACTGACTAGAAAGAGTAATCCAGTCAGAATGATGCTAATCGGTTACTGTCTAGGCTGATAAACAAACTACGAGTCTCTTGATATCATCAGGAAATATCAACTTACTTGACATGTACGCACACAGCAACTCAATATATACTCCAACTGAATAATACTCGAACAACTATGGATGAACTAATGGAGCTGCCCAAACTTTGCTCTCTGTCATGCGCTGCATTCCTTTTCTGTATCCCAACGCGGTTCTGCTTTAACGCAGGTGATGCCATGGTAACAATGTGCGCTGTGATTGGCCAGGATAATACGGGACATTTAAGGGCATCCGGGCCTTTTGTACACCGTATATACCCGAATATAAGACGACCCTGAATATAAGACGATTTTTGAAGAAAATAATTTTATTTGAAAATTGCACTGATAATTAATTCTCTCTCTTCCAGCACGCGCGTGCATCTCTCTCTCTCTCTCTCTCTCTCTCTCTCTCTCTCTCTCTCTCTCTCTCTCTCTCTCTCTCTCTCTCTCTCTCTCTCTCTCTCTCTCTCTCTCTCTCTCTCTCTCTCTCTCTCTCTCTCTCGCGCGCGTCTTAATTCAGTTAAACACATATTATGTTGCTTCTCTAATTTTACATGCAAGGATAGCCGAAATCACAGCACAGATATTGTTTTTATCTTATGTGTATTTGATTTCATCAGACGACGGCTCTATTATCAGGATTTTTGTGCAGATTAACATCTTGGAAGGGAAAGCTGGTTTTGTGTTAATGGGTCGCGTTTCAGTCACTATTTCATATTAATTCCGTTGTTCTTTCTCCCTTTCCCCCCGTGATTTTGTCTATATCGCGAATATAAGACGACCCCCCATTTTTCAGCCTATTTTTAGGACAAAAACCTTGTCTTATATTCGGGTATATACGGGTAAATGCAAAATATAAACCCTAATACATGCAGAATATAACGTTCCTCTTTCCTGCTCTCTCTCACCACATTTTCTCTATTCAAATTCATTTAATTTCTCTCACAGAAAATTGATGCACAGGCGATAGAGGAGTTTTACGGTTTGACCTCTGACATTTCCAAGAACTCGGAGTCGGGATACATCCTGTTCTATCAGTCCAGAGAATGAAAGAGCAGAGGGGGGACAAATGAAGAGCAGAGGAGGAACACGAGAAGAAATCAAAAGGAAGGGTATACATGAAGATGACGTCCACTAGATTACTTTTCCACATCCTTCTCCTTTTCCTCATCTCATACTCAGGGTCTCCAGCTGAGACTGAGTGCCAAAAGCCCTCTGTAGTCCCATTTGCCAATATGACATTTTCCAGAAGTCCCTTTCTCCCAAACTCGCTGCACACTGGGGGAATAAAACACATCTTCAAATCTGACCCTCAAGTCAGTCACCTGCATCTGGAAGGCACTTTATAAACAAAAACAACAATAAGTAACACAAAAGCAACACAATGAAAAAATCACAACATATACTACAATACTTGTGAAAACTTGAAGGAATCAAAAAGCTACAAACGGAGCAATGAGTCCTTGTACTCCATGGATTTCACCATGTTGTGGGATTATGATTCTGAGCAGTCTGTTACATGAGTGAGTGTATTTGTGTGTGTGTGCATTTAGACAGTAAATGCAGGCAGCTGCTCTGAAGTGACTTTGCTTTTCATCCAGAAATAGTTGCAGTCTTGTTACCAAGAGAGTTTTCAAAAGTCGTCCTGTTGAAATCTCTTCCAGTAACAAAAAAAAGGGCAGAATTGCAAGGCTGAAATGCTGCTTTTGTCTCCCTTGCATTCTTATCGAACACTGTTGTTACCTAACTTCCGTTGTAGGTAATGGCCTTACATAGATTTAATTCCTGATTTAGTCAGTTTGGTTGAATTCATGATTTAACTCCATCTTTTTTCTCCTAAATAGATAACTTGGTCCCTGGTCATTTATTAGAAGTTGGATGACGTGGCATTTCATTTTATCATTACTTTGAGGTGTTAATACATGAAAGTCTGGGCCACAGATATGAAATGCAACAGCAGCAGCCTTGATATTATTTCATTGTGACCTGTAAAGTTCAGCTTTAGCTTTTATCGAAGGATCTGATACGACGTCGCTGTTACGATAAGACAATGCGCACAATTATTTCAACTTTGTGGTGAGTGGCATTTTATCTGAGAGGGCTTTTACTATTTAATATACTTACAAGAGCATCTGTCTTCGAATAAATGGGAAACTTTATCGAAGACAGTAGGGAAATGTACTGATAATCCTTAATTTTGTATATAAATGGGAGAGAGTGACTTCAGTCACCGAAGGGAAACAAGGTGCAATACAGGGACAAGATGAACATTCCACGCTCGTTTTACACCGACATTTCTACTACTCTAGTTCACAGAAACACTAACAACTGATCGGTACTCCCGCTTCTTCAGTGTATAGCTTTTTAATGTTTTTGTTTGATTTAGATTCATGTTTTATAGTCATTTACTGTTTTATTCTCTGAGAAATACTGTAAGATGGTTCTCTGAGGAAAAGCAGTCCACAACTAAAATACATGATTTGCCTTTTTCTGTCCGTTTAAAGCTCGTTCAGTGTAATAGTAGAATAAGTGATTAGAAAAAAAAAGGTTTTCTAGTGTTATCTAGATTCATCCATAGCTTCACATGTGTTCTGCCCATTCTACATCTGTGGTACTTGTACTTTCACACTCCTCAAATATCATTATAATATGTAATTATATGTTAATGCCACACTACATGCAATATAGTTGTATGAACACTGTAACAACACAATGTGAGATTGACTATGCAGTGTTTGTGCTTGCCCTGTTGTTTCCCGCGGCACGACAGATGCAGAGTGATTATTTGGCTGGTAGATTTTTCATACGCAGTTCCCCAGTGACACTAGCAGAATGCTGTTTCTCAAAAAGAGGAGCATATGTGGTTGTTTGAAGATGTTTTAGTGGTACTGAGACCATGTTTCTTGTCCCATGCCTGTTCTTTTGGTTCATTAGGGATCAAAATGAACAGAAATGTGCCAAAATTGTTATGGGAAACTCTCACAGTCCTTTAAACTGAAAAACGAAAGAGATATCTCTGTCTTGAAACTGTACATAACTATTATGTAGACATATTGGTTAGAAATAAATTATATTTTTAAAACACTAAATGATTCTATTAAAAAGGACCTATTATTCGCATGGGGAAGTCATGGTTGCAAATGAAGAAATTCCAAGCCGATTACGGTTTGTTGGGAGATTTTATGATTTCAACCAGGTCCCTTTTGGAGACCTGGATCATTTTTAAGTTTGTTCTGTAGAGTAGACTAAACTAAGTACTGTAACTCCTTACTACTGTGGATTGAATCCCCACACACACATACATGAACATCTGGATACGTTGAGAACCTATTAGACTGTCACTTTTCACAGTTACACACCTTGTATGCAAAAACACACTTGTCTGTTTTGTCCTCTTTTATTGTGTGTATTTTTTTTTTTAGGTCCGCAAAAGAAATGTACAATGTGTGTTTGTGTGTCTGAGAGAGAAATACCAGGACTCAAACTCTAATGGAAAGTGTGATAACTGTAAGTGCACTTTATCATAGCAGAACCAAAAAGGTTTCTCATAGGAACTGGAGATTATTTTGGTTTATTTTCCTTTCCTCAATAAATGAAACACAACTTTACCAGCTGTTTTAATTGTTTGTTTTTTCACTGTGTTCATTTTAATTATTATTCTACTTTTTGTTGCTGACGTGCATGTTTTTATTTTCCTCTTCTGTGACTAAAAAGATAGGACATGGCAATTTTGTACAAAGACACAAAAGGCTTTGGGCAGAGAACAGACGAGGGAATGAAAAGAGAGAATAATAGATTCACTAAGCGATCGAAATGATGAGAAATGAAAATCCTGGTTTACAGAAAGTCCTTTATGTGCCTAAAATGCTGATACATCAACAGCAATAAACTGTGTGTTCACGCGCACAAGGGGCATGTGTGACGTCTTTGCACACATGAAATGAAAGAACACCTGCGACAGAGCGAGTCAGGGACAGTAAGGTTTCTCTGGAAATTGTTTTTATGCGTGTGTGTGTGTGTGTGAGAGAGAGAGCTTAACAGATTTGTTTCTTTTATACTTCCGTTTGTTTGAAGTTCGTCTAAGGGGGGGCACCCTCCTTGTTATCTATCTCTTAAGCCCCATTCACACAGCACTTTGAACCCGGCAAATTGCCGGCAAATTGCCGGTACGCCTTCTGTGTGAACGCAAACACGACCCGGGTTTAATGCCGGGATCGATGCCGGGTTGGGGACCTAGTAACATTGCCGTGTTCAGACCCGGAACGCGCGCTGTGTGAACAAAAGCCAGGACAAATGCCGTAAGGGGTGTGTCGTAGTGATGATGCACGAGCCTTCGCAATGACGTAGTTATCGTGCGACTCTGTTACTCTGTTAGAAGAAAGTTTGTGTTCGTCATCGATACAAGAAAGAACGAAAAGATGTCTGCAAACTGGACTGAAGCAGAGACCCGAGAGCTCCTTGCAATCCGCGCCGAAGCTGAGATCGTTCGCCACCTTATACGTCACATCATAACGTCACGCGTCTATCCGGGACATACCTGGGTTGTGTGTGAACGCGCTCTCTGATTCCGGCAAATCACTGGCAGTGTGAATGAACCATTTTCAAACGAACCCGGGTCACTTTATCCGTGTATTTTCCGGAATCTCTGTGTGAAAGGGGCTTATCTTATAAGCTGCCTTTGGAGCCATGGGATTGAATGAGTTGTCCCTCCCCATCTATTTTGGGTAATTAAGGGTGCCTTGCCCTCCTTTATCTCAGTTATCCAGGTTTGTGAGGAGAGGTATTGCCTACTATATGAAAATTGAGGTGCATTTTCCACAGAAGTAGTGGTACTGCCTAGATTGATAGTGGAATACAAAAAAAGACTCCCTGTAGCAGGCGTTTCCCGGAAGTGTGTCAGATGAGAAAAGGCTGTCACAGCCTGGCAATTTTTCCGTAGAGCTCTGCCTTTGGGATAAAGTAGGAAGGTTCCAGTGAGGCTGGGACTTCCCCTGCAATAGAGACATTGAAGCTAAGGGATCTTCTATTTTTAAGGAAGATAATGGCTAAGGGAATGCTACCAGACGGTCTGTCTATGTGCACCACATGGACACTGACTCTGGATAAGTAATCTGTTGAGTCAATGTATGCAATGTTTGTGCATATTTTCATGCCCCGCGGCATGGCGGAGTGGGTATTTGTTATACCCACATAGCGTCAATCCAAGATGCAATCTAGAGTTCCCGTTCGCAAAGGGAACGTACGAAACACTGTCTCTCATTGCCATGACCTTGGGTCTGACTGCACGTCTCCTTCAAACAATGAAGTTAATGACGTGTGCCACGTGCACCCTCTTATACTTCCGGGCGCTCCGCTAATAACGTCATGGGCTGTGGCCAACCAATCAGATTGGAGTGTTTTCACACATGCTTCAGACACAAGATACACTGATGTATCCCATACAGTAGCATCCATCCAAGACAGTGTCTAGTTTCCCTTATCATCACTCACTGTTAAAGCACATCCTTCAATAATTAAATAGATATGGCAAGTGTTTGAAGATGTTGTGTCTTGACTAACATCAGTTTGGACTATATAGTTAACATAATATAAATATAGTTTTTTCATTTAAAGTGATCACAAAGCAATTTTGCCTTTATACAGTGGATGTTATGAATGTAACTTTGTCCTTAATCAATGTCTTTAAATTGTATTTCTGAATACTAATAAATACTTAGTTAAATTATAAATGTAATTTCCGCTAACATGCATAAGACATTTAAGTTCAAATCTCAAAACATTTTCTGAAACAAAAGCAAAAATTGTTGAAATGATCCCAGGTTGTTCCTACATCTCTGATCTTTCATAGTGTCTTTTTTTTCTTTACTTTCTCTGTGCTCATTCATGATTTTGTTCCCTCCACAGATGATCTTGCTTCATTTAAGAAAATGTCTCTTCGTTGATCAGCACTGAGCTGATGATACCCCTCAGTCCTTCTCTGGCTAACTAAGAAAATAATTACAAATGTTTTTGAGAAATAAAGCTGAAATAAGGAAGTTTCTCAGTGTAACCGGTGGCTCGCGACACCAGTTATGCAATTGTCTGCGTTGTAGCTTTGTCGAGACAGACACGGGACAGCAGGCGGCAGTTTTGCTGGATCTTTTATCTGATGTACAAACAAAACAAAATCAGCCTCTTAGTGAGAATCACCCTCGGTTACTCTCTCCAGTGCATTAACAATGCCAAGAGGAATAAATCACATTGAATAAAATACATGTAACAGAAAACATACCTGATGTACAAACAAAACAAAATCAGCCTCTTAGTGAGAATCACCCTCGGTTACTCTATAAAACAAATGTGATGTACACTTATCACATGTGCTCTCATATCACATTTAGGCCCAGATGCAAAAATATAACTTAAACAAGATGAAATGACAAAAATAACCACAGAGATAGATCAAATAATATTATATACATAAATTAGAGTGAAAATACAGACATAAAAGCAACAATTAAAATAAAGATTAATTAAGATTAACCAGAGCCCAAAATAACTCACCTCTCCAGTGCATTAACAATGCCAAGAGGAAGAGGAGGGGACAGAACAGGAAATTATATTGACTCATGACGTCACATCAATTAAAGGGGAAAGGTAATCACTTCACTTAGGCAGTCATTAGGTGTATGTAAATGAACAATTTTGTGAGAATTCTAATTAACAATACATATTTAACAGTACACTTTCTATACCTGTTACATCAGGAAATAAACATGATTCCTTCCCAGCAAGAGGTCGTATATAGGCCTGGAAAGTGAGTTTTTGCATCGGACACTGCCGGTTTAGCCTGGTGTCTCTCCAGTTGCGTGTGATTCATTGAGTAACATGACTCAGTGCAGTTACATTTAGCTAGTAATGGCACTGCTGCAATCAAACTCATCATTTCAGTAATCTTCATTTGAAATTTAGACCAATCAAAGCGCCAAAAGAATATTTTTGGAAGCATGCATCGTTAAGCACGGAATCTGTTTGATTATTACAAGGAAATTGATTTTGATAATAAAAAAAATCCTATGAATCAGAGGCCAATGTTTTAGGAGTCCAGTAAATGTTTGTAATTATCATGATTGTGCATAATTAGCTGCACAGGGAGACAGTCTGTAGTTTCTGGGTAGAATCTAATGGTTCAAATTATACAGTTACTGTGTACATACTTTTATGTGTCTGAAGTCTGCACTGAAGTCTGACTATATGGCCATATACTGTAAACATTCTCAGCATTTTAAAATGACCGGTAATGTAAAATGGCAAAAAATATTCCGACTAAATAATTAACTGTAATTTATCATTATTGCATAAAATATATATTTAAAAAGACAATACATTTATAAAATAATGAATAAGTTAATTTACTGAAAATATTAAAAAAAGGTTACAAAGGGATTCCCAAAAAATGTAAGTAAAATGGATGACAAATAGACAATACTTTTACAAAAATATATTAACTTGTGTAAAAAAAAAGTTTGCTTTTAGACATTTATCATAAAAAGAGAACTACTAATATGAAACATAAAATATATATTATTTAGTGTCAATGACCACAGTCACTAGAGGCAAATTTAAGACTTAAGGGTTACAATGGTATAACGGTTTAATAGCTAAAATAAGTAGGTATAACAATGTTATTAACATTAACATTATATGATGTAACGTGTACATCAAAAAAGTGGCATCCCATAATTGAAGTTTTCTTGTAAAATGTCCTTTCAAGATTACCATGGGTGTTTACTGATAGATAAAAGTGAAGTCAGATGTATGAATGAATGAAGAAAAGCTGGCTCATTATTCCCCTCTTCTGGATGAACGAAACAGCGAAGCAGAATGATTCAGTCTCAAGGCTGAGAGCAAGCCATGCGTCAGACTGAGAGCTGTCATAGTGCAATGAATGAAAGGGAGAGAGAGGAAGTTTGATGAGAGAAAAGGTCTTGTTTCCTGAGTACAGATGGAGGAACATTGCATGCCAGTGCAACTGTGCACTTTAAAGAAGCAATTACATTTTAACCAGCATAAAATCACAGATAGGCCTACTATCATTCAATCTCTTCTACTCAAGGTGGAAGTGCCATATTTGCAGAGTCAAGTCAAATCATCACACACATGCATTAGAACAAAGATCAGAGGGCTGTTATGTGTGTATTCTACACCAGACATTAAAAACCTATAATCCTAAATTTGAATGTGTGCCGACTTTGAACTGTAATTTCATAGCACTGCACGGACAAGCAATCAGTGTTCGGACCTGAACCATGTGACATGTAGGAAGCGCTGAACCTTCCAGTAATGCTTTTTTGGCATTTGTTGTCCTAGTTCCCAGAAGTGCACAAAAAAACAAACAAAGGAATTGGCTTTAAACCTTTACAAAGTGCATTTTTGTGAGGGCTCTGAAGTTCAGAGAGCAGCTCTGCCTATTAACTCTGAGGGAAACGGAGTCGTGAAACGGAATTGTGAAAAGCTTCTGTTTCCAAGATTTCTTCCATCTTATGTGTGCTAAACCTCCTGAGACTGCTTACAGTGTTATATAACTTAGATATTGATGTGTTATTATGCAGTTTTATTATTTTCCTCTGCAGCAATCCTCTGTTTTTCATTTAGTAAGTTCAGATCAATCCTTGAATTTTGTAAATAACCTTCTTTGTTTATATGGACATGCCATTTTTTGTTACAGATATTGCTAATCCTGTTGAAGCCTCAGTTTTTTCAGAGGTGCAATCATGGTTTTCATGAGATATCAGAGATATTCGCCATTTGTTCACTTTTCCCCAAACTGACTCGTATAGTTACAAAAAACAACAACATATGGATGGTCTTAGCAGCCTTGTGACCTTATTATGGGTAGCATGTGCCACGACAAACCTTTATAACAAGGTAATGACATCTTCTCACAAGAATGTTCAGGTCTCCTCTGTATTTATATTTAATCTGCTGTTCTTAAGGTGTCTGCTCAGTGAAACAGCTCAAAGCTTCTTCACACATCCAGTCAGCTCTGCAAGGGCAGGTATGTGGCACTGAGCTGCTGTGTCTAGGCTTCTAATGAACCGCAATTAGAGTCGTCTGCTGTTCTACTCTGGTACTTGCAGAAAATACATCTCCATTTAAAGTCCCTATAGTGATGAAGAGAAACAGATTCTTGAACAAGACAAAATGTGTGGGACTTGATTTTGTCCATCATAAATTTATTGGATTGGTGTGGTTTGCTATTGCTGTGATCTCATGTGAGTTGGAGACAGGTTGATCCAGCACATAGATTGTTAGAAAATGTGCATTGATAAATATTTAATAATAAATACTACAATATTTCATTAAAAAAAAAAACATGAATTGTCATTTTTGAATGCTTCAGTTTCTCTCATTTGTGAGTCAATGTGGATTACTGTCCATAATGTCTGTTGATACTGCAGTATTTACTCATGAGCATCTTATGCTATGACTCATTTAGCATTGCTTCTAATGGATTTTTCAGACATGTTGTCATCAAAACTAATTACTGTGTTAGGAAATATTCTGACTTAAAAAGTCACCACTAATTGTTTATTTCAATGTCAATGAATCACACACATTGAGAAATACGTTCCAGTTAAATACAAGATCTTCACTTGCGCTCACACATACTATTTTGAGACATGTAATCATTTGAAGCACACATAATCATCTCTCCACTTCTGTAAGAATAGTAGATTGCAATCTTCTGAACTTCCTCTGAACACATACAGGGAATGTTTACTCCACTGCAGTTTGTTGCAGTGTCGCCCTGAGTGCTGAACTGCTGCTGCACTGACTCTCTTCTTGTGATTCTAGTGGCTCATGCGCGACCTCTACAGGATCAACTGTGCACTTACCTTGATTTATTTATGTCGTTGCTGTTTACATTAACTACTGAATTTGATTGTGTATTGTCAAATTTGAATTTGAAGAACTTTTATTTTAATTTTTACTCTCATTTGCAGTCTCCTTCAACCTTTTCATGAAAAGAAATTGAAATATTACAGGTAACTATTCTTAATGTTTTTCACTTTGTTTGAATTAATAATCAGTTACAGTGGTTTTATATGTCCTTAATTTTATTTCCCATCCTGTTAGTCATTTGTAAAATCCCTTTAACCAAAGCCATATCCTTAATGACATCATTCTCCAGGATGTGACATCATTTTGGTAGGAAAACAACAACACAATTACATCAGTAAGTATTAGCAATGTATTTGATGAATTGTATTGTTTTGTGTGAAGGGAGTCTTACAATCCCTCTTCTTTAATGAATTGGAAATCGTTTTCAGTGTATATCTATGTATATCTATATGCAATGTCTGTATTTGGTATCTGAGAGGAGATTGAGGGTCTGACCCCATGTCAGGAATGCAGTAACAGTGTTTACTCATTTAGCCCGCCTTCCAGAGAATAAATATGTATTGTGTATTAATTAATTTGCTACATTTTTTTAGAAAGAGAATTGTTAGTTTGAACTTTATTATCTTCTCATGATAGCTTTATGAGACATGTAAAAGACAACTATCTTAGGTCATGAAGGTCAATAATGCATTACATGTGTCCACTAACGCATGTTTATTATTATTTGTAGTTCTTTTTAGAATTTATAACACAATTTGTCTCTATATGTTAAACTATAACATATAGTCATATGGCACTAGCCAGCAGTTTCAGACCTGAAGTTGGTTCTGCAGAACCATATTTAACAGCAGTTTCAAACAAGACATTGGTTCTGCAGAACAGTTTTCCGACCAGACATTGGTTCTGCAATTCCATACATGAGAGCAGTTTCAGGCCAGCAGTTTCAGACCTGAAGTTCAGACCATACAGCATATGGGTTTGGATGGAACATAATGTTGGTGAAAAAATAATGATTTATAAAGAATTATCTTTTTGGGACATCTAACTATACCTTTAAAGTTGAATAGAAACCCACATAAAGTGCAGCTTTAAGTAGACTTACAGTTTTTCTCTCCAGTTTGCAGTTTTGAATTAAATATACAGTGACATCAGCAAGGTTATTTCCAAAGGAACAGACTCTAGGTGGAAGAGTTTTAGTTGTGTATAATAGAGCTAATACAATAGTGTCCCAGAT
Organism: Phoxinus phoxinus; assembly: GCF_949152265.1. Lineage (NCBI taxonomy): Eukaryota > Metazoa > Chordata > Actinopteri > Cypriniformes > Leuciscidae > Phoxinus > Phoxinus phoxinus. Next base: position 28,629,088 of record NC_136891.1, read on the forward strand.
GCAGTGAAGTGAGGAGAGTTTTGGCAGAATCATCTGCTATTTCATGTTGAAGTCACAGGAAAAGGATGTGACCTCCAAAGTAGGATTAGGGTTGCCAATAATAAGTCTTGAAATAAGGGACTGTCTTGGCTCTTTATAGGAAAATAAGAGACACTATGAGGGACACCAAAAAATAATACTGTACCATATGGTGTATGTCATTTCTGGATATAAACAAATGTTTATATCCTTGTATCCAAATATCCTTGGTTTGATTAAAAAGACAAAAGGGCTACTTATACAAATGAAATAATATGTTTTTGTTTAAAACAGACCATGTAATCACATAACAACATACAATTACATGTGATATGAACAATTTACATTTTCATATTCCATTCATGAGAAATAATCCAAATAAAATACCATCTGATATTCGATTTATATGGAACAGTTGACAACCCTAGGATATTTCTACCCATAACACAGCATATAGTTAACAAGGAAGGAATTCAATCATTACTGGCACTGCATCTCTGTGTAATGTGTGTGCTTGTGTGAAGAACAAAGACTCCAGTAAAAACACTTTCCTGGATATTAACAATCTCTGATACTTGATATTTAACAAAATTAGAAGGAAAATTGTGCAGATTCTTTATAGAGGTTTTATTGTTACTGCCAGAAGTGGGGCTGTTTGGTTGTCATAGTAACTGGTCTTGCAGCTTTGCAAGTGTTTTGTGTTGTTCTGAATTCTGGTTCTGTTCTGTCCTACAGCGGGCCAGTGAAAACAAGATCCACCCATCCGTGTGTTTGTGTTCAGGCTCTGGGCCTGCTGCTGCACTGAAGCACAGGGTCAAAATCAGATCTGGGATCAGACCCAGTCCAGTGAACTTTACACAATGAGTTCATGTGACTGGAATGCAATAATCCATCTATTCAGAAGTGTGTTGTGTTCTTGTCATGACATGGCAAGCAGAGTCCAAAATTACCTTTTTGCCACTTCAAACAATGGCAGGGGAATTGAGAATATTTACTGAGCATAAAAATGTCTTCAATTAGATATACAGAGAGAGAGAGAGAGAGAGAGAGAGAGAGATTGAGATTTAATTCAAAGCTGAAAACTAACACCGTGTCCTAACTACGCGCGATGCCGCGACGCACGATAAAAGGTATCTTTTCCATGACTCGATTTTAGAAACGGTTCCTATTTTTCTGTGACGTCGCGCTGGAACAACTAACACAAAAGTGTGGCAATGATAATCTTAGCTACTGTTAAAGGAGAACTCCGGTCAATTTTAACATTGAGCTCAATTTTTAGTAAATTTGGAGTCAATACAGAGAACAACGACAAAAATCGGTGTTGCCTACACTGTGTTATCCTATTTTTAAAATTTGCACCCTATTGACTTGAATGGGGCAAGTTTTAAACCTGCTTTTATCCTCTTAACATCTTTGATGTGTCATTACAAGTGCCCAGCCATGTGAGTGATTCCTTCAGAGTGAACACGAGTGAATCTGACTGCAGTAGATGTGAAAGATATGAATAAAAATTATGTTAATTCAGCCAGCGCAAATACCTGTATTTAGTTCCTGTTTTCGGTGGAAGTCCAAAGTAGTCGATTGTCGAGTTCACGCGCGTGATCATAGTAACTAAACCTATGCGCGTGAACTCGACAATCGACTACTTTGGACTTCGACCGAAAACAGGAACTAAATACAGGTCTGTGCGCTGGCTGATATAACATCATTTTTATTCATATCTTTCACATCTACTGCAGTCAGATTCACTCGTGTTCACTCTGAAGGAATCACTCAACATGGCTGGGCACTTGTAATGACACATCAAGGATGATAAGACTAAGAACTGGTTAAGTTTAAAACTTGCCCCATTCAAGTCAATAGGGTGTAATTTTTAAAAATAGGATAACACGGTGTAGGCAACACCGATTTGTGTCGTTGTTCTCTGTATTGACAGCACTCCAAATTTACTAAAAATTGAGCTCAATGTTAAAATTGACCGGAGTTCTCCTTTAATGTGCTTTATTTAATGTTAACAGCGTGTCATGTGACTTTGAATATAATTTGGTGCTCCAGCTTTGTAGCTGTAAAAGAAATGATAATTTTCAGATCTTGAAATGAAACAAATGGAAACAAGAACGTTCAAACTGTGAAGAAACAAGTGTATTATTTGACAAAGATTGTTTTAGTAACTCAGTAGCCTATTTGAATAATGTTTAAATGGTGGAATATATTATATGTTGAAAGTTATAATGTTATTAAGTGTTAGTTTGTTGGCTATATGAGACTAGCAGTAAGCTAGATCAACATTAGAATAACACTGATCATATTCTAACATGTCATAATTTTGAGCTATATAACATTGATTTGTTTTATGTACATTTGCTCACCTGTCTAATAAACTACATGCCAGAGCGGATTTTCTATCAAGTTGTGAAGCTCTGTCAAGTCGAAGTTTGTCCCGAAGCTCTCGGCATCTCGAAAACGCCACGCGTATATTGATCCTCGTTTTAGTTCTCCTTTTGTCCCAAAGTCTGCTTGCCATGATCCATAATGTTTGAACGAAACAGCAACAGCGTGCCGCTAAACATTATGCAGTTGTCCACATCTGTCGCCATGGTTACAATGGCAGTACAAGCAGAAACCAGGGATAACGTGGATATTTCGTGATTCACAGGCAACAAGTGACAAGGGACGGGCACTATTTAAAATTGTGAATATCTCTGAATTTACAAATTCTTAGAAACATTTGGGATAATGTAAGTACATAATTGAAAGATAATTTTTGGATATTTTGATACAAAATTCTTACATATTGTGCCTTTAATGGAAACGTATTTTTAGTTTAGTCTAGTTTAGTTACACAACTTCAAGGCCCTTACAGTTGACCGTGAGCCTGAGAGTTAGAGTCTGAATGTGTTTGTGTGATTGACAAGTGCAGAGAGCGCCCAGAAAAAGTCAATCATTCAGTTTTTATTAAAAATCCACATTGTTGATTATGCAGACAAGGGCTCATTGACCATTTTTTTTGTTTCTCAAGTCATCACTGTGCATTACGTGGCTCTAAAGGTTATAGGATTGGCTTATGCAAAGCATTACATTGCACTTTAAATAAAACTTTAAATACTGAGAGTCTTGAAAGACTTTTAGACTTGCATGGCATATAGATCACTAGAATATTTTATGTTCTATATTATGTTCTATAAATTCTCATTCTGCAACATACATTTTAACTTCAATAACACTACAAAAATGCTTTAAAACACCTATTTTTTAAGCTTCTTGTGTGATCGTTATTCCCCTGCCCTGTACAACAATCAATACAAAAGATTCCAAGATAAAATAATAAAATCTTTATTACACCCTTATTACCTTCTCTCGCACATGGAAACATGTGCGAGGTGCAAGCACAGTACTCAGCTGAATAGGCCATTCATCTTGGTGACATGCACACACATGGATTCTGCAGCTATGAAAACATCAGCAACATGTCTGTCTGTGTCTGCATAAGTAATCTGTCATTTTTTGTTTTTTTGAGTGTCTGTAAACCAGAAGAGTTTTTTTCTAGAAGAGAGTTTGAATTGAAGAGAATTTGATTGGACTTTCTGTCTTGGTTTCTACTATTAAGTCTATCCAAAGATTAATTGAAACTCCATCCCACTCCTTACAAGCCCCAAGAGGTCAAAAGGAAAACAGACAATTGGTGAGTAATAAACTGTCCAATCATACACAGACAAAAAACATACATTGACACATAAAAACACACATGATGATAATATGTATTTTGGCCACCTCTCTCTTTGGATCTCAAACAAAGTGTGCCTAAGGTTTTACACAGCAACAGCCTCTGTTGTTTCTAAGCAACATACACTCTTTGCAATGCAATCATTCTGATCTCCAAAACAGTTCTCCAATATGGCAATGGGTTCCCGTCAAGGGCCTTGTTGATATAGTCAAAACTTGTGAGCATCGATCATGACCACTGACCGTGAGTCCCAATGGAGACCATCAGCGGATGCCATGCTAACAGAAACATTAGTCTTCCCTTTCCTCTGGGAGTGCTGGACACCGTGACAAACCTACAAGTGATCTTTGCCTTTGGCCTCATCTGACAGCCTCCAAATTCTTTTAAATGCTTCTATTTCCAGAGCTCTTGTGGGCTGTTAGTCTGAAGGCTAACTTAAAAGCAGAGGTGGCTCTATTCAGCTACATGAGCCAAAAACAATCCCACACTAAGGTTGTGAGGATGCTCAGTACTGTATTTACCATTTCAAAATACTCATTAAGGTGTCACAGTGGCCCTCCATTACAAACACACGGCTTCCAAAGTGTTCATATAAAGTCATATTTAGCCTAGTAGAAATAGAGTATTTATGGCTAAATAGAGTATTTATGGCACGAACAGATGTGTTGATAAGTTTTGCTATTTTCCCCTCTAAGCAATAGTTGGACTGCATTTAGTTTAACAGGGGTTACATGTGGGGAAGACTGGGATTGTTTTGAAGGGCCAAACAAAGAATGGTCCTTGTTTCACAGGGGAGAGTAGGGATTTACAACCCTATTCTTTATGTCTAACTGCAGATGTGAGAGATGAAGAAAATATTTTTTCCTTATCACATGTCACCCCCCTTTTTTAAGGGCCCGAGGGGCCATTTTCGTAGAAATCTATTTCAGACCGACAATAAAAGACAAAATTAGACTTTTTTTTTTGTACTCTCTCCAGACCATGCTAGACTATTCAAACTATGTCAGCATTAGTAATCACCATTGAGAAACAGATTTTATGCTCATTCTGCTCACAATAAAACAGATTCCCTCTGTGAATCTGCAAAACCTCTGTTTGATGTTTCTGGGGTCTTTGGTGACTCAGTTTGATCAGTTTAGTCAGAAGCTGTAATTGTATTTGACAGGAAATGACATAGGAAGTGTCCTAGATGTGGTTTAATACCTCCGCTTGCCATTTATCGATACTTAAATAGATAAATTATCATGGCTCTAAAAACATGATGCGCATCCGGTTGCCCTCTGGGTTCAGCCCTTGTCAGCCAGCAGATACCTCATGTTTGAGCACTCCAAGAGAAGTGCCATGAGATATGGTGACAAGAGCGAGAGAAATCCATCACTTGTACTGGTGGGCGAAATGGCAAAAATATCATGCGATTTTTAACGAAAATCACGATTTTATCACAATTCTTTTTCATGTTGGTTTTACTCTTTTGCAAGTGACTGAGCATTACAGCCCAACTAATGTCCCTATTTTAAAAACAAAGCCTCACAAGGTAGCAAAATATAAAATACAAAAAGAATGGCAGATATTTAGGCCAAAGTGACGAAGATAAAAATCTGTTATTATATTATTATTTCAGCAATGTAATAAGCATAATAAGCATTCAAGAAAGAAACAAATATAAAAATAAAACACTACGTAGACTTCACTATGAATTATACATTGATACTTTATAAAATTAAAATTACTATTAAAGTTCTCAGAGCAGTGATTGATTTTCTTTGTTTTTTTGTTGTTTCATTAACATTAAAGGGATAATTCCCCCAAAAATGAAAATTGCCGTCATTCACTCAAGTTGTTTTAACCCCAGATATGTTTCTTTCTTCTGTTGAAAAGATGATATTTTGAAGAATGTGGCTGACCAAACAGTTGCTGGTCCCCAGTGACTTCCATATATATTTTCAAAGTCAATGGCGAGGACCAGCAACTGTTTGGTTAGCCACATTCTTCAAAATATCACACACACAATCAAGACAGTCAACCAATAAACACAGCTAGGCTACTATACCTAAATGTGACAATATAATTACAAATTCAAATAATTGTTTTCTATTTTTAATATATTTATATAATGTTAAAATGTAATTTATTCCTGTGATGGCAAAGCAGAATTTTTAGCAATCTTTAGTGTCACATGATCCTTCAGAAACGCTGATTTCACGGACACGGGCACCGACACGACATGACACAAAGTGGTTCCATGAGACTCACCAACAGGTTACACAAAACAAAACTAGACAAATGTTTTGTGTGTGTGTGTGTGTGTGTGTGTGTGTGTGTGTGTGTGTGTGTGTGTGTGTGTGTGTGTGTGTGTGTGTGTGTGTGTGTGTGTGTGTGTGTGTGTGTGTGCGTGTGTGTGTGTGTGTGCGTGTGCGTGTGCGTGTGTGTGTGTGTGTGTGTGTGTCTAATTGTCTAGAGCAGATGCATGGATTTGTCATGGAGTTACACTGCCATCAAGTGTTAGTGTTTGGATATACAATATACAAACTCTAGTGCTTCTGTGTAAACCCATAGAGTGGAAAAATTTCTCCAACGTCCCACTAATGTTCCCTGAACGCCCTGCTCACACTCCACTATGGGATGTCAATAACCTCACAGATGGGCTCCCAGTCCTGCTAAGGAAATGCCTTTAGTTTGATTCTGCTCCAGAAAACTCACTCTCTTTATCTGCTCAGCCATGAAACTAATAATGTTTCCTAGATATGAGTGAGGAGCATTTACTGATGCTAAGGTAAAGGGTTCAACTCCAAGGGAATACACAAGTTGATAAAATGTACACCTTCAGTGCATTATTGCATTATTTACATTATTATTCATTTCCAAAATGAAGCAATAAATGAGTTAATAAATATTTAATACATACATTGAATCACTATGAAGGTGAGATATGCTTAAAGAATTATTCACGTCTTCGCTTGATTTTCCCATAAGATAATTGTGGATGTGGACTCTACGCATCTCTGCCATAGAGGTCAACAGGCCCAGTAACTAAAATTTATGGAATAATTCTGTCTTCTCTCACTTTCATTCCCAGGAACTGCGTTTACATGCACAATAAAATTCTAATATGAATCAGAAACAGAATAGGCTCATATGGTCGCTTAAATATATCCAAGTGCATTAAAATCATGGCAAAAAACAGGTTAAATCAATATTTTGGTTTCTTTTGGACATATGCTTGTGTTAATATTTAAATACATGAATGAGAATTAAGAGATATTAAATTCTTTCTTAAAAATGCTATAAAGTATCACAATAAAAGGGAAGATTATGCATCTCCATAATTCAGTAGCTGTGGAGCTTCTATGTTTTTAGAAGAAAGGTTTAACCAGAGTATGGAACTTAATTAGGAAATGATGTGCATGTGAATGGTCAATTTCTCTCTCTCTCTCTCTCTCTCTCTCTCTCTCTCTCTCTCTCTCTCTCTCTCTCTCTCTCTCTCTCTCTCTCTCTCTCTCTCTCTCTCTCTCTCTCTCTCTCTCTCTCTCTCTCTCTGCTGTGGTCAGTGTAAATGAAAGCTCGTAATCTTTAACCTATAACAACAAGCAAAACCAAAACAATTTGATTCTTTTGCACAGCTCTAAATCTAATGCTGGGAAAAATGGACCCGAAACAAACCACGAACTCTAAAATTAGCATCAGTAACCACAACATGGAGCCTTAGTAGTACACTAAATTTGATAGGGCTGTTTTATTATGAGACCATAAAGCTTTTAAGTGCCTTGAATTGTCATCTGTAATACATGTTGTGTGTGGTTTGCAGTGTCTAGAGCAAGAGAATTACCATTAAGATACTTTGATTATTTCATGTGGGGGAAAAAAGTATAACCAAGAACATGAATAAACAGACATTCTACAAAAGACTATAACCGCCACTGTTTTGTGTTTCTTCTTCTTTGTTTATATTATAATAGCTGATTCGTTTCTGTATGATTTTAGAAAAAAATAAAGTTTTTCTGCAGTGTAGTGTTTAATAGGCTACTCGTTTAAATGCGCTTAATTCCAATAAAATGTACAAGTGTTATTTAATCTGTGTGATGTAGCGTGGTGAATACTGAATGATTTATACAGTCATTGAGTGTGTGGGGGTTTTGTGTGTGTGTGTTTTTTGCCTTTTACTCTTTGCTGCTTAACACTTTCAGTGTATTAGCCTACTTGGTAAATACTAAATTTGTTTTTTATTTCTAATTATTTCATAATTAGACTGGAAACTCCACTTTTAAGTTTGACCGTATTTTCGTTTTCGGTCAAAATGCCTTTTGAATGGGAGTGCTAGGGGCACTACAATGAGAGCATCAAAATCGCATTTTTTTAAACACTAAGGCAGCTCGAAACAACATGAAACTGTGCTTGAAGTATTACCAGAGGCTCTACATATGAACTCGAGCATTGACAACATTGTTTGTGTACACAAATATTGCTAAAAAGAAAGGTTTTGTTCGACTCACTTTATTAGTTAGTGTTTCCGGTGGCTGGAATTTTGTCAGTCAAAAGTAGTCGATCTCCGAATGCAACGTAACATGAGGAGAGTAAAGATGGAAAGCTCAGATTGTTTCCATTAGATATTGCCATGAGCTATCATCCTTTTCATTGGAATTACAAGTGCATGACATTTCCTCATATGGAGTCAGTTCATTACGTTGCATTCGGAGATCGACTACTTTTGACTGACAAAAATGCCGGCGGACGGAAACAGTGAGTTGTTCAAAATCGTTCTTTTTAGCAAACTCTGTGTACACAAACAATTTTCTCAATGCTCGAGTTCATGTGTAGATGTAGATCCCCTGGTGATACCTCAAGCACAGTTTCGTGTTGTTTCGAGCCGCCTTAGTTTAAAAATAGCGATTTTGATGCTCTCATTGTTGTGCCCCTAGCGCTCCCATTCAAAAGGCATTTTGACCGAAAACCAAAATACATCCATCCATCCATCCATCCATCTTCTTCCGCTTGGGGCCGGGTCCTAAGTCTTCCCCGGGGTCTCCTCCTGCTTTGACCGAAAACCAAAATACAGTCAAACAAACTTAAAAGTGGAGTTTCCATTCTAATTATATTTTTACACGAATGACTCGGGTAGATTAACAAAAAGAGCATAGGTTCAATTTTGGTAGAACTAGATTACTGAAAATCATTGCTTGCACTTTTGCCATGAAGGCCTGTGTGATATAGAGTAGACTTAAATAGGAAGCCAGACTACACAGATACTTTAGAGAGCAGATTCTCAACATCACAGGTATAGGCTACTTTTATTTTGCGCTTTGCATGTACATGTGCAATTTTCAAGCTACAAGTTAGTACTCCATTCCGAACATAGATCATTTCTGTGCATACATTTCAGTACACAAGTTATAATTGTTGTTGTATGTGTTTAAGTGTTTAATTTTGAACGAGTGCTATTGCAGCTGGTCCATAGAGTGGTCAGTGACTCTGACTATGGATTTATGAATGCAATGTGATGTCTGCACCCCCACCTCGGTGACCACATTTATCACTACATCCTCTTAATCTGTACTTCATTCTGTCTTCTTTTTATCACCATTCTCGTGTGTGGACTGTATTTTTCAAAAATGGAAATGGAATAGGAGTGCACTATAACAGAGCCTTGTCCTCTGCTTTCCGTGCAAGGATCAAATCAGCCTGTTCACTAAAAAGTCTCTTGAGCTCTATGAAATAGAGAGACTCACACCTGGACAAACCCGCTCACCCTCCCCACTGCAGCATGGCTCACTAACAAACACCACTGTTTTTCCCATCATCATAATTCTCCATATGTTTCTTATAAGGGCAGCGGTTAAGGGGCCAGTGCTCACTGCTATCATGTGCAACAAGTTTTGTTTGGTCAGTGGCTCTATGTTGGGTTACCTACCTCGATGTGCACTGCTGACTGTTCATACGTCCCAAAAAATCATTAAGAGCTACCCACTGTTGTCTATTTTTCTCTTTGTCTGTATATTTCATTTTATTTTACATAAATATAGTGAGGACCAATGTTATGAGACCCCATTGAAATCCTGGATATTAAAAGTTTAACTTAAGTTATGTAACTTTAAGTTTTAGGATATATATTTTTTATACGTTATGTAATTATAGTAAATTCGAAAAAAAAAACTGTTAAAATCACTGTTCACTGTTAAAATCTAGGTTTGTTAATTGAATAAAAATCTCAATTAATCTCAATAATATACAACCATATGATTTCCCCCCAGGTTTTAACATTTAAAAAAAAATGTATCAACAAAATAATACTGTGATCAATAAAATGATATTGTGTTATTTTAGTTTTTTATTAATTGACATTTACAATGCTAAAAAAGTACATTTTGTGTAAACTTTTCTTTCAGATTTTCTGTGGGCCCCCCTCTTGTAGCCCCTGGGGACCTAAACACCTCTGGTCTAAAGCACTACACATGTAGCTGTCCCACTGAAGCATGCCCTGCTTGAGGCCTCATGAGGTGCACTGGACATTTTGTTTTATTTGTCTGCTACGAAACATTACTATTTCACCATTTTGACCTTTTTAACGATTTGTAAACAACAGGCTTGAGAGAAACATGGCCCCTTTTCCTGTTTCACGACGTGGCATAAAATGTAGACCAATATTAATCCAAAATATTTATTTACTAATTTCCCAGCTATGGTCCAGAAACTTTTTTTTTCACCTTTTGCTTTCTTCCAATTCCCTCCACAGTTGAAGCCAAGCTAGTCGTCTTTATAGCCACTTCTTTTGAGTGAGGAACTGGGAACTTTGAGGTGTGACAAAATGGAAAAAAGAAAGTTAATAGAAACCGTCCAGCAGCATCAAAGCTCTTCAGCACATGAGCAACTGGATGGGCATTTCCAAAAAAAAAAAAAAAAAAAAGGTGGCTAAATGAACACTAAAGCCTTGTGAAAACTAGCAGATGTTAAATGACTACAAAACATGACTGAGAACATTTGACCACGAAGACCAGAGTGTGACCAAAGATGTAATATTTTCTGAAAGATATTGACCTTTGTTGAGAGGAAATAAGATAATGCGCCCATGTCTCGGTGGAGGGGTTGGACCATGACATCGCTGGACTGGACAGTTGTAATGTCACGGCTAATTGGGCTTTTGTTCACTGGGACAACTTGTCTTGCATTAATAATGTAAGCTAAGATGTCTTGGCTGATGTTTGAAATAACCTCATGACCTCATGGTTGTCAATTCTCCTGTTAGTCATATACTGTAGTTCAGTGGTCACTCAGTAGAACATCACCAGATGGATTTAACAGGCCTAGGGAGCTGGAGAGACTTTGTTCAATGTATTTGTGGGAATATGTATTTGTAATCCAGCTACCCATTACCTCAGTCAGGGATAGTATGCCAAGGCATAGGTAACACTCAAAGTGTCTCATAAATGTCTCTTGCTTTACTATGGGACAGATCCCAGGACATTATACATTGGTCTGTGCAGGTTTACAGAAAAACAATTAAAACACATTTAAGTCGGAGCCAATAGCCTTGTGGGCAACGGCTCGCAGTCATTTCCGATCCCGTCCCCTTTCTCTCTCACGTCTCCTGTCTGCCCATTGTATGCTGAACAAAACACTTTTTTCCCTCTCCGCTGGGCTGCCTTTTAATTGTGTTTTTTTCTATGCAAAAGGGCTAGACTGATTACTTTGGTTGTGATGCCATGTGTTGCTGCTTTCATGAGCGCCAAGGTTTTTTTTTCTTTTTTTTTTAATGATGTGTAAAGTTGAAAGGCATAATGTACACAGAATTGTTACTGCCATCTCCACTTTCCATTTTTCTGAAATCATTTGCATATTGGTGGACAACTTTAGTAACAACATATAGGCCTAAATATTTTTCAATATATTTTATTATTTATTAAATAAAATGCAGACATCACATAACGTTTTACGTCAATTATGCCAAACCCATTGGTCCTCACATCTCACAACTTCATAAAACACACAAAAAAATTTACCTACATATCTGACCGGATATAAGCATCCATGCCAATGCATACATGAAATCATATTTTAAAGATTTGTTTACTCTTTTAGTTATCAGGGGTTTTTTTCTGCTCTTGTCCTCTTTTTGCCCTGTAACATTCTGACTTTATCCCCTCCTCTTCTCCTCCCTTCATGATCTTTATATCACTTGTGATTTATATTATGAGGTGCACTCACCTGTGGTTATATCAGCAGTCAGTCTGTGATATATGAATGTGTCAACGCCCATAGTGTTAATCCCATCATGGTCAGCCAGAACACAACTCTAAACACTACAACACTACCGGGACACATCAAATGCCCCTTTGAGAGTGTGAGATAATGTAGAAATAGAGTTAGAGTGCTAACATTTTTCAGGTTAAACGAGTTCAGAAATTGCTTTATGTAATATTATAATTAAAGGAAATGAGAGGGACTGTCCATCATAAGTATCAATGATATCCTACATTATATTCACATGTTGGCCAGAGAGGCCAGGAAGAAGTATGTTGTCAAACCAAGAGAAAATGTGTGTGAAAAATGTGTAAAAAGTTCTAGGGCTGAGAGGCCACTCCAAAGGCAGGGAATGTGTCTCAAGTGGCCATTAGCTTATGTTTTAATAGGTGACTGTAGATCTTTAAAGACTTTGATGCTCTGAATGCTGCACTTGGCCTCAGATCTGAATGGATTTATCACATGCTGAACCACAAACATCCAGCTCTCCTGCTTCAAACGGTGTCCACTGTTACCACACCACAGCCATACACCAGGTACCCTGTAACAAGCTTCAATCCTGAGGTCATGCTGGCCTTTGAGCATCTCATAGAAGCAAACACTAATGTTAAATGCCTATTTTTGCATTATTTATATTTAGAAATTATAATATGTTGCGAAAAAGTGTTCATTATTTATCTACAGCTTTTGTCGGGTTAAAATACTTGTGAATGACTCTTGTAGCCTCTATATGTCACCTTCAAAGATTAAGGAAATTTGTAACATGTTCAACAATAGACTGATTTTAAAAATGAAAATGAATCAGACAATGCTTTATAACAGGTTATTGGACTATATAACTATAATAACAGGTTATTGGAATCAGTTGACCGCTAGTATTTGGAAACTTGAGGCTGGTGCAGACAGTGCTGTCATCTATTTGGCAGGAAGAGTCCTAGGTGAGTGCCCGGTTGAACCGTTATATGCAGGGTAGTGGGAGGACATCCCTAAACACACTTACTTTACCCTCCTTGAACAGTGTTGGGAAAGCAGAGTCAGTTACAGGCCTATGCAGCGCTTACCTCCAGTGAGCAAGTGGGAGGTCTCTGCGGTTACATTCTCCTGCCTCTCAAACCACAGCACAACACTGAAAAACATTCCCCTGGATGTGTAACGGACCATTCAAGGCCTGATCAGCCCAGACACCACTGACCCACACCAAACCACACCAAGCTTTTCCATCCAACCCCATCAAAGCATTTCGCCCTAGTTTAACTCGGCAGACCGGTTGGATATTTGGGTGTAGGAATACTTTGGGCTGCTGTTTTCTTCATGGAGATCCCAAACGTTCATCCTGGAAGGATATTTCTTTTGATCCTCAGGGAAAAGGCAAGAACACAAATTGGGTGAGTGTGATCACCAGAACAGCCCTCACCTACAGTAACTCCACGGGAAGGATCATCTATCTATCTTACTGAATGGATTGTGACATTAAGAAATGTTCGACATTTTTAAACCGTTCCAGAATAAACTGTGGTTTGGAGCATCTAACGGCCACACTTCCCCACATCTCTTTGGCTTGTTTCAGAAGACATAAGCATATTTCCAAACTTCTTGTAGGCTCAAGTATTTAGCCAAATGCATGATCCAAAGCCCACAGAAAACCTGCCAAGTTAAACAACATAATATAAAATCAATCTCTGCTGGTGTCACTATTTAAAATCAGTTAATAGGCATGATGATATATATATATATTATTTTTACAGCAATAGGCAACCACTGGATATAATGAATCTGTAAGACTAATGGGTCTGCACGAGCCTGCAGAAATAACTACTTAAATCGATCAACAGATGTGAGAGGATATGAACTCTGCCTCACTGAACTACACTTGGAGTTTAGTTTCCTTTTATTTTAAAATAATAAAATGTTTTTAATAATAATAACTAATCCCAAGAAGTACTGAAATAGTATAGTATACTATTCACTAAATAAAACTGAATAAAATTGACTTGAAGTATACATATTTTTTGTAAGGGTTAGTGAAACAGATTTTTATTTTATTTTGCACTACATGTTAATTGCAATTTAACTGAAATGTTGACTAAGCTAACTTACACAATTATGTTATATTATAAACATTATACAAATCTCATTGTACTTAATAGAAAAAATACTAAGTTCATTGATAGAAAAAAGGTTAAGTGAACTGTTCGGGTTAAAATTGAGCTTACTCAGCCCTACATACTGTGTACAATAGTGTGCTATTTCAAACATACAATATGAAATCATTGCTTGATTTTAAAAGCGATCTTCTTGAGGTTAGATTGATAATGCTAACGGTCTATAGCAGAGAGGAGGAACTATTCGCTTGTTTCTTCAGTAAATGCATGTGCTGTGCCCTCTTTACTCACCCTGAAGCGTTACTGCATCAGTCTTCCTGTTATTCTCTTTCTCTGTCTCTCTCTTGGCAAAATCCCAAGAGATGTTGCCAAGCCTGACTGAACAATTCTCCTCATTGGCATGTGGCAATTTCCTGGGGTTAATTAGCATTTGTGAACAATGATTCAACACTATTGCTGGCATCACCATCAAGGCTTAAAGAACTTGGGCAAGCAAGCAATGAAAACTGTCCAGCATTCTGAAAACACAATTAGTGTGCTGTGTTTTAAAGCAACACCACATAGAATATTGTAGAGTGACTAGAAACTAGAAGATATTATTCACAAGATTCATACTGTTTATCTTCTTTGACGTATCCTGTTCACTCTGTCATTCTCAGTCAGTTTGAGGATGAGCCTCTAATCCAATTAGACTCTCACATTCATTTGTAACTGGCTGATGGGACTTGAACTGAAGACTCAAGGAAAAACCTCAAACTTTCATTCCCTCTCCACCCTTCTATTTCTTGTTCTTTTACTTTACAGAGCACACAACCTATTATTTATCATAATTCTATGACTATTTCCGTCTCATTCTGTAAGCTTGACTCTCAAGGTTCATGCACTGCTAAAGAGTGTCTCAGCCTTAAAGAAAGATCTCCACCTAGTGGCTCAAACTGATTGCCGTCTTAGCTTTTATTCATTTCCAGGATATGAATTCTTGATATCAACAATTACATTTTTGATAACAAGAACTACATTTTTTGATATCAAAAATGTAATTGTTGATATCAACAATTTAATTATTGATATCAACAATTGAATTCTTGATATCAGTAATTCACATTTTTACTAGTAACAATGTAATTATTGATATCAAAAATTATATTTTCACTAGTGAAATGTCACCATAGGCTGCCATTCAAAATCAATTGTTGATATCAAGAATTGATTTCTTACTAGTAGAAATATAATTTTTGATATCAATAATTACATTGTTACTAGTAAAAATGCGAATTACTGATATCAATAATTCAATTGTCACAAGTTGAAATGTCTATTCTTGATATCAACAATCGAATTACTAGTAACAATCACATTCATGATATCAGAAATTAACATTGTCACTTGTGAAAATGGAATTATTGATATCAAAAATGAACATTGTTACTATAGCAATTCAATTGTTGATATCAAGAATAGACATTTCAACTAGTGACAACTGAATTCTTGATATCAAAAATAAAGGTTTTTACTAGTAAGAATTGAATTTCTGATATGTGAAATTGGAATTTCAACTAGTAAGAAAACCAATTCTTGATATCAACAATTGAATTTGAATGGCAATAATATTGTTCCCAGTGCTTTATTATCAATCCCCAAATAAACTTGATAGAGCAAAAAAAAAAAAAAAAAAGCATGGTTTAAAGTTAACATAAGAAACAGCTAATGATATATTATTCAAACCCTGTCTGCGAAAAAATTGAATAGACTTTCTACTGATCTTCAGATAACTTGTAGGGGCAAAATGTTTTTTTTTAATTATGTGTATAATCAGAGAAACAGAAGACAGTCCAGGTCAGGCAGCAACTGCGCCTAAAATAACTCCAGGTATTTCTAGGACATAGAGCAAAATACAGCATGTTTATTTCAGGAAAAGGATAAGTAGACCCTGAGTATTCATGCTGTTCCTTCCCATATTACACTGTCCCTGCTTTATAATTTGCTGGTATGACTTGACCTTGCAGTCATTCTGTTCTCTCATCCTGTCTCAACAGCAGGAGGATATCCAATGCCGTAGCAACTATAATGCAGGTTTTTTCATTCTTCCTCTATTTATATTAGTTAAAAATACTTAAAGGTATAGACCTTATGTAGCCCCGCCCCTATTCAGTGCAGCGCTCGTTTTTTTCACAGCGATCTTGCGTATTTATGAATGAACGGCTCGTTTAAAATCTTCCCGGTCTACTGACATTTGTTAAGACATCTGCTTCAAACATTACAATCCTCATAATAACTTTCGTTAACTTTACATGAAGTAAATTAACTTTAAAAGCTAGTTACTCCTGGACAGCAATGCTAGAAATACAGAGCGACCGCAAAAACAGAAGTTCAAAGACAATATTTTAAAGATGGCTTCGAGAACCAAAACACTGAATTCAGAACCGCATAGTAGCCTATAGTCTTACTATTTCTGCTATAGAAAGATATGGTAAAAGTAGTAAGATTTTACTTAGAAGAAGGATGTAAGTGACCTCTAGCGGTGACACGTGGAAGAGAGTAGGCTACAGACAGAATAATGTGTCTGAACTAGCTACAGTAAAGGTGTTATAATGACGTCATTTATAATAACGTATGTAACTTGTGTAACTTTGACTTCCTATATATATATATTATTATTACTCAAGGAAAACTAAGTAGGCTATAGGCCTAATATTCGATTAATGGTATGACCACTGCTTGAGTCCTTTTTGTGTTTTATTTGAACATAATAGAGACTTTTGTCATTTCCTTTGTATGAAAATAAACTAAATTTCCCTTAAACAATATAAGTATGTTCCTGGTGATTCACTCTCACACTTTATTTGTTTGTTTTAAGAAATTTAATAAATGATTTGATATAACAGAAAAACAGTAGTTTCCATGATAAAGACCTCATTAACATGAGACAATTAGCAGAATAGACTGAGTACCTTAAAACTATGAAATTGAGGTTTTGAAAAGCTTAGATTTCCACAAATCCAAAAACACTAAAGTTTGATACACAGACCATTCTTTAGTACTGAAGTTAAAAATTAGCACCAAAATTAGGAAATAATTAAACTGACATTTGCACTGCAGTCCTCAAAGTGGAAATACATTCAATAGTCTGTAACAAAGTTTTTTTTAGTGTCTACAGATTATGTACTAGAAGAAAAAATTAATGACAGTTCAGTTGAAACACTTCACAAACAGCACTTATATTCAGAGTGATGACTTATACAGATGACAGATAATACATGAAGAGACCATTAGTTTTCTTAAAAGTGCTGGTGTGCAGGTGTAAGACAACAGATTTTCTCTTTGATCCTAATTCCTACTGAATTGATAAAAATCCAAATCACATAAATATATGAAAAATCTGCATACAAAAAAATAGAAAGAATAGCACCTTAAATTACTTGTCCAGTTATCACAGACAAACAGAGCACCTTAACAAGTAGATTTTGCTTCAAACTCAAAAAAAAGTTTAGTGTCTGTAATTTTTCTAAAAAGTTTTTGAAAGAAGTCTTTTATGCTCACCAAGGCTGCATCGATGTGATAAAAATATTCATTTAAAAAATCTTACTGACCACAAACTTGAATGTGTAATGTGCAATGGTCTTATTAGACTCATTAAGTAAAATGTTAACGTTTAGAGAGCTTATCTCTTCACAGATCATTATAATCAAAGTCCCTTTAAAGGGATAGTTCATCCAAAAATTGTATTATCCCATAATTGACTCACCCTTAAGGCATCCTAGGTGTATATGACTAGCTTCTTTCTAGCTAATTTGTTATATTTATACAAATTAGTTATATTAGTTACAATAAAAAATATCCTGGCTCTTCCAAGCTTTATAATGGTAGTGAATGGTGTCCAAGAAAGTGCATCCATTCATCGTAAAAGTAATCCATATGGCTCCAGGGTGTTAATAAAGGCCTTCTGTAGCAAAGTGATGGGTTTTTGTGAGAAAAATATCCATACTTAAACTAACTAGATTCCGGCAGATGGCCTAAGCAAGTTGACTTAAGCTAAAAGAGTAACCCCTGATGCGATGTATGACGTAAGCTCACGGTTCAAACATAGGGCTGGGAAACAAATTCAAGCTCCTCTTTTCTTATATCGAAATCCTCCGACATTTCTCTTTAAAAATTCTCGTTTTAGACTTCTAACTCTTGACCGGTGTTTTGTTTTGCTCTGCTCTATCCTCTGGACTCTGGAGGATTTTCTCTTGTAAATAGTGCCTTCTGTTTACACGTGACAAATTACTATTGTAAAGGTAATTGTTTTCCACTTTAGTTTCTAGTTCATCCCACACATAAAAAAAGAATACATTAAAGCTGAAAAAATATTTTTATGTTTGGATCATTCTGCTTTTGTTTGGTCCTGTTTCCAGTGAAGTGAGGTCAGGTATCAAACTTTAAAGTCGACTACTTGAGAGAAGTCCGGGGGAAGGGCTTCGACTACGACTGGGCATCTGACAGACAGAGAGAGAATGGATACAGCTTAAAATCACTCACAGAGCAGCTGGCAAAATGCCTCTTATTAAAAAACAGAAATAAGTTTTTTTGAGAAATCTGTAGGAAAGAATGGAAGAATTTGTAACAAAATTGTACTAACCCTCAGACTCAGTGAGGAAGCGTGTGCAAGAGAGATATGAAGAAAACTCAATTGTTAAACTAACATGAATTTTGGACAAACTACATTGTGGACCATATTGTTTTCCTTGTTTACTTTTGGGAATGTTTAAGGAATAGTTCACAGTTCTGTCATCATTTACTTGCATTCTAAGCCTGTATGATTTAACTTTCTTCTGAGAGTCCAAAAGAACGGCTGAGCTGTTCACGTTAAAACAATGAAACTGAATGAATATCAGGAGTTTTAAAAAAGTACAAAAATGGTTCATATACACTCACCGACCACTTTATTAGCAAGGTGTTCCTAATAAAGTGGCCTGTGAGTGTAATTTGTGCACTATATTCCAACTCTTCTGAAGCCATATGACAGCTTTGTGTGATGAACAGACTGATTTAAATAATTATTCACAGAATTTTTTTAATGAAAGCCAAGGCCACCATTCACTTTCATTCTATAGAAAACAGCAGCTTAGAAATTCTGCTATAAATAACTCCTGTTGTGTTCCACAGAGGAAAGAAAATCATACAGGTTTCAGATGTGTGGGTAGGGAATGATGATAGAATAAAAAAATGTAGGTGGACTATCCCTTGAATTAGAAGAGTCAAACGTTCAGTAGAAACTCACAAATGTGCGGCTGGGGCTTCCTGAACGAGAGCGAACAGGACTGGAACTACGACTCCTGCTTCTCCACTAGAGGAAAAACATGTACATTCACACAAACTTAAACATTTTAGATATATCTACAGTATATCAATTATTTTATAATTCTTTAACATAAAAGCATTAACAAAAATATCCACAAAAACGTTTCTTCCCCTACTTTTATCCTTTTCAATGCATGTCATGACTAGTATGAATGCTATTTTGATTGATTTTCTCCAAAAGGCCTCCACATACCAGAGCTCCTCTCCTAGTGACCGCCTCTCCCTTCAGTATGACAGTGTCTCCCTCCAACAGTGCAGGCCACACATGAAACGCCACCAGTGGAGCGGTGAACTCAGAGTCAAAACTGCGCCTGTACCTGAGAGGAAGAGAAAGTGTGATGGGTTAGCCACCGGTTTACGTGCGTGTGCGTGTGCGTGTGTGTATGTGTGTGCTTTTTTATACACTGTGAGTTCAACTTTTAAAGATCCATCTCAAAAGACCCTTGAGACGTGTTGCTGTGTACGTGTGTCTGATTTATGAACTCCACTCACTTAACATCACTGTAGAGTTCACCATCTGAGCTGAAGGCCAGGTCCAGTGGTGGGTCAAGAGTTTGCATTGCAAATGCTATTCGACATGCTTCCCTGATGAAGCTGCTGATCAGAACAAAGTCCACCTCCGGAGGGAAAGAGATGCGTGGGTTTACGTTCATTGCGTTGATCACGTCCTAAACAGATGGAAATTTAACAAGGAAAATTTACAAAAGCATATAAAAAATCCTCAAATAATTACGCAAAATATATAGAAAGGGTTTCTGGGGGGACAATTAAAAAAAAAAGAAGAAGAGAAAAGTCATTTCTGACGTATGAAAGCGATAAGACACAAAAAAAACTTTGTGTTTGTGTTTATTAGGAATATCAGGGTTGCGATACTTAATCACAAAAAGTGTGGTCAAACGTACATTAACGCTGGTCTGCACATCATACAGGTCCAGATTTCTCACAATGTAATCCACCACTGCATCCTCCAGACTCTCAGGACCAGTATGAGTGGAGGAAAGTGTCTTCCTCACACGTCCTTTAAACTGCCGATAGGCCAGTTTAGCTGCCTGAAATGATTCCTGTTGGACAATACAAATTATTAATTACAATACAGCATATTACCTGCTGCTATATAATATATTCTAATATAATTTAATCATTTTTATTTCCAGGAAATTCCATAGAAATATTATTTTTCTTTCATTTTGGATTACATTAGTTCAAAATCAAATTAAGTATTATTTATTTAATATGTTCTACGACTTTATAAGGGACCATGACATTATTACTAGCCTACATTAGCGGTTATCTCAGGATGGTAATTGATAAACAAAGCCATTCTTACCACAACAGCGATAAAAAGTATCCTCTGGACTGTTTCCAGGTCGTCAATATATCTGCGCAGTAGACTTTGGGAATCCAGCCTCTCTGTGGCATACAGGTCTGAGAAACGGGAGATCATCCGAGCATGGCGAGAGGAACTAGTGAGCTGGGCGCGTGTAGGAGACTCGCCTCTCACAGGGCTAACCGAGCGACTCCGCCTTGGAAGAGGACTAGGTGAACGGCTCCTGACCAATCTGGAAATGAGTTAAAAGAGTAAGTAAGGCTTACTTAAGTCTCATTTGCACTAAGCAACGAGGTGTTTTTTATGTCAACTGTACCTCTCCTGTAGAACAGTTTTTTCAGCTGTGAGGAACGAGACCTCATCTCGTAGGATTCTGACCTGCCTCTCATAGTCATCAAGTTTATCCAGCTTTCTCTTATAAAGATCAACCTGATCTTGAGCAACTCGCAACCTGACACAATTCCATTATTTAACATAATATGAATAGTCAATTCTCAAACATTTCACTTTCTAGTACACAAATGGACACTCAGCAGTCACATAGCTCATTCAACTGTCTAAATGTTCAACACACAAATACATAAATATACATTTCAGTCAAGTTCACCATCTCTGACTCACTCTGACTTTAGATGTAGTATTTCATCTTCTGTGGCCAACAGGGTAGTTGCAGATTTATTCTTTGTGGAATCCAGTTCAATCTGGGTGTCGGCAAGCCTGGAAACAAATAAATAACACAATCAATTATTTTGATTTATTTGTATGAAGTGTAAAATGTGAAAGGTCAACCTTCCTGTATTATGATGTATTGCATAAAAGGAATATAATTTTATGTTTAATGGATAGTTCATCTAAAATAGAAATTGTGAAAAACAGGAAAAAAAATCCTGGAAATAAAGTTTTTTTTAAAAAAACTTCAGATAGATGATTTCCATAATTCACAATGAGATCTATTTCATTCCATGCCGGCTTTAGTTTAGACTTATGATACTGACTCCTGTTTAACTGAATCCAACTCCATTCGTGTAGAAGACAGCCGGTCTTCTATTTTCAGCATGTCACTCTCATGAAATGAGGACAGTTCACGAATCTTCCGATCTTTCTCCACAGATTCCTAATCGGCACAAAAGTATATAAGCGCCAACACAGAGATACACATACATATGGGCAAGTGGATCATTATTTCACTCATGAAACAGGCACGTGGAACCATTAGACAGCTGTAGATGATTCTGGATGTCCAGCTCACCTGAATGAGGCTAAGGCTGGTATCTGTGGAGACAGACGAAGCTGCAATGGTGAAGCAAGAGCCAAGCCAGGGTAAAAGGCGAGATTTTAGTGTGTCGACCCCTGAATAATGTCCCCCTGAAGAAGAACGAGGACATAAAATCTGCTTGAACATTAATGTTCAACAGTCAGCTAGAGGGAATGGTTATGGTATACATGCTAGAGCTAAATGAGAATAAATATTGTACATAAATACTGAAAGTAAATAGAGGAGTGAATCTGTTTGTTACCCTCTTGTGCTGTGAGATTGAGTATGGTGAACAATTGACCCTGAATTTTAGAGGTGAGCTCCACCAGCTCACAGCACCTATTCAGGTTCTGGTCACAAGAGAACACCTGAGAGAAAATTTGACCAAAATATGTTATGTGATGTGATAAGACATATAGTATATGCAACATCAGGTATAACAGCGAGAAGTTAAGCAGCACCTGTGAAATGCCCCTGAACTGCAACAATGTGCAAAATCGGATATTGCACTTCCTGCTCAGGTACCATGGAAATAACGCATTTAGGTTTTTGGCATTTCATTAACTCTGTGCTTACATGCAAAATTTTAATTTAATATTCAAGTTCTTCAAATGCCAAAATGGTTTTTCATGTCAAATATGTTTTTCAATGTAAACTAGCTAGGCCTATATATATTTTAACTTATTTAACTTAACTTTAACTTATTTTTAGCTTACAATTGACAACATAATAGCTTAGTAAATAGTAAAATATTATGACAAACTACTACATTTCTCAAAAATTTGAGACACCAAATAGATTTTTTTTGACGCGCAAAAATATCTAAATTACTTTCATTCAGAAACTGAAAACATGTTCATCACAGACATTTTTTTAAGAACAACTTAATAGATTAGAAGACTGACCCATAAACGTGTGCTTCGAATTCCTCGTTCCTAATAATTTGCGAAGACTACTGTAAATTCCACTTAATAAGAAAAGAGCACAAACTCCTATGAGTTCCTCCATTCAGAAAACACAAGTCTGACGGGAGCGCGCACGTTGCCTCTCAGCCTATCAGAACTGTCCAGGAATGGAGTCGCCGTTGTCCTGACAACGAGCGTCCATAGAAACCAAACTTTGCTGCAAAAGCAAAATGCAATAAAGCAAATATTGCTCATATGTCCGTTGCTACATAGAATCACCTTGAGCATATAAATTCGGGATGCTAGGCTACTACTTCAGATACTATGACCGTCTAACAACTGTAGATTGTTATTGAGTTTAGGCATATTGAGTTATGCTAAACCCCACCCACAAAGTAGATAATTTAAATAGTTTATACGTTATGCATTTAGTGAAAACAGCCACAGTCCAGACATAATCTCAAATAGCCCAATCTGGAATTAGTGACTCCTGAATGTAATTTATGCACGATATTACACATACGTGCCTAAACAATGTAAAGTCTAGCAACTATTGTAAACTAACGTTAACTTACTCTCTAGCGGTTGTGATCTGCAGACTAGTGCAGTTTGAAGTAATGATCATGACTTACATGGTAGTCTTTGTACCAAGCTTCCAGTTTGTCTTGCAAAACACTGTACGGAGATGAGTTCACCAGTCTTCGTAAAGTGTCAGCCATAGCTGTAGATCTCCTGCTGTAATCCTGCTTCAGGACGTCCCAGTGCACTTAATCCAGCAGCGCGGGTGCGCGCTTTTGTTTTTATACTGCTAGTAAAAGCCCACCATTCACACCCTTGACTTTCAGCGAAACCATGGACGCGCTTTTAGTTGTAGCAACGGTTTGCTACTAGACATATCAGTTTGAGGAAATATAGCTGTATAAAGACAAACTGTATATGGACAGCCCGAACAATATGATATGTTTTTTTTAACACAGCCTCTATTATGTTACTCAGAGTCTCTCTGAAGTTGCAGCTCAGTTCTCAGTGATCTGTTAAGTGGGTGTCAGATGGCAAGTGCAGGAAGATCTTTTTTTTTTTTTACATTCTCCTGAAGAACAGGTGTAATGCCTTAATGGATTTTCCGTTATTTAACTTTATACCACGTGACATAATACGCCATTAAATAAAAATAAATTATTTTTAAACAATGCATTGCTAAAATTGAGTTATCCAGCAACTGTGACCTATAAGGGGTACACACAAAACACTAACACAAACTTAAGCCTATTATATTATAATAATAATAAATATATAAAAACACCTTAATGTAGCTACACATAACTGATCACTTAAAACCTTAAAAATGACTTAAAGCAATGCATATCTTTAATACTATTTTACAGTAAATGTATTTTCTACAAATTAAAATAGTTATAAAAAATGACATATGTAAAATTGCATATAGGGCGAATGCAGTTTAAGTTTGATTGTTGTGCTCAGTGGGTTTACACTTTCAGAGCATGACAATGACCTTTAATTAAAGAGATAGTATTTCTTTAAATGATAAAATAGTTTTGGTTGATGCAATATGACACTGGTGGGTGTGGCCACACCTCAAAGGACTCCCATGGTGGGAAGGATTATAGGTCTTAGTTCAATTAGGACACTAGCTTTTATAAATGTGCCATATAAAAAAAAAAACATTACTGGTGTATATCTTGAGACAATGACAGTGCCATTGTTGCTTTCGGTTAAAACAGCTCAAACATGCATTTTAGTCTGCATGTAGGTTTAAGCCTAAACCTTGTCTGTGAAACCAGCCAATTAGGTTGTACACCAAATGTAAACAAAATATTATTATGACAGTGTTCTGTTTTGTTTGTTACTTCAGTTAACAGGAAATAAAATGCAAAGATTAAATGTTTAAAAATCTGTTTGTTGTTTTTGTAGTTGTTCAAATATTGCTGGTCCACTTTGGCTGCAAGTATAGATAAAGTGGGCCAGTGAGATTAAGGTAAAGTGGGCAACCTTTAACCTTCAGTAATTACACTCAAATTCATTAAATAAATTGACATTCACTGGTTATTTATCATGCATAATCTACTTATTTTAGAAAACAGAAATCAGCATTATGAGTCAGAGATGGAAGAAAGGAAAGAAAGAGCAGAAAATAAGACAAGGCAATGGAGTGAAGAAATGATGAGAGGACCAAAATGATAAATCAGGGATGGGCCACTTGACCTGAAAATAGTTTTGTCTGGAGTGATCTCAAAATTTTTATTTGTATATGCAACACATTATATCAACTGTATTCAAATTGAAATATTATAGCTGAACCTTAAAGTTAACGAGAGTATGCTAATAAAGGAAAGAAAAAAACATCTAGGTATCTAAATTACACGTTTAACAAAGAGTTGTCCACTTTACATGCCCCCCCCCCCCCCCCCCATTGTTTTTTATAATTTTCACTTTAAAATGTTTACTGTATTTATTTATTTTTCTGATAATTTTTTTAAACTGGGAAAAGTTGGAAAAATAAATAAAAGTAAAAACATACTAGAAAAGTTATAATAACAGGCTATCTCTAGCGTTAACATTGAACGTCTTTATTTGTACTTTCCTTATACGGCGAGTCGGTGATTCACAACTGGCTCTTTATAGCGGAGGAACAAACCATCTAACATATCAGTTCGTACTCCCTTAAAAGTAAGTAATTCCTTCTTCAAACTTGGTCTGTATTTCTGGAATTAAAATTTTCAGGATAGACATGTTTGAAGTGTATAGTCCACGTGAAAGTGTGGCTATTTGTGGTTATTGTTTGGATAACGGTTCTCTCGCAGTGGTTTCTCCTCCTCAGGCTGTGTGAAGCTGTCAATGCAGTCAGTGTTCTGAGAGGGAGGGTCAACATGGCGTCGGAGCAGGTCTGTTTTCAATGTGAAATGTAAATGTTTTCTCCGTGATGCTTTTCGAGCGATTTTCGGCGTTAACACGAGTCGTGTATATTAACTTCAAACCTCAAACGATGTCAATAGCGATGTAACTTATGTGAATGGGTTACGATTATCTGCGCAATTTATGTCCGGATCTTTTATGGAAAAATTTACTCTTAATTGCAGGGTTACATTTGCTTCTAAGTTTGCTCTTGTTATACCGAATAATGATACTTTGGAGCTTTAAAGTAAAACCTTTTTCTGTCTAAATACATACGCTCTAATTTATTACCGAGGAACGGGGGTGTGTGTCATTTATTTTTAGGCATAGCCTGCATGTAGACAGACCAACTCATACTGCATTCCTGAGACTGCAACATTGGTCTCTTATTTAGCTATCGCACTGTATATAGCATAAAATTGTTTATTGTTAATTCATTCTAAAAGAAGATTGCAGAATCATATGCCACTTCGTAATATCTTCAGTTCAGTATTATTCAATGTAACTTAGGCAATGTAATGATTAGCATATTCCCAAATCAGACCACCACATAAGTAACTCACATGAATTTGAAATCAGTTGTCACTATTTAGTGTGCTATTAAAAATAATGTATCCTAAATAGTTCAAAAGGGAAGATTGAAATATATATTTGCTTAAATATTTCACTATATTATACAGTGGTATTTTCGCAATAAAACCATTTTACCAGTCCAAATAATACAATATTAAACTGAAATTATATTTATGTTGAATAACAAAAATACATTTGTTAGATTTAAAATGATAAAAATAGATATAATGTTATTATATAAAATAACAAGATGTATAATATAATGTTATGTAATAGGTATAGTGTTCAAATTAAGATGAAAAAGTATTTTGATACTTTGTGGCTGTTAAACATTAGTGAACATGTTAATATAGTTAATATGATGAACTACACTATTGACTATTCTGCTAGGACACCTGTGTGAACTCGAATCCACTAAAAATGTGCCTTAACCAGTTGTTTGAAAGTAATTGGAAAAGTTTTTTTTAGATGCATTAGGCTAGATACATTTTAAGTGAGGCTTAAGTATTTTGGGTTCTATTATAAAAATGTTTACACCCAAACTCAGCAGCCCTGACAGCAGAAGCCTAGAAAATATCTCGTTTACAATCTATGTAAGTAAAGCTGAATATTGAAGGGGTTCTTGTTGGTGTGAAATTTAATGGCAGACCACACTTGTAGCAGTAATAGATTGTCTATTAAATGTGCAGTAACATGCAATAATTGTACCATCTAGTCATCCTTTTTTCCTTATATCCACAGGAAATCTCAAATGCCCCAGTGAAGAAATCTATGAGGGAGAAGGCTATCGAGCGCAGATCAGCTAATAAAGAGCACAACAGTAATTTTAAGGCCGGATATGTTCCAATTGAAGAGGAGCGACTCCACAAGACAGGACTGAGGGGTCGCAAGGGCATCATTGCCATTGGCATAGTTATCCTTCTCTTTCTGCTTGCGCTCATTAATCTCATTGTGAGTTTATCTCTTGTTTGTTGTGCCTGTGATATTATTAATTTATATATTTGATATTTATTTATTTTTAGCAATAAATTGTGACAGTAAAGACATTTATGTACAAAATTTGTATTTCAAATAAATGCTGTTTTGAACTTTCTAATCATCAAAGAATTCAGGGGGGAAATGTGTCACAGTTTCCACTAAAATTTTAAGCAGCACAACTGTTTTCAACATTGATGATAAAAAATGCAAAAAAGGTCTGCACTCTAAAAATATTTTATTGTAAACAGGAGATAAAGTTAAAGTTAACATACATGGGTCTCAGCACCTAATTCATTGATTGGAACATTATTAATAAGAAATGTTTCTTGAGCACCAAATCAGCATATTAAAATGATTTCTGAAGGATCATGTGACACTGAAGACTGATGAGTAATGATTCAGAAAATTCAGCTATTTTAAATTGTAATAATATTCCACAATCTAAAAATTCTCAGTTTTGAATAAATGCGGCCTTGTGAGTCACTTTGTGACTTCTTTCAAAACCACTTCAGTCACATCTCTACTACTAACTTGAATAGAGAGACACTCATACATTATCACTGTCTGTCTTTTATAGATAACTCTCGTGATATGGACAGTTATACGGATAGGTCCGGGAGGTTGTGAAAGTATGGAGTTTCACGAGAGCGGCCTGCTACGCTTCAAACAGAAGGCCGATATGGGTGTGGTTCACCCGCTGCACAAGAGCACAGTGGGCGGCAGGAAGGACCAGGACCTCGTCATTACTGGCAACAATAACCCAGTCAGTCAGCATAGTATCTGACTTTCTCTGGGCAAATCAGTATTCTCTGAGTGTTTATATGAGAATGTGTATTAATTTAGGGGTTTTCTGCATGTTACAGGTGGTGTTCCAGCAAGGCAACACTAAGCTGAGCGTGGAGGAAGATAAAACGTCTATTGTCAGCGACTTGGGCATCTCCTTCACTGACCCCCGCACTCAGACGACGTTCTTTAGCACTGATTTTGACAACCATGAGTTCCACCTGCCCAAAGAGGTCAAGATTCTCAATGTGAAGAAAGCTTCTACTGAGAGAGTAAGCAACTGTACTCATACTCCTAGTCCTGGCTTGTGAAACCTGAATAATTGAGTTCATTTGAAACAAGTAGATGTACCTAATCACACTGCAGACGACACAGGACAAATATTAAAGCCTTGATATGAGATTGATGATCGTCTTAGAGGTGTGTTTGTACAGTAACTCAGTGCCATATTTTGCAGATCACCAGCAATGCATCATCTGACCTCACTATCAAAGGAGATGGTAAGGCCATTATTCGTGGCAACGAGGGAGTTTACATCATGGGCAAAACTGTGGAGTTCAGCATGGGTGGGGACATCGAGCTGAAAGCGGTAAATATTGTAAAATGGCATTTCAATTGAAAATAACCGTTGTCTATTTTAATATTTTTTTTAATGTAATTTATTCCTGTGATGGCAAAGTAGAGTGTTCAGCATCATTACTCTCCAGTCTTCAGTGTCACATGATCCTTCAGAGATGATTTGGTGCTCAAGAAACATTTCTTATTGTTATTAATGTTGAAAAAAGTTGAGCTGCTTACTGACCCCACACTTTTGAAAAGTATTATAAATATGAATCTTGACATACGAGTTGTATGAATGTTTTTTCTCTTTTGTTTCCAGGAGAACAGCATTATTCTAAATGGCTCAGTGATGTTCAGTCCTTCGCGTATACCAAACTCCTCTCTGGGGGGAGACTTGTACTTCAATGAGGGCTTGGAGAGGTATAAACTTTGCATGTGTGCAGATGGGACACTGTTCAGAGTGCAGGTCAAATACTCTAACATGGGCTGCCAAACGTCCGACAATCCCTGTGGAGCAGCACACTGATGAAAGTGAGATGAATACCACTGGAATACACATGCTCATCAGCGTTTTCAAAATGAAACATGACATTTCGGTTGAACTGCCAAAAGATGATAATGTGGGTTTTCCTGTTGTTGTTTTTTTGTTTTTTTAACTGGACAATAATTCACCTATAATATTAGTTTACACATGCAATATACAAAAAATGCACACAATCCGCCCTCACACTCCCACCCACCAGGGCAGTTTCTACTACATGCCCACCCAAGTTTATTGGAGGTCTAAGAACACACACTCACACACATACCTCTATGTTGATAATCGCTCCCTACAACCATAAATCTGGCCGAGCACAAACAGTACCGTTTTCTTTTATGGCCGAGAGCTCCCCGTGCATTATCATTGGCTTACCTCAGTGATTTACAAGCTGCCTACTTTCAACCTTCACTGCATGTGCTTTATATATTGTATCATACTAATTTGAGTCCAGTGATTTTCTGAGAAGTATTATTACACTCTTTTACAATCCCCTCCGGTCATTGATAACCATCAAATGGCCACATAAAAAGAGGGATGTTGTTTGACTGATACAAATGTTAAAATAATGTCATAAATTCTCTGTATTGTATAGTCTGAAAGACTAGTTCTACATGGTCATTTTGGCTTTAGAAGAGGCCAATATTAAATATTGAAGTGGCCATTTGATGTATTTGAAATATTAAAGTGGCCAATATTATTTAAAGGGTTAGTTCACCCAAAAATGAAAATTATGTCATTAGTTACTTATCCTCATGTAATTTCAAACACAAAATAAGATCTTTTAAAATTAAATCCGAGAGCTTTCTGACCCCCGTAGAATGCAACGTTATTACCACTTTCAAGGCCCAGAAAGGTAGTAAAGACTTCGTTAAAATAGTCCATGTGACTACAGTGATTCAACCTTAATGTTATGAAGCAACAAGAATACTTTTTGTGTGCAAAAATAAGGACTTTATTCAACAATTTCTTCTCTTCACATTGTAAACACAGTGCAGTGCGTCCGGGTTTTACATCTGAAGGCCGGCTCAGTGTTGGCGGGATCCTGCGTCAGCATCACACGCTTACGTGGACAGCGCGGAGACTCACACGGAAGAAAATTAATTGTTGGATAAAGTCATTACTTTTATTGCGCAAACAAACTTTTTTCTTTTCGTTACTTTGTAACAATCTCTATCTTTACTGAAGCAGGATCAGGACAGCCACATCTTATGCAAGTAACACTGTAAGCCTGATCCTGAAACAGT
Organism: Phoxinus phoxinus; assembly: GCF_949152265.1. Taxonomy (NCBI): domain Eukaryota; kingdom Metazoa; phylum Chordata; class Actinopteri; order Cypriniformes; family Leuciscidae; genus Phoxinus; species Phoxinus phoxinus. The sequence goes on from NC_136891.1 coordinate 28,659,587, forward strand.
GGTTAGTGATACATCAATTTTCAAGGTTTGTATTATAGTGCCCTTTTTAGAATGCCATGAACTAATGACAAATGACTTGTCGCGTAATGACATGTTCAGAGGTGTGTACCATCTAATATCTTTTGATAAGATAATTACAGGAAACTTCTATGATATTTGAGTTATCCAAGTGTGATATTTTGTGCAATATAACCTTCTTGGCCTGGTTTGTCTGGGTACATGTGTGGTATTTATTGTTGTTTTTGAATACAGTATTATTGTATTGTCCAAGCTGAAAATCCTCTGTGCTTAAGAGACTAATTGTCAGATGTCAGACTTTCTTTTTAACCCTGCAATGAATTAGTCTGAAACCATCTGATCAAGTCTGTGGTTTTATTTAAAATCATAAATATTCTGATTGGGAAAATCAATGCTTTCACACTGCAATGTTTTTGTTAATAAATGCAAAAGCAGGTTTTGATTGAAAAGAGATGTCTATTGTGATCGTTTGTACTGTTACATGAACAATCTCAGTGCTAACAAATATTAAGCATGGTTATATCATGCAGTGACTGAGTTAAGGATTTAATTTACTTTTTAATTATTAATTTTCAGTAATGATCTGGTGGAAAAATAAATTCACTAAAATATAAATCCATATTTATATGTAATCCAGCATTATTTATGTAAAACACCTGTTTATTCTTATTTATTAAATAGGAAATAATTTTATAGTGTTTGTTTTATTACATTTTTTTGAATGTCCTAAAAATGCTTGGGAGGGAACAAACCTGAGTAAGACATTAACTCAGGCAAGTGAGTGATTGCAGGACGATTGTTCTGTGTGTGTGTGTTTCTGGTGCCATAATGCTATTCAGACTTTGATCTCAGGGAAGTTGGAGTTAAAGTCAAAGTATTTCTCAGTCAAGTCTCAGTGTTTTGTTGGTAATTATCCGGCAATAGTCAGATTGTCCGAGCCGAGTGGAGAATCGATACCCTAAAAAGGTTAGTTTTAAACAACCCTACTACACAACTTGTCATACAGTGTCTCTGTGATTTGTGTAAAATCTCTGTGATTTTTCCTTTAATTTTACCTTAAGCTTAGTAAATGATTGGTGTTTAATAATTTAGACTTGGACTATGTGTGTATGTATGTGTGTGTGTGTGTACATATAATTTATTTTATTGAGTCTGGTGCAGCAATGAATTTCATTAAGGATCATTTTTTCAGCTTTCATCCTATATCTTTTTTGTTGTTGTTTATCTCTATATTGTATCATACAAATGTGAGTATCCCATTTCCTGTCATCATTTTAAATGCATCATTTGTTGTGTTTATATTTTTCAGGGCTGACTATAATGTCAGCATACAGGTCAGTGCTTGGTGTGGCAGTGCTGCTTCTCCACCTCTGGGGGACACACTCCTTCCCCACCTCTGCCTGTCCCGTTCCCTGCCTGTGCCAGCAAGGTCCTCTCCTGAACTGCTCTTCTTTAGGCCTGACTACGACTCCCACACGCATCCCAGCAACTGCGGTTTCCTTGAACCTATCTAATAATGCCCTGCGTTCTCTGGCTCCTCTCAGCTTTGGGCAAGTGAAATTGATGGGACTCCTGCACCTTTGGGTGGGAAGTAATGCTCTGGAGAGCCTGTCTTTGATTTTGAAGAAAGACCGGTCCGGCACTAGGACCCTGTCAAGTGGAGAACAGGAGTGCACATCCTGGGCATCTGACCTTCAGTTGCTGTCTGCAGAAAGAAACCATCTAAAACATCTACCAAAGGGTACGTGCATGCAGCAGGAGTATGCATATGATACACACAGCATTATTTATTTATACTGTAAAAAAATATCTCTGCTCTTCATTGTCCTGACATATTTCCATTGTTAAACATATTTAAATTATAAAGGAAATCAAGGCAACTTAATTGGTCACATTACTATAATGATGACATTCCCATCCTTAGTGTTAATTCATGTGATGGGTGGATGGAAACAATAAAATAAATTCTAAAATGAATCATGCCATTTAAATCCTTACCTTTAAGGAATCATTAATTTATTCATTTTTAATAATTAAATAATGAGAACTACTACAAACATTGACACTAATTCTTAAATAATTGTATCTCTGTACTATTTAATCTGTGACATTCATAAAACCCACACACTCTCCGCCCAGGTGTAAATGACTGCATCATGAGTGGAACTTTGATCTGTTGTGATTACTCACTCTTCTGACATGTTAAGATTCCATTTAAACCAGTCCACCCTCGGGATGAAGTGAAAAGAAATCACCTATCATCTAGTCACAAGGGTTGGGCGCTGGCATTCCAGTGCCTCAGAACGGGCTATAAAAGGGTAATAATGGTCTAAACATTCCAGAGAGTGAATTTTATTAGGACCTTGTATTTTGACCAACCTTCACATTAACATGGGGTTCTAGTCTGTCCAAAGGTGTGTTAAAGCCTTTGCATACTTATGCTACGCCATTTTGTAGTGTACATAGTGCGAGTAGTGTATTCACAAAGAAAAGTTTACTTAAAACATATGTATAATGTAATTAACCGAAAAATAATGCATGGCCCTGTCCCAAATAACACACATTTGCTCTTACGAGACGGCGGCGGCGAGAGCGTCAAAGTGGCCAGAGGTCATTCATTTTCAATGTGAGCCAGTCTGGTGAAGTGTTGAGTCCCACTGAAGTAATGGGTCCCAGTTTAGGGCCCCAGTATGCCTGATTTAAAGCTGTTCTCGCGATTCAATGTAATCAATCAAACTTTAATTCATGTAGAAATAGTTTATTTTTATCCTGATTATTTATATAGTTAAAGTGAAAGAAATACCATGTTTATGTATGTTTTGCGACATTGTTAATTGTTATTAAGCAATAAGGCATAATATAATTTGTTTTAATTACAAGCATGTCATGTCATAATTAATTATTAAACAAAATTATGCTTGTATCATATTTGTTATCAAAGTTTTTTATCGAAAAATATTGTAGATGGTGAGAAACGTTATCTCCAATCATTTCGGATAGCTGTATGCCATGCTAACTAAAAAAGCACTAAGAACGAGAATTTTTTTATTTTCACAATCTATAGCTTCGGTTATATACTAGTATATGAAACATATAAGTTCAAATATATTAATGGTCGTTTTAACGTAGTTCAAACGACTTGTATAATAAATAAATGATACCTGATTTGTAACCAGGCACTAAAGCGATTACCCATAAAACATGCTTTGAACCAATCGGATTGCTTTGGTGGTGAGGAGAGTCAACCTTATGGTAATGATGAGCTATGACGCAGTTCGTCACATTAGTTACCAAGCAAAGAGAGGATAGGTTGATCATGTGAATTTGATAAGGTGGCACGCAACACTATTTATAGGCAACATTTTCGCACTAACGCTTGTTTTTCAGCGGGTATGCAAATTAGATTAGCACTTACCCATGAACACAAATGCCATATTACACAAATGGCTTTTAATTGGTTTATTTCGTTAACTATTATAGTGACATGTTTGCTAAGTTCTTTCCATCGATCAATTTCTTACCATGATCGATCAAAATATTCCATCAGGTTAACTTATACCATACTTAGTCAGTCTGCGCAAATAACGATCAACATGCTTGTTTGCTTTGCGGCTCCTTTAAATAAAGTAAAAAAAAAAAGACCTAGCATTCGATCTACGTCAGAGCGTCCACGAATCTTTCTACGGCGTTGTTGGCAGATTCGCTCTCGCTGGCGGCGGTGTGAACGCACAGATACGGCCTTGTGGACTTACAATGGCTGCCGCGTGCGCAAGTCTGTTAAGTCCATGAGATCGTAGAGTGTTCCATTTGTCGATATGCGCCCTCGATGTGCACTTGCAGAGCCCGCACTGAAGCGAGCTCCAAAGCAGACTTTTCCCCGACAGCCAAAGTGCCGTTAGCGTTATGTCAAGAAAGCGTGGACTCATAGAAATACTACGAGTGTTTAGGGTGCCATTTGGGACAGGGCCTAGGTTGAACACTTCATGCACAACTGTCGCAGCTTTCCTCACGTAGGGGAAATCAGGCGCATGCTGGATGGCAAAATAAACGTATAAAATTGATAAAGGCGGTAGCGTAAATAGTGTATATCATTTGGAACACAACTATAATTTGCTATAGCCTTCCTGCTGTATTACACTTAATCTATCTATTTTGTTAAAATGTCTGAAGCATAGGACATTTAACTGGGGATATTAGATAATGTTTATATTAAATTAGGGACCAGGGGCCCGTTCTTCGTACGTTGCTTAAAACATCCGAGATCAAATGAGACATCCAAGATGATATGATCGGCCTAATCATGATCTGGCTAATTGGGTTCTTCGAACACACCAGCCGGTTATGATTAGTATAGCTGGATTGAGTTATCTGAGATAATTGCGCGTGCATGCGCTGGTTTAAAAGGGGATATGTATCGATAGTAGAAACATTGATCAGCAACGCTGCTATTGGCTGCTCACCGTGGCCAAAGAGCACGCACAGTTTTTCTCCGCAGCAGAGCAAAAGCTAGTAGCCTAGTCGAAGTTTATGCGGAATTTTAATGTTTAATGAAAACGCCAGGGAACACATTAAAGTCTGTAAAAGCCAGGAGATGGGGCTGGCAAATAGTAGCAAACAAATTAAATTCAATAGTGGGAACCATGTTAAATGTTTCTATCACTTGTTACAGTATATACATTTTTGTATTTTAATTTAATTTCATAATTACTTTGTTCATTGTAATGTCAGAGCCACCACCCACTAGAACATTGGAACAAGTAAAAGTGAAAATGGTAATCTTTACTAAGCTACTTATACTGTTCTTGGTCTCTTTTAAAAATACACCGTTAAATGATGTGCATGTGTTGTTCATGTGCAGCAACCAAGAAAAAGGCTATAAAAATTAATAAAAAACAGGTGGTGGTCACTTACTCCCCGACAGAAGGGCTGGCCCTTGGGTTGAATGTGAATTGACCCTATTGTGGGGGGCATCTCTTCCTTAGACCCACGGCAGGGACCAGTAGCAGCAACAGCTTCATTACTGGTAAATGAGCTTTTAATTATCTTAGTACACTGTAAAATAATTTGTTGCTGCATTAAATTAAGTAGGCCTATTATCCAAATGGCTGGTCTAAAGCCTGAAATTGCTTTACTGTATGAAAGTGAACACTGCATGTAGGCTAATGTAAAAATATCTCTCTAAAAGAACACACGGAGTACTATTGCTGACCTTGCATAATATCTCTTATTGCAGGCAAAAGATGGCTTGATCACTGGCTTTTCTTTACAAAGAATAATTGAAATAAAAAAGGAACTAAGCATATTTGTCTTGTCTTTTATTAAACATTTAGTGAATTTAAAAAATGGTGTCCCACAATTCTGTCCCGTGCCGCTCTGCTACTAGGTCCGTCCAAGTGCACTGGTGGAGGTCATCATCAGGCTGGAGATCATTAGGCTGGAGGTCATCATCAGGCTGCACCTCCACCACAGGGATCCTCTCCTTTCTGATGTGTAATGATGTGTAATACGCGGCACATGTAACAATAATGTCACAGTCCCTGTCAGGTGCAACCCTCAGACTTTTCAGACACTGAAATTTTCCCTTTAGTTGCCCATGGTCAATTTAAAACTGTGCCCTTGTCCTGGTTAGAGCTCCATCGTCCGGGTTGTGGGTCAGGGAATGGGGTCATAAAATACTGCCTGCATGTATAGCCCCTGTGTCTCCAAGCATGTTGTAATCACCTACATAATGAAAAAAATATAGTTATGTTAGGCTCAGAATACGTGTAGCCTATGTAATACAGTGTGCTTGATATTTATATTTTCCGTTTCCATGTTCAAATAATGTGCTACATGTGACTATGTGACTGATATGGTATAGTGTCACACACCGCCAAGACATTTTAGTCAGTCAACTGCATACTTTTTGATTCCATTCCTTTTTTTTAAATTTAATATAATAATATTACTAATATGATATATTTAGAATTGTAATAGTAACTTACCTGCACATTTACACTGTTCACAAAATCCTCTTCATTGAGGCCTTGATGGGAACGTGTGTACAGTCTCTGGCACCATTCACGTTAGTGAAGCCTGACACAAAGGCTAGTGTAAATCATACTTATTGGCTAAGTCATGATTGCATGATATTCATTAAAAAATATAATGTACCTGCATTGGCAAAAAATTAAAAAAATAAAAAAAATAAACAAATCTGCTTTACAACCTTGGGTCTGGAAAAACCATAAAAACCCCGAAAAAAAAGCTTGATCACGAGGTAAACTTTGTGAATGGCACGACAGGCAGCACATTTTTACCAAGTTCACCGTATCACTCACAAAGAATCTCAGGGAAATGCACACAGTTTGTGCTGTTGTTAAAGCCCGACTCCGACATTAAATGTGTTGTTACAACAAATTAATGATACAAATGACACTCACGAGTCACGAGAAAAACTATATCTCTCTAAAAGTACGCTATCGCGCTGCGCTAAAGGACTTCCCGGATCACCTCCGCTTATAAAGCCGGGATCTAATCCTGTTAACATGAAATAAGCCTGCTCGCGAGCAGGTTTAAGATTGCGCACCTGTTGCTATGACAGCAAGTCCAGGATGAGCGTCGAAGAACCAAACAATCCAAGATCATGCCAAATCGCCAACAATCAAATCCAGCTAAGTGAGTTAGCGACGTACGAAGAACGAACCCCAGAAAGCCAATTCAAACACGTTTTGAATATGGTCTCTTGAGGTTTTTGTCTAACATTTTGTATCCAGCTATTCTAAGGGAATAGCTTAATATTTCTTTTCATTTAATTTCTGAAATGCTGTTCCAGGATGTGATTGTCAGTGTTGTTAGCCACTACAGCAATTTCAGAAAGGTTTTAATGCTTACGTGTCTGCTTTGAAACTTATCGTTTGAAATCTAAATGGACTTGGTAACAAAGACCAAAAATCAGGTTTTAAATTGTTGCCTTAGCAGATGCCAATCCGGAAATCCTGTAAGCAGCACTGTGAATTAGATGGTGGTGCCTCAATGTTTTTCACCTCTTTGTGATTCAGGGCACAGCCTCAATGTTTCTCTCTAATAAACTTGACAGAGCAGACATAAACAGACCCTCGCTTTAGCTCAGTAGTACACGGTTCTTAAAATAGGCAAGATAATTCTCCATTTCTCTTCTCTGATAGACATACCTGAACCCTTGTAAGCCTTCCACTCTGAATTAACTAAATTCTTGACGTGTTTAAGAATATTTGGGATGTACTTGTTTCACATACTGTACATCTAAATAATTTAAAGAGCTTTAAGTATAGGTATAGATATTAAGACAAAATCTCAATTATCTGAAGGTGTCCAAGAAGTGTTGCTGCAAGAGCCTCGACTAGAACAAGTGGTGTTTCACGTGGTGTGCAGTACTATGTTAGGTGTTGTTATGGACAGATAGTGGCACAAACAGATGCTTTTGTTTGTGGGGTCATGGCATGGCCAGCTAAAACATTTTTTTAATAACAATTACAACGTTTGGCTTTTAGAACTCAGAACAACTGAAAAATGTCTGACTTTGTAATCTAATAAAAACTCTGTACCTCAAAGAACACAAATATTTAACTAAAAAGTTTATCAGTGCATGGTTGTTAATCATTGCCTTTTGCTCTTATGAATATCCATTTCTCCTCCAGGGCTGGGCTGCATGAAGTCCCTGCAGATTCTTCAGTTGTCTTATAACCAGATATCTAAGATAGGTCTAAATGACCTGGACAACTGCAGTTATCTGAAAGAGCTACATCTCCAGCATAACAGCATCACAAGCATTCACCCAAATGCTTTTACAGACCTAAAACAGCTGCAGGTAACATCTCAAAAATGTAGCTTATTTGTGTAATGTTTGAATACTGGTCGAATGTTTTTTATTTTTTTTATCCTAGCGGAAAATTTAGTGATTTTACATGTTTGGGAGTATGCTCCACTCTTTTGACAGACTGTCAAAAAGTAAATCAACATATTTAGCCGTGTGCATTAAAACTTGGGAAACATTTTCATTGACTCACTAATTCCATCCAGGTCCTTGATCTAAGCTATAATCTGTTGGTCACCATTCCTGTCCCTGCCTACCAGTCCCTGCGGTACCTGAATGCCTTGGTCGATGTCTCCTTCAACAGATGGAAGTGTGACTGCAACTTGCAGGCCTTGAGAAGATGGTTAAGCTTTGATCATGAAATGGGTAATGTTTCCTGGCAAGTGGTGTGTGCCTCCCCACCACATCATGCTGGAAAAGATCTTCTTCACCTGAAGGACTCCGAGCTCACTTGTCCAACACATGAATACAGCACATCTGGTCACCATCATAACATGATTGTCTACGAGGGGATGAAGATATCAATTCCTTGCAGCAATGACAGTAAAGGTGCTACTTCTGTATTTTAAATTATAAAACCACAGTCCAATTTACTATTTTAAAATATATTTTTAAAGTTAAGTAACTCCTAAAACCTGCATGTAAACAATGTAAATGTTAATCTATCTTTAGTGATAAATTCACTTTTTATTCTAGATATCATGCAGGTTCATTGGTGGACTCCACAGGGCCAGGTCACAAATAACCAACCAGAACTACTAATTAAGGACATCACAGAGCAGCATGCAGGACTTTATATATGCATTTCAGGTGTCCGAGGGGAGCACATATCAGTATTTGATCTACAGGTCTATGAAAAACACAGTGGCTCAAGACCACGTAGGGAAGCAGCAATTATCTTGGATGAGCAAGAAAACTTTAACTTTCCAAGAAATGATCCAGTTATACGGCAAGGAACAAGGACCCAGTCAGAATTTGTTCTTGCTGTCTGCCTGTCTGTCATTATTACATTCATTTTAGCCTTTATCCTTGGTGTTTTTTTGAGACCACTGTTAGACAAGTTATGGAGGAGAATACGATCCAAGAGACAATCTTCACCACCACCACCACCAACAACCTCTTCAACTGGACCCCAGCCATATGTGAATGAGGGGTACTCTGATGTAGAATACCAAGAACAAGAAGTGAGAGTGGGTTCAAGAGTTACATTCGGTGGAGTCACAGTTGAAGATCAAGTGCCTTACTATGTCACTGTAGATGATGACCAAGCAGATGGCTCCTCTGAGAGCAACACAGAAGCTGATACTTTTTATGAGGAAATTGAAAAAAACAAATCCTCAATAACTGGTGTTAAACAGCAGGCCTTTGATGTGGAGAATCATAGAGGAAGAGCAGACAGCAGTAGTAGCAGCTCACTTCAGGAAGGCGAAGTAAATGCTTTAGTAATAAATGGTAAGAAACTGCAAACCATCGCAACCGAAGACATGCCAAAATCCATGGAGTTTGAGCCAATTCCAGATGCAAATGATATCATCCAGTTAAAAAGAAGGGACAGTTCTTCAGCATCATCTCACTCAAGTCAGGAAGATACCTTTTCAAGAGAATTAAGAGAATCAAGTGTTGACCCTCCTCCTGTCACTATACCTGCAAACACAAATACAAACAGAATTCCAGGATTTACTACAGAGCCATTTTCAGAATGGTCATCAAGGCTGACAGAACAGAATGTGGACGATTTGGACGCAGAGTTGTGGAATGACAGTGGAGAGAGCTTTTCTTTCACTGAAGGCTCTGAAAGGTCAAGTATCCGGGACCTCTCCAGCTCTGCTTTGGGACACCCATTGAAGGATGATGACACATGGAGGCAAGACAAAGTAGAATCACCTTCAGACAAAATAAAATTGGATTCAGAGATTTTTGATCTTAACAAACCATTTGGTAAAGAAGTTCTTGTTGATGATATAAAGCAGTTTGAGCTCTCTGACATAGAAAGCCTCTCCAATTCAAGTTACAGTGATGAAAGTGTAGGTGGACCAAACCATTATATTGTAAACAAAGAGTTAGAAGAATCAGAAATCATGGATGAATCAGACACAGAGAACGGTGCAAACTTAAACACTTTAAACAGATTTGGCACTCTTGAAGATGTCACATTAAACGAAAGAATGCCTAGTGCTGGTATTCTAATAAGACAAGAGACTGTCACTTTGGAGCCTTCAGACATACATTTGACTTTTACTCACGGAGACAGTATCGATGAGGGTATGCCTATTGATGATTCACAGGGGAATTATGAGTATGTAAACAAATCAGACAAATTTGCAATATCTTTAGATGTAGGTCCTGTTACAGTGCCAAAGGTTAAGAAATATGTTGAATTTAAACAGTCCAAACTTCATTTTGGACACCCAACTCTGCCATCATTATCGGAGATGGACGTCAAATCTGAAGCGAACATTGATGCATCCTCTGGAGATAACAGAAGCTTAAGTCAAATAAAGGTGTCTCCTGATAAAATTCAAAAAGTGAAGAGATACATTCACTTCAAACAGCTTGAACCTCATTCCCCAACTCTGCCATCACCACCTTCCTTAACCAAAAAGGATGCTATGATGGAAGCTGAAAGTTATAGTTCATCCTCAGAAGATGATGCTCAACTGACAACTAAGGAAGACAATTTCTTCAAGACAATGGGTGTATCTTCTGATGAAGTTTCAAAAGTAAAAAGATACATTTCATTTAAACAGTTTGACTCTTCTTCCCCAACTCTGTCAATATCCAGGCATTCAACTAATATTGAGGCCACAACTGAGGCAACAACACAATCTGTGCAGCTCAGCACCTCACCAAAAGATTCAAGTCAAACCATGAAGAAATACATGTATTTAAAGCAGCATGAACACCATTCATCATCTCTGCCATCATCACCTACCTCAAGCAGGAAAGGTTTATCAGGGAAAAAGACTAAATACAAAAAACGATATGATCAGTCATACTATGGGAGTCATGAGAGCCTTCCATTATACCATGTCCATCCTGTCTATAGATCAAGTATAAACAGACTGAATAGGGGCTATGATACTGACAGATCAATTTCCAGTGAAGATGAAGATCAATTTATGGAGTACCCAAGAAAATTAGAGATTACAATAGATAAAAAGATAAACAGAGGATCCATCACACCAGATAAAAATACAGACAAAGTCCTCAACATTGACTTTGATAACACCTCTAGCAGCACAGATGTATTTGAGAAGAAACATTCTAAAGGTCTAATGAGACTAAGAGCATTAAGTGCACGACTGTTCAACAGACAAGAAAATGAAACGGATGAGAGGAGGTCACCAACTGGTTTGGATGTTGGAAGAACCAGTGGTGTCTCTATTAACAAGCAGACAAAGTTAACTAAAGACCAAACCACTAATGAAGACAGTCTATTCGGAAGGAGTTTATCCCTTGATCACTTACCAAAAGTGAAGAGATACCTTCAGTTCTCGCACTCTGATTCCTATCTTCAAGTCCAATTACCATCTTCACCACCAACCACCGGGGTAGTCACACCTGACTTTATAGCGACAACTGAGTCCAGGAGATCCAGTTTCTCATCTGAGGATGATGTCAAACAAACCATAGGAGATAAAAAATATGTTGGACAAGTGGATGCATCTTATGAAGGACTTCCAAAAGTAAAAAGATACATTACATTCTCACACACTGAACCTTACTCAAAAACACTGTCCTTGAACAAGCAAAGTATCTCAACTGAACAAGTGGCACAACCTGAATCAAGGAGGAAAAGTACGTCTTCTGAAGATGATATCAAACCTACATCTAATGAAGACAATTTCTTCAGAAAGATAGGTGTTTCTCTCAATACAGTGCCACATGTTAAGAGATACATTCAATTCAGTCAGCCTAAACCTTACTCTCCAACTCTAATATCCTTACCGGTTTCAACCAAGAGACCCTTGGTGGCAGCGGAGATAAGTTCAAGCACATCTGACAAGTCAGATGACAAATCTAATGCTACAGGAACATTTTTGGGGGGCCAAATAGGTTTTAATGCAGTACCAAAAGTTAAGCGGTATGTTCAATTTACACAGTCCAAACCACGTTCTCCAACTCAGTCATCAGTTTCATCCTCCTCTACAAAAGTTACACCTAAGATAGAAGTGAAAACTGAAGCTAAAATTGACAGATCCTCTGGAGACCAGAGTTACTTAACGCAAATAGAGGAATCTCCTGAAAATATTAAAAAAGTGAAAAGATACATTCAATTCAAGCAGTCTGAACCTCATTCCCCAACTCAGCCACCACATTCTTTAACCAAGAAAGATTCTATAATGGAAACAGGGAGATATAGCTCATCCTCAAAGGATGATGTTCAACCGACAACCAATGAAGACAATTTCTTCAGGAAAATAGGCACATCTTTTGATGGAGTTTCAAAAGTAAAAGGATACATCACATTTAAACAGTTTGATCCTTCTTCAGATACACTGCATGTCACACCTGAGGTGAAAACCAAATCAGAAGCAAGGAGATCAAGCATTTCTTCAGAGGCTAAAGAGAATGTCTTTGGACAAACAGGAGCATCTCTTGATAGAGTGCCAAGAGTTAAGAGATACATTCAATTCACACATCCTGAAAGTCAATCTCCTGTGCAGAAATCAACTGGTATTTTATCTGAAAGAGTCGACGTATCTGTGGTAGCTAAAGAAACAAGGAGATGGAGCACTTCTTCTGAGGAAGATGTTAAACCATCTCCTAAAGAAGATATCATTGGGGAAACAGGTGAATACCTTGCCGAGATCCCCAAAGTAAAGAGGTACATTAAGTTCACACAGTCCGAACCTTATTCCTCAGATCTATCACAATTTCCTCCAAGCACAGTAAAATCCATAACGGTGACAAAAACAGAATATAGAGAAAGCACATCATCTGAGGATGATTTTAAGGAAGACAATGGCTTGGGGCAAATAGGAGCATCTCTTGACAGAGTTCCAAGAGTTAAGAGATACATTGAATTCACACATCCTGAAAGTCAATTCCCTGCTCAAACAACTGCTCTCTCAGCTGAACGAGCAAACGTATCAGCGGTAGATAAAAAACCAAGGAGAAGTAGCACTTCATCTGAAGAAGATGATAAACCATCTATTAACAAAGATTATATTATTGAAGAAACAAGTGAATACCTTGCCGAAATCCCAAAAATAAAGAGGTACATTAAGTTCACACAAACTGGACAGTATTCCTTAGATCCGTCATCATTTCCTCCTTCAAGCACAGTAAAATCCATTAAGGTGACAGAAACTGAATTGAGACAACCAGCCACCAGAGAGAGCACTTCATCTGAGGATGATGCTAAGGAAGACAATGTTTTTGCACAAATAGGAGCATCACTTGATCGAGTACCAAAAGTTAAGAGATACATTCAATTCACACATCCTGAAAGTCAATCCCTTGCTCAGTCAACATCTGCTGTCTCAGCTGAAAGAGTTGGAATATCAGGGGTAGATCAAGCTACAAGGAGATCTATCACTTCATCTGAAGTTGATGATAAGCCATCTCATGATAATAATGTCATTGTAGAAAGAGGTGCATCTTTTGACAAAATCCCAAAAGTAAAGAGATACATTAAGTTCAAACAATTTGAACCTTCCCAGGGTCTTGCACCATTTCCTCTTCCAAGCACTGTTAAGTCCATGAAGGTGACCGAAACAGAATCAAGAGGATCTAGTACCTTAGTTGAAGATAATACACAACCATCTCCTAGGGAGAACGTAAAGGAAGACAATGTCTTTGGGCAAACAGAAGAACGCCTTGACAGAGTTCCTAGAATTAAAAGATATATTCAATTTATAAATCAATCCCCTGAGCAGTCAACAACTGCTTTATCAGCTAAAAGAGTTGGAATATCTAAGGTCATTTCAGAAACAAGGAGATTAAGCATTTCATCTGTGGATGATGACACACTAACTGCTAAGGAAGACTATTCTGGAGCACCTTTTGATAAAATTCCAAAAGTTAAGCGATACATTCGTTTCACACATCCTGAAAGTCAATCTCCTGTTCAGGCAACAACTACTCTCTCAACTGAAAGAGTCGATGTATCTGTGGTTCCTAAAGTAACAAGGAGACCAAGCACTTCATCTGAAGATGATGTTAAACCATCTACTAATGATGACAATATCATTGGAGAAAAAAGTAAACAACTTGACAATATCCCAAAAGTAAATAGGTACATTGAGTTCACACAATATGAACCTTATTCCTCAGTCCAGTCACAACTTCCTTCTTCAAATGTTGTTAAATCCATAAAGGTGACAGCAACAGAATTAAAGGGATCCAGCACATCAGCTGAAGATGATGCACATCCAGCTACTAATGGAAACAAAGCAGAATCAATGACACATAGCACTTCGTCTGATAATCTTGACAGAATACCAAGAGTTAAGAGATACATTCAATTCATACCTGCTGAAAGTCAATATCCTGCTCGGTCATCAACTGCTGTCTTAACTGAAAGAGTTGGAATATCTGGGGTAACTCAAGAAACAAGGATATCAAGCACTTCATCTAAATACGTTAAACCATCTTCAACTGATTATAATATCATTGCAGAAACAGACAAATCCTTTGCCACTATCCCAAAAGTAAAGAAGTACGTTCAGTTCACACAATCAGAACCTCCTTCCTCGGCTGTGTCACCATTTCTTAGTTCAAACACTCTAAAACCCATAAATATAGGGGAAGTACAAGAAAGAAAGAAATACAGAACTTCATATGATGATGTTAAACAACAAAGAAATCATGATAATTTCTTTCAAGAAATTGGTATATCCCTTGACAAAATCCCAAAGTTAAAGAGGTACGTTGCATTCACAAAGAGTGAACCTACTTCTTCAACCAAATTAATGAAAAAAGATTTAACACCTACAATGAATGCAGACCCAGAAATCACATGGCCCGGTTTATCATCTGAGGGGTCACCTCCTGTCTCTATGAAAAAAGGGTCTGCATTGATAATAAAGACTGCATCTGAATCACGAATGTCTGGCTTTAGTTTAAAGGACAACATTATGAAAAGAGAGTCTATGGACAGTTCAGTGGAACAGACTGGCCTAAAGTCAGTATTTAGGAAGTCAAGTTTAAGCTCCTTGTCCAGAGACAGACAATATGTAGGACATCAGGTTATGGATGTACAACCACCACAATATGAATTACCAGCAGTTCCACAGACATCCCCACCTTCATTGGAACAGGAGGATGCAAGAGAATATCTCAGAGAAAATTCCGAAGTCCTTCAAAGGCAAGAACGCAGACGATTACTGCAGCAAAGAATAATGGAAATGGACAAGTTCAACATTGCATCCCTTTCCTCCATGCAACAAGAGGGCAACCAACAGGACGAATCCCCTAAAGATTATGGAGGAGCGACACAGTTACAACCAGAACAAACTTCCAGCAGTATCTCTACAAGAGAAACAGCCACTTCCAGCCAGACAGAAGGAGCTGAAGCCCCAGTTTTACGGGGCCTTAAAACTAAGACTATCTCAACTCCAAAGAATAAGAAATTTTTAATTTAGATAAAGAGTTAATTTTGACTTGTCAAACAAACAATGTTGCACAAATCTGAGCTGATGCTTTTAAAATCTCAGCTTTGAGGATGGGGAATTGGTTTTTAGTAAGTATTGTAAATGCTGGAATATAATTATGAGCATCACCAAAACTTCTTTCAGTATGTCATAAAAGTTTTTTTGAATTGAAAATGTATGAATGTAAATAAGAATGTGTATTGTATAAGATCATAAACACTGTGTTGAGTCATGATATGCAATAGTAAAAAAAAAATCCAGAGGGTATTAATTGCACACAATGACAGCAGGAGACCCCCAGGATGAACCCAGAATAGTTAGTCTAAGTAATTTCTCTTTCAAAACATTTTTTAGAACAGTTTAGAACAGATTAAAATAACACATTTAGTTAATAAACCCCTTTATATATATTGAATGTAGAGAGGTTACAGTGAAAACAAACACTTATACACACATCCATACATATATACAGTCCGATGAGAATGCTCAACCCTCTGCATTACATACTCCCCCCAAAAAAGTCATAATGACACAGGGGAGCTTGTCTATCTGTTCAAAAGTAATTTTAAACTACCATTTCCCTCAGGCACAAACAGGTGCAGATGAATGGGATTATGACAAGTGTCTGTAGACATTTTCCAAATGGATTCTAGCCAGCATGCACAGCATACATAGACTGTTGGCTTTTTAGATGCGGAGTGAATACTTGATAAATAATTTATGGTTAGTAACCTCCATCTTTCAGAAAGAAAAAAAATCTGAACAGAACAAAAATGTCTTGTAAAAGAAAAAAAAGAAAAAAACACTTGAATATGCTTTGATAAAGTTAATAATGATTTTGTCTCTGTACTCCTTCCTTATAACATATAATAAAATTAGTACATTTTCATGACGCTGCAGATATACTGAAATACTGCAGTCACTCATGAACTTGGTAGTTTCGCACTTGGTGGAGATGGTGGAGGAGGCAATGCAGAGAAGAACATCTCAACAGATGAGGTTACAAGTGTGTTTAAGCTCTAAATACATCACACAATCATGTTTTTCATAAAGCGTTAAGACTGCATGACCGCGGATACCCAAATTAAGCACAAAAAGTCCACTTCTACAAAAACCTGTACAAAAAAAAAAAAAAAGCAAAAAAAAAAAATTCAGAAAAAGGAAAAACCTCATTCATTCACAAAGACAGCTCTAACTGCAGAATGCATGCATGCTTTTGTTCTTGTTCAAATGACAAGTTAGCTTCACGCCACGGCCATAGACAAAACTCAACAGTTTTACAAACATAACTAGAACGTTAAATAGTTGCTAGGCATTGGTCACTATGTGTTAAATTGATCATATTTGACCACAAGATCTGTGGACGAGGATGTGGCCAAATGAGAGTCAGTGTTTAGGGCAGAATACCTGTTTTTATATTTTTGTGGCAATTCATCACTAAAGTGCACTTTAACAGCTTTCTTCCGTCCTGTCTCTTTTCCATCACTTAGATCCAAGTCTTGTCATTTTAATGACATGCACAGTTTAGTTACATTGCTAAGGAATCAAATTATATAATTAATGCATTCTGCAGTCAATTTAACCTGCTCACACTCTTCTACAAGATGGCCATATCTGCCATTGCCAGTGTGTATGCACAATGGACATGTGAGTCAGGAAAAAGATACTGGGCTCTATGTTCATGATAAGTATAGCCTCTGTTCTTCATTTTTGCAGTAAAGCTATTCAAGTTGATCTCATGATCAATATCAAAAATGAAGTGGTGAAAGGTATACTGATACCACAGGAAGTACTTACAGCAGAATGTCATTGACACTCTTGCTTGTGGTGTGCTTTATTAAATGGCAACCAAGTGCAGTAAGACTGGTAAAAAATAAAACTTACGGCATAGGTCGCTATGTAACTATGGTAACATGCTCTGAATGTCATCCTCCTCCAACATAAAAACCGTAGTAAACAGTGTTTGAACCACATCAGCAGAGATACTGTAAGCTATTTCCATTTTGAACCAAAAAGTCTTAGTATTTAGTCACCGACCTTCAGTAAAAAGCCAAGCAGGTGCTTGTTCCTTCTTTTCTCTGCCCTTCCAGGCCTAAATTACCTAAATGTCTTAAATCTTCAGACATTATGGGAGTTTTTACCAACCCTGCCTTGTGGAGAAATTCATCCTCCTTTTAAGAGCCTATTCATTCACATTCACAGCAATATGAAACATCACAGTGGGGTGGGAAGGCGGCTCCAAGGCTGGCCGTGTGCTTACCCACAATGCATTGTGGGCTATGGGGGGTATTAGGTGGAGTCGGTGAGGTGCTGTTTCTGCAACACACAACCACCAGTGACCCTCCTATGGCCCCGACTAAAAGGGCGACATACAAACATGTGCATTGATATTACATTCTATGCAAACACTCACACACTCAAGCCCTCACAGCCGGAGGCCACCATCAGTCTGTCCCAAACTCTTCAGTTTTGATTTGTACTTTGTTTTCTAGATGTTTGTTTCAAAGCCGTTTCTGTCGTCATTGTCATGGTGATTGTTGGCGATTAGTTTCTAGTTGGTGATGGTGGTAGGCATGGGGAAGCTGTCGCTACGACATCTCTCGATCTTTATACCATTCCACAAACTCATCCAACAGCACTGGCCCTAAGCAAAGAGAAAAAAATAGTAAAAAGGCAAATCTGATGTACTTCCAGCTGCATTTTACAAAATAATGATGGATGTCTTAATTGGGGTATAATTAGAAGTATACAGACGTGTTAAAGTGTGGGTGCTTGTACTCACAGGCCCCGTCCTCATCATAGTTACTGAGATCTAGGTTGATAGTCCTACTGAATTCTAGAACATTGCACCATTGATCTTTATTTATAACCTTATACTTAGATTGCTGTGGGGAGATAAAAAAGGGGGGAGGGGGGGATATGTCACTGTCAAAAATGTAATTGACATAGAATATGTCCTGATGTGAAAATATATTAAATACCAGTCAAAAGTTTGTACTGATTTTGTTTCCCTTATATTAAAGGTGCTGTATATATATATATTTTTGACTGTACTAAAGCATAAAAATAGCATAATATGTTTGCAGATATTTAGGAAATATTCTAAGTTCACATACTCGCATACATAAATAAAAAAACAATGCTACAGCCAGTTATTCTACTTAGTCTACTGAAATGTGCGTTCTGTGTCAGAATATCTGTTTTTGTTTTGGTCTGTGTGATTCCGCCCACTGCCAATTTACCCAATAGTATTTCGACACCCCAGGTTGCCAGTTGGTGGAAAACACAGCATATTGCAGCCATGCAAGTAAATAAACAAATGGGGTCAGAGATGGCAGAAGATTCTATCCGACCTAAAAAGCATTGATCTAAAAATCTCTATGAACGGAAGCATATTAAAAAAACGGATAAATCAACTAGTCAAGTTTCCTCGGCTTTCATTGTCAATTGCGCTCGCTCCTATTGCGTGTCCTCAATCTAGCAACCCACGTGAGCATTGAGTCTTTGGAGGAGGGGGCGGGTGAACAACTCTACTCCAATATTTCGAATTTGGACTGCAGTACCCATTTTAACCGCTAGCTGTCAATATTACATACTGTTAAAGCTTTATTCTAGAACTAAATTGTGGTTACATATGAATGTCTACATGGAGCAATATAAATTTAATTTAATTAATTGTTTTGGAACATAGATGAATTGGAACATAAAAGCAGCCAACAAAATGGCCAGTTTGTGAACACCTTCAATGCGGTTTAAAAAGTATTCTGGCTGAGAGAATGTCAAATATAAGCCGTTTAAGGTTTATGTTGTATGTATATCATTATGACATTTATATTATTCTAAAACGTGGAAAGCAGTAATAATGAATCTGCAAGTGTGTCAAAACATTTGACTGGTCTTGTAAAAATATAATAAACTGTAAAGATTAAAATATTTACTTCTAGAAACTGGTTAAACACTGGAAACAATGGCCAGGTCTTCCCAAGCAGAAGTCCCAGCATACACTTGGCAGTATTCAAGTCTAAACTCCTCTGATCCTTCTCCTGCAAAGGGGTGGAACCATATTTCATTTGAAACATTTTGAAAACAAGTTCACACATCACAATAAAAATACTGAGTTGGTAATTATGGTAGTGAGGTAATAATCTATAAATGACCCATTATTGCCAAAGTACTTAAATCCAAGTTGCTCCTGGAGAACTGTTTCAGAAATTACTGTACTGTGTGTACTCTATACTCTAAGCAGTCTGAGCTTGAACATATGATAATACAAGTGCCTGAGGGCAGACATGATTATTGTCCCTACACCTTGATACCATAACAATGCTTCAGGTTCTCTGTGCCCAATATTTAAAAGCAAAAATATTCTAGATAAATCACTTCTCTAACAGCCATGAAATATGGTTTCACTGCTGGCGAATGGACTAAGTGCTCTATACAAGATGAGCCCAGACGTGAACATTTCTGTTTTATCTAGACAGGATGGATGTCATGTTATCCATTAAAGGTTATCCACAAGCTATTTATTTGTACTCATCCACTTCATTGGCCTTATCGAATGGCTCCTGTAAGAGCTTCACTCAGCAAATCTCCATTGCATTGGCTTTACAATTCATACCAAGGGAGTGGGAAAAAAGAATCATTGGGACAAGAGATACTTCTGCTGAGCAGACAAAGATGTAAAACAACCTAAAATAGCACCATCTCTCAGCAGTCTCAAGCCCTTGTCTGTTGTAACTGAAGAACTGTGATGAGCAAAAAAAAATTTATTCAGAAAGGATCCAGATGCACAGTCACAGGCAATCATTAAACCAAATATAGTGTTGAAGTATTAAAAGAATACAAGAGCTTTTTAAGTCGATTAGTGATTAGTGTTCATCAATCAGTCCTACACATACTCACCCTGGCAAAGTCAAAGGCATATCGGTAAATGAGCTTGAAACTGGTGGCATCGTTGAGGACGGACCTCAGGTAGTCTAGAGAGTTCCTGAGTTTTTCAGTAGAGTCACATCTGCATATGACAGAAAAAGAGGAAAAGTAAAGTTTGGGACATGAAGAAGTGTAGTAGCATGGTAGTAGATGTATACAAGGTCCATGTTTAGCCAGACATACTGCAAAGAGCCCATTCCCTTGAGCCACTCCTGTAAAGTGAAGTAACCCATACTCTGGGCATCAAGCTTCCAGGCCAATACCAGCATCACCACCTACGTACAAATATACATTAAAATGACCACTGATGAGATGTTTTAAGAGGAAAATGTAAAACCATATCAGATTAATTTAGTTTCTTACATTCTCTGGCTCCACTCCAATGTCTTCACAGAATTTCTCCATACCTTCTGGTCCAACCACATCATCACACCCTATTAACACAACACATGCAGACACAATTTACTTTTACATACATTGGCCCCAAAAAGTATTTGGACACTTAAGCCACAATAAAAAAAAAGAAAAAGAGTATTTGAATTGAATAACATTTTAAAAATAGTGGCCTTTAACCCTTAAACGCATACCGTGGGTCTTTAAAGACCCGGGACTTCATTCACTACCCTCTTCCTCATTCAGTTTTTAAAGTTAGACAAAACTTTAACAAAATATGCTTCATTTTTATTCTTCTGTAATTGTTACTCTAATATCAAGAGGGTTTTATATTATTGTGACACGTAGAGATGCATCGGTGTTAGAGATAGATCATGGGTCGCCAAACACCTGAATATGTAATAATGATAAACATTCATGCATTTAAGGGTTAAGGACACTTCAATCAAAACATTTAAAAAAAGGTTTGTTTGAAATCTAATCTTAGGATTCAAAATATGAAGCAACAAATATATTGTGCAAAATGAAGACAAAAAGTCTTAGACATTTTTGGTTGTCAAACTCTATTCTGCTAGGACACTTGTGTAAACTAAAAAAGTTCTGAGAAAAGCATAATTTGCGCAGATGCCGCTTGGTTTGATATTTTCTATCTTGTTATTTGATATTTTGTATGCATTTAAATTCATAAAGTGTGACTTAAGTGCCCAAATACATTTTAGTATAAACTTAGTCACTCTATTTACATCTTAACTTCATTTGGAAAGTCTCTGAAGTCACAAGGGTGGAATTCTGAATAAAAAAAAGAAAAGGAAAAAAAACTAGCGTAAATTTAGCTGACATTATTCACTGCCTTCTAGACATTTCAAGTCAAATTATATGAGCTTATCAGCTCTTGATGTGATTATACCTTTTCAAGACCTTACCAATGACTTAGTTTACATGGACAGCAGTATTTTAATTATTGACCTTATTCTGAATAAGACAATATTCTGATTAAGGTGTTTACATGAGTTGCTTTTAAAATATTCCTTTCATGTTCCCGTTTTACATGTTATAGAACATAGATCGATTAATGGCACACGTCATTATGTCACCATGCCACACCGTCCAACGTTCGCAACATACGAAGTTCGCAGGGCTCGAATTTCAGCGCGAGTATTGCGCATAATTTTAATCATTCCTGCAAGTCTCACGCTTATAATGCGGAAAATTCCTGCAAACATTTATTCACTCCAGCATGTAGGTTGTATGAGTAAATTAAAATTAAAGACCAGACCAACAGGTAGAGAGTCATTCATTCATGGAAAAGCTGATAAAGACACAAAAGCTGTCTTTACATTTAGGTCTTCCCTGTTACTTTTGTACATGTAAGCAGCTTTCTCTACCGTGAACGAGATTATAAAGTTATTCCCCGATGCTGACGTACAGATCAAACTTTACATCTGAGGTAGACATACATTTCTCTCGGTTGTGTAGTTTGCTTAACTTTATATTGCAGCGCCGTGCTGCAGTACTAGGGTTTCCCTCAATACGTCATACTCCTGGATTCCCCTGCCGTCGGGATGCTTAACGTAGCTTAATGGACTAAATACAGTGATACAAAAGACCAAAGTCCCACCTTATTGGGAATGTATGGTATACAGGAAAACAGAATCAGAATATGAACGTAACGCCCAAAGTTTCACGCAAAGTGTTTACCAGTGAAATACTGGCATAAAGTTGGCTTGACAATTACATTGGATGTTCCATATACACGTTTCGAACTTCAATAGCATTTGACCATTTTGATAGCAAACCAATCTCTGTTACTGTAAAGCTGCTTTGAATCTATATGGTTAAAAGCGCTATATAAATAAAGGTGACTTGACATGACATAAAACCAACTGTAAAGGTTTCATGTAGGTGTCAGGCATAATGCACACCATTAAGATTTTTTAGATTTAATAAAATAAACTGTCCAATCGTGTGTAAATATTGCTATTTTTTCACTGTCGAATTTGAACCACTTCATTTGTGGAAGCGAATTCGTAAAGCAAAATAAAATGGACCTAAAATTGCCTGTCAAATATTATGGGTTGCATTTGCAAACAGAATGAATATTTTGGAAGTGAAATCTGAAAGGTGAATATGGATTATTGAAATATTCACAGCTTAAATATACAACCATGTTGAATTTCAGCACATAAAAAATACAAGCCCTAAAAATACAATGCATTAAAATGCAAGCATGGTCAATGCAATTCATATTTTTTCAAGTAGTGCAATTCAACAAGCTTTTTTGTTACATTTGGCATTATTTTAATTCTATAAAAGTCTTACCAATTTAAACAGTCAAACGATTTTAAACTATTCAGTATTTGCACGCTCTCCGAGAGTCTTTCTCTGCGCACATACATACAGTAAAGCAGTCTCACAAACAGCTCGCAAGTAACAAAACTGACTACATTTTCACAGATTATAGGGGCTGTAACGGTCAAAAACACACAAAATGATGTCAAAATTCCGGTCTTGGCGAGTATCCTCATAAACACAGTTGGTTATGTCTTAAAGGTGCTCTAAGCGATGCTGGGTGACGTCACTTCTTGTTGACATTCAAAGTATTGTCAAACAAAACGGAGGCTAGCTAGACCCTCCCTCCTCCTCATCCCGTCTCCTCCCCTTCGGTTCCCAGTGAGCATAAACAACAGCTCCGTCATAAACAAATTTAGTCAAAGTTGTCAATAGCCTATAAATGAACATTCAAATTCATAACAAACTGTGGGTGAATACAATCATTCACACAAGCTGTCGCCCTACTGTGAGTTTGCTTGATCATTTACAATAGAGATCGATCGCTAGCTGCTATAAACCTATATGTTGTATTCACTAAAGTTTGCTCTCCTCCACCACACACCCCTTCATGTGTACGCACACTAACCCTCCAAACCCCACCCCCTAATCTTGCTTGTCGGTGATTGGCTGGAACACTGTTTGTTATGTTTCGTGGTGCGGGTTGCCCCAGTTTGTTTTGGTTGCCGTTTGTGGACATGGGCTGTCTACAGAGGCCGCATTTTTTTACAGTGTGTTCAGGGGACAGGCAGCTAGCGGATAGTGAGGAGATGTTTGCTGTATGTGTCAAAAACTGTTTTGGCCTAAAAAACGCGTGACATCGCTTATAGCACCTTTAAATAAAGGCATGCATAATGAATCCGTGCACCAGCTCTTAAAGTGACAGCAGCAGTGGCTGTCATTAATGTTCATAAAACAACAAAAGATAGCTTTAATTGTAAAGAATTAGGATTAATATCCTATGTATTTAATTAATACAGGACTAAAAGCCTATCCAGTGTTATTTTACATTTGATTACTTTATTCAGTTTCTGTAGTATTCCTGTACCTGAATGCTAGACCTTTCCGATAGATCTAACACTAACATTCAGGTACAAAAATACTACAAAAGCTGAATAAAGTAATCAAATGTAAAATAACACTGGATAGTCTTTTCTCTTTATTTCCTTTGTATCTTTATTCAGTTGTATTTATTTGTGCTACTTTTTTCAGTTTAATTCAAAGATTGAAATCAAGCTTCCTCGTGTTGTGTAAACTCTTGAGCAACAAAATTACCAAGTTGTAAAAAACACAAATACAGTGAGTGAGCAAACATTTAGGTGAGATAAATGTTACTTTTATAACCAACACCACCAACCACCACTCATTAACCCCTAATTTACTTTGAGTATGACTTTAGCCGGATTAAGGTATTCAGAAATCCCTATTTATATGGTAGTTTCTTAATAGGAGTATTGTCTTAATCTGCTTAATATCGGAATATTGTTGTCCATGTAAACGTACCGAATTACATAAAAAAGTCAGTTCATGATAGTTCATAACATAAACTCAACTTGACTTTGCGTACATACCTGCATATTCATAAAACCACTCTAGACATCTCTTGCTAGAAAAAGCTTCAGCCTCCTGGATTTGCAATGTCTCTTGTTTTCTGTAAACACTGAAATGAATAGACAGGACTGAGCAGATGCTATTTAAATATACATTAACACACACTTGTATGAACATTAGCGCAAACGTTCTGCATCTGATACAAACAAGAAGAGACTCATGCTCTGAGGGCAAAAATCCACCCACAAACACAGATTTGATGGTGCAATTAACAGTTATGACAGTTGAGCAATTTACTTTTTACATTATTGTCACATTCAGTTCCTTCTGTGAATGAATACAGAATTCTCATCTTTGATCAGAAATATTTAAATGTTTTTTCCTGTGAAATTTGTTTTATTCATGCCTTAAAATAGCTTCCACTCTGTCAATTTACTGAAGTAAACGCTGCACGATGGTATCACTTTTTTACAACGTCGGACACATAACAGTAATTAATATTAATATTAATATACGAGGACCACAATGGAAATAAGTTTGTAACTTTCTTGTGTTATCCTCGACAGTTCTGATAAATGTATAATGTCACTGTGATGGCAACTTGTTATGCATTTAGTTTTGCTACTGTCTAATAAATCAAATCAAATCAAATCAAATATGATTAAACTTTTGCTTGACTATGTTATCAAACAGCTAATAATGTATTTCTAATGTTACTTGAAATGTTAATTGAAATGCTTTGAACATCATAGAACGTCAGTGGAGAAAGGCATATACCGTAGTTCATCATAACATACATCACATGCATAATTCACCCGCTATATTGCTAAATGTACCGATTTTTCATATCAATAGAAAAAATATATCGGGATAACCTGCTGGCTTCTCTTGAGACTCCCCTTCTTAAGAGCATAGTAGTGATATGCTAAAGCCCGCCCACACGTTGACGTGATTGATTACAAGGTAGTTTGTGATGTAAGAAACGCAGGTGATTTCAAACCATGTTTTTAAGACGGTCTTTGTTTCACTGGAGTTTTAAAGAGAAAATACTCGGCAATGGTGTTGGTATGTCTTAAAGCATATTAAAAACACCACATAGACATTAAGTGTTCATTAAAAACTTGATGTTCACCACAGGGGGCCTTTAACTGATATGATTTGATAGGTACCAAGTTTAGTTGTTAATCAAAACGTTGGGTAGATGAGTGTGTATGTATGCATGTATGAGTGAATTAGAGGAAGGTCAACAGACAGATGAAGTGGACAGAGATGGAGAGGCTGGAGAGATGGATGAATGGAAAGGTGATGTTTTGAGCATACTTATCCTGCCGGCTCTTCTTAGCAGACAGGTCATCTCCAGCAGTGGGTCTCCTCTTTTTCCTGGGGGGCATGGCTCTGGAGCAGCAGGCTGGAAAAAAGAGAGAGACAGAACACAAAGATTGATTTTGTTTCTCTTTTTCAGCCATTCCCTCCCACAAACCAGAGATACGTCCTCATATCACTTGCATGATCAGACGCAGTCCCGGTTCCAGAATCAAAAAATTGAGGGTGCTTCTGAAAATAGTGAGGATGCTCTAGTAAAGTAAGTGTAAGCAAAGGCTCCACCATGACAAAAATAGCAATGTAGAGAGACATTTAAGATTATTTACAAGTCCTTATTTTATAAATAATTGTAATAGAATTGAAAGAAAAATTATATTAATATTTTTCTAATAATTAGTCTACATTTACATTGCTCGTTGAAATTTCGAGAGTGAATCCCACATTTATATGTAGATGTCACTTCCGAAACTTTGTAGCATGTGTAATTGGCCATCAGCAGCATGAAAAAAAAAAATTATTCAATTGTTTACATATATCCTTGAAAGCGTGCAATGACTAAAGAAGCTGCCACTCATCTCAGTTCATCACGATCTCACAAACTTCCATTATAATCAATGAAGCTGTCTACACTGCACAAAGAATCTCTTACTTGCTTTGTAACAAATTTACAGAACTCAACACTGAACCAAAACGACAGCATTTTAAGCAGTGAGTGGACTAAAACACCTCTGATTGGCCATTGCATTCAAGAGATTAGCAAACATCTCTGTGATAGGCTACATTTTTCACCTCTGGAAAAACACGTTGTTAATAGAAACATTTGAGGTTCTCCAGAGCACAAACATAAATACACACTGGAGCGTTTTCCAAATCTGTTTCGCCAATATGCTATTATTATTAAGTTTTCATCAAGCACCCCGGGCCTGATGAGATGTCCTGTAAGCTCAATAGAGCCTTTGTAAAGCTTGAACATTAAGACCTGGAGGAATGGGACTTCTATAGGGGACAAACATGAGGATTACAGTAAAAAAATACACCACCTTTTAAAGGTTTGTGTCAGTAAGATGCTCACAAAGACTACATTTATTTGATAATAAAAAATAAAAAACAGTAAAATAGTCATATTGTGAAATATTACAATTTAAAATAACTCTTTTCTATTTTAATACATGTTTAAATGTAATTTATTCCTGTGATGACAAAACTGTATTTTCAGCATCATTACTCCAGTCTTCAGTGTCACGTGATCCTTAAGAAATTATTTAAATATGCTGATTTGGTGCTCAAGAAACATTTCTCATTATTATCAATGTTGAAAACAGTTGTGCTACTAAAAATGTTCTAATAAACAAAGTTCAAAGAATAGCATTTATTTCAAATAGAAATCTCTAGTGACATTTTTTGCAATGTCCTTACTGTCACTTTTGATCAATTTAATGTGTCCTTTCTAAATAAAAGTATTGACTTCATTTTATTTTTTTAAACTTGACACATTTTTTAACAGTAGTGTAGAAGTAACACACACACACACACACACACACACACACACACACACACACACACACACACACACACACACACACACACACACACACACACACACACACACACACACACACACACACACACACACACACACACACACACACACACACACACACACACACACACACACACACACATTGGAGAGATTGGGCAGGTCACTACCTGTGCCGTGAGTCTCTGGGCCGACGTCTTCTGTCAGGTTCTACGGTGAGAAAGAAACTACATTTAACAACCACCATCACTCTTTCTCTTTCTCTCTCTATCTCTACTCAAACATTCTCCAGCAGACAAGCAGCTATTAGCACCGCACCAAAAAAAGACAGTAAACAAGTGTGTGATGTAGGTGACTGATCATCTTTTTTTCCTGTAACCTTTATAGATGCTGCCAGTGCAGCTTTCTCAGACATCGGGGAGGAGAGTTCTGGAAATAACATAATGTAGAGCACAATTCTGTGTCAATCAGGGTTATGAGGGTAGTTATTTAAGTAAATGGCTTGATCAAAGGTTCATTTTGTAGTACGTAATAGTACGCTAAGAGTCCTAAACTCTCATATAGCTAAACACAGCTATCCCACAATGCTAATCTACCAGTACACCGGTCAGTACAGCACTGTCAGCTCTTGCATTAATCTCAATATAAGAACATCTGTCCTTTAACCAGGGAATAGGGGATTTATGCCCTGATCAAATAATATTAACATAACAATATCAGCTCATATTTGCATGTGATACAGTATATATAAACAGCCTACACAAAATCTGTGTGAAGAAAAATGTCAAATTTCAAGCGCCCATCATCTCACTCTTTACCCGTCTGCTGTCCATTGCCGGATTGTTTAATAAGACTTTACTACCCCATTTCTGTTCAATGCATTTTACCATTTACCAAATATAGCGCATGTGTGTGAAAAAAGTCTGCAGATTTCATCTAGACCTGGTTATAGATTATCTATGATCTAAAGCAGTGGTTCTCAACCCCCTTCTTTCTACATGCACCATAGACGCGCACACGCAAAATGACGTCACACTCTGCGCGTATGTTTTAAAACACATAATTTAACATATAAAAAGTCATAACACTTTTTAAATATCCCACTTAAAGTGTTTATTACAAATAAATTACTAAATGCTTAAAGCTGCAGTCCGTCGTTTTTCCTCTTTGTCGCCATCTCTGTTAGAAATTTGCAATTGCAGTTATTCGCGGAATTATTAACTGTGCGTGGGTAGTAAATCGGCATGAAACAGCGCGGATGAACACAATGTATTGAGGCTGCCGCGTCGCTGTGGATACTGTAACGTTACTGTCATCAGCAATCTCAGAGTATACTTTTTGAAAGTGTCAACATTAGAATTTTCATCGGTAAATATCATCTGAACAAGTAAGTAACATTCACTTTTGTTCTGACCAAATTCGGGGGGTGGGGGGAAGCATTGCAGTAGGCTATATCATGCTGATTCATTCTAACGATTGCTTATATCACGTCAAAACGTGAAAAATATATTTTTTCTGTAGCCAATCTGAAGTCCGAAGTCTTTGGGTTTTACAACTGGTGAATCTCCAGTTGTCACTAGCTTCTGTGAATATAAATCCCGCCTACTTTGATTTGATTGGTAATCTCTAATATTCTGACATTGACGAGCAGTGACAGACCAATGAGGCTCAGATACATACACACACACACACACCCTGTCCTCTGTTTCTGACGTGCGCTCTGTTCGGCGCCACTGCGGATTGAAGACGAAGAACGCGCTGAATCTGATTATAACAAGACTGAAGCGAGAGCTATTTCAGATAGCCCGTCGGGCAGGCCGGTTATGCATTTTGGTAGCCCGACTGGAAAACACAATAGCCCCGGGACGTCGGGCGGGCGATTTTGCGAGCCCTGCACTGGTGATTGTCGCTTTAAACTTTCGGGATCCGCCATACCAAGTGCTAAGCTAAATCTCCACCTCCATCATCCACACACGCTAGCCGGGGACTCCTTCTCTATGTGTACAGAAGTGACGTAATGACGCAAAGACATGCTCGAAATTCCCGCGGAAATCCACCAGTACTACTGGAATTAAAATCATTATTACAAGCTTACCGTTTTGAATCGAGGTAAGGCGAGCAGATCGTTTTGAACACTGGCTGGTTACGTTTTTTTTCAAAAATGTCTTTTTTGATATTTTTAAACCCAAAAAAGTGCCGGACTGCAGCTTTAAGTTAAAATAAATTAAAGTAAATGCACAAAAATTTGCGAACGCTCCCCTTGATCTTTTAAACATCATATTTGAAGCCAGTTTGTAGGCTGACAAATCAAACAAATATCTGACCGAGAGTTTTTACTTCATAATCATAATCCCAAACCTTTATTTGCTGGATTCAACTTCAGCAATAGCATACAGAGAACATATCTGTTTTTTCAGAGAGATTCATCTATGTCTTTTCTAATAGTTTCACTAAATAAACTTAGACTTAAACTACACAAAAATCAATGATACATTGGTAAACTTCGGTATTGACCTTGAAAACTGAACATTTTGTTGATTTTGTGTGGATTTACCTGCCAGAATCATATTGATAGTAAAGAATCAATCATCTAGTGCACAAATCCCATCCGTATAAATGCTCTTGGTTTAAATCATTTAAAGGCATGAATGTTAAATCTGGCAAAAGAAAGCTGATGAGTATTTAAGTGCAGGCAAATGGAGGGTATATTTACCAGCCTGTGCAGGGTGTGGTAGATCTTGTGGATACTGGCCAGTGTGGACAAATGAGAGTTCAGCTGGAAATCTGTGAGGGAGATATAAAATAAACATCTGTTATTCCTGGCAGTTATGTACAAGCATCTGGGCTGTACATGGGTTTCTATGTGTTTGTTCACACAGTGTCTTCAGTCTAGATGTAGAAGTTATTGAGAATATGGACAAAAGAAGCATCTGCTTCAGTTAGCCTGTACAGTGACATAAATATGAGAGGCCATGTGAGATACTTAAGTGTTTCTAATAAGCTAATGGATATAATATGCATTTAACTGCTTTATGTGCCTTCATTATAAGCATAGTCAACTATCAACATTGTCATCCATAATCTTTATATAGTAGTCCCCAAACTGGGTTACACGTACCCCTGGGTGTATGCAAGGCGACAGAAGGGGTAGGTGAACAAAATGTTTTACCTTCGTAAAAGTGGGGATTTAGCACTTATAGCATGAAGAACAAATATATTAAGACTCAAAACTCTCTTTGATACAAAAAAAGTTCTTGTTTTTAATGTTGATAATATATATTATACGGGCATACGAATATCCACAAGATTGCAATTCGACATTCATTTTATTCAACAAACAATAGGGTAATATTAAAGGTGCAATAGGTGATTCTCTACAGAAACATTTTTTGTTATGCTGGTTGAAAGTCTCCTCGTATCCTGATTGCAATCACTATGTTAAGATGTCTAAATGTATTTTTAGAAATATATATCAACTGTGGAAGGCTTAGGACCATAAAATGTTCGTTCAATTATTGCATTCGGTCCGAATTAAATGATAGCATGCGTTTCATGTCAGTCAACGAGTGTTTGCATACCACTGCGCAGCCTGTTCACGCAGATGCGTTCACGTACGCTGTGCAGACAGAGCGAGAATAGCAGGCAAACAGTTGTTTACGTTCTTTATTGTAGTACTGTTACTCACTGTACTGTAAAGTTTTCTCACCGGTGAATGATACATGATGTAATGTTGTCTCTAGTCATCTCGCTTCTGGTTTGCGCGTGTTCATGTGTTTTGGAGGAGGCGTGGCTTTGGATGGCGATTAGCAGTGAGGGTGGGATTGTATGCTTTCAATGCTAGCAGGCTAAAGTTAGCATTTCCCAGATCACCTATTGCACCTTCAAGTGATTTCCATTTTAAAAACAGTATTGTTTGCTCTATTTTGCAATTAAAAAATTGTTCCAACGTTGTTTTTATTTATTTATATTAAAGGTTATTTATTGTACAAAGTTATTTATAAAGGTAAAGGAAGCAAATGTTGTCCATTAATGGAAAAGGTGTGACCGCAGTCTAAGTGGAAGGGGGTATGGCGAAGGATGTGAAATGCCTCAGGGGGTACGCCACCCTAAGAACCACTGCTTTATATTATAGTATGGTTTCATCATTAGGAAAGGATATGTCAGTGTGGACATACTGTGGAGGTCATATTTCTCTAGCATGTTAACATCAGGTCCAAGTGTATATCAGATATCTAGAATAAATTTGTGGAAGCAAGACTTGGGATTAGATATAGATAATTAAGAATGAATATGCACAGACCCTAATACAGATGGTTAGGCTAATAGTCAATTGAAACTTACAAGCTTACAAAGATGAACATAACTCAAGTTAATTTAAATAAAATCCACAGTGATATTCCAGAATTATACTTTTTTACGTATTAAATGTAACCTAACACTTGCAAGGTGCATTGATTCACTGCATGTGATAATGTGGAGAAATTCAGAAAGTCAATAATGAATGTCAGTAATGTGATATCAATATTGGTCTTTTTTTTTTTTTTTTTTTCATTTTTATTCTTCCATATAATATGGCCTAAATATCAAAACAAGATATGAATAGATATCTCTTTTAAAAGGTCAATGGCATCTTTTGAAAGGCCCACTATAACGCAGTAACTAAGAATAAATCATTCTCCTCATGCAGTGCATTGGAAAAGATGTATATATTCTTAAGTATAAAGAAGCCTAATTTGAATGTTTATGGATCTCTTATTATCATTTGTCATAATGAAAATAACTACATAGTGTATCAAAACCAATATTTACACAGTAATGTTAAATGCTTGTTATATTTTATGTAACTTTTCTATGGTTTTATTATTTGCCATTTATTATACTGTTTTTGATGTATTTTTTTTACAGTCTTGAAAATATGTACCTTACAAAGAGAATACCTAAATAAATATATATTTAATAAATAAATATTTAAAAACGTAGCCTACGTGTTTTGGGCGCATGAAAACGAAAGTTAGCATTATTCATTTGTAAAAAGACTGGCGTAATACCAAGAAAATTACGTAAGCATATGATTCATTTTGCACATATTATAAACTTCCACGTTCTCGTTATTCTGATTTTAAAAAAATATGTATCGTGCAGGCCTTGTATATGAGCGATGTGCGAGTAGGCAGGCCTGCGAAACAACATTCAATTCAGATATAATGAAAGATATGTTATTTAAACAATGCCCGGTATCTAATCCAGTGCATTACTAACGCAAACTCGACATAAAATTAGACCTATTTATGAACCTCTGACGCAGTTGTCAGGAATACCAGTAGATATGTAACACCCCAAACATGTAATAAACAGTATTAGTCAAATTCGCAACAAAATGTTTCAAACATTCACCGCTCTATATTGACAGTATATTGACAATTTCTGCCACGTAGTTATTAACACAGAGTGAATATAGAGTGTATACACACACATAACTTGCAACGACTTTACAAAGTATCTGGAGAGTCTGTGGACTTCTGGGGAATGTAGTCTAACGACAAACAACGCCTACGTTTGCCAATGAAACGGTTCGGCTGAATAAACCACATTTCCCAGAATTCCCCAAATCATAATTTCAATCGGTACTCTCCCCAACTGATGAATGCGACCCAAATGCTGCAAAAAATATGTTCTATCTTTGATCAAAAACATTTTTTTCACAACGATGTGTAGTTGATCTTTCAGGTGGCCGTACAGTAATGCGTCAATCACATTTAACGTGTTTGCAAGCACTAAATTTTTACACAACTGCGTCACAATTTTCACCCCCTGTCATTTTTCCGCAGTTTTCTCGGAAAAATCTGACCCGTTTAGCTCTAAAACAACAACCTTTAACTTGCTCTTCGGTGGCTTTGCATTACTCGTTCGAGTTGTGATGAGATGGATCCCTTAAGGTTATTTGGGTATTAAAGGTAATTAGTGTATTGTGTAAATAGGATCAGATACCTTGCTCGGATTGCTGTATATACTCAAGCAAAGAAGGCTAAAATACAACGATATTCCTTGCAAGGTCGTTGTCGCTTGCAAGCGCCCAAGACATCGGAGTAAAAACACAAAGAGAGCCGCTAGCAAGCTCAGAGTCAATCTGATGATTTGTATGCTCGGGTAACGGCTACTTTACTCACAAAATGCGTCAATACAGCGAATCATACGTCTTAAAAGAAGTCACGGCGACTTGTCAGGGTTCAGCAAGTTCGCAGTTGCCATCACAGGTCGACAGAATACAGCAGTGAAAACGTACTATTGTACTTACTTGACGCATCTGAGTGCATTTTTATGAAACACACAACTGTATTTGTGTGAGTCTGCAGACCGGCCAGTGGGTGGGACACGTCAATATTATTCCTGCCCACAAATGATTTAGAATGGGCCAAATATCCAGGTACCACGCCCACTAGTGTTATTGATTGGTCGAGAGGAGTGTCAAAAACATTGCGCAAGAAGCAATGTGTACATCCCGCCTCTAAACCAGCGTGATTGGTTAAGGCGCTTTCATAGCCCCTCCCCTCAAATCATATTATTGGCTGAGAAGTATGTCTTCACCCATCAGTTACGATAGTTTCCTCGTGCATCGAAGAAAGCCAGCCCACGATGACACGCTATTGGCTCAGCTGTGCACCAACACTTGGGTTAACAAAACAATGGTGAAGAATACAGAGAAAAACATTACTGAACGAGGCAGCTACTTTTGCTTGTTTGAGCGCTATTGTCACCCAAAACATTGTAAAGTTTCAAAAGTAAATGGAAAACATCACAAGAAGCAGGAAGCACAATTATGTGGGTAGCTCACATCATAATTTCCTCACCCTCATGTTGTTTAAAACCTTTATGACTTTTATCCGTGGAGCGTAAAATGATATGTTGTGCAAACTTGCTGCTTCAGTCACCATTTCTTTTAATGTCTAGACAAAAGATACTGGCAAATGGTGACTGAGCTAGTGACTAATATAGCTTAGCATATTTGTGTATGCTTTACTCAAAGTAAAACATACTCAGTGTTTACATGGTCTTTAAGCTCACTACTGATATTGCTGATATAATATTTCATATTCTACTACACTGAGTTATGAATATGCATGGGATCAGCTATCAGTTCTGCAATCATTCCCTATCATTAATTCTCCTACATTTACAAGCATCCAACAGGCATATTGTATGCTGTTTATAATGCACTGAATATGTTAAATGGGATTTCAGACACACACAAAAAAAACTACTAAATCATTAATTGTTCTAATAAATTGCAATAATAATTTTTTTTTTTTTTAGTTTACTAAATGATGCCTTTTGTGCTCCAGTATTGACAGTCTCTGACTGCATATCAAGCTTCATATGGGTTAGTTGTATACCTACTGGCAAATATGCTTCTGAGCAAATATGGGTCCCATGCAAATTAATGGAGTTAATAACTTTTTTTATGGAGTCATTTGTCTAATGAAAGTCTTTTAGAAAGATATTTCATCAGCTGAACAATCAGTATGTTGTTAAACAACATTGAACAATTCTGTTGAAATTAAATATGGTATTTGATTAAGGTCTATGCCAATAAAGAACCTTTATTTGTAAGAAGACTTTTTAAACAACAGACTAAGGTATTGATATATTTATAATATTTAAATCTTTAATAAAGTGATTAGTAGTCAGTATTTTTGTCAAAGTTCCTTTGCTATTGCTATGGTTTTCTTTTCAGGAAAATTATTTCTGTTGATCAGCGTTTATTGAAGCAGGTGGATACTATCTTGATTCGCTGGTTACTGAAAGTTTTAAAACCCTGTACAAGTAGTAAAAGTAAAGAAAAAAACTTTTAAGCTTCTCAATTTTGTTTTGACTACTTTGGTGGAATTTAGTACTTTGACTACTCAATTCTTTAAGGAATAGTTCACTTAAAAATTTAAATCCAGTCATTATTTATTCACCCTCAAGTATCAAACTTGTAGGCCTATGAGTTTCTTTCTTCTGCTGAACACAAAATAAGTTATTTTGAAGAATGCCAGTAACCCAACAGTTGATGGACCCCATTGACTATTTTTCCCTACTATGGAAGTCAATGAGGTCAACTGTTACCAACATTATTCAAAATATCTTATCTTATATGATAAAAAGAAGAATGCATTTCATAAAAGTCTGAAACAACATGAAGATGAGTAAATTATGACAGAATTTTCATTTTTAAGTGAACTATTCCTTTTTCACAACCGCATTGGATCAGTGTGTTACTGTCGTCTGTTGGCGTTGGTCAGGGTTTTTATTTTAATTTTATTGACATTGCATATGTTGTGCAAAAGACGACTGTATCTTGCATTTTTATCATATTTAGCTAGTTGTCCATTTTTGTTCCGTTGTGTTATTTGTTATTCAATGCCGTTTAGAAAGACATCAAATGTCCATTAGGTGTCGCCAGATAGGCTAGGTCTAGGATATCACTGGCAGGAGCCAAACACTGGGGAACACAAGATCAGTGAAATGTCACGTGTATACACAATCAGGGAGCGCAAGTTATTAATTTGATCAGTTTGTCGTGATTACAGCTCTGTGAAAATGACAATGTTTAAGCACAGTTTATTTTGTTTATTTGCAAAAGCTGGGATAATTTATCGTAGTGTAAGCTACAGTTTATTATTCAGTTGTATAGAATGTCAAGGATTACACAAGGAGGATCTTCTAATATCTATCTAAGTGCGTTGAGTTCTTAGGCTTCCACAGCCTAGTGGTCCATGCACTGAAAATTAGAGCTGAAGATTTGTGGGTGACACAAGTTCTAGTCCCGGCTCGCAGACTTTTTTTTATCCAATATATTCCTATCACAATAAATGGCAAAAACTCCTAAATATAATTCTTTAAACTGGTGCCAGGTAAACTCCATCCCCACACAAAATAAAATAAGATTTTTTTAAGCCGATACAACAACACTCATAATGGGAGTGGGGGAACGGATCCCATTCCCGACAGCTGTTTTTTTTACAGGGGGAACAGAATCCGACGGCCAAAAAACAGCCGTCGGAATCCGTTCCCCCTGTATTTCTTACCCAAGGAGGATCTTCTAATATCTATCAAAGTGTATTAAATGATCAGACCCCCACAGCTTAGTGGTCCATGCACTGACATTAAGAGCTGAAGATTTTTAGGTGACACAAGTTCTAGTCCCGACTCGCAGACTTTTTTTTATCCAATATTTTCCTATCACAATAAATGGCAAAAACTCCTAAATATAATTCTTTAAACTGGTGCCAGTTAAACTCCATCCCCACACAAAATAAAATAAGATTATTTTAAGCCACTACAACTCCTCTCATAATGGGAGTGGGGGAACGGATTCCGACAGCTGTTTTTTTACAGGGGGAACAGAATCCGACGGCCAAAAAACAGCCGTCGGAATCCGTTCCCCATGTATTTCTTATTCAAGGAGGATCTTCTAATATCTATCAAAGTGTATTAAATGATCAGACCCCAACAGCTTAGTGGTCCATGCACAGACATTAAGAGCTGAAGATTTTTAGGTGACACAAGTTCTAGTCCCGGCTCGCAGACTTTTTTTTATCCAATATTTTCCTTTTACAATAAATGGCAAAAACTCTAAAATATATTTCTTTAAACTGGTGCCAGGTAAGCTCCATCCCCACACAAAATAAAATACGATTTTTTTAAGCCGATACAACAACACTCATAATGGGAGTGGGGGAACGGATTCCGACAGCTGTTTTTTTACAGGGGGAACAGAATCCGACGGCCAAAAAACAGCCGTCGGAATCCGTTCCCCCTGTATTTCTTACTCAAGGAGGATCTTCTAATATCTATCAAAGTGCATTGAGTTCTTAGGCTCGAACAGCCTAGTGGTCCATGCACTGATATTAAGAGTTGATGATTTTTTGGGTGACACAAGTTCTAGTCCCGGCTCGCAGACTTTTTTTATCCAATATTTTCCTATCACAATAAATGGCAAAAACTCTAAAATTTATTTAAACTGGTGCCAGGTAAACTCCATCCCCACACAAAATAAAGTAAGATTTTTTTAAGCCACTACAACGCCTCTCATAATGGGAGTGGGGGAACGGATTCCGACAGCTGTTTATTTTACAGGGGGAACAGAATCCGACGGCCAAAAAACAGCCGTCGAAATCCGTTCCCCCTGTATTTTTTACACAAGGAGGATCTTCTAATATCTATCAAAGTGCTTTGAATACCAAGGTTGCCACAGCCTAGTGGTCCAGACATTAAGAGCTGAAGATTTTTAGGTGACACAAGTTCAAGTCCCGACTCGCTGGCTTTTTTTTATCCAATATTTTCGTTTCACAATAAAAGGTAAAAACTCGAAAATATATGTCTTTACACTGGTGCCAGGTAAGCTCCATCCCCACACAAAGTAAAATACGATTTTTTTAAGCCACTACAACGCCTCTCATAATGGGAGTGGGGGAACGGATTCCGACAGCTGTTTATTTTACAGGGGGAACAGAATCCGACGGCCAAAAAACAGCCGTCGAAATCCGTTCCCCCTGTATTTCTTACACAAGGAGGATCTTCTAATATCTATCAGAGTGCTTTGAATTCCAAGGTTGCCACAGCCTAGTGGTCCAGGCACTGACATTTAGAGGTAAAGATTTTTAGGTGACCCAAGTTCAATTCCCGGCTCGCTGACTTTTTTTTAATCCAATATTTTCCTTTCACAATAAAAGGTAAAAACTCGAAAATATGTTTCTTTAAACTGGTGCCAGGTAAGCTCCATCCCCACACAAAATAAAATACGATTTTTTTAAGCCACTACAACGCCTCTAATAATGGGAGTGGGGGAACGGATTCCGACAGCTGTTTTTATTTTACAGGGGGAACAGAATCCGACGGCCAAAAAACAGCCGTCGAAATCCGTTCCCCCTGTATTTTTTACACAAGGAGGATCTTCTAATATCTATCAAAGTGCTTTATTTCCAAGGTTGCCACAGCCTAGTGGTCCAGGCACTGACGTTTAAAGCCAAAAGATTTTTAGGTGACCCAAGTTCAAGTCCCGGCTCGCTGGCTTTTTTTTTATCCAATATTTTCCTTTCACAATAAAAAGTGCTTTGAATACCAAGGTTGCCACAGCCTAGTGGTCCAGACATTAAGAGCTGAAGATTTTTAGGTGACACAAGTTCAAGTCCCGACTCGCTGGCTTTTTTTTTATCCAATATTTTCGTTTCACAATAAAAGGTAAAAACTCGAAAATATATTTCTTTAAACTGGTGCCAGGTAAGCTCCATCCCCACACAAAATAAAATAAGATTTTTTTTAAGCCACTACAACGCCTCTCATAATGGGAGTGGGGGAACGGATTCCGACAGCTGTTTTTTTTTTTACAGGGGGAACAGAATCCGACGGCCAAAAAACAGCCGTCGAAATCCGTTCCCCCTGCATTTTTTACACAAGGAGGATCTTCTAATATCTATCAAAGTGCTTTGAATTCCAAGGTTGCTACAGCCTAGTGGTCCAGGCACTGACATTTAGAGGTAAAGATTTTTAGGTGACCCAAGTTCAAGTCCCGGCTCGCTGGCTTTTTTTTATCCAATATTTTCCTTTCACAATAAAAGGTAAAAACTCGAAAATATATTTCTTTAAACTGGTGCCAGGTAAGCTCCATCCCCACACAAAATAAAATAAGATTTTTAAGCCACTAAAACACCTCATAATAGGAGTGGGGGAACGGATTCCGACAGCTGTTTATTTTACAGGGGGAACAGAATCCGACGGCCAAAAAACAGCCGTCGAAATCCGTTCCCCTTGTATCTCACGGCAATTCGTACGAATTTTACGAGGTGGCTAATTCGTACCAATTCATACGACCTCACTCGTACGAATTTGTACGTTTTTTGCTAAAACGTACATATTTTACGATTTGCCAAAATCGTATGAATTCATACGAATGACCTACCCCTGACCCCGCCCGCCGCCCCTAAACCCAACCGTCACGTGGGTTTAGACAAATCGTACAAATTCGTACGAGTGAGGTCGTACAAATTCGTACGAATTAGCCACCTTTTAATCACTCGTACAAATTCGTACGAATTGGTCGTGAGATAGCGTTGGTATTTCTTACACAAGGAGGATCTTCTAATATCTATCAGAGTGCTTTGAATTCCAAGGTTGCTACAGCCTAGTGGTCCAGGCACTGACATTTAGAGGTAAAGATTTTTAGGTGACCCAAGTTCAAGTCCCGGCTCGCTGGCTTTTTTTTTATCCAATATTTTCCTTTCACAATAAAAGGTAAAAAAATCGAAAATATATTTCTTTAAACTGGTGCAAGGTAAGCTCCATCCCCACACAAAATAAAATAAGATTTTTTTAAGCCACTAAAACACCTCATAATGGGAGTGGGGGAACGGATTCCGACAGCTGTTTATTTTACAGGGGGAACAGAATCCGACGGCCAAAAAACAGCCGTCGAAATCCGTTCCCCCTGTATTTCTTACACAAGGAGGATCTTCTAATATCTATCAGAGTGCTTTGACTTCCAAGGTTGCCACAGCCTAGTGGTCCAGGCACTGACATTTAGAGGTAAAGATTTTTAGGTGACCCAAGTTCAAGTCCCGGCTCACTGGCTTTTTTTTAATCCAATATTTTCCTTTCACAATAAAAGGTAAAAACTCGAAAATATATTTCTTTAAACTGGTGCCAGGTAAGCTCCATCCCCACACAAAATAAAATAAGATTTTTTTAAGCCACTACAACGCCTCTCGTAATGGGAGTGGGGGAACGGATTCCGACAGCTGTTTTTTTTTTTCAGGGGGAACAGAATCCGACGGCCAAAAAACAGCCGTCGAAATCCGTTCCCCCTGCATTTTTTACACAAGGAGGATCTTCTAATATCTATCAAAGTTCTTTGAATTCCAAGGTTGCCACAGCCTAGTGGTCCAGACATTAAGAGCTGAAGATTTTTAGAAGACACAAGTTCAAATCCCGGCTCGCTGGCTTTTTTTTAATCCAATATTTTCCTTTCACAATAAAAGGTAAAAACTCGAAAATATATTTCTTTAAACTGGTGCCAGGTAAGCTCCATCCCCACACAAAATAAAATAAGATTTTTTTTTAACCACTAAAACACCTCATAATGGGAGTGGGGGAACGGATTCCGACAGCTGTTTATTTTACAGGGGGAACAGAATCCGACGGCCAAAAAACAGCCGTCGAAATCCGTTCCCCCTGTATTTCTTACACAAGGAGGATCTTCTAATATCTATCAGAGTGCTTTGAATTCCAAGGTTGCCACAGCCTAGTGGTCCAGGCACTGACATTTAGAGGTAAAGATTTTTAGGTGACCCAAGTTCAAGTCCCGGCTCGCTGGCTTTTTTTTTATCCAATATTTTCCTTTCACAATAAAAGGTAAAAACTCGAAAATATATTTCTTTAAACTGGTGCCAGGTAAGCTCCATCCCCACACAAAATAAAATAAGATTTTTTTAAGCCACTACAACGCCTCTCGTAATGGGAGTGGGGGAACGGATTCCGACAGCTGTTTATTTTACAGGGGGAACAGAATCCGAGGGCCAAAAAACAGCCGTCGAAATCCGTTCCCCCTGTATTTCTTACACAAGGAGGATCTTCTAATATCTATCAAAGTTCTTTGAATTCCAAGGTTGCCACAGTCTAGTGGTCCAGACATTAAGAGCTGAAGATTTTTAGAAGACACAAGTTCAAATCCCGGCTCGCTGGCTTTTTTTTAATCCAATATTTTCCTTTCACAATAAAAGGTAAAAACTCGAAAATATATTTCTTGAAACTGGTGCCAGGTAAGCTCCATCCCCACACAAAATAAAATACGATTTTTTTAAGCCACTACAACGCCTCTCATAATGGGAGTGGGGGAACGGATTCCGACAGCTGTTTTTTTTTACAGGGGGAACAGAATCCGACGGCCAAAAAACAGCCGTCGAAATCCGAACACCCTGCATTTTTTACACAAGGAGGATCTTCTAATATCTATCAAAGTGCTTTGAATTCCAAAGTTGCCACAGCCTAGTGGTCCAGGCACTGACATTTAGGGGTAAAGATTTTTAGGTGACCCAAGTTCAAGTCCCGGCTAGCTGGCTTTTTTTTATCCAATATTTTCCTTTCACAATAAAAGGTAAAAACTCGAAAATATATTTCTTTAAACTGGTGCCAGGTAAGCTCCATCCCCACACAAAATAAAATAAGATTTTTTTAAGCCACTAAAACACCTCATAATGGGAGTGGGGGAACGGATTCCGACAGCTGTTTATTTTACAGGGGGAACAGAATCCGACGGCCAAAAAACAGCCGTCGAAATCCGTTCCCCCTG
The DNA here is from genome assembly GCF_949152265.1 of Phoxinus phoxinus. Lineage (NCBI taxonomy): Eukaryota > Metazoa > Chordata > Actinopteri > Cypriniformes > Leuciscidae > Phoxinus > Phoxinus phoxinus. The sequence continues at coordinate 28,701,424 of NC_136891.1, forward strand.
AATTTCTTACACAAGGAGGATCTTCTAATATCTATCAGAGTGCTTTGAATTCCAAGGTTGCCACAGCCTAGTGGTCCAGGCACTGACATTGAGAGGTAAAGATTTTTAGGTGACCCAAGGTCAAGTCCCGGCTCGCTGGCTTTTTTTTATCCAATATTTTCCCTTCACAATAAAAGGTAAAAAAATCGAAAATATATTTCTTTAAACTGGTGCAAGGTAAGCTCCATCCCCACACAAAATAAAATAAGATTTTTTTAAGCCACTACAACGCCTCTCGTAATGGGAGTGGGGGAACGGATTCCGACAGCTGTTTTTTTTTTCAGGGGGAACAGAATCCGACGGCCAAAAAACAGCCGTCGAAATCCGTTCCCCCTGCATTTTTTACATAAGGAGGATCTTCTAATATCTATCAAAGTGCCTTGAATTCCAAGGTTGCCACAGCCTAGTGGTCCAGACATTAAGAGCTGAAGTTTTTTAGGAGACACAAGTTCAAATCCCGGCTCGCTGGCTTTTTTTTTTATCCAATATTTTCCTTTCACAATAAAAGGTAAAAACACGAAAATATATTTCTTTAAACTGGTGCCAGGTAAGCTCCATCCCCACACAAAATAAAATAAGATTTTTTTAAGCCACTACAACGCCTCTCATAATGGGAGTGGGGGAACGGATTCCGACAGCTGTTTTTTTTTTACAGGGGGAACAGAATCCGACGGCCAAAAAACAGCCGTCGAAATCCGTTCCCCCTGTATTTCTTACACAAGGAGGATCTTCTAATATCTATCAGAGTGCTTTGAATTCCAAGGTTGCCACAGCCTAGTGGTCCAGGCACTGACATTTAGAGGTAAAGATTTTTAGGTGACCCAAGTTCAAGTCCCGGCTCGCTGGCTTTTTTTTTAATCCAATATTTTCCTTTCACAATAAAAGGTAAAAACTCGAAAATATATTTCTTTAAACTGGTGCCAGGTAAGCTCCATCCCCACACAAAATAAAATAAGATTTTTTTAAGCCACTACAACGCCTCTCGTAATGGGAGTGGGGGAACGGATTCCGACAGCTGTTTTTTTTTTTCAGGGGGAACAGAATCCGACGGCCAAAAAACAGCCGTCGAAATCCGTTCCCCCTGCATTTTTTACACAAGGAGGATCTTCTAATATCTATCAAAGTGCCTTGAATTCCAAGGTTGCCACAGCCTAGTGGTCCAGACATTAAGAGCTGAAGATTTTTAGGTGACCCAAGTTCAAGTCCCGGCTCGCTGGCTTTTTTTTATCCAATATTTTCCTTTCACAATAAAAGGTAAATACTCGAAAATATATTTCTTTAAACTGGTGCCAGGTAAGCTCCATCCCCACACAAAGTAAAATAAGATTATTTTAAGCCACTACAACGCCTCTCATAATGGGAGAGGGGGAACGGATTCCGACAGCTGTTTATTTTACAGGGGGAACAGAATCCGACGGCCAAAAAACAGCCGTCGAAATCCGTTCCCCCTGCATTTTTTACACAAGGAGGATCTTCTAATATCTATCAAAGTGCTTTATTTCCAAGGTTGCCACAGCCTAGTGGTCCAGGCACTGACATTTAAAGCCAAAAGATTTTTAGGTGACCCAAGTTCAAGTCCCGGCTCGCTGGCTTTTTTTAATCCAATATTTTCCTTTCACAATAAAAGGTAAAAACTCGAAAATATATTTCTTTAAACTGGTGCCAGGTAAGCTCCATCCCCACACAAAATAAAATAAGATTTTTTTAAGCCACTAAAACACCTCATAATGGGAGTGGGGGAACGGATTCCGACAGCTGTTTATTTTACAGGGGGAACAGAATCCGACGGCCAAAAAACAGCCGTCGAAATCCGTTCCCCCTGTATTTCTTACACAAGGAGGATCTTCTAATATCTATCAGAGTGCTTTGACTTCCAAGGTTGCCACAGCCTAGTGGTCCAGGCACTGACATTTAGAGGTAAAGATTTTTAGGTGACCCAAGTTCAAGTCCCGGCTCACTGGCTTTTTTTTAATCCAATATTTTCCTTTCACAATAAAAGGTAAAAACTCGAAAATATATTTCTTTAAACTGGTGCCAGGTAAGCTCCATCCCCACACAAAATAAAATAAGATTTTTTTAAGCCACTACAACGCCTCTCGTAATGGGAGTGGGGGAACGGATTCCGACAGCTGTTTTTTTTTTCAGGGGGAACAGAATCCGACGGCCAAAAAAAAGCCGTCGAAATCCGTTCCCCCTGCATTTTTTACACAAGGAGGATCTTCTAATATCTTTCAAAGTTCTTTGAATTCCAAGGTTGCCACAGCCTAGTGGTCCAGACATTAAGAGCTGAAGATTTTTAGAAGACACAAGTTCAAATCCCGGCTCGCTGGCTTTTTTTTAATCCAATATTTTCCTTTCACAATAAAAGGTAAAAACTTGAAAATATATTTCTTGAAACTGGTGCCAGGTAAGCTCCATCCCCACACAAAATAAAATAAGATTTTTTTTAACCACTAAAACACCTCATAATGGGAGTGGGGGAACGGATTCCGACAGCTGTTTATTTTACAGGGGGAACAGAATCCGACGGCCAAAAAACAGCCGTCGAAATCCGTTCCCCCTGTATTTCTTACACAAGGAGGATCTTCTAATATCTATCAGAGTGCTTTGAATTCCAAGGTTGCCACAGCCTAGTGGTCCAGGCACTGACATTTAGAGGTAAAGATTTTTAGGTGACCCAAGTTCAAGTCTCGGCTCGCTGGCTTTTTTTTAATCCAATATTTTCCTTTCACAATAAAAGGTAAAAACTCGAAAATATATTTCTTTAAACTGGTGCCAGGTAAGCTCCATCCCCACACAAAATAAAATAAGATTTTTTTAAGCCACTACAACGCCTCTCGTAATGGGAGTGGGGGAACGGATTCCGACAGCTGTTTTTTTTTTCAGGGGGAACAGAATCCGACGGCCAAAAAACAGCCGTCGAAATCCGTTCCCCCTGCATTTTTTACACAAGGAGGATCTTCTAATATCTATCAAAGTGCCTTGAATGCCAAGGTTGCCACAGCCTAGTGGTCCAGACATTAAGAGCTGAAGTTTTTTACGTGACACAAGTTCAAATCCCGGCTCGCTGGCTTTTTTTTATCCAATATTTTCCTTTCACAATAAAAGGTAAAAACTCGAAAATATATTTCTTTAAACTGGTGCCAGGTAAGCTCCATCCCCACACAAAATAAAATAAGATTTTTTTGAGCCACTACAACGCCTCTCATAATGGGAGTGGGGGAACGGATTCCGACAGCTGTTTTTTTTTTTACAGGGGGAACAGAATCCGACGGCCAAAAAACAGCCGTCGAAATCCGTTCCCCCTGCATTTTTTACACAAGGAGGATCTTCTAATATCTATCAAAGTGCTTTGAATTCCAAGGTTGCTACAGCCTAGTGGTCCAGGCACTGACATTTAGAGGTAAAGATTTTTAGGTGACCCAAGTTCAAGTCCCGGCTCGCTGGCTTTTTTTTTATCCAATATTTTCCTTTCACAATAAAAGGTAAAAACACGAAAATATATTTCTTTAAACTGGTGCCAGGTAAGCTCCATCCCCACACAAAATAAAATAAGATTTTTTTAAGCCACTACAACGCCTCTCATAATGGGAGTGGGGGAACGGATTCCGACAGCTGTTTTTTTTTTACAGGGGGAACAGAATCCGACGGCCAAAAAACAGCCGTCGAAATCCGTTCCCCCTGCATTTTTTACACAAGGAGGATCTTATAATATCTATCAAAGTGCTTTGAATTCCAAGGTTGCCACAGCCTAGTGGTCCAGACATTAAGAGCTGAAGATTTTTAGGTGACACAAGTTCAAGTCCCGACTCGCTGGCTTTTTTTTATCCAATATTTTCGTTTCACAATAAAAGGTAAAAACTCGAAAATATATTTCTTTAAACTGGTGCCAGGTAAGCTCCATCCCCACACAAAGTAAAATAAGATTTTTTTAAGCCACTACAACGCGGCCTCTCATAATGGGAGTGGGGGAACGGATTCCGACAGCTGTTTATTTTACAGGGGGAACAGAATCCGACGGCCAAAAAACAGCCGTCGAAATCCGTTCCCCCTGCATTTTTTACACAAGGAGGATCTTCTAATATCTATCAAAGTTCTTTGAATTCCAAGGTTGCCACAGCCTAGTGGTCCAGACATTAAGAGCTGAAGATTTTTAGAAGACACAAGTTCAAATCCCGGCTCGCTGGCTTTTTTTTAATCCAATATTTTCCTTTCACAATAAAAGGTAAAAACTCGAAAATATATTTCTTGAAACTGGTGCCAGGTAAGCTCCATCCCCACACAAAATAAAATAAGATTTTTTTTTAACCACTAAAACACCTCATAATGGGAGTGGGGGAACGGATTCCGACAGCTGTTTATTTTACAGGGGGAACAGAATCCGACGGCCAAAAAACAGCCGTCGAAATCCGTTCCCCCTGTATTTCTTACACAAGGAGGATCTTCTAATATCTATCAGAGTGCTTTGAATTTCAAGGTTTGCCACAGCCTAGTGGTCCAGGCACTGACATTTAGAGGTAAAGATTTTTAGGTGACCCAAGTTCAAGTCCCGGCTCGCTGGCTTTTTTTTAATCCAATATTTTCCTTTCACAATAAAAGGTAAAAACTCGAAAATATATTTCTTTAAACTGGTGCCAGGTAAGCTCCATCCCCACACAAAATAAAATAAGATTTTTTTAAGCCACTACAACGCCTCTCGTAATGGGAGTGGGGGAACGGATTCCGACAGCTGTTTTTTTTACAGGGGGAACAGAATCCGACGGCCAAAAAACACCCGTCGAAATCCGTTCCCCCTGCATTTTTTACACAAGGAGGATCTTCTAATATCTATCAAAGTGCTTTGAATACCAAGGTTGCCACAGCCTAGTGGTCCAGACATTAAGAGCTGAAGATTTTTAGGTGACACAAGTTCAAGTCCCGACTCGCTGGCTTTTTTTTATCCAATATTTTCGTTTCACAATAAAAGGTAAAAACTCGAAAATATATTTCTTTAAACTGGTGCCAGGTAAGCTCCATCCCCACACAAAGTAAAATAAGATTTTTTTAAGCCACTACAACGCGGCCTCTCATAATGGGAGTGGGGGAACGGATTCCGACAGCTGTTTATTTTACAGGGGGAACAGAATCCGACGGCCAAAAAACAGCCGTCGAAATCCGTTCCCCCTGTATTTCTTACACAAGGATGATCTTCTAATATCTATCAAAGTTCTTTGAATTCCAAGGTTGCCACAGCCTAGTGGTCCAGACATTAAGAGCTGAAGATTTTTAGAAGACACAAGTTCAAATCCCGGCTCGCTGGCTTTTTTTTAATCCAATATTTTCCTTTCACAATAAAAGGTAAAAACTCGAAAACATATTTCTTGAAACTGGTGCCAGGTAAGCTCCATCCCCACACAAAATAAAATACGATTTTTTTTAAGCCACTACAACGCCTCTCATAATGGGAGTGGGGGAACGGATTCCGACAGCTGTTTTTTTTTTTACAGGGGGAACAGAATCCGACGGCCAAAAAACAGCCGTCGAAATCCGTTCCCCCTGCATTTTTTACACAAGGAGGATCTTCTAATATCTATCAAATTGCTTTGAATGCCAAGGTTGCCACAGCCTAGTGGTCCAGACATTAAGAGCTGAAGTTTTTTAGGAGACACAAGTTCAAATCCCGGCTCGCTGGCTTTTTTTTTATCCAATATTTTCCTTTCACAATAAAAGGTAAAAACACGAAAATATATTTCTTTAAACTGGTGCCAGGTAAGCTCCATCCCCACACAAAATAAAATAAGATTTTTTTAAGCCACTACAACGCCTCTCATAATGGGAGTGGGGGAACGGATTCCGACAGCTGTTTTTTTTTTACAGGGGGAACAGAATCCGACGGCCAAAAAACAGCCGTCGAAATCCGTTCCCCCTGTATTTCTTACACAAGGAGGATCTTCTAATATCTATCAGAGTGCTTTGAATTCCAAGGTTGCCACAGCCTAGTGGTCCAGGCACTGACATTTAGAGGTAAAGATTTTTAGGTGACCCAAGTTCAAGTCCCGGCTCGCTGGCTTTTTTTTTAATCCAATATTTTCCTTTCACAATAAAAGGTAAAAACTCGAAAATATATTTCTTTAAACTGGTGCCAGGTAAGCTCCATCCCCACACAAAATAAAATAAGATTTTTTTAAGCCACTACAACGCCTCTCGTAATGGGAGTGGGGGAACGGATTCCGACAGCTGTTTTTTTTTTTCAGGGGGAACAGAATCCGACGGCCAAAAAACAGCCGTCGAAATCCGTTCCCCCTGCATTTTTTACACAAGGAGGATCTTCTAATATCTATCAAAGTGCCTTGAATTCCAAGGTTGCCACAGCCTAGTGGTCCAGACATTAAGAGCTGAAGATTTTTAGGTGACCCAAGTTCAAGTCCCGGCTCGCTGGCTTTTTTTTATCCAATATTTTCCTTTCACAATAAAAGGTAAATACTCGAAAATATATTTCTTTAAACTGGTGCCAGGTAAGCTCCATCCCCACACAAAGTAAAATAAGATTATTTTAAGCCACTACAACGCCTCTCATAATGGGAGAGGGGGAACGGATTCCGACAGCTGTTTATTTTACAGGGGGAACAGAATCCGACGGCCAAAAAACAGCCGTCGAAATCCGTTCCCCCTGCATTTTTTACACAAGGAGGATCTTCTAATATCTATCAAAGTGCTTTATTTCCAAGGTTGCCACAGCCTAGTGGTCCAGGCACTGACATTTAAAGCCAAAAGATTTTTAGGTGACCCAAGTTCAAGTCCCGGCTCGCTGGCTTTTTTTAATCCAATATTTTCCTTTCACAATAAAAGGTAAAAACTCGAAAATATATTTCTTTAAACTGGTGCCAGGTAAGCTCCATCCCCACACAAAATAAAATAAGATTTTTTTAAGCCACTAAAACACCTCATAATGGGAGTGGGGGAACGGATTCCGACAGCTGTTTATTTTACAGGGGGAACAGAATCCGACGGCCAAAAAACAGCCGTCGAAATCCGTTCCCCCTGTATTTCTTACACAAGGAGGATCTTCTAATATCTATCAGAGTGCTTTGACTTCCAAGGTTGCCACAGCCTAGTGGTCCAGGCACTGACATTTAGAGGTAAAGATTTTTAGGTGACCCAAGTTCAAGTCCCGGCTCACTGGCTTTTTTTTAATCCAATATTTTCCTTTCACAATAAAAGGTAAAAACTCGAAAATATATTTCTTTAAACTGGTGCCAGGTAAGCTCCATCCCCACACAAAATAAAATAAGATTTTTTTAAGCCACTACAACGCCTCTCGTAATGGGAGTGGGGGAACGGATTCCGACAGCTGTTTTTTTTTTTCAGGGGGAACAGAATCCGACGGCCAAAAAAAAGCCGTCGAAATCCGTTCCCCCTGCATTTTTTACACAAGGAGGATCTTCTAATATCTTTCAAAGTTCTTTGAATTCCAAGGTTGCCACAGCCTAGTGGTCCAGACATTAAGAGCTGAAGATTTTTAGAAGACACAAGTTCAAATCCCGGCTCGCTGGCTTTTTTTTAATCCAATATTTTCCTTTCACAATAAAAGGTAAAAACTTGAAAATATATTTCTTGAAACTGGTGCCAGGTAAGCTCCATCCCCACACAAAATAAAATAAGATTTTTTTTAACCACTAAAACACCTCATAATGGGAGTGGGGGAACGGATTCCGACAGCTGTTTATTTTACAGGGGGAACAGAATCCGACGGCCAAAAAACAGCCGTCGAAATCCGTTCCCCCTGTATTTCTTACACAAGGAGGATCTTCTAATATCTATCAGAGTGCTTTGAATTCCAAGGTTGCCACAGCCTAGTGGTCCAGGCACTGACATTTAGAGGTAAAGATTTTTAGGTGACCCAAGTTCAAGTCTCGGCTCGCTGGCTTTTTTTTAATCCAATATTTTCCTTTCACAATAAAAGGTAAAAACTCGAAAATATATTTCTTTAAACTGGTGCCAGGTAAGCTCCATCCCCACACAAAATAAAATAAGATTTTTTTAAGCCACTACAACGCCTCTCGTAATGGGAGTGGGGGAACGGATTCCGACAGCTGTTTTTTTTTTCAGGGGGAACAGAATCCGACGGCCAAAAAACAGCCGTCGAAATCCGTTCCCCCTGCATTTTTTACACAAGGAGGATCTTCTAATATCTATCAAAGTGCCTTGAATGCCAAGGTTGCCACAGCCTAGTGGTCCAGACATTAAGAGCTGAAGTTTTTTACGTGACACAAGTTCAAATCCCGGCTCGCTGGCTTTTTTTTATCCAATATTTTCCTTTCACAATAAAAGGTAAAAACTCGAAAATATATTTCTTTAAACTGGTGCCAGGTAAGCTCCATCCCCACACAAAATAAAATAAGATTTTTTTGAGCCACTACAACGCCTCTCATAATGGGAGTGGGGGAACGGATTCCGACAGCTGTTTTTTTTTTTACAGGGGGAACAGAATCCGACGGCCAAAAAACAGCCGTCGAAATCCGTTCCCCCTGCATTTTTTACACAAGGAGGATCTTCTAATATCTATCAAAGTGCTTTGAATTCCAAGGTTGCTACAGCCTAGTGGTCCAGGCACTGACATTTAGAGGTAAAGATTTTTAGGTGACCCAAGTTCAAGTCCCGGCTCGCTGGCTTTTTTTTTATCCAATATTTTCCTTTCACAATAAAAGGTAAAAACACGAAAATATATTTCTTTAAACTGGTGCCAGGTAAGCTCCATCCCCACACAAAATAAAATAAGATTTTTTTAAGCCACTACAACGCCTCTCATAATGGGAGTGGGGGAACGGATTCCGACAGCTGTTTTTTTTTTACAGGGGGAACAGAATCCGACGGCCAAAAAACAGCCGTCGAAATCCGTTCCCCCTGCATTTTTTACACAAGGAGGATCTTATAATATCTATCAAAGTGCTTTGAATTCCAAGGTTGCCACAGCCTAGTGGTCCAGACATTAAGAGCTGAAGATTTTTAGGTGACACAAGTTCAAGTCCCGACTCGCTGGCTTTTTTTTATCCAATATTTTCGTTTCACAATAAAAGGTAAAAACTCGAAAATATATTTCTTTAAACTGGTGCCAGGTAAGCTCCATCCCCACACAAAGTAAAATAAGATTTTTTTAAGCCACTACAACGCGGCCTCTCATAATGGGAGTGGGGGAACGGATTCCGACAGCTGTTTATTTTACAGGGGGAACAGAATCCGACGGCCAAAAAACAGCCGTCGAAATCCGTTCCCCCTGCATTTTTTACACAAGGAGGATCTTCTAATATCTATCAAAGTTCTTTGAATTCCAAGGTTGCCACAGCCTAGTGGTCCAGACATTAAGAGCTGAAGATTTTTAGAAGACACAAGTTCAAATCCCGGCTCGCTGGCTTTTTTTTAATCCAATATTTTCCTTTCACAATAAAAGGTAAAAACTCGAAAATATATTTCTTGAAACTGGTGCCAGGTAAGCTCCATCCCCACACAAAATAAAATAAGATTTTTTTTTAACCACTAAAACACCTCATAATGGGAGTGGGGGAACGGATTCCGACAGCTGTTTATTTTACAGGGGGAACAGAATCCGACGGCCAAAAAACAGCCGTCGAAATCCGTTCCCCCTGTATTTCTTACACAAGGAGGATCTTCTAATATCTATCAGAGTGCTTTGAATTTCAAGGTTTGCCACAGCCTAGTGGTCCAGGCACTGACATTTAGAGGTAAAGATTTTTAGGTGACCCAAGTTCAAGTCCCGGCTCGCTGGCTTTTTTTTAATCCAATATTTTCCTTTCACAATAAAAGGTAAAAACTCGAAAATATATTTCTTTAAACTGGTGCCAGGTAAGCTCCATCCCCACACAAAATAAAATAAGATTTTTTTAAGCCACTACAACGCCTCTCGTAATGGGAGTGGGGGAACGGATTCCGACAGCTGTTTTTTTTACAGGGGGAACAGAATCCGACGGCCAAAAAACACCCGTCGAAATCCGTTCCCCCTGCATTTTTTACACAAGGAGGATCTTCTAATATCTATCAAAGTGCTTTGAATACCAAGGTTGCCACAGCCTAGTGGTCCAGACATTAAGAGCTGAAGATTTTTAGGTGACACAAGTTCAAGTCCCGACTCGCTGGCTTTTTTTTATCCAATATTTTCGTTTCACAATAAAAGGTAAAAACTCGAAAATATATTTCTTTAAACTGGTGCCAGGTAAGCTCCATCCCCACACAAAGTAAAATAAGATTTTTTTAAGCCACTACAACGCGGCCTCTCATAATGGGAGTGGGGGAACGGATTCCGACAGCTGTTTATTTTACAGGGGGAACAGAATCCGACGGCCAAAAAACAGCCGTCGAAATCCGTTCCCCCTGTATTTCTTACACAAGGATGATCTTCTAATATCTATCAAAGTTCTTTGAATTCCAAGGTTGCCACAGCCTAGTGGTCCAGACATTAAGAGCTGAAGATTTTTAGAAGACACAAGTTCAAATCCCGGCTCGCTGGCTTTTTTTTAATCCAATATTTTCCTTTCACAATAAAAGGTAAAAACTCGAAAACATATTTCTTGAAACTGGTGCCAGGTAAGCTCCATCCCCACACAAAATAAAATACGATTTTTTTTAAGCCACTACAACGCCTCTCATAATGGGAGTGGGGGAACGGATTCCGACAGCTGTTTTTTTTTTTACAGGGGGAACAGAATCCGACGGCCAAAAAACAGCCGTCGAAATCCGTTCCCCCTGCATTTTTTACACAAGGAGGATCTTCTAATATCTATCAAATTGCTTTGAATGCCAAGGTTGCCACAGCCTAGTGGTCCAGACATTAAGAGCTGAAGATTTTTAGGAGACACACGTTCAAATCCCGGCTCGCTGGCTTTTTTTTATCCAATATTTTCCTTTCACAATAAAAGGTAAAAACTCGAAAATATATTTCTTTAAACTCATGCCAGGTAAGCTCCATCCCCACACAAAATAAAATACGATTTTTTTAAGCCACTACAACGCCTCTCATAATGGGAGTGGGGGAACGGATTCCGACAGCTGTTTTTTTTTACAGGGGGAACAGAATCCGACGGCCAAAAAAAGCAGGCGAAATCCGTTCCCCCTGCATTTTTTACACAAGGAGGATCTTCTAATATCTATCAAAGTGCTTTGAATTCCAAGGTTGCCACAGCCTAGTGGTCCAGACATTAAGAGCTGAAGATTTTTAGAAGACACAAGTTCAAATCCCGGCTCGCTGGCTTTTTTTTAATCCAATATTTTCCTTTCACAATAAAAGGTAAAAACTCGAAAATATATTTCTTGAAACTGGTGCCAGGTAAGCTCCATCCCCACACAAAATAAAATAAGATTTTTTTTTAACCACTAAAACACCTCATAATGGGAGTGGGGGAACGGATTCCGACAGCTGTTAATTTTACAGGGGGAACAGAATCCGACGGCCAAAAAACAGCCGTCGAAATCCGTTCCCCCTGCATTTTTTACACAAGGAGGATCTTCTAATATCTATCAAAGTGCTTTGAATTCCAAGGTTGCCACAGCCTAGTGGTCCAGACATTAAGAGCTGAAGATTTTTAGGAGACACAAGTTCAAATCCCGGCTCGCTGGCTTTTTTTTATCCAATATTTTCCTTTCACAATAAAAGGTAAAAACTCGAAAATATATTTCTTTAAACTGGTGCCAGGTAAGCTCCATCCCCACACAAAATAAAATAAGATTTTTTTAAGCCACTACAACGCCTCTCATAATGGGAGTGGGGGAACGGATTCCGACAGCTGTTTTTTTTTTACAGGGGGAACAGAATCCGACGGCCAAAAAACAGCCGTCGAAATCCGTTCCCCCTGCATTTTTTACACAAGGAGGATCTTCTAATATCTATCAGAGTGCTTTGACTTCCAAGGTTGCCACAGCCTAGTGGTCCAGACACTGACATTTAGAGGTAAAGATTTTTAGGTGACCCAAGTTCAAGTCCCGGCTCACTGGCTTTTTTTTAATCCAATATTTTCCTTTCACAATAAAAGGTAAAAACTCGAAAATATATTTCTTTAAACTGGTGCCAGGTAAGCTCCATCCCCACACAAAATAAAATAAGATTTTTTTAAGCCACTACAACGCCTCTCGTAATGGGAGTGGGGGAACGGATTCCGACAGCTGTTTTTTTTTTTCAGGGGGAACAGAATCCGACGGCCAAAAAACAGCCGTCGAAATCCGTTCCCCCTGCATTTTTTACACAAGGAGGATCTTCTAATATCTATCAAAGTTCTTTGAATTCCAAGGTTGCCACAGCCTAGTGGTCCAGACATTAAGAGCTGAAGATTTTTAGAAGACACAAGTTCAAATCCCGGCTCGCTGGCTTTTTTTTAATCCAATATTTTCCTTTCACAATAAAAGGTAAAAACTCGAAAATATATTTCTTGAAACTGGTGCCAGGTAAGCTCCATCCCCACACAAAATAAAATAAGATTTTTTTGAGCCACTACAACGCCTCTCATAATGGGAGTGGGGGAACGGATTCCGACAGCTGTTTATTTTACAGGGGGAACAGAATCCGACGGCCAAAAAACAGCCGTCGAAATCCGTTCCCCCTGCATTTTTTACACAAGGAGGATCTTCTAATATCTATCAAAGTGCTTTGAATTCCAAGGTTGCTACAGCCTAGTGGTCCAGGCACTGACATTTAGAGGTAAAGATTTTTAGGTGACCCAAGTTCAAGTCCCGGCTCGCTGGCTTTTTTTTTATCCAATATTTTCCTTTCACAATAAAAGGTAAAAACACGAAAATATATTTCTTTAAACTGGTGCCAGGTAAGCTCCATCCCCACACAAAATAAAATAAGATTTTTTTAAGCCACTACAACGCCTCTCATAATGGGAGTGGGGGAACGGATTCCGACAGCTGTTTTTTTTTTACAGGGGGAACAGAATCCGACGGCCAAAAAACAGCCGTCGAAATCCGTTCCCCCTGCATTTTTTACACAAGGAGGATCTTCTAATATCTATCAAAGTGCTTTGAATTCCAAGGTTGCCACAGCCTAGTGGTCCAGACATTAAGAGCTGAAGATTTTTAGGTGACACAAGTTCAAGTCCCGACTCGCTGGCTTTTTTTTATCCAATATTTTCGTTTCACAATAAAAGGTAAAAACTCGAAAATATATTTCTTTAAACTGGTGCCAGGTAAGCTCCATCCCCACACAAAGTAAAATAAGATTTTTTTAAGCCACTACAACGCGGCCTCTCATAATGGGAGTGGGGGAACGGATTCCGACAGCTGTTTATTTTACAGGGGGAACAGAATCCGACGGCCAAAAAACAGCCGTCGAAATCCGTTCCCCCTGCATTTTTTACACAAGGAGGATCTTCTAATATCTATCAAAGTTCTTTGAATTCCAAGGTTGCCACAGCCTAGTGGTCCAGACATTAAGAGCTGAAGATTTTTAGAAGACACAAGTTCAAATCCCGGCTCGCTGGCTTTTTTTTAATCCAATATTTTCCTTTCACAATAAAAGGTAAAAACTCGAAAATATATTTCTTGAAACTGGTGCCAGGTAAGCTCCATCCCCACACAAAATAAAATAAGATTTTTTTTTAACCACTAAAACACCTCATAATGGGAGTGGGGGAACGGATTCCGACAGCTGTTTATTTTACAGGGGGAACAGAATCCGACGGCCAAAAAACAGCCGTCGAAATCCGTTCCCCCTGTATTTCTTACACAAGGAGGATCTTCTAATATCTATCAGAGTGCTTTGACTTCCAAGGTTGCCACAGCCTAGTGGTCCAGACACTGACATTTAGAGGTAAAGATTTTTAGGTGACCCAAGTTCAAGTCCCGGCTCACTGGCTTTTTTTTAATCCAATATTTTCCTTTCACAATAAAAGGTAAAAACTCGAAAATATATTTCTTTAAACTGGTGCCAGGTAAGCTCCATCCCCACACAAAATAAAATAAGATTTTTTTAAGCCACTACAACGCCTCTCGTAATGGGAGTGGGGGAACGGATTCCGACAGCTGTTTTTTTTTTTCAGGGGGAACAGAATCCGACGGCCAAAAAACAGCCGTCGAAATCCGTTCCCCCTGCATTTTTTACACAAGGAGGATCTTCTAATATCTATCAAAGTTCTTTGAATTCCAAGGTTGCCACAGCCTAGTGGTCCAGACGTTAAGAGCTGAAGATTTTTAGAAGACACAAGTTCAAATCCCGGCTCGCTGGCTTTTTTTTAATCCAATATTTTCCTTTCACAATAAAAGGTAAAAACTCGAAAATATATTTCTTGAAACTGGTGCCAGGTAAGCTCCATCCCCACACAAAATAAAATAAGATTTTTTTTTAACCACTAAAACACCTCATAATGGGAGTGGGGGAACGGATTCCGACAGCTGTTTATTTTACAGGGGGAACAGAATCCGACGGCCAAAAAACAGCCGTCGAAATCCGTTCCCCCTGTATTTCTTACACAAGGAGGATCTTCTAATATCTATCAGAGTGCTTTGAATTTCAAGGTTTGCCACAGCCTAGTGGTCCAGGCACTGACATTTAGAGGTAAAGATTTTTAGGTGACCCAAGTTCAAGTCCCGGCTCGCTGGCTTTTTTTTAATCCAATATTTTCCTTTCACAATAAAAGGTAAAAACTCGAAAATATATTTCTTTAAACTGGTGCCAGGTAAGCTCCATCCCCACACAAAATAAAATAAGATTTTTTTAAGCCACTACAACGCCTCTCGTAATGGGAGTGGGGGAACGGATTCCGACAGCTGTTTTTTTTACAGGGGGAACAGAATCCGACGGCCAAAAAACACCCGTCGAAATCCGTTCCCCCTGCATTTTTTACACAAGGAGGATCTTCTAATATCTATCAAAGTGCTTTGAATACCAAGGTTGCCACAGCCTAGTGGTCCAGACATTAAGAGCTGAAGATTTTTAGGTGACACAAGTTCAAGTCCCGACTCGCTGGCTTTTTTTTATCCAATATTTTCGTTTCACAATAAAAGGTAAAAACTCGAAAATATATTTCTTTAAACTGGTGCCAGGTAAGCTCCATCCCCACACAAAGTAAAATAAGATTTTTTTAAGCCACTACAACGCGGCCTCTCATAATGGGAGTGGGGGAACGGATTCCGACAGCTGTTTATTTTACAGGGGGAACAGAATCCGACGGCCAAAAAACAGCCGTCGAAATCCGTTCCCCCTGTATTTCTTACACAAGGATGATCTTCTAATATCTATCAAAGTTCTTTGAATTCCAAGGTTGCCACAGCCTAGTGGTCCAGACATTAAGAGCTGAAGATTTTTAGAAGACACAAGTTCAAATCCCGGCTCGCTGGCTTTTTTTTAATCCAATATTTTCCTTTCACAATAAAAGGTAAAAACTCGAAAACATATTTCTTGAAACTGGTGCCAGGTAAGCTCCATCCCCACACAAAATAAAATACGATTTTTTTTAAGCCACTACAACGCCTCTCATAATGGGAGTGGGGGAACGGATTCCGACAGCTGTTTTTTTTTTTACAGGGGGAACAGAATCCGACGGCCAAAAAACAGCCGTCGAAATCCGTTCCCCCTGCATTTTTTACACAAGGAGGATCTTCTAATATCTATCAAATTGCTTTGAATGCCAAGGTTGCCACAGCCTAGTGGTCCAGACATTAAGAGCTGAAGATTTTTAGGAGACACACGTTCAAATCCCGGCTCGCTGGCTTTTTTTTATCCAATATTTTCCTTTCACAATAAAAGGTAAAAACTCGAAAATATATTTCTTTAAACTCATGCCAGGTAAGCTCCATCCCCACACAAAATAAAATACGATTTTTTTAAGCCACTACAACGCCTCTCATAATGGGAGTGGGGGAACGGATTCCGACAGCTGTTTTTTTTACAGGGGGAACAGAATCCGACGGCCAAAAAAAGCAGGCGAAATCCGTTCCCCCTGCATTTTTTACACAAGGAGGATCTTCTAATATCTATCAAAGTGCTTTGAATTCCAAAGTTGCCACAGCCTAGTGGTCCAGGCACTGACATTTAGGGGTAAAGATTTTTAGGTGACCCAAGTTCAAGTCCCGGCTAGCTGGCTTTTTTTATCCAATATTTTCCTTTCACAATAAAAGGTAAAAACTCGAAAATATATTTCTTTAAACTGGTGCCAGGTAAGCTCCATCCCCACACAAAATAAAATAAGATTTTTTTAAGCCACTAAAACACCTCATAATGGGAGTGGGGGAACGGATTCCGACAGCTGTTTATTTTACAGGGGGAACAGAATCCGACGGCCAAAAAACAGCCGTCGAAATCCGTTCCCCCTGTATTTCTTACACAAGGAGGATCTTCTAATATCTATCAGAGTGCTTTGAATTCCAAGGTTGCCACAGCCTAGTGGTCCAGGCACTGACATTTAGAGGTAAAGATTTTTAGGTGACCCAAGTTCAAGTCCCGGCTCGCTGGCTTTTTTTTTATCCAATATTTTCCTTTCACAATAAAAGGTAAAAAAATCGAAAATATATTTCTTTAAACTGGTGCAAGGTAAGCTCCATCCCCACACAAAATAAAATAAGATTTTTTTAAGCCACTAAAACACCTCATAATGGGAGTGGGGGAACGGATTCCGACAGCTGTTTATTTTACAGGGGGAACAGAATCCGACGGCCAAAAAACAGCCGTCGAAATCCGTTCCCCCTGTATTTCTTACACAAGGAGGATTTTCTAATATCTATCAGAGTGCTTTGAATTCCAAGGTTGCCACAGCCTAGTGGTCCAGGCACTGACATTTAGAGGTAAAGATTTTTAGGTGACCCAAGTTCAAGTCCCGGCTCGCTGGCTTTTTTTTAATCCAATATTTTCCTTTCACAATAAAAGGTAAAAACTCGAAAATATATTTCTTTAAACTGGTGCCAGGTAAGCTCCATCCCCACACAAAATAAAATAAGATTTTTTTAAGCCACTACAACGCCTCTCGTAATGGGAGTGGGGGAACGGATTCCGACAGCTGTTTTTTTTTTTCAGGGGGAACAGAATCCGACGGCCAAAAAACAGCCGTCGAAATCCGTTCCCCCTGCATTTTTTACACAAGGAGGATCTTCTAATATCTATCAAAGTGCCTTGAATTCCAAGGTTGCCACAGCCTAGTGGTCCAGACATTAAGAGCTGAAGATTTTTAGGTGACCCAAGTTCAAGTCCCGGCTCGCTGGCTTTTTTTTATCCAATATTTTCCTTTCACAATAAAAGGTAAAAACTCGAAAATATATTTCTTTAAACTGGTGCCAGGTAAGCTCCATCCCCACACAAAGTAAAATAAGATTTTTTTAAGCCACTACAACGCGGCCTCTCATAATGGGAGTGGGGGAACGGATTCCGACAGCTGTTTATTTTACAGGGGGAACAGAATCCGACGGCCAAAAAACAGCCGTCGAAATCCGTTCCCCCTGTATTTCTTACACAAGGATGATCTTCTAATATCTATCAAAGTTCTTTGAATTCCAAGGTTGCCACAGTCTAGTGGTCCAGACATTAAGAGCTGAAGATTTTTAGAAGACACAAGTTCAAATCCCGGCTCGCTGGCTTTTTTTTAATCCAATATTTTCCTTTCACAATAAAAGGTAAAAACTCGAAAACATATTTCTTGAAACTGGTGCCAGGTAAGCTCCATCCCCACACAAAATAAAATACGATTTTTTTTAAGCCACTACAACGCCTCTCATAATGGGAGTGGGGGAACGGATTCCGACAGCTGTTTTTTTTTTTACAGGGGGAACAGAATCCGACGGCCAAAAAACAGCCGTCGAAATCCGTTCCCCCTGCATTTTTTACACAAGGAGGATCTTCTAATATCTATCAAATTGCTTTGAATGCCAAGGTTGCCACAGCCTAGTGGTCCAGACATTAAGAGCTGAAGATTTTTAGGAGACACACGTTCAAATCCCGGCTCGCTGGCTTTTTTTTATCCAATATTTTCCTTTCACAATAAAAGGTAAAAACTCGAAAATATATTTCTTTAAACTCATGCCAGGTAAGCTCCATCCCCACACAAAATAAAATACGATTTTTTTAAGCCACTACAACGCCTCTCATAATGGGAGTGGGGGAACGGATTCCGACAGCTGTTTTTTTTTACAGGGGGAACAGAATCCGACGGCCAAAAAAAGCAGGCGAAATCCGTTCCCCCTGCATTTTTTACACAAGGAGGATCTTCTAATATCTATCAAAGTGCTTTGAATTCCAAAGTTGCCACAGCCTAGTGGTCCAGGCACTGACATTTAGGGGTAAAGATTTTTAGGTGACCCAAGTTCAAGTCCCGGCTAGCTGGCTTTTTTTTATCCAATATTTTCCTTTCACAATAAAAGGTAAAAACTCGAAAATATATTTCTTTAAACTGGTGCCAGGTAAGCTCCATCCCCACACAAAATAAAATAAGATTTTTTTAAGCCACTAAAACACCTCATAATGGGAGTGGGGGAACGGATTCCGACAGCTGTTTATTTTACAGGGGGAACAGAATCCGACGGCCAAAAAACAGCCGTCGAAATCCGTTCCCCCTGTATTTCTTACACAAGGAGGATCTTCTAATATCTATCAGAGTGCTTTGAATTCCAAGGTTGCCACAGCCTAGTGGTCCAGGCACTGACATTTAGAGGTAAAGATTTTTAGGTGACCCAAGTTCAAGTCCCGGCTCGCTGGCTTTTTTTTTATCCAATATTTTCCTTTCACAATAAAAGGTAAAAAAATCGAAAATATATTTCTTTAAACTGGTGCAAGGTAAGCTCCATCCCCACACAAAATAAAATAAGATTTTTTTAAGCCACTAAAACACCTCATAATGGGAGTGGGGGAACGGATTCCGACAGCTGTTTATTTTACAGGGGGAACAGAATCCGACGGCCAAAAAACAGCCGTCGAAATCCGTTCCCCCTGTATTTCTTACACAAGGAGGATTTTCTAATATCTATCAGAGTGCTTTGAATTCCAAGGTTGCCACAGCCTAGTGGTCCAGGCACTGACATTTAGAGGTAAAGATTTTTAGGTGACCCAAGTTCAAGTCCCGGCTCGCTGGCTTTTTTTTAATCCAATATTTTCCTTTCACAATAAAAGGTAAAAACTCGAAAATATATTTCTTTAAACTGGTGCCAGGTAAGCTCCATCCCCACACAAAATAAAATAAGATTTTTTTAAGCCACTACAACGCCTCTCGTAATGGGAGTGGGGGAACGGATTCCGACAGCTGTTTTTTTTTTTCAGGGGGAACAGAATCCGACGGCCAAAAAACAGCCGTCGAAATCCGTTCCCCCTGCATTTTTTACACAAGGAGGATCTTCTAATATCTATCAAAGTGCCTTGAATTCCAAGGTTGCCACAGCCTAGTGGTCCAGACATTAAGAGCTGAAGATTTTTAGGTGACCCAAGTTCAAGTCCCGGCTCGCTGGCTTTTTTTTATCCAATATTTTCCTTTCACAATAAAAGGTAAAAACTCGAAAATATATTTCTTTAAACTGGTGCCAGGTAAGCTCCATCCCCACACAAAGTAAAATAAGATTTTTTTAAGCCACTACAACGCCTCTCATAATGGGAGAGGGGGAACGGATTCCGACAGCTGTTTATTTTACAGGGGGAACAGAATCCGACGGCCAAAAAACAGCCGTCGAAATCCGTTCCCCTTGTATTTTTTACACAAGGAGGATCTTCTAATATCTATCAAAGTGCTTTATTTCCAAGGTTGCCACAGCCTAGTGGTCCAGGCACTGACATTTAAAGCCAAAAGATTTTTAGGTGACCCAAGTTCAAGTCCCGGCTCGCTGGCTTTTTTTTTATCCAATATTTTCCTTTCACAATAAAAGGTAAAAAAATCGAAAATATATTTCTTTAAACTGGTGCAAGGTAAGCTCCATCCCCACACAAAATAAAATACGATTTTTTTTAAGCCACTACAACGCCTCTCATAATGGGAGTGGGGGAACGGATTCCGACAGCTGTTTTTTTTTTTACAGGGGGAACAGAATCCGACGGCCAAAAAACAGCCGTCGAAATCCGTTCCCCCTGCATTTTTTACACAAGGAGGATCTTCTAATATCTATCAAATTGCTTTGAATGCCAAGGTTGCCACAGCCTAGTGTACCAGACATTAAGAGCTGAAGATTTTTAGGAGACACACGTTCAAATCCCGGCTCGCTGGCTTTTTTTTATCCAATATTTTCCTTTCACAATAAAAGGTAAAAACTCGAAAATATATTTCTTTAAACTCATGCCAGGTAAGCTCCATCCCCACACAAAATAAAATACGATTTTTTTAAGCCACTACAACGCCTCTCATAATGGGAGTGGGGGAACGGATTCCGACAGCTGTTTTTTTTTACAGGGGGAACAGAATCCGACGGCCAAAAACAGCCGTCGAAATCCGTTCCCCCTGTATTTCTTACACAAGGATGATCTTCTAATATCTATCAAAGTTCTTTGAATTCCAAGGTTGCCACAGCCTAGTGGTCCAGACATTAAGAGCTGAAGATTTTTAGAAGACACAAGTTCAAATCCCGGCTCGCTGGCTTTTTTTTAATCCAATATTTTCCTTTCACAATAAAAGGTAAAAACTCGAAAACATATTTCTTGAAACTGGTGCCAGGTAAGCTCCATCCCCACACAAAATAAAATACGATTTTTTTTAAGCCACTACAACGCCTCTCATAATGGGAGTGGGGGAACGGATTCCGACAGCTGTTTTTTTTTTTACAGGGGGAACAGAATCCGACGGCCAAAAAACAGCCGTCGAAATCCGTTCCCCCTGCATTTTTTACACAAGGAGGATCTTCTAATATCTATCAAATTGCTTTGAATGCCAAGGTTGCCACAGCCTAGTGGTCCAGACATTAAGAGCTGAAGATTTTTAGGAGACACACGTTCAAATCCCGGCTCGCTGGCTTTTTTTTATCCAATATTTTCCTTTCACAATAAAAGGTAAAAACTCGAAAATATATTTCTTTAAACTCATGCCAGGTAAGCTCCATCCCCACACAAAATAAAATACGATTTTTTTAAGCCACTACAACGCCTCTCATAATGGGAGTGGGGGAACGGATTCCGACAGCTGTTTTTTTTTACAGGGGGAACAGAATCCGACGGCCAAAAAAAGCAGGCGAAATCCGTTCCCCCTGCATTTTTTACACAAGGAGGATCTTCTAATATCTATCAAAGTGCTTTGAATTCCAAAGTTGCCACAGCCTAGTGGTCCAGGCACTGACATTTAGGGGTAAAGATTTTTAGGTGACCCAAGTTCAAGTCCCGGCTAGCTGGCTTTTTTTATCCAATATTTTCCTTTCACAATAAAAGGTAAAAACTCGAAAATATATTTCTTTAAACTGGTGCCAGGTAAGCTCCATCCCCACACAAAATAAAATAAGATTTTTTTAAGCCACTAAAACACCTCATAATGGGAGTGGGGGAACGGATTCCGACAGCTGTTTATTTTACAGGGGGAACAGAATCCGACGGCCAAAAAACAGCCGTCGAAATCCGTTCCCCCTGTATTTCTTACACAAGGAGGATCTTCTAATATCTATCAGAGTGCTTTGAATTCCAAGGTTGCCACAGCCTAGTGGTCCAGGCACTGACATTTAGAGGTAAAGATTTTTAGGTGACCCAAGTTCAAGTCCCGGCTCGCTGGCTTTTTTTTTATCCAATATTTTCCTTTCACAATAAAAGGTAAAAAAATCGAAAATATATTTCTTTAAACTGGTGCAAGGTAAGCTCCATCCCCACACAAAATAAAATAAGATTTTTTTAAGCCACTAAAACACCTCATAATGGGAGTGGGGGAACGGATTCCGACAGCTGTTTATTTTACAGGGGGAACAGAATCCGACGGCCAAAAAACAGCCGTCGAAATCCGTTCCCCCTGTATTTCTTACACAAGGAGGATTTTCTAATATCTATCAGAGTGCTTTGAATTCCAAGGTTGCCACAGCCTAGTGGTCCAGGCACTGACATTTAGAGGTAAAGATTTTTAGGTGACCCAAGTTCAAGTCCCGGCTCGCTGGCTTTTTTTTAATCCAATATTTTCCTTTCACAATAAAAGGTAAAAACTCGAAAATATATTTCTTTAAACTGGTGCCAGGTAAGCTCCATCCCCACACAAAATAAAATAAGATTTTTTTAAGCCACTACAACGCCTCTCGTAATGGGAGTGGGGGAACGGATTCCGACAGCTGTTTTTTTTTTTCAGGGGGAACAGAATCCGACGGCCAAAAAACAGCCGTCGAAATCCGTTCCCCCTGCATTTTTTACACAAGGAGGATCTTCTAATATCTATCAAAGTGCCTTGAATTCCAAGGTTGCCACAGCCTAGTGGTCCAGACATTAAGAGCTGAAGATTTTTAGGTGACCCAAGTTCAAGTCCCGGCTCGCTGGCTTTTTTTTATCCAATATTTTCCTTTCACAATAAAAGGTAAAAACTCGAAAATATATTTCTTTAAACTGGTGCCAGGTAAGCTCCATCCCCACACAAAGTAAAATAAGATTTTTTTAAGCCACTACAACGCGGCCTCTCATAATGGGAGTGGGGGAACGGATTCCGACAGCTGTTTATTTTACAGGGGGAACAGAATCCGACGGCCAAAAAACAGCCGTCGAAATCCGTTCCCCCTGTATTTCTTACACAAGGATGATCTTCTAATATCTATCAAAGTTCTTTGAATTCCAAGGTTGCCACAGTCTAGTGGTCCAGACATTAAGAGCTGAAGATTTTTAGAAGACACAAGTTCAAATCCCGGCTCGCTGGCTTTTTTTTAATCCAATATTTTCCTTTCACAATAAAAGGTAAAAACTCGAAAACATATTTCTTGAAACTGGTGCCAGGTAAGCTCCATCCCCACACAAAATAAAATACGATTTTTTTTAAGCCACTACAACGCCTCTCATAATGGGAGTGGGGGAACGGATTCCGACAGCTGTTTTTTTTTTTACAGGGGGAACAGAATCCGACGGCCAAAAAACAGCCGTCGAAATCCGTTCCCCCTGCATTTTTTACACAAGGAGGATCTTCTAATATCTATCAAATTGCTTTGAATGCCAAGGTTGCCACAGCCTAGTGGTCCAGACATTAAGAGCTGAAGATTTTTAGGAGACACACGTTCAAATCCCGGCTCGCTGGCTTTTTTTTATCCAATATTTTCCTTTCACAATAAAAGGTAAAAACTCGAAAATATATTTCTTTAAACTCATGCCAGGTAAGCTCCATCCCCACACAAAATAAAATACGATTTTTTTAAGCCACTACAACGCCTCTCATAATGGGAGTGGGGGAACGGATTCCGACAGCTGTTTTTTTTTACAGGGGGAACAGAATCCGACGGCCAAAAAAAGCAGGCGAAATCCGTTCCCCCTGCATTTTTTACACAAGGAGGATCTTCTAATATCTATCAAAGTGCTTTGAATTCCAAAGTTGCCACAGCCTAGTGGTCCAGGCACTGACATTTAGGGGTAAAGATTTTTAGGTGACCCAAGTTCAAGTCCCGGCTAGCTGGCTTTTTTTTATCCAATATTTTCCTTTCACAATAAAAGGTAAAAACTCGAAAATATATTTCTTTAAACTGGTGCCAGGTAAGCTCCATCCCCACACAAAATAAAATAAGATTTTTTTAAGCCACTAAAACACCTCATAA
This sequence comes from Phoxinus phoxinus, assembly GCF_949152265.1. Lineage (NCBI taxonomy): Eukaryota > Metazoa > Chordata > Actinopteri > Cypriniformes > Leuciscidae > Phoxinus > Phoxinus phoxinus. Next base: position 28,725,094 of record NC_136891.1, read on the forward strand.
TGGGAGTGGGGGAACGGATTCCGACAGCTGTTTATTTTACAGGGGGAACAGAATCCGACGGCCAAAAAACAGCCGTCGAAATCCGTTCCCCCTGTATTTCTTACACAAGGAGGATCTTCTAATATCTATCAGAGTGCTTTGAATTCCAAGGTTGCCACAGCCTAGTGGTCCAGGCACTGACATTTAGAGGTAAAGATTTTTAGGTGACCCAAGTTCAAGTCCCGGCTCGCTGGCTTTTTTTTTATCCAATATTTTCCTTTCACAATAAAAGGTAAAAAAATCGAAAATATATTTCTTTAAACTGGTGCAAGGTAAGCTCCATCCCCACACAAAATAAAATAAGATTTTTTTAAGCCACTAAAACACCTCATAATGGGAGTGGGGGAACGGATTCCGACAGCTGTTTATTTTACAGGGGGAACAGAATCCGACGGCCAAAAAACAGCCGTCGAAATCCGTTCCCCCTGTATTTCTTACACAAGGAGGATTTTCTAATATCTATCAGAGTGCTTTGAATTCCAAGGTTGCCACAGCCTAGTGGTCCAGGCACTGACATTTAGAGGTAAAGATTTTTAGGTGACCCAAGTTCAAGTCCCGGCTCGCTGGCTTTTTTTTAATCCAATATTTTCCTTTCACAATAAAAGGTAAAAACTCGAAAATATATTTCTTTAAACTGGTGCCAGGTAAGCTCCATCCCCACACAAAATAAAATAAGATTTTTTTAAGCCACTACAACGCCTCTCGTAATGGGAGTGGGGGAACGGATTCCGACAGCTGTTTTTTTTTTTCAGGGGGAACAGAATCCGACGGCCAAAAAACAGCCGTCGAAATCCGTTCCCCCTGCATTTTTTACACAAGGAGGATCTTCTAATATCTATCAAAGTGCCTTGAATTCCAAGGTTGCCACAGCCTAGTGGTCCAGACATTAAGAGCTGAAGATTTTTAGGTGACCCAAGTTCAAGTCCCGGCTCGCTGGCTTTTTTTTATCCAATATTTTCCTTTCACAATAAAAGGTAAAAACTCGAAAATATATTTCTTTAAACTGGTGCCAGGTAAGCTCCATCCCCACACAAAGTAAAATAAGATTTTTTTAAGCCACTACAACGCCTCTCATAATGGGAGAGGGGGAACGGATTCCGACAGCTGTTTATTTTACAGGGGGAACAGAATCCGACGGCCAAAAAACAGCCGTCGAAATCCGTTCCCCTTGTATTTTTTACACAAGGAGGATCTTCTAATATCTATCAAAGTGCTTTATTTCCAAGGTTGCCACAGCCTAGTGGTCCAGGCACTGACATTTAAAGCCAAAAGATTTTTAGGTGACCCAAGTTCAAGTCCCGGCTCGCTGGCTTTTTTTTTATCCAATATTTTCCTTTCACAATAAAAGGTAAAAAAATCGAAAATATATTTCTTTAAACTGGTGCAAGGTAAGCTCCATCCCCACACAAAATAAAATACGATTTTTTTTAAGCCACTACAACGCCTCTCATAATGGGAGTGGGGGAACGGATTCCGACAGCTGTTTTTTTTTTTACAGGGGGAACAGAATCCGACGGCCAAAAAACAGCCGTCGAAATCCGTTCCCCCTGCATTTTTTACACAAGGAGGATCTTCTAATATCTATCAAATTGCTTTGAATGCCAAGGTTGCCACAGCCTAGTGTACCAGACATTAAGAGCTGAAGATTTTTAGGAGACACACGTTCAAATCCCGGCTCGCTGGCTTTTTTTTATCCAATATTTTCCTTTCACAATAAAAGGTAAAAACTCGAAAATATATTTCTTTAAACTCATGCCAGGTAAGCTCCATCCCCACACAAAATAAAATACGATTTTTTTAAGCCACTACAACGCCTCTCATAATGGGAGTGGGGGAACGGATTCCGACAGCTGTTTTTTTTTACAGGGGGAACAGAATCCGACGGCCAAAAAAAGCAGGCGAAATCCGTTCCCCCTGCATTTTTTACACAAGGAGGATCTTCTAATATCTATCAAAGTGCTTTGAATTCCAAAGTTGCCACAGCCTAGTGGTCCAGGCACTGACATTTAGGGGTAAAGATTTTTAGGTGACCCAAGTTCAAGTCCCGGCTAGCTGGCTTTTTTTTATCCAATATTTTCCTTTCACAATAAAAGGTAAAAACTCGAAAATATATTTCTTTAAACTGGTGCCAGGTAAGCTCCATCCCCACACAAAATAAAATAAGATTTTTTTAAGCCACTAAAACACCTCATAATGGGAGTGGGGGAACGGATTCCGACAGCTGTTTATTTTACAGGGGGAACAGAATCCGACGGCCAAAAAACAGCCGTCGAAATCCGTTCCCCCTGTATTTCTTACACAAGGAGGATCTTCTATTATCTATCAGAGTGCTTTGAATTCCAAGGTTGCCACAGCCTAGTGGTCCAGGCACTGACATTTAGAGGTAAAGATTTTTAGGTGACCCAAGTTCAAGTCCCGGCTCGCTGGCTTTTTTTTTATCCAATATTTTCCTTTCACAATAAAAGGTAAAAAAATCGAAAATATATTTCTTTAAACTGGTGCAAGGTAAGCTCCATCCCCACACAAAATAAAATAAGATTTTTTTAAGCCACTAAAACACCTCATAATGGGAGTGGGGGAACGGATTCCGACAGCTGTTTATTTTACAGGGGGAACAGAATCCGACGGCCAAAAAACAGCCACGAAATCCGTTCCCCCTGTATTTCTTACACAAGGAGGATTTTCTAATATCTATCAGAGTGCTTTGAATTCCAAGGTTGCCACAGCCTAGTGGTCCAGGCACTGACATTTAGAGGTAAAGATTTTTAGGTGACCCAAGTTCAAGTCCCGGCTCGCTGGCTTTTTTTTAATCCAATATTTTCCTTTCACAATAAAAGGTAAAAACTCGAAAATATATTTCTTTAAACTGGTGCCAGGTAAGCTCCATCCCCACACAAAGTAAAATAAGATTTTTTTAAGCCACTACAACGCCTCTCATAATGGGAGAGGGGGAACGGATTCCGACAGCTGTTTATTTTACAGGGGGAACAGAATCCGACGGCCAAAAAACAGCCGTCGAAATCCGTTCCCCCTGCATTTTTTACACAAGGAGGATCTTCTAATATCTATCAAAGTGCCTTGAATTCCAAGGTTGCCACAGCCTAGTGGTCCAGACATTAAGAGCTGAAGATTTTTAGGTGACCCAAGTTCAAGTCCCGGCTCGCTGGCTTTTTTTTATCCAATATTTTCCTTTCACAATAAAAGGTAAAAACTCGAAAATATATTTCTTTAAACTGGTGCCAGGTAAGCTCCATCCCCACACAAAGTAAAATAAGATTTTTTTAAGCCACTACAACGCCTCTCATAATGGGAGAGGGGGAACGGATTCCGACAGCTGTTTATTTTACAGGGGGAACAGAATCCGACGGCCAAAAAACAGCCGTCGAAATCCGTTCCCCCTGTATTTTTTACACAAGGAGGATCTTCTAATATCTATCAAAGTGCTTTATTTCCAAGGTTGCCACAGCCTAGTGGTCCAGGCACTGACATTTAAAGCCAAAAAATTTTTAGGTGACCCAAGTTCAAGTCCCGGCTCGCTGGCTTTTTTTTTATCCAATATTTTCCTTTCACAATAAAAGGTAAAAAAATCGAAAATATATTTCTTTAAACTGGTGCAAGGTAAGCTCCATCCCCACACAAAATAAAATAAGATTTTTTTAAGCCACTAAAACACCTCATAATGGGAGTGGGGGAACGGATTCCGACAGCTGTTTATTTTACAGGGGGAACAGAATCCGACGGCCAAAAAACAGCCGTCGAAATCCGTTCCCCCTGTATTTCTTACACAAGGAGGATCTTCTAATATCTATCAGAGTGCTTTGACTTCCAAGGTTGCCACAGCCTAGTGGTCCAGGCACTGACATTTAGAGGTAAAGATTTTTAGGTGACCCAAGTTCAAGTCCCGGCTCACTGGCTTTTTTTTAATCCAATATTTTCCTTTCACAATAAAAGGTAAAAACTCGAAAATATATTTCTTTAAACTGGTGCCAGGTAAGCTCCATCCCCACACAAAATAAAATAAGATTTTTTTAAGCCACTACAACGCCTCTCGTAATGGGAGTGGGGGAACAGATTCCGACAGCTGTTTTTTTTTATCAGGGGGAACAGAATCCGACGGCCAAAAAACAGCCGTCGAAATCCGTTCCCCCTGCATTTTTTACACAAGGAGGATCTTCTAATATCTATCAAAGTTCTTTGAATTCCAAGGTTGCCACAGCCTAGTGGTCCAGACATTAAGAGCTGAAGATTTTTAGAAGACACAAGTTCAAATCCCGGCTCGCTGGCTTTTTTTTAATCCAATATTTTCCTTTCACAATAAAAGGTAAAAACTCGAAAATATATTTCTTGAAACTGGTGCCAGGTAAGCTCCATCCCCACACAAAATAAAATAAGATTTTTTTAAGCCACTAAAACACCTCATAATGGGAGTGGGGGAACGGATTCCGACAGCTGTTTATTTTACAGGGGGAACAGAATCCGACGGCCAAAAAACAGCCGTCGAAATCCGTTACCCCTGTATTTCTTACACAAGGAGGATCTTCTAATATCTATCAGAGTGCTTTGAATTCCAAGGTTGCCACAGCCTAGTGGTCCAGGCACTGACATTTAGAGGTAAAGATTTTTAGGTGACCCAAGTTCAAGTCCCGGCTCGCTGGCTTTTTTTTAATCCAATATTTTCCTTTCACAATAAAAGGTAAAAACTCGAAAATATATTTCTTTAAACTGGTGCCAGGTAAGCTCCATCCCCACACAAAATAAAATAAGATTTTTTTAAGCCACTAAAACACCTCATAATGGGAGTGGGGGAACGGATTCCGACAGCTGTTTATTTTACAGGGGGAACAGAATCCGACGGCCAAAAAACAGCCGTCGAAATCCGTTCCCCCTGTATTTCTTACACAAGGAGGATCTTCTAATATCTATCAGAGTGCTTTGAATTCCAAGGTTGCCACAGCCTAGTGGTCCAGGCACTGACATTTAGAGGTAAAGATTTTTAGGTGACCCAAGTTCAAGTCCCGGCTCGCTGGCTTTTTTTTAATCCAATATTTTCCTTTCACAATAAAAGGTAAAAACTCGAAAATATATTTCTTTAAACTGGTGCCAGGTAAGCTCCATCCCCACACAAAATAAAATAAGATTTTTTTAAGCCACTACAACGCCTCTCGTAATGGGAGTGGGGGAACGGATTCCGACAGCTGTTTTTTTTTTTCAGGGGGAACAGAATCCGACGGCCAAAAAACAGCCGTCGAAATCCGTTCCCCCTGCATTTTTTACACAAGGAGGATCTTCTAATATCTATCAAAGTGCTTTATTTCCAAGGTTGCCACAGCCTAGTGGTCCAGACATTAAGAGCTGAAGATTTTTAGGTGACCCAAGTTCAAGTCCCGGCTCGCTGGCTTTTTTTTATCCAATATTTTCCTTTCACAATAAAAGGTAAAAACTCGAAAATATATTTCTTTAAACTGGTGCCAGGTAAGCTCCATCCCCACACAAAGTAAAATAAGATTTTTTTAAGCCACTACAACGCCTCTCATAATGGGAGAGGGGGAACGGATTCCGACAGCTGTTTATTTTACAGGGGGAACAGAATCCGACGGCCAAAAAACAGCCGTCGAAATCCGTTCCCCCTGTATTTTTTACACAAGGAGGATCTTCTAATATCTATCAAAGTGCTTTATTTCCAAGGTTGCCACAGCCTAGTGGTCCAGGCACTGACATTTAAAGCCAAAAGATTTTTAGGTGACCCAAGTTCAAGTCCCGGCTCGCTGGCTTTTTTTTTATCCAATATTTTCCTTTCACAATAAAAGGTAAAAAAATCGAAAATATATTTCTTTAAACTGGTGCAAGGTAAGCTCCATCCCCACACAAAATAAAATAAGATTTTTTTAAGCCACTAAAACACCTCATAATGGGAGTGGGGGAACGGATTCCGACAGCTGTTTATTTTACAGGGGGAACAGAATCCGACGGCCAAAAAACAGCCGTCGAAATCCGTTCCCCCTGTATTTCTTACACAAGGAGGATCTTCTAATATCTATCAGAGTGCTTTGACTTCCAAGGTTGCCACAGCCTAGTGGTCCAGGCACTGACATTTAGAGGTAAAGATTTTTAGGTGACCCAAGTTCAAGTCCCGGCTCACTGGCTTTTTTTTAATCCAATATTTTCCTTTCACAATAAAAGGTAAAAACTCGAAAATATATTTCTTTAAACTGGTGCCAGGTAAGCTTCATCCCCACACAAAATAAAATAAGATTTTTTTAAGCCACTACAACGCCTCTGGTAATGGGAGTGGGGGAACAGATTCCGACAGCTGTTTTTTTTTATCAGGGGGAACAGAATCCGACGGCCAAAAAACAGCCGTCGAAATCCGTTCCCCCTGCATTTTTTACACAAGGAGGATCTTCTAATATCTATCAAAGTTCTTTGAATTCCAAGGTTGCCACAGCCTAGTGGTCCAGACATTAAGAGCTGAAGATTTTTAGAAGACACAAGTTCAAATCCCGGCTCGCTGGCTTTTTTTTAATCCAATATTTTCCTTTCACAATAAAAGGTAAAAACTCGAAAATATATTTCTTGAAACTGGTGCCATGTAAGCTCCATCCCCACACAAAATAAAATAAGATTTTTTTAAGCCACTAAAACACCTCATAATGGGAGTGGGGGAACGGATTCCGACAGCTGTTTATTTTACAGGGGGAACAGAATCCGACGGCCAAAAAACAGCCGTCGAAATCCGTTCCCCCTGTATTTCTTACACAAGGAGGATCTTCTAATATCTATCAGAGTGCTTTGAATTCCAAGGTTGCCACAGCCTAGTGGTCCAGGCACTGACATTTAGAGGTAAAGATTTTTAGGTGACCCAAGTTCAAGTCCCGGCTCGCTGGCTTTTTTTTAATCCAATATTTTCCTTTCACAATAAAAGGTAAAAACTCGAAAATATATTTCTTTAAACTGGTGCCAGGTAAGCTCCATCCCCACACAAAATAAAATAAGATTTTTTTAAGCCACTACAACGCCTCTCATAATGGGAGTGGGGGAACGGATTCCGACAGCTGTTTATTTTACAGGGGGGAACAGAATCCGACGGCCAAAAAACAGCCGTCGAAATCCGTTCCCCCTGTATTTTTTACACAAGGAGGATCTTCTAATATCTATCAAAGTGCTTTATTTCCAAGGTTGCCACAGCCTAGTGGTCCAGACACTGACATTTAAAGCCAAAAGATTTTTAGGTGACCCAAGTTCAAGTCCCGGCTCGCTTGCTTTTTTTATCCAATATTTTCCTTTCACAATAAAAGGTAAAAACTCGAAAATAAATTTCTTTAAACTGGTGCCAGGTAAGCTCCATCCCCACACAAAATAAAATAAGATTTTTTTAAGCCGATACAACAACACTTAAAATGGAGTGGGGGAACGGATCCCGATAGCTGTTTTTTTACAGGGGGAACAGAATCAGACGGCCAAAAAACAGCTGTCGGAATACGTTCCCCCTGTATTTCTTATTCAAGGAGGATCTTCTAATATCTATCAAAGTGTGATAAATTATCAGTCCCCCACAGCTTAGTGTTCCATGCACTGACATTAAGAGCTGAAGATTTTTAGGAGACACACGTTCAAATCCCGGCTCGCTGGCTTTTTTTTTATCCAATATTTTCCTTTCACAATGAAAGGTAAAAACTCGAAAATATATTTCTTTAAACTGGTGCCAGGTAAGCTCCATCCCCACACAAAGTAAAATAAGATTTTTGTAAGCCACTACAACGCCTCTCATAATGGGAGTGGGGGAACGGATTCCGACAGCTGTTTTTTTTTTACAGGGGGAACAGAATCCGACGGCCAAAAAACAGCCGTCGAAATCCGTTCCCCCTGCATTTTTTACACAAGGAGGATCTTCTAATATCTATCAAAGTTCTTTGAATTCCAAGGTTGCCACAGCCTAGTGGTCCAGACATTAAGAGCTGAAGATTTTTAGAAGACACAAATTCAAATCCCGGCTCGCTGGCTTTTTTTTAATCCAATATTTTCCTTTCACAATAAAAGGTAAAAACTCGAAAACATATTTCTTGAAACTGGTGCCAGGTAAGCTCCATCCCCACACAAAATAAAATACGATTTTTTAAAGCCACTACAACGCCTCTCATAATGGGAGTGGGAGAACGGATTCCGACAGCTGTTTATTTTACAGGGGGAACAGAATCCGACGGCCAAAAAACAGCCGTCGAAATCCGAACACCCTGCATTTTTTACACAAGGAGGATCTTCTAATATCTATCAAAGTGCTTTAAATTCCAAAGTTGCCACAGCCTAGTGGTCCAGGCACTGACATTTAGGGGTAAAGATTTTTAGGTGACCCAAGTTCAAGTCCCGGCTAGCTGGCTTTTTTTTATCCAATATTTTCCTTTCACAATAAAAGGTAAAAACTCGAAAATATATTTCTTTAAACTGGTGCCAGGTAAGCTCCATCCCCACACAAAATAAAATAAGATTTTTTTAAGCCACTAAAACACATCATAATGGGAGTGGGGGAACGGATTCCGACAGCTGTTTTTTTTACAGGGGGAACAGAATCCGACGGCCAAAAAACAGCCGTCGAAATCCGTTCCCCCTGTATTTCTTACACAAGGAGGATCTTCTAATATCTATCAGAGTGCTTAGAATTCCAAGGTTGCCACAGCCTAGTGGTCCAGGCACTGACATTGAGAGGTAAAGATTTTTAGGTGACCCAAGTTCAAGTCCCGGCTCGCTGGCTTTTTTTTATCCAATATTTTCCCTTCACAATAAAAGGTAAAAAAATCGAAAATATATTTCTTTAAACTGGTGCAAGGTAAGCTCCATCCCCACACAAAATAAAATAAGATTTTTTTAAGCCACTACAACGCCTCTCGTAATGGGAGTGGGGGAACGGATTCCGACAGCTGTTTTTTTTTTTCAGGGGGAACAGAATCCGACGGCCAAAAAACAGCCGTCGAAATCCGTTCCCCCTGCATTTTTTACATAAGGAGGATCTTCTAATATCTATCAAAGTGCCTTGAATTCCAAGGTTGCCACAGCCTAGTGGTCCAGACATTAAGAGCTGAAGTTTTTTAGGAGACACAAGTTCAAATCCCGGCTCGCTGGCTTTTTTTTTATCCAATATTTTCCTTTCACAATAAAAGGTAAAAAAATCGAAAATATATTTCTTTAAACTGGTGCAAGGTAAGCTCCATCCCCACACAAAATAAAATAAGATTTTTTTAAGCCACTACAACGCCTCTCGTAATGGGAGTGGGGGAACGGATTCCGACAGCTGTTTTTTTTTTTCAGGGGGAACAGAATCCGACGGCCAAAAAACAGCCGTCGAAATCCGTTCCCCCTGCATTTTTTACACAAGGAGGATCTTCTAATATCTATCAAAGTGCTTTGAATCTCAAGGTTGCCACAGCCTAGTGGTCCAGGCACTGACATTTAGAGGTAAAGATTTTTAGGTGACCCAAGTTCAAGTCCCGGCTCGCTGACTTTTTTTTATCCAATATTTTCCTTTCACAATAAAAGGTAAAAACTCGAAAATATATTTCTTTAAACTGGTGCCAGGTAAGCTCCATCCCCACACAAAGTAAAATAAGATTTTTTTAAGCCACTACAACGCCTCTCATAATGGGAGTGGGGGAACGGATTCCGACAGCTGTTTATTTTACAGGGGGAACAGAATCCGACGGCCAAAAAACAGCCGTCGAAATCCGTTCCCCCTGTATTTTTTACACAAGGAGGATCTTCTAATATCTATCAAAGTGCTTTATTTCCAAGGTTGCCACAGCCTAGTGGTCCAGGCACTGACATTTAAAGCCAAAAGATTTTTAGGTGACCCATGTTCAAGTCCCGGCTCGCTGGCTTTTTTTAATCCAATATTTTCCTTTCACAATAAAAGGTAAAAACTCGAAAATATATTTCTTTAAACTGGTGTCAGGTAAGCTCCATCCCCACACAAAATAAAATAAGATTTTTTTAAGCCACTAAAACACCTCATAATGGGAGTGGGGGAACGGATTCCGACAGCTGTTTATTTTACAGGGGGAACAGAATCCGACGGCCAAAAAACACCCGTCGAAATCCGTTCCCCCTGCATTTTTTACACAAGGAGGATCTTCTAATATCTATCAAAGTGCTTTGAATACCAAGGTTGCCACAGATCCAGACATTAAGAGCTGAAGATTTTTAGGTGACACAAGTTCAAGTCCCGACTCGCTGGCTTTTTTTTATCCAATATTTTCGTTTCACAATAAAAGGTAAAAACTCGAAAATATATTTCTTTAAACTGGTGCCAGGTAAGCTCCATCCCCACACAAAGTAAAATAAGATTTTTTTAAGCCACTACAACGCGGCCTCTCATAATGGGAGTGGGGGAACGGATTCCGACAGCTGTTTATTTTACAGGGGGAACAGAATCCGACGGCCAAAAAACAGCCGTCGAAATCCGTTCCCCCTGTATTTCTTACACAAGGATGATCTTCTAATATCTATCAAAGTTCTTTGAATTCCAAGGTTGCCACAGCCTAGTGGTCCAGACATTAAGAGCTGAAGATTTTTAGAAGACACAAGTTCAAATCCCGGCTCGCTGGCTTTTTTTTAATCCAATATTTTCCTTTCACAATAAAAGGTAAAAACTCGAAAACATATTTCTTGAAACTGGTGCCAGGTAAGCTCCATCCCCACACAAAATAAAATACGATTTTTTTTAAGCCACTACAACGCCTCTCATAATGGGAGTGGGGGAACGGATTCCGACAGCTGTTTTTTTTTACAGGGGGAACAGAATCCGACGGCCAAAAAACAGCCGTCGAAATCCGTTCCCCCTGCATTTTTTACACAAGGAGGATCTTCTAATATCTATCAAATTGCTTTGAATTCCAAGGTTGCCACAGCCTAGTGGTCCAGACATTAAGAGCTGAAGATTTTTAGGAGACACACGTTCAAATCCCGGCTCGCTGGCTTTTTTTTATCCAATATTTTCCTTTCACAATAAAAGGTAAAAACTCGAAAATATATTTCTTTAAACTCATGCCAGGTAAGCTCCATCCCCACACAAAATAAAATACGATTTTTTTAAGCCACTACAACGCCTCTCATAATGGGAGTGGGGGAACGGATTCCGACAGCTGTTTTTTTTTACAGGGGGAACAGAATCCGACGGCCAAAAAAAGCAGGCGAAATCCGTTCCCCCTGCATTTTTTACACAAGGAGGATCTTATAATATCTATCAAAGTGCCTTGAATTCCAAGGTTGCCACAGCCTAGTGGTCCAGACATTAAGAGCTGAAGATTTTTAGGTGACCCAAGTTCAAGTCCCGGCTCGCTGGCTTTTTTTTATCCAATATTTTCCTTTCACAATAAAAGGTAAAAACTCGAAAATATATTTCTTTAAACTGGTGCCAGGTAAGCTCCATCCCCACACAAAGTAAAATAAGATTTTTTTAAGCCACTACAACGCCTCTCATAATGGGAGAGGGGGAACGGATTCCGACAGCTGTTTATTTTACAGGGGGAACAGAATCCGACGGCCAAAAAACAGCCGTCGAAATCCGTTCCCCCTGTATTTTTTACACAAGGAGGATCTTCTAATATCTATCAAAGTGCTTTATTTCCAAGGTTGCCACAGCCTAGTGGTCCAGGCACTGACATTTAAAGCCAAAAGATTTTTAGGTGACCCAAGTTCAAGTCCCGGCACGCTGGCTTTTTTTTTATCCAATATTTTCCTTTCACAATAAAAGGTAAAAAAATCGAAAATATATTTCTTTAAACTGGTGCAAGGTAAGCTCCATCCCCACACAAAATAAAATAAGATTTTTTTAAGCCACTAAAACACCTCATAATGGGAGTGGGGGAACGGATTCCGACAGCTGTTTATTTTACAGGGGGAACAGAATCCGACGGCCAAAAAACAGCCGTCGAAATCCGTTCCCCCTGTATTTCTTACACAAGGAGGATCTTCTAATATCTATCAGAGTGCTTTGAATTCCAAGGTTGCCACAGCCTAGTGGTCCAGGCACTGACATTTAGAGGTAAAGATTTTTAGGTGACCCAAGTTCAAGTCCCGGCTCGCTGGCTTTTTTTTAATCCAATATTTTCCTTTCACAATAAAAGGTAAAAACTCGAAAATATATTTCTTTAAACTGGTGCCAGGTAAGCTCCATCCCCACACAAAATAAAATAAGATTTTTTTAAGCCACTACAACGCCTCTCATAATGGGAGTGGGGGAACGGATTCCGACAGCTGTTTTTTTTTTACAGGGGGAACAGAATCCGACGGCCAAAAAACAGCCGTCGAAATCCGTTCCCCCTGCATTTTTTACACAAGGAGGATCTTCTAATATCTATCAAAGTGCTTTGAATTCAAAGGTTGCTACAGCCTAGTGGTCCAGGCACTGACATTTAGAGGTAAAGATTTTTAGGTGACCCAAGTTCAAGTCCCGGCTCGCTGGCTTTTTTTTATCCAATATTTTCCTTTCACAATAAAAGGTAAAAACTCGAAAATATATTTCTTTAAACTGGTGCCAGGTAAGCTCCATCCCCACACAAAGTAAAATAAGATTTTTTTAAGCCACTACAACGCCTCTCATAATGGGAGTGGGGAAACGGATTCCGACAGCTGTTTATTTTACAGGGGGAACAGAATCCGACGGCCAAAAAACAGCCGTCGAAATCCGTTCCCCCTGTATTTTTTACACAAGGAGGATCTTCTAATATCGATCAAAGTGCTTTATTTCCAAGGTTGCCACAGCCTAGTGGTCCAGACACTGACATTTAAAGCCAAAAGATTTTTAGGTGACCCAAGTTCAAGTCCCGGCTCGCTTGCTTTTTTTATCCAATATTTTCCTTTCACAATAAAAGGTAAAAACTCGAAAATAAATTTCTTTAAACTGGTGCCAGGTAAGCTCCATCCCCACACAAAATAAAATAAGATTTTTTTAAGCCGATACAACAACACTTAAAATGGAGTGGGGGAACGGATCCCGATAGCTGTTTTTTTACAGGGGGAACAGAATCCGACGGCCAAAAAACAGCTGTCGGAATACGTTCCCCCTGTATTTCTTATTCAAGGAGGATCTTCTAATATCTATCAAAGTGTGATAAATTATCAGTCCCCCACAGCTTAGTGTTCCATGCACTGACATTAAGAGCTGAAGATTTTTAGGAGACACACGTTCAAATCCCGGCTCGCTGGCTTTTTTTTTATCCAATATTTTCCTTTCACAATAAAAGGTAAAAACTCGAAAATATATTTCTTTAAACTGGTGCCAGGTAAGCTCCATCCCCACACAAAGTAAAATAAGATTTTTGTAAGCCACTACAACGCCTCTCATAATGGGAGTGGGGGAACGGATTCCGACAGCTGTTTATTTTACAGGGGGAACAGAATCCGACGGCCAAAAAACAGCCGTCGAAATCCGTTCCCCCTGCATTTTTTACACAAGGAGGATCTTCTAATATCTATCAAAGTGCTTTGAATACCAAGGTTGCCACAGCCTAGTGGTCCAGGAACTGACATTTAGAGGTAAAGATTTTTAGGTGACCCAAGTTCAAGTCCCGGCTCGCTGGCTTTTTTTTATCCAATATTTTCCTTTCACAAGAAAAGGTAAAAACTCGAAAATATATTTCTTTAAACTGGTGCCAGGTAAGCTCCATCCCCACACAAAGTAAAATAAGATTTTTTTAAGCCACTACAACGCCTCTCATAATGGGAGTGGGGGAACGGATTCCGACAGCTGTTTTTTTTTACAGGGGGAACAGAATCCGACGGCCAAAAAACAGCCGTCGAAATCCGTTCCCCCTGTATTTCTTACACAAGGAGGATCTTCTAATATCTATCAAAGTTCTTTGAATTCCAAGGTCGCCACAGCCTAGTGGTCCAGACATTAAGAGCTGAAGATTTTTAGAAGACACAAGTTCAAATCCCGGCTCGCTGGCTTTTTTTTAATCCAATATTTTCCTTTCACAATAAAAGGTAAAAACTCGAAAATATATTTCTTGAAACTGGTGCCAGGTAAGCTCCATCCCCACACAAAATAAAATACGATTTTTTTAAGCCACTACAACGCCTCTCATAATGGGAGTGGGGGAACGGATTCCGACAGCTGTTTTTTTTTACAGGGGGAACAGAATCCGACGGCCAAAAAACAGCCGTCGAAATCCGAACACCCTGCATTTTTTACACAAGGAGGATCTTCTAATATCTATCAAAGTGCTTTGAATTCCAAAGTTGCCACAGCCTAGTGGTCCAGGCACTGACATTTAGGGGTAAAGATTTTTAGGTGACCCAAGTTCAAGTCCCGGCTAGCTGGCTTTTTTTTATCCAATATTTTCCTTTCACAATAAAAGGTAAAAACTCGAAAATATATTTCTTTAAACTGGTGCCAGGTAAGCTCCATCCCCACACAAAATAAAATAAGATTTTTTTAAGCCACTAAAACACCTCATAATGGGAGTGGGGGAACGGATTCCGACAGCTGTTTTTTTTACAGGGGGAACAGAATCCGACGGCCAAAAAACAGCCGTCGAAATCCGTTCCCCCTGTATTTCTTACACAAGGAGGATCTTCTAATATCTATCAGAGTGCTTTGAATTCCAAGGTTGCCACAGCCTAGTGGTCCAGGCACTGGCATTGAGAGGTAAAGATTTTTAGGTGACCCAAGTTCAAGTCCCGGCTCGCTGGCTTTTTTTTATCCAATATTTTCCCTTCACAATAAAAGGTAAAAAAATCGAAAATATATTTCTTTAAACTGGTGCAAGGTAAGCTACATCCCCACACAAAATAAAATAAGATTTTTTTAAGCCACTACAACGCCTCTCGTAATGGGGGTGGGGGAACGGATTCCGACAGCTGTTTTTCTTTTTCAGGGGGAACAGAATCCGACGGCCAAAAAACAGCCGTCGAAATCCGTTCCCCCTGCATTTTTTACATAAGGAGGATCTTCTAATATCTATCAAAGTGCCTTGAATTCCAAGGTTGCCACAGCCTAGTGGTCCAGACATTAAGAGCTGAAGTTTTTTAGGAGACACAAGTTCAAATCCCGGCTCGCTGGCTTTTTTTTTATCCAATATTTTCCTTTCACAATAAAAGGTAAAAACACGAAAATATATTTCTTTAAACTGGTGCCAGGTAAGCTCCATCCCCACACAAAATAAAATAAGATTTTTTTAAGCCACTACAACGCCTCTCATATGGGAGTGGGGGAACGGATTCCGACAGCTGTTTTTTTTTTACAGGGGGAACAGAATCCGACGGCCAAAAAACAGCCGTCGAAATCCGTTCCCCCTGTATTTCTTACACAAGGAGGATCTTCTAATATCTATCAAAGTTCTTTGAATTCCAAGGTTGCCACAGCCTAGTGGTCCAGACATTAAGAGCTGAAGATTTTAAGTGACACAAGTTCAAGTCCCGGCTCGCTGGCTTTTTTTTATCCAATATTTTCCTTTCACAATAAAAGGTAAAAACTCGAAAATATATTTCTTTAAACTGGTGCCAGGTAAGCTCCATCCCCACACAAAATAAAATAAGATTTTTTTAAGCCACTACAACGCCTCTCATAATTGGAGTGTGGGAACGGATTCCGACAGCTGTTTATTTTACAGGGGGAACAGAATCCGACGGCCAAAAAACAGCCGTCGAAATCCGTTCCCCCTGCATTTTTTACACAAGGAGGATCTTCTAATATCTATCAAAGTGCTTTGAATCCCAAGGTTGCCACAGCCTAGTGGTCCAGGCACTGACATTTAGAGGTAAAGATTTTTAGGTGACCCAAGTTCAAGTCCCGGCTCGCTGGCTTTTTTTTATCCAATATTTTCCTTTCACAAGAAAAGGTAAAAACTCGAAAATATATTTCTTTAAACTGGTGCCAGGTAAGCTCCATCCCCACACAAAGTAAAATAAGATTTTTTTAAGCCACTACAACGCCTCTCATAATGGGAGTGGGGGAACGGATTCCGACAGCTGTTTATTTTACAGGGGGAACAGAATCCGACGGCCAAAAAACAGCCGTCGAAATCCGTTCCCCCTGTATTTTTTACACAAGGAGGATCTTCTAATATCTATCAAAGTGCTTTATTTCCAAGGTTGCCACAGCCTAGTGGTCCAGACACTGACATTTAAAGCCAACAGATTTTTAGGTGACCCAAGTTCAAGTCCCGGCTCGCTTGCTTTTTTTATCCAATATTTTCCTTTCACAATAAAAGGTAAAAACTCGAAAATAAATTTCTTTAAACTGGTGCCAGGTAAGCTCCATCCCCACACAAAATAAAATAATATTTTTTTAAGCCGATACAACAACACTTAAAATGGAGTGGGGGAACGGATCCCGATAGCTGTTTTTTTACAGGGGGAACAGAATCCGACGGCCAAAAAACAGCTGTCGGAATCCGTTCCCCCTGTATTTCTTATTCAAGGAGGATCTTCTAATATCTATCAAAGTGTGATAAATTATCAGTCCCCCACAGCTTAGTGTTCCATGCACTGACATTAAGAGCTGAAGCTTTTTAGGAGACACACGTTCAAATCCCGGCTCGCTGGCTTTTTTTTTATCCAATATTTTCCTTTCACAATAAAAGGTAAAAACTCGAAAATATATTTCTTTAAACTGGTGCCAGGTAAGCTCCATCCCCACACAAAGTAAAATAAGATTTTTTTAAGCCACTACAACGCCTCTCATAATGGGAGTGGGGGAACGGGTTCCGACAGCTGTTTATTTGCCAAAAATGCCAGCCGCAGCTGGAACCAGCTTCCAGAAGAGATCAGGTGTGCTCCTACTGTAGCCACATTCAAATCCAGACTCAAAACACTTCTGTTTAACATTGCATTTACTGAATGAGCACTGTGCCACTGTTCGTCCGACTGTTTGCACTGTATTTTATTTTATTTAATTTTTATTTTTTTACTCTAAACTGTTTTAATTATTCTTATTTCTTTTGATTATTTTAATTTCTTCTATGTAAAGCACTTTGAATTACCATTGTGTATGAAATGTGCTATATAAATAAACTTGCCTTGCCTTGCCTTGCCTTGCCTTGCCTATTTTACAGGGGGAACAGAATCCGACGGCCAAAAAACAGCTGTCGAAATCCGTTCCCCCTGCATTTTTTACACAAGGAGGATCTTCTAATATCTATCAAAGTGCTTTGAATTCCAAGGTTGCCACAGCCTAGTGGTCCAGACATTAAGAGCTGAAGATTTTTAGGAGACACACGTTCAAATCCCGGCTCGCTGGATTTTTTTTTATCCAATATTTTCCTTTCACAATAAAAGGTAAAAACTCGAAAATATATTTCTTTACACTGGTGCCAGGTAAGATCCATCCCCACACAAAATAAAATAAGATTTTTTTAAGCCACTACAACGCCTCTCATAATGGGAGTGGGAGAACGGATTCCGACAGCTGTTTATTTTACAGGGGGAACAGAATCCGACGGCCAAAAAACAGCCGTCGAAATCCGTTCCCCCTGTATTTTTTACACAAGGAGGATCTTCTAATATCTATCAAAGTGCTTTATTTCCAAGGTTGCCACAGCCTAGTGGTCCAGGCACTGACATTTAAAGCCAAAAGATTTTTAGGTGACCCAAGTTCAAGTCCCGGCTCGCTGGCTTTTTTTAATCCAATATTTTCCTTTCACAATAAAAGGTAAAAACTCGAAAATATATTTCTTTAAACTGGTGCCAGGTAAGCTCCATCCCCACACAAAATAAAATAAGATTTTTATAAGCCACTAAAACACCTCATAATGGGAGTGGGGGAACAGATTCCGACAGCTGTTTATTTTACAGGGGGAACAGAATCCGACGGCCAAAAAACAGCCGTCGAAATCCGTTCCCCCTGCATTTTTTACACAAGGAGGATCTTCTAATATCTATCAAAGTGCTTTGAATATCAAGGTTGCCACAGCCTAGTGGTCCAGACATTAAGAGCTGAAGATTTTTAGGTGACACAAGTTCAAGTCCCGACTCGCTGGCTTTTTTTATCCAATATTTTCGTTTCACAATAAAAGGTAAAAACTCGAAAATATATTTCTTTACACTGGTGCCAGGTAAGCTCCATCCCCACACAAAATAAAATAAGATTTTTTTAAGCCACTACAACGCCTCTCATAATGGGAGTGGGGGAACGGATTCCGACAGCTGTTTATTTTACAGGGGGAACAGAATCCGACGGCCAAAAAACAGCCGTCGAAATCCGTTCCCCCTGTATTTCTTACACAAGGAGGATCTTCTAATATCTATCAAAGTTCTTTGAATTCCAAGGTTGCCACAGCCTAGTGGTCCAGACATTAAGAGCTGAAGATTTTTAGAAGACACAAGTTCAAATCCCGGCTCGCTGGCTTTTTTTTAATCCAATATTTTCCTTTCACAATAAAAGGTAAAAACTCGAAAATATATTTCTTGAAACTGGTGCCAGGTAAGCTCCATCCCCACACAAAATAAAATACGATTTTTTTAAGCCACTACAACGCCTCTCATAATGGGAGTGGGGGAACGGATTCCGACAGCTGTTTATTTTACAGGGGGAACAGAATCCGACGGCCAAAAAACTGCCGTCGAAATCCGTTCCCCCTGCATTTTTTACACAAGGAGGATCTTCTAATATCTATCAAAGTGCTTTGAATTCCAAAGTTGCCACAGCCTAGTGGTCCAGGCACTGACATTTAGGGGTAAAGATTTTTAGGTGACCCAAGTTCAAGTCCCGGCTAGCTGGCTTTTTTTTATCCAATATTTTCCTTTCACAATAAAAGGTAAAAACTCGAAAATATATTTCTTTAAACTGGTGCCAGGTAAGCTCCATCCCCACACAAAATAAAATAAGATTTTTTTAAGCCACTAAAACACCTCATAATGGGAGTGGGGGAACGGATTCCGACAGCTGTTTATTTTACAGGGGGAACAGAAACCGACGGCCAAAAAACACCCGTCGAAATCCGTTCCCCCTGTATTTCTTACACAAGGAGGATCTTCTAATATCTATCAGAGTGCTTTGAATTCCAAGGTTGCCACAGCCTAGTGGTCCAGGCACTGACATTTAGAGGTAAAGATTTTTAGGTGACCCAAGTTCAAGTCCCGGCTCGCTGGCTTTTTTTTTATCCAATATTTTCCTTTCACAATAAAAGGTAAAAAAATCGAAAATATATTTCTTTAAACTGGTGCAAGGTAAGCTCCATCCCCACACAAAATAAAATACGATTTTTTAAGCCACTAAAACACCTCATAATGGGAGTGGGGGAACGGATTCCGACAGCTGTTTATTTTACAGGGGGAACAGAATCCGACGGCCAAAAAACAGCCGTCGAAATCCGTTCCCCCTGTATTTCTTACACAAGGAGGATCTTCTAATATCTATCAGAGTGCTTTGAATTCCAAGGTTGCCACAGCCTAGTGTTCCAGGCATTGACAGTTAGAGGTAAAGATTTTTAGGTGACCCAAGTTCAAGTCCCGGCTCGCTGGCTTTTTTTTAATCCAATATTTTCCTTTCACAATAAAAGGTAAAAACTCGAAAATATATTTCTTTAAACTGGTGCCAGGTAAGCTCCATCCCCACACAAAATAAAATAAGATTTTTTTAAGCCACTACAACGCCTCTCGTAATGGGAGTGGGGGAACGGATTCCGACAGCTGTTTTTTTTTCAGGGGGAACAGAATCCGACGGCCAAAAAACAGCCGTCGAAATCCGTTCCCCCATTCTTACACAAGGAGGATCTTCTAATATCTATCAAAGTTCTTTGAATTCCAAGGTTGCCACAGCCTAGTGGTCCAGACATTAAGAGCTGAATATTTTTAGAAGACACAAGTTCAAATCCCGGCTCGCTGGCTTTTTTTTAATCCAATATTTTCCTTTCACAATAAAAGGTAAAAACTCGAAAATATATTTCTTGAAACTGGTGCCAGGTAAGCTCCATCCCCACACAAAATAAAATACGATTTTTTTAAGCCACTACAACGCCTCTCATAATGGGAGTGGGGGAACGGATTCCGACAGCGGTTTTTTTTTTACAGGGGGAACAGAATCCGAAGGCCAAAAAACAGCCGTCGAAATCCGTTCCCCCTGTATTTCTTACACAAGGAGGATCTTCTAATATCTATCAGAGTGCTTTGAATTCCAAGGTTGCCACAGCCTAGTGGTCCAGTCCCTGACATTTAGAGGTAAAGATTTTTAGGTGACCCAAGTTCAAGTCCCGGCTCGCTGGCTTTTTTTTATCCAATATTTTCCTTTCACAATAAAAGGTAAAAAAATCGAAAATATATTTCATTAAACTGGTGCAAGGTAAGCTCCATCCCCACACAAAATAAAATAAGATTTTTTTAAGCCACTAAAACACCTCATAATGGGAGTGGGGGAACGGATTCCGACAGCTGTTTATTTTACAGGGGGAACAGAATCCGACGGCCAAAAAACAGCCGTCGAAATCCGTTCCCCCTGCATTTTTTACACAAGGAGGATCTTCTAATATCTATCAAAGTGCTTTGAATTCTAAGGTTGCCACAGCCTAGTGGTCCAGACATTAAGAGCTGAAGTTTTTTAGGAGACACAAATTCAAATCCCGGCTCGCTGGCTTTTTTTTTATCCAATATTTTCCTTTCACAATAAAAGGTAAAAACTCGAAAATATATTTCTTTAAACTGGTGCCAGGTAAGCTCCATCCCCACACAAAATAAAATAAGATTTTTTTAAGCCACTACAACGCCTCTCATAATGGGAGTGGGGGAACGGATTCCGACAGCTGTTTTTTTTACAGGGGGAACAGAATCCGACGGCCAAAAAACAGCCGTCGAAATCCGTTCCCCCTGTATTTATTACACAAGGAGGATCTTCTAATATCTAACAAAGTGCTTTATTTCCAAGGTTGCCACAGCCTAGTGGTCCAGGCACTGACATTTAGAGCCAAAGATTTTTAGGTCACCCAAGTTCAAGTCCCGGCTCTCTGGCTTTTTTTTATCCAATATTTTCCTTTCACAATAAAAGGTAAAAACTCGAATTTCTTTAAACTGGTGCCAGGTAAGCTCCATCCCCACACAAAATAAAATAAGATTTTTTTAAGCCACTACAACGCCTCTCATAATGGGAGTGGGGGAACGGATTCCGACAGCTGTTTTTTTTTCAGGGGGAACAGAATCCGACGGCCAAAAAACAGCCGTCGAAATCCGTTCCCCCTGCATTTTTTACACAAGGAGGATCTTCTAATATCTATCAAAGTGCCCTGAATTCCAAGGTTGCCACAGCCTAGTGGTCCAGACATTAAGAGCTGAAGATTTTTAGGTGACACAAGTTCAAGTCCCGGCTCGCTGGCTTTTTTTTATCCAAAATTTTCCTTTCACAATAAAAGGTAAAAACTCGAAAATATATTTCTTTAAACTGGTGCCAGGTAAGCTCCATCCCCACACAAAATAAAATAAGATTTTTTTAAGCCACTACAACGCCTCTCATAATGGGAGTGGGGGAACGGATTCCGACAGCTGTTTATTTTACAGGGGGAACAGAATCCGACGGCCAAAAACAGCCGTTGGAATCCGTTCCCCCTGTATTTCTTACTCAAGGAGGATCTTCTAATATCTATCAGAGTGTGTTAAATTACCAGAACCCCACAGCCTAGTGGTCCATGCACTGACATTAAGAGCTGAAGATTTTTAGGTGACACAAGTTCTTGTCCCGGCTCGCAGACTTTTTTTTATCCAATATTTTCCTATCACAATAAATGGCAAAAACTCTAAAATATATTTATTTAAACTGGTGTAAACTCCATCCCCACACAAAATAAACTAAGAATTTTTAAGCCACTACAACACCACTGAAAAGGGAGTGGGGGAACAGATCCCGACAGCTGTTTTTTTACAGGGGGAACAGAATCCGACGGCCAAAAAACAGCCGTCGGAAACCGTTCCCCCTGTATTTCTTACGCAAGGAGGATCTTCTAATATCTATCAAAGTGCATTGAATTCTTAGGCTCCCACAGCCTAGTGGTCCATGCACAGATATTAAATTACTATTATTATTTTTAAATGTCATCTTGTTGTGTTGTTGGGTTCTAGAATCGACGGAGTAGGCTACAGGCTACAATTTTACATTTTATCGCATAATGTTTTCTAAATTATTGTGATTATTTGAATCATCTATGATTGTTGTTTTGATTGATTGTGACTTTTTGAAGAAGCTGGTAAGAAAGGGTAATCAAATACATAGTTAAAAAAATAATATGCTGTATCTGGAATTTTTATTTCTAGAAAATATTACCATAATTAAAATTACACCATAATGTCACTCTTTACATTGTCGTCTTCTGGCCTTGGCGCTGGATAGGCAGAACTTCGGATCGTACCAGTCGTAAGTCTTAGCCTACGTGGCCATTCAGCACATCGTTATAGGCATCTGAAGATGTATATGCCCTCAGTTTCTTTTTACGCTCAGTTTCTCTATCGGGTAGGTGTAGTCAGCTTATCAACCAGAAGTAGCATTAACGTTAATCCTTGACTGAGTGTACGGGTCAGCCAATCTGGTTCCGTCCGTTAAAATTAACTTTTGCAAATAACAATCGCAGTCCTGGACAGTGAGTGACCTTGCATATTAAGATAAAATCAGATTTTCTACAGTCATTGTTCAAAAACAAGCTAACAAAACTTGTAAATTAACGTTAGTGAAGCGGCCAGAGGGATCTATAGGCTTAAAGGTGCAGTATGTAATATTGACAGCTAGTGGTTGAAATGGGTACTGCAGTCTAAATTCTAAATATTGGAGAGAGTTGATCCCGCCCCCTCCTTCTCAGACTCGACGCTCGCGCAGGTTGCCAGCCTAAGGACACACAACAGGAGCGAGCTAAATTGGCTATATTAACATGCAACCAATTAATCCGTTTTGACGGCTCAATCGGACTGAAAAGCCACCATGTAAACACCTTAATCTATCCGATTGAGCCCGATCCGAATTAAATTTCGATTGGATTGAAAGGGGTGGTTTATTCCTTTACTAATCCGAAAGAGAGAACATGTAAACACTTGATCGGATTGAAAACCGAAACTGAAAGACTGCGCATGTGGAAAGTCGTTGAAATAGCGGAATGACGTATGATGCGCGGAATGAGCTTTTTCGTCCACTTGAATAAAGAGTCATATGAATGAGTGTCCCGTCATTCTAAAATTCTCCTTTCACTCAGAGTCTGTGAAGTGGAGCAGGACAACGTCCCACCTTGTTTCGGATTCTCATCCACAGACGATGTCAAAAAATCTATTCCGATTTAAAGCTTGTGACATATAAACACGCAAATCAACCCGATCACATGTTTAATAACCATTCTAAATATCTGCAAACATATGATATTTTTATGCTTTTTAGAAAATTGAATGGGAAGCTTACTAAATTAGAAATCACACTAGCATAAATTTTAATCCGCCACACTTCTCAAAGAACATATTAGGGATATAAAATCATATAGAATTCTCCTGGGCCAAACAATGTTTTAGCAATCAAGAGCTTTAAGTCCACCCTTTTGGAACTGAATATAGTAACACCGGCAGCATATTCATGTAACTTTGTCACTTCAGATCGCCTTTTTCCATGGGGAGGATATGGAAAAAACTAGAAAATGAATTAAAAAGTTGTTATATAGTTAGTGTAATATTAAATATTTGTTGTTATAAATCTTATTTTTTTAGTTTAATATTACTCTGTTTTGATTAGTCATGTGACCTTATAAGTCACGTGACTATTTACAAAAATATAAAATACTTAAATATATATAGCAATAAATACATGTCTATGGTTAAAACAGATCCAGTATACAGTACTCTTACTATAAAATGAGGATCTTGTTTACAGATCAGTCACTTTTTGTTTTGGGAAAGAGTTGCCTGTGTTTGATTGTAAGTTTATTTAATGTGTGTTGATTGTTGATTGTAACTTTTTTTAGTACCCGCCTCTGAAATGTGTTTTTCCAGTAGCCGGTAGCACATTCATGTTGTAGAAATGTTTCACCACAGAACACATAAAATGTAGTGGGGAGGACTACAATGAGGAAAATTTAATTTGATGATGCGACATCCAAGGATTTTTTTTTTTTTCAGTTAAACAAAATGTTTGTTTTTAAAAAACACTGTTAACCTATATTTATCATTTGTCTAGTCTGTTACGATGGTGTGATACTTAGTGTTTGTTTTGTTGTTCCGTTAATGGAGGCACTTTCTGATTTTGTTTACAGAATTATCGCACCGATGTTGTCAGAAATAGAATATGTTAAGAGGAATGATTATGAAATCAGTCTTGATACCATATCCTTACAATTGGTTTCTAACTTACCACATTTATATAATTTTGAATGTAGCAGACAAGAATTTTAAAATGTGTAAATTTTAATTTTCAGAAGACATATGCTTTACTGGCCAATGTGTAAATGTCTGCCAGTATTTTTATTTTTAAACAAATATGGATTCTCTATCAGGTATGTAATAAAGCACTTGTGAAAATAACCACTCATCGTCCATATCAACACATGAAAACAGTGACTTTGAATATTTGTTTCTATTGAAATGTATATGTTTTAATAGACAATAATATGTCTAATTTTTTGAAATCCTCTGAATGTCTTTTCTCTTTGCCCTGTAGATCCCAGTACAGCCAGAGGTGGACAGTAACAAAGTACATTTACTTGAGTACTTGAGTATCGAATGCTAAAGTTTAAAAGATTATTTTTGAGCAGTGCAAGTATGTATAACCCTTATTCTTCCAAGTTTATGAAAATGACAGATACAGAGTGAATTGTAGCGGTGTGAATATATCCAAGGGTGCGTCTATCTAGGGCGGAATTGTGCGATAAAGATTTATCAGAGTAGGCAGTGAATGTTGGACAGAGGTGAGGTTGCTGACACGAGTGTGTGTCATAACAGGAAATCGGCACACTTCAAAAAACTCAAATGACATTGAAAGGGGACATTTGACATTGGTAAAACACCAGCACTCTAAGGTATTTTAAGCATGATGCTATAAAAAACATGCAGAATTGGGTAAAGTATCAAATCATTAGGTTCATATATTTTTATCCATATTTCAAATACACAGTTTCAACTAAAAACACTAAATTTAGTGATTAAATTCAAATAGCACAGTGTTCATGTGCATGTAATTTGCAGGGCAATCATGACGTTGCATTTGGGTTGAAACCACAATGTTCACAGAAAGTAGCCCTCTGTACTACATCACAGCACTGCCCCCAAAGGGAGGTGCATGTACAAAGTTAAGGAATAGAGAGGAGGAGCTCAATGAGCATGTCAAAAGAAAAACAGCAGAAAGACGTAGTAGAAACAGAAGAAGCAGAACAGACAAAGAGAAAAGAGAGGAAGATGGCTGAAAAAGACATGACCACAGAAGGACACCAGAGTACAGAAGCAGAAGGACCGGTGGACACAAAACCCGGGTGGAAGGTATGAGAGTGTTGAGAGGTTTGTTTATCTGTTAAGAAGACTGCAGCTAAATATTCATGTATCTTTTAACTTTGAATAAAAAATAAGATATTTAGCACTAATGTGGGTCTTGGTGGAGAGCAGTGTTCTTTGTGTCAGTGTTTAATAGCTTGTTAAATGCATGTACAGCATATGAAAGTTCAGATCAATGTTCATGCGGTTGATAGCATGTAGACTGATAGTAACCAGGTGTTCACTGCACTTTGTGATACCAGGCCTGCATCTTCTGTATGGTGGTCACCATGTTTACACAGAAAGACAGAAATATGTAAATTGGGTTTTGTAGATTTTAGATGTAGCCTCAAATGTAGCCTACAGAATATCCTTTGAAAGCAGACACCTGGCTTGAAAGAACCATGATTGATTATAGGAAATAGCTTGATAATTGGTTGACTTCCTGAAAAAAAAAAAAAGAGTTTTTTAATCCATTTGTGTTGGTACTATACATTAATCTTTTTTTTTTTCACTGAAGGGAAAACATGTTGGTGTTTAAAAATAATCTGTTATTTGGGACATTTTTATTTATTTATTTTAATTATTTTGAGGTTATCATTGTGCTGAAGAGTGGTGCTTGTGCTTAGGCTATGGGCCGATATGGAGTGAGTTTATTTGATTCAATGAGTGAGTAACAATTATACTAAAGCTTCTTGTTAGTTGATTCTATACATTACAGATAATAATGAATAAAACTGTGTTAATTAAATTAACATTTACACAGAATTAGTTTAGGTCTGTACAATAAGAATGAAACAAGTTCTTTCAAACAATGTTTTGTTGAGCCAACTTTATACATTTAAGTTCCTGTGTCATCTAACCAGCAGTAATGCATGTTAGTATGCTAAAGTTCATTGAAAGGAGAGGAATATTCAGGACTACTTTTTTTTCTGACCTTTATGCTATTACAGCAATTCCAATGCCCCATAACAGATCGACGCTTTCCCAGGGAAGATATGAAGCAGATATGGAAGGAATGTCAGTCCGAGAGCTTCTGGTATCGAGGTAAAGAAATCTACTCATTTATACTATCCCTTAAAGTGATAGTTCACCCACAATGAAAATGCCATCATCATTAACTTTCATGTTGCTTCAAACTTGTATTACGTCCTTTTTTCTTTAAAAACATAAGAAGATATTTTGAATGAATTTGGTAGTCTTGGTTACCACTGTAAGGGAAACAAAAACAGACATTTTTCTAAATCTTTGTGTTGCACAGAACAAAAAAAGGGTGAGAGTGAGTAAATGAGCTATGAACTTACGTGAACTAATCTTTTAATGGAAATAGAGCTGATAAGATGTTTTTGTTTAGTTCAGTTACACAATTTGTATAATGTCTTTGGTGATGGGTAGCATACTTTAAAAGTCAAAACATTTAGGAGAGGTTCCCCTCTGAATGATCTTCACAGGCTGTTTGCTTTGGTAAAAAGGGATTTGACAGGTGTGTACATGCATTTTCAAGAATGAGAGAATACACGAGCCAATGGAGTAAGAGCCAATGGAGTAAATCAGTGGTGCATTTATTATCTAGTACTTATGTTTTGAATTTGGTTTAACCCAGCACTGTTTGTGTTGGGGGAAACATAAGCCTCAAGTTTAGTCTGCCAGTTGTTTGCCGCTGACAGTGATCTGTGACCCAGTTCTCCAATGTAATCAAATATGAAGGTAAAAATTTAAGATATGAGATATTGATAGTTATATTTTTCCATCATCAGTGCACTTTGGTTTATCAAACCATCCCCTTCAGAGAGCGGGAATCATTTCCACAAATGAGTGTTGGAACCATTTGGTTTAGATGTTGAATTTGGAATCATAATGTATTTTAAACTCTGACCTGTTAATGTCTCCACAGCTCTTCCGCTCTCTACCGGGAGCGTGGCTGTGACTGGTGGTCTCATATACAGCGGTAAGATTCAGTCTAATGTGAAAAAGCATTCATTACACGAAGCTGTTGGGTTTTAGACGTAGTTCAGGGGCAACGGTACTCAAAAAACTGGTTACAACAGTCTGTCAGTCATGCATTTATGAATGAAACACTTATTCTTTAAATAGCTATAGGGTTCACACAGAACACATTTTTATGTTTAAAACGACAGATGCAGGGTAGTGTAACTTTAACGGGTGCAGAGATTACCGCAATATTTCCAGCTCATGTTGTTTACACAGAACAAGAATGGAAAAGCAAAGCAATGGAATTGAAAAATGCATTCTGTATATGAACAGCCCCAATAAAGTCTTTAAATCACTGATTTTTTTCTTTTTTTAATTTGGATTAATTGAAAACAGATAATCCAGTTTGTAATTTATTGCTTTTATAGGTGTCTGGAAACAGTCCAAGCGATTTGGGTATTTCCCTAAACTGCTTTGTAAGTCCCTTTTGAATAATAATGTAATTTCCCACCTCATATTAGTATTCATGCTTTGTATCATCGATACAGTGGCAATATACAGCTGGAATACAAACTCATCAATGTACTTTCCTCTGCAGTGGCGGGTGTTGTGGGTTATGCAGTAGGCAAAGCTTCCTATGTTGGGGCCTGCAAAGAGAAGTTCAATAATAAACTGGGACCAGAGTTCACTAAAGGCTTTGGTCCTTCTGGATTTGGACCAGGTGGCTATAGACCTGGACATAAGTAAGTATCAAAATGTGTGGATTATACATGATGTCATTGACGTGTTGCATGCTGGGAACTGAAATCAATTTTAGTAATGTCTGTTCATGGTTTCCTTTATACAGTCACTGCATCCATGTGTGTGAAAAGTGCAAGCAACAAGAAGCACAAGCTTCAAAAGCGCCTAATGCACCCACTCAGAGTTGAGGTATTAAAAACACACACACACACACACACACACACACACACACACACACACACACACACACACACACACACACACGCACGCACGCACGCACGCACGCACACACACACACTCACACCCGTCCAAACACACCCCTCTATCTAAACACAAAAGATCCACCTAAGTCAACACCTGCACGCTAAACCACACCTGCCACTCTGGCGTTGTTCATGAGGATAACAATATCTGTAATCAAGGCTAAAGGTAAATATATTCGTTTTTCTGTTGCAGGATCAACAGGACACTGCTCATCACTCTATGTATTTTTTTTTCTAATAAAAAAATTATAAAATGTTTTCTTCTTTGTAAAATGACGCAGCTGAAATCATCTTGAATGGACCTTAAAGGTCCCATATTGTACACCTATCTGAAGTTTTATTTTAGGTTTTGATGTCCTTAAAAATATATATTTGCGGTATAAGTACCAAAAAGCATCCCAATATATTTTTACAGCTCCTTTCTCAAGAGCTCTGCCAAGAACAGGTCGATTTTGTACTTTCTAATTAATATTCATGAGCCTCTCTTCTGATTGGCCTGTTGTTTTCTGAGTGACGCACGGCCAGGCCAACCACAGGTAACTAGGGTCATGTATTCTGTAGCCTGCTGTGGCTTGGTGATGCTCACAAGTAAGGTAAATAATCATACTGTCTATGTAAATAATACACTTGTAATGATGGACATTGCAGAGGGAAATGTTATTCGGCTTTTGCCTTATATGTTCGAGCCGGACTCAGACTCCGAATCGGACTCCGAATTTGCTGCACGCAATGCTGTGTGCATTTGTCTGTGTCAAAACTTGACTGTTTTGAAACGTATATTACCTCTGTTATCACGAAAAAAGCCAGGAAATTTCAGTTTTGACAATAATGGGACCTTTAAACTAACTAACCAGCAGGGGGCGCCAAGACACTGCAGCTATGCACTGCTGTTGGCTAATTAGACCTTTGTGCAACTAGTTTATTTATTGAAATGAGCCATAGTAGTAGGTGTGTCAAATGGCAACGATGTTTTAGCACTAATAGTTGTGGTGTTTATGCGTGAGGTGGATTTGAGGGAGCAATGTAACAATAAGGAATTTATGCTGTCGTAGATGTTCTCAATTAGTGTTAAATCTGGTAGCCTACTAATGAATCCACCTCATAAGCATAATGCTTTTTGTAAATTCTTATAGGGGCAGTTTCCCGGACAGGGTTTAAATTAAGACAGGACTAAGTAGGCTTTAATCTAGAATAGTTAATCGTGGCTTAAAAATGGCTTTCTGAAATATAGATTAAGTAAAATAAAATAAACAAGATTAATTTAAAACCAACTGTGCTATTCTGAATTAGCAAGACAGAGGTTGCCAATACAATAGGAAACCCTAAATTGGTAGCCTACCCCTAATTATTATGAGAAAAATCACTGAAGTATATTCCCATTCATATTTAAAATTTTTAGCACACAAGGGTACAATTGTCCAGCCATGGCTTCCTGTTTTACAGGACTAATAATATGAGGGAACAAAAAGGTTAAATTCCCTAAATCATCCACCGCAATGAGTAAAACCAAATAATATAGTTCTGATGTGCAGCAAAAGATTTTTGAGCTTCACAAATTTTCAGTTGTTTTACTTTACTTAAAAAGTTCGGTTTTTGTGATTTTTTTGTTCATATTTGCCAAGGGTGCTAATAACTCGGACCATGACTGTATGTATCTAAGTAAAACAATGTCTTATTTGGGAAACAAAGTTAATCATAAATTAAATCTGCCTCATGGTAGGTTTGATTTAAACCTCAATTTAATCCGGGAGTAGCTCAAGTCTTCCTCCAGGAAAGAGACTAACCTCATTTTGTTATAAACCAATATTTGCTCAACTTTTCTGATTCTTTGTTTACTAAGTAAAGAGGGAGTGGAGGTTTTCAGTTCAATTTTATGACAGTAAAGAGATGCCTTTTGAGAAGTCATCCAGATCTGAGACTCCTTTTTTAATATAATTACCTTCACAAACAAGGATTCAAAGTACAGTGAATGAATTACAGATGTCACAGGCTTTAATTGAATTTAACATTTGTGAATCTTAATCAAAAGAATACAAATAAAAAATACTTTAAACCTCAGAACACGTATATCTTTCTCTCTCATCTCCAGCTCAGAGGACATGACTGTAATAACTGCAACATCAGTGAATGATGTCATTATTATCATGGGTCCCAAGTCTAAACACCTCTACTGTCATAACCTACAACACTGTCATAATCGTCACTTGTGCACAGCTTTTAATGTTGGCTGGACTATATTTTCAGTGGATAAATCAACTTTGACGCTTTTCTCCCATCCCCATTTTCCTGGGTTTATATTGACGAATGTTGTATCTAAAGTACTTATATTTATTTATTAACAAATCCCAAGCATATTTGGACAATGTCCTAATCAATAAAACACTGATACTTTGTTAAAATGATTTAGCTTAAATCCACTTAAAGCTAGAAGCCAAGAAGATAAACATTTGTTTTCAAACCACATATGCCATCAAAAGCATTTTTATTCTAACAAGTTTGCATTCATTTCCAAAACTAAGTTTTGCTCCTTAAAATACAATCATCTTCAATTCAGCGTTTGATTGCAGCTTTTGGTCTGATCTGGCGTGACGACTCCACAGAAGTCACTGCGTATGGATCTTGAGCTCTTCAGACGGTTGATTCTCCAGGTCACTCTTACTCTTCCCAAGCATCTCCATACTGGTTCTTTTTAACTGGAGTGGTAAGAAAGAAACCGGTTTATGGATTAAAAGATACAAGGACATTGAGATTATTAAATAATTGCTAACATTTTACAAAAAGGTTCCATTAGTTAACAGTGGTTATACCATGGGTGAATACTCGATTCTTATTGGCTGCAGGGTGTCCATTAAAAAGTGATGTAGGACACCTAGTAAAGGAGTTCTAAAACCGTTAGATTTCGATAGTAAAACTAATTAAAATATAAACTAGCCTAATGTTTTAAAATGTGTTATTTGGCAAGTGAACATGGTATAAACGGGGTTAATGCCCTTTGAGGTGTCCATTGTTAGGTATTAATGGACTTCGGCGGAGGCAACCAACCTCCGCTGCGCGCCGGACGGTTCACACCTCGCCGTCGTCCATTAATACCTGACAATGGACACCTCGTCGGGCATTAACCCTTACTTAATGCATTAACTAATAATGAGCAATACATTTGTTACAGAATTTATTAATATTCATTAAATTTAGTTAATAAAATAATACTGTTATTTCATGTTTGCTCAGGAAGGTCTATTAAATAATATTATAAGATACAAATTTTGAATGATGTATTAGTAAGTGTTGATATTTAGACGTATTATTAGTTGATAGTTCATGTTAACTAATATAGTGGAACCTTACAGTAAAGACTTACCAAATAATTATTAACGGCAATGTTTATACAGATGCCATATCATTATGTAACAGTCATGACAGTGGAATATTAAAAGTATAGTTCACCCAAAAATAAAAAATAATGTCATTTATTATTGTTGTTGTTCCAAACCTGTATGAGTTTCTTTCTTCTGTTGAGCTAAAAATAAATGATTTTGAACAATGTTGGTAACCAAACAGTTGATGGTAGCCATTGACTTCCATAGTAGGAAAAAACTGTTTTGATTACTGACATTCTTCAAAATATCTTCTTTTGTGCTTCTTTCTCAAAAATTCATACAGGTTTGGAACTACATGTGTGAGTAAATGATGACAGTATTTTTATTTTTGAGTGAACTATCCCTTTAACTACACAAAACTGTTTGTGAATTATTTCATGGATGCTTTGACACTTACATGTTAAATATTCAACAAGACAAGGCCAACTCATAACTTGACTGGCTTTTAGAATCCTTATAGGTCTCACAAATCATTGTTGCTATAGAAATTTTAGGGAAATCAGTTACTGAAGCTCACCCTCCTTAGGTGGCGTCACCACTCTTTGTGGTTTCAGCAGTGTTTCAGCTTTTTGTGTGAGAGTGACCTCATAGTTCTCTCTGTTCTTGCTACGCAGTTCCTCATACAACACTGGCTTCTTCTTAGGCACATCCTCATCTGGGTAGAACGGCGCTTTGGGATAAATGCAAACTACTTGTTAAACGTCTACCAATCAGATGACAAATTCTTATTCAATGACGAATGTCCTTCCTCATTGCCAATTGTACACAAATTTATATTTGTTTATAGAAGTTTGTATGATTATACATGTTGTTCTGGTCGTCATGTGCAAGGGTGGCAGTACCTTGAGAAGAATTATCATCCCTGATGTTAACGGGACCAGAATCACTGAATCCAGAACTAAAAGGAGCGGTGTCGTATGATTGGGAGGGGGTGCTGTAGGTATAGTCACTTGTGTAATCGCTGTGGTTCTCAGGCATAGAACTGACTTCTGTTGCAGGTTGAGAAACAGACTCAGAACCAGACTGTTGAGATTCTGATGCGTTTATATCTGAAAATTCGGACTGGTTGGTCCTTAAAAAGAAAAAAGAAAAAAGCATTATTATTGTGTGTAAAAATTACTTGTCTTAAGTGAATTACTTAATATGTATATTTGTTTGAAAGGATATGTTAGATAAAATCTATTTTTAGAAAAAAAAAAAAAAAAAAAAAGTATATATATATATATAAAACAAAATATAGAAATGAATATGTAAGAAAAAGTGTGCAATGCTGTGCATGTAACATGTTCTTACGCAGATGGACGTCCCTGTCGTAGTGCCTCTCCTAGTGGGGAGTTCTCCAGTTTCCTAAACTTTTCTTGACAGACCCTCATGTAAGACATTTTCCCACCAATGTATCCAAATATGCCAGCAACTGCATAAAAATCACATACATTCAGTGGAACTTGAGAAAATGTTGCCTTTTAATAGTCCTCCATCTTCATATAACTTTGGTTTTAAGTGTCTTTCTATAAAACTTGTACCGGCTGTTGTTCTTGATACTCACTGGCAACTTTTGGAAGAGAGCCAAATCGGGGTGATGCAGCAACTATTCCTGGGGATAAATGATAACAATACAATATTTTTTTTCAAACCTTTTTACAGATTAAAGAAGAATAACATTTCTGTCCATTTATTCTACCTCATGTCATTCCTAACCCTTAAAATGTTGGCTTCCATTTTTGATGTGCTCTATGTATGCATGTTGAGCAATGTCCATATGTGAATAAAAAAACTAAATTAAATCTGTTCATAGTATAAAGCGATAATGTGTCTTTAGAAGTCTTGGATTAAACCACTCGATTCATATGGATTCCTTTATTTATATGGATATCTTTATGAACATTTTGAAGTATCAAAGTTTGGGTGGAATGGACTTTCAATGTAGGGACAGAAGTCCATCAGGTTTCATTAAAAATATCTTAATTTGTGTTTCAAAGATGCATGAAAGTCTAATGGGTTTGGAACAACAACAAATAATGAAAATTTCTATTTTTGGTTGAAATATCCTTAAAATTTCCATGACTTCTACCTAACTTTTATAGTTATTTTTAATAACTAAAATCATTATAATTAAGATTGAACACTTTCAAGAGCAATTTCTAGCTATAGCATATCTAGGGGAAAAATTATATTGCCTATAGAACTTCCCATTACTTTTTAAGATTTCATTAATTCCATGACTTTTCCAGTTCCTACAATTCTAGGTTTTCTATGACAATTGGAACAAATAAAAAGAAACTGAAATATTGGACTTGAGCTTACCTCTTGATACCATTACCTGAGTGACTCCCATTGCAATAGCGGAAAATGGCAAGGCTGCAAATAATAAGAGAGCAGACATGTTCACAAGTCTCTTTTTCTTGTGTCAAGTATTTTCTCATCAGAGGCAAAGACAAAGCCTCTTGAGACAATACCTGGCAAAGTAAAAAATAAAATAAAGGAACGCTAAAACAACGCTTTGCTGAATAACAGTCAATGTCCAGTATACTACTCACATCTGTACCACAAGCTTTCTGAATTGCACTCTCTGAAGACACGCTTCTCTTCATCATTGGGAACGTAACCACCCCCCAAAGGACCCTGAGAAGACAAAACTATGCGTGAGGAAGGAAACTCTCTGAAAGTTCCCTACCAACGATCTAATTGATCATGTAAACAGAAAACCGAGCACACACTTTGCATTGGAAGTACTTCTGCATGAGATACAACAGTAGAGAGAGAATATTTGGTTTATAAACAATGTCAGGTGAATTTATTGCCTACCTTACTGGACGCATGTGGGACTTGAGCATCCGGAGTGAATCCAGACGATGCTTGCGACATGACTGATTCACGAGGCACAGTGCGATTACTAAAGCAATATTGTTTTTGCAGTATCCATAGGATTACGCGGATAACTAGTCAACAAGACACAACGACACACTTTATTACATGACCTCCAGTCGACTCTTATCACATCAGCAACAACACTAACCCGGAAGTACAGGAGTTAAGCCGGAAGCACCCAACAAAAATCTCACAACACCTCAAAATATTGGAAAGATATTATTTTTAACGGTTGTTTATTTTATTCTTTGCTTTCTGTATAAATATTAATTTGATTTAGAATGCTTTATTGTAAATTCTGCGTCGATAAATGCAATTACCAATTGTAATTGACGAATATGAAAGAAACAAAACATTAACTATCATAATCTAAATATTTGTTTTTTCACCCGTGCGAGTGAATTTGACTGTATATGTGAGCTGTTCTCATAAGATTTAATGAAGAATTTGTCGACGTTTAATTTGTAGCCTAATGTACGTCTATCACATTGAACGTCAGTTCATATGTTTATTATTCTTATGAATAAAAGATACAGAAAAAGAAAGTATCAGATATAAAGCGTTCAGACAAACATATATGTACATGTAAACATATGTTAAAGTATTGATTATTCCATAAACTCGAGCACTTACTAATATTTATTATCTTATACCCTAACTGAATACTGATACTGTAGTCTGACAAAAGAAAGAAACGAGATTAGATTAATTGAACAGATAAGTTACAGATGTTTGTGAAATGATTTAGACACCTTCAGAGAAATAACTGTCAATATGAGTATTAATCGCTTTTAGGGTTTTGTCAATAGCCATTTAAGTGCATCATCTATCGACTGACCTCACAACGAAAAAGTAAACCCCATAAACAACGAACAGCAGAGGGGTCTGGTCTAAAAGTATTGATTTTTTTTTCTAGTCATGTACTTATACGCAGTGTACGAACGTGTATTTTGAAAAAACCGAGGAAATTATCACAGAATCATGCGCTACAGCCAATCCGGTAGCAGTACGAGTTTGATTGATGGCTGAGTCAGCAAATAGAATGGTCCGTTTGTTAAGCGTGTGAATACAGTGCATTCATTGCTTTGAGCACGGGGCGGGGCTTAGTTCCGCAATCTTGACACCGCAGCTCCCCTATCAGAAGAGCGGATTGTCAAAGCCGTTAGCCAGCGCTGCTCCAATCTGTTAGACAGGGAGGTGGGCACGTTGTCATTCGTCGAGTTTTTAGGTGTTTTGCTAAAAAAAGAGCGAGAAGATTAGCTATAGGATTGAACGTTAGAGTTCAACGGATGTAAAATGTTGTTATTGTAAAGCTCGAGTTGGTCTCGTCATCTTTCGGAAAGAGCCATCGGGTTTCAGCGCTAGCGCGAGCAGGCTAACTGACGAGGAAAAGCGCAGCTGCTCTAAAAAGGTAAGAAGGGCCGAATTCTTTTTGACTAACCTCAAATAACCCACGTCTAATTTAAGACCGAGAGGGCCAGCTCTCACTTTTAACGCTTATCGGTTGTCTTATCGGATGCACTTTCCCTGGTGGGATATTATTATCAGTTGCAGTTGGTAGTCAAGTTATGTTATGTTGACCTGCATTTGAAGCGAAGAGATGAGGAGTCAGTGGCTGTGTCACAAAACCCAGTGGGCTGTCTACCTAGACAGCGTTTTTGGACATCATTGGTGACGTACATGAGTTAACCAGACCATATGAAGCATACGTCTCAATGCACAGTCCACTCGGTGACTTTTTATAGGGTTTTGTGAGACAACACTACGTTTAACCAATCAGAAAAAACGTGAGAAATGTGTCTTTTGAAAAACGTATGAAAGGTTGACTGAAGGGAGACCGTTATAAGCCTGTAGTTTGAAGGAAATATCAGTCCCCATATAAAGATTTGCGGTATTAGTTACAGGATGTTACTAAGCTGTGTTTTAAAACCCACCAAGTTCATTGACAACAGCTCAACTGGTTTGAAACCACCAGGTTGGCATTGAAAGATATTTTAATTTGCTTTCTCTTTCATTTCCTTTCATTACAAAAAAGTACGAAATTGTAGTACAAACCCCAAAGCTGTTAGTGATGGAGTTATTAATCTGCAGACATGGCTTTGTTCAATACAGACTACCTCTTTTCCCTTTATCTTGTCCATCTAATAAAATCTGTCACTTGAAAGGCTCAGTGATGTTTATTGCGTGCCTTATGCAAACATGTGCATGAGTCATAAATGATGTTAACAACTCTAGTGTCCCAGCCAGCCTCTCAGCATTTGGTGTGAGAGCAGCATGTTCAGCAGTGAGCAGAGAAGAGTTCACACTCCTGATCACAGCTTTGAGAGGAGTGTGAACTCTTCCTGCTTACTGCTGTACATGATGCTCTGAGTGTATTGACAGTAGTGTGTCTCTTGTAAACAGTAGTGGGGATTTGCATTGGTGTTAAATACTTGGACGTCCTTTAGCTGGAAAATATCTTTATTCAAGAACCGCTATGAAGCCAAAACAATCTCTGTTATGTTAAATTATCCATTTATCACTGTAAAGCCGCTTTGAAACAATCTACATTGTTAAAAGCGGTATATAAATTAAGATGACTTGACTTGACTTTGACTTGACGTCCTTCTTTCAGTTTATGGTCCTAAATCTTGACGTATAGATGTAGAAATGTATATGAATCTGAAATCTCTGCATGCTTCAATGAACTCCGGCATCAGAACCAAAAGGCCTTTTAAATGGAGTTATCTACTCGGTTAAGTTAGCCTATATTACAAAAATCGTATAATGGAGACCAGTAGCAGTGAAATTATTTTTGATGCCAAAAACAAATATGCTATAGAATTGAAAAAGCTTAGTATTAGTATAAATATGAATATATTAAATGTAAACAATGCTTGTTTAAATTTCAAATGAAGTTATTATAATTAATTTAATAAAACACTACCATAAAAAAGTTTGGGGGTCAGTAAGAATTTAAAAAATAAAATTATATTTTTATTAAGCAAATATGCATTAAATTGATTAAAAGTGGCAGATTTAAAACATTTACATTGTTACGGAAATTAAGCTTTGCTGTTACAATATTTAATTGAATTTTAAAATAGAATAAAATAGAAAACAGGCTCATAAACTTTGGAAAAACAGTATTTTTGGCACTCAGACAGGTATGTTTTATGCAACTGTTTTGATTGAAAACAACGATGAAACATTTCAAATTTCAACATTATTTGTTCTTTAGAAAGAAAAAAGTATCAGATGTATGAAAAGTGACCGACATTTGGTTTTTGACCACTGAAAATGTGTACTATTTAGCAATTTTCTATTGAGCAATATTGAGATCCCAATATCTCTGCAATTAAACCAAATGGATACCAAAAGAAAAGTTTGTTGAAAGCCAAAATCTAAAAGGGTATTAACAAATCTTTAATAATACTTTCTTGGGCATGCAAACTTAGAAATTTAGGGCAAAAAACACAAGAGGTGCCTTTTCCCAGTTTTGAACTGCCATTGCCAAACAACCATTGTCATATAATGCAAACAAACATTACTAAAGTCAACAGATTTTACTAATAGACCTATGTGTACAAATAAAATGCTGCCATCTAAAGGCATTTTTTACCCTCATGTAATTTGGGTTTCATCGCTGTTTGTCTTTCTTCAGAAACAATATTAACAAAATCTAAAATTTGAGCTGGGGAAGTTTCTGAAATTTGGTGTATTTGACACGTAATGGCTCAATAATATTTTACAATAGTTGTTTTTCCTATATTTATTGTATATTTTATCAAATAAATGCAGCCTAGGTAAGCATAAGAGGCAAAAGAAACCGTAAAAAAAATCTTACTGACCCTAAACATCTGAACAGTAGCGTGTATATTTGTGTGTGTGTATATATATATATATATATATATATATATATATATATA
Organism: Phoxinus phoxinus; assembly: GCF_949152265.1. NCBI lineage: Eukaryota > Metazoa > Chordata > Actinopteri > Cypriniformes > Leuciscidae > Phoxinus > Phoxinus phoxinus. The sequence goes on from NC_136891.1 coordinate 28,763,623, forward strand.
TATATAAATATAAATATAAATAAATGTACAGGGCTGCACAATATTGAAAACAAAATGCGATATCCCATAGCTTGAGATAACAAGATAACTTGTTAAATAATGCGATATTCGAAATGCAATACAATATTGCTTTAAGTGTGTAAAATAAATGTAAATTATATTGAAACCTGAAAATTATATAAACAATATGTGTTTCACATTCTTTCTGGGAAATGAAAGCATCACTACAACTTCTGAAAAGCAGTGTTTTAGTATTACATAAAAGTAATGTCACATATCTGACAATGTCTTTTTAAATACCAACAACTTTGGATAATATATAGTTAAGACCTCAAGAACATCCAGGTAAATAAACAAAATAATTGAAACTATAGGGGATGGACGATTAGTTATTTTAAATGATCTTTTTAAAAAAAATGAAAATGGGAACAATGAGGCAAATTACAAACAATAGAACAAATACAATAAAACAAAGATACAAATGAGATAAACAGTGCTTTAAGTTTTTCAGATATGCTTACATAAGATGTATTTAACAGTAGCACTCAAGTAAAAAACTATACAGAAACTGAATAATCAAATGTAAAACTAGTAACACTGCATTGTCTTTACATTAATTAAATATACTTGATTCATAATAAAGCAACAAAAGTTATTCAGTCAAGAGCAGTGAGTGATTTTCTTTTGTTGTTTGACAGACAGCAGCAGGTACACTGTATTAGGCTGCTGTTACTTTAAGACCTAATGCACGGATCCTATTGCTCCGAATCTGATTTCTTTCCCAATTGTTTACGTTAAGATATAACAGACTGTGTGTTTACATGAATACTCGCCAAGACAGGCATTTTGACAATACTGTGTATTTGACTGTTCAAGTGCAATAAACCACAAAAGAGAACTGAATTGGGGATCGCACACGGTCAGAGAGGCGTCTTTCTGTGCTCACGCTTCGGGACAGCTGTTTTCCGCAGCTTATTGTGCTTAATGACTCCCATCTGATATATCTAATGAACAATACCGTACATTGCTGTTAGGATCAGCCCCTATATGACAATTTACACAGTGAGCCGTTTAAATATTTTAAGAACTCTTTCCTTTTAAATTTTTCACAAGCATCCTAGTGACTGTACTGTGCATTGATAACCTAAATTACCTTGTTTATGATGTTTTCTCAATCATTGCCTCTTCAGTGGAACTAACGCCCTTGCTAATTAGTTCCACATAAATGAAAGAGATATACAGTGCAATCTAGCCTAGTTGTAATCCCATGGGATCATTTTGTCACTTAGAAGGGAGGGGAAAGGGATGAAACTCCATCCTAATTTAAATTTAAACTTGCCTGAGGTGGCAGTGTTTTTACGCCCTCATGAACACCCTCTTCTTGTTTAATGCATTATTAAGGGCATAATCACAACAGCTGCAATTAGAAAACATAATATAGGCCAGCTTACATTACAGACGTGTTTTGCATGTTTGCATGGTATGTGAAACATATTCTTCACTTCTTTTTTGTGCTTTAGAAACCAAACAAGAATCCAAAACAGTGAGGGCTTTTCATTTCGAATCTTCTGTTGTCTGGTGCAGTATAAAGGGTCTTGTAGGAGTGGGGCCGGACAGTCTGGTGTAGGTGGCAAATTAATGCACGTGGGCATTTTGGAACTCGGGCCTTACAGAGCTGGATTTGACCACAAATGAAAGGGACATTTTAATGGCCCATCTTTTTTCCCAACAGAAATGAAATAATCAGACATCGTTTAGCCCCTGGCCACTTGTGCCCTTCAGGAGTGTTACGTAATTGCATTTGTTAAGTGAACCGACACAGACCCTTGTATTCGGCAGGCCGGCGAACGCTGGGGATGACTGTCATGACCATATTTTCCATACGCCTACTGTGCTTAGAGCTTGGTGTTGTGACACCGCAGATCAGCTGTCTCGCTGAGGTTGGCAAGAAAATGAACACAGCATTCTTCTAGATAAAAGACTCTGTTATATTATAGACAAATGACGTGAGGGTTATTCATAAAAATGTAATCTGTTAGGGACGAATCCTAGGAATTCATAAATGGATAAGCTGGCAAATTGACAGCTGGGTTCTGCACATGCACTTTACTATGTGATTATCTGCATGCATGTGTTCTTAACTTCAGTTGAACAAAAAGACTTCATAAATTTGTCATAAAGTTTGATCTGATTTATCGCCTGGCCTGGAGCATTGGTCCACCTTATTGTTGAGCCCTGCTGTGTGCTAAAGTTTGCATTGGGTGCTGGTTTGAAGTACTGCAGTAGAGGAAACTCTATCAGCATGCACAGAGAACAGAGTGCATTATTAATGTCCAGGCTGCCGGTTCTGTCCGACCCTGACCAGTTATTTTCTTCTCTGCCCAACAGAGTGCTCATGTTCTGATCTCATACATGCTTGCATGATCTCTGCCGTCTGGTTCTTTCTCCATAGTTAAGACAAGGACAGGGGATTAATCTTACTAATATCAGCATATGAGAGAGAGGGAGATTTACAGAGCAGATAAAAGCAGACTGAACTGTTTCTCTCCCTAATGCAGTCAGCAGCTGCTGCCAACCTATAATCTGTCTGTCAGTCTATGATTTTTGTTTTTGTTTTGTTAATCATAAAAGGACTTGCACAATTATCTGGGTAAAAGCAAAGCCATGGCCATAGTCTAACTGAGAGAAACTAAAAGTTTAATCTTGTTTCAGGGTCGAAGGTAGCGATGACCTAGTTGGCCGGGTGATTTTCTTCAACCAGCTTGGCCTTAGAAACATGGCATTTTGTTTGCATATGTGTCTGAACGTTGGTCTATAAAGGTTTCTTATCAGCTTTTACGGGAAGAATGAGTTTAATGTTTTATGTGCTCTGGAGCTCATTTGCATTGTCGTTCAAGGTGCTGTATGAAAGAAAATGACTGTTGTCATTTATGAGCTCATTTTTATCTCCTACCGATATCTATTATATTATGGATGAATTGGGTGCAATTTGAGAATTGGATTTTATATAGTGACATATGGAATATGGCGGAATACATCCCGCCTTCTAAGTAAAAGAGCCAATCTCTGACTGCACATGCGCATTGGCTGGTCTAGCCTAAAAAATACGCTTTTTTAAACTATATTTGAGCATAAGAAACAACATTTATGGGACAGTTAATGTCAGATGTTTTTGCTTATTTGAAATATGAGATTTCAGGTTTCCCCCATTCAATTAGATAAGACTTGGTCTTGGATGCCTGCAATAGTTACCCGGAGGTGTTGCAAATGCCGCAGATTGAACAGACTTTTCTTGAAATAGATTTTGCGAAGTTCTGTTCATTCATCAACCGAAAACAGCATCTAGACTAAAATATCGATTCTAGGGATTTAAGAATCGATATTGGTTCATTTAAAATCGAGAAATCTATATATATTTTTTTACCCAGTCCCAGCCCTAACAAACACTCATAAGGTAATTTTAAAGCAGCCAGCTATCAGTGGGTACCAGTACTGCAGAACAGCAGGTATCATCACATTAACTGATCAAATAAATGTTTGGGCGGAACAAAGATTAATTTTGACAGCAGCCAAAATGTTTTCAATGCAGGCTACTGTTAAATAGACCTAGCTGAAAAAAATGAAAGCAACGTTTTTCATAATTTATAATTTGCATCTTTGTTTTTAATCAAACAAATAAAATAATGAAATGCAATCAAGTGAAATAATATTTTGGCCTTTGGCCTAAATGGTCTGTCATTCTTTTTTCTTAAACTATTTTGTCTGTACTGCTCAGTGACTTGCAATGCAAAATATTCTTAAAATAGTGATACGATTGTGGATTGTGGTTCTGCCTGAGAAAAAAAAAAAGTTTTGTGTTTGTGAAAATGCACTAGTTCTGTTTTTCTATTGTTCTGTGCGTGGGAATATAAATAAAACGTGCCCACCTCTATTCACTGGATTCAGAAAAAAAGGAAATGCCTAAAATTTAGCTCTCTGATTTCACATGTTTTGTCACACTTCTTTGTCAGTGTATATCTTAATCAACACTTCCTGATCTGTCACCTCTTTGGAAACAGATAGACCTGTTTTTATTTGAGACTCGGCTGTTCCTCATTCTTGTATGTGTGTGTAGATTGATTTCCCCTTAGGCAGTGATCTGCTGTCCAGATCAGTCAGCTGGACTCTTGTCATATTGCACCACATGCAGTCATCATTGGAGAAAAAACATGTTAAGGATTTTGAATTAATTGCATGCATTAATGCGTTAAAGGGATAGGCCTAGTTCACCCAAAAATGTGTATTTTTACCTACAAGTGTATTTTAATGATAGCAGTAACTCTTAAGCCTCGTGCACACCTGGACGATTATCGGCAAGTGTTATTGTTTGTTATCACCGGCATTTAAAGCCTCGTGACTAAACAAAGGGTGCAAATGTGAGTAGTATGCACACCGACGTGAAAAACATCAGGCGTAAAAGAGTCATTTTTTAAATAATGACTCTCCCACACCACTTTCTGTCTAGTTACTGTCCTATCCTAATAAAAGGCAAAAACATATAGGACAATATTGGGCAGGATGTAATATATATATATTTTTTAATAAATACAGATTTTTTTTTAAATCCAAGTAGAAAAGACTTCAGCCATAAAATACTGAGATATGTTTTTTTGGGCCATATTGCCCAGTCCTACCCAAATTAAAATGCATAGATCGTGAAGCCTTTGGACTTCAAACATTGTAGACTCATTCAGTTTTGTGCAGATACAAGTCGTAATGTAACTGTGCCAAGCAGGGTGGGGCTGAGAGCCATGAGAACGGAGCAAGACCGGTGGAGCGATTGCTGTCACCTGTGCGCCACAAAGGCCTCGTATCTCACGGAGGAGCTCCGGATGGATATAAGGAAGAGTGACGACAGTGAAGAACGAGAGTGGTCCAGGCCTGGTCCTCTCTCGACTCATCTCATCTCAAGAGATACAAGGTCTTGCTCTGTTCAGTTCACATGGCTCTCGGCCCCGCCCTGCTTGCCACAGTAACGTTTATGTTGTGTATCTAGGATATCTGATGAATCTCATATATGACGTCATATAGAGTACTTCAGTTTACTGGTGTTCATTCACTCTTCAGCTTCACCTCATGCAGCTATTCCTTTTACATTGATGCATTAATGATAATCTAGCAGACAAGATTTGTCAATTGTCAACATTAATTTCATATCCGTGTTTTAATTCAAATATTTGAATGAGCACCATGACGGATGTACCCCTTCCCCCCATCGAAAAGAAAAAAAGAAAAGAAAAAATGCCCATCCCTATTGTGTCTTCATGGCTGACTACTACCCAACTGCCCATCATGCAACACTGTGTCACCAAAGTGTGGACTTGGAAGAAAACCTTAAAAAGGAAATAAAAGCACCACCTTCCAAACTGGTATACTGTGGTTGTGTGTATAGTCTAGCAGTCTACTAGTCAAAAAGTGTGGATGAGTATACTTCTTTTTAGGTGTGGGATCGGAGGGATTGGACGTAATACTAGTTGCTCTTTTGGAGTTGTGGGCCGATGTCTGGGCAAAAAAGTTCATCATGGGATGTGACAGAGGCTGTTTTTTGTCAGCCAAAGTACTTTCCTCAATTCCATGTTTCCTTTTCCGATGCGCTGACAAGTTTGTAGTATTTCAGCTGGTACTGGCAACGTTTACAAATAACATGGGGTTTCTTTGCCTGCCTATCTGTTTTCACAAATACAAAATGTTTCCAAACCCACAATTTACGTCCGACAGCAGGCACAAAGTTTTCGGTTGTTCTTTTTATCGCTGCTACAACTTTTTATCGCTTTGTTGCTGCATTGCATTCGCAATCTGACACACAGGCAGACAGTATGGCGAGTAAACAAAAATGTGTGCTTTGGTGGAAATGCATAAACGGACGTTAAATGAGGATGTGGAGAGTGTGAAAATAAAGGTACCTCATATCGATATTTTACTTGTGGCATCGTATCGTTAGAGTTTGATCGATGTCCTACACTGTTGTTCTGTGGTGTGTTTGTATGCGTGTTCTCTTTTTCTTCATGTTAACTCTGCTCTGGACACTCTTTCCTCTGTTACTGCTTGGTTTCAGGCTCTGGCCCTTGGCCTTGCCAAAGAAAACAAGCCCCTCCTTGTCCTGGGAAAGTAGCTCTTTTTGTCTGTGTGTTCTGTTGGGGTTGTTATTACTCATAAAGACTGTCTTAATGACTTATTGAAAAATTTTACGTAAGTGAGAGACGTGAATGTTTATTATGTGTGAAATATTTGAGGGTCTCTGGTATGAAGCGTTTTGTAAATTGGTATATATAGCCAATAGGGTGCGATATTATTTTTATTTTTTTGGAAGGTGAAGCTTGGTGAGTGTCTAGTTCTTTTTTTGTGTGTGTCTGTTTGGGTGAAACGGGAAGTTATATGAACTATTCGTATCTTGCATGTGGCGTTAGAAGAGGAAGATTGGTTGTGAATGTGTGTGTCATTGTACTTGGCTGACAGTTGCTACTGTAGCCTGCTTTCTCTGATCATCTGCTCCAAGAAGTACTGTAATATAAATATGTAATATGGAAATACAGTAATATATACTGTAATATAAGTTGGCCGAATTGATTATTCAGATTAGGCTTGCTGCGATAGTCGGTGTTATCGGTGTTCAGCCACAACACCGGTTACATCACTTGCCCACCGCTGCACCGCCCCCATCGTCATTTATATTTTTTATAGTTATAAAAATAATTTAGTTCAGTTAGAGAATAGACTCGCTCACGAGAGTGAGGAGCTGACTGACAAGACGATGGCGGAAGATTTGGTTTCAAAGTGAAATGTAAAAGCGCCTATATTTGGCAATCTTTTGGATTTAAACCCAATGCCATAGGGAACCTGCAAACAAAGGATGACCGGTAGTTGTGTTTTTCTAGTTGTTGTGTTTTTCGCAAAACAGACACATACCCACAACATTGCAAGTGGTACTTAAAGGGATAGTTCACTTTAAAATTAAAATTCTGTCATCATTTACTCACCCTCAAGTTGTTTCAAACCTGTATTAATTTATTTCTTCTGCTGAACACAAAGAAAGATATTTTGAAGAATGTCAGTAACCAAACAGTAGTCTGTACCCATTGACTTCCATAGTATTTGTTTTTCCTACTATGGAAGTCAATGGGTACAGACTACTGTTTGGTTACTGACATTCTTCAAAATATCTTTCTTTGTGTTCAGCAGAAGAAATAAATTAATAGAGGTTTGAAACAACTTGAGGGTGAGTAAATGATGACAGAATTTTAATTTTAAAGTGAACTATCCCTTTAATGATTTCAAGTGGTAAGGTAAACATTTTTTAAAAAGTACATGGTTACATTTTTTTTAAATAAAACAGATTTTGATCATGTTTGGACGTTCTTATGAAAATTCCCCCAAAAGTGATTACATTTATTGAATTATTTTGTTATTCATGGCAGCCTTTTTTATCAAAAGTCCAAAAACCTCTCCAAACAAGTGATCTGTGTGTTTTAATGAACAAAATAACTACTTTTACTTTTAACCAATTCTGGAATCGAATACTTGGTCAGGAATCGGATACTTGTTATAAAATTTAAATTTCGACTCCTCTGTAATGATTTCAATGTGACTTTAAACCATTCAAGCACGAGACGACTTGTGCGCTGTTTTCAGTGCAGCACACACATCCAAATCGCACACAGAAAAAGGGATTTTAATGTGATTTTAAAACATTCAAGCGCGAGAAGACTCATTTTCTGTGCTTCACACACATCCAAAGCTCACTCGCAGAATTTTTTTTAAACCATTCAAGCTGGAGGTGACCTGCGTGCTGTTTTCTGTACTGCACACACCCAAAACGTGTGTAGATATAATAAAAATTGATTTTAATTCGATTTTAAACCATTCAAGCACAAGACGACTCACGCGCTGTTTTCAGTGCTGCAGGCATGTGTAACTACCGGTATATTGCAACTCTTAACACATGTATTTTTTTAACTTGGTAATATATGTTTATTTAAAGATGTAATGGTAAAATCAAAGTCTGGACCTTTTATAACATTTTATTTTTACAAACATTATTTGAAATATTAAAGTATACAATTTACTCACATTTAACGTTATTTTATGTATATAAAATGAATCCATTTAATTTGATGCAGACACCAAAATGGTGATGTCTTGTCTTTGACCCATGTATGTGTGTGCGTAGATTCTCCACAAGATAATTTCACTAACGCATAGGGTTTAAAAGACAGACAGAGAGAAAAAGCACAAGTTGTTTGTCTTGGGTTTGCTGTGTGGTCCGTGTTTGGCTCTTTTGATGTGCAGTGTAAATGCGCTCATTTATCCGCCCCTTTGATTGAGCCGCGGTGTCATTGAGCGCAGCAAGAGCCCTGAGTAGTAATTATAGCTAATGAGACACAGGTAGTCTGCCTAACACTTAACACTCCTATAAATAAGTCTTTGGCAGTCCATGTGTGTGTTTTTTTTTAGCTGTGGCGAACCTTTCTGCGCTTGTGTGTAGGGAGGTAGTGTGCAACAGAGTTTATTTAACTGCCGTTTGGAGGAATGGATGAATGAATGGGTGAAGGGAGGGAGGGATGGTGTAAGATAATCTGTAGCTTACCACCTAGGAAGTGTCCTGCAATCCTGGCTGTCAGATGCCGCCAGACCTGGTTTGAGCGGCCCTTCGCCCTTAAGCACACATTTTAATGTTTGAGAGGAAAAGACAGGAATGGAACTTCCATTTTCAAGATTGCTGTACTGTAATTGTCATGTAGTGCATGTCCATGTTGACATTTGAGCAAGTACGTTTTTATTCTGATTCCTTTATGCTGGTTGAATATTTTTCCTACTCATTTGCTGCCTCATGAATGCATGCAACTGTTTTTTTCCCCTCAGATTGACGTGACCCGACCTTGCTGGCCCACCGCTCAGTTTGACACAACCCTCCCTCCCTAAGCTCTATGGCCCTCGGGTATGTCTGCTACACCTTTTCTTCTGGTTTTGTGTCTACCACTGTATATTTTGTAGAGATGCACCGATTACAATTTTCTAGGCCGATTCCGATGTTTCATTGAGTTTGAGCTGCCGATACCGATTTTTGCCGATTCTGATTTAATTTTTTCTAACCACTTTACAGCACACACAAATATTTATTTTCTATATTTATTTTTTTATAAAACACCATATACTTTTACCCAAACTAAAGAATAAGAACAAGTTTAAATGGGTACATTTTCTATAAATATTTTTGAGTCTTTCTTTTCTGACATAGCCTACTCCAGTTCTTCTTAAAACACTAGACAGGCAAATTCTGTGCAGTTTGGGCATTTTTTGTGTGAAATCATATATATTTTGTCCATCGAAAGTGTGCTTTCACTTTAATTGAGCGTGAGCAGTGCAGCAAAAATAGACTCGGCACCAAAACCCGCGCTTCACTGCTGCTCACGCGACGATCCTGCTTGACGCTCAAGCGCTGCTCCTGCTCCTGGTGTGAACGCACTCATTGATTAACATGCACGCCAAAAAAAATACGTGCCGCTCACGCTTGCGGTGTGAAACGGCCATAAGGTTTCCTACATGTGCAAGGTTTCCTACATGTGCTTTCCGTGTGCACGTGATGCTGATGTTGCGCGATGTTAATCATGTGGCGCCCGAGTGCATTTGACCAGCATAAAATCGGCATATGTCAGACTGACTGGCCGGTCGCCGGTCATGGTCAATCACATGAAAATCGGCCAATTCCGGTCACCAGCCGATCAATCGGTGCATCTCTAATATTTTGTGCTATTAACTTGGTCTTTCACAATAATTCTAAAACTTTAAATAAGATTAAACCTCAATATCTCATAACTTATGTCAAAGTACATGATTCAACGGCAGCGTTTGAAACAGGATATGCGGATGGTTACATGCTTGGAGTTTTTGCAGTCTGAATAATAAAAGCATGCTAGCCACAGTGCAAATGTTTCTGCAGTCATCATTAGTCAAATGTGAGTTATTGGCTCGAGAACTGGTTGTCATAGCTTGGAGGTTGAGGTTTGGGTTCCTTGACATAAACTTGGTTCGCAGGTTTGACCCCAGGTAGTGAAAACCCATGGGCTGGAGTTAAGAAAATCCTTCTTTAGCATTTTATCATTGAGCCCTTCTGTAAGGCCAGGGAACTGTCCATGTAGTCGGGCGAATGCAAGTTTTAATAAATGGTTAAATGTCAAGTAACCAGTTCAATGTCTGTTCATACCAAGATGAGAGTTCTGTGCGAAAATTGGTGCGATAACATTTTAATTAGACTTAACAGCTGTTAATGCATCTGCTCAGACTGACACAAACATTCACTACTGTTAATGCAACAGAATTTAAACTAAGTGTGTTGAACTAGGTGTTCTAATCTCGATTACATTGCACTGAGATTTACGCTTTTGGTCACATACGCAGAATGCTGCTGTTACATAAACCTACGTCTTGGTGGCGCTGAAACAGTAAATGGCAGAGGAAGATTCTGGAACTGACTCTTTTGTCTCTGTGCTTGGTTTGATAAACACCTTAACGAATACAAAAAAAGTTTGAAAACATAAATCGGGGCTGCTGTTTGACTGTTGTGTACCGGTGTAACAGGAGTATACATTTTTAATCAGCGAGTGAATTTGCATTTTTATTTAGTAGCATCTATAGGGCTGCCCTTAATAGTCAACTAGGCTAATCGTTATTCGACTAGAAGAGACTTAGTCGACCAATTATTTTATTAGTCGGTTTGTCGAAGAAGAAAAAAAACACTAGTCCGTGAGAGACAGATTGTTAACCCCGTTAATAACGGTCCTTGTGGTAATTCTAGTATGTGCAGGAAAACATCAACCTCAAATATGGCTTATCATTTTAAACATGTTAGTAGTAGCAACTTACATGGCTTCTGGCTTTAATAGTAACCTATATAAATGGGCGCTATTATTAGGCGCATATTCAATTGATTGTGTGGACTGCGGAGTGTGGAAGTTATTAGTGCTCTTACTCACTCACTCTGTCATTTTTGGTCTTACTCAGTGTGAACTTTCCTCACAGACATGAGAAATACATCTATCGAAAGCTTGAAATTTCTATTTCAAATGAACCGATTCAAATGGAAAACAAATATTCTCAGTCAGATTATGTTATGGAATGTGCAAATAGGTGCGTGCACTACTGCGGAGATGACGAGTCCGCATCGTCAACTTCATCACTGCAACCGAAACACTAGTTTATCTATAAATGATTAAAATCCTGTTTTTTCACAACACATGCATAATCATTACTTTTGCCGGTGCGCTGTGGCAAGCGTTGATTATGGATTGTAGATTAGGCTATGTATAGGCAATTAAAGGCTCATTGTTATGATTTGGCTTATTAATATACACGTGCTGTTTGAAATATGTAATTGCTCCACCCAACGGAATTGCAAAAATTATGTTTGATTTTTAGCAGTCTATCATTGGTTGGACAAACAGATAGTCCCGCCTCCAAACTCACATCTGTGGTTGAGTCAATGTTGCTTTTTTATCAGGTTGCTCAAGCAAACAGAACAATGGCGGAATTTCGAATAGCATACTTGTTGCTATTATATAATTTTGATTTCAACATTTTAATGATGCTACACAGGCCAAATGTTTACACATTTGGGGGAAATCAACCTATAAAAATGGCGTATTCGCTGTTGAGAATACCAGATTAGTATTATTTAAAAGGCAGTTTGTTTTCAAGCATATGTCACTGGATGCCCCTGTAAGATACGGAAACTAGAGAGAGTTCTCATCAGTGTCGAAACTGTGTGGGATGTTTCTCTAACAGATTAGCCCCGAGTCAGCCAGTGAGGTGAATGAGGTGAGTTTGTTTAGCAATGAGTAAAGACCTATTTAGAAACACTGTGTGTGAGAGAACAGTGAGTAACAGCTTCCTGTCAGTTGGTCATCTGTTGAACATGAGAAAGACTGATGCTGGACAACTGTCAATCATGTGCTTCTAAGATGTCTGTGTTGTATTTGGATGCACAGAGTTGTTCTACATGCGGTTTACTGGCTTGCAGTGTTTCCCCTACCATTGTTTTTTTTGGGGGGGGGGGGGGCTATAGTATCACATATTATAGACTACTGAGTGTGAATATTAAACCACAAAAAGACTGTTCAAATACAAATCCTGCATGCTCTTTGTGAATGAATGGTGGACATGACGCGGTTTCATTTACCCCTATTAAAAATAGGCTAACGATTGCGTCGTAACCACGCCGCGACTCTCTGTCGCACAGTAGAGAAAGTACTGTATAGACAAAAGTTGCTCCTGCTGCTAGCTCATGGACAGCTCCTACTCATGCTCTCCGTCTGTGCAAGATTCGGAAGGGAATGATTCAGATTTCTCTTGGCACAGCCACTAGAAGACTTACAGCTGTCAGACAGGTTGCTCACGTCACATCTACGTCGTCAAGCTCAGTTTGAGCCTGCGCAGTTCGCTTCACTGGTCTCTGTCGAAGTCTATGGGGTCGCTGTGTCCATTTCTTTGGTATTTGTTTATGACATTTAACCGCTTCATTTGAGGAAAGCTATTGTTAAGTCAAACTCACAGAAACTAAAAGGTCTTCACGGCAACCCGTCAAAATAAACGTTCGGTTTACTTGACAGAAATATATTAATGTTGTACAGTAGAATTTAGATATGTCTCAATGTAATAATAATACTAACACTAATACAAATAAATTATCATCAAATTTTTTTTTTTTTTTAGGGAATAATCAATTTTACTTCCATGTTTTTAATTTTAACAGTAAAGTTCATTGTGCAGCACGTTGTTTGACAAAAAGTTTGTTTAATTTCATATGATTAAAAGAACACAACTGAATTTGTGTGGGGGAAAAAACATTTCATAGAAATAGTTTTTTTTTTAAAGATTGTTTAAAGGGATAGTTCATTTTAAAATGAAAATTCTGTCATCATATACTCACCCTCAAGTTGTTTCAAACCTGTATGAATTTATTTCTTCTGCTGAACACAAAGGAAGATATTTTGAAGAATGTCAGTAACCAAACAGTTAACTGGTGCCATTGACTTCCATAGTATTTTTTTTTCCTACTATGAAAGTCAATGGGATCAGTTGACTTGTCAAAAAAAAAAAAAAAAAATGTATATGGCCCTAAATGTGCATCAGGTGTGTTTTGCTTTTTTATGGATTTAATTAATTTATGAAGCCTCTTTAAACTTTGTCGTAACATATTGTTATATGCTATCATATTTTGTGCAGGCAATTAGCTTACTTTGTTGTAGATAGAAAATCCCAACAATATCACTGCTAAATACCTATAAATATTGTGACCCTAACCTACCACGTGTCTGTAACACGCCCGCTCTGCGACACTAGTAGTTTCGGGGAGTCTACCACACCCCCTTAAAAAAATCCTATGGGAAACCCTGGGCTTGAAGTTCAGTTAATCCACTGTAAATCACTTTCGGGTTAAGGGGATATACCGGTCTAACAAGTTCGATCCTTGACCTCTTATATGTGTTTCTCACATTCTTGACTGATGACGGCTCAGGCCCCTCAGAAAAAAACCCTAAATGTCAATCAACACCTAAACCAATAACAGAGCAGCAGGTGATCAAGAAGAGATGGAGGGGTGTAATAAAACACAAACGGAAAGAATTGTTAGATAACATTTTGTGGCTGAAAACGGCATCCTGTGCAAGACAGGAAACATGAATCAGGAACAATCTGCAATGACACCGTTTTGAGCAAAAGCCTATTTCCTAAGAAAAGAGATTTTAAGCAGAGATGCGTGTTCATACAATAGCAGGACTTGTGGTGCCTTGCTGATGTAGATCGTAGATCACCGCATCGTCACATTGGTCAAAAACCGATCCTGAACCAATTGTTATCTAAAGAGACGCTCAGCGTTGCCTCTCTCTGACGTTAAAGCACTGATTCAGGAACAGTTTCGTCTTCAGTTTACTGTGAAAGCTGGTTTTCCTGTTTTGCCCATGTAGGTCTTTGTGTTGCTGTATCAGAGCCTTGTTGAGCATTGTTCATGCTGTTTCCCCTCTGACATTCCTGCGCTGATTTGAATCTGCAGGCCTCTCTCTTTCTTTCTTTCTTTCTCTCTCTCTTTTGTTTTCCCTCTCCAGCATGCTCGCCTGGACTGCAGGCCCCTTAGGGCTGGGCACAGGCACATGGGTGCACTGAGATAGCCATCGGTGCTGACCTGAGCCCCTGACCGTGAACTTCACTGTGGACACCATTTTCTTATTTAAAGGGATTTTCACCAAAAAATTCAAATTCTCTGAAAATGAAAATGCCTTTACAGATGTATTTGACTTTTCTTCTTCTTCTGTGGAACACAAACAGAAAAAATAATCCATCTCTGGTTGATGCTTCAATAACAATTAGAGCTGTGGAATATCATAATTTTTACGATGCGTCACGATGCTGATATTAATTATTCTGCATCGATGCATAAAAATAAAATAATAAATTTTGTAAAAATGTAATAGGCCTTTACATGTGTGTTTTGTTAAAGTGGTGTTTTATTTTAAATAAGGTAGGCTACTCTTATTATATATTAATTGAGAAGGAAGGAAGCAAAGCACTTGCGTCTGATTCGGTTTCGTTTTTTGGGGAACATGATTGAATGTGAAAATAAAGTGCAAGATGTGCATGATGTTCTGCGTGATAAGCCACGAAAAAGATCTCAATGCGTTACTCACTCTGACACTCACCCAAAGCTTACACACAGACAGCCACGTCTCTCAGACAGCATGCAACCCTGAATCCAGATCTCTTATTGCTCTTAAATGCTCAAATACACACACAATTATTTCAAAATATCTGTCTTGGTGAGTATTGATGTAAACATAGTCGGTTATGCCTGAAGTAAACGGTTGAGGGGGCTAATCTGATGATGTGTAACATTGTTAGATCCGTACATTAGGTCTTATTATAATAAACCTGCTGCTGTGTTTCACTAACGTTAATCAAACACCAAAAGAAAGGAGGTAATCACTCACTGCTCTTGACTGAAAACATTTTTTTTTTTTTTTTTTTACGTTTGATTTGTTCTATTTAACAGAAGCATTCAGGTAAGAAATAATACAAAAATTGATGTAAAAAAGTAAAGCAATGTTAATTTAATTGGTTACTTTTATTGTATTTGTTCTACTGTTTGTTTTTTGCATCTTCATATTTTTGTAGAACAAAGATAAAATAACAAAACTAACTATATTGTGATTTATAGAAATTATTATTAAAAGAATTAGAAAACAAGATGAATCGTGATGCATCGTGAATCGTTTTATAATAGAATTTTTACCCTCCTGAATCGTGATCTAATCGACCTCTATACATGTAATAACCACCACCTTGACAGGATTGAAAACGTGGAAAATAATGAGCTTCCAGATGTGGCAGACAAGCTGTGTGCATGTCACACAATGATTCCGATTGAAAGCGTCAGCACATGTAAACACCAGATCGGTTTAGATAACATCCCATGTAAACAGTCAACCGGAATCCGTCAATCAGAACGATCTCAATCAGAATAGCAAAAAAGTGTGCATGTAAACGGGGCTATAGGCCTAGTGGATTAACTGATCGTAGTTGATCCGTGATTGGGACGGACCAGGCTTCACGGTTTGGCACGCATGTGATTCGTGGATTAATTGCAAAATGTTAAAACATCATAGTGAAAGTTTATCATTTGCACGGGTTTTGTCTTGCTAATTTACTCATTAAAGATATTTTAAACCATTCCAATGCAAGACTAGGCAAAAAGAATTGAATTCGATACTCGTGCGCTGTTATCTGTGCACATAGACAGGACACATAAAATTGTCAAAATACCCGTCTCAGCAAGTATTCTCATAAACACAGTGGGTTATGTTTTCTTGATCAGATTGGGGTCACCAGCACATGCTGACTTCAGATCATCTATTGATAGGTGACCCACATTCCTCCATTTATATTTTCCTCTCTCTGACTTAGTGTCTCCTATTGTCTTCTCTGGCCCTGTCCCAAAAGGTGCCATCGGCCCTTACAGTCCTCCTCAGAGTTGACACTATGCTGCATGGACATTTGTGTAATTATGGGTACACTGTCAATTCTATCAAATTCCGTTTAATAAAAAAAAGTTTGGAAACCGATTGCCTTATTTTTTCATAGCAAACTTAAAGGGATTATTGCAGTGAAGTAATCGGCTAAAAGCACAAAGCAACATTTCTTCAAGTAAAGCTAACTTGTTTTAACTAGTTGAAATTCTCAACTGTTTATTTTTGTAATAAACTGTTTTAAGTTCATCACAATATTAAAACTAGGCCTATGCTTCTAAACCATCTGTCCATGTTTTTGTATAAGACTCATACATTTACAGGCCTGGTTAAACAGCATTTGACTACATTTACAACATTAATAACTGTACGTACTGGTGGAACTGTAAAAAAATAGACATCCACGACAGTTCTTCCCTCTAGAATGATACAACTGGAAATGTTCTAAAGAATTCTAGAATGAATGCGCTAAATAAAAAAAATGACACTTACAATTCCTTGTGCTTGATTTATGTTGACGACCAGTAATCTGCTTCAAATTGCATCATGATTCATCTTTTGCATCTCTTTGTGCTTGAACAAACACATACACACAAAATTGTCAAAATACCTGTCTAGGCAAGTATTCTCATAAACACAGTGGGTTATGTCTTTAGTCAATGTAAAGAGTTGAGAATGAAATCAAATGTGCCATTATATTGGATCCGTGTATTCGGTCTTAAAGTGACAGCAGCCTATTAATACCTGCTCCTGTCTATGCCATTAATGTTAATGAAACAACAATACACTGCTTAAAACAAAGATGAATCTATATTCTATATTTCATAATATTATATTTTATACACTGAACACTATAGTGTTCTATAGTGTTATTTTACATTTCATTATTACATTTCTGTACTGTTAGACCTTACTTTATCTGTAACTTTGTTTTATTGTATTTAGGCTTGTAATTAGTATATTTGTTATTTTTTACTGAATGTTCACTTGTCTTTAATAATGTTTGAACTTTATTAGTTTATTGGCATCTGCCTGGCACCATTTGGGACTGGGTCTTCCTCACTATATCATCACTGTAAATGTAGGCGACTGTTTGAACTTGTTTTTATTTAACTTTTTAATGGACACATAGACCTTTGGCATGTTGTATCATTCAAAAGCAACCTTGAGTTTAGTTCAGTGTTGGGGTGAAAGGTCCTGCTTTGTGTTGTTTCACTATCAAGTCTGGCAGCGTTTTAGGGTCAACTGATATGCGTTATGTGTCTGTAAAGTTATGAACTCACTCGTTCCTTCAGAAAACACCTCCCTGTCACAGAGAAATCTGATTCTCCCACATCACAGTGTGGCTGTGTGTTCAAATGCTTGGTTTATGTCATGTTGTCTACTCTTTGCTTCTTATAGACCTAATTGTGTGTTTCGTACTAGCACTATTTCGTGTCTACTCCGGTCTCAGGCAATGTGTAAATGTATGCATCACAGATTTTTTAATTTTTCAAAGTCATGAAGATTTTTATCAGACTTTTGTTTAACATCCTTTCACATTTTTGCTGTTAGTATTATGTTTAAAATCATTCTTTGGTGGATGACATTTTACACATACAATGGCTTTTTAAGACTTATTTCATAGCTAGCATTTTATGCAACTAATTTAAATACACACAATTGAATAATTGTATAGCTTGATGGGAGATTATGTGCAATAAGAATATTTTGTGCACATTTTATTTTAGATTTTTGGTAATTTCATCTCAAAACATCTAATATTTCAACCTTGGTAAAAGTTATATAATTAATTAAAAATATTGAAATAGTTTGAGTATTTCACTCTTTTTTTAGATTATCATTGTTTTTAAAATGTTATGATAGATTGTTATATTTTAAGATTCATATTAAGATTTATATTTTAAAAATAGGCCCCTGTGAGATTAAAGTACCCATAGATAAAGAAACATATATTTGTGAAAATCTTACAGTCTTTGGTTTTTATTTTGTGCTTTATAGAGACAGTGTTTCTTGTGATCCATCCATAAACATTGCACGTGTGTATTATATAGGCTAGGCCTATATTATATAAGTGTTTTTTTTGTGGCACCCTGCCCTGGGGTTTGCCAGTATTACTTTTGGCTACCCCTAGAGGGCAGACTTGTAAAGAGATTTACACACACACACACACACACACACACACACACACACACACACACACCGACCTCAGTTTAAACTTATTCTTCTCATTCTACTTAAAGCTTATGTAACACTATTCATTTGTTGGTCACTAAATATTAAAGGGTGTTTTTGTCAGAAATGGGTAACACATTTGTAGCACTAACATAAAGGGATTAAGATTTTTTTTTGGCCCACTAATAACAATCTATGCACATTTGTTTTGTCTGCTCGCACATTAAGGAACTGAAACATTACATGGTTTTCTTGACATGTTCACACGGAGCTAAAGGGTGTGAACACTTCCTGTGAATCATTTGTGCACACTTTTTTTGTTGTCTGTGAGCAATGAGTCTTATGAACGAATGAGGTATTAGGCCACAGTAGAAACAGAGAACTTTCTGTATGGTGCTGAGGTCATTTCCTCCTCCTGGAGCTCTACTCTACCCTCCAGGTGGCGCTGTAGATGTTTTGCATTTTGAAAGAAACTGTTTATTTTGACTAGGGCTAAATTGTCCTTCACATGTATGATATAATATAATGCAAGCTTTTACAGTTTGAACCAAATACAATATTTTATAAATGTGCTACCATTCAAATGTTCATTTAAAAAAAATGTTTTTTGAAAAAAGTATCATGCTGACCAAGGCTGCATTTATTTGATCAAAAATACATTAAAAACAATATTATTATGAAATATTATTATTTAAAATAACTGTTCAAATGTTTCAAGATGGTGATCTGTGTGTTATTATCTAATAACGTCACTTTGGAAAGGGTTATAATTGTGAAAGTTATTCAAACTATTGTTATTTTTGCATATCCGTGATCTCCCACAACTCCATGCTCTTCCAAAGAGTCTGTTATGTCAGTGGTGCTGTCAGTGTATTGAAGACACAGTAAGAGTTAGTGTCATTATTATGACGTCCATTTTCAGCAAGAGCAGCCTGCTCATTTGAATGTTACAATGAGTCAGCGCAAAGGCCTGCCATATGCAAAATGCCTCCCAACAAGAACATTTCCATTGGATAAATGTAAAGTGTCCTGAGTAATATCAGTCAAGTAGAAAACATCTGTATCTTGTATCTTAAATTGCTCTCTTGTATCACTGCATACATTTTCCAGTATGCACTTTATTTGTCCAAATAGTCTTTATATAAGCATGTTTGTGTTGTTAATTAAAGTGAAGTTAGATACACGTGTATTAACAAGCAGTCAAGCAGATCAAACATATCACATTAAACGAATTCACCCGCTGCCCTGCTGCAAACTGGAAGTGAAACCAGCAGTCAGTGTGCGTGGGTGTTTGACAGCATGACTTCTGAGCTATTTTTTTATCCTTTTGTTTAGGGGAAATTTGTAAGGGAAGTTATAGATAGTGTGTTTGTGTGTTCGAGGGGGGGTGTGAAGAGCAGCTCTAGTTTAAACCCTGATAAAAAACTTATCAGAGCGCAGCAGCACGCTGAAGAGGCCATGCCTTCTCACTTTTCGTTATGCACTCCCTCACAATCACAGACGTATGGGTCTTCCTCCCTTCCTTCAGAAAGGAGAAACATCAGGGCGTGGTTGGTAGCAGCTGTGTTTTGATTGGCCGCTCTCCCAGGCATACGTTATATCCCATTGGACACGTCCTGGCTCCGCCCAGATTATGCACTCTAGCTGAAATGCTCCGCCTACTGTCATCACATCAAAGTGTTCAGTTCATCCTGCATGAACAGACAGGTAGTAAGGTTGGTCTCTTGCTGTGTAAAAGCTCAAGTGAACTTTGGGTTTCGTTTTTGGGAAGTGCTCACAGCTGGCCTGTGGCATGTGGAATACGGGCAGGTTGAAGAACACAGCGGCTGGATCTACAGGTGCTCGCTTGTACCTCATTCCAGCTTTTGTCGTCTTGGATCTACCACCAACAGCTTCTGCATTACGACAACAGATCATATGCACTTCGTCTGGGTTGTTGTGTATATAGACACTTCTAGTTTAAACTGACAAGACAAAGAGGAACCTGCAGTGAAGTCAGAGTTTGACGAGCTGTGGTTTTTTGCCTGGGTGGAGACATTCTGCAGTTGTCTGTCCAGTCACAGACGGCCTGATTCTCAGAGGTGATGGTGGGTGGCAGGGCCGTCACTGTGCACCCGCACAGGCGCCTGGAGTGAAAGTGTCACAGTGCAAACATGGAATTCCTCAAGAGCCTCGTTCCCACGGTCATCTCCGGGGACGGCGGGCTGCAGGCAACGGACACGGGGGGAGTGTGGCCGAGGGAGACCGGCCCTCGCTTGCTGAGGATGAAACGGCTGGTCTCGCAGACCAATGAAGAGGAGCAAGACGGATCCAGTCCAACCAGCCGACCGGCTGTCCGTCTTCAACGGCATCGTGCCAAAGGTACCAACAAGAAAGATGAAGGGATGGGTATTCAAACATGATTTTAACTCTAGTAAAGAGAGGACTGTTTGATTAGGAGGCGTGTGTGTGCGAGGTGTGTGTGTTTGCACTTTTTGTTTACAGTTGGACTCTGATATAAGATTAATCGCAAGACAAGAGAGAACAAGCAAATACTTTGTGTAACCGAAACATTTGCAAAGTCTAAAGTTGCTCATAGAGTAGTCTAAAGTGAGAATTATTCAAATATAAAAGTTATTACAAAATCAGAAATCTAATAGGATCAGAACCATTTTAAACATTACAAATGCATAAGCATGTTGTACCCTTGATCTCCCAATCATTCTGTCTTTCATTTTTTGCATTCATATTGATCTGAAGCAGGGAGCTCTGGGTAATTTAGTGTTTAGATTTCATCACTGAATTATTTTATAATTTCATCACACTGACTTTATTGGCACTAAAACAGGGTGGCAAGCAATAAGAAATGTTTGAGCACCAAAGCAGCATATTAGAATGATGGCAAAGCTGAATTTGTAGTGTCACATGATACTACAGACATCAGAGAAATAAAAAACACTTTTTAAAAATATGTATTCAAATAGAAAAGTTATTTTAAATTTTAATAATATTTCACAATGTTACTGTTTTTACTATGTTTAATCAATTAAATGCAACCTTGGTGAGCATATTTCAAAAACGTAAAAAATCGCACTGACCCCAATCTTTTAAACAGTAGTGCATGTTGACAAAGAAAGAAAAAAACAACTGAAAGGAATAGAACACCAGTAAACTGAAGCATTCTATATGACGCGGGAAATCGATGCATCGCGATGCGAACGTGGACGATTCCGAATCGATTCACAAATGTCAAAAATCGATTTACAAAAAATAAAAAAATAAAAATAATATTTTTATTTTTCTAATAACGTAATATTGACGGAACGCAAAAGGCGGAACTCTGAAACGCTGACGTGCACTGCCCGCCCGGACAGTTTGTGGCGTGCGCATAACAGAGACGCGCACATATAAGACGCATGATGGCTGAGCGCGAAATTCGAACGGCACCTTCTTCGATAAAAGCTAACGTATGGGAAATTGGCAATTTCATTGTGACCTGTTTTTTTTTTTTTTATGAGACCTGCTTTCTGTATTGTTTAGTTTTCACATCAATATGCTGTAATCCGATCTGTTATACGTACGGTATGCTGCCCTCCACAGTCACAGTGTGTACGAGTGCAATGGCAGTCACAAAAAGTTACATTTTGACTGTGCTCTCTGCAGATGTTCATTCACTATTTTGTATAAACTGTTTTTGATTGTGGTATACAGCAAACATTTCAAGTCATAACACTTTATTATTTAGTTGTGTATAAGAGCGGCTTTATATGTTACTAATTATTCAGAATATGCATAAGTCCACAAGCATTATTTTTGTATGAAAGCTGCTGGTACATAATTCTATATTTTTGTATGAAAGCGGTTTGTGATTTTGCTACAGCAAAATGTTTATTTATTTTTTGTCTGAAGGATTATGTTGCTCATTGCAAATAACAGGAGGATGTTGGTTAGAAGTCTATTATTAGCCTAAATGCTAGAGATTCAGAATATGTTGAAGTTTGTATTCATTGACTACAAGTATGCTGCTAATTCAGGCACACATTTATTTTCCTGTTGTTCTTTGCAATGTTGGGACATATGCTGGCAAATGTAACCTTACAGTTGACTTGCCAAATCACTTCCATTTGTTTTATTAATAAAATGAATGTAGGAAGAATTGGAAGTAAATTATTTATGGGTCATCATAAATACTTTGCTTTAAAAGTACCAAATAGTCATTAAAAAAAAAACGATGCATCGATAATCGTTACCCTCTGAATCTAATCTAGATTCCCACCCCTACGTCGGCGTTGCATTTGAGCTGAAACTGAAAAGTGAATGAACACCGGTAAACTGAAGCGTTTTGCTAGCAGGTTAATAAACTCAACCACACGCATCCTAAATGACATTAATATATACAACATAAAAGTAATATTATTCTTTAAATTTCAAAGCTTTCAAATCTATAGTTTCACTTTATTTCGCTGGTCTGGATGGCATGTTGTCCTAATGCTAACCAATTATACCTCAGGTATCGCCCAAAATGCAGCAATAAACAAAATAAATGTATTTTTTAAAGTCACAGCGATCATAATTTTCATTACCGATCGTTGCTGTCACATCAAAATTGACCTTTGAAGTGCCAAGGGTCTTGTTATAAATGATTCATTGTTGCAATGCATACTATTCCAAAGTTTTCATCAAAATTCTCACCAACCATATGTCATATATAGACCACTTTTCATGATCCTTTCATCTACTCAAATCCCAATGGAGAAAGTCACACCCTATCTTTTTTCCAGTCCCGTATCCTGTTTAATTTGGAAATCTATCAGATTGTTTTATTTTGACATTTTGAACTATGTAGACAGATTTACTAAACGAGAAATCAAGGTTGACCCTAGACTGGGCCTGTGTGAAAGGGAAGTTGTTCCTTCTGTGAAGATAGACTAATGGTTAAGTTGCCCTACGGTGCTGCATTTAATCAGGGAAGACAGTGTTTGTTTATGTGCTTATGACTTGGCTGCAGGAAGCAGATGGATGCATTTGTGACCATAAATGTTTTGAAACACGCTACAGGGTTATATGAGGATACATGAGGATCTTTGTGTCATTCATGGCTGATCCAGCTACTACGACCACTCTTCTTGGTATGTCAGCTCCTTGGTTACAGGAAAACATTGTGGGGAGTGTGAAGTTGCATCACTCCATGTGACTCTGCATTCAAAATGCAAATTGACCACCACGCATTCAAATATGGTGGAAAACACCAGTTCAAACTGGACCAAAATAGTTTTTTCTTTTCTGAATCCTTCGAAGGCTGAGATTCTCTTAGTGTGTATAAATGAAAATACACTCTGTGTGTGTGTGTTAGTGGGTGTTTACATTGCAACCAAACCACACCTTGCTCTCCACAAATTGATGAGTCTTGCGTGTTCAGGTGAGGATTTGGGTTATGTACCAGCCAGGACATGTTCATGTTCTTGAGTTCCCTATACAAGTAAATAGAGCTGCAACTCAGTATCACATAATCTGTTGAATTAATATTTAAATTAATATCATCTTGCTTGCCGTCAAAAAATATACGAAAATAAGTATATATATTATATTTCCGTTCATATGTCTGGTGTTGGTAGGATGTCTCTTATCATCAGAGCATCTATTTGATAAAAAATACAAGAACACTGAAGTATCATAAAATTTGTTTAACAACTGTTCTCTACTTTAATATATTGTAAAGTGTTATTTATTCCTGTGATGTCAAAGCAGCCATTACTCCAGTCTTCATGCTGATTTGCTGCTCAAGAATCTTTTTTAATTATAAATGTTGAAATAATGTTGTGCTGCTAATTTTTTTGTTGAAACTGCGATACATTTTCTGATGAATTGAATTTTTTAAAGAACAGCATTTATTTGAAATCTGAATTCTTATAAAGTATAGAATAATTATAAATGTCTTTATTGTCATTTTTGATCAATTTAATGCATCCTTGCAGGATAAAAGTTTTAATTTCTAAAAAAAAAAAAAGCTTACTGACCCCAAACTTTAACGGTATGATGTACTGTACATTGTCTGCAAAAGTGTTTTTTAAAATGTACAATTTACAGTAATTTAAAATGGAAACAAATGAATGCAACAGTACCAGTTAAAATAACTAAACCATATATTTTTCACTAGTCTCTTTTTTTTTTATTGTAAATAAACAAATGTTCTATAAATACATAATTAACTTGCGTTTAGGATTTAATGTTTCATTTTGGTGATTTTAAACTTAAATTGGATGTTTAACAATGATTATTGGTTTAATCATAATACACTCCCTTTCTATGGCTCTGCATTTGATTGACTGGCACACGCAGGATGATCACTTGCTGTCAGGATGAGTTATCCCCAACTAATAATAGATTTACAAAGAATCAACCATATACCCTAAAGCTGTAGAGGACTATTATTTCTCATTAATTACTTTGATTTTTTTCTGAATGGATATTGAATGAGTAAGCATTACCGTTTATACTTCTTTGGTTTAGCAGGAAGATTTTTCTGTTTTGTTGGGTAGTGCCCGTCCCCAGCTCAACCTGTTTCTTCACCTGTAAGGCAGCTCTACAGACACAAACACACCTGCTCTGTTCACTGCTGCCGCTAATATTATAGGTGTTTTGATGGTGGTTCTGTTTATTGTGTTTCTGCTCTGGATGTTGCTGCATGCACACAAGCCGTATGCAGGAAGAGGAAGGATATGGTGACTCTGCAGTGTGTTATTTGTCTAATATTGGTCCTCAAGGGCATCTTGGAGTCAGTGATCACACTCAAACAGACACAGTAGTGCTTCAGCCTCTCTCTCTCTCTCTCTCTCTCTCTCTCTCTCTCTCTCTCTCTCTCTCTCTCTCTCTCTCTCTCTCTCTCTCTCTCTCTCTCTCTCTCTCTCTCTCTCTCTCTCTCTCTCTCTCTCTCTCTCTCTCTCTCTCTCTCTCTCTCTCTCTCACACATATATACACGTACACATATATCTCTCTATCAACACAGTCATGTGATCAGACTTCACTTCATTAAGCTGCAATATTAGTTTATCTTGGAAAAATGAGTGCTCTTGTGCATGTGGCGTTTTCTTTCAGACAGGACTGGATGAGCGGAAATGCGAGTTAAAAACAGGCCACACAACAATTCATAATGTTAAACAGGGTAGTTGACAAATCTGACAAAATATAAATGGTTAATTAGCAATGAATTGTATTTATCTCCCTCCTTTCTTTTTCTCTTTAACTCTTTGCACTCCTTTTTGCTTGTTTGCTCTTCATTCATTCTGTTTCTTTGTTTTATTTGTTTGTTCATTGCTTTGCACTGCTTTGTCTTTAATTTTCATTTAACTTTTCCTTTATATTGTTCTTTCGCTTTAGTTGAACTTTTTCATTTTCTCGTGTTTCTTGTCACATTTGTTTGCTTTCTCTTTTGCTCATATTGTTCGTTGCTTCTCTCTTTCATTCTATTGCAGTTTTCATTCGTTCATTCACTCTTTAACTCTAATTTTTTGTTCACTCTTTTACTCCTTTTATTTACCCTTTCAATCGATCCCTCATCAATCTTTTTTTTTTTTTTTTTTTTGCTTTATTTTGTTTGCAAGTTCATTTTCTGCTAGGGATGCTCCGATTGATCGGCCGCTGGCCGATTTCTAGATCTAGTGCTTGAAGTTTAGCGCTCAAGTGTTGATGGTGAGCGACTATTTAGTACAGACGCATATATTTTGGATAAAAAGAGGAATAGAGTGTCCCAAAATGCAGAAAAGCTTGAATTTATAAAGAGAATCCTGCCTTACCTACTAAAGTAGGACGTAGGAAGGAAGGACACAAACCGATCATGATGACAAAAAAATCAATAATCGGTATCAGCTGCAGAAAATCTCATGCATCCCTATTTGCTGCTTTATTTCTTCTTTTCCATCTCGCATTCTATTTTACGTCTAACTTTTTCATTTTGATTGTTCATTTTTTTTATTTCGTTTCACATTTTTGTTTGATTTCTCTTATGCTCCCTTTCATTTGGTTGTTCAAGCTTTCGCTGCCTTCTGTTTGTTCACACTTCCCTTCTTTCATATGCTCCCCTTTCACTCCTTTGTTCTTTTGCTTGCTTTCGTTTGTTTAATCATTGCTGCTGCTTTCTTTAATTTTCTTGTTTTACTTTTGCTTATTCCATCCTTCATTTGTTCCTACTTTCTTTTCCATTCTTTCCTTCAGACTCGTCCGTTTGGTCTCACCTGTTGTTATTTTTCCTCTTCTTCGGTCTTTCTTTTTTGCATGTCTCTCTTGTCGTCTTTTCCTTCTTCCTTTTTGTTTCTTTTGTTTTGTTCTTTCCTTCTCTCTCATGACTCAGCATTCTCGGTTTAGCCGTGTTTTGTCAGTTTTTTGGGATGGAGGGTGTTATAGAGATCTGCCGCTGATGTGTGTGAGTGTCTGCTGACTCAGAGGTGTGATCAGTGGAAATGTTAGGCTAGCACGCCCACTGTGTCCCTCTCTCTTTTACTTTCTCTCTGAACACACTGGGTTTCACCACTTTGCAATAATTTCTCTTTCTCTGCGGAGTGTGTGTTTGTTGCTTTGGTGCTGACAGGTGCGCTTGTTCTTGGCAAGGTGTGCAGTGTACTGCGGTCTCTAGCTTGCACTGCTGCTGATGGTGTTGTGATTCAGCTGAAATGTTTTCGTTTGGGAACGACTCCTGAACACCCAGCTTTGTTTTTTTATTTATTCCTCTTACTAGCTTTTAAGTTTTGAAGCTATATTAGTTTATATAGCCTATTTAAAATTATTTGAATGCAGTCGTTATAATGAATTGTTTTAATGTGTAATTATTTTAAAGGGTACTTGTAATTGCATACAGGTAAAACTCGAAAAATTAGAATATCGTGCAAAAGTTTTTAAGTATTTCAGTAATTCAACTTAAAACGTGAAACTAATGTATTATATAGACTCATTACATGCAAAGTGTGATATTTCAAGCCTTTATTTGTTATAATTTTGATGATTATGGCTTACAGCTATGAAAACCTTATCATAATATTCTAATTTTGAATTTGGGGTTTTCATAAGCTGAATGCCATAATCATCAAAATTATAACAAATAAAGGCTTGAAATATCTCACTTTGCAAGTGTCTGACCGTACATAAAGCCATAATACTAACTTTGACAACAAGGTTTTTAATAATTTAAAACCTTTTTATTTATTTCTTCTATAGTAGCAGTTGTACACTAACCTGCAATTTTCGCTGGTTTCAAAACACACCACATTTAAATTTGGTGTCTATCTGTAAATTACTCAAATGGACACCTTACAATTCATACACATTTAATTACACAATATCAGTTTAAACATTTGAACCTTGGATTGTTCCTTACAGGAATCGTATTGTTTGCCAAGGGAATCATTTCACCTCTAGTAACCCGACATAGACTTGTTAATATCTTTAACAAGGAAAAATAAGACGATAAGAAGGCGGTAGGTTCAAGTTTGTGCTGTAGCTTTCCTGCACAGCTGTCTTTCCTTTGTTGTCTGCACTTTGCATCATGGGACATGCAGTTTTACACAAGGGAGCCTGCTTTCCACTGTCCACTAAAACCTTCACAAAATTGTATAAGCTCAGATTGAATGACTGATTGTATTGATCAGTCTCTTTTTTTCCTCTTCTCTTCTTTTTTCCCTCTATCACTCACCCTCTCTCCATCTTGTTTGGCTTTCCTTTTCCCTATGCTGGGTGCTATAATTCACAGTACAGGAAATGCACTCTCACTGCGGCCTCGTGGGATTGAAGGGCCTTCACAGACTGTCTGTCTGTCAGTGTATGCCCTGCTCACTATCCAAAAGCACTTACTGTCTGTGCTCTCCTGAAACATCAGCAGTCAATCTCTGAACAGAGTGCCTGTTTTATCTTCCCATTCTGCATTAGATTTCAATGAGGATGAATTTTGCTGATCCGGAGCAGAATCTGGTTTAGATCCTGTAAATCTGGGATTGGGTTTGAGGTGATGTGTTTCTGATCTGGACCAGAATATTGTGTATCTGCATTCTGCACTAATAATCATTAAAAGATGGTGATCTCAATTTAAACATCCACGTGATCTTATTCCTAAATGACGATGATTCTGCTATATCTATTAAAACGTTGACAAATCACACTGGAACATTCAAATATGCGTTTGTGAGTTGTTATCATGTATAAGTATATATACCATGGTGATGTGTGTTACAAACATTCAATTTATAGAAGTACTGGGATAAAAGTTTGCAGTTTAGATCTAAACTGATGTCTATGGTAATGATCAAAATAGAGCAAATCACCTTTTGAAAGGAACTTGACACTTCAAATTAGGGCCGGGCGATAAACGATATCATATCGAGATTGCGCTAAAATATATGTCATAACAATTATTTTTTTCTCTAAATGGATTAATCTAACAGCCTATCACACAACAGAAATAAACGCAATAACAGCCAGTCAGTGCATGCCGCTAATAAGTGATTTCTACGTGTCTCTGTGTGAACACATGAGCTTCATCTCCAGAGCTGCATTGAGTCACTTCACAAGCTTTTCTCCTTTTCTTTTGAGAAAAACTACTGTCAAATTGGCCTACACACTGAAACTAAAATATGCGCTCCTGTATCTTAAACAGTAGAGCGTTGGCGCTTGCAACACCAAGGTCATGGGTTTGATTCCCAGGGAAAGCAAGATAAGAATGTAAATGTGTACTTTAAAATGCAATGTTAGTCGCTTTGGATAAAAGCGTCTGCCAAATGCATAAATGTAAAACTGAAAGTTCTTCATGACAAACCGTCAAAATAAAAGTTTGGTTTAACTTCGAGAAATTATTACATTAATGTATCACTACTATATAATAAAATGTACTTCTCAAAGTAATAATAATAATATTATTATTTCTAAGAAAAATCATGCAACCAAGATATGTTTTCATCCATGTTTTAAATGTATAGTTATGTTGTGCAGCATCTTATTTGACAAAAAAAAAAGCAATGTTTTGTTGAAAATTTATTGTTATATTTTCATTTGATTACATTTTAAAATAATAGAACACATATGGTATAGTTACTGTTCAACTAGAAGGGGGTTTGAGTACATTATCTAGATCATAATCTGGTTTAGTTAGGTAAACCTGGGATGGGGTTTGAGTTTGTCTTTCTGATCTGGATCAGAATCTGCTTCAGCTATTGTAAATATAAGGTTTGAAAGTGTTTCTGATCTGAATTAGAACCAGAATTGGATTAGAAACTGGTTTAGTTTGGTTTGAATTTATATGTTTATGATCTTGATCAGAAGAGTTGTGTTTGATTCTGCATGCTTTTTCTGTATATTAAAGTATTTGGGTCGCACCCTGTTGACAATAGATCAGCCTTCCTGCTGTGTTGAGCAGGATCCCACTGTTTACCCTAAACTGTGTGTTTGTTTGAGAGAGAAATGGCAGTCTTTGGCCATCATGTGATTCTGGTCTGACTTATTTGACTGGGTGTGGTGCATGCGGGAACAGCCAGTTTGCAAACCTAGCTTACACAAAAGTAAAGCAGAGATACACTGCTTTGTTAGTGCTGAGGGACAAAAACATAGTATTTGTGATGTTATTTCTTAAATGCCATGCATAATTCTTGTTGCATTGCTGTGTTCTGCCATCGTTCACCTGTTCTCAGATCAGTGCATGAGATAGACAGTGAGGTCACTTTCACATGGAGTTTTTTAAACTAACATTCCGATAATTTTTTTCCCTGACTAACAGCACAACAGATTAAAGGTCTATAAGATTGTGTGGAAATCCAAAACAAAGAACTGACGTTTCCAGGTCTTTTGCTTTCTTACTGATTATATGAAATCTTTTACTTATTCAGCCAGTATATTGGATCGGTTCTGATCAGTGAATCCATGAGCGTAACTGCATAAAATGTGTTTATGTGTGTATGTTTATATGTGAGAGTGGAAATCCTGCGCTGCAGTCACAATACGGCCTTTTGTGCCCAGTGTTTGTTTACAATGCTGCCGCCTTGCTTTGCATAACTCCAGCAGGGAGGGACAGTCAAGTGATGGAAAGAGCGGTTGAAGGAGACGGAAAAAGAGAAAGAGAGATTGTGAGTGGTGGTATCAGTGGAATCTGTTTGTGTGCACTCTTTAATCTTGTCTCGGGCATCTGGTCAGATGATGTCATGCACTAAAGTCTTTTGTGATTGGAGGTGACAGGGCTTTGGAGACGGATGACTGTTTTTTGTTTTTTGTGTTTTTTGTTTTTTTTCTTAACTGGGTATCGCCAACTACCTACATTACCTTTACACATTGTGATGTTAATACAGTTCAGTACAGCTGTACCATAATGGGGTCATGTTGTCTTTTTTCTTATCTGGGATCAATTTCAGTCTGTTTTCATGCCGGTTTTTTTTCACGGTCTTGGGAAATTCCGTTTGCAGAGTTTCTGTTTATAGATGACCTTATTCTTCATTGAACCATTCTTGACTGGATCTAATTTGCTATTCAGAGTTCGAAAAAAGATCCATGTAATATATGCATCATTTAATAATATTATTGTTGTTATAATTTCATAGGTTTGAAATATCCCCTGAATGATTCATGTGGATTTCTGCCTTTCTAGATGGTTGATTGTCGCTATAGGATTGAGTGATATAACTGAAAAAAATGTATATATTTGATGTATATCTCAATATTTCAACAAAACGGCCAAGTAGATTCAAGTTGTTTGCTGCTGTGGTATTTTAGCATTATTTATATTATACTATTATGGTATTTGTTACTATTTAAGTTAGCTTTCATTTTTATTTTTTAAATAAAAGTTTAAGTCAGTTCTTATGTGCATTTGACATTTGTAGTTTCTGTTTTTATATATTTCTATTCAGCTTTTATTTTATTTCAGTTTTAGTTATATTAGTAATTTAACTTAAACTTATTTTATTTCACTGTTATATCTTTTATGTTCACTTTATTTCGATTCATGAAAATGATTTATTATAGTTTTAGCTTAGTTATCTAAAACAATACTTGTTAGTTAACAATAACAACACTGGTTCCATGTTGTTGGAGGATAGATGTTTCACTTATCATTTTCATTTTATATCCACCAATATAACAATAATCAGTGTTGTTATGTTTATTTTGCACTAAAACATTTGAATAATAGTATTAAAAATGAACGAGGCATATTAAGGTGATGCAAAGTAATTGTTGAATCAGAGTTTTGCATTGATTCATTAGCTGGGTTTCCATCCAAACGTCTTTTATTTAGTTATTTATTTAGTCTTTTAAAAAACGAAACAAACAAATGCGTGAAGTAGGTGCGTTTCCATGAAGTTGTTTAAGCAGATGACGGTGGTATTGGTAACCTAGTAGCAAACAGTATATAAAACAAGGCACACATAGAAAATGGAGACAGGACTGCAATAAAGTTTCGATTGGGCAAGTTATAAATTTACTAGCAGTGCTGCTTGCAATCGCCAAATTGAATGCTATGCACAGAATAAAAAAATGATTTTTTGATGAGGGCACGAGCATCAAGGGTATTACGACGACGTCAAGCCCCATATATATGGGAAAGACAACATCAGTACGAGTTTTTGGAGGTTGTAGTAACCAGACATTTTACTCACAACCTTTGGCTTAAAAATTTCATTGTGTCAGAGCCAGAGGCCACATTTGAAAAGTTATGCAACAGCCGATTAGTCACGTGTGTTTGATGTCTACGTCAGAATTTATTCTGCAAATGCGTTTCCATCTCCCATTATTTGCATTAACTCTTTTCGCCTAAGTCAAAAACCATTTAGATTTCTGATGCGATACTTTAAAATGCACATAAAAACAGGGTGATTAAAACATAGCTATTGAAATTGGTCACAAAAATGTATCCCTCAACCTTTTTTTTGCTACTGAAATTTAAATCGGAGATACTAGTAAAAACCTGTCTTAGTAATTCTTTTATATTGGCACAAATCAATGAGTATATTGTGAGAATTTAGTATATCGCCCAGCTCAGGTAGCAGTGCAAAAACAAGGCAGTCAGATTTGTCCATCGTACTATGTTTTTTTTAATGCAAGATGTGTCTTTGTGAAAGTATGGTTAGCTTATGTCATCAGGGTGCGAGTCAGCTCTGTCTTTCTGATCTCTCAGCGCTGCTCTGTCATTCTTCAATTAATAGACCCGGACTGCCGCACCCTCTTCTGCAAGCAGGGCATCGGTTACCTCATAGGTCAGGCATCACTCACTCCAGCTGTGTGTGTGGATGTCAGTGCGTCAATGTAAACTGCAGGGGTGTGATTTTTCCAAACAGTTACTGCGTAATGTATACTTTTTGAACTTGGGGGGAAAATTACAGTATTTTTAGACAAGCAGTTTCCTTTTTGGAGTGGAAGTGTGTGTGTGGAAGTGTGTGTGTGGAAGTGTGTGTGTGTGGAAGTGTGTGTGTGGAAGTGTGTGTGTGTGGAAGTGTGTGTGTGTGGAAGTGTGTGTGTGTGTGTGTGTGTGGAAGTGTGTGTGTGTGTGTGTGTGTGTGGAAGTGTGTGTGTGTGTGTGGAAGTGTGTGTGTGAAACTGTTGTGCTGTGTGTGTTCTAAAATAAAGGTATGTAAGCTGCGTCTGAAACTTATTGTAAAAGTCTTTTTGTGAATAAAGGAACCTCTATAAGCATGGTTTCCCTAACAGGGGTTCGTGAGGGAACTGCAGGGGATTTGTTGAAAAGCTATTCATTAATTAATTAAACCAAATTTAACATTAAAATGAACAAATGGGCCTGCACAATTAATTGAAATAAACTGATGTCTTATAAAATCAAAATGAAATGCCGTTTCTCATGCATCTCTGCAATCAATGTGAGTTTAACTTGCATTTGGGATTGCAATGTATTTTTGGTTCACTTTATTTACATTCACATTTGCACAATTTCCAACATTTCACCAATATTCGTTCACGTTTGAAAGTGATGAACGTCTAATGTCTCATCCGAAGCATGCTGCTTTATGACAGTATAGTGTCCCCATCAATATACTGGGGCTTTGGGACCCACACAGACCACAGGGTGAGCACCCTCTGCTGGCCTCTCCAACACCTCTTCCTGCAGCAACCTGGTTTTCCCAGTAGGTCACTCCATCACGGTACTGACCAGGCTCAACCCTGCTTAGCATCAGTGGGCAACCTAAATAAATAAGTCATTAAGAAAACATGCTTGTTTTACTTGCATGTCTTGCATGACCCTTAACCAGCATCAGCGAATATGTCATTAAATTATTGAAATTCGGCTTCCAGGCACCATAAAACTTTTTTTATCTAAAACAAAGTAAAGGTAAGCTGTAGAGATTGCCAAACAATTTTTTTTATTGATGGTTGGGTTGAAGGATTGTTAGTAGACATTGACTGTGCCTTGTTTCCTTCCATATACTGCTTCTCAGCCGTAGTGTTTGAGTCAGTGATACTTGCATCACCTCTGTCTCACACACCACCTCTAGATTCCAGTGTCTCTCTCTCTCTCTCTCTCTCTCTCTGTCTGTCCTCCCTCTCTCTCTCTCTCTCTCTCTCTCTGTCCTCCCTCTCTCACTTTACTGCAGTTGGTGGTGACAAACAGGAAGTGTGCTTTTTCACAAGCCTCTGAGGAAAAGGATGGAGAAAGAGAGGAGAGAATTAGAAAGAGCAAGGCGGTAGTCGTAATGACATGTATTTGAAGCGCTGGAGTGGAGCCAGAGCGGGCTAGCAGCGTGCTGATGACATCACCCTCCCCTCCTTCTATTCTGCCATTGAAACAAACACTCTCTTCACAGAGAGAGAGAGAGAGCCAGTACTGTTAAACCATAATGAGTGAATGAGAGCGGCTGTTTATCCGCTGGGCTCTAGGACCCAGCGCGGACAGGAAGAGTTACGCGAGCGAGAGAGCGTTGCTACTCTCTGCTGGGAGGCCATCCTCTCCATTCCCTCTTTCACTTAGACACTCACTTTCACTCACACATTCCCGGAACAAAGTTTCCCAGTGCTGCATTTCAGGCTGGACAGAGCGGATGATACTCCTGCATGCCGTCTGAGAACACGACTTAGTCTTGTTTTTGTTTATTTTCTTGTCGCAGTTCATCTTATTGAAGTGCTTCCACTCTGCTGGATCCTTATGGGCCTCTCAGAGCCCCGCAGCTGATCTGAGTGTGTGTGTGTGTGTCTACACGCACACGTGTGTCTCGGTGCACGTTCGGCAGCATGCGCTTCTTCACAAGCCCAGGCAGAGGCTGAAACTTTGCCTACCTGCAGGTGAGACGGGATGCATGGGTGAGTGTGACGGACATTAGGAGCACAGAGCCAGCGGGACTGGCTGGAGAAACCAGTGCCTTCTTTTTACCCACAGTCCTCTGGTGGCGTCATGCTGAGTCTGCAGGATTCTGTGTTCTTTGAGATCAGCATCAAATCTCTGCTCAAGTCCTGGAGTGGGAACTGTGAGTAAGACACACTAATGAATCCACTGTGTGCTTTATGATGATAAAATGTCCAGCTTTTGCGTGTATAGTCCAGGATAGTGCATGATGTTTCTAAAAAGTGCTGGCTGCGACAGGCCCGCATACACACCCTCCTCTCTGCATAGATGCAGATTAATGTGGATCGATGTTGGTGAATGTTGCTAGTACCTGAAATTAGGTTCGCCTATGAGTTGCATGATTGAAGCAGAGCACATCATTGACTTAAAGGATAGTTCAACAAACGTTTTACAGGGTCAATTATATGTTTTGACCTTTTTCAACCCGTAGCTTACCACTTGATTTGTTCAAACATCATTCACATTCTCTCTTTGGTCCAATGGTGCGTGTGTGTGTGTGATCTTTAAACGCACTACTGTACAGTCTGAATGGTTTAACTCGCCTGCAAACACTTTTTTTTAGGAATTGCTAATACACCTGAAATTGTTAACATCTCTCAGAATTGCAAATCACTTACACTATCTGAGGTGTCATGTGCATTTGACTTGTTTATGGAGGACTCTTACTGCTCTAAGATTCCAAAATATCAGTCATTAATATCGACCATTAAGAACCTTCGGTACAAATGGCAGCTTATTGTTCTGGTGTTTGGTAGTCTAGGTCATGTACACAGGCTGGCGATCCATGGACTTTGCATTGGGGGGATTTCTAAAACGGGCCAAACAGTTGGCACAGTACTGTTCAATCTCAGCAACCATAGGAAGCATGTTTATTTGGAAAAGTGATGTTTCCTGTACCCTTAGAACTGTATAGGCTAATCCATAACAATGTATAGATTTGTTTTAATCTGTTGGATTATTAAAAACAATTGATTCCTAATGAAATTTGACTTGTAATGTGGAATCAAATAAAGTATAAAATTTGTGTGTGCGTGTGCGACTGCTGACTCTTGAGTTAAGTAATGTGGCCCTGTCATTGTCTCTTGCTCCTCGCTAGGTTCTTCACATTGTTCTCTGTCTTCCCCTCGTCTGATGTCCTCTTTGAAGGTCTTGGGTTTCACATGATGATGGCCTGATAGTGTAGGAAGTGTTGTGTAGGATAATGATGGAAGAGCCAGTGAAGAGTCCGATCAATAAAAGGAAACATTAGCAATCCCAGTGGAGAAAAAGAGCAATACTATCGTAATCATACACTCATACTGATATAGACACACACACACCACACGCACATGCATACGTAGGGACCTAATGTATTTCTTAGGAATATACTTTGTTTTTGTACCTGTTTATTAGGACTTTAAGTAGGTCTGCTGAACTGTATGTTTAGTACATATCCGCAAAGTCATAAGATTTGATTATTGTGAAATCAGATTATTGTGAGTTTTTGGAATTAAATGTAATGATTTGCACCTTCACATTAGTTATAGGCTATTCTAAATATTCAAAAATATTTTTTTTTATTTTATTCATGAAGTTAGGCTTGTGTTTTTCCACTTTGCATTATGAACATGCAGTTATCAACGTAGTATGATTTATTTTAGGATTTTTATTTTATTGTTACCAGTATTTTGCATCTGCTATGAACATGCAGTTTTCCACTTTGCATTTCACACAGATGCCCAAGCAATCCTTAAGGCC
Organism: Phoxinus phoxinus; assembly: GCF_949152265.1. Classification (NCBI taxonomy): domain Eukaryota; kingdom Metazoa; phylum Chordata; class Actinopteri; order Cypriniformes; family Leuciscidae; genus Phoxinus; species Phoxinus phoxinus. The sequence continues at coordinate 28,799,878 of NC_136891.1, forward strand.
TTTTTGTGAGCTTGTGGTTTTTTTTAAATGCAGCTGCTTCATTATAGGATGTAGATATAATTCTGTTGGTCACTGTTGACTAGGGTTAAGTAGATCAACAGCTAGTGACGTCTAGCACTGTTGGAGAAATGTCACTTGGATTGGCATGCAGTAAGTCTCTCTCGCTTTCGCGCCCTCCTCTCTCCAGTCTTGTGTGTTGGTGCCAATTCCTGTGCGTTGGGCCTCTCTGCTCAAACAATGAGGAGCGAGACCTAGTTTCAAGAGCTGGCAACTGTAGAATCTTCCCACTGCCCATCTCTGGTTAGAAGTCAGGTCAAAGACATAACTTTATGTCTCCAAATAAGAGTTACTGAACGGAGTAAACTGCAGGTGAAATGTGTGATGTATGTAGGTCTGCAGTGCAGATAGACTCGATTGGTGGAATCTGGGCATGTTGAGACACTATAGAAATAATGTTGACACTATTAGAGCCATAGCAGATTAATCTCTCCCGCTTTCAAATACACAAATACAGCTCCTTTACACTCCACCATGCATGAAGCAGGTGGAAGCCCACCATGGAGAAAAATAGGAGAAAGTTTTATTTATAAAAACGATGCATTTTTGCTTATGAAATGTGTCAGAAAAACCCATACTTATGTGTTGGATTCTTAGTGTTCAATCAGATTTACATGTTTATATCTAACCTAACACATCTGGTTTAAAAACAGATGAAAAGCTACAATTATATTAAAATGTCGGGAGAGTTTTGCTGACTGCAAAGCATGTTGAGTCAAGTTAATTTATATGTTTATAGCTAACTACCTGAATCACAACGCTTCTGGTTTAATAAGATATGACGGCAGACATTTGAAAGCTACTCTTTCTCCCTGTTGAGTGTTGAAGTTTGTTAATGACCACACAAGCGCAAGGATGCAGGTTAAATATGTACAGCGAATATTTGGGCTCATAAAAATCGAATATTCTAATATTTATTTAAATGTCGTTAAGTGAGAAAGACGTTCTTTTTTAAGTTTAAGTTGATTTTAAGTTTTTGTCACCATTTCTGAACAAGCCTACGTTAGGCAATATACACAACAAGCTTACCATATATCTTAAGGTTTTCTTTTAGATGAAAACATTAAACAATGTGTGTGTAAACAAAAAATATAAAGAACAAAAGCATTTAAGCTCAATCAGCACGAACGGAAAAAAAATGCTAATAAAGCAGACTGCGCAGTTATCGTACAAAACGTAACACAGCCTACATATGCACTCGAGTCAGCATTAAAGTGTTTATATTGTTTCACGTTGAGAAAAACAATAATATCCACATGCTCGAGTGAGAACGCGCTGCGCTGACAGACGTTTCAGAGACACAGTGTGCTAGTGAAGTTACTAACAGCACTTTGTCTCCCTCAACGAAACTTAAAGGAAGCATATGTCTCAAAATCATTTTGCTACCAGAAGATATCATCTCGGATCACGATTCCCTCGGGGTACAGATGCGCTTACCTGCAACCGTTAATGCAGTGATGGACAGCTGCTTCCTCAGTCGACTGGTGTTTGGATTTCATGTGATTTCTCATTGTGGTGGTGATATGATGATTACTCAGTTTCATTAATTTGATTAAAAGTAATACCATTTTGTAATATAATTTTCATCAAAGTAATTCCAAACTTTGCGAGGCAGAGAACGACATAATGTGATTAAATACAATCCACTTGTTAAACACGCTACATAGCGCCACCCAAATGTAAAGGGAAAAATGTAAAATTCAAATAGTATTTTGTTTTTCGAATAATAATAACAGATTGAATATTCGAAAATTTGAATATTCGTGCACATCGCTAGTGTGGAGTGCAGAATACTGTATACATACTGAGAACTTTACCTTCACAATTTGGAACCAAACAAATTGTACAACAGTCTTTCTGTGTGTAAACGGTTGTGTGTAAGTGACCCCTAAGAAAATAACTCATGATTTTTACAACGGAAAGAAATCAATCAAACATGGACAATGACTTTCTTCTAGAGCTGATGTACAGGCAAAACAGTCTTTGCTGCATTAATTTCCTATTATCACTGTAAAGCTGCTTTGAAACAATCTGTATTGTAAAAAGCGCTATATAAATGAAGGTGACTCGACTTGTGTATGTGGCGTGCAGTTACTTCAATGCAGTTACTTCATTCAACTTTTCATTCTGAGCCCCGTCTTTGATACCTAAACTGCATCAAGCTCACCGTCGTCACACACTGCAGTGAGTGAATGAAACCAGTGATAGCTTCTGTCTGTGCTGGGCTTTAACTAGCTGAGTATAATGCAGATGATGATGTCATTCAGGTTATTTGATCTCCATGTGTGATCGGCGTATTCTCTCTTAGACAGACCGCATCCACATGACTCTCCTGGAAATCATATTCATCCCTGTGTGTGTGTGTGACTGTTTGTATCTCACTTACACAATTAACTCTTTCCCCGCCATTAGGCTTGCTGTGATTGTCGGTGCAACACCGGTTACATCACTTGCCCACCATGGAACCCCCTCCAGAAACAAGCGATAGCATGTGTAAGCAGATGCATATGTAAAATAACGTGATCATCATCAACATTAAAAAGCATATAAATCAAAACTGCCTAACATTACTGAATGACATGTTGACCCAGGATTGGCTATATGACTGCAAGCATTAGGGGTGTTGATGGACTCAATCAGCGTTCTGAATCCAATCTGAATATAGTCTTTGACAAAAATGTGTTTGTCTCTGCTTTTTGCTCAAAATGTTGCTTTTTTATGAAACTTACTCACAATATGAAGTGTTGATAAAAAAAAGAATCCATGAAGCTTGAATACATTTTTGTTGTTTAAAACTAGAGGGTCTGTTCTTTCTTGTGATATATCGCATATTCAGATATTCATACAACAAAATATTCTGGGGGCCATGAAACTTTTGTGAAAATGGTAAAAAATTCTGGCAGTGGCTGGCAACGTTTTTCAAAAACACTGGTGGGGAAAGAGTTAAAGCCTTATTTGCATGGGACTAGTTTCCCTGTGGAGCTTAGGTAAATGTGTTCTGCAGACATACAACTCCCAGATACGTGCTCATTTAATTGTCTTTTTTTTTTTTTTTGGTGCAAGTTACCTTGCCAAAACGTTGAATGAAACCAAAATGATTAAAAAAAGTGTTAAAAAGAAAATTATTTTAATTGTGAAAACAACGAAATACAACAAAATATATTAACTGAGGTGAATGTGCTTTTTCAAGTTAGCTTAATCTAATGTATTTAGTCGACTTGATTTTGATCTTGTGAGCAAAGCGCTCTTATGACTTTTTTTTTCCAAAATGTATTCGCGTTATTATTAAATTATACTAAATATTTAGTATTGTTATTAAATACAATACAAAAATATATACAATTAATTGGTCTGAAATAATACAATACTTTTTTTAAAAGATCTAATCACAAATGTACCGGCAATATAATTAAAATTCAATGATCTGAAAATAATAAACTTCTTAATAGTCTTTTCTTATTCAAAGAATCAGTTGAGCCGAAAATCAATCATAATGATTAATTTATTTATTGAATAGACCAGGGGTAATCTATTCAATTAAAGTTCCAAGAGGTCCGGTCTCTGTATTTCCTTCCCAGCGGAGGTCCGGACAATACTTTTTTGGAACAGTTATACATTTCCATTGGGGGCAGCCATAGTACTTTGTAAAATAAAGTACCAAAAAAGTAAATATTTCTCCCAACTGGACATGAATATAAACATATATGGCTATAACATTGTATTTTATTTACATTTTTTTGTAAATCTGTATGACAGGTATAAATAATTGTTTTTGCATTATCGTTTTCTGCAGTGTTTTAGCATATGTTTCTGTTTTTCTTCTCACTGTGTTTCTGCTACTGTTGTTAAAAAAAACCTTGTCATCTGCAGCTCTTGTGCTGCATTCAGAAAGTGTGACTCAAAGGTCATTTAGAAACTAATCTCGTCCGAATGGTGGTTCAGGCAGTATTTGCAGCGAGTGTGAGTGCTAAAGCACTGAGTGCCCAGCTGTCTGAGTTCACATGCAGTTAGGGAATCGTGTCTTGTGTAGCTCAGAGTATCAGAATGTCCTGCAAACAACAAACAGACTCCGCATTAATGGCCCCTCTGTGAGAGACTATTCCATGTGACTCTCTGCCTCACTCTGAGGTACAAAATGTGTGCTATGGGGTCAGCAATGCAGCCCAGTGTGTCACAAATTATCTGACGTATCTACCAGAGGAATGAAGAGAAAGATGAACTGAGAGAGACGTGCATTTTTCTTCCTCACTTCTTTTGCTCATCCTTTCTGCATCACTGAGTGGAAAAGTACAAACAATATTAGAGTGCCTGCCAGGATGCCCATTGGCCAATCAGATGTGGACCCTGTTATGCCACCGGCCAATGAAAGCTGGCAGTGTGACATCATAGGGATGGGGAGGTGTTGCTAAAGAGGAAACAAAGAGTGAGTGTTTGTATATAGACAAACAAACACACAAACAGCTCTGGGGAATGTGCGTGTGTGTCTCTTTCATCCCCTGAGTGTGTGAATGTTTGTGTTTTATTATTGAGATGTGGGAGTTGCTAGGTGTGACCCTGTGTTCTCCTCTGAAAAACTCATTAAGTTTCACTGTGATTTTTTTTTTATTATTCTTCATCCTCTTATTGTTTGGACTTCTCTCACTTCATCGTGGTTTCTCCAGCAACCTGTGTGAAGTGAGGGTAGGGATTTCCTGAGCGGGCTTGACATGTGACATGCACACACACACACACACACACACACACACACACACACACACACACACACACACACACACACACACATAGTTTTTTTCCAGTCTTTCTGCATTCATGGCTGGATTGAAAAAATGTGTGATGCACATTAATCCACAGGTCTTCTTCGGGTACTGGTTGCATTAGTTAACAATTAATTTGTATGGGGAAGCTGTCAAAATATCTGTATTGGCCTCAAATTTGGTGCACCATGACTGCTTTGTCTTTTAATTACAATTTCTCTTCATATTTCCCAATGCCAATTTCTGCTTGAACACCTACTGAATTATGCATTCAACATGATTGGTAATGCTACATTATCTGTCTCTCTTTCCCGACAGCCTCTGTCCCTGTAAGCAACAGCAGTGTGAGTAGGCGAGGAGCATCCCCCTCGGCCCCGCCCAGCTGGGAGAAGCGTAGCATCCACCTCGCCACCATGTCCAGCATCACCATCGACCCCGAGCTCAAGCCCGGGGAGTTTGTCATCAAGAGCCTTTTCGCAGAGTTCGCTGTGCTCGCCGAGAAGAAGATCGAGGTGGTCATGGCTGAACCTCTGGTCAGTACTGCCCACAAATTTATAACAGAAAACTGAACACTTAATAAAAAATATTCTAGGCAATAAATGAATTGAATTGCACTTTTTTTTTAAAGAAATGTATTATTTTATTCAACAAGGATGTAAATTGATCAAGTGACAGTATAGACATTTATAATGTTACTAAGTAAAATATTTAGATATTTATGTATTTATTATGTCAAATAAACTGAAGACTGGATTAATGGCTGCTGAAAATCTGCTTTGCCATCATTTGCCTTACATTTTCAAATATAATAAAAATCTTAAACTGTTATTTTAAATTGTAATAATATTTCACAATATAACTGTTTTACTGTATTTTTTATTAAATAAATGCTGCCATGGTGAGCATAAACTTCTTGAAATTTAAAATCTTAGCACCCCCAAAACTCACTTCAGTATAAGTCACTTCATGTCCAAAAGTTAGCCGACTTCTGATGAAGATGTGTTTTGTGTGGTGTGACAAGTTTTGTGTTACTTTTTACTCGGGATTGAGTGAAAATTCAGTTGTTTGAACATTCAGTTGGTTTAGTGGAAAAAGAGAGGTTGTTGTGTGCATTTTCAAACTTGTGGCTCAAGAGAACACACACACATGTCTTCATATATTCCCAGAAACAGAAGCAGAGGTTTGAATTCTTGGAATGCTGTTATGTTGGATTCTTCTCAGGGCCCCCTGTGCTGAAACACACACACACACACACACACACACACACACACACTCACACTGTTTCTCCAGACTTGTCCTTAAACGCTTCCTCTCTGTGTTCGCTCCTCTCTCTCATTGTGTGTTTACTCAGTGGTAGATTGAGCTCTCTCTCAGTTTACTCAGCAAGAGTTTAAACTGGTAATGACTGCATCTAGCAGCTGCAGAGAGGAGCTGCGTTATAAAACAGCTCTCTGTCTTTGAACTTCTTTCAAAATAAAGTGTTGGTTCAAATGTAAACCAGATAACAGAGCATTCAAAGTGTCTCCGTGTGAGTAACCAGCAGTCTTTGTCTTTTTACACAACTGGAGAGATTAATTTTCTCAGGAGTTAAAATTCAAGTCTTAAAGGTGACGTACTATGCCCTCTTTCACAAGATGTAATCCCCAGAATGTGTCTGTGAAATTTCAGCTCAAAATACCCCCCATATAATTTGTTATAGCTTGTCAAATTTGACCCTTTTTGGGTGTTGGCAAAAACGTGCCGTTTTTGTGCGTGTCCATTTAAATGCAAATGAGCTGCTGTTGCCCGACCCGTTTAGAAGAGGGCTGATCCTTTACACGAGCTTCGTTCGGATACAATAACAAAACGCAAATAATTTCACTCAGCCAAAATCTCAGAAATAACCAGTAGTGAATTGCAGCCTTACAGAGTGGAAGAGGTTGCAACTTTTAGACACACACATCACATGTATGTTTCTGAATGGTTAGTGGGGCTGGGGCGGTATGGATTTTTTCTTACCATGTTTGAAAAGCAAGAAATTCCGCTTTTAAACCGCTTTAAATCTAAAAAAATGTTGGTGCGGATGGATGGCGAACGGATGATAAGTTTTGTGATGCGGTTGCGGATGAAATAATAGCCCATCCGCGCATCTCTAGAATGGAATGGTATTATGTGTCATGGAACATTGCGCTCCCCAACCCCGCAAAAGGTCGTATTTGCTCCATCTTTTGATGATCAGTTTTGTTTAGAAAACATTGAATCCATGTAAGACACAATGTCATTAGACATAATCCATGTCATTAGAATCAATTAATCCATGTATCCATGTCATGATTAGACACATGTGCAGGCCAATGTTTTTTGTTGTTTTTTGCGGTGATGACAGCCCTATTAGTGGATACATTTATGTAGTTGTTGTGGAGTTACATTGATTCCTCTCATTGACATGTTTAACTTTTACACAAGTTGACAGTTCTCTGAGGTTTTTATAAGACAGTTGCATGCTTTGCTCGAACTTTTGCCATTGCATTAGAACTGGTTACACTGTTGTCGCTTGTGAAAACCAACCAACCAACAATTCTTTCTGTACAATATAATGTTGTCACATGAATTTACTCGTTGATTTTAGTTTTTAGTGTTTTACTTTTTTGCAATTTCGAAATCAGTGCATCCCTACTTTTTCCTTTTAAACCGTTTAAAGATTAATCTTTTATTCATCCATTTACACTGCATGTATCTTTGTTCTTTCAGGAGAAGCTCCTTTCCCGCTCGCTGCAAAGAGGAGAAGATGCACAATTTGATCAGGTTAGTATCCGCGTGTGTCCTATTTCAAGTTTTTGTAGTGTAGCCTATCTCTCTCATCCTCTTGGCTTTTCAGTCCTCTCTCTTTCTCTCGCTCTCCATCACTCATTTCTGATTAGCACAGAACTTTTAACAGCAGAGCTGCAGCAAAGTGCTTTGTTTAGCAAAACGCAAAGCAAATGAGACATCATTCTGCAACGGATCCAGTCAGTGCCATTTAGCCTGTGTGTGAGAAAGAATGAGCCAGTGAGAATGTGCTCTGTATGCAGAAAACCACAGCAATATGTGTCTCTATACTTTAGAGTGCACAGAGTTTTGGTGTGTGTGTGTGTGTGTGTGTTCTCGCTGGACGTTGCCAGGAGCAGAATCGCTGTGTCATCCGCAGCAGTAGATCAGCACAGGCTGCTGGGAGTGTGTGCGTACGTGTGTGTGTGAATATTTCAGTTCAGGGTGTTGGAGTGTGTCTGCCAAGTGCCATGAGGGCTAGGAGAGCAGTTACATAACTCTCCTTAACCACATACATCATCCTGTCACACACACACACACACACACACTCACTCGCCTGATACAGGCCGCATATACAGTGGGGTCTAAAAGTCTGGGATTCAAAATCAAATTTGAACCTGGAAATAAACAAAGTTCTTGGACTTTAAAGCAATTGAAACAAAGAAACATTATGACGTAAATTGAATAAGATGTATTTGAGATTCTGCACTAATTTAGGTCACTAATGAAATGAGTGAATTTGTGAGCATGTGACTCTTTATAGAGGGTCAAATGTTCTTTCTTCCATTTTAAACCCAAGATGCGCTTTGGATCATCTCAGATCATGCTGGAGAACAAGATCACCAGGTTTGATGATTTGCTTGTGATGTTCTTCATATGTCATTTGCTAGACGTCTGCTAAACTGTTATTTTAGTACTATTTATATACCTTTATAGTATTTATTAATTTTTAGTTTTTGTAATTGTAATACTTCAACTTATTTTACTTGAGTTGTATTCAAATTTTCATTTACATTTTTTTATTTGATTTTAGGTTTATTTCAATTAATGAAAGCCGTTTTTAATAGTTTTAGTTAACAATAACCACACTGCTTCTAAATTAACACAATGCTATTTTAAACAATTGTGTGGAGTTCATGCAGCTTGAGTGCTGCTGTCATTACAGCAAGAGAGACAAACATAATACTACATTATTAAAATTCATGTTGATGTTTTTCATTCAACCATTTCAGATTGTTGTTATTATGATAAAATATGCAATGAAAATTTTAGTAAATCAGCAGAATGTAAAATTTTATTTGGTGGTCTCAGACTTTTAGATCCCAGTGTACCTCCAAACATCTCACTTTATTAATAAGCATACTTTTTCACTCACTCTGCACTTTTTTCCCACATCGCTAGCACGCACACACTGATTTGACTATTGGATTTGGCTGTGCCGAGTCTCGGGAACTGCGTGTTCAGGCAGTGACGTGTTGTGACTGCAGAGAGATCAGCTCTGCTGAATCACACCACAGTGAACTATACCATCCCTCACACACTCATCAGCATACACACACATCTGCTCTACACCGTGTGTGTGTGTGTGTGTGTGTGTGCGTGTGCGCGTGCGTGCACGCTCATGATGCTTGGTGCTGGGTTACTGCAGTGAAAGGTTGAGTAACCACTGGACGTATCATCCTACACCCATCCCGCCCTCACAATAGGACAGATCAATACCAGACTGCACTCCAAAGTGCTGCCATCTCTCTTCCGTCTCTTCCCTTTTCTTTCCTTTTCACCCATTGGTATATTGTTCTCAGTTTAGATTTTCCTCTCAAATCAACTTAACAGTGTATTTTGCTTTTAGTTTTTTAAAGACAAATACAGTAATTTTACATTTTAAAGACATAAAATGGCTTTCACAATCAAACTTTGTGGTGCAAATAACATATTTTGAAGGTGGAGAAAGTTTGTAAAATATTTTCTTTAGAATAACATGCACGGCTGAATCATGCACAACAACCACACAGCCTTTTTATTATTTTAGTTGTATTTATTATTTATTATTATTGTGACATGCATTAGAGTAAAACAGATTCAGACCTGAATTTGAGCCTGTAGTCGATTGTAAGAAAGGGTGGGTTTAAGCAGACTAAAAGTCCGGTATACATCACCAGAGAGAAGTCTGTCGTTTCACTGGAAGATTTAATTATGATATTTTTATATAATAAATATTACAAGGTAAAAAAAAAAAAGAAATGTGTGCATGGATGAATCATTCACAACAAGATCAATATACCTTTAAAAAATATTGCGAATTTCCATTTCATGACGACTTTAATACATACATTAACATCTAGTAAATAGGCCAATTTTGTGGCCAATCTTTAATCCACATGAATATGTTATTAAGCTAATTATTGTGTTTGTATGTTACAGTTAATAAGCTCTATGAGCTCCATAGCAGAACACTGTTTGCCTTCGCTGTTGCGGACGTTGTTTGACTGGTACAGAAGACAGAGCGGGACAGAAGACGAGTCTTACGAGTACAGACCTCGCTCCAGCACCAAGTCCAAAGGGTGGGGAGACATGCAATTATACATCTGAAATACAAATTTCTCTGCTGTCTCTGCTTTTATCTTCTCTTCAGCAATACTTGGAAATATTATAAGGAAACATGGAATTAGTTTCCATTGTTATGCTGATGACACTCAATTATATATTTCATCACGGCCGGATGAAAACGCTAAATTATCAAAATTGACAGAGTGTGTTAAAGATATAAAAGATTGGATGACGCGTAATTTTCTTCTATTAAATCCAGACAAGATGGAGGTACTACTCATCGGTTCAAAAAACCGCCCACAAAACCTCTCACAATACAACTTTAACATAAGCCCCTTTCACACAGAGATTCCGGAAAATACATGGATAAAGTGACCCGGGATTTGACCCGGGTTCGTTTGAAAATGGTTCATTCACACTGCCAGTGATTTGCCGGAATCAGAGAGCGCGTTCACACACAACCCGGGTATGTCCCGGATAGACGCGTGACGTATGATGTGACGTATAAGGTGGCGAACGAACGATCTCAGCTTCGGCGCGGATTGCAAGGAGTTCTCGGGTCTCTGCTTCAGTCCAGTTTGCAGACATCTTTTCGTTCTTTCTTGTATCGATGACGAACACAAACTTTCTTCTAACAGAGTCGCACGATAACTACGTCATTGCGAAGGCTCGTGCATCATCACTACGACACACCCCTTACGGCATTTGTCCTGGCTTTTGTTCACACAGCGCGCGTTCCGGGTCTGAACACGGCAATGTTACTAGGTCCCCAACCCGGCATCGATCCCGGCATTAAACCCGGGTCGTGTTTGCGTTCACACAGAAGGCGTTCCGGCAATTTGCCGGCTATTTGCCGGGGTACAAAGTGCTGTGTGAATGGGGCTATAGTAGGATGTCCTGCTACTTTATCCTCTACAGTAAAAGACCTGGGTGTCATACTAGACTGCGACCTGTCTTTTAAAAATCATATTTCATATGTTACAAAAACGGCATTTTTCCACCTTAGAAACATTGCTAAGCTACGTAATATGCTATCAGTTTCTGATGCAGAAAAGTTAGTTCATGCATTCATGACCTCGAGACTAGATTACTGTAATGCTCTATTAGCTGGTTGTCCTGCATCCTCAATAAACAAGCTACAGTTAGTCCAAAATGCAGCCGCTAGAGTTCTTACCAGATCAAGAAAATATGATCATATAACACCGATCTTATCATCTCTACACTGGTTACCTATAAAGTTCCGTATTAATTATAAGGTATTGTTACTGACTTATAAAGCCCTAAACGGCTTAGCTCCAGTTTATTTAACGGATCTTCTATCGCCCTATAATCCATCGCGCTCTTTAAGATCGCTAAATTCGAGGCTTTTGGTTATACCTAGGATATCTAAGTCCACCAAAGGAGGGAGAGCATTCTCACATTTAGCTCCAAAACTCTGGAATAGCCTTCCTGATACTGTTCGTTGCTCAGAGTCGCTCTCCCAGTTCAAAACTAGATTAAAGACGCATCTCTTTAACCAGGCATTCATATAAATGTTTTAATCTTACAGTTAAATCCGGCCTCTAGTTCATAACCGCCAGAGGAGAATTGGCCCCCGACTGAGCCTGGGTTCTCCCAAGGTTTTTTTTTTCTCCATTAGGTCACCTGATGGAGTTTTTCGTTTCCTTGCCACTGTTGCCTTTGGCTTGCTCAGTTGGGGATATTCAATTTAATGAATCAATCAATATTACTATTGATTAGCATTACCAAACATGGACGTTTTATTATTATTTTAATTTAATACTGTGAAGCTGCTTTGATACAATCTGTATTGTGAAAAGCGCTATACAAATATTCTTGACTTGACTTGACCTGCAGCTGTTCTTGTGCATTTTTATTTGGAGTTAATAATTAGTTGTTATTCTAACTTGTGAATCCTGCTCTTTTAATTTCTCTTTAGAGATGAACAACATCGGGATAAAGACTTCCTACTGGAGCGAAGGGACTTAGCCATAGACTTCATGTTTTGTTTAGTTTCAGTGGAAGTTTTGAAACAGGTGAGGTTTGTGTGTTTCCTTGCTTAGGTGTGGTGTCTCTGAAGTCAGAGATAGGTGTGTTGTGGCATTAACATGCGTAGACTTGTTAACAGTATATCAGGGATCCTGAAGTAAAACAGTGACCCTTACATCATAGAGTTAATGTTGATGAAATATTTTCTATAGATTCCCCTTCATCCTGTGCCAGACGCCTTAGTACAAGAAGTCCTTAACTTGGCATTCAAGCACTTTAAACACAAAGAGGGGTGAGTGCACATACACAAACACACAATTTTCTATGCAAATTCTACAGGTGTACTCTGGACAAATGCAAAATTGATGACAAGATGCAGACAAGTAAACCATCTATAGTTACATTGCATCATGTGCACCAAATCATTTTGTATGTATATACGATACCGTTCAAAAGTTTCAGGTCGGTAGGATTTTTTTATATTTTTGAAAGAAGTCTGCAATCATTTGATCAATAATTGTAAAATAGTATATATATTTTTTATAAATATACAGTAGTTACCATTAGAAGTGATCAAAAAAAGTTCAAGACAAGAACTGGTTTTGTTTAAAATTCATGTATAACTTTGACACTTCAAATGTTGACTACTGTATTTTAAAATAAAAATGTATTCCTGTGATGGCAAAGCTGAAACTTCAGCAGCCAATAATCTAGTCTTCAGTGTCACATGATCCTTCAGTAATCGTTTTAATATGCGTATTTGCTGCTCAAAAATAATTTCTTATTATTTTCAGTGTTGAAAACTATTTAAAAAAATAGAATTTATTTGAAATAGAAATCTTTTGTAACTTCTGTCTAACTAATGTCATGTTTGATCAATTTAATGCATCCGTGCTTAAAGTATTAATTTCTTTCAAAAAGTGAAAATATTACTGTATTAATGTACAAATGCTAATATGAATGAAGTTTTTCTTAAAGATTTTCTCTTCTTACGGATGTTGGTTGTGATGGCTTGTTCAACAGGTACTCAGGCCCCAACACTGGTAATGTGCACATCATCGCTGACCTGTACGCTGAGGTCATCGGAGTCCTCGCCCAATCCAAGTGAGTCCATCCCATAACCACATTTAGCTTACAGTATACCTTCTGTGGTCTGTTGCACATTTCAAATATTCTCTATCTCATAGTCTTATTTGTGGCCTATAAGCTGTTTTAATTGATGTGAAGTTTAAAGCCATGTAAAGCAGAAGGATGAAGTTGATGCTAGCACATCCATTCAGACCTCCCATCAGTTAACAAAGCGCTCTCATTCTAACTCGCCTTGAGCTGAATACAGAGCCATCAATGATTTGTACAGTCTTTGGACAGTTTTACTGTTACTGTAATTCTCTCCACGGCACACATTAAGACTCCCTCACCGCTACATGAAACTGTCTGTTTAAGCTGTAATGTAATTTAGCCATGTGCTGTAATAGTCAGGGCCTGAAATTGATTTACCATAGTGCTCAACCTCCCCTTCAGTTCATGATTTCCTGTGCGGAGCCGCTTTTCCCTGAGGACAATGTTTGAAGCGGCCGTTTTACATAATATGATAAAGGCATGATGCGCTGACTGTTGTCCATGCTTGTTTGGATCAAGGCATTTTGCATTGCTATAACAAGCTTTTGCATCTGGGATTTTTTTTTTCTTAAGGGAAACTTTAAATCTTAAACTCACACACAATAATAAGACTAAACATTATTCAACCTGTTATGTGGAGTGTTTAGTTTTGGGTAAAGGCTGCTACACATATTTGTTGAGCACTTGATTGAAACTTGACACTGAATTCTCATCAATGGTTGTGCGAATTGACTAGATGGAGTAGAGGAATTTGTCAAAGCCCTTAGTGAAATAAGAATGATTAATTATATTTGTGTGTGTGTGTGTGTGTGTGTGTGTGTGCGCAGGTTCCAGGCAGTGCGTAAGAAGTTCATCACAGAGCTGAAGGAACTGAGGCTGAAAGAGCAAAGTCCTCATGTGGTGCAGAGCATCATCAGCCTCATCATGGGCATGAAGTTCTTCAGAGTCAAAATGTACCCCGTTGAGGACTTTGAGGCTTCATTCCAGTACATGCAGGTCGAGACACATACAAACACAGACATGTACTGTACGTTCTTGTGGTGTTTTAATGAGCTGCTGAGGGTTGTTATTATATTAATTATCCACTCAAAGGGTCTTTTAAAGTGTTAGTTCACCCAAAAATAAAAAATCATTTTTCTCACTTGCATGTCATTACAAACCCATAAGACTTTTGTTTTGAATATTATATATATATATATATATATATATATATATATATATATATATATATATATATATATATATATATATATATAAAAATTATATTAAACAAATTTTGACCAAAAAAAACCCAAACAAATACGAAATACACTTTCAGGCCCTAGTTTGCTACAGGTTTGTGAAAAGTACCACATTATCACTGTGTTTTAGGTGTCAATACATTTTGAGTCTCGTCTCCTCTATTGTCAGTCAGATAGTCCTTTTGTTTTATTTGCGAGCTCTCTGTAGTCATGCCTCATAAAATCTATTTACAGTCTGTGTGTTGCTCTACCTTTGCTCACAGGACTATGTGGAGCTATTTCTTTACATTAGCCAGTTATAGGCAGTGAAATCCTGCTCTCAATATGTGCTGCATTTAACAAGCACCATATTCCAGAGATTTTTATTGAGCCAATAGCTGTAAAGTGATGCTGTTTTTTATTGTAGGCCTTACGAAAGTTTTAATAGTGGTGCATCCTTTTTAGTTACTAAAACAGTATATTTACAAGTTTCTCTTGAATGTTTAGTGCAAAGTTTAGCATTTAATAGATTAAATTTTTTTGTGTGTCTTTGTTGGTGAGGCAGGAATGTGCTCAGTATTTCCTGGAGGTGAAGGATAAAGATATCAAACATGCACTGGCTGGCCTGTTTGTTGAGATCCTCATCCCTGTTGCTGCTGTAAGTAATGCAGAGCTCTCAATTTGTTCAAATCATATAATTTCACCCATGAAATCATTCTTACGAGCTAGATTTCACATGCATGCTTCATAAATGTAATGCATTCTGGCTAAATTGCCATTTTGCTACATCAACTCTGATTCAAATCAGCGTAATTTCACAATATGGCAACACAGAAAGCAGAACATTACACAACTTTTCCTTAATTCAAATCAGAATGTTTGTATGATCTGTAAACACTTCGCTCTAGTCCCATTCCGGGTTTTCCATTTTCTTTGTATTACAATTTACGGCCAGAAATATATAAAAGTTCAAAATAAATAAAAGTTAATGCTGTATTTAAACCGAGTAGTGTAGCTGGTTATGTGTCTGTTAGATTGGTATCAGAGTTATGTTAATAACATTTCTAATTGTCCCTCATTCAGATGAACTTAGTGACTTTTAAAAAACCTGCACCTCGTCCCTACTAGGCAAAATCACAGAACTCAGCTCCCTACTCTATTTGTGCTTCACACCAGTCACATATTCTGTTTCAAATACAGATTGGTCCTTTGAAAGAGTGCATTTTGTATACATATCATTTGACAGAGGCTTGGTGTCTCTTCTCCAGAGTTCATGATGGTACATGTCTTGTCAAGTGGTTTGAGGTGGAGCTTGTGGAAGTTGCTACAGAAACACAATTGAAATGTATTTCGTTTTGCGTTGACAAGATGAATAACACTTGAGTGATTTGTGTGCTGTTGGGCTCTGAGCGGGTGTAGCTCAGCATGAGGACTCATATGTTTGTGCTTGTGTGTTTGAAGGCGGTGAAGAATGAAGTGAATGTGCCCTGCCTGAAGAACTTCGTGGAGATGCTCTACCAGACGACTTTTGACCTCAGCTCAAGAAAGAAGCACTCACTGGTACAGTGCTTTTCTGCTTTGATGCATACTTTCCCACAATCCTCTGTAGACTAGAACATTCTGCCACCCAGAAGACTTTCATTCATCTGTGGATCACAAACGGACAAGTTTAGCTCATCTATTGTACATCCTTTTCCATGCAATTGCAAAGCTTTGACGCTTCAAAAAGTACCATAACACTATCATTAAAGTGGTCCTTAAGAGAACTATACATTTGATGAAATGAAATACATTTTATTGGCAAAGCTGATTACTCCAGTCTTCAGTGTCACATGATCCTTCAGAAATTATTTAATATGATGATTTGCTGCTCAAGAAACATTTATTATTATCAATTTTGAAAACTGTTGGGCTGCTTAATATTTTTGTGTAAAAGTTGATATTATTTTCAGGATTCTTTGAGTAGAAAGTTCAAAAGAACAGCATTTGTTTGAAATATAAATCTTGTGTACCTTTATGAATGTCTTTAATGTCTGGTTTAATCAATGTAATGCATTCTTGCTACTGTAAATAAAAGTGTTAATTTCCTTCTTTCTTTTTTTTTTTATCTCCCCAGGCATTGTATCCCTTGGTCACATGTCTGCTGTGTGTTAGTCAGAAGCAGTTCTTCCTCAATAATTGGCACATCTTCCTTCAGAACTGCCTTTCCCACCTAAAGGTAATGTTTTTAACAGTAGCATGAATACAGAGTATTTACTTTAGCTTTGTGATATCCTGTGAGAAAACTACTGCGGCTGAGAGTTTCACACAAATTGCACCATGTAAAATATAGCTTACAAGTAGCTATTCAGAGAGCTAGTTACTAGTTTTAATAGATTTATAGTAGCTATAAATCGTACATTACTGTCAAATGTTGATTGGGTGCAGCAAAAATGAAAACATACAGATTCTGAAGCCTGGAGGCAGATTTGGTGATTCAATATGAAAATACACTCTGTAAATGGGTTGGTTCAGTTACATAATTTTGGAGAAAGGTGTGGCGCTACAGTTGACTTTTGTAAAATTCCTCTTGCTTATATTGTTCAAATAATTATACCCGTGTCATCCACTCTTTCTCAATCATATCTCAAAAACGTGTGTTTGTGCTTGTCCTTGTCCTCGTTCTTTTTCATTGTTGCTGGTTCAGCTACCAGCATGTGATAATTTTTGGTTTCTTAACTCCCTTTCCACAATGACTGAGTTTCCCTCCAATCTATGCAACTTTATCATGTGAATCTTGAGGAGTGATCTGTGATGCTTTGATTTGGTGGTGGTGATTTTTATGAATGAGTGATCAAACCTGATTGTTACTCCCTGCAGTGCCGATTAAATCCTCTCCTCACTTCCCGTTAATCTAAATCAGGACTGGATCAGAATCGGACTGTAGTGTGAATCTTGCTCCTAATCCACTTTAGACTGCTTCTTACACTTCATGTGTACATTTCATGTAAATGATTCAGGATCAGAAGTGAAGTTTTCCTCCGTGATCTGGTGTAATGTCTTGAGCCCATTGAGCCCAGGTTTATTGGATTTGTAGTCTCAGTGGTGGATGATTCCTCTCCTGATTGATCCATGGATTGCCTTTACAGTTCTGCTTGCCTGTCTGGTTCCCTGTCTGTTCTAACTCTGCTGTAGTTCGTCTTCCCTGACCAACAGACTTTAGTCAGAGTGGATGCCATATTATATTTGAAGCATTGTTTTAGTCTACTCTGAATAAAGTCTTCACAATCACCCTTGCTTGTTTGCACACACTAACCCTGCTTCCCTTTTTTTTCTTTTTTCTTCAGTCCTGCTGTTTGTCTTCTCACCCATCTGAAACTCTTCATTAGCACATCACCTATATATAAATGAAAACTAACCGAATCTTCCTAGAAGCTTTTGTCTAATGGGACATTTTCATTCTTTATGGAAATATAGATAAATGTAGGAATACTTGTGTTGATTCTGTAGAGAATCTGACACTGAAGTATTAAATCCCATGCACCCTACACTTTGTTTTGCATGTTGTTGTAGCACAAAGCTTTGTTTTGTTCTTAAGTTTGTCTCTTGTTATTTTTCTAACCTGCATGTCTTTCCCCCCACCACCATCACCCCCTGTCCTCTGTCATCATTTTTGTTTCCCCTGCACGTTTATTGGCTCCAGATGCCGTCAAACAACAGCATCCGTAAGCAGATTGAGACTCTACAGGTGAGTTACCATGGTTACCCACAAGGAATCTTGCCCCGCCTCTGAGAGGTCATGTGATTGACCTGTATTCCACATGGGCTTCTTGAGACTTCTGGCTTTCACCTGGCCATAAATGAAATGATGCAATATAGCTTCATTACTGTCCTGTCATCCTCAAGATTCCGCACAGGAAAACCACCCAGTTCAGGGAGTAATTAATGGAAATATAGATTTTATAACATCTGTGCTCACCATTAGGGTCGTGACTCGTGAGGGATATTTTATCTGAGGCCAAAATTCACTTACTGCTCTTAAACCAAAGTGAATCTAAAATAAGCCTAACTACAGTACCTGTGCAACAAAAAAAGTTTGAGGGAACTGGGTTCGAAACTCAACCTAAATGTTAATGTTGCAAGCAAAATTGCAGCAGAGTTTGACGGCAATCGCAATGCACTTCTGGAAGATTATAGTTTTGAGTGGATTATAGTTTTGACTCGAATGTTGACCATCAGTTTTGAATGGCCATGATGCCGCTGATCTCCATCTTCCTTCGTAGAACTTTGAAGAGTGTACATGCTTGTTGCATCTACAGTGGTTTGTTTTAAATCTACACACATTTTAAATGTATCTCATTTGGCCAGGCATGAAAAAAAAAGTATTCCAGATAATTCCATATAAATATGGCATCTCTGTCACTAAAAGACACTCACTATACGAGTGTGCTCATTTCTTATGTAGTTGATATTAGCTGCAAACCTTGTGATCATATCGCCCCCTATGGAGAGTGTTGGTCATTACACCTTGCTTAATGCTCTTTACTGCAGTCTGATTAGGTGTGTGTGTGTGTGTGTGTGTCAGAAAGAGTGAGAGAGAACACTGCTTAGTCAGTGACTCAATTTGGACAAGCCGCGATATGTTAATCACAGATTCATTAGCAGAGTTTTAATGAATCCCTCTTTCATCATCCATTGCTTCTGCTGAACAGCCAATTTATGACTCCACTCTCTGTGCATCAATGCAGTTAAAGCAGAAATTACAGCTCTTATTGGCTTGTAAATGGAGACCAGTCTGTCATATTCCTTATTAGCTCGTCATGAGCAGCAAGTGAACTATTGATCATCCATCATGATACAGATGAAGCAGCAGCTTTTATGAATGAATCTAGCATTTTATATGGGTTGAAATAATTTATGAATTGTTGTCTTTAGAGGTCATTTTGACATTTTTTTTCTATTGCTCATGTCATGAGGTCTTGTTGTCCAAAGGTTGTTACTATTTTACCTGAATGTTTTTGTGCCCTTCTTTCTAGAACAAAGACCCCAAAATGTCTCGTGTAGCACTAGAGTCTCTGTATCGGCTGCTCTGGGTTTACATCATCAGGATCAAGTGTGAGAGCAACACAACCACACAGAGGTGGGTCACAGGATCCTTACACAATCATACAGATTTACAAAAATATCATGAATTTATGCTAAATGCTACACACACTAGAATACGTAAAACATTCAATCACAGACATACCATTATTGGAGGAGGTAAACCTCTAACAAATGTATACAAAGAGACTAGAAACTTTTTCTATATAACTATATCATCTTACATTATCTCTTTTCCCTTACAGTCGTCTCCTCAGTATTGTAACAGCACTTTTCCCGAAGGGCTCTCGCAGCGTGGTGCCCAGGGACACACCCCTCAACATCTTCGTTAAGATCATTCAGTTTATCGCTCAGGTAAAAATTCACTCAAAACATATTTCTGAACAGCTGAACATATTTCAGATCCAGTCTTGTATACCGATGTCCCATTCCCCTTCTCTATCTATCCACTTTCCCATTTACTGTCTTTTATATTTAGATGTTTAAGGCAAAAAGCGCATAATTCAATGAAGACCAACATTTGGCAGTGTGGTTTTGATTTAATGCACAAGTTGTTGTTTTTTTTCTTTTGAAAGTGTTTTGCTTTTATAAGTGTGGTGTGTTTCTTCCTCTCTGAAGGAAAGGCTGGACTTTGCCATGAAAGAGATCATCTATGACCTGCTGTGTGTGGGCAAGTCTCACAAGACTTTCACCATTAATCCAGAGGTGTGTGAAGAGACACAGTACACATACAGTACACACAAGAGCAGACATTTTTACTAACGATTAACACTTTACCTTAAAGTTCTATACATTAAAATGAATTAATAGAATATAAACTAACAATATTTTTACATCATTTATGAATAATGGTTAATTTTTGTTTATAAACGTTGTGTTATTGAATGTTAAGTGTTATGAATATGCTCACTTTATTCTAATGTGTCCTTGTTACACGTTACATGTATTTGTGTATAACAGAAAATGCTTAATTACAAGCAATTAACACTAAACCAAACCCTATACTCTAGTAAGCACATATTGTTAATTCATATTTAATTATTTATTAATATAATTTATTTAATTATTTAATTACACTTTCAAATAAAGTTTGACCGTTAATTCATACTGCTTTAACTAATTTAAATATAAACAACATAAATAAAACTATTATAATATAAATCGATTTCCACACTGCTGTCACCGTCCTGTCGTCATGTGTGTATTACGTTGCTTCCTGATATCACGTGCGCACTGCAAAAACACATTTAACCTATATTTATATATATAAAACAGTTATGTCTGGTCGAACGATGTATTAATTAACTTCAGATTGGATTATGTTCGTAATAGGCACTTCACCAACTAAAAGATGTTTCGTGCCTCTAACAAGTGCTTTCGATCTTCTTTCTGATCTGAATGGTATTTGGAAAACACTTTCCACATACCGTTTTGCCACAGACTTGCCCCAGCGTCTAGAATGCAACTGAATGCTTTTCAAGCGCCTTCATACTTGAAAAACTGCGGAAAGCCACTTTTAAACAGGAAATGACGGAATATTTACATCAATTTTTACAGCTGGTCTATTCGCATTAGTATTACCTGCGGTCATTTTTACGGACATTTTTCCAGAAGGTAAAAGATGCCGCAATCTTTACTGACATTGTCCGTAATGATTACTGAGATGACGTATTCGGATGGGACTAAAATCACAGAGGAGCTCTGACAATAATTACTTTACCCCACCTCTCCATGTTAAACTAGTCCCATCCGAATAGGGCTTAAGAATTAGTCATTAGTTTAAAGCCTACAATTAAATTCAGTCATTACAACATGAAAAATGAAAGATTAACTTTTACTGAGCATTAGATGTCGGCAAAGGTATTCTTAGGTTACAAAAAATATTAGGTAATTGGGCTTCTCATTGTGGTGTTGGATGGATAAAAATATAAATACAAAAACTAAGTATCTCTCTCATTCTCTTTGTCTCTCTCTCTCAGAGGATGAATATTGGACTACGGGCCTTCCTGGTGATAGCTGACAGCCTACAACAGAAAGACGGCGAGCCGCCCATGCCCACCACAGGCGTCATCTTACCCTCAGGCAACACACTGCGGGTCAAAAAGATCTTCCTCAACACCACCCTCACAGACGAGGAAGCCAAGGTCATCGGTACGGACCCTTACTGTTCCTACACAGTTCTCCAAAAAGAAGATATTCTTGAGTACAGCTTCCCCTACCCCAAAGCATTTGGTCAAATTGGATTAGTTGGTTTTTAATGCAATTGTGATTCTTTGAGCATGAGCTGTCCTCGTTGAGCTTTCAGTATAAATGAAGCTGAGACTTCTGCCAAGTAATTTTTTGTGTTAGTTTTTAAGTGGGACAGTTTGAAATATTTTGAGGAAAGTAATTATGTTCCTTTCATCTGCAGTCTTCTGGCATTACCGGTAGTCTGAATTTCCCTTTATACCTGAATTTGACTCTTCATTTTTAATAAAAATAAAATGCATCGCAGATGGTGGTGTATTTATCTGGCCTCATTGTTTAGAGGTTGAGGAAATGTCTCTGTATGTAGTCCATTGTAACATTTTCCGTTCTGCGTGTGAACTAAGCTTTTCTCTTTCTCTGTGTGTTTGTCTGTCTAGGCATGTCTCTTTATTACCCTCAGGTTAGAAAGGCCCTGGATAACATCCTCAGGCACCTGGATAAAGAGGTGGGACGATCCATGAGCATGACCAACGTTCAGATGTCCAACAAAGAGCCAGAGGACATGATCACGTTAGTTTCTTGAGATTTTATTGACTTAAATATGATAAAAGAATCTTGAAATTTGAAAGCTGTATGAAGATAAATAGTGTGGTTTACCTGGGTTTTATTGTGTTTAATACATGTGTGTGTTCTGTTTTAGTGGGGAGCGTAAACCGAAGATTGATCTGTTCCGGACGTGTGTAGCTGCCATTCCCAGACTAATCCCAGACGGCATGAGCAGACAGGATCTCATCGAGCTACTGGCCAAGTAATGACCTGTGACCCTCGTGTCAACCCTCATTCATCACCGCAAAAAATACCTCACCCTTTCCCCAATTCACTAGTTCTGTTGTTGTTATAGAACAATTGCATTTATACCTACTGATCATTCTCTTCAGCAGACATATCTTGACTAGTACGAATTTCATTATTCAACTCTGATTCACAAGCTTTTAATTTGATTCAATATTGTTGGAGGCAATAGCCTTGTGGGTAGCGTTCCAACATGTAGCGCAGTTGCTCTTCAGGTGACCCAAGTTCGAGTCCCAGCTCTTGGACCTTTCCCGAATCAGCCCCACTCTCTCCCTCTTTATTTTCTGCCAGTTCTCAGAACTGTTCAGTTATTACATAATATGCCTGATTGCTATAGTGCATAATGTGCATTGTGAGTGCAACAAGCTTTGGTTACACAATTTCCCGTTTTCATATTTCCAATTTTTTTTAACTCAGATTAACTTAAAGGTCTTGTCATACAAAGTGTTTAGTTACTTTTATTCAGAAAAGTACCCAGCCATATGAACTAATGACCTTTCCATATATTCATGACTTCCTGTACAACAACCACAGTCTGAGTCAGACTTCCTGTTAAGTCTTTATAGCATGTAGTCAGAACCTGTATATCGCTGTTACCCACTTGACCTCTCTGTGGTTCTGGTGACGCATGATGCTGTTATGAGGATGATGATGTGTATCATTTATTTATTGCATTTTGTAAACAATGACTCTTTCTTTCTCCCACCCATCCAGACTGACCATCCATATGGATGAGGAGCTGCGTGGTCTGGCGTTCACCACTCTGCAGGCTCTGATGGTGGACTTCCCGGACTGGAGAGAGGATGTGTTGTCTGGTTTTGTGTATTTCATTGTGAGGGAGGTGACTGACGTTCACCCCACACTACTGGACAACGCTGTCAAGATGCTGCTGCAGCTCATCATACAGTGGAGACAGGCGGTACAGAGCAGCAACCGCAGCCATGAATCACAGGTGCAGTCATACTCACAACAGAATTACGTTTTGATATAATATGATAATATATATACTCTACCATTCAAAAGTTTTTTGTGAAAGAAATGAATGCTTTAATTCACCAAGGATGCATTAAATGGACCAAAACTGACTGTAAAGATATTTGTTACAAAAAAATATTTTTCAATTTCAAATAAATGTTTTTCTTTAGAACTTTCTATTCATCAAAGAATCCTGAAAACGAATTACTGAAATAAATGAACTTTTGCACCATATTCTAATTTTTCGAGTTTCACCTATATATTGTATATATTTTTAGAGCCCTTCTCTCCCTCTGGAGCGATCTCCTCTCTGGACGGTTCTGCATGTGGTGGAGGGTCTGGCTCTGGTCGTGCTGTGCAGCTGTCGACCTGCAACACGCAGACTCGCTGTCAATGTCCTCAAAGAGGTCCGATCACTGCACACTGCTCTTGGCATCGCTAAGGTAACCATCCGCTCTGAATGACTTCCTGTTGTTCACCTACATGAGATGACCTTCTTTTTTGCTCTGCATATTCATTGTCTTGTTTTCTTTCTCTCAGGGAGATGAGGAGTTAGCTATAGATGTGATGGACAGATTGAGTTCTTCAGTCCTTGAGAGCTTTATTCACCTTACTGGGGCCGATCAGGTGAGGAAATGTGAACATTATGTATTTTGGATATTAGTGTCCCCTCCAGACAGGAATTCTTAGAAACCTTCTGTCCAAAACCTAAAAATAAAAATCTCAGACGATTTTTTTTTTTTTTGCCCCTTTTTGCTGTAGACAAATCTGCTGTACTGTCCCAGTGGAATAGACCTTCAGACTCTGGCAGAGTGGAGCTCATCTCCCATCAGCCACCAGTTTGATGTGGTAAGCCCCTCCCACATCTGGGTGTTTGCCCATGTGACGCAAGGTCAGGACCCCTGGGTCATCAGCCTGTCTAGTTACTTGCGGCAAGAGCACCTGCCCAAGCACTGCCCCACAGCGCTGAGCTACGCTTGGGTCTTCGCCTCCACACGCCTTCAGCTGCTCTCGCCACAAGTCGACATCAAGTATGTTTTCACTTTCAAATGTGTCTCTAGTAGGGATGGGTGAAATGTTTAAAGACATAATTAATATTCCTTTGTGACCTTTGACCTTGCAGCAGCCCGATCAATGCTAAGAAGGTGAACAGCATGAGCGGTAGCAGTGACTCATACGTGGGGCTTTGGAGGAACTACCTAATCCTCTGTTGCAGTTCTGCCACCTCATCCTTATCTTCATCCTCTTCCTCATCGGCCCCCGGCTCTGTCCGCTGCTCCCCGCCCGAGACTCTGGCATCCACACCAGACAGCGGATATAGTTATGACTCAAAGGTCAGAGGTCTTATCACCCTACCAGCTCTAATGTCAAATGCAATGATTAACACAGTTAAATATGATATAATTTGGACACCATATTTTAAATGATGAACAAGTTTGTTTGTGTTTGTGCAGATCATTAGCATTCCGTCCCCTTCCTCCTTGTTCAAGCATGTGGTTCCCATGATGCGCTCTGAGAGCATGGACATCACTGAGTCTCTTGTCCTGGGGCTTGGCCGGACCAACCCTGTTGCCTTCAGGTGCGTCCTAGGATCACCTGACCTAGATCTTATTACTAGGTTTAAATGGGACCACTATTGGGCTGACAATATGAACCTCCTGTGATCACTTGTGATTGGATTTCATGGCTCATGCATCACTTACTATGTCAGTGTGTTACACTGAAGTAGACAAGCTTAACAAAAATGTAGAGAAAAGTATGCTATAAATAAGTTTATGCTTAAACCCAGTGATATGTTTTGCAGAGAGTTGTTGGAAGAGTTAAACCCCATCATTAAAGAGGCACTTGAGAGAAGGCCAGAGGTGAGTTGACCTGTTAACAGTTTAACTATGAAGGAATCCCTGCTTACAAGGACTCATGGATAAATGTTCTTCTAGACAATTTAGATGCAAGCTTTTTTGTCCATCTATTTATGATACAGTAGCAGATGTACATAAAATAAAATATTTGATCTTTATGATTTTTTTTGTTTGCGCAGAATATGAAACGACGCCGGCGTCGTGACATTCTCAGAGTCCAGCTGGTCCGGATTTTTGAACTACTGGCCGATTCTGGAGTAATCAGTCAGACGTAAGTCACACACACACACACACGTGTACACTACCATTGAAAAGTTTTGTTTTTGAAAAATATATTCTTTTTAAATAAATTAATACTTCAGCAAGGATTTCTATTTCAAATAAATGCTGATCTCTTGAACTTATTCATCTGAGAATACTGAAATGTAATATATCATGGTTTCCACAAAATTATTAAGCAGCACAACTGTTTTCAACATAGGTGATAAGAAATGTTTGAATACCAAATCAGCATATTAGAATGATTTCTGAAGGATCATGTGACACTGAAGACAGAAGTAATTCAACTTTGACATCACATGAATAAACTACATCTTAAAATAAATTAAAATACAAAACAGTGATTTTAAATTATAATATTATTTAACAATATTTATATTTTACTGTATTTTTAATCAAATAAATGGAGCCTTGGAGAGCAAGGGAGAATTTGGAGAGAATTTGGAATAAAATATTCAACTCCTTAGTTTTGCTCAATTTAATTTAATTGCTAGCACTATGTATCCTCGATTACAGTTCAGAGGGTTACAATTCTTCTCAATGCAACACGATGCATATTTTGCCTCCAATTATTTTATTAATAATTATATTAATAATCACTATATTTAACATAATTTTACATATATTTAACATGTTATGTGCACTGCAGTAAGCCGCAAAAGATATCTGAATTCGGGATTGCATGCTCTCTGAGAGAGGCGGATTTTTGTGCGTGCGCTTTGGCTGTGTCAGTCAGCGCAACGTTATATTTTCCGTGGCTTATTATGCTTAATAACACTCTTTAACATCAAACACATCCCGCACTTTTTTTTCGCTGTCATGGATGTTTTTTTTCTTCTGTAAAATAAACTAAATTAAAACATCAACTGCTTTGCTTACGTAGGACATATATGCATCTTTTTTATTGATACAATGTTAATATAATAAGCTTAAAATAAGAATATTTTATTTACAATTAAAACAGTATGTTTTAATAGGTATGATGTGCCTATTAAATTCGATATTTTTTTTATCGATTCTTTTCTCTGCATCAATGCAGACTCGCTCACATCAGCCTAACAATGCATTATAAAAACAATAATAATCCTGTAAGCTGTAATTTGTGCATTGTAATTTGTGCGCAGTGCGAGTGGTGGTCTGGATGGGGAGTCTCACTCTCTGAACAGCACTCTACTGGAGTATGTGGATCTCACCCGACAGCTTCTGGAGGCTGAGAACGACAAAGATTCAGACACACTGAGAGACATCCGCTCTCACTTCAGTGCCCTAGTGGCCAACATCATACAGAATGTACCAGGTACACATACACAAGGCCTTTTCGCAGCAGGTCTTAGTTCACTAAACTGAAAAAATAACTTGAGCTGACCCCATGATTGTGTTTCTGCAGTACATCAGAGGAGGAGTATATTCCCTCAGCAGTCACTGAGGCACAGTCTTTTCATGCTCTTCAGTCATTGGGCTGGACCCTTCAGCATCATGTTCACACCACTGGACCGATACAGCGACCGCAACATGCAGATTAACAGACACCAGTACTGCGCACTGAAGGTACATTCTCACAAAACAAACATTTGCCTTTGCAGCCGTTTCAAATTGAACTTTTATCGAGTCTGAATATGGTCTATGATGCGTGTCTGCACAGGCCATGTCCG
Organism: Phoxinus phoxinus; assembly: GCF_949152265.1. Lineage (NCBI taxonomy): Eukaryota > Metazoa > Chordata > Actinopteri > Cypriniformes > Leuciscidae > Phoxinus > Phoxinus phoxinus. Next base: position 28,827,237 of record NC_136891.1, read on the forward strand.
CAGTGCTATGTTGTGGTCCGGTTGCTGATAACGTTGGCCTGTCTTCTGATGGGTATCTGTATAAGTGGCTGGACAACATTCTAGACTCTCAAGACCGCAAGGTAACCACACACCATTCACGTGCCCGCATTAGCATCACTAACCAATCGACTTTTATGAACTGTGACATGCGTGCATCTTTGTACTCAGGTGCATCAGTTGGGTTGTGAGGCAGTGATGTTGTTATTAGAGCTGAACCCAGATCAGAGCAATCTGATGTTCTGGGCGGTGGATCGCTGCTACACTGGCTCACGCAGGGTTGCTGCCGGCTGCTTCAGAGCAATCGCCAATGTCTTTCACAACAGGTACATATGACAATGATCCTGTGATGAATGTGATTGAATTTGTGTTTGTAATTCAGATTAAATGAATACTGTGTGTTTTTTGTCTCTTGCAGGGATTACCAGTTTGACACTGTGGTTCTGCTGAATCTCATCCTGTTTAAAGCTGCCGACTCTTCCAGAGACATCTATGAGGTCGCCATGCAGCTATTGCAGGTCAGTAAAGATGCTTCTTTCAGTCAAGGGAAAATAATGTGATTTCCATTCTAATAATATATCATAATAAACAAATTAATACATAAATAATTTAAATAGCAGTTCTCATGTTGAATAAGTGTGCAAAAATGATCAAGTAGGAAGCAATGCCTTTTTGAGCATCCTCTGCTTCCTGTATAAAGACTTGCTTCCTGTTTAAAGATTGTGTACATTTTAATTGTGAAATATTTGCACAATTTAATTGTGCTGGGAGAAAGAGAAACTAAGGGAAGAGGAACTTTGAGAAACTTTGTTTCACAAAGCCAGAGTTAAGGCTGGAATACACTACACAACTTTTAAAATCATACACTTGCCAACTTTACAGAGGAAAATCCCTTCCTGGACAACATACGCTAAAAGAGATGACACACCAGACATCGTTTTGAACACAACAAACTCACACAGAAACATGCGCCACATGGATAGAAGCATGACAAATGAAAAAAAGTGTGTTTTTTAAATGGCTCAAAATATCAAACATGTTTCATATCCTCCGACTGGATGAAATCATAGTCTTAAGCAAAAAGAAAGTCTTAAGTCTGTGCCACCACCACACTGCAGGATTTTTTTTGTTATACTGTACTGGCTCTGACTTTCAGCAACTAGCATTGACTCATCCAAAAATCTGGACAAACATGTTATGTATTCCGGCCTTTAGCATAAAGTCTACTTTACAGCTTATTTTGGCCAAGAACTGGCAAGTGGGCTCATCTGAAGGACCATGTAAAGTGACCAGCCACAGTTTATGGTCTAACAAGTGTAGTTTGATTTGAAGTTAAAGGCAACAAGCTCAATGACTTGTAGTAAATATTAATGTGTGTTTGTATGTTAGATTCTGGAGCCCAAACTGTTCCGTTACGCTCATAAACTGGAGATCCAGCGTGCTGACGGGGTCTTGTCTCCAGCCTCCCCTCTTCCTCATCTGTACTCAGTGTCCTACTACCAGCTCAGTGAAGAACTGGCACGGACTTACCCTGAACTCACCCTGCCCATCTTCTCAGGTACCAGTGTTATTCTTAACTGAAAATAAATATCACTTTCGTAATTTTGAATAGAGCTGAAATAAAATAAAATATGAATAATGGCAGCATTTTCCCCCTACACGCGTGTTGTGTTTGTAATGAGATTCTGGGTGGTTTTATTTAGAGGTGAGTCAGAGAATACAGACAGCACACCCTGGTGGGCGACAGGTGATGCTGCATTATCTCCTACCCTGGATGAACAACGTGGAGCTGGTGGACTTCAAGCCTTCAGCAAGGCGTCAAGATGAACCTTCTTCGACGGAGGAAGAGGAGGAAGCCCATGAGAGAGATATGATGATGGTGAACAGCCGTCGCTGGCTGAAAGGAGAGGGCTGGGGTTCACCACATGCCACTACCATGATCCTCAATAACCTCATGTTCATGACTGCGAAGGTAAGTCCCCATATGCAGACCATGTGCTAACTACTGGACAGGGTTTTACTGTCTCAAAAACCCTGGAAATATCAGGACATTATGATTTCTATGCCTGGATAAAATAAAATAAAAATAGTGAATATATTTTTCTGTAGTGAATATTTCCTAGTTGATATTCATTGGCTAGAAGTTGTTTTTTGTTTAAATGGAAGTACCGGTTAAGTTTTATAAGTTATAATCGATATCATAACAAAAATAATTAATTCATAAAAAGTCCTGATGTAAATATATTATTTTAACACATTTATACCAAAGTTTTCAAGAAGATCATTACATAAATGTTAATATGGTCTGATTTTACAGTATGGCGATGAGTTCGCATGGTCAGAGATTGAGAATGTCTGGACCACTTTAGCTGACAGCTGGCCCAAAAATCTGAAGATCATCCTGCACTTCCTCATCAGCATGTCTGGAGTCAACAGTGAACCAAGTCTCCTGCCTTATGTGAGTGAAGCCTGCCCCTGCCAATCAAACACCTGACACTCAATACCTGAGTAGATGGGCTGCACTTGAGACTTGAGGCCATGTTAATTAACTAGTTTGTTGGATACTATTGTGTTTCTGAATGTTTTTCCTAATATTTTCAGGTCAAACGAGTGGTGGTGTATCTGGGCAGGGATAAGACGATGCAACTGCTGGAGGAGTTGATGTATGAGCTGGAGCTAACAGACCCTGTATCCTCAGCTGTCACTCATATGGACAACCCACCTTACTACCGCATTACTTCCTCTTACAAGATCCCTTCTGTTACATCAGGTATATATGCTTTAAAGTAAACCAGTCTGACTATATATCTTTCTCCACATGACCTTTATACAAACAAAGTTTAGAATCATAAGACCATGAATCTTGACTGTTCATGTACTATCTTTATAGATACCCGAGAGATCTAAGGAAACTTTCACATTTTCTTTTGTTTAAATGTTTGCTTTTTTCAGGAACAACGTCCAGTAGTAACACCATGGTTCCTGGACCTGATGGACACCATGACGGCAAACTGAAAGATTCCAACATGGAGGACAGGTAAGAGTTAATACTGATACTACAGGATTAGGAATCTTGTTTGGAAATGGGGTCCATATTTTTAAGGGGGGAAAAGGTAACCAAAAACATACAGCTCAACCAGTGTAGACCGAGTCGTGAACAAATGAATCATACAAGCCTTTGCAATGAAATGGTCAAAATAAATAATCTCATCGAACTGCCGAAGTCATTACTTTAATTGTATACTACTGAAAATGAACCAAGATCTGTTTATTAGCTATTACTGACTGGTTGTTCATTATTTGGTGCTTCCTCAATAGTGCTTTGTTGAATTATGGAAATGTTGAGTGAAACTTGAATTTTTTGACGTTCTATATATCTGCACAGTTACACTCATTTGGACATCTACACTGGTCTGAACAGTAATCTGAACCGACAGCACCATCGACTGGAGTCCCGCTACAGCAGCAGCTCAGGGGGGTCCTATGAGGAGGAAAAGGGTGAGTACATTAACATCACTGTCATACTTACAGACTCAAAAATGTGTGGATTTAAAGGTAGACGGCAAAATTGAATGGGTAGCATTTCAGTGATTTTTCCCTGTGTTTTTGTTTTACTGTATGTGAATTTCAATTCAAAAGTTTGTGGTCAGTAAGATTCATTTAAGAAATGAATACTTTTATTCAGCACAGATGTACAGTAGACATTTATAATGTTACTAATAACATTATAAATGATTTATTGTTATTTATAAATATAATAAATTGTATTGTTAAAATATTTATATATCAAATAAAGACTGTTCTTTTTAACTTTCTATACATCAAATAATCAAATAAAAATGTATTGTATGACTTCTGAAGGATCATGTGACGCAAAAGACGCTGCTGACAATTCAGCTTTGCCATCACAGGGATAAATTACATTTTAAAATATATTAAAATAGATAAACAGATATTTAAAATGATAATAATATTTCCCAATATTACTGTTTTTCCTGTATTTTTTATCAAATAAATGCATCCTTGGTGAGAACTGTAGTGTTTATGATCTTGTTGTTTCTCTCTTTAGGTGACTCTATGCCTGTTTACGCTAATTGGCGTCTAAAGGTGATGGATCATAACCAGCCAGAGCCTCTCCCGTTTCCTCCCACTGGCGGCTGCTGGTCACCACTTATTGATTACCTGCCTGAGACCACCACACCTGGAGTCTCCTTGCACAGGTGAAGGACATACCGGTACTCAGTGTGTCCTATGTCAGTGTTGTTCTCCTTGACCTTTGACCACTGACAACACACTGTCATTTCTTTACAGGTGTAACATTGCTGTGATCTTGCTGACCGACCTCATTGTAGACCACGGGGTCAAAGTGGAATGGAGCGCGTACCTTCACCTGCTGCTGCATGCCATCTTTATAGGTAACATACACAGCTCTACAGTTTATTTAAATCATTAATCCTGGAAAGTGCCACATTGTATGTCCTGTAATGCTCTGTGTTTATTTGTGTGTGTAGGTTTTGACCATCAGCACCCAGAGGTCTATGAGCACTGCAAGCGTTTACTGCTCCACCTGCTGGTGGTCCAGGGCACCAACAGCAGCGTCCAGTCACTGGCATCTGTATTGCTCCGCAACCGCGAGCTGAACGAGCCCAGAGTTCTGACAGTCAAACCCGCTCTTCAGGAGTTCAACCTCACAGGTACTTTTAAAGCACAGGGTGTTTTGTTACATAGACATTTCTACCTAATTGATAATGATTAATTGTAATAATAAGGACCAATTACAATATTAGCCATGCCCCAGTTTTTTTATACTAAGAATACAATTATTGTGAATTGATTTGTCCCCCAGGTGTCACAGAGCTGATGCCAGACTACCAGCCATCTCCAATGACAGACTCTGGCCTGAGCTCCAGCTCCACATCCTCTAGTATCAGTCTGGGCAGCACAGTCCTGCCTCACCTTCCCCCTACTATCCTTAATGAGGTGGATCTGTCTGCAGAGCAGGACGAGAAGGTCAAAAACCTCATTGAGTTCATCAGCTCAAGGTGAGGGGGTCACTGCACGCCACTATGTCAAATTCATTCTCTTAGCTTATCAGAGTACTGCATACACCAAACACTTCCACCAATAACATGCTGCAATCCTGCTTGATCAAACCTCGCTTGAGAGTTTTGTATGTGCTGGAGTGGTTCTGGCAAAGAAAGAATGGGGTGATGTAGCATATTGGGAACTGCCGTTGTTGTGCGTATGAGGAGATATTTTACTACTTTAGAACGTTTTACTTTAGAACTAGGGCTGGGCAATAGATTGGTATCAGTATTTATCGAACAAAATAAATCCATGATGTCAGTATTAAACTTTTTGTGTAATGTGAGTAATTTTCAACGCATGTAGTTGAATCTCACATGTGTGAGCAGCACAGCTCATGGTGTTTTTAGCATCTTCCTTCTCACTATATGAGAAACTCCACATGATTTTAATCTCCGTATCTACTCTCACACAATTTCATTTGATAAAAGTTATCATCCAATATACACTAAAACTCAAAGCTTTCCAAAAATGTGTTAAAGTTTTATTAATTCATTTTAATAGACACTATTTTTGAGGATGAATTTGTATTAAACGTAAAACACAGAATATAGAAAACACAGACAACAAACAGGAAAAAGAATTTAGGTAGGTTACATTTTTGGGGAAAAAATAAAATCTATTTAATTGGGCCTTAAATTACGAGGTACAGCCAGGGTCCGAAATTAACAAGCGCCAAATGCGGGTAGATTTTCCGTTTGGCGAGTAAATCTCAAGAGGCTATCCGCCACACTGGTGGGTGAATGTTCATCATACCAAAATAGTAATATAATAAAATGTGCGGACACTCGGGAGGTCGTGAGATATTGCACACGTCACGAGTCAGTTAAACTGATAATCATGTCAAAGCAGCTGCTACACCGCACGACTGTCCTGCACAAATTTTATCCCGAGTCGGCGGCAATCACGTGAGCTTTATGTTGCAGGCAATAGCTTCAGATGTGTGTGCAAATGATTTGTTGATAAGCAGAATACAGTAGCCATTCCTTTCAACATAAAAACGAGAGAGCGAGAGAGTGTGTGTGTGAGAGAGACAGTGTTTGCGCATGCTGTATGGTTGCTGTCACTGAGGTATAGCCCCATCGATCTAGCCTGTGACGTGGTTGTGTATGATTTGGCAATAGGGGACAGCCCTATTATACGCTGGTGAAAATGGGGCCGACTTCCCGAATTTTTTTAACATGTTTGAAAATTATTGGGAGATGCTGCTCAGCTTGTAATTCCTCTCACACACTGCGAGCCGCGACCATGCGAGCATCTCCGATTTCCACTCGATTTCTCCCGAGTGAAAAAATTATCTGCAAGCTCGTAAACACAGCAAAAATCTGTACGCCCGCCTTGTTTTTCCTCCTGTAGCTAGACTAGTGTTTTTGTATTTTTTAAAGACTGTTTAGCAGACGTGGGCCAGTTTAGTTTTTTTTTAAATGTACTAAAATTAATGTATATGTGATACAAAAAGGCTGTTTATTATTTTGCCCGGTAAAAAATATTCTTGGCTGGTGGATTTTTTCATCTTTTACAAAAAGTTAATTTCGGACCCTGGGTACAGCTTACCTTTTGGAGTTTACTTAACTCAAATACGTTATGTTTACATTCATTCTTGAGGTCTAACAAACATATAGAATGCATTTGTTCCCTATTAATTATATGAAATGAATATCAGATATTGAGTATCTTTATAAATATTGTTATCAAATGTTATGAAAAAAATATTGTAATGATATTTTTGGCCATATATCACACATCCTTTTCAGAACTGTTGACCCTGTTGAAGTTAAAGAGATTCAAGAGAACTGCAAGTCCAACTGGGGTCGATGATAGGGCACGTTTTTTTTGTAAAATTACTTTCCTCATAGTTGTCTCTGCGTATTAAGATGGGAAGGGTGAATAAAATAATGCGTTTCTTCAGTCTTGTTACCAAACATTAATGTTGTTCCTGGCAAGTTTCCCTGGATACATATTGAATGAGTATTTATTTTGTGTTAAGTTATTGTATTTTTTCCTCTGCCTGCAGCCATGTCTAACAGGAGAGGGTATTGTTGCCTTGCATGCGTGTGTGTGTGCTCAGTCTCGTTTCTGTGTGAACGTTTGATTCAGAGTGTTTTTATACATACAGTTTGTTTGTTTACTGGGAGTTGTGTGAGCCTGCTTTGCCTTTGTTCTATGTTAGATATTTTCTGCTGTGTCACTTCCTCTAAATCTGTTCTTCTGATTGGTTGGCCCATAGGAAGCGTGGTCCGCTGTGGAACCATGAAGACGTCTCTCCTAAAAACCCCAACATCAAGAGTGCTGATCAGCTTAGTGTATTCCTTCGTCATGTTGTCAACGTCTTCAAACAGACACCGTCCGGTAAGACATGATGGCATATGGTAATTTCACTGCATTATGTAGTGGACCAACTTCCATATGGAGGAATACATAATTTTTACTTGAAGTGAATCGAAATGTTTAGTCTATGATTGATTTTTGTGATGTATGTTTGATTAGGTTATCAGTTGGAGCAGGAGCTGAGTGAAGTTGCTTTGCAGACCGCTCTGTCCTGCTCATCACGGCACTATGCCGGTCGCTCCTTCCAGATCTTCAGAGCGCTAAAACAGCCACTCACAGCCTCCACGTTGTCAGATGTGCTGTCTCGTCTGGTAGAGACTGTGGGAGATCCAGGGGAAGAGGCTCAGGTATATAGAAGTGTCCCACTGTTCCAGAAGTACCGATGAGAAAGCAACAACAGGGCTCAATAATAAGTTTTTTTTGTCTGCTGACCTGGTCAGGGCCAGTACTTCAGATTTTCATTGGCCCTACTACTACAATAAGGCCTCGTTTACACGGTCAGTGAAATGTGACCCGATTCCCAATTCCCAATTTTTTGCTCATATGTGACACAGTTCGGATGTGTTCTATAACCGTGTAAACAGGGGAAAAAAACCTGCATGCATTCAGATATTTCGAGATCGGTTTCAGGCCTCATTCATAAGTGGAAAAAAATCTTATATAAATCAGATATGTGACAATGCGACTGTCATGTAAACAGGCAGATTGGATTTTCTGAGGCATTAGGCTACGTCTCTGCGTTTTATTGACGAGACCAACCTCGAAGCGCATCTGCAAAGGGATGGATGGTGTCAGGTGTCGTCGTAGGAGAGAAATGTGGACAAACGTTGACAACATAGCAAAAGTTGGCTTGCTCATCCTAAAATTTCGGACCCACTTCTCCACGTTAAAGCCAATATTTAAAAACAATGTGCTCCCACCAGTCCTGAGATCTCTCTCGCACACAATAACTGAAGCATATGCGCAGGCTGCAATGATGCCACTTTTCGTCATCCTCCGCCTCAAAATCATGGTGATGTTTGGCAAACTTTGCATATATCGCAGAGCTAGCATCAAGCATATTTCGCGTTCGTCCATCTGTGCAATTTAACCCTTTAAGCATGCGCAATGTTTCAGATAGTATGGCAAGTGTAAACACATGAATCGGATATGGGTCACAGTTGAAAGAACGTGTAAACAGAGGGTAAAAAAAACATATATAGGCAACAAGTCAGAATTGGGCATCAATCAACAAATTTTCAATTTTATATTTCAAATTTAATTTCAACAAAACCTCATCTACAGTATGTTAGCCAATTAGATTTTAAATCAGTTTTTATGTTGGCCCAAAACACTCACACTGTTCCCAGCCCGCCTTAAAGTCCCCATGAAATCAAAATTGAAGGTTTTTGACTTTTAGTATGAATATGTTAGCCTTATTGTTATCTATAAGCTAGTGTGGAGTCTTCGCATTTAGAAGATAAGCATTCAAAACTGACTCTCTCACTTCTGCCAATATGGAGCAATGATTTTGATTGGCTCTATATAGAGTTGGTGCAGACCAGAAAATTTATTGAATTCTGCACAGAATGCTATATTTTAAAGCAATATGGAGGAGATTAGGAGGAGAAATGATTAGAGATGAAGAGGAAACTGCGGCTTTACCAAGCTCAATGGCTCTGGCCGTGCTGTGATATAAATGAAATGCTATTGGCTATTTTTGTAAAAGGGAAGTAGCTGTTAGATATATCCTGCCCTATCTTCCTGTTTCAGTGGAAATTACATCAACACATTGAATAATGCAGTACGTTTCAAGTTACTTCAGTGGGCCTTTACGTGTTGATCCCTGAACAGTCTTAATCAAACGTTTCATCTGTCTCCCGCAGGGTTTTGTTATTGAGTTGCTGTTGACACTAGAGGCTGGTATAGACACTCTGGCTGAAACGATGAAGAGCTATGACCTGCTTACTGCACTCTCACAGTAAGACATGCTCTGCTACGGTAAAATATTATTTCCATCGTATACAACACATTACTAAAAATGCTGTTTCCATCTCCTGTAGGGCCTCCCATGATCCTCTGCATGGTACCAAGTTTGCCAGTAACAGGAAAAGCACCGGTCAGCTGAACCTCGGCAGTGGAAGTTTCTTGCATGTCCATTACAGCCACACTCGCAGCAACTCCCTCCGTGCCAGTCTGATGGGTGAACGCCTTGGAGACCATCGCCGCAGCAATACCCTTGATGTAGCCGACCGCTTGGGCGGCAGCCACGGCAACCTTGCCCGCACTCGGAGCTTATCATCATTACGAGAGGGTGGTGGTGGTGGCCGTGGCGATGGAGGAGGTGGAAATGGAGGAGGATCTGGTGAGGTGGTGCCACCGATGGACCCCACCAATCTGATGGCGACGGTCTTCTGGATTGCTACGTCGCTGCTAGAGTCCGATTATGAGTTTGAGTACTTGCTGGCACTCAGGCTGCTGAACCGACTGCTGGCCCAGATGCCCCTGGAGAAGGTGGACAGCAGGGAGAAGCTGGAGAGAGTGCAGGCCAAACTGAAGTGGTACAACTTCCCCGGCCTGCTGACGCTCTTTCTGAAGGGTTTCACTTCAGCTGCAACGCAAGAGCTCACAATTCACCTCCTCAGTAAACTCATCACTGTGTCCCGACACACACTCATAGACCCCTCACAGCTAGCAGGTGCGCCCATGGTTTCAGAACATTTTAAAATCTGAGATTTTATGAATTGTCATACCTGGGTCTTAAAAATGAATGAGAGCGTGTATCCATGTATTTATTGTCTTAACTTATTTCCTGTTAGGATTTCCTCTGAATATCCTGTGCCTTCTGCCGCACCTGGTCCAGCACTTTGACAACCCCACAGGGTTCTGTAAAGAGACTGCTGATCGGATCGCCAAAGTGTGCACTGAGGAAAAGTCAGCCACACTGGCCAACCTGGCTCACATGATGAGCCTGTACTCAACGCACAGCTACTCACGAGACAGCACCAATTGGATCAACGTGGTGTGCCGCTACTTGCACGACTCCTTCTCTGAAATAACCTTCAACCTGGTCACATACCTAGCTGAGGTAAGATGAATTTGATTGAGTCATACAGTTGGAACTAAGTTGGGATATTGTTGAAGTGTTTACAGTTTTCTAGTATCTAATCCTTTTTTTCAAACGGCAATAAATCTGCCTCCCTGTTAAAAACGCCGCCAATGTTAAAAGCAGTTGTGCTGCTTAATGTAAAATTAGTTGAAACAGTGGTGAATTTTTTCAGGATTCTTTGATGAATAGAAAGTAAAAAAAAAAAAAAAAAAAAACGGTGTTTATTTGAGAGAAATCTTTTGTTAAAAAAAAAAAAAAAAGTATTTACTGTATTTTTTTATCAATTTATTGCACCCTTGCTAAATATAATTAATTTTTCTTCCCCCAAAAAATCTTGCTGACCCTTATATTTTAAACGGCAGTGTATATGTATATAAAATGTGTTTGTTTATATTATGTGTTATATATTTATATTATTTATGTATTTATCAACAGCATTAACGAGACTGATGTAACAGAATGATGATTTCTCAAGACACATTTTTCAAAGCTGAACTGTGCTGTCATGTAACTTTGTGCTCAAGTATATGTATATAATCTCTTGACCTTTTACCTCTTCTGTTTTAGTTATTGGAGAAAGGACTAAACAGCATGCAGCAGTCTTTACTACAGATCATCTACAGTCTACTGAGTCACATTGACCTGTCTGCTGCTCCTGTCAAACAGTTCAACCTGGAAATCATGAAGATTATTGGCAAATATGTACAGGTGTGTGTACAACTTACTCTCTCTGTTGTTAACAATTAGAACATCAGTCCCTCCAGAGGTTTATTTTAGTATGCCTGTCCCATTTCACGGTACTGGAGAGTGGACTTTGCTGTAGTGTGTATTTGTCTGCATGAATGGCCCGGGGGTTGTTTACTTTTGGAGGCGCTTTTGAGGAACTATAAGCTGCATCATCGCTTTCCTACACTGTGGTCTTTCCTACTCTGTAGTTCCTCGAGGTTAAATGGGTATTGTAAAAAAAAAAAAATGGCTCAAGAGTTTTGTTGTTTGTTTTGTCTGTGCGTTGCCACAGAGCCCATACTGGAAGGAGGCCCAGAACATTCTGAAGTTAGTGGTGTCCCGCTCAGCGAGTCTGGTGGTTCCAGATGAGGTGCAGCGCTCCTACAGCACGGAGTCGACCGGCTCGCCGGAGATCGCTTTCACTCGCATATTCAACAACTCATCTAAAGAGCTGCCAGGAAAAACATTGGACTTCCACTTTGATATCTCAGAGGTGCTTGGCCTGCCATTTTCTGTCTTTTATTTTGTTTGGTTGTCAGTGTATGTCTATTGTAGTTACCTCATCATAGTGTCTTTTTTTACAGTATTTTTTTAACCTTTGACCCACAGACACCTATCATAGGTCATAAGTATGGAGACCAGCGAAGTGCAGCGGGCCGTAACGGAAAACCACAGGTAATTGCCGTGACAAGAAGCACCTCCTCTACTTCCTCTGGTTCCAATTCAAATGGGCTGGTGCCAGTCAGCTGGAAGAGACCACAGCTCTCACAGGTAGTGTCAACTATTATGAAAACCTGTCGAATCTTAATTAACCAACTAGAGCTTTGAATTATATTTTTATTTTAATTCTATGTTATCTGCTTTTAGAGGAGAACTCGGGAGAAACTGATGAATGTTTTGTCTCTATGTGGCCCAGAGTCCGGCCTGCCTAAAAACCCATCTGTACGTTTTTCTTCTCATATTCAGAATGTTATTAGGCTGCATAATTTTAGCAATGGCTAATTACACCTCTTTTCTGTAGGTGGTGTTCTCTTCAAACGAGGATTTGGATGCAGGTGACCAGCAGACTAGCCTGATCCCCACTGTAGAGGAAGTGACACATGAGGAGGAAGTGCAAGCAGAAGATTGTGGAAGTGAACAGCAGTTTGGGGTCTTCAAGGACTTTGACTTCCTGGATGTTGAGTTGGAGGATGGAGAGGTGAGCCCAAATGCTCTGGGCATGTTGCCTCATATTTTTATCGTTAGCAAGTGTTTTATTACAAACATCTCAGAACTGATACATGATTCACCTTTAACAAAAGTAATTAAAGAAAGAGTCAGTGTGTGTATTTCTTTGACATTACCTGTGTCCGTTTGAGCACCTCCACATTATCTCAGTGTCTTAACTCTCCCTAACACTCTTATTATCTTTTTTCCTCTTTTGCGTCCAGGAGCTTCAGGTAAGTTTTAAGCAGTGTTCAGGGAAAAGTTTGTTTTAATCTATAATTGTTTGGTGTCGTTATTCATTTGAAAATTTGCACCCATTCAGAAATTGCACAAAATCAAATGCCATTTCCTGCTAGCCAATCGAGTGGATTTGTTTTTTTAATTGTAGCTAATGGTTGTCGCAAGGACATGAATGGTGCAAATTAAACAATTTTCATTTAAAGTAGAATATGAAGCATCTTTTAAATGGTCATTGTTGAGTTCTCAGTGTTCCCTGACTGTGTTCTGTGGTTGAGAATTGTGCATATTGTCGTCTTTTGTATAGTGTATTCATTTAATTTCTTAACCTTTTCCTTCTGTATAATTCACAGTGTGCAGTTTAAACTTGATCTGCGTTCCTCTTATTGGCTTTCTTCTTTTCCACCTGCAGGGGGAGAGCATGGACAATTTCAACTGGGGTGTCCGGCGTCGCTCCCTGGATAGCATTGACAAAGGTGACACTCCGTCTCTGCAGGACTGCCAGTATTCCGGCAGCACGCCCAGTCTCATCCAGCCGGAGGACACCGATGAGTCATCTGAGGAGGAGGTACTGAGCGCTAGCCAGATTCTCACCCGCTCCAACCTCGTAAGTCCCTTCTCCTCTGGGCCCCCTCCATACAGGGGGGACCGGCATGGTGTGTCTGTGCGCCAATTTCGGCTTAGACGCTGCCGCGGCCTACCTAGGCGGGGTTAGACGCTTGCTTTCTGCATAGCCCGCACTTCTGGTGAATTTAGATAAGTGCCCTCTGCACTTCTCCCTGCCGCCCAGCCAAGCCAACTATTAATTTTTTTTTAGCATTTCAAAGCCCCTCTCTGACCCTTACTTCTATTTTGAATCCCTCTTTTTATTTTTATTGGGGTAAGAAAGGTGATGGGGACCTTTTTTTTCTGTCTTTTTTTAGTGATCAATTAGCCTACAATTAGCCAATTAGTAAACTTTTAACACATGGGTTTAGTTGTCTTGCATTCTTATACTAACTTTGGCATAATTGCTTAGATAACATGATCTAATTTTAATGCCCACACATTTATTTAATTTTTCAGATTGACACAAAATTTTGACTGTCTTTCATACGGTTGCATGTCGTCTTGCGTGTTTATACATTATTTGATTGTACTTTCAGCTAAAGACAAGAAGATATTTAAGTCTCTAATTATTAAGTCTGGAATGAACTGAACTTTTTTTTTAATCTGACACAAAATCACAGAAACATGTGCCTTGTTGCTAGGAGACACATGACAAATGAAAACAATGTGTTTTTAAATCTGCTTAAAATATCAACGTGTTTGAAATCCTCGGACTGGATGGATTCGTAGTCTGAAGCTAAAAAAGTCAGAGTCGGTATTCATCATAATGTGATTTTCGGTGATGTCTGTCAATTCCGAATGCCCAAATTCTGTAGACTGCCTATGACTTTCATCAACTAGCATCAACTGGTCTGTAAATTGGTTGCAAAAATCTGGGTATAAGTCTTGTAGTGTATTCCGACCTTTAATTTAACACATTTTAACATGTTTACATTTCCACGAAAATCAGCAGAAAATGCACACAAAAAAACAAAACAAAATCTGCATACCGGTATTCGTTGTGGGCCCTCTCATTACTTAAACTGCTTCATATAGTTTTTCTGCATGAATGTTTAGATCCAAGCTTAATAATATTTTATATTTCAAACCTCAAATAATGTATTATTATTGCACCCTTTCGCTTGCTTATGGGGCATGAGCTACTAAACAGAGCTAAAGAAAACTAATCCTTTAAACGCTGCTGAGTGAAAGTCATCTTCCTATTACTGTTTTTGTCCTTTTCCCCCTACACTGTTTGAATAAGACTTGAATGCAATTGACCATATGCACGGAACGTTCTTAAGAACTTCCGCAAAAATATAAGCCAGCTGGAAAACTTCAGATGAAATGTAACTGGTCGGTGTGTCTGTATTTTCAATGTTGTATCTATCAAATATTGTATTTCCAACATCTTGAAATGTTTGGTTTTACAAATGGGGATAATCTCAGAATGATGAACAAATAATGCTTTTGGTAATCACATTAATAATAACATTTGAAGGGCTGGAAAAATGTTCTGTGTGCGTGTCCAATTACAGACATTGTGTTTCTTAACGTTCCCATTAACTATTTATTGATCTTTAAAATCAATAAAACCGGTTTATTGGCAAATTAGGTAAGTGTGATAACTGCATTAAAATATAAATACGAAATTAAAAAGTCAACCTTTGATAGTTTTGTATCGATGTACTGAATGACAGCTAACAGTTCACCGGAAATCCGGAAGTAACCGTGCATATGGTCAATTTGTCTTGCCAGGTTCACATCATTTTGTCTGGCATGCCGCATGATGTCATGATATGAAATATTAAAAAGTGCAGAACTCAGGAACTACTTTTCATTAATCCATTACGTACACCATGTAACATAACACTTAGTTTAGTGCTGAGACTTCTACAGCAAATGCTGTTATACTACATTTTGAACTAAATATTGATACATTTTCCTTTTTTACCCAGCTTAATAGCGATTCTGCGACGGATGATGCCATATCCAATCACTTGGACTCGCTCCAGCATTCGCAAGAGTCCTCCAGTAGTGTCCTGACTGAAGAGGCCACACCCACCCTACCGCTACCCCGCCCAGACAGCCCCACCCATGAGACCGCCCACTCTGACAGCAATAGCAGCCAGCTGCCTGAGGTGGGATCAATCAGGAATCTCAATAAATTGTGGTGCACGGGTGCTATTTAGCCATTCGCTTTTTGCTCTCTTGTGGAGTTAACTGCTGCTGTTTTCTTGTCTATCAAATTCCCCCTCTCATCCAATGGTGTCAATGTCAAGCTTTTGCTGCTAGAGTGTTTCCAGAAACTGTTGGGTTTTAAACACTAGGCACTGTCTGTTTCCTTTGCCAAAATGCTGGCACATTCTCTTTTCCTCACACTGGGTTGCTTTATGGGACACTTGCCATCATTGACATTAGATAATGATTGACTGCTATGAGGGTGGGGCCTGCTTGCTTGCTTGATGTGTGATTGGGGAAGAGATTATCATCAGGGACAAAAATACACCTCAGGCCTGCTGTGCTAGAACTACATCAAATTTGGTCCCAGAATGGTTGAGAAAAACAGACGTTAACGCGCTTTAGGTTCTGATGATGACCACTTGCTGCTATCCAAGGACCTGAAGCCTCATCGTAAGTATTATGGAAAACTGTATCACCATTCTACGGGGGTTTAAAAGCCAGTATCCACAAACATGAGTTTTAGGTGCATTTTCTTCATTTTGGCCATTTGTATAACATAATCCCTGACTGTTTTACATGGACTGATTATAGCCGTAGATATCAAATGATCCGTTTAAACATGCTTATCTATTTGCCAACCATCAATTGTACTCCAGATAGCATCTGCAACAACTTCCAGAAGCGTGGGGAGTGCCTGTAAATACAGCTAGGGATGTGAGGTTAAGCACACAGTGTAGGAAATGAGCAGAAACTCATGTATGTTGATATTGTCCTTTTTAAATCACTGTTAAAGTAATAATTCACCCAGACATTGTCATCATTTACTCACGCTCAGGTTGTTGATCAGTGGGACACAAATGATTTTTTTTTTTGAAGAATTTTCTTTCTTTCTTTTTTCCATACAATGAAAGAATAGTAACCGCATTCTGTCAAGCTCCAAAACTACCAAGAAAAGTAATCAAAGGT
Organism: Phoxinus phoxinus; assembly: GCF_949152265.1. Classification (NCBI taxonomy): domain Eukaryota; kingdom Metazoa; phylum Chordata; class Actinopteri; order Cypriniformes; family Leuciscidae; genus Phoxinus; species Phoxinus phoxinus. The sequence continues at coordinate 28,843,663 of NC_136891.1, forward strand.
AGTTCATATTACTATATATTATTAATATATTATATTTCAAGTCTTCTGAAGCAATACAATAAGAATTTAAACTTAACCAATGACATTTGGTGCCGCTGACATCGTTTGAATATGAAGTATTATTTGTATTATGTACTTTTCATTTTTATTTCAGTTTTGGTTTAGTAATTGTAGTACTTCAACTTAGTTCAATGGTTAGCTGCAACATCTCTCATTTATACATTTTCTAATTTCTCATTTAAGTTTTTTATTTTTTTAAGTTCTATATTTTAAATCTACATTTTATTTTAGTTTTATTTAAACTACCACAAACAACACTAACAACAACACTGGAATGATATTTGAGATCTACAGCAGAGGGGAAGACTTTCCGTGAATAATGACAACATCAATCTGTTCCTCACACAAAGATATCGTATGACTTCAGAAGACTTTGAATATATCGCACGAATGGTTTGGACAAATTTTATGGAGCTCTGTTGTGTTCTTTGTGAAACTTGTCAACCCCTGGTCACTATATGCTTTCATTGTGTGGAAAGAACAGTGTGAAGATTCTTCAAAGTACATTTTGTGTTTCATTGTTATACCTTTTGGACAGACATAAGGGTGACTAAGTGATGAATGTTAGTTTTTGGGTAAAGAGCAGCAATCCAGTAGTAATCGAGTAAAAAGGGATGCACAGCCCGACTGAGAGAACATAAAAGAATACTAACAGGCTTTAGCCAGCCATGTTACTAACACTGTAACTTAACTAACTGCTGATATCTGCATTATTTTTTATTCCAGTTCATTTGGTTGATGTTTAAATGACACATTTCTACCCTGGAAAAATGATAATTTTAGGTGGTTCCCACTGATATGATGATTTTCAGTCAAGATTAAACTGTGTATAAAATGTACTAAATGAAACCCCTAGTCACAATTCATAGCATAATACCCCTTATTTTGATGTTAATGAATGAACAACTTTTGATCAATACTTAGCCCAGCTAAGACCAGTTGAGTCCAGTCCAGTCATACCTCAATATGAGCTCAAGGGCATCTCGCCTGTCATTCTCCAGCTCTTAGCTTAATGAGTCCAGATAAAACCATCGATAGTCTTACTCATCTGCGTGGCCACCACAGCCAAGAATGCCTAAAAGCTTTCTCTAATACCGCCTCTACTTTGGCTCCACGCCACCCTCCCTTCTTCTGTTAATGCATTAGACTCATAAATAGAAAGGAGGAGGAGGAGAAGGAAAAGAGAAACTCAAGTTCGTTCAATTAGATGTTTTTTTTTTCTTTCTTAGTTGTCTCCTTAAAGTAGGTTTGAATAAAACATGAGTCTGAGATAGAACAGTTTGTTCCCAGAGATGTTTTACCATCATTCATGTTGTTTGCTGGAATTTATCTTAATGACAAATTGTCCATCATGCATCTGAAAGATTTGTAGTTTTACATGTTTTATGTGAAATTGAGCTCAAGTGAGTTTGTCACCCATTGCATTTATTATGTGATCTCCAAGAGTTTTAACCTTCAGCAATCAGTTTTAAGTTGTGAACGAAGACGTATCTCCAAGACTTTTTCTTTTTAATTACCTGTTAGTTAATTTTTTTTTTTTGCGTTCTCATGAAGTAGAAGATAGAATTAGTCATTCACTGATGTAAGTATCTGTGGAGTCCTGTTCATCAGACATATTATCAATTATGGGTAAAGATGTTTCCCCGTGAGTTTGATAGATTTTATAGTTAGCTGCTATTTAGCTCGGTTCTTCATGTGATTTATGAATGGAGACACAGTGGTCCATTTAATATCCTCTGATGTCACAGGTTTATTCCTCTGCCGGTCACATTTGCATCATAAGTCAATGGTGACAGATTAGCCCGTACCGTTATTGATTTTGTCCCCTCTCCTAATAGAACTACCGAGAGCGTATAGCAAGGCCATTTTGTGAGTGCCGTTGCTTAAGGGTCCCTTAGTGACATTCACTCTAAGTTTAACGTTCATGCTGCCCACTTGGCCTGAATGACAGTTTTTACAGCACAGTAAAAATAAATACACTTTCTACCGCCACAGCTCTAGAGTGTTGTAATATGGCAGTAGGTCTGCTATGTGCTTAATGCACACAAATTCACAGCAAAGTAGCTTCAATAATACTGGTATGCACTAATAATACAGATTTTTGTATTATTAGAGTATAAAGCACTCAAAAAAAAAAAGTTTATTATTAAGTTTATTGTTATTTATTTATTGCCCTCCAAAAAAACGGTGCACCTTTTGCCGCATTTCCTGACTGCCCTTTACTGTCCATGTTCACATTTGCAGGATGCCAGTGTAACTGCAGCGGATGAATTAAGTAGCAGTGTCAGTGAGGATACGGGGTTTGGCAGTGCCCCTCCTCTACCATCAGACCGCTCTGAAATATGTGACTTACCTGACTCCCAGGACCCCACCGACGACCTGGATCCAGCCCCCCCTCCTCCACCGGCCATTGACAGCCCGCCTGGGTCCCTTTTCGATGATGAGCCGGTGCTGCCGCACCCCATCATAGATTCCGTCTTGGAGTCCATGTGTGAGGAGGAGACGGTTCTGCCCCTGGCTCTGGACTCGGCCCCCGATTCAATATGTGACGAGGATGTGACATTGGCTTTGAAAGAGCTAGATGAAAGATGCGAAGAAGAGGAGGCAGATTTTTTTGGCATGTCCAGGTTGGTTTGATTTCTGTGGTAATCATTCATGGGGTTGAAAGTCAATCATGGCTTTGTTCCAAAACCTACATAGACGGCTACCTTCAACGGCAGTATCCTAACCAAAATGAAACCTCAAAGTAACTGATCTGAAATGCTCTTCATAGGATTCTTCAAATACCCACTTGCATGCAACACAACTAGCCTTTCTCACATGAAGTGCAGCATATTCAATTCTAAATTATGAAAACATATAAAAAAAATTATTAAATGTACACTCATAGTTAAAGTTTGACCAAACTGCAATTATTCCCTATAATTTGTAACTGCTTTGGTCAGGAGGGCGCCTAGCATGCTGTCTAAGTTAGGCCACTCACAGTGCTATAGAGTGTGGTAGAATTAAAATGGCAGAAATGACAAGCAAATTTTTTAGCAATCGAATTATGTACACTGCTGTTCAAAAGGTTTGGATCTACGATTTTTTTTTTCATGTTTTTTAAATGTCACTTATGCTCATCTTGGCTGCATTTATTTGATTTTTTTTAAAAAATACAGTAAAAACAGTCATATTGTGAAATAGTATATTTATATATTATTTATGTATTTTATTCCTGTGATTGCAAAGCTGAAAAATTGGACTAACCCAAAACTGAACGGTAGTTTATACAGAAATTATCAGCATGCTATTGCTTCCAAATATACTTCCAAGTATACATCACTTTAATATAACACATTATTTTCTGGGATGCATCAGGATGGTTTAGTGCTTACACTGCATGTTTTTGAGTGATCAGAACCCTGTTTACAACTGTTTATTGCTGTCCACTTTTGATCGGATCATCTGCGATCTTAATACCAGGTGCAATTTTTGTCTATTTTTGCTCAGCACTGTACAAATTAATACCATTTAAGTGTTGCTTCTGTTGTGCTGTGAATAATAAGGATGAGTTTTATTAACGCTGTGAATGGTGATCTCATACTTGGCAAAATTATTGCTCTTGAAGGTCAGCCATCTATACCCAAGCACATCAGAAAGTGCCTCCACAAACTCCCTTTATTCATTCTTATATACACACACACACTCACACACACTTCCTCTGCAGTGCAATAGATCATCCTCTAAGCCCTGATGTGCCTGGCTCTTACATGATTGATTAATCAAAATTATAGGTAGTGAATCAACACGGAGCTCGAATTAGATTTTTGCGCATACACGGTGCGATGAGGGCCTTTCCTTACTCTTCCTGGCAACTTTCTGCTGCTGAGATCCATTTAACAGAAAGAGAGGCTGCATTCGCCGCTCCGCGCGTGTGGGAACTGCTCTGATGCGGTGCAGCAGCGGGTGGGGGAGGGATTGAGAGGGAAAAACAGAGAACGTCACACGCAGCGGGAGAATTTAGGCTAACACGTGAGGTAAAGAGCTCAGAGAGGCTACTGCGATAAAAAGAGCGTCAGAGCAGGAAGACATTGAAGGGAAGGATAAAAGCTGTTAGTGAGGATGAAGATGAAGGCCATGTCCTCCACATCTTTCAGCAGCACTGGTCTCAAATTCTTCTACTCTGTATGCTTCATCAAGCTCTTCGGTCCTTCAGTCCTGTAAGTGTGTGTTTATCTGTGTGATTATGTTGATTTTGTGCATGTGCAGTAGATTTGGACTGTAACAACACTGCAGCACAGGACATCTGCAGTGTGTGAGAGAGAGAGAGAGAGGAGGGAGAGCTTAAGAGAAAGAACAGCATGTCTCTGTTTACGTTTTTCCTTCCTGAATGATGTGACTCTTTGTGTTAGTGCTCACGTCTCTACATGCGTCTGAGTCTTGTTGTTTCCATCTTTGTTTACAGTCAAGATGAGGGTGATGCAGACGGCTTTCCCGAACTCCAGCCCTCGCCACCTCCGTCGCCCTTTCTCTCTGCAATTTTGGCAGCATTCCAACCCGTAGCCTATGACGACGAGGAGGACGCCTGGCGTTGCCATGTCAACCAGATGTTGTCGGACTCGGATGGGTCTTCTGCTGTGTATACCTTCCATGTGTTCTCACGACTCTTCCAGGTAAAATTAAGAGTGTTTGAGTTTGTACTTGCACATTGCATGAATATTAATAACCGTTTTCTGCAAATACATTACCGTTCAAAAATCTTGTAAATCTCTAAGATTTTGTTTAAAATAAATTAATATTGTTATTCTGCAAGGATGAATTTAATTTATCAAAGGTGACTGTAAAGACGTTTTATAATGTTACAAAAGATTTCTATTTCATATAAATGCTGAACTTTCTGTTCATCAAAAAATCCTGAAATGTATCACATTTTCCACAAAAATGTTAAGGAGCAGCAACTGGTGGTTATAATAAGAAATGTTAATTAAACACCAAATCAGCATATTCGAGTTATTTCTGAAGGATCATGTGACACTGAAGACTGGACTAATGATGCTGAAAATAGGAATAAACTCAATTTTATAGCACATTAAAATGAGAAACGGTTATTTTAAATTGAATTCATATTTCATATTTTTTAATCAAATAAGTGCAGCCTTAGTGAGCATAAGAGACTTCTTTCCAAAATATGAGCCTACTTAATAGCTTGTTATTTGACTGATTCGTTACTTGATGCGTCTGAGTTGATTCTCTCCTGTCTCTTTAGCACATGCAGAAGAAATTTGACTCTATTACCCATGCCTCAGTACGCTTCCTTGGGGAGGGGCTCCAACGAATGGGAAACCAGTTCCTTAGCTCTCTAGAGGTCATGACCACCTGCTCCCAGTGCCCTACAGTCCTGCTGGATGCTGAAACTGTGAGTTTATGCATTTAGAGTGCACTTCCTCTGCACCTCACACCTGAATACTTACAATGCGTATACTACTTAAAATACCTGAAGACAGTGGAAGATCACAGTTTATTGGCATTGCATTTAGGGGTAGTTACATTTGCCTGTTTACAAAGCTTATGCCAAATAATTTATCTATAAGTGTGATAGTGTGACACAATTGCTATATTTAGTGAACTGTGTGTGTGATTTAGCTGGTCTCCTGTGGGCTTTTGGAGACACTAAAGTTCAGTGTGTTGGAGTTACAAGAGCATCTGGACACTTACAACAGCAAGAGAGAAGCAGCCGAACAGGTGACACACTAACTTCAGACACCTTAACTACAAACCATGTGTAATGCATTTTCACCATGAAATCAAAATGCAATCTTATTTTTATTGAATATTGCATGAATGAATGATTTATCCGTGCACATACCGATATTGAAGAGACCGATATTAATAGGGAACTCACATTAACTACTGACTTTCAAATCCTTACATACCCACATCATTTATTTGCCTTCCATGGAATACAAAAGTAGATGTTTGCTGATGGTGACTTTATGATTACCTTTTTTCTAAAAAGGACAATAAATGTAGTCCTTATAAGCTGTGTCAGGAACCAAATGAATTTTAAATTACTCACTGAAATTCTTCCTTTAAATTCAGTACATTATTGAAAGAACATCTGGTAGCTCTGTATTTTACAGTCTTGTTCCCCATGTACATACTATGTACTGTACTTGTTATAGTTACTAATTACAATAACTGGGTATTAACTAGGTACTAAACCTACCTTAACCTACCCCTAAACCTAAGCTTAACCCATGTACTGTATATACCTTACATTAACCACTACTTTTTTAAGGTAAGTACACGTACTGTAAAATAAAGTGCAACCGAACGTCTTTGTTTGCATTTTCAGCTATACCCAATTCTGGTAGATATGGAAAGTATATAAATAACCTGGGCATTTTCTGTGCAGTTTCTGTGTTCGTCAAAGCTTCATCTTTAAACCCATCTTTAAAGGGTTATGCAATGGAGGAGAGAAAGCAGAGGAGAATAAGCTGACAGTGCAGGATCATAAAATGCTCCTTGACGTCTCTTTGCAATTATTGTTGGCTACTAAATCATATCAGGACGTGAGTTGATTTAGCCAGCGCTAGCTTCCGTCAGCTCCCATCTCTTCATGCACGGTCACTAAGAATAGCCTCACGGAGCCCCTAAATCATTTAGCTGGGCGGACAGGCTGCAGGAAGGGGAGCAGAGGGGCCAGATGGGATAGTGGATGACTAGGGGACAGTAATTGGATGAGACACAGGCACTGCCTCTAGCATTATGTCCCGACCCCCTCTGTGCTTAAACAGACCCTCTTTAATTTGCTAAGTAGTTCACTCTTATTAAATTTACCTCACACACACACTCCCATACACACTAGTTGTCTCTCTCCATTTCTGTTTCGCACTCACAGAAACGTCATCTATCTTTGCTCACATTCACCAATAACATCAGAAATGTACACCTGCACTTGGTTAACAAGGTAACTCATCTTTTCTTCTCCTTGCAGTGGTTGGATAACTGCAGAAAGACTTTCGGTGATAAAGACAGTAACCAGCGACCCAACACTCAAGCTCAGGTATGAAAAAAACCCGCATCACTGCATGTGTGTTTCAGCATGCAAACGTGAACATTTGTGCTCTAAATATTTCTATTTATCTCTGAGAAATAAATAAGAATGTAAGAACTTTTGTAAGAGTGTCAGCAAAGGTGATTCGAGGGCAACTGATTTTCACAGCTTTCTACCACTCATAACCAGGTCCACACAGAATCTGCGCAAGCCGAACTCACCACAGATTTCTACAGTATTTAAATGTCTTTTTTAAATGTTACAAATTCTGCACATCCCTCTCATCCACACAATTTAGCAGGATCCCCGCCAAAAGAGCTTTGCCATCACTGGAATGAATTGCATTTTAAAATATATTCAATCATATTTCACAGTATTACTGTTTAGATCCTCGGTGAGCATAGGAGACTTCTTTAAATAAAATAAAAAATTATTAGTAAATGTTACCAGCCCCAAACGTTTGAATGGTGTAGATTCTGTCTGTTCCTGCTCATATCTAGTGTGTGTGAGAATTATGATTTTGGTAGCTTTGGTAACACTTTTCAATTAGTCAATCCGTTAACATTATTTAACTACATTAGGTATCATAAACTTACATTGTTTACAGCATTTATTATTATTAATCTAGCATCTTTATTTTCTCTGCAGCGTCATAGCGTTAAAGTCAGGTTTTGTGATGCCACAGTGGAAATTATTTCTGCCAACATTTCTCTTACTATAACTTGCATTGGTTTCGATCTCTCTCATGCTTTTCTACCTATTTTGCATATATATTTAGGTACGTTACATATGTTTGAGTGTGAAAATAGAAAAGTGAAAATATATTCAGTCATTTCTCCCCCAATGCATTGCATGTGACTGCAACCTTTGTCATTTGTTAATTATCAACAGAGCAATATTTATCTCTCTCTCTCTCTCTTTCTCTCTCTTGTGGTGGTCTTGGGGTGTTGTGAGCTCACTAATTTTTGGTCTTTCTCTCATTTCCTGTGTTTCCTCTTTTTTTTGTGACCGGCTGTCCTTCTTGCTTAGCAAATGGAAATGCTAGCAGTAAGTTGTTTATTGAATTTTAGAGCCTGTTGCAATGCTTTCTATTCAGCCACGCACACTGAGCATTCATCTATTCTTCACTGATACATCTGCATAATCATTCTCAACCAATCAGAATTCAGAACAACCCCTACATCTGATCTCTTAACAACACTACCGACGTGTCCAATTCATGATCATTCATCATCACTACAAGCTTCATTAATGAATTTCATTATTTAATGGCTAAAATGAGTTCTGCATACTTACGGTGTTAACTCTTCTAATTTGCTAAAAGGTTACTGGCATTTTAATGCTTCTAGAAATCATATTATGCATTCAGTGTGTGAATGGAGTGTGTCCATGGACAGCTGAATGGAGGATGGTAGCTTAGATTCCTTGTTCCTGCACTTTTTTGCATGCTCCTCTAACCCATCTGCTCACTGACATATTTTGGATCACTCCATTCAGATCTGAAGTTTTTCAGAAACATCACTCTTTCAGGGTTTCGTTCTGATTAGAGAACCAAATATAGTCATGCTGCACAAAATGATTCACCAGAGTGTAACCCTTCCTCTCCATCTCAAAATCAGGACGTTCATCCTTCTATCTGTCTATCCCTCCATTTGATCATTCATCTGGCCGTCCGTTCATCTGATCATGCTGTTTTGCTACTGACAGAGCTGATGATTAAAGCTGAAGATGTTGATGTGATGGTGTCATGATCTTTCTTTCTCTCTCTGTCTCTATCTCTAGGAGCTGGAGTTGTGTCGGCGGTTGTATAAACTCCATTTCCAGCTCCTACTGCTCTTTCAGGCCTACTGTAAACTCATCAACAGAGTGGACACCATCAAGAGAGAGGCAGAGGTTTGTATCTGCTGTGTTTCCTTGTATAGGTAGAAGCTCTTATATTATATTTTTATTAGATACTTAAAATATGATTGTAGAATAGTCTGGACAACGATATGAATGTAACCATGATTTTAGGCTTCTGTGATTCTTGCACCTGAACAATGATAATAAGCTGCTCTCTTGATAAATGTTAACAGACCAGCTGGCACACCACTATTAAAAAGCCAAAAAACAGACGAAGCAGGGTGGGTTAATAAAATTAAAGATAAGCCAATGAATGCTTATTGATTGAGCAAAGTTGTAAACAAGTGGGAAGACTGTATATTAATGAAGTTTTGAATGAGAGGGTTAGATGTTCTCATTATCTTGGCTTTGTTGTCTGTCTACACCAATATACTTTTTGCACACCACTGTTTACACAGGAAACATTATTGCATCCATCATTTTAGAAGGGTTAGTTCACCCAAAAGATACAAATGTTGTCATCAACCATCATATCGTTCTAATCTAAACCCATACAACTTTTTTCATCTTTGAAACTCAAATGAAGATACATACAGAACATCAAATATGGAAGCTCAGCCATACTTGCTTACAAACCTTTTTTGTTCTTGCACGTCAAGCAAGCACATTTAAGCTTGAGTTCAACATATTTGATGTCTTCTATGTATGTTTATATGTGAATAAAAGCCTTGAATCTGTTTATCATATAAATTGTTTGTGTCTCCTCAAAAGACTTGGATTTCTGACCTGGAGTTGAATGGATTTATTTTATGATGTCTTTATAAATCTTTGAAGCATTAATGTTTGGTGAAAAGACTTTAAATGGAGAGACTGAAATCTCTCAGCTTTCTATTAAAAAAAATAAAATCTTTATTTGTGTTTTGAAAATGGATGAAAGCATTATGGGTTTGAAACGACATGAGGGTGGGTGATTGATGACAAAATCTTCATTTTTGGGTGAACAATCTTTTTTATGTAGAATATCTTTGACTATTGCAACACATATAGTTATTTTTTTCAGCATCTCAAGGCAAGATTGTTGCAACTTTAAGATGGCGTGTAGATAGATGGATGGATGGATGGATGGATGGATGGATGGATGGATGGATGGATGGATGGATGGATGGATGGATGGATGGATGTAAGGCCATAGACAGAAGATGGTCAGTTTTCGTTTTTGGATTTTGTGGTAGTTTGTGTTAATGTGTGCCAGTATGGACACATAAAGGTCTGACTGCAAATAATGCTCTTAGTGCAGCGTAACTTTATTAAGCTCACTGAGGGAGACTGATATGCTTAGCACAGACCAGAGCAAAGCCATTCAGCCTATCGCTCATCAATACTAACTCACTTACACTTTATAGACCGTACACACACACACAGACCTCAGCAACCTCTGTTATGTAGAAAGAATAAAACCGTTCTCATATGTTCAGCTTGGGGCAGACACGGTTTTGTTACTTTGCTGGTGACGTGAGTTAATAAGCACTGCCTGAGGAATATCCCTTTAAAATTTCAATGCGTTTGTTTAATATGGCATGACTACGGTGTGCTTTGTGCTTTAATGGTGAGTCAGCTGATTGATTTTGTATTGGTCATTTTTCAGGTGTTTTTTTTTTGTGGGAATATTGACTAAATTTTGATTTAAAATGACATGCTTGCGTGTTTTTCAGGTAACTAACATGTCAGAGGAGCTGGCCATATTAGAGAGCTGTCTGAAGGAGGCGGAGTCAGTAGGTGATGGACAGGAAGGAGTGGGCGAGTTTGAGGTGGACCAGTCGAGCACAGAGACGGCCATCCACTCACTTATCGAGAGTCTTAGAGCACGGGACTTCAGCACAGCTATCGCACAAGTTAAAGCCTTCAGGTATGATAAACAGATTAGTTACAGTAAAACAGAAGTAGCAACAGATTTTTTCTTCCGGATTGTAATGTATAGCCAAGTGAAACGTAGGGCGGGACTTGGTGGTTGTTCGATAATTGCAGCGATCTCAGTAATATCACTGTGCACAGATTAAGTATTTAAAATAAACGGCAATATTCCATTAAAAAAAAAATAAGAATTGTCCGTTTTGATTTCAAGGTGACTTTAAAGTCGCAATGTAACGGAAGTTATCAACAGATATTTTCTTCCATATTGTGACGTACATTGGATTATCAAAAAAAAAAAAAAAATGAGGGCATAGACTTAATTCCATCCATCAATTGTAAGAAAGCATCAGGGTTTAAGTGAACTAAATAATTGGAGAAGTCCATCATACATTACCATAAAGAAGTCTGTTTAAAAATGGACATTTATATTCTCTCATATAACTAGTACCAAGCAATACATCGCATTGACCAGCTCTATCCTTTTATTCGTTTTTGTCCTTACCAGTCTTGACTATCTCAGTGGTCCAAAATCTTGCTCTACATTGTTTGTTAAACAGAAACCATATTCTGATTGGAGCGATTTCAGAGTGGACAGACAAATTGCTTGTTGCTGGCAACATGTTACATCATCTCCAGTTAGGATCCATAATCTAGTTAACCATCTCATTAACCTCCTCAAGTTCTCTTTTCCATGAATCGAGTATAGATTCCAGTATGTATTTTCCTTGATAAACCGCCTTCTATGTCTCTTACTTCCCTTCATTCCCTCAGGTGCCTGTGGCCGAATGACATATTTGGCAGTGAGAGGGATGATGCCGTGCAGACGCTGCTGCACATTTACTTCAGGCACCAGACTCTGGGTCAGACGGGCTGTTTGGCTGTGGTGGGGCCCAGCAGGGATCTTTCTCAGGCCAGCACGCGCCTCATGGAGCTCAACCTTCAGATCCGCGAAGCTCTCTGCCAGTCTCAGACTCACCCGCACACCCACCAGACGTGCATCCAGTCACCGACCCCCACGGCCCACATCCAGACACAAATCGACACTCAAAACACAGTCCTCAGCACTGGACTGTGAGAGCTTCACAAACTCAACTCTCTTCCTCCGGGGTGGTGGGTTTGGGGATTTTCACGTAGACTTCACCTCAAAGGGCTAAAGAATGTGTGGACATTAGTTACTCAAAACTATTACGTACATACCGCGTTTTTCTTTCCCCCCCTCCCCCCTTCTTCCAAAATAGTTTAACCTCTTCAGATGTTCTAGAAAGTACGAAGAACGGGACTGGTCAAGAACCATTAGGAGGGACACTGGGCGATAATGATGCTAAAATTGAAGCTTTTTGGCGGAATGACCTATAACCTCTGGGTGGTGTCCTTTTTTAGACTGATCCACATCCGTCTGCCCCATTATGCACTGGGGCAGAGATGGGATTTGAAGCGTTATTGTGAGAATCAGAGTATCGCAATGGATCGGCGAGACTCGCATTGTCGATTGCAAAAAGCATGCTTGAAAGAGAAAAGCCTGCAACATATTTTTTTGAGAATTGTATTTTTTAACAGTCTTAGGTTGTAAATGTTAGGATATTTAACAAGTAATTGTAAGCTGGGGGGGGCCATACTCTCCATTTAAAGAGGTTTATCTGTTTAACTTTATTGACCTGCGTCGGGGAGAACTTTCAGCTTTCACTGGGCCGCTCTTTTAAAACCCTTAAACTATAACCAAATAAGTAGCTGCCTGTAGGAAACCATAGACTTGTGTACGCGTGCGAGGACGAGTGTGAGTGTGAGAGTGTGTGTGCGAGTGCGTTTGACATGGACTTATATTTGCACACCCGTTCTCTCTCATACATGCACGTTAACAAACCGAGATGCACAGGTGAAGTGCAAACTGGCTGCAACTCATGGAAATATCAATAACTTATTTTACTCTGTATATATTTTAGAAAATGTATAGTGTAAAAGCAGTATTTTTCCTTGTACATTTGTGTAATGCACTGTTCAATCAGAGAGAGCTCAGTAGAGGGTAACGACTAATGCAAAAAAATTGCGAGTTGAATAGCTATTGGGAAGTCATGGGCTGCCCTCTCCTTTATGATAATACGCCTCCTTAATCTTCAATATTTCCCGACGAACGAGCTCGGCTTCTCAGGTCGAGCTTTTGCCATATGCATTCCTTGATACCCACTGTGATCTCCATGTTGGCCCAAAGTCCCCCACTGAGGCGAAACTGGGGCTAGTGTTTGTCCATGTTGGCTCTGTCTTAACCCTAGACTCAGGGCTGCACTGAGGGTTTGTGGGCTCTGCGACGCTTCTGAAAGGCACTGCACTTCGCTTGCCGAACTCCAAGAGACAAAAGCGGTATCCTTAAACGTATCGGGGAACCGTTGAATCTGTCGTGGCACATTGAGAAATAAAAAGTTCACTGTATTCATTCCTCTCAGAGATCTCTTCTGTTGCTTGTTTGGTACATTTTGAATGCTGTTCTTAATTATTTAATGGATATATTATTTACTTGGAAAAATATAGTTTTTATCTAGAGGTGCATTATTTCTTTTTTCTGTTTCCTCCTCTCACATTTCTCTCTGGTTTGTCTTTGTTTGTCATCTGATTTACCTGCTTTTTCCTGTACTGTTAAATAAAAACCTGATTATAAGCAACTCTGGCTTTTCATTTCCTGATGGTCCTCAGCGTTTAATTGTATATATCCAGTTATGAACCATAAGCGGTATGTTTATGCATTTTTTTGCTCATTTCATACAAGTACAACTATATTAGTACCCACACCAATGGATGACAACATTATAAAAAAGCCTGTGCCGCAGTTATGTCATTTGACAAGTCATCGTTCAGAACAGTGTTCCTTTGTGTCAGTACCGTCATAGTTCTACTGTAGATATTATCCTTAGTGTGAATTGGTCTTTTTCAGGTTTAGTAGTATGTGAAACTTTGAATAGTTTAGTAACAACCCCATATATTGCATAAATAAAAAAATACTGGTTACGCATTATTTTAAAGTGACCACAACGATTAAATATGTAAATAACCAGTTAACCATTTGTTGGTTCAATTTAGATTCTTAAACACTGTACAAACCAAACAACCCATTTCATTGAAACTTAAATTCAAGTTAGAAGCTTAATTTGTTTTAAAAAAAAAAACCATTTCATACAAGTTTGTTACTTCGTATTGAGATGTAAAAGAGCACTGGTGTTCTGCATGACCTCTGGACTATGCAATTTTAGAAACTGCATTATATCAAAAAGTATCAATAAAAAAAAGGGGTTCTTTACAGTGACAACTACTGGCCTGGCCTGATTACAGCGTTATTAATCCTTTTCACGGACCGGTGTGAACGGTGATAGTTGACAACGTCTGTACTTGAAAAAAACCAATATAAAACTTTTGTTTAAGTACATCGTCGTAATGTAAACATACCCTCAAAGTGAGCCATTCAACTCATCCTTCTGCAAAGCATTGACATAAAACTTTTGTTCCAGATGTGCTAGTATTTGCCATTTTTATTTTTCAGAATTGACACCTGCAGTTACTGCAAGTACTGTACAAATTAAAGCAAAACAAAAACAAATGAGACTGTAGAGACTGATGGACCTGCCTCCCCACTGCAGTCTTTGTGGAGCGAGGATGCAGAGACTGAAGTGGACAATCCAGCTGGGCAACAACAAAGCCTGAGCACAGCACACGGGTGCTAAATGATGTATTTGAAGCTGAATGTGCTGTCACAGGAGAGCCGCTTGCCTTTGCAGCGGCCACACAGATCCTGCCGGTGAGGTCTTTTGGGGTCCACATGACGCGATGTTACAGGACATGTGCAGCGAGTCTTCTTACAAGTCTGAAAATGAATAGATAATGCAAAGTGCACGGTTTATATACGATCTATAAAATACTTGTAAACTATTGACACTCCTAGTTTAGTTCAAGACTATTAGTCAATAAAATTGACAGTTGATGGGGACAAATTAAAGTTGGATTAGTTTAAGTGTTGCTCCATTTAAGCCATTTTAAGCATCATTTTGGGTGTTGTTTTTACTTCTACCCCCTTGGAAGTTTGCTGTGGTTCCATAGAAAGCCTCAGGCTGTCTATTGGAGAACAATGCCAGGGCTGGCTTACCTGACAGGTTATGTCTTCAACCCGGTATGGATTGAATGATTTTTGACATGTTCTGCAAAACTGCTTGAAATAAACCTTAAAGAGATGTAAAGAGCAAATCAATAGCTATACACTTGCAACAATAGAGGGGGAAAACATCTATAAGAATGTTTAACATTTACTTGGGCTATGCATGCACATAAACATATGTAGCCATCTATTACCTTGTTTGTGCCTTGGACACACCACACATAAGCACTTTCCCAGCGCAGGTTGCAGTCTTTGCAATGATAGTAGCCATACTTCTGTTCCAAAAACTACATAAAAACAAAGTTAACACTGCTGAAAACTGCTTTCCACCTTGTTTTTAGAAGGGACTCCATTTGTAAATGTAACTTAGTGTAATTAATATTCAATTGCACTTTAAATTCAGAGAAAACAAACATGATTTGGCGTCAAGGATAATCAACTTCCCCTAACCTGGAATCTCACGCGAGCCTTGGACTTGGGTTCGTTTTGTCCGGTTTTCACTGGCTCGTTTCTGTTCTCCTCATTTGTTTCCGTCTGTTTGTTTTCATTTTTCTCTGGACTAAGCGGTTCCTTCACGCTCTCCTCACTCTCTTTGAGCTCGTCTCTCTCGGCACTTTCCACCTTCTCGGCACTTTCCACCTTCTCAGCGCGGTCCACAGTCTCCGTGTCCTTCTCATCATCCTCCTCCTCCTGCTCTCTGAAGAGGGACACTAGTCTCCTGGACTCGACCGGGGAGTACACGGCTTGGGTGCGCGGGAACCGGACCCCACCGCTGATGGGGCTCCCGGGGGTCTGGACCTCCTGCCGCCGCTGGCGCAGGGCATCACGCTTCCGGGCCAGAAGGGTCCGCGGGCCCAGAGAGCACTGGATGGACGCGTCGGTCTTCGGGTTGACCTGGACCGCGATGTCCTTGGTGTTGGCTTTCCTCAGACGCGGGGTGAGGTTTGGGTTGATCTGAGACAAAATGGACTTGAGCTGCGCCCTGTGGTAATTATCGAAGTAGTTCTCGCCCTCACCACAGTTGGCGAAGTAAGCTTTCTGTCTCCAGCTCTTGAACTTGGGGTTTTTGTAGGAATAAGGATTGTAAGAAGAGTAAAGATAGTTGTCAACTGTCTCGTTACCATACGTAGCCATTTTTTCGCTTAGCCGAATGGCAAACGCATTGCAGCAGGTTAAGTAGACACAAGGACACCAATTGAGGTCAGGTGGTTAATTAACTCCAATTAACGAAATTCCCACGGTTAGTGAAAACATCCGAAAATATCAGGGACTTTTCAAAAGGGATTTTCCAGACCTGAAAAAGTCATAACCGTGTATAATTCTGGTTGGAAAATACGATTTAAATTGTTAGCTGTTTTGGGAACATTTAGTTTGTTGACCAGTCACCATGTTTGTTGCTTGTTCGTCCCATAGATATTATATAGAGACTATATCTATATATCTATATATATATAGCCTATATGATGTCTATGGTTCGTCCAAGCAGGTCTACATATCTTGACCAGATGGATCATCTTAATTAGTCATGGACAGTTCCATATTCTACTTTTAAAATACATATTTCATTGAATTTAAGAGATTTCGCTTGTAACATAATGTGCATGTTCCCAACATAGTCTATATCAAAGAGCTGTCCTTGGATGTAATTGCAACAATAGGACATTTTAACACAAACTATATCGTAAATAGCCTATATATTATATTTTAAGAAGTTTGCCTCCTAATTTACAGCAATGTAGCTCCTTTAAGAAAAGGGACCATTCTATTTGGACTCATTTCTGTGTGGGGGTCATTGCAGATGATGGTTGATCTTTTGTATAAATAGCCTATTGTCTTATTAATATTCCTAAAATGCCCCATATCTTGAAAATATCATGATGGCAGCAGTCATTTTAGAAAGTCTGAATTTGTGCTAAATACTTTCTCCTCATGTGGAAATAGGAAATAGAAGTAGTTTGCAGTTGCACCAGTGCCATAAGCACAGTATTTGACTTAAAATGTATTAAAAATGGCTTCCATTTTACTGAATAGCATAATAATTCAAGTTAAATACATAGCACTAAATTGTATTATACTTCAGTTGTCATATATTGCTCAAAAAATCAATACTGTATTAATGTTAAATATTAGATTAATTTATAAAGTTGTTATTTTTTGTGAGTACATATACAATCATTTTAAAACCAGAGTCTGGCAGTGATATTGGAGAAACAAAAATAATAATATTAGATGCTTGCTGTAAACATTTATTCATCTTGCAGGCGTTTTCTTATAATCTGATAAACATGTACAATATTTTCATTTCGATTACAGAGATGGATTGCGTATTTGGATATTTTCAGAAGGCCATAATCACTTTTCTAGAATAAACCTTATTTTAAATAAAGTCTGTTTTTATTGCCGTAGGCTTTTCCTGTTTTCCAAAATCACATTTCTGACGCTGACATGTTGTTGTAGCCTTTGGTATCGGTCATATCAAGCAGTGGTAATCCTGTAAAATTCCACTATTTTTGAAGCAATAATCTCTAAAAAAAACATATTTAGTCTAGTTTTGGAATCAGAAACAGACTGACAGTGGGTGATGTGCAATATAAGGCGTGGGATGTGAATCAGTCTTCTCATCCTCTGGGTCCACATAATCAAATAAGACAATGTAATCCTTTTACTGGGGTAATAGCAGGATTCATTTACAAACAGCAGCATAAATCTATATTAATGGTGGATTTGCATACATCCATGACACTCTGAAAATGTCTTATACATTATTTGAATAAATGAATGAATGAATATGTGAATGATTTCTCTGAACAAAAAATGTAAATATATAATTTATATAGACATAAACGTGTGTGTGTGTGTGTGTAGTTTTAAATAATTTAAGAATTATATAGAATTATATATTTAATATAATTACATTTGTCTAAAAAAAATATTATTTATATAAATAAATGTGTTTTTGAATTTGGCATATATTTTATGCTAATTCAGAAAATGCCATTGAATTGTAATATCTGGCTAGTGTGTTTAGATAAAGATTTCAAACATTAATTGGCTCGGGATATTCAAATTCAGTATCGCCACTGTGTGATGTCATGATGATAATAGTTTCCAATTTCACAGTCTTGCAATCCTTTTTGGCACATATTAGTTAGAATGCTGTGAGTAATTAGTAATAAATTCAACAGTGAGTGATGGCATGAATAAATCCTAATGTAAATACGCAGGTCCTGTGTCTATAGCGAGTCTCAAGTCAGTTATTTCCGTCCCCTTATACAGGCGTGGGGCTTCCAACACCGTCCTGTGACTCTAGCACAATGACATTGGGATCGCTCACTGTTACTGCACCATACGTAGAATCAAACGGCACATCTTCTTCTTTCATTCTCTTGTAGGATATGTTTGTATCATCATCGTCGTCGTCATCCTGCATGAGGTCCGGTTTATGCAGTACCTCTGTCCTGTACATGCGGTAAACCAGAATGAAGATGCCAGCCTCTGCCGCCTGGAAGAGCGCGTACAGCAGAGGGAACATATACATGCCTCCCATCAGCTGCGGAGGGAACGCCAGCTTCAGGATGGCTGTGCAGAGCTGCACGTTCTGACATCCGGTTTCTAAAGACACAGTCCTCCGACTGTTGGGGGGCAGGTCGAAGAGCGTGGCCAGGCCGTATCCTGCCGCGTAGCCGGACATGGGCATGAGCACGGCCACCAGGTAGACGGAGGCGGGGATGGTGGCCAGCAGCTCCGGGCCCAGCATAGTTCCAGTCATGATGAAGAGCATCAGCAGAGTGACCAGGAGAGACCACAGAGACACCTGGACCACAAAGCATAGGCTGGTAAAATCTTACAAACAGTCAAGTCAACTCACCTAGATTTATATAGAGCTTTTTACAATACAGATTGTTTCAGAGCTTTACAGGAAAATAATGCAACAGAGTTCGTTTCTGCTGTGCAGCAGATCAAGAAGAAAATGGCGTCATAGACCAACTTAAGTTGGTTCATTTTTGTTGAAAAAAGGTTATTAATTTAGTTCATTTATATAGCCGCTCTGGAGAAAACCGTGATGTCATTGTCCAGTTAGTTCTCATATAATGATGCCAATGCAGGCAGATCAATAATATTGTTGAATATTAAGTGTCATACAGACATACAAGGGTCAAACTGTCAGATCTCATTGAAATTTCTCATCAGAATGTATACAGGCTATTGATCCATTTAGTTCATTTGAGTTATTTAGCAAACAGATCTGCAATATTTTCTAGGTGTAATGGACATATTCTCACAATATTCTTTTTTAATGGACGTACTGTATTTTCACAATATTTTTTGTGTGTATAACGGACATTCTCACAATATTTTGTACTTTATATTCTGGGTGTAATGGGCATATTCTCACAATATTCTTATTTTATTATATGGGTCTAATGGACTTTTTCAATGGATTTGGATAATGGACAATGGACTTAATGGATTATTTTTGCAATTGACACTTTATTTTCACAATATTTTTATTTTGTTTAATGGACATCAATGGAGATCATTCTAATAGAGACCATTTCTAAATATTTTAAACATTAAGCTATCCTTAAACAACCAATACCAAGGTTATTGTAGTTTAGAAATTTTGCTATAAAATTTCAAATTCACACTTATCTTCAGTGAACATTAAGCCCTGCCTTCTTTGATCTGATCATTATTTTGACAATGACGAGCGTGAGCAGCTCCAGGTAGATCGTCACGGGTTGCCATTTTGTAATTATGGTTATTAAATGGCATGAACACAGCATAAACTCGTTGTTTTGGTTCAGGAGAAACTGTTTGTCTAGCTCTGGATATCCTCATGGAACGCGCTGGTGATGTGTGATGTTTGCGCGAGCAGGGTGCGCGGAGGTACGGAAATGTTGACAGGCAGGACATCGTATCATTGCATTCGGACCAACTGCAGTGATTTGGCAGAAAACTTTTGGTCCTATGACTTCCACGGAAGATATGTGCATGTTTTAATATTAAGACCACTTCTATTATTTATTTCTATCACGATATAAAGAGAGTTTCAACCAGTATAACAAAAAGTGTTTATAACACAAATTGCCTACCCTACCTTTAATTACGAAAATGAATATTTATTTTTACTAATTATTTTATTTTCAGTTGTTAGTTTCGTTTAGTTGTAGTTTTTCATTTATTATGACTATTTTATTTTATTTCAGTTTACGAAGGTTTTTTGACTAATCGTTTTAGTCTTAGTTTCAGTTTTTGTTTACGAAAATAATGTGATGTACTTGGTAGCATTACCCTGGTCGAGAGGAACTGCTGTGAAGATACTGTGTAACAGGATTCAGCGGGCAGCAATTAGCCGTAAAGGGTTTTCATTAATACGTCTGGGAACAATTGATGTGACATATTTAGCTATCTATGGCCTGGGGAATGAATCCTGAAAAGAGTGAATGGCACAGACAGACACATGATGATACTAGAGGAGAAAAGTGCAAATCATCCCACTTTTATCCACTCCACTTTCCCGTCGCACCCACCCCCCCAACAGCTTCTATTCCTTTATCACACACTCTGTCCCCCACCCCTCCGCCTCTCTCTATCTCACGGTCTCACTGCTCTTCTGACCAGGCTGTTCTTAGATAAGCTCAACTGAAAGGAGGAACCCATGCGCGCCCTTGGGCACTTCAGTCTCCTAATGGCCAGAGATTGTGGACGACATAAGAAATCCATCACCAATGATATTTAAGAAAAGACAGCATAATTCAGCATAATCATAATCTAAATAATTTTCTTATGATGAAGATATTTCACTAGTGACTCCTCTAAATCCTCTAGTATTTTATTTTAGTCACCTTAATGATGATTTCTGCCACTCGAGCATAGCGCTGTCTAAGCCAGACCCCGAGCCCGATGGGGATGAGGGTGCTGCAGAGGGTGAGAATGATCGGGCCGAAGGGCAGAAGGTTGACCACGGGTGTGTTGATCCAAGCTCGACTGTACATCCACAAACACAGCGGCATGAGCACGAGCGCCAGGACAGTGGACGAGATGGTCATGACGATGCTGGAAAACAAAAGCCACCAAAAGCAATGGACCAAGTCAGCCAAACAAAGTTGACGCGTTATTCTGACCTTTATTTCATTTATGTATTCTATGCACTCAGTGTCATGCTTATATCTCTCGATATTGTAATTTGGTCAGAATTACCAAAGAGAACATGCTGACAAATATTAAAACTCAACATATGTGTAATGTCCAAAAATCCATAAATATTTAAAATTACATATAGCCACATTATCATCTTCTTCTTTTTTTACATTCTTGCAATATATCTTTTTTATTTTCTGAGACATAACCTCTGTGTAATCACATTATTCACATATATTTCACAGATCTTCGCATTTTAGGTGTGATATACAGTTTTTCTTTAATGAGCCTAACATATTCTCACAATATTTTACAATATCACAATATTTTCTCACAAACATTTTTATACACTCTTAAAAATAAAGATGATTTATTGTCATCGATGGTTCCACAAATCATTTTTAACATTCATGGAACCTTAAAAACTGTTTACTGAAATGTTCTTTGGGAAACTAATGGTTCTTTAATGGCATCACTGCAACAACAAAACAAAAAAATCCCTTTGAAGCCTTTATTTTTAAGTTGAGTGTAGTTGATCACCATAGACATCATACCTGAGGTTCATCTCGCCGTTGACCAGCAATGACATGATGTTGGAGAGGTTTCCTCCAGGGCAGCAGCCGCAAAGCAGCACAGCCATAGCGGCCACATCATTGAGGGAGAAGGCCAGAGCCAGGAGGAAGGCGATGAGGGGCATGATGACAAACTGGCACAGCACCGCCAGCAGGACTCCTATGGGCTTTCGGATGTGCTCGCCCAGCTGACTGAGCTCCACCGTGCAGCCCAGCCCCAGCATGGTGAAGCACAGGACAAAGCCAACAAACACATTAATCCAGTGACTCAAGGGTGAATCCCAGAAAGCCACAATCAGGTGAGTGGGCTCTTCAGAGGGCGAGAATGGACCCGCCAGGAGCCCCGCTGGAGCCACATCAGCCCTGAAGCTGCTGAGCACGAGAGACAGCGGCTCTTCTGTGGCGCGCAACCCTGCTATGGGAGGCTTCTCCGAGAAGCTGGCTGGATCCTCCGTGAAGTTCAGAAGTCGCGTGAGCGCGTCTGCGTTTGACACGCTACTGGAGGTCTCCATCGCGTCTCTAGAGCACTGGAGCTCTCCAAATGAACCTTCAGTCTCCGCGGGTGTCTCCTTGACCTGATGAGAAAGGCGCACGGTCCACTAGCGGCGCAGGATCATTGTACGTCTGTCAGCAGTGACTGAGGGACACTGGGATGTCCAGCGCTGAGCGCGCGGTGCCACCGGGAGGGGGTTGGCTTAGAGCGCGCGTCACCAAAAGCCATTACAGGCGCCATCGACAACAATTAACTCAGAAACTGTTCGCAAAGACACATTTCTGGAGAAATTCGTTGGAATTGGATTGGAACATGAACGCTGGAACTTGTCCATCAACGTTTGTTTATTCAGCACTAATATTTTAGGACCTTTATTTTAATTCTGTTTCATGCACTCAGTTGCTAATAATTTACTTCATGTATTTATTTTCATTAGGTCAGAATTATTAAAAAGAGCATACTGACAAAGATTAAAATATTTAGGTGGGGAAACAAACTTAAATGTAGCTAAGGAAACCGTTAAATTTAAGGGTCATCTATGTTCACCATAAATAATTTGGGTCTCAAATTTCGTTAATTGTTTACATTGTTTAAAATTCTTAAAATCTGTTCAATAGGCCTAGTCTTGTTCATATGGATTGTCGTACCTGTTTGTATGGACAATACAATTAAAATTATTATAGTCTATTTGGAAAATATCACAAGTAATTTTAAATGTATTTCAATTGTACCAAATATTTGATTGTTTTTGTATGTTTTTTTAAATGATTAATTTATATAGCCTAAAGAACAACAGCAACAACATACATCTCTGTTGTTGAAAAAGACAATTGATGGAATAGTAAGATGTAAGAAATATGTCTATTCAATTATTATGCATCTATGTATCTGATTTGTAACTCTGTTATCCCCTGTTGAAAATTCAATAAAATCAGTTCACGTAAAATCACATGCGGTGTTACAAATGAATAATATATATATTTTTAACAACAACAACAACAACAACAACAACAACAACAACCATAATAGCCTAGCTCATAATAAAACGTTAAAAAGCTAAATTACCTCAGTAACACATTATAACTTAATCAAAATAAACAAATGTATTACTAGCTCAAATAATGCTTGACATTATTAATAAACCCCGGATGTGTCATGGGTGAGAGGTCTTTCTTTTAAGCACAGGTGAACATTTCATCATCAATAAAAAAAATCACTGGGACAGTTGTTATAAATGACAAAATGTGAAATTAAAAGGTGTCCATTTGTGTAGAACATTTGTTGTGCAACCTCTTGTTCATTGGTCAATGATGCTGCTGCCAAAACATCAATCATTTACATGTATTGATCTAATGCTTGACTGTTAAAGCGTTCCATACAAACATTTCCTCAGTTTACATTCAAATTTGACATTTTTACAAATTACACAGCCTATTTATTATTCCACTTTTATTAACACAACAGCCGTGTAAACACATATAGCCTACTTTCAATTTGATATAGGCTACTTTTCTTTTAGGAAATGTCTTGTGTACTTTCACCCTTCAGGCATGTCCAGATGTTCTCAATATTGACATAAGTGACGGGGTTTCTCTGACTGTCCTACTTTCCAGTAAACAGTGCTTGAGTCACACGGTCTCTGTCAGATATAACTGAGGGGAATGAGCAGAGTTTTGGAATAACTGGACATCTTAACAATAAAAGGTAAGCTCGTTTTGGAAATGTTTTATCATTTTAGACTGAGCTCCAGTCAGGGAACTTAGATAATCTACATTTCTATGTGATTCTTTTTTCTTCGACCTTCTTTTATTATACATTCATGATATTATTTTTGTTCCGAGTAAATATCTTCTAAAATAAAATAAAAAACACCCCGAGGAAACTCTATAGAGTTAGGTCTCATAGATGCTAGGAATAAATCAGCAGCTTAAAAACAAAAATAATAATAATTTGAACTTCAACTTTTGAAGCTCGTGAAGATGAATTCCTGGCTCATGCACGCGCTCTCGGTGATGCTCGTCTTCTGTTGCCGTGACGCCATCTCGTGTCCAAAGCGATGCACGTGCCACTTCAGCGCAAAAAGCACCGAGGTGGTGTGTCCTGATGCTGGTCTCTCTCATTTCCCTGGAGAGGGTCTCCCAGGCAACACCACCTCCTTAACTATCCAGTACACCAACCTGAGCGTGCTGACCTCTCAACACCTGAAAGCCATCCCACTCCTAGAGGAGTTACACCTGCCCGGAAACAAACTGAGCAGCTTACCAGCAGATCTTCTGAAGGACCTTCATTACCTGCACACCATAGACCTCACGGGTGAGTCTGTGTGTATAAAAGCACATAGTGGTGTTGAGGTTAAGATTCTCTACATGTATTTTTAGCTATGTGTGCGGAAGTCGCAATGAACCGTTTGTGGCGTGAAAGTCTTCTCTTTCTTGCAAGTGAAGCTCAAGAGGCAGAGTTCCAGAAGTCAAAATAAGGCTTTATTGAACAAAGCCGAGATGCCATGTGCAGGACATCTGACCATCTCACGCAACTCACACTTTTATGCAATTTAACCTATGATCTCAATTGCAGGTGATCTCAATGAGCTCCCTTTTCTCTTCCTGGAGTTTCCCCAACACTTTCGCCACAGTTACTATGTTTTTCTGTTTGTTAGGGTGGCCGACTGCCAACCAGTCAAAAACATATTTTGATTGTTCCACAAAGTGATTATTTACATTTACCTCAGGAGTCATTCACTGTAAAGAAAGCTGGTTTCTTTGCTTGAGCATACCGCTAAAATAATGAATAGCCTATATTGTTTTTAAAAAATGCACACTGTTGAATATGCGTTATATTTTCTTTTATATTTTCTGAAATCTCCAAATTCTGTCAAAAAAAAAAATCCTTGAAGGCAGTTTTCTCAGACACGTTGTTTTTATGACAGCCAAAACAACTGAAATGATGCAGCTGGTTAGATTGTTTTCTAACCCTTCTCATCTAAACTGTGCACAGACAATGAACTTCGAGAGCTGCCTGCGAATGTTTTCCATCATGCTCCACTCCTCAACCTGGTGCTGAAAGACAACCGCATCTCCATCCTCCACCCAGACTGGCTGCCCAGCAACAGCAATCTCACATGGTTGGATTTGTCCGGAAACCATCTGATGAAATTCCCAATGGCTCAACTCCAAAGTCTGAGTCACCTAAAGATTCTGCACCTCTCGCAGAACAAACTCGAAGAGCTTCCAGTTGGGTGTCTAGATGCTCACCCTGCTCTAGAGAGACTTCATTTGGACCAGAACAAAATCCAGTCCCTGGATGTAAAAGCCTTTAGTCATTCTGCTAACCTGACTCACATCTTCCTGCAGAAAAATCGACTAGACAGCCTCCCGTCACCTGTGTTTCAAGGGCTCAAGCGCTTGGAGTATGTTGACCTCAGTGAAAACAGGCTGCAGTTTCTGTCTCCTGGCATATTAGATATTAATACCAGCTGGGTGGAGTTGACCTTTAACCCGTGGCATTGTGACACTAAAATAGAGTACCTGTGGAGGAAACTGACCATGGAGTCCCTGCAATCAGAGCCCAAATGTGCAACACCAGAGAATCTGAAAGATCGTGTCATCGCAACACTCACCCGCAAAGAAATGGGCCTGCCCGAGTAAGAGAAACGAGATCTACAGGAGAAGTAGAGGAAAGTAAAAGGAAATGTGTTTAAAAAGGAGAGAGAGGGGACTTTTAAAGCAACTCGCCCTAATGGATCTCACAAAAAATGGATCATGTGAATGTTTGCAAACTGCATTGCAAATAAAGAAAGATTGAATAATATCATATATCTTTTTTTTCTTTACAAAAATTGCAACAGCACATAGACACATAACCTTAATTATTTTTTTATATTTAAAATCTATATTTTAACATTTAAATTGTCACTTTAACATAAAAAAAATAATGAAAATAAAAATAATAGACTGACACACTAGATCATTTTATGATAAATATTTGAACAATTCTGATGTAAAATTTTGACCCATGATCTCATAGCCTACTATATATATAAAGATTATAAAGACGGACAATTACAACCTAAAATCAATTCATCGCACTAAACATTTCAGTCAAATTCTTCTGACACTGAAGAATAAATGATGGACAAATAAGTGACAGACCACAGCTTTTTTTCTTCAACTTTTATTTGAAATGATTTAACGCAGGGGAAACCGAGCATCATGTTTGTGGAGATATAAAAGTCTTTACCAAAAAAACAATCCACAAAATGTTTATGTCATGTACTCATGACCATACCAATACCAGGCTCAAGCATCCCACTAACTCTATCTCAGCACACGGAGGTATCTCACCGTTTAATAAATAAGCCTCTTATCAGCGCATAGTATTTAGTCATAAATATCAAGGGGCTTTCAGAACATACCTTTTACAAAAAAGCAAATATAAATGTTATCAAAGCAATTACAAAAATCAAACAAAACGAGCAAGAAATGCAAAGAACCCTGAAGTAAATCATATTGGCAAAAGAATTGGCACAAACAAAAAATAACATTTGTAGCAATCACAGAATTTCATAAATTATAGGCACTCATGTTTAAACAAACTTGCTCAACCTCATGAATATGCTAGTGTGCAGCAAGATGTTCAGGTGGCATTGCCATTCAGTTACCCCTGTAAGCAGCTTTTTTAAAAGGATATTTCACCCAAAAATTACAATTCTGTCATCGTTTATTCACTCTCAAGTTGTTCTAAACCTGTATGCCTTTCTTTCTTCTGTTGAACACAAAAGAAGATATTTTGAATGTCAGTAACCAAACAGTTGATGGACCCCATTGACTCCTATAGTAATGTTTTCTTACTATGGTATCAATGGGTTTTGGTTACCCATATTCTTCAAAATTCATACAGGTTTGGAACAACTGAAGGGTGAGTAAATGATGACATTTTCATTTTGTGGTGAACTATCCCTTTAATTATTTGCTTTTGATCAATTATTTCACTCTGAGAATGACAACAAATTACATGACCAGGAATATTCCAAAATTAATAGTACATAAGCACTACATTTCACCCACACAAGCACAACTTTTTATGACCCTTGCCACAGAGACATTATCACCTGATGAACAAAGTTTGACCACACAACAGTTCACCCAATTAAGTTGATCTCAGGCTTTTATATTCAATGAATTTTCCTGTAAGGACATACAAACACAATTCATGAAATTTGACTTGAATTTCTCTCACTGATCCATGTTTCCTTTCGAAAAGAGCAAAAGGATCAATCCTGTGGCGTATCCGAAGGCTCAAACTAAATACATTTGTTCAAAAACTCTGAAATGCATCCATTATTCAGACATTTAAAATGCTTTGGAAACGTAGCTTTGCAGTTGAGGTTTCACAATGACATTCAGAAATAAAGATACATACATATATATTTTTTTAAAGACCAAATACTGTGTGAATAATCTTTGAAAGAAATATTTTAAATAATGATTTCAAATAAATAAGAGGTCACAGAGATATGAAAGACATTCTGACAGAATGCAATTGCCATGTGGACTCTGTGTTGCCATACTTTCCCACGTGAGCCAAAAGTGAAGGTCAATTTGCACAAACTAACAAGGGTTCGCCACTAATGTTATCACAGAGGAAACGAGTTATTCAACGCTCTTCTGTGGTGGGTTTTGCAAGCAGGATAGTGTGTTCGAGCCGTTTGCGGTACAGGTGCTGTTTGGTTAGGTGAGGGCGAATCCCTTTCGTACGTTTCTTTGGCATTCTGTGGCGTCCAGTCTGCCTTCAACATCTATCCTGCTGGGATGAGAGCTCTGTAACGTCAAACGAAAGAGGACAGAATCATTTGTTTGGAAGAATGAGTCTTGTTTGTGGGGGTTAAAGACGTATCTCTATAAAGTGCCTGGTTGAACTGATTCTAGGCATGCTCAGTAGCAGCCTTCTCTCCAGCTCTCGTCTCTCATACCGCTATACGTCCTTGGAGCTGGCAGAGCAGACCTGCAGGGCAAACCACACACGCACTCAGTATTCAATTCAATTCAATTCAAGTTTATTTGTATAGCGCTTTTCACAATACATATTGTTTCAAAGCAGCTTTACAGTATGTTGGACTTCAGACGCTTGCTACTTAATGGTATTGAGTCGTGAGAAGCTGAGAGTACCTGCGCACTGGCTGGACCAGTTTGCTGCGAGGCACTGGTAAACCTCCTCCAGCATTGGTGGCGGGGCGGGGCAGGCCGCTGCGGGACGGGGCCATGGAGCGTGTGGGCGTGGTTGTGCCTGAACCATGATTAGACACGACCTTCATGGGCTGACGGAGAGCCAAGGGAGACGGGGCAGCAGGAGTCCGCAACTTACTGGAGGAGGGCACTGGGAGAAAGAAAACAATCGGGAAGATAAGTGGGAATGACGGTTACAGACCAGAGTAAAGGCAACAGAACAACATTTCATAAAAGATAAAACATTAAAGACTGAATAAAAGAAAGTGCTTTTTATTCAGTAGTTTATCTTCCATTAATATAATACCTGATACAAGCCATTCAAGGGACCACAGTCATGAGTTAATGGGAATGGGGTTAAAATAACAAATAAGAATAAAAAAAGATGGATTCAACCCTAAAAACTAAAATAATGCAGTAAGACAGCTCCAATTCATTAAAAACGACCACAGTTCAATGAACGCTTCTATGCAACACGCAGAAGGCCGCTTTCCACAGTCACAGAACACAAGTTCACTAGCATTAATGACATTCAACACAAAGCTGAAAGAAAAGGAAACAATAAGAATGGATGGGTTAAAACAGCCTTGATCAACTAGTGTTGTTCACAAACATTTTGCACAATACTAGTTCTACAAATGTCCCCTTGTTGCAAAAATGGGGTAAAAACACAAATCACAGAACAAACACAATCTACCATTCACGTACACTTGCACAACATAAAATATCACAGCACTGAGAAGCTGCATCATCATCATCAGTCTATATACTCACTGAAATCTGCTTCCTCTCCGAAGCAACACGAGAGAGGAACTGGGTAAAAGATGGAAAAGAGAGGGGTTGGTTTGCATCCGTTCCAAAGGCTGGCGAATTGCTCAGGACTCATACCATCATGTGTTTCTTTTTAAAGTGCAAGTGTGAAAGCAACTTGATTTAATGCAATCAAAGTGCATTAAATAAATATTTAGTGCATCTGTAAAATCGCAGAGACCGGTCGGTGTCTTCAGACTACTGGAACAGTTATGTGACAACTTTCAAGCAGTTTCATTTAATAAAAAGATAGCAGAAGACATGGCACATTTGTGCCCTCAGCATCCCTCAACATACAATACTGCAAAGCAGCAGCAGCAGCATTCACAATCACAGATGAAGCATAGATTCTGAAAAGGCCAATCAGCCACTCCGAAACAATACACAACACAAAATACTAACTAAACCGACACAATTCAATCCTGCACAAAAACGGTTCAATCTGGACTCAATGCTGCGAGATGACCTTATAACTGCAGATCGACAGAAGTGGCCTTTTTATGACCAATACATATTATCTTTGTTTACATGACCAATAAGTTATAACCAATGTGGACCTGTTTTTTTGACACAATTATTAAACTGGCAGTAGACTAAAAATTAGAGACTTATTTATTATAATTGTTAATACTATTGTTCATGGAAACATTATCAATAATGGTTCAATCCTCCATTTAGGCCCAATTGACCCTTCGCAGGGAGCTTGATTGACAGGTGATCTGAACAATCATACTTCGCCATCCGCCATTTTGTCGGACAAAGCAGTCAGGAGAGTTAGTGGATTAACATGGGAGGATTTGAACTTGAAAAACGGAGTGTATTGACGCCTTTCTGCAGTTAAGACAACATTCCGTGCGTGAGAACATGGTGTGGTGTGAGAGCGGCGTAGCTTGTCGGACATAGCGACAGTAACTAAGCGGGGCGGGTCTTTGCGAACGGTCAATTGCATTCACACCAAGAGTTTCAGAGCTAAAAATCCCCTTCATAACTTTTCCCAAACCTACCAGGTTGGTATGCAATAAAATATTCTCCCATAAAAGAAACATGGCCAAAAAAATTTAATCCAGACCCCTCTTTTCAAGCAGAACTTGATGTGATTTCTGAGGTCAGCAAACAGCTTCCACCCCAACCAAACCGAATGTTGGGTTCATAAAAGTGTCAAAATGCCATAATACTTCCAGCACTGTCTGGTATGCTTTAGCCGTGTCTGGGTGACCTGCTCAGTGCATTACCTCGAAGAGACGTAGGGCTCTGGAGCCTCTCTTTTGGTTTTGGGGATGAGCGCGCAGGTGCTGAGAGCCTTTGGTGTGACGCTGAGATGAGAAATAAGCAGACATTACGTTTTGATTCAGGCTAATCTGAGTTCAGCCGTCCACCTCCACCTGCAGACACTTAACCTCCAACCAGACCTGATCCAGAATCAGCTTTAACTGAATACTTTAAGGAGTTCCAAGGAAAAAACAGCCAGCCAGGATTGGGTTTAATTCAAGGCAGAGCCATTCCATGCATGGTTAAGACAGAAGACCGCTTCTAACCAGCCACCAGAGGGCGCCACAGTCAAGAGAAAAAAATAAGCCCTCGGCGAAGAACAGGCAGGAGCAGCACGAGGCCAAGAGTGAATCCAACTACATCCAGACAACCAGCACCTCGGCCAAAAACAAAGGGTGTGAGGAAGAGACAGGCGGAGAGAGAAGGGAAGAGGCAGAGCATGCTAGGCAGGAAGGACAGAAATAAAACAAGACTGTCTATGTTACCGAGGGAGAAGCCTGAAGAACGCTGAAATACTAAGGCGCAATAATGTGTAAACTCACTTAAGCAAGCTAATGTCTCTGTCTGTGCTGGCCGATTCCCCCTGGGCACTGAAGAAGATATTCATTTTTACTCCACCCTCGTTTGAGAGACTGACCACTGATAGAGAGAGATCCTCATTCGTTGACCTTGCATGCATAAAATGATTCAGTATGCGGTCATGAAATGTTCCGTTTTATAGGGGGTCACAGTTTTAAAAAGCGGTGGGGCCAGCTGCACTTTTTTCACTTTTGGGCTGGTTGTGATGTCATGAAATGCCAAATGGTTCAGCTCATGAATATCAAGTTAGGTTATGCACAATTTTAGTTTTTTTAACATTAAGAACATTGTTGTCAACATTTCCAATAGAATGCATGCGCAAGAAGAACTGTTAATGGAACCAAATGTCATTCTATTTTTTTTAAAACAGAACGAGTCCTAAATAAGATGCCGCTGTCGTTTTCTACCACTAATGACAAAACCACAAGCATTTAACATTAAAAAGAACAAATTCTAGTACTGGATCACTACACTATATAACATTGACTCAAGAATTGGATAAATTCCTGCCGAAAGCCATGTCATCCAGTGATTGGGACAAAATCGGCTATAGCAATGACATGTATGCTTTAAGACTATTAAATCACATGGGTGTAATGGCATATTAGAATACCGGTAATCTGAAATGTTTCCCTTAAAAAAAAAAAAAGTATAATTAGCTTTGAATAGTAAGTTACAAGGGCTTTGTTTGAAAGTCAGTCAGGCTTTTAGAGGGAATGCCAAGATGCCAATAAAGCTGTGATCTAAGAGAGACAGTGAGAAGATCAAAGAGCCTCGTCCAGCAAGCCAAGACACCAGCGCTGCAGTTAAGAGCACAACGTGAACATGAGTCAGAAGCACAGAATCCACAGCCAAGAAGTCAAATGTTACCTTATATAAACATTTATGGACAACATAACATTCACGATAAATACTGCATGTGCCGTTTACTAAATGTTAAAAGTTCTGTGTGTGTGTTCATTGGTTGATGTGATGCATAGGCGCCGGTGGGTGCTCACACTCCATAACCATTACTACTGGTCTAGGATCAGTTTTCTCCATAATAATAGCATATTGGCGAAAACAGATTTGGCAAACTATCTGGTGCATATCTGTGTTTGCGCTCTAAAGAGCGACAAAGGTTTCCATTTACAACGCGATTTGCAGTGTTGAGCAATGTAGCTAATCACAAACATCTGTTTATTTATTGAATGCAATGTCAAATCAGAGGCATTTAAATTATGATTATGACAGTATGATTTTTTGTTAAACTTAACAGTGGTTTGTGAACGTTGATGCTTTAATACATTTATTGGGAGCGTTTATTCTGGGATGTGTAGTTTGTGTGGCAAGATGTAAATGGAAACTATTACAAGGAATATTTGGAGTTTTTAAAGAGGAAGCGCATCTCAGCCGTACCCTGAAGTTGGTTCACCTTTTCACCTATGATTACCAACCAAACTAAAACACACATTCTTTCCATAAATGTTGTCGTGAGTCACTCTCTCGCTGATATATCTAATGATTTTGGAGTTAATTACATAAAATGCAATTTATCACTGTGTAAAAAAAAGTTATAATGCCAAATATAACGGTAGAATTGTCTGTATTTACGACCCGCCTGAGAGAGAGGTTCCCGAATCTCAATCATTTTTTGATTGGATAAAATGAATGGAGAATATCTCGTGTTTGTGTGTATTCGAGCCCTATGCATGTATGAGCTGACTGATGTGCCTGTACACTCACTGGCAGACTGGCTCTGGTGTCTGGGTGACCCTCCGTTTGGCACTTGCAGGTTTGACTCACAGCTTCTGCTGTTTTTGACCGGCTCTGCAGTCGGTCCAGAGCTGGATCGTGTGAGGTTAGGGAGACTCCGCCTCAACTTTTCTGCCCACACAGACGGAAAGGATGGAGAAGCCAACATTTAAACAGACATTGTACATACATTTCACAGTGTTTTAAAGCGAAATAGACCAAGTGAAATATGACTGGATGTAGATCTACCTTCATTCTTAATGGTATTTGTCTGGGTATCGTGGCCCTGCAAAGAGTGACGGGGCTGCTGAAGGCGGCTGATGATTGGTTGGGGAGATCCGCGGCTGTACTCTAAAGAGCGTGCAGGTGAGCGAGATCGGGGTGAGTTTCTGGGGGACACGCGTGGCGAGTGCCGAGGGGAGGGGCTGAAGCGGTTGGCGGGGGTGTGGAAGGAATGGTGGACCGCCTCCTCATCATCATCCAGGCTCTGTGCGTCCAGCTCCTGGTCACTCAGAGTTCCTCGCCGCAACGACTGACATGATGAACCAGAGCTACGACGTGACGCCGTTGCAGCATATTCTTGCCTTAAGCCTAAAAGAGGAAACCATAGATACACTTGAGTTTAAATCTCAGTGTGCCCCATTTGGGCATTTTTTTCACTATTCGCACTGTTTATCATCCATTTCAGCAGCATGATAATCAAATGTATAACAATAACTGTTGAGATTAAATGCAACATCGAATGCAACACAAAATGGCACTTGTTAGAGAAAAGCTACCACTTACTCTCCTCCTGCATGCGGGCGAGTATCTGCACGTCTGTGACGTCATTGAGTTTATACGTGGTCGATGAACCGACAGAGTCTTCATCCATCTCTGATGTGCTTAACTCACTGTCTACTGAGGACTGAGGGCTCACTGCCTGCGCGTTCCTGTCAGCCGATCCACGCTGGTGACCTACACAAATCATATTTACATTCATAAATGCCTAAATAAAATAAAAAAGTGACTTCCTGTGTGGTTATTCATAAGAATACCTGTAAAGACACTGGATAGCTGTTGTGTTTTCTGCTTAAGTCATATTGACTGATGAAATAGTAGCATACTATTTACTGTATACTGGACAGTATATACTAATCAGTGGTTACAGAAAATATTCAATTTTCAGTACATTTTAAGAGCTCTTAGCCAAATGACAATAAGAAAAGTGCTTTCATGCAGAAGTAACAAATACATACAAAAGTAAAGATGTCATGCGGTTACTTTTATGATTAGTAACACACTAAAGTAACAGCAAATGAATAAATAGAACTTGTTGGTCATTTATGAGTGACATATAATGACTGTAGCACAATTTCTGAGACTGACAAACCATTTATTAGCATGTAAAAGTAGAAAATATGTAACAGTAGTATGCTACACTGTTACCACATAGGATATTACATTGAGTGAGTGGTCTAATCATCATATTGAAAGTAAATAAAATATAAAATATTCATCTGGAATAATTTTCCTGTTATCAGTATAAAGCTGCTTTGAAACAATCTGTGTTGTATAAAGCACTATATAAATAAAGGTGACTTGACTTTTTATTCCAATTTTGTCTTGCAATCCATGTCAAGTAAAAAAAGAATACATGTGGAATAGAATAGATTTGGATTGATGAGAACTTTACCTGCACTGCCAGGCAGAACGAGTTGCTTGACGATAGGCACTCTAGATGGAGTTGAGGACGGGGAGTTGAAGCCACTGCTGTAGGGACTGTTTGCCGTGTTTGTGCCGTACGGGCTTCCGTAGCCCACTTGAGGACTGTAGGAATTGTTATACAGACTCCTCCGCTTGTTTGCTGCAAGACAAAACAAAACATAGTAAGGGCACTTAAGAACTTCCTGTTGAACATGAAGAGTAACGTTGTTCGTTTAAACAAACACCATTCATTAAAAAGTAACATTTCAGAGCACACCAGCTGTTATCATTAGGAGAAATAAATAGGTCACTTATATGACATTCTCCAAAACACAAAAACAATAGAGGGTCATATCATCAACACCCCCAGGAGGTGTTGTTTTAATGCATGCATGTTTACGCAGACATGCACAATATGGTTCACAGTGTATTATGCATCGCCGAGAGTCAATTTCAAGCATACGGCATGGCCAAGTCTAATACAGTGTCATTCTGGATCTTGGTGGAGTGCACTTGATTGCAAACAATACAGCTTATTCACAGTCTAAGAAGGCTACAATGATGCACACACACAAGAGCCTTACTCAAGTCATTTAGTGGATGACAACGCCATTGCCATTACCATCCAGTCTCTCTCTCTCTCTCTCACACACACACAGACTCAATGTAGGCATTGTAGAGTAGAGCAGCACCATGAATCTGTGATCTATGATTCAGTCATAAGGTCAAACTCTAGTTCAGCTGCAGAATGTATTGCGGTTAAAGCTTTTGGCAATAACGATGGCTAGAGAATCTAAAGTCTGAATATCAGGCAAGAAAGAGACTATACTGGTCTCTCAAGAGCAGAGCATAAATAGAAGACACTCGAGCTGCTCTCCCTGTGGATATACTCTCACATGACTGCTCAGCACTGGACCCTAGGTGTGTGTTTGGGCTGGAAAATGATGTAAAAAACAACAACATTATTAAATATATTAACCAAGTTAAAAAATATGATACAAATTACTAATTCAAATAAAAAAAGTCACTTTTTAGTGACTTAGAAAATAGTGAAGAGATGTAAACATTTATTTATCATAATCTTTAAAACTTTTTTTAAAGGTTTTTATTTCAGGTTTAATAATATTTTTTTATTGTAATATACATTTTTATAATAAATTATTACCTTATAGGCTATAAATATTTTACCTACAACATGTCAATATGTAAAGAAATGCCACAAAGACTTCCATGAACGTTCTTCATCTGAAAATCCTTCATCGTACTTCTCGAGAATCCAAATCCTTAAACTTTGTTTATTCCAGGTTTAAACTAAAGAAATAATTAAAAGATTGCTTTATTTGATTAGTGAACTAGACATAATTAAAAGTTTAACATACTTCACAATTGTTTATTAAATAAATATATCTTATTTAAATATTTGAAGATATGCCACACAGAGACTTCCATTAAAATTGTCAAGTTTTGAACCAAAAGCATGAAGATTAAATTACTTAGTGTTACTTAAATTATTAAATTGCCACACCATTTAGCTGATGAAGTTTTAAATCTGATTTCCTGTTAAAATATAATTTAGTCTTTAGTAAATTATTTTGGGAAAAAATAAAACACAAAATCCTAGTTGTATGCATGTTGTATCGTTTTATATGGGCAGCTCAACTATCTTGAATATATTGTAAATATTTGAATGCACAGCAGCCTTTAGTGTGTGTGCGCGTGTTTGTGCAGCTGGACACTCAAAAGGTCATAACAGCACATTTCCTTAGACCTACTCTTTCCATGGCTCCATCCACCCTCTCTCACCATCTCCTCTCTAATGACTCTCTCCCCCTCCATTCCTGCCATCACTCAGTGTGTGCTTTATTCAAAGAAAACAACATGCCATCTCCACTTACTTCCTTACAGATCAGGCACTGCACTGCATTAACACCACACCATCAGCCATGCTTACACACAGAACGCTTGAAACAGGGATGTGTGTGTACTGATGAATGCTGAGAATGGCTGGTCTTGGATTGAGACTGGTGTAGATGACCTCTGATAATTGACAGTTCTGCGTTTGTGTGAGTATGTGTAAAAATTGAAGCCAAGAGCGGAGGTCTGTCCTCATTTAGCAGGGACTAGAAGAAATGAGGATTGACACAAAGAGCCCGGATCAGTAATGCTGAGACCGCTCTAAGCCACTAACACCAGACTGTAAGGACATTCGAATCAAGGACATTAACATCAAAAGTCAACAAAACACATCAGACACAATACTAACTACATGCAGACTAGACGTACGAGGTGGAGGATCATTAATACATTACAACATAAGTACACAAAAGTGTCTAAAATTCATTATCTAAAACTGACTCAGTGTCATGCGTGTTTTTCAGTCTTTAAACAGACAAAAATAGATGTGTCCTTAAAACCTAGCCTGAAAAAAAACATTTCAGACTTTTGACAACAGACTTTAAGTCTGGTCAATGCTCATCCTTACCCAGTATGCTGACTCGGGCCATCTCGGATAAACAACAGAGCAGGAGTCATTTATTTATAATGCAGAGTAGCACAGGAGCTGCATGCATGCACTTCCGAACATTTCTGTATGCAGATTTCTGGGATCCAACTTCAGCTCTGGGAACTTTTGGAGCTAGACTGTATGTGACCACATGACCGGATTTGACGTATTCTAATCAAAGCTACAAGCCCTTTCCAAGGATAACCAATATTTTTACACTTAAATTTTCATCTTTAAACATTATTTCTGTGTGGTTATAAATAATTATGTCAGAAATAACTCATTTATAATAATTATTTACATTGATTAGCCATAGACACGTACAAATGAAAGCAAAACTAAAACAAATGCGACTGTAGAGACTGATGGACCTGTTTTCAGTGTTCAGCGATCAGGTTTCACTCTGGCTC
Organism: Phoxinus phoxinus; assembly: GCF_949152265.1. Classification (NCBI taxonomy): domain Eukaryota; kingdom Metazoa; phylum Chordata; class Actinopteri; order Cypriniformes; family Leuciscidae; genus Phoxinus; species Phoxinus phoxinus. The sequence goes on from NC_136891.1 coordinate 28,881,071, forward strand.
AGCATGATCTGTGACTTTGCGAGCGGCTCCGCTTCTGAAGATGCACATCTCCGAAGCGTGTTCAGCGGTGTGTGTGCGCTGTGCTCTGCGTTCGGAGTGCATTCTGCTCAATGTTCCGCTGCAAACTTCGTGTGTGTGTTGCGCACTCTACTCAGTTGCTCATGGTCCAAACGCATGGACCGTTTTGTGTTACTTGAAATAAAAGTGTGGTCATTTTATTGGCTTGATTTTTTTTATTTATTCATATTCAATAAATTATTGAATTTAATTAAAAAAAAAGTTTCATAATAATATTATTAAACAAAAAAAACTAATTTAAAATAAGAAATTAATTAAAAAAACAAAGCAAGTCATTTTCGGTTTCTGTTTTCGTCCAAGTGCATCCAGAATTTTCCTGTCGGTGCATCCATAATATAAATAAAGATGACTTGACTTAATGTCATAATGACATGTAAAGAGATCATGGTTTTTCTGAAATCGGAAACTGATGCTACCAAAGACGTTTATCTAGGAAAGCAGCATCTCTGCCAGAACAGAAATACACTAAGTCTTTTCCATCTTTCAAAATGTCATTAAGTCCATAAATGTGGCCGAAGCGATCTAATGACTGTTACGTTCCAGTCCATCAGATGGTTTGGCTCAACCATGCTCTTTCCACCAGCAGCGCACCACACCGAGAAGACTAATACTGGCTTTGTGCATCTCGAAGACAGAAAAAGCCAAGAAAGAGAAGGGGAAATGAGGACAGCTAATCTGTCATAACTCTGGTGACTGACTACATCCATAAACTGCAAGAAGACAAGTTAAACCCCAGAGATGAGTCTGACACTGAAAAAAGATGCTTCACTAACTGTGCTTTTTATCTGGACTAAATAGGCTAATAAGACGGCAGGGCTCATTACAGGAAATCTGGGCTGTCTGTCAAGAACATCTTGTTCAGCACAGTGGACAGTATACATGAAAATGAGGCTGTCCATCAGCCCATATGACATTTTTTTTCAGGGTAGGGGGTGGACGAGAATATGTGGGAGAGAGTCCTGTAGAGAGGAAAGGTCATCAGAGCAACATGGGCTGTTTCAGGACAAACACCGACACTAAGGGGATCTTCAGACCTGTAGATCGTTTGCTTTGTTCCGAAAGCGGGACTTAATTCGTTACAACGTTGCATTTTCTTCTTGGTTCGATTCGCTTTCACAAGACAACATTTAAAAATGTACCGAAATGTTTATGCAATTGGTCAGTTTCCTCAGCGTAATCCATCAAGATAAATTTACAAGTTTGCTCTGCGAGCTTATTACACAAATTACACAGAATCAGAGACTCCTTTTTTATAACACATTTTCTGTTATGAATTATGATGCAGCTTGGTTTGATGGGTCGGATTGCTTTCCAACCTCAACCGAACCGCAACATAGTTTGTTTTCAATCTGGCTGAGACCACCTCGTTCAGGCATTCTCAGATCGATTGTTTTTGTGCGGATCCGTGCGCGATTGCTGTGTTCATAATTAAATGAACCGATCTAGGTGAATCGAAAATAATGCCAGGTGTGAAACCGCCCTAAGATACTTTGAGAAAGAAAAGTTCACAACAGCAGCATGAAGAGCCATAGATGACATAAAAGAGACAAAGGAGGAAGACAGAATGAATGCAATGATGTTGAAAGTGTACAAGACCTGACAGATCTGTACAGGAAAAAGGATAAGGCATAGTATAAAGGAGAAATGGCAACACAAAAAGAGAAAAGAACAAAAAGAAAGATATCAACAGGGAAACAGAGTGTACTCCAAACAGGATTGCCATAGCGGATTGGATTGCAGGGGCAAGTTGAGGTTGCAGCTAGAGAAGAGACACAGAGAGAGAAATTAATGTTCTTGGCTCAGGGGAAAGTGAATCTCTGCTCTACGCAGTCATAAGGAGGCTCTAAAGACTGAAGAACTTGCTGAATCACAGCATAATGTTCAAGAGTATAGATAGCACTTCCTATTAATACAGACAGTACACTTTGGTGTCCTTTTATTGTTTTTGAAGCACACACACTGTAAAAAAATATTGTTGGTTTAACTTAAAAAAGAAAGTTACCTGGTTGCCTTAAAAATGTGAGTTCATTGAAATTAAAACATTGAGTTAATGCAATGAAGGATATTGGTTTAATCAATAGAAACTCAAAATATTATGTTATCTGAACTACATTAATTATCTAAGTTGATTTGACAAAAGATAAAAAGTTTTGATTACAAATAATGAAAATATTTTTTTACAGTGCATTTAGAGGTACAAACAAAGAAAAAACATGTTTTGTTGAGATTTCTTAGATATATTTATAAACTATTATTGAAATTAGTTAGTTTCTAACAATATAATAAAATCATTTTGACAATTCATTGTTCAGATATTCAATTATTTGTAATAATTATACAATGAATTATTAACTTATTTTAATTACCAAAACTATAAGTAACCCTATGATCAGATGATTTTCCCCATTAAAAAACATTCTGTAAAATTGACATCCAAAATTAGAATTGCTAATAATCTCATTTTATTTTCTCAATTTTACAAAATTTAGTGTTGACTGCATTTGTCTAAACTGTATTTGTCAGGAAAGATCACTTGTACTCTTTCTATCAAATCTCAGACTCTCCTTTCGTCCTCGTGTCCAGTGAGTTATGTTATGTAACCACGGTTATGACTACAACCTTATGGAACTGTTTGCATTTCTGAGGGAAGTGTAAAGCCCTGGAATGAGTTACCATGGCCGGGGAAACAGACTCACCAAACAGCAGACATACTATAATAGATCAGCTGTCTGGAAGTTTTACTATGTAAAAACAACCAATTTGTAATGACCAAATTGGTTATTCACGAGCTATAAAGTTTACAGCAGCTGCGTCCAAGCTCGGTTTCAAAATTGAGTGAGCTGCCTAGCCATATAATACCTTTTCACAAAAAGTACATATAGCTTATAAGAGTGCTGAGTCAGACTTGTCAACCTTCTGGATGGAATTCATTAATGTGTGCAAACACGTCCGTCTCTATTTTACTTTCTCACATACACGCAGATGCACTCCACAGAGGTAGCCGGTTCTGAAGAGGGCACAAGAGAGGCATTAAAGAAAGAAACAAGCAAAGAGAGAGAGACAAAGAAGCTAAAAGGTGTGCCTAACAGGATAGAGATTTGACATGCATCCCACACATCTGCACTGGCTCTCTTCACTCTCTTGGCAACAGCTGTAGGGAATTAGCAATGCCTCGGGTAACCTGGAAACCACAATACACACCCGACACACAGTCAGCATGGGCTGAATGCTCGCTATCAATAAGCTTTACACAGTCGGGCAGTGAATGAGTGTTTTTTTTTAATTTTTTTATTGAAAGTGTTTTGATAAATGACTAGCAAAATAAAATAATCTCAAGTGTCTTCTGCAAGTTGTTTATATAGACAAATAAATTGGTTTGTCAATTGTTTAGGTTTAATTACAGGATATGCTTATATGCTCAATTAATTATGTATAGCCTATTAATATTTGCCAAAAAAGATGACATTGTAGCAGACAAAAGTTTAAATTACAGCCCTAAAAATTATATGCATAGGCCTATATATATAAATATTGTTCATTTCAGGGTCGGTAAGCTTTTTTTAAATGTTTTTAAAAAGAAATGTCTTATGCTCACCATATATTGGTACGGTCTGTCTGTACTGGTACTTACTGTCACTTTTGATCAATTTAATGTATCCTTGCTGAACATTAATTAATAAAAATAAAAAACCCTTTTTTTGGTCTTATCTTGGAAATGTGAGATGAAAAAACATTCATGAAACAAGGGTGCTGCTGTCTGCTCTATAATGACATTATGAGTCCACTTAAAACAATGACATCATACACCAGTTTGTCTCGCACAATGACAAGAGTGATTCACACCTGGCCCTGTTCCAAATATGAATCAAATGCAGCCACTGCAGACTGGATCTTTTAATGGAAAAATCTGATCTATGAACAGTTCTCTGGAACGATTCCCATGTCACTCAAGGTGACGGTAGAGTGAACTGTAGGAAATGAGCCAGGACTGATCTCTGAGAGAATCCCTCAAAAGGACTCTTAAGATCATTTGTTCAGTCTCTAGACTTTCCTTATTGAAGTAATATAATAAAAGTAAAATATACGAGTATAATAAAAGTGTGATGTAACAGTATGTCAGTGGGTGTTGTAAAAAAGTCACATGTCAGTAAAAGCAGTCAGTGCCTTTCTATAGAGACCTGCTCAATTTAAGACATGTCACATGGGCATACCTGACTAAAAACAGCAATAGCCTTCCTGACTAAGAATAAGACTAGGGGGAATCTGCTATAACTCTTCTCTACCTAGAATTAGAAGAGAGATGGACGGATAGTACACAAGACACGGCCGAACGCGCAAGGATTTATCCAAGTAAACTGCCAGGCCACAAGTTGAAAACATGTTGACAGACTGATCACAGCAAGGAAGTGCGGAAGGGAGAGAATCAGAGCCAGAAATTGAGTTCAATGAATGGGTAGAGGACAAAAGAGAGAGAGAGATGAAAGGAAGAACGAAGACTGAAAAAGAGGAAGCGATAGGTTTTGAATAAAATCAACAAAGACAAACACATGGTTTAAAGAGAAAGATGGCAAAATAACCTGTGTGACAGTTTCTATTCAGCAATAAAATACTTTTTTTTTAAGAAAAGTGTAAATATGTATAATATGTGTATAATGTATACCGGTACATATGCAAATTAAAAAACCTACTTAAAAGAATAGTTCGCCCAAAATTTTAATTTCGCACCGGATAGTTCTAGAAACTAGCCATCAGGGTGGTTCCCGAGAACTAATGGTTCCCTTAGGAACATTTTCCAGGTTGTATTCGCACCGCCAGTAAGTAACAACGCTTGTTGTTGTGACTTATTTTGACGACATGGCGGACATTTATTTTGACGCCGCTGAGAATGCTAGAGCCTGAACACATAGTGCTCCCATTCTCCACCTTCGTTAGTTCACGATCTGTCTAACAGTGCTGTCCAATATGTTATTAGATACATAGAAGTAGACAATATATGAAATATATGAAAAGGTATAAAAAGCATAAACCTTGTGGTTGATGTCCAGTGTTGCTAGCTGAGCAGAAATACATAATCTTGTTTGGCTTAGTCCCAAAGTTGCATTGGATTTTCGCCTTAGAGTAATGGTTGAGAGATCCATCTATCACTGTTTTCCATGTTTGCAGAGTTAGTTTGGGGAGTAAACATATAGGCTTTAATCTGTGTGTTTACACAGCTTTTTTTTTTAAATGATCGGTGCTGGTGTTTTGTGTGTGTTCAGCCAATCAACGTACACTGTCACTGGTAGTTCCTATAGTGCTGCTGGGTAAGACCCTACTCTGAAGTAGGAGCTAAATGAGTTCCTTCAAAAGGAGTTCCTAGAACTAAAATCGTTCCTAGTTCCTGCGGTGTGAACAATGCAAAATCAGGGTATAGTTCTAGGAACTAAGAAAATGTTCCTCTGGTGCAAAAACCCCAATAATTTACACACCCTCAAGCCATCCTAGGTGTATGACTTTCTTCTTTCAGCCGAATACAATCAGAGTAATATAAAAAAATATCCTGGCTCTTCTAAGCTTTATAATGGCATTGAATAGTGTTTTTGAAGCTCCCAACCCAAGCATATGTATCCATTATAGATGTAATCCTTATGACTCCAGTGGGTTAATAAGTGCCTTCTGAAGCAAAGCGATGGGTTTTTGAGGTCACCCAAACGTTAGGGCTACTACAAATTAGAGCTTAGATCGGGCCCCCCAAAAAAAAAAAAATCAAGCCGGCCCTACCCGAGCCCGTGCACATTGTGTCCGAGCCCGGCCTGGCCCGACACATTAACTGTAATTATGAGCCCAAACCCGATTTAAACACGACCATTTTTTAATACGTGGGCTGTTATAACTGACGTTCTCAACTACATTGAACTACAGAAATCGGTTTAGAATTATCTTAATGCAACAAGGATGAAGCATGTAAACGGTGTTGTTTGTTTATTCAGAATGGAATGGATCGCAAATGGATCTGAATGAAGAAACGTAAAAAAAAAAAAAAACGTGAACAAGAATAAACTTTGGATGGCCTACTACTCTAATATAATTCAACAAGCTTTTAGAATATAGAATATTTTTCACAAATATTGCATCCACAGTTGCTGGCGGTCCTTCTCTGCTCTATCGTTCGGCCAGCTGCGCTGAACACCCGCTCTGCTGTCATAGGTGAGCAGCGTGCCGCACTTAATGCACTCGACAAAGCCAACACATATGTCATCACTCACTGCCCATGACTTTTTTAAAATGGTTCTATACCTCCGACTTTCCTCCTAACTTGCTCAAAGTTAATTCTCCTATTTTTATTTTTATCCTTCATGCTCCATGTTGCACTTAAGCTACACAATACAGCACAGCAGGCCCGGTGTGATGCGTGCGAGTGGAGGAGACGCTGCGCATGACACGTGACGAGCTTGATCAAGGGCCCGAGGATAGTCGCGGGAAATATCGGCCTCAAGTTCGGGCTCGGGCAGAGAATCTAAGCTCTACTACAAATACCCTCTAGAGAATCAAGACATCCTTGTAATACAACAGTGGAAGATATTACATGAATGGAAATGATGTGCGTGTGGTACCTGACATGGTAAGGTCGAGTCTGTGTAAAAGAGAGCGTTTGGCAGACTCCATATCAGGACTCGGGTTATCCAGAGCCTGTCTGCACCACACGATGGGACTCAAGGCTTTCTGCAGAGGACTGTTCAATTTTGCCTCGTACAACCTGCAGAAACACAAGCTAGAGGTTAGTCACATGGAATAAACACACTCTCATTACATATCCGGCACACAAACACTTAACCAAGAAACATGCTGAGTGGTGAAGTTTTGAGATGCCTCGATTAACAGTGGCTTATTCAGCAAAAGCATGATTCAGTTTAAATTAAATCTTGCCAAAAGGAAAACAACCCATTAAAACTTTCTGTAATCTTTAAGGTAAGGTGTAAACTGTGCACTCTATAATATTGTGCAGGCAGCTTTGCTTAGTCATTGAGACCTAAATTAATAGGGCCACATGAAAGCCTGTTGGAGAACTGTTCAGGTCAGCTGATCACAAGCTTGTTTACTATCTGCTAAATACGGCCATATGACAACAACAGATCATCTCAATGTGACAGCTGTAGTAGAGAGGACGTTTGTTAGTATTAGAGGGTGATATTATCAGTTAGCTTAAGTAAATTGAGTATGTTTCTTGATTTGTGTACATGACTTCACATCCAGATGAGGGAATTGTATATTGTGTATGTTCAGGTGATCACAAACCCCCACAAACTAGTCAGTTGACCCCTGATTTTGTTGAGGATCTCAAAACACATGATGTTACCGTTTTAAAAGATTAAATTTAGCACTGGTATTAAGGCAAGAGGGTTCTGAACTGGCAGCTGGAGAGAAGATATATTGAAGCGAGAAGGGAAGAGAGAGAGGAGTGAACAGTTATAACTGCACTGCATGAGTCTTGTTTTCTGGTCTAATACAGAGTCTAATACAGAGGCAGCTGTTGCTCAGGATCACCTGACAGTAACAAGTGGTAGCAAAAGTTTTTTGTTTTTTTACAGACAATAAAGAAAACTGTATTATTAAAATGTAATTTAATCCTGATGACAAAGCTACATTTTCAGCATCATTACTCCAGTCTTCAGTGTCACAAGATCCTTAAGAAATCATCCTAATACATCCTAGATTTGCTTAAACTTTTTTATTATTACCAAATAACAATTTTTCATGATTATTTGAAGAATATAAAGTTGAAAAGACATCACAAAAACAGCATTTGAAATAGATTTTTTTCTGTAACAATGTAAAAGTCTTTACTGTCACGTTTGATCAGTTTAATGCATCACCCCTAGCTAAAAACAAACAAAACAAATTTCTTTACAAAAAAAAAAAAGCTAACATTTTTTAAAAAAAAGACTCAAATTTGGATTGGTAGTATAAGAAGTTCTGACAGAGACAAACTTGAGCACTACGCATCCTGGACACATCTCTCAAGTCAATGACTGTGATTTAATGGAGTTTGTCAAACAGGCTGACACAAACCATTTTGTTTATAGGTATGGTATGGCAGATTTATTTTTCAGGACTAATAGCAATGTGGGATTGCAGTGTTGGTGGCAGAATCTGACACTTAGTATAATCCCTCACATAGTTTTTCTCATAGCAAGCCTTTCTCCTGAGATACCACAGAAACTGAGACGATCTCCCGGTATAAATATAGTATTCCCATCACAAGAGCGCAGATCTGACTTTGAGAGCCGTGCTGACTGCTGCTTGATTCATTCACCAGAATTATAAACACATTATCTTCTTATCTTGTTAACAGATTTGCTAAATGTGTGGTTTGAAACCATTTGTGACCTTAAACAACATTAAATAAAACAAGCAAACATTATCTCATCCTGCGATAGTCATGACTAAGAAAATTAAATCAATCACGTATCCTTGTTGTAAATAATCATGCATGACCTGCTTGGTTTGACAAGTACACGTTCTGTCCTACTAACTATTTGTAGTGGTAAACAGGTGTTAAGCTCACTGATCTGCTGGAATCCAGCTGTTGAAGGGATTTTCCAGCATTTCGCTGCCACAGCAAGAAATCCGACTAAACCGGATCGAGTGTCCGGATTACAGCATTCTGAGTTTGTGTACATTGACCTAAACCACAGAATCTCACAGAAACTGATTAAAGCAAACACAAACAATGGATTAAGCACTGACATCAATCCATACAAGATCAAAAACTGATAAGATGAAGCTAAATATGTCTATTTCAAATTAATGCTATTCTTTTGAACTTTTTATTCATAAAACATGTTTCACAGTCTCAAAAAAAAAGTATTGTTTATTGAGCAGCATATTAGAATGATTTCTGAAGGATAATGTGACACTGAAGACTTGATGGCTGCTGGAAGAAAGAAAGAAGAAGAAAAAAAAAAATCAGAAATAGTGACCTTATAAAATATATTGGAATAGAAAACTGTTATTTTAAATTGTAAGCTTAAGTGACCAAAGTTCTGCATTGATCATTATTTTGAAATGGGTTAATTGTATCAGAACTGAGGCACACCACCAGGTGACAACTACTACACACTTGTTTACATTTAGTTGGCTCTTATTCATTTCAACAATATGAGATGAGTGGTTTTCTCATGTGATTGCACATATCTGTATGGTTATTTCTCAAAAGCACCATTAATGTATTGCTTATCTCTTTAAAAAGCAGATTGCTCTAGTAATGTTCACGTTAGAGATAAAACAAATGAGCAATATAGGCTACAATGCAGCTAATGCAGAAAACCATGTACATCTAATCTGAGGCCTTATCAGAAAGACATAGATGCATTGCAAATGTATAATTGCTTTAAGGACATTGACGCATGACACAATGGCTGTCATTAAGTAGATTTATAAAGCAAAACTTGATACTAAAATAAACTGAAGGGCAAATGAAAAGGACTCGCACGTCAGAAGCAACTGCAAGACAGGCCGTGGTGCTAACTGAAAACAAGCAGTCAGCAAACTGTTGCTCCTGAATGCTCAGACATAAGACACTAATAATCAGATGACAGTCGTATTGCAGTCACTGCAGTGATTAACTGAGACATGGGAGCAACAATGCATCAAGCGCATTCCTCCAAATGCGCGTCATTCTCTGTGGCGTCTGCACGCACACCTGTCAAACACATGAAGGGTGTGTGTGTGTGTGTGTGTGTGTGTGAGAGAGAGAGAAGGTTATTCCTCTGATCGGGGTTAACACCTCGTCCAGGCAGCTTACTCACCAGCTGTCCTCCTCTTCGTTCAGGCAATCCATGTCCTCCAAATCGAGGATCTCTACCTCGTCCAGCACCGAAGTTTCTCCGTCCTCGATAAAATCCAGCGAATCGTTGTAATAAGACGAGAGACTAGTGTTCGAGGCGGTACACGAAGCGATGTCACTGTCATACCCTCCTCCGTAACTGCTACCGTGATATGATCGCCTGGGGCTCAGACGGGAGTTTTCCAAAACCCCACCGAAACCCCTCGATCCGCCGAACCCCACCCCAGTAAACCCGGCGAGCCCCGCCGCCGCTCCCGGGGAATCATACCCGGCGCTCACGGGTCTGGTGTTCCCCGACAATCCGCCCGAGAACGAGAGCTGACTGGATCGGCTCCGAAGCTGCTCGTTCTGCTGCTCGAGTTTCTTCACTAAGTCTTGGAGCTTCCGCACCTCCAAGTCCGCGTTTATGTTTGAGTTGATATCCTCCATATCGAAAGCAACGATATGTCCTCGCGTCACTCGTGTCCGTTAGGTCTGTTCAAACTACAGCCAAAGTCAGCAAGTTCGCGAGCCTTCGTCGCAAGCTCTCTAAAGTAAGCACTGTCAACGCCGCGGCTCGAAAGTTACTAATCTTATCGTCGTCATCTTCTCCAGGCACTCATACACACTGTAAGCTCCGTCGCCATCTTTACTGTCCGCCAGTCGCTAACTGGGAAATCTTTTGAGAAGCTAGAGGTGAGACGTCATCACGTGTCTCAGCGGGGACGAGCACGTTTTGGGAGCGACCCTTCCCTGGAACCTGGCACGCGCACTTTAACTCATTTTATAAATATGTAAATATGGTAAATACACACTCGACTACATTATTGAAACAGAATACTTGTAATACTCAGAGCTTTACTTACGTGTTATTGCCGCAATTTTGTACGTTACCTGGACACCATTAAACTTGTACTCTTACTCAATTTAACATTTTTAAAGCATTAATACATACTCTACGATTTTATTTAGACATTGTACAAAGTATATGTTTGCAGACAGATTTATGGCTATTTTTTTTTTTTTAGTTTTTAATGTGGTTTTGCCTATAATTTATGGTTGCTATAGTAAAAGCAACTGATAACAATTTTAATATCAACATTTTTACCTTGTGAAGGGATGTCTCAGTCACTCACTACAACACTATAAAATTGCTAAAGATGAACCAAATTGACTTGATGCTCAGTCTATAAACAACGATATTCAGATGTCAAACAAGTTAGCTGGTGAATTTAAATATAACAGTTTATTTTACTCCTGGGGCACTAATCACAAATTAAGAAACTCATACACTCAAATCTTTGCTGAAGTGAATATGGTGCAAAAACACATTCACAAACCCATATCAAAAATATGAAGTCATGGACAAATTTTCCACTGTCACAGGTGCTCAGTTGTTTTGCTCCAAAAATACCATCATATGGAAAAGCCATGTAAATTAATAATATTTTTAAAAGCCCTGAGATTTTTTTTTTATACAATAAATATACATTTTACTTGAAATGCAAAACTCTAAAATATTTTATCTGGCAGAATTTGAGTAATAACTAAATAAATTATATAATATATATATTATATATATATATGTTTGTATATATATATAAACATTTAAAAGAGTTTCTGGAATTCTTAAATGTAAGTATTTTAATATTTTACTAAAGGAAGTCTTTTTAAATCATTTATTTTTCCACTAAAAATGTATACTTTTACTTTTGATTAGGTTGAACACAGTACCTGAACAACACTCTATGAGGTATAGGCTAAATAACTAAATCTTTGCATGTTAAAAAGTTTGCATTTAAAATTTGCATTGGCTGTTTTTGAGATGCATGCTGAAATTATATAGTGTCTTTAGATTTTTTGTTCTCTGTTATGGTCTCACTTTCCAATTAAACATAATGTATTGATGTTACCATCTCTGACAGAAATCTTCTCATTGTTTATTAAGTTTATGATAAGTTTACGATTTAAATAAAAATCTTTGGCCTTGTTTGGACATGTACCATATTTCCTCACAGCCCATCATTTTAACACAGAACGAATGGCATCAGCCAGAAGGACCGCTGCAAGCACTTCAGGATTTATCTTCTTGTACAGAGGGATAAATCTGGATTAGAACCTTAAAATGTTCACTCAGTTCTACTCACTTATCCCTGGCCTCGACTGAACTTCACAATTTCCAGTCATTTAAGTTCCAGGTGAGCAAGACAGCAAGGCTAAGAGATTATTATTGTCCTAGGGCAGGGGTTTTAAACCTTTGCAGACCCAGGGTACACCAACACAGACTCCCAACTAACCCAGGAACCCCCAATATAATAGTAAAAAAAAATAAAAAAATCCCAATAACCCACTCTAGCCATATTAGTAGGCTGATAGTGTGCATCTCGAAATATTTTGCCCATAGGACCATAAAAAAAACCTTTCTACTCACCAGGGGAGACGACACATTAAAGTTTTGATTGATCCAAACCCAAGGTTTTTAACAGTAAATCTATTTATTTACAAATGAGAACGTGAAATGTTCATCAGCTCATCTTTGTCACAAAATACTTTTTAATACATAAAGAACATGACCAGGAATAGTAGAGGAGTCCATAGTTCATTTGTGGAGAACGCGTTTGATCTCAGGGCAAAAAGAGTTCAAAGTATATCTGACCCTGCAGTGTCATCCAAAATGTCTCCTGAACTTTGATCTGTCACCTGAGCATCCTCAACCCCTCTTGCTCCATCTCCACCTTCCCCAGTGTCACTCTGAGTAGTCATTGATTCCTCAAGTCTGTCCTGGTCCGAGCTCATTTCCTGTGATTCATCAGCGCGCTCTTCCTCCTCCTCTTCCTCCTCTGCATCCATTTCAAACACACGTATGTGTCTCAGATTGGCACTGAGCTGATGAGAGAGATGAGACAAGACATTTATTTAACATTTACATGCTATGAGAGTTGAATTCTTAATTCTGATTTCTTGAAATAACTATAAAAAAGAAATAAAAATATTGAACTTTAAATGCACATTAATGGCAGCAATATTACATTAATTTTCAATAATTAAATAAAATAAAACAGTTTGTCATTAATTATTAATTAAGCATATTTATATCAGTTTTCACTTCTTTCATAAGATACATTTAAGTGTAAACTATTTTCCTAAATCGTTAAAAATGTCTTCAAGCTGTAGTCTTACCACACAGGCCACTTTGCGGATCCCGTTAACTGCCACAAACTGAGCCTTGATGTTGTCCATCTCTCTGCTCTGGTTTCCCCAGGCCAGAGCCTGTACTGGGATCCCTTCAGTCTGCTGCTCCAGCCTAAAACATACCACAACAAAGACGACACATCAAAAGAGTGCTAATTCAGGACATTCAATAGGGGCGAGCCAAGCTAAGGATAGCCGTATTACAATCTAGTATATTGCTGGAACTGGAACTACTGCAATATGCATCATGCTGCTACTACTAACAATTCAACAGAATTAAAGGTTACTGATTGGTGGAAATCAACAAGTGTCCTGTACCTGAGGGTAAGGTCCCAAGTGAACTCTTCATCCCAGCTCAAAGCAGAGTTTAGAGGAAGCTGAGTAAGGATGCGCATCTTATTCTCGTCATCTTCCACACTTTGCAATACCACTGTCAATGTCTCGTCATCATAAAAGCGGGCATCAAGGCAACTGTACGAGCAGTCACTAATAAACACAATTTTATTCAGTCATTCACAGACACATACAAAGATTAAATAACGTCTATATTTTCATAATATGTTATTTCCACAGATGAACTCACGTAGAAGTTGCAGGCATTTCATCTTCTATACTAGAATTGAGAGGAGTGCTGAGGTTCAGGGCCACCAGACCATTAGGGACAGACCTTATTCACACACACATTCAGTCCGTCAGTAATGAAAATCCATTCATTTATGCTATATGCTTCTTTCCCAAAAGATTCTAGATTGATTCATGACAATCATAGGAGTTCATTAATTTAATGATTCATCAGATGGATTCAAACCAATGAGTCACTAATGTGAGTCGAACCAAAAGTAAGTTTATTAATCTGACTACTTTATGAGTCACAGTTTTTTTAGTTACTATATACACTTATGTTCAAAAGTTTGTCAAATATTATTACAATTTAAAATAACTGTTTTATAGTTGAATATATTTTAAAATGTTATTTATTCCTGTAATGGCAAAGCTGAATTTTCAGCATCATTACTCCAGTCTTCAGTGTCACATGATTCTTCAGAAATCATTCTAATATGCTGATTTGCTGCTCAAGAAACATTTATTATTATTATTATCAATGTTGAAAACAGTTGTGCTGCTTAATATTTTTGTGGAAATCATGATGCTTTTTATTTTTTTAATCTCTGATGAATATAAAGTTTTTAAATAGAAATCTTTCATAACATTATGTCTTTTCTCTCTTTTTAACTAATTTAATGTAACCTTGAAAAAACATTACTGACCCCAATATTTTAAACAGTAACGTACACATTTTTTTCATTTATTTTTGTAGTCAAATACAACAGAGAACAACAAAAGTGGCATGTTTACCTGTTGGGGTCTGTTGCTCTCCTCAGAATATAGATTTTAGAGGGTGAGATCTCTGGCATGCAGAACACTACATAATGCATACCAGCCTTCTTATTATTCCACCTGCATTAAAACACACTTTTAGCACCATCTTCATCACCATGTTTAGAAAAATCACTGTTATTACACATGCAGACTGTAATTGCATTATGAACTACATTATTGACAGACACTACAACCTCAAAATTCACCATTATAAATTACAGGAATATAAGTAATCCACTTACAGTGAAGGCAGCTCAAACAGCCTTGGTGTATTTTCTGAGCTAACAAAAACAATAATGTATAGAAATCATTATAATTCCAACAGCAAGACAAAATATGACCTGTAAATCAAAATCAAACAGTCTGTGATTTTCTGTCAAATCATTAGCAATCATAAGTCACTAGAGCATATTGACTATTAAACCATGATTTACCTCTCAGGAACAGTGTACAAGCGTAAACACACAGCTTGTTTTACTGAATGCCCGATGACCTCCTGAAAAACACACACGCATACATATGATCAGGAGTCAGACGCATTAGTGCAGAGGAAAAGAACGCTCAACAGGAAGGGTGAAACAACCCAGTTAATGTAGTTAATGCTTCTGTTATATATGTGCTGGAGACCATTAATGGATGGAGTTTGTGTGTGAGAAGGCAAGTTAGAGCATCCCCTGGAAAAGAGAACAGGATGGGAGGACGTCCATTTTGTGAAAGAAAAAAGGTTGTAAATTTGTGAGGGGAGGTAATAATATGACAAGCCACTTTGTTGTCTATAAATATAATAGGCCCTCATATTGCAGCTTGTGTTTTATTATTATTATGGTTGGCTGAAATTCATAAACACTGATTCAAAACAAAAGTTGTTTAGCCCTAAATGAGAAAAAGGTTTCAAAGCAGAACATGTAAAACTGTTGTCGTGCCAGTGTTTACAGAGATAAAGAAAGATTAATGTATGTTTGTGTGTGTGTATGTTTGTGTGTGTGTGTGTGTGTGTGTGTGTGTGTGTGTGTGTGTGTGTGTGTGTGTGTGTGTGTGTGTGTGTGTGTGTGTGTGTGTGTGTGTGTGTGTGTGTGTGTGTGTGTGTGTGTGTGTGTGTTAGAGACTCACGGCTGGTTTCTGTAAGCACAGATCAATGAACCCCTCCATCATTCTCTTGACAAAATGCAAAGACTTCTGTGGGTAAGTGGGGAAGAGCAGCGAACTGTCTGCAACACAAGAAAGAAGTATCAAACATACACGTAATTAATTACATTTCTCATATTAAATAAAAAAAATTCCCCAAAACAATAAGTTCACATTAGAAGTCTTGTGGTAATAAATGAAGAAGGTGTTATGATTCTACCTTTTAGATGAGTGCTCTGCTTTACAAATGTCACCCACTGGTTGCCCTCCATGTTGGGTGGAGATATCAAGTCTTCATCTTCATCCTTCAAGTACTGCAAAATAAACAAAACAAAAAACAGACCAAGTATGTTATGGAACGAGGAAAAGAATTCCCTTCTTGTGCAAGAACGTGTAAAAAGGTCCTTACCTGTCCGACACGCTCAACGTTGAAATACTTCCCTTTCCGATCGAACAGCTCCTCATTCTGAAATGGAGAACAGAAAATGAGATGGGCTTTCACCAAATGTTTGTTTAGTGTTAAAATTGTGTTTCTCATTCACTCACAGCACTGAAATGCTCGGACAGGAAGTCAGCCACAAAAGCCAGATCCTTCTGAGTCATCTGAAACACACAATAATATTTACATTAAAAAAAGAAAAAAAGAAGTATATATTGTATTTTAGGGGCATTCTTCTAACTGCATTCTATGGGCTGCATCCCACAGTGAGTTGTCCAGCATCATGATCGTCAACAATCAAAATGAAATGTAAGATGACCAATATAGGGGTTATTTTTCCATCACTAAATAATTAAATTAGCACGTTAAATTGACCGTTTTAATATATATATATATATATATACACACACACACACAATTTTACTATTTATTATATATACCGTATATATATATTTTTTTTTTTTACATTTTGATTCTTTAAATTATTATAATTAAATTTACCACCATTTTCTTCACCAACAATCTTTCACTCTCTTCATGTCTGTTGAAATCTCACCTTGTTAAGCTCAGGAGGGACGTGATCTTCTGACATTCGAAGCATTGCTGTGAAAAGCAAAAGCTGTTACAATACAATACAAAAGACTTTGACTCTGTTCCAAAATCTGGAGAGCTGCCCAAAGAAGCATCATTTAGCCATAATGGATTGTTTTCACTGAGCTTGTTGCAATGCGTTTATGGAATGTGATGGTTGTTAGGAACTTGTATAAGCCTGTGTATAAGGAGTGTACCTATAATGCTTTAAAATAAGAATGATGATTATAAATAAACTTCATTCAATACCGAAAAGTAACAAAAATAATTCAGTATAATTGCACATTGCTTGTTTTCTACATCAGTCAACTTTGTGTTCCATGGTGGTAAGAAAGCTCCCTTAGAACTAAGACTAGGTATTGGAACAGAGTTTTTGACCAAATTGATCTGAAGGATAAATCTCTCACAAAAACTACAGCTTACCAACATACAGCCATCTGAAAAAGGCTTTGAAGTTCTTCATACTCTTATCAATGACTCTGGAATCAAGACAAACATTTGAGTGAAGTTTGATAACGACATGTACAGAACGGACATAAAGAGGATAGTATAAGATTAAACTTACTGTAAAAGTTCACTGGCCTTCAGGGTAAAAGATCCCACAGCTACGATGGCATCTAAACCATTAACAAAAGAGAATATATAAATATTTCATTCTACTTGCTTGTTTTTAGTTACAAAAAAAACAATTATAATTTTTTACAAGATTTTATTTAAGTAGTATGACTTTAATTGTCGGCTGGACAAGTTGTCTATAACAATGTTATTATTGTTAACTACAACTAAAACTATTTAAAGTTTTCGTTAATTAAAATAAAGCTAAAATAAAATATACATTTCAGTTAAAGCCTTATACAAATAAATAGAAATGTTGGCTTGCTGGAAATAATACAAGTTTAAGTTAAAGTACTAGAATTACTAAAACTTAAAAACAAACAAAGCTTTAACAAAGATTAATCTATATTTAATTTATACAGTGAACACTAGTGTCATTTTACATTTAATGATTTCATTTCTGTAGCTGAATACTATTGTTAGACCTTTATTTGTAACTTTGTTATATTGTATTTATCTATGCTTGTAGATTTGTGTATTAGTTCTTATTTTAATACTAACTGTTCACTAAGTCTTTAGTAATGTTTAATTACTAAAAGCTAGATTTTTGCTGTGGTATAAAAGTATTTAAAGTGGGCTCTGAGTAATAAATGAAAAGCAAAGTTACATTACAGTTACATTATCCGAACAATTATCTGATCCGTGATTAAAAAACCATAAACCGAACCGTGAGTTTAGTGATCCGTTACAAGACCAATATAATAGTATATAAATAATAGTAAAATAACACTGTCTTATACCCTCAATGGCTGCAGGATCCAGGCCGAGAGGTTGAAACTTCTGCTTCCAGAGCGCCATTCCTTTGACCTCGCTCAGATGATACAGCAGCGCCTCAGAGCCACTGTGTGCACAGCAAACACTCAATGCACAGGCCACTCTGTAACATTCTCTATCTGGTGAATAATAACGTACCTCTGCAAGTGACTGATAACAAGTTTCTGGATGCTGGAATATGAAGAATCAATGGACTGACCCAACATCTTTAGGCCCTTAAAAAGCAAACAGTAATAATGAATTAAGTTGATAATAAGTGCGCTAATGACAGTAGGATAACTAATACAGTGAATCTAATTCCAGGTAGATTTACCTTGACAGTGAGTTGATTCATGAGAAGAGCCTGAAGTTCAGGGCTAAAGGGGGAAAAGGAATATTGATATCCAGTTCTACAAGAGTGATCATTTCCATGTCATCATCTGGTTTGGTTATGCTAATGAACACTCAAGAATATAACACATTATCAGGTAAAATGTTCAACAAGAATTCAACAAGACCAGACATGTGCACAGCTGTTTTTATGCTCATTCACATCTTAACATAAAAAAAGGATACTTGTTCTTTTATATTCTATTGTTTGTGGACACGTATTGGAGATTGTATATTTTCCTATTCTGACTGTAATTATAAATTTGCGAACATATGTTGCCCCCTGTTGGCCATTTAGAGTAAACGCATGCATGAGCAGATTTAATCTTGCATGCTTTCAAAACAACCTAAATAATATATATATATATATATATATATATATATATATATATAAAATATAAGTTATACTTTATATCAAAATTACATAATAATACAATACAAATGTTATTTTTTATACATAGTATTATACAATGCTTTTATGTTAAATGTATTTAATGTTTTAACAATAGTAATCTTGTACAATTTTACAAGCATTACTCAATAAGAAATAATTATAAAAACAGAATGATGAAACAGAAACTTTAATTTGCCACCACTATGATCACAGTGGTAGGGCAATATGAAAACCCTAGTGTGACTTATTTATGAATTGTGTGTACCTTGCATGTCCCCATAACAGTAGCTCCAGAAACTCATCCTGAACCTGAGTGCTTGTGTTCTTTTCCTGTAAAAAAACAAACAAACTATCATTTCTAAAACTCGAAGAAACAACAAACAATGGCTTCCATGGATCACAGTCCATTATTACATTTATATGTATTTTCAGGATGAGGCGTTTAAATGCCCTAATGAATGTCATCGTATCAGATGCCTTATATGTGCTTGTTTGTGACTGGCTGCCATGTGATGGGCTCTTACCTGGACAAACTTAGTCAGGCGGAGATCCATCTGCATAAGAATGTCCTCCCATGCTTCACACATACAGGTGAGAGAGAGACGCAAATACTAAACGACAGAGAAAGAGAATGAAAGATACTCTGTGAGCATAAAGATTGAGTTACAGTAAAACACAGGTGCTTCTATGAGTAAGACGCTCACCTGTAGCAGTGTGGAAATGTGCGTAAACTTGCGTGCCATCTTGGTCAACTCAGGCAGACAGGAAGACAGCAGCCCAGTGTCCAGCTGCAACAGTCAATCCACTGATATCACTCTCAATGCAGAGACGCCACACGTAACCTGACAGCTGTCAATCAACTGTGACTCAGCCTGTTTGCACTTTGTTTACTTGCAAACTGACTGTGGTCTCATCAACTTTAAATAAATAGCAGTTACATACACATAGATAGTACTTATTTAATTACAAAGAGGCTATTTGCTGAAGTTATTTTCAGCATGTACACACACACACACGACTTTCTTTGAACATTCTTTTTTATAATGCAATCCCTAGTCCCTTACCCTAACCTTTACCATCACACAAGTGCCCAAGCCTAACCCTACCCCTAAACACAACCCTTACAGAAAACGTTCTGCATTTTTACATTTTGGAGGGGGGAAAAAACATCATGTAATATGATTTATAAGCTTTTTTTCCTTATGGGAACTGAAAATGTCCCAACAAGATCACAAAACTTTGGTAAAACTACACTTGTGCGAAGTATAGTAACGTAGGGAATACCTAAACCACACACACATACACATTAAAACTCATACACACACACACATACACACACACACAATACAAAGAGTTATAAGTTACAACTTGTAAATACATTATAACTGACATTTATATGAATTTGGATTTGTAAATTATTTTATTTTTATCATGGACACTTTAATTATTCAAGAAGCACAGTGCTGACAATACTGGAGAAAAAATGGCAAGATTTGAATCTGCATTTTTCAGTCTTTACCTGTATGTAATGTATCTCAGGGTTGTCTTCTGTAGATCTCATCTCTGTAATAACAGAGAGGGACTTGAGGTCACTAGACAGTCCAAGACTACGGCACGTCCCTGAGATCTGAAGCAGACATAAAATACTGTAACAAATACACACATGAACTTGGCTTTTTAAATGCATTCAATAGACTTCAATAGGCTAATTAAGAAATAGCAGGAATGAAAAGAAAAACTATGTGTGAGGTCAAAATTAAAGCATGTTTGAGGTTTTATATCTTACTCCACTCAGCGTGGCGATCTTATACAGGCCATACGCATACAGCTCGACAAATCCAGATGGTCCTCCCACCACCAAGACATTAAGTCTGCAAATAAACATCTTCACACATCAATCAAAATACAACAAGCTTAACCAATCAGGTCAAAAAGCCTACAACACTGACCTCACTTCCCCCAAAAGGTTTGTGACTTCATCTGATTTCTCTTCACTGCAAGAGACAAAATAACACATAAGAACAAATCAGAGTGGATACACATTAGCACATGCCACACGCAGATGACCAATCAAAAAACATATGACAAAGAAAAAGACAAATAATCAGCAAATCAAGCACATAAAATGTCCTCTTACCTAAATATCTTTGATGTGGTGCTGTAGCTGAACAAAAACACAGCAAAGGAAAATGGCCATAAAAACAATTAGAAAATATAAAAACAAAGGAGTGACCCAAGCACTTCTCATTCAGCCCCGTGCTAGAAAAACCAAAGCTTTCCTTAATGTGGGAAGCTCGGAGTCTCACCTCTTAGGTAAAGTGGGTAACTTTGGAAGGAAACGGCTGGACTCATCTTCAGACTCGCTGAAGAAGGACAATGAGCTAGAGGGGAAACATTGATTAAACCAAGCAATTAAAAGAGATAAAATGGATCCTCTCTATGTAAAAAGTCCCACCTGCTGTCATCCTGTACCTCCATCCAGTGCATGCAAGACACTGGATAATCCACCGGGAACAGGTGGAGGATTTCTGCCTTCTCTGCATCACACAGAACTACCTGCTTTGTGTCTCCCACACTGAACGCCAGGACTGCAGATAACAATCCAATGTTACTAATCATTTAACATGACAATGGTAGCTTATTTATACTTCAGAATGTGGCAGGCTTTTTTTTATTTTTATGTTGTATTTATTCCTGCAAACAGGACATTCAAAATTGCTTTAAAGATTGGGTTTATTTGTCAAATCTGCAATGAAACAGCAGCAGCATACTATATGGCAAATTGACAATATTAAAAAAAAGTGTACATAAAGACGAATACATTATATGAATGCTGTATTCATGAGTAAATGGGTAAAGTGCACTTCAGTACATATATTTTAAAGAAAACTTTTTTTCCATTTCAGTTAGTTTTAGTAATTTTATTGTGTTTTTGTCATAGTTCATTATATTTCAGTTAACATTTATTGTATTTCAAGTAATAAAACAGACGAATCAGGCAGAGAAATACTATTTGAGTTTACTTTTCCCATCAGGTCTCCAGGCCAGTGATGTGATCTCTTTTCCGGTGTTCTCATTGGGCGGTAAACTCCACACCCGCTGAAAGTTTGCAAGCCGATGCAAGAGAAGCTGTAATGACATAATACAGATTAGGATATATTGAAATTAACAGTATGGTTTAACTGAAGACAGGTATGTGTATGTCTATCTATGTCTATAAAAGATCTAACCTCTCCTGCAGTGTTAGCCAGGGCTATAAGATCTCTCTTAGGAGACCAGGCCATGTACAGAATGGGGTTGGGGAGCTGCTTCTCCCCGACCTGGCGAAAAGCAGGCATTGTTGAACCCTGCGGAAGGAAAAATGTCTATTAGTAACTTACAAACAGCATCAATGCTACTGATCACTCAGAGTTGATCAGACGAGGACCGCAGACTTCTGTCATCTGCTGCTGGACATGAGTGACTGCAGTTATGATGAACTCATATGATCAAGCACTACAGCCCTTTATGCCAGAAACTATAAGTTAGTTCACTGGAGTGACTGCTATTCCACAAATGCTCCACAACAACATTAGCCTGGGTTTAAGACTTCACGCACTTACCAGATAAACGACGACAAACGATAAGCTCCGCAATCCAGCTCTTCTTTTAAATTCCTTCCAAACGTATAGAGAAACTGATTTATTACATTCATATATTCTTCTTATTTACACCGCAATAAACCTCATGAGTATGAGTATGGCTGTGCGACCAATGAAACATAATTCTGACCCGCCAATGAAATGATGACTACGGAAGTTCCAATGGGCCAAAATACATTTGAAAAACGCGAAACGTGTGCGAGACTTCCGAAATAGCAAGAATATCAAAGTGCAGTAAAACTGTTTCGCTACAAACCAGCGAGTTTAATTAAGATAAGACATTAAAATAATGTGGTAAGAAATACCGGTTTACAATATCAAGCAGCATAACGACGAGCATTTGTACAGCTAAATATAACTGGAAGCAAATGACACCGGAAGCCAAACACAGATACAAATGCCGCGCCTGATCTTACCTGAAAAATAAGGTGGAAAGCCAGGGTGAAAATCACGAAACCTGTCAACCAGTCCTACGTGTTCGGTTAACAAAATAAATATATAGATTTCACATAAATCTGGGTTTTGAACTCACATAACATATTTCATATTAAGCATGCTCTTAACTGATGCATACTGGGGTTTTTTCTTGGCAAATGAGAACATTAACTATCGAACAACACATTTATCAGGAAAAAAAACATAGAAAGTCCATTTGTGTTTTGTTGACACAGCATTGCTGAAAACAGGACAGGAGATCACCAATTCCCAGCATGCTTTGCATTGTTCTGATTGATTGAGATACATCTTTGAACGTTTTTGTGCACAAGAATAATATGAAAAAGGGGTGGGGTTGGTACTTGGTTTAATATTCTGTTATTTGGGGGTTTTCTAAGAGTTGGTTTAATTTTTAATTATTATTATTATTTTAGGGGGGGGGGGGGGGGTATCATTGTGGTAAACTTTGGAGCTTGCACATTTTTCACATTCTGATTATTTACAGTACTGGTATCATAAGTTGTCTGAGCTTATTGCACGCAAAGCTTGAGGGAGCGCTTCTTTAGGTTAATTTTGTGCAGTTTTATTGAGCAACAGCATGTTGTTGTTGTTTACCAATCTGACTGGAAACAAAGTCTTGTCAGCAAAGTCATGGTTCACACAGCAAGTGCAATTGAAGATGGAATCATCTCTGGATTCACTAAAGTTTACCAGGTTCGTGACATCAAATCTAATATGTATATTTTTGTTTGGATACACTTGTAGCATCTAGTATTAAACTAGATTAACTAGGGATATCTGCTTTGTTTTATGTCTGTGAAATAGTTTGTGTAAGTAATGCAGCATGTCACTAAAATGACTCTTACTGTCTAAGCGGTTGCTTCTTGGCCTAAATAAGATACAGTATATGGACAAGAGCTTTTGCTGTCCAGTCTAAGGAAATTCAGTTAGTGTGCAAATTAGAGAAACATTTCCAAGCTTTTTATGTGTCCATCATTTAACAAAAAGAAAAAATGAAACAGGATAATAAACTTTCCAGTATGATCTTTCTCTCATTGATGCAGCTGATTGAGACTGTAGTATTGAATCAGTCAGTGATCTATGTTTGCGCTGTGACAGACCTTTTTGTCCCTGTCATTGAGGCTCAACTGTAATCAGTGCATGGATTGTTGGGAAACGGAAATAGCTCTGCCCTGTCAGTGTTTATGAAGTGAATGTGATAAGTGTCTTGAAATAGACTCCTACAGCAACACTCACGGCCACATCTGCCGTCCGTCTCAAACACCTTTCTTAAACCATGGAGAGGCTCTCGTTTTTACATGTTAAAGAAACAGAAAAATCTGTCATCATTTACTCACCCTCATGTCATTCCATACCCGAATTAATTTATTTCTTCCTTCAAACACTAAAGGAGAAATTACAATCCTGGTTGCTGTTTTTAACGGGAGCTTTCAGGCTTCAAAAATACTTTAAAAGAATAAAAGTGGTTAAATTTCCATCTTAATCAAAAAGTGTGTAAATCCAAAAAACATGAAGCTGCTTATCTTGCTGTATTATCAAGTATAGACAGTTAGAGGAATCCAAATTCGAATCCAAAAAACATAGTCTACCAATGTAGCTTCTGAGCATGTAAACTTTGTTGCAGTTTTTGTTGTGTCCTCGTTCCTATATACAGTTCTCTGTTAATGGCAGGGTGTCTTATTGGGATAACAGTGTATTTAGGGACTGAGCTATTGATATAAGGTTACATTTAGAGTCTTTAGTGACTGGCACACATTGGTTCTGAAAGTTTCATGTCTCCGTACTAAAATGGATTCTTTATGATGAATATTACTTAAAGTGTCATAGTACTTTTATATAAAATTAGTGCACTATGAAAGAATTTACACATTTACATACACACTCATTATGACTTCTAAGTTTCTTGGACAGATGATACTACATAAGCAGACAAAAACAAAGATATTTTGAGAAGTTTATTTGCTATTTTACCTGTGCTGTAAGTTTGCATAGTTGAGTGCTTTGGTGGCTTGTTTTTAACCGAACGGTCAAGTGTATGTCTGCAAAATGCATTTACATGCCTCTGTGGATATGAAAATGATGTATGTGTGTCTTTGATGTGGTGTGGGCACATGGATGCTACACAGACACACACACACACACACATACACACACACACACACTCACTCTCTCTCTCTCTCTCTCTCTCTCTCTCTCTCTCTCTCTCTCTCTCTCTCTCTCTCTCTCTCTTGCTGTGTAACCTGAGCTAGGGTCCAAAATTAGCGGTACTCAGTAAGCGTCAGGGCCCGAGACAGATGGGACAGCAGGCCACTCTCCAGCCACTCTAACCGGCTCACCTCAGAGCACTCAGTAAAACAAGACAAAAGAAAATTAGGACAGAGAAAAGACCCACAGCTCCTAGAGGAAAGGAGACCTCTTTTCTCATTTTCTGGCATAGAGATCTTGAGGAAAACTGGAACCCTCTGACGGGGACAGATATTTCCAGAAACTGACTTAAGGTAAAGTGGCTGTTTTTGTTTGTTGTTGTTGTTCATATATAATTTCATTGACTGTAAGTAGAAGATCCAATGTGAATAATTTTCATTCTGCTACAAAACAACTAATTATAGTAAATTATATAATTAGATTCAGAACAGTTCTCAAATGAATGGTCATCTGCGCTATTTGGTTTCAGCTTAACATTCAGTTTAGTATTTCCTTCAGTTTCGTCCGGCATCAGATTAATACTTCAACACTTTTACAAATGATTCGGATAAAGTGCATTCAACTGCTCGCGTCCGAGATGGAAAATCAAGCATGTCAGTCTTGGCTTTCACAATTGTTTGGCTTGTCACATTTATATTCCGCTATTTATAATTCAACAGTACAGAATAAAGATGCCATAATTTCCACATGAATAATACAGCAGCATCATGTGTGTGTGCGCTTATGTGTAAAAAAGGACTCTTGGTGGGGAGGTGGTTGCTGCTGTGAAACGCAGCCCTTGAGGATTAAAAATAACAACAGCTGGCCTTCAGGACGCCATGATGGAGAGAAAGTCACACTGTCATGTCTCTTACATGCCCGCACACCTTTACATGCAACACCTGGTCACTTTACGTGAACATTGTGTAAACAAAGTCGACTATAACAAAACCTGAAGACATCATTGAAATAAAGCACTTTTATGTCATCAATTAATAGACCATAAATAATAAATATACTTGTACAACAAGCATCTACAGTGGAAAAGTAGTCATAAAGTTAGCAGGAACACATTAACGTGTCTCAGACATGTGCATGAAGTGTTAACACACATTGGCCAGTTCCCCTGCACGTATTCAGAGCTGAGGTGTGTTTTCTCAGAGACCTGATCTGTTGGTTGAAGGGTTTCGCTATGCTGCAGACACTGTCTCATATTAATGTTTCACCAATGTGTGGTATGTCAGACCAAACACTTTCCCTGAATTATGGCGAAGGATCCTCTCCACGGGTTATTGAGGATGCAATCATTCACTGTCGGATTCGAAGGTGTTTTTCCACAAAATCCACAATAGGGTCATCATGAAGCAGCCAATAATACATTAAAACAAAACCATTTTCTTTAATAAAACATTGATTTACATTAATGGATCAACTATAACATCTGTTCTTACCTGTTGCATAACATTCTGTCTATCATATCCCTTATGAGGTTAAGGCAGCATTGTGCATCCCTCAATGTCTATGATATCCCACAATCCAGTGTGTGAATTGGGTGTGGGTTTTTTTTTCAACTTTTGACTTCATATCAATAAACAAGCATTATAGTCTGTAAATATTTGCTAAAAATTCCCTTATATTTATTCAAGAATCTGTTATAGATTATTAGACATGGCTTTAGGAAGTGCCTTATGAACCCGCATTTTATGAAACCTTATGGGATTCCATCATAAACATGCTATTTTTTAAGTTTATACTGTATATAAAAATGCCTACATATAAATAAGTAGAATGCATATATTTAATGTAATTGTTTTTATTTATGTACACTACAGTTAAAAAGTTTTGAAGCATAAGTACCGGTATCTTATGATCACCAAGGCTGCATTTATTTAGTCAAACTCCTTCCTCTTCTTCTTCGAAGAATAGAAAGTAAAAAAAAACAGAATTGGTAACACTTTAGAATAAGGTTCATTAGTTAACTACAGTTAACATTAATAATGAACTGGACTTATATTAATTTTAACATTTACTACTTTATTAAAATCTTGTTAACATTTAGATAATGCACTGTGAATGAACGAACAATGAACAGCTGTATTTTTATTAACTGACATTAACAAAGATGAACAAAAACAGTAATAAATGTATTTATCAGGGTTAGTACATGTTAGTTAATACATGAAGTAATGTTTAATAAATTAACCTTATTGTAAAGTGTAACCACAGCATTTATTTGAAATACTTTTTTTGTAGCAAAGTTGAAGTATTTACTGCCAATTTTATTAAGAAATAAAAACTTACTGATCAAAGTTTTAAACAGTACTGTGTAAGTTGATTATTGAGACCAAAAATGTACAGTGTTGGGTGGTCTTTAGAAGTCACTGGAAAATATATAAATTCATGTGAAGACAGTAAAGAGTAGATAATAGACGAGGGAATAAACGAGATAAAGGCAGCATCAGTGTTAAATGGCACTCATGCCTGGTTAATGCGGGACAGCTGTGCTAAAAGTATGCCAGCCTGAGTCATCATACGACAACTGCCCGTGATCCATCTCTGGTGTGAGCGTTTACACTAATCTGAGTGCATGATTATGGCGTATAACACAGAAATGGCCCATCTTCAGTACTACAATTCTGATATTCCTGATTAATGTTTTTTTTTTATGAAACGTAAATAAGAGGGTCTACAAGGTTTTTTTTCCTCACCTGTCTTTTTATGTATGTGTTGCAGGATGCAGGACAGGAGCTGGAATGACACACTCCCCCTCTCTCTGCTGATGAAAGAGGTGTGTCCTCCAGGGGGCGTGTCCTTCGAGGGGGATGGGGGCGTGCTTTCAGTGCCATCTCTTGATGGTGAGGTTTACATGGACTCAGTGACTGAGCCGGATAGTGGGGATGGGGACTTTCCAGAACTTTCTGCTTTCCTGAGCCAGGACGAGATGAACTTCAGTCTAGACCTGGCTCGAGAGGCCATGAGTGACGCAGGTGACCCAAATGACCTGGATGAACCACCCGTTTCCACAGAGCACCTGCCCCTTTACTCAGAAACCAAAGACCACACTCTCCAAGATTCAACATCTCAGTCAGCTGACGCCACATCTGGCAAGGTCACATCTAATCAGAACATGCTGCTCACAAGGCCTAACCAGCCCCCCACTGCTCCTGAATCGCCCGAAAAGTTCATCTGCCAAAAAACAATAATGCCAGTATATAAGCAGGACCGGCCCCGGCTGGTCCACGGAGGCCTGGAGCTCAACGAACGAGCTGCTTCAGCTACTGAGTTCTGCAGCCGAGCTGCTACCTTCATTGAGGAGCTCTCCTCCATCTTCAAAGGCTCCACACGTGTGGAGCAAAAAGTTGATGAAGACTCCTCCTCACCCGACAGTGGCTACTTGTCTCCAAGGAGCCACCGGCTGGCCATGCAGCAGGCTCAGCCACCTTCATCCTCTTCATCTTCATCTGAGCACAAGCTGGAAGCCGTGCAGCAGAGCCGAGTTGATGTTGGGTCAGATGAGCATCAGGGACGAGGTGTTAGTCTAGATGGACCCACGGCTCCTCCACACTTCACCCAGAAACTGAAGAGCCAGGAAGTATCAGAAGGAAGTCCTATCCGCCTGGAATGCCGGGTCACTGGAAACCCCCTTCCGCTAGTCAGGTATGAAAACCATTCTTTATGTTACTCAGGTATTGCCAGTACCTGCTAGCATTGGGTTGTGCTGTTTACTTGAATGTACCTAATAGATTCATGAAAGCAGACATTGCAGATATTTTTATTTATGCCAGTACTGGAAAGTTAACAAACAAACAGATGCTATTTTTAGTGATACCGCAGCTAGCCTTGGTGCGACGCCAGACTCGGTGCGACGGCAGACTCAGTCCTCCTGCAAGGAGGGGACTCCTGTGGAATCTTAGAACGATCCCTGCAAATGTTCCAAAGAAACACAAAGGAAGTGTGCGAATTATAGAATTATTTTAAGGAGAATCGACTTTTAAATAGAACTTCTAGTAATTTTCGAGATTACGGTTAAGGTTATTGATGTTTGTCGTGCAATGCAAATGTTGTGTAAAACTAAAGTGATAATGACAATACTTTTATTTTGTAGATATACCGTCAAATACACATATAACAAAACATTTATTAAAACAATACATATAAGACCTTCTGTCCCCTAAACTTTTGTTTTGACTTCCTTTGTGAGGTTGAAGTCTTAATCAGTGGGATCAGAGCGGACCCTAAACATAATCTCATCAAAGGTTATACTCTAAATTTAAGTTCACTAGGCAAATTGCCATATATTTGTTGATGGTCTAAACATCTCAGTTATCATATTAGATCTATCAACTTTTTTCCTCAATTTGGGCATTGCAAGTTTTCAAATTCCTCACACGCTTCAAGTGCACACATTACTGAGATGGGGGCACTGATCAGTGAACAGAATCACTGTTCCACATGAGATCATTTAAGTGTGTGTACATATGTTTCAGAGATACTCTTGATGGTGCAACTACCCATCGTGTGGGCATAGTGTCCAATGAGACACTATGTGGAAATTAGTGGAGGCAAACAGATTATAGAATGTCTGTGTGGTCCCATTACCCACCTTAGGAATTATGTTGGTACAGCTGCTGTTTGAGTGGGGTTGTTTACTTGCATTTAGCAGACGCTTTCATTCTAGTAACTGATGTTGTTCTGGAGCGCAGTGTGTTCTTGCAAAGAAGTGAGGAGGTCTGTGAACTCAGTTAGGCCTACTTTCCACACTTTTGTTAATCTGCTACCCCATCCCTCTCATTAAAATTAAAGGTGCAACTGAACACCTGATTGGTTTTAAAAAGCGATTTTCATTAGCTGATCTCCCCACTCCACTGATAACACTGAGGAAATATTCTAAGAACAACCAGTCACTATCAGTCAGATGCTTTCTTTAATGTGATGTCTATTGCTGTTATTTTTACTGGCATGCAAGGCTGGCATGGTGGTGGTGTTTCCACTGTCCACAGTCAAAAACACTGAAAACTTTAAATTGAAAATGTAATACTGTACATTCTGTGTTTCTTTTAAAGGGTTAGTTCACCCAAAAATGAAAATTTTGTCATAATTTACTCACTCTCAAGTTGTTCTGTCAAGTTCAAACCTGTATGAGTTTCTTTCTTCTGCTGAACACAAAAGAAGATATTTTAAAGAATGTTGGTTACTAGGCAGTTTACGGCACCCATTGATTTCCAGAGTAGGAAAAAAAAAATCCATCGAAGTAAATGGTTATGATGACTGAGTAATTGAAAATATTAACTTGACCCATAACTTCATTTTGAAATTTAAAGGGGTGGTATAATGCCCTTTTCACAAGATGTAAAATAAATCTCTGATGTCCCCAGAGTGTGTATGTGAAGTTTTAGCTCAAAATACCTTATTTTTTTATATAGCATGTTAAAGTTGTCACTTTTAGAGGGTGAGCCAAAAAGGCACCGTTTTTGTGTCTGTCCCTTTAAATGCAAATGAGCTGCTGCTTCCGGGACTGAGGGCGGAGCTTCAAGAGCTCATGTCCTGAAAATGTCAAAACCGTTTAGCCTTTTATGTTCAATCCAGTGTCAGAAACATGGAGAGACTCAAGAAGACGTGACATTCAACATAGACAACATTTCTGAATGGTTAGTTGATGAATTTATGTAGCTTATGTGTAGTTATGTATAGTCATTGATAATCTATAAATCGTTTTCAGGGTTTATCAAAATTTTAGGGTTCGTGATGTCACTATACTGGGAGGAATGTCGTGTTGTAGTCCTAAAACGCAATTTCTTTAAAAGCAAATATCTTCCTTTGCTTTGAACTTTGAGCGTTGTAACTTTGCAGATGTTGTTTATGCTCAAACAGCAACATTACACATTAAAGTTAGAAAGAAAAATCATAATCACCCACCACTTTAAATAACACGAGGAGAGGCTCTACATGTACATCCAAATAGTAACATAAGAGTAACCAAAATAACAAAGTGTTGTTATAAACTGCTTAAATAATCTGAATTCAGTCAGATTTACCAAACAGAAAGTAAGCTAAACGTTTTTCTTTTTAAAAATAATACTGCAATCTGTTATTTTGGTCTGATTATGCATTGTTTACATGTGTGTCTATATTTTGCTGTCAAACAGCATAATTCACCAGCTAGAATACCATTAATCCAGATCTAACCAGTATAAACCAGTCTGGACCAGCAAGGAAAGTTAGTCATCTCAGCCTGCACTTGCCAGTTGCTAATATAGAAATTATGAATTGAAGGGAAAAGTATCAAAATAATTTAACCCAGTATTTTAAAAAACAAAAAGCAGTGTTGAAATTTCAAGCAAAAAATAAATAAATAGGTTTTTAGCCTGACATCAGATGTTTGATGTTCTGTTAGTCTGAGTGCATAAACACAGAGCTCTGTGTTTTCCGATGTGCACAGCAGCACACACTATTTTCCACCCCAGCAACAGCAGGTCCGATGTCGAGCTAGAGAGGGGCAACAGTAAAATGGGATTTAAGCCCACGTAGGGTTGCATGATGAAAGGGGACAGAGATACAGTTGGACTGCAGGGACGTAGTGGTTGTACACTGGAAATGCAAAGCCTCGTCCGTCTCCCTCTGCCACTGCAACCGGGCCTCATCCTGTCAATATAAATAGTCCTCTGGTCAGCATGGAGGAGCCAGGCTCTGGAATGCTATCCATGCCATGACTTGACACTTTCCATACGGCTTTACTTTCTCCACCTTTCTACACCTTCTTAGGGGATATGTAGATGTCGGAAAGAGAGAGAGAGCACAGAGAAAAGATCCACAGGGAGATGTAGCATGTGGGTCACAGTGATTTTGCCAAGTAAGACATGTTCCTGGGTCAACATATTTTGTTAATCCTGGAACAACAATCCTGTCCGAATATTTATCCCTAACCCTAAAGCTAACCATACCCATAATTTATCCATAAAATCACAGTGAAATGAGCACCTAAACCTGGTTGTAAGCCAAAACTTGACATAAGTTGCACCTGAAATCTGATTGATTGATTGAAATGTTGTTCCAGGATCAACAAAGATTTAAATCAGGTTTACTGTAGCATGTGATCTGCCATTTATCCAAGATTTACTGACGGTGTGTTTTTGGCCTCTAGGTGGAAGTGTTGCATCTCAAGTTTGAGTTAGATTGTGCAAGACCAGATATAGTTTATTTTCTCAGAAACGTTCGTCTTGTAGACACTACAGAGACCCTTGGAATAAATACTGTAATGATTACATACAGGTGTTACATAACCCAGGGTTATATTTATTGAGACATGTTTTTCGCAGTTCGGATGGATGGGCTAAAGTTAGAGAGCTTGAAGTTTCTGGAGACATGAGGGAGACAGACATTTCTTGCAGCTTAGGAAATCCCTTTGGAAAAATACGGTACTAACACTTCAGTTCTTCTACAATATAACCAAGAAGTAACAAATGGAAACAATTTTTGAATTTATGAAAATATATTGATCTGTGTTTTTGTTTTGTTTTGTTTTTTTGCTCCAGAAACAACTTTTCCCCAAACTCAAGCACAACAAAATATTTCTCTAAATCAGTATTTTTGTCTTGTTTTCCAGTAATAATAGCTAAACATTTTTAAAACAGAGAAGCTAAACTGAATGATATTTATGTTTAAAACTAAAAATATGCTATTTTAATTGATTATTTTTTTGTTATTTTAAAAATGTTCTATACTGGATATCTTTACTGAACAACAAAATGAGAGTACTGAATTAAATAAAAATGTTTTTTTACAGTCCATTGGGAGTTGACAGTTTTAGTAAATAGTAAAAAAAAAAAATGGTCAGGTCCATGATCTCAAGATGCAGTGCCAGGAAATTGACTGAGTAAATAGAGTATGTCTCTAGTTTCCATCTTAAACAGTAGACAGTGCTTTAATATAAACAGACTGGTGAATTACTGGTAAAGTATCTAATGCATCTAATGTCTGAATCAGACATGCATATTCTTGCCTCTGTCTTAACTTGATTTTCTCCTTGAAGGTCAAATGGCAATGAATCACGCTGAATGGACATTCGATTTATATAACATGAACCAATTCAATAATCAGGTCTTTACACTAACTATACTATTGTAATATATTTATATCATCTTAACAATTACTATATTTATTTATAATGTCTACTGGCCAATGCGAATATCAAATGTTACCTTTTATGTGCACTATTTATTCATAACTTGTTGATCGGCTAGGAATTTTTGTAGTTCACATCACTTCACACAGTCATGGGTGTGAAGACTTTCTCACGCACCCTTTTGAAATCAAATCGTGTATAACGAAACAGCGCCAGTAATCTTTTGCGTCTACTGAACCTGTAAATGACATCATCAGCATGTGTCAAGCTCCAGTCTGAATACATCAGAGTCGACTGACATCATTTTGAGTCAGTAAGCTAATGCATCTTCCTTTAAGTGTTGTGCATTAATAATAATAATAATAATAATTCGTTACATTTATATAGCGCTTTATCTGAGACCTCAAAGCGCTTTACATAGAAGGGGGGGAATCTCCTCAACCACCACCAATGTTCAGCATCCACTTGGATGATGCGACGGCAGCCATATTGCGCCAGAACGCCCACCACACACCAGCTTACTGGTGGAGAGGAGACAGTGATGAAGCCAATCAGTATATGGGGATGATTAGGAGGCCATGATGGACAGAGGCCAAGGGGCAAATTTGGCCAGGATGCCGGGGTTACACCCCTACTCTTTTTCGAAGGACATCCTGGGATTTTTAATGACCACAGAGAGTCAGGACCTCGGTTTAACGTCTCATCCGAAGGACAGAACATTCATAAACATTCATACTTACTGTGCAACATAATTGTTCCATGTCTGTCTGACTGACTGGCTGATCCAACTCAATGCCTTTCTTCTGTGTGTCAGTGAGGATAGATAATAGGCTATGCAGTGCAATGTTAACCTAATGGACAATTTCCTTCAGAAAAAAAGTATTTTTCCACTGTAAGGTTGATATGTTTGTGATATTGGCCTAAACAGGAAGTCGGTGTGGCTGACTGCCTTCTCGATTTGTCTTTTAGTGATCCGTGCTGACCTCAAGATAGTGACCAGGTGACATCATATGGTAGAGTGGAGTGTATCTTCCCTCTTCGCATTCTTTCATTTAAACCATTAGCCTCAATCATTTGCAGGTGTGGAGAGGCAAGGCGTTAGGTAAACATTGGGTTTGGCAGAGAGATAAATATAGTGCCCAGGCTGATAGAGGTGCCTCTGTAGATTTATGCATCTAAGGAAACCCAGAAAACTCTCAGAGTAGTGTGTGTGTGTGTGTGTGTGTGTGTGTGTAGGTCAAAATCTACACATGTGCCATGAAGCCTTTATGCTTTCCGCATTGACATTTAGGTAATTTGTGTGTGTGTGTGTGTGTGTGTGTGTGTGTGTGTGTGTGTGTGGGTGTGTGTGTGTGTGTGTGTAGGTCAGAATCTACACATGTGCCATGAAGCCTTTATCCTTTCCGCATTGACATTTAGGTGTGTGTGTGTGTGTGTGTGTGTGTGTGTGTGTGTGTGTGTCCTCCTCAGAATTTCACATCTGTTCATCAGTATTGCCTTTACGGCAGTAAAGTCAGTGGAGATGTAACACACTTGCTTTGGTATCAATTATATTATATTCTTAATTTTCATTTCATTCTTCATTTACTCATTTATTTATTAGTGTAGTTGATCACAGTGTCCACCTCGGAAGATTACTCTTCTTGGGTGGACATATAAGCCTGTATAAATATGGGACAGTTTTTCTGGATGTTCCAGAAAGTGTGTTAGTGATGATGGAAAGCCGATATTGACACAAACACAGCCTATTCAGTAAATTATAGAAAAGTACTTTTCCAAATGATATGGTAAATTTATCCATATAAATTATTTAAATAAATAATATGTTTAAATTTACAATTATAAATAGATTGCTTGGTTATTTTAACATAAAACTAATTACATGCTTGTTCTGAATTTCTGTGTACTGGTAGTTAATAATGTTTCTTTTTGAGTCTGGTTTATTGTCATTGTGTGCATGCATGGCTTGGCTTAGTTTGTCATTCCTGTTATCTAAACTGTTGTTTAACGTCATCTTTTGTAATGGATCATAAATGGTATTAGCCAAAAAGACATGCATAATTGTCAACATGACTGCATGATTCTGTTGGCAAACAAACATCACTTGTCCGTGAGCATGTGTGCATGCTAATGCTCCACAATTGGTACACATGTTGATATTTTTAAGGAACATTTTGCAAGAATTTGTTGTGAAAAGGGTAAACAAATACAGCATATAACAAACACCATGAGTCACACACACACAAACACACACACACACACACACACACACTCAGCGGGAGGACAAGGTTCTCATTATAATAAAACTAATTGGAAACAAAGTGATGTGGAAGTTATGTTCACCCATGGGAGTAGCTTCGCAATGAGTGTGAGCATGTGTGTGTATTCATTACTTCTCTGGTTAATGGCTCTTTCACATTTTATCACTTGTTTCCCTTGGGCATGTTCTTTGATGAGGTTGCCAGATCTTAGCAGGAGATCCTCCCTCGTACTTCTAAAAATGCCCCTTGCAGTCACTCTGAATAACAAGCCCAGCTTTGCGTGCCAGCATCCCCCTTCACCCCACTCTCAAGAGGAAGAGAGAAAGATTGTGAATGAATATGAAATTAAGCTAAAAACGTTTAAACAGAAAAAAACAATTCATCTTGTTACCGGTTTGGGGTCGGTATTTTTGAAAGAAGTCTCTTATGTTCACCAAGGCTGCATTTATGTGTTAAAATAAAGTAAAAAGGTAATATTGTGAATTATTACCATTTAAAATAACTGGTTTCTGTTTAATATATTTTAAATGGCCGCTGAGTTTTCAGCATCATTACTCCAGTCTTCAGTGTCACGTGATCTTTCAGTAATCATGATTTGCTGCTCAAAAAACATTTATTATATCAATGTTGAAAACAGTTTTGCTTAATGTGTTTGTGGAAACAAAGATCAGATTTTTTTTTTTTTTGATGAATGGATCAGTATTATACATTTCTTTACTTTTCAATTTTAATCAGTGTAATGCATCCTTGCCGACTTAGTGCCAAAGTGCCAATTTAAAAACAAAACAAAAAACAAAACAAGTACTGACCCTAAACTTTTGAATGGTGTGTAATGTGTTTGAAGAGCCTTTCGACTGTGTTGTAAATACCTGAACACCTGGTACTCTCCTTGTTTACAATGTTTCTTCAAATGCTAACGGGACGGAACGGCGTAGCAATGCATTATTGGTGTTTGTTTGTACAAAATGTCCAGGCGTAGTCTGTCACAGTTGGAAATTTCCTCAAAAGGAAGAACATCAGAACATATGTGAAGAATCATTGATGCATGTTCTAGAGCGAGAGGAAGCAGAAGCTAGAGGGAGAGAGGGAAGGAAAGAGACCAGGGAATAAGGGTGAATAAGGATGTTGTTTTGTCTGTGCCAACATTCTTGGAATGAACCACAAGAGGACTTGTTGTCATGCAAATAGAGCATTTTCTGACAAGAGCTGGGATTTAAGAGGGGCTGAAAAAGAGTGAAGGGTGGACAGTGAGGGAGAAGCATGGATATGTAGGGAAGATTATTGCTTGGGAAAGAAGTGAGGAATTCTTGCTTGGCGGAAACATTTTGGTTGGCAGCTAGAAGAACCACAAGTGTGTCACTGTGCTACACTGAACAAACATGCAGACTTTGCTTTGGCGTTAACAGTCCTTCCAACAGTTGATGCTAACATGCTAAAAGACACACTAGTTATTGTCAAATGGAGTGAGGTCATAAATACACCAATGAACTGATTATAATTTATAATGTTACAAAATATTTATATTTAAAATTGCTGTTCTTTTACTGAAGAATCCTGGAAAAAAGATATTTTTTCCTCAAAAAAATTAAGCTGCACTGTTTTTAACATTGATAATAAAAATGTATATTTCCTGAGCAGCAAATCAGCATATTAGAATGATTTCTGAAGGATCATGTGACACTGAAGACTAATGAAAAGAGTATTAAAAATTTTTTTTTTTACATATTAATAGAAATTAATATTAATTTGTTAAATGTTTTTTTTAATGTCCTGTTTTATTGTATTTTTGATCAAAGAAATGCAGCCTTGGTGAGCATAAGTGACTTCTTTATTTAAAAAAATTTATCCAAACTATTGCGAGGGATTATTCCACATTTAGAGTATTACACTGTCACTGTTTGATCTGTGGGAAAAGTTCTCTGCCAGGTTTTTTACCTTCTCCTCCTTGGTAAGTGATAGCTTGAAATTATGATGTCATCTCATAAACATGAGTCAAAAACTGCAGTGGATGACTCAAGTATGTGTTTGTGTGATACATTTGAAACATACGGATCAGAAATGAGTCAATGATGAGACGTCTTCTCTCAAACCCCTTTGGTACTGACCTCTGACCCTGTATCTTTGTTGTGTATGTTAATCGCTTTCATGATCCCTGGGATTAGAGCGAGGAGTCTCAACACATCTCCATAATGGAAATGCTGACTTCAATTTTGGGCTAAATCCCAGCTCATTATGACTTAACATTGACTTTGTCATCACAACCCTCAGATGTGTTTGAATGTGCTTAAGATTTGACTGTTTTAGCTGTACTTGGTGTACTTTTCCACATCTCTCTTTACAAATAATGGTTGATTTAAGGGTCAGTGACAAAAAAGGAAAAATCTAGCTTACAATGCTTAGAATTCTTAGAAAATGTAATATTTGCGTCCTTTGTTTTATATGTTTATATAACTTTTATACCATTTTTAAAAGTATAATTACCGTATCTGTTATTTTAAAAGTCTTGAGATTCTGCACAGGTCCTCTGTATTATATCATTTCTTGTTTTATATTATTCCCTGCTGGTCTCTTTATACATCAACCTGCTTTGTCGACAGTATTCGCTCACTTGATCATACAGTTTTTTATATGCTTTATATGCACGTTTTTTAGCTGATGCAATCCCAACCTAATCATACATTTCAAACATAAACTTAAGCTGTCTTTTGTGTATGATGATCTTTACCCTGCCGTTTTTACCACATTCTGCACGCAACGTATAGACTGAAGTTCAGAACAGTATCTGTGTTCAGCACAGGGCACTTAGACATTGAGAGATTAACATTACTTTATGACGTAACCCTTAGCAACGGTGTTCCCATGAAGTACTGTTGTGTTTTGTTTATGCCGAGATGACAGTGCAGTGAGCAGCCACCTGGGACTGAGAAACAATAAAAAGAAAAAGAAACACTTGATTACAGAGAAATGCAAACACAAACACTCACTGCAAGAGCTCATTTGAAACGACAGCAAACACATACACATTAGCTATAGTTACATGCACTGCAGTTATCACAATGTTGACTTCATTCTAGATAATATACTGATTAATGGTCATGAACAACTATTGAAATCTTAATTTCTTTATTTAATAAATATTTGTATTGATTTTCCTCTTACAAATTGTTGTACGTTAGTGTCGTGATTCCAACTTACATGACAAATATTGTAGCTAGTAACATTATATTACACATTTAAGGTAATATAATCTGACCTAACTCGTTTATCACATTAATTTAAATGGGACAATTTTGTACCGTATTGATATGACTACAAAAAGACAGGGAAAAAAAACATTCTGTGTTATCAACAACATGAAGTGCATTAAGTATTACATTATGTCAGCGTTTCGTGATGGAACTGCAGGGCGTTCGTGAGTTTAATGAAGAGCTATTAATTAAATCATAATATAAATATTATATAAATATTTAAAAACTTGTTTATATGGCAGTTTCATTCTCACAATATTATTTTAATGATGCTCTTTATTGTGGTAAATGGTTATTAACTGATCATCAAGTAGGGCTGTAAACGATTAATCGCGATTAATCGAATCCAAAATAAAAGTTTGTGTTTACATAATATATGTGTGTGTATTGTGTATAATTATTTAGTATATATGAATACACACACATGCATGTATATATTTGAGAAATATTTGCATTAATATACTGCATATATATATTTTATATGATTTATATTAAATAGAACTCTTTTATATATAAATAACAAATTTTCTTAAATAAATACATGCATGTTAGCGTATTTATGTATACAAAATAATTATACACAATACACACACATATATTATGTAAACACAAACGTTTATTTTGGATTCGATTAATCGCGATTAATTGTTTACAGCCCTATCATCAAGTGTACATTTTACTCTCCCTTTCTTTTCCTTTGTGCTGTGAGAACAGTTTCCTGTTGATAAGAAGAGTAATTAAAGCCCTGTAAGCTGATAGACAAAGTCAGCAGCCTGTTTGCAGAACTGATAAGAGTAAAAACTGTGGTCCTGAAGCCACAATGCTGCACTACAACAGTGACAGGAGGAGGATAATGATGACACTGATGATGTCATGAGGGCAGTCACGATAAAACGGACAGTTAGAGAGAAATATCCAAATGCAGCTGCAGAGAGGAACGCAATGCTGCTGGTGTGAATGAGCCAAAGACGTGGGGAGAGGTCAAAGGTCACAATAACAAGACCAAAAATCCACCAAAGGTCCCATACTCACAGAGCTGTGTGAAACGGCACACACGTCAACTAACGTCACACACTCGCTTGCTTCTTAGACACACTCACACTGACACACTGAGGACAGGGTGGTGTTAACAAGGACTCTGTCACTTTGGCATGCTAACGTCTGTTTGCTAGTGCACACGCCCGAAAATATTCTGCGTTATCTTGGCTGATGTCAGGTCAGGCCATGTATGGAATAAAGACGTTCACACACACTTAAGTAGCAGCATGTTAGGTGGATTCATGGGGTGTACCGTGATGCAGGGTTTGATATGGCTGTTAGCTTTGAATGTGCCTGAATTCTTGTGTTTGGGCCAAGAGACTGACAGCCTTTGAACCTTAACCTGCTATCAATTATGTAGCTTATACAGTATCTCTCATATCTGAAGACTGAATGCTAGCATTGGTTTGTGGTGTAATTGTATTGTGATTATTTCATTCTGATTCGTTGGTGTGAAAAGCAGGTGTTTGTGTTTATGACTGGTTTATTGTATGTGTGTACGTGTTTGTGTATGCATGGGTGCACGCAAGTGTACGTGGGTGTGTGTATGTCTGTGAATGAATGACCCTGTTTACGCCTGGTATTACAGAAGAATGTTACAACATATTATATTTTAAATAAATGCTGTTCTTTTGAACTTTCTGTTCATCAAAAAAATCAATGTTTTCAACATTGGTAATGATCGTAAATGTTTCTTGAGCAGCAAATCAGCATATTAGAATGATTTCTGAAGGATCATGTGACACTGAAGACTGGAGTAATGATGCCGAAAATTCAGCTTTGATCACAGAAATAAATAACATTTAAAAATATATTCAAATAGAAAACAGATATTTTAAATTGTAATAATATTGAACAATATTACTGACTTTTTTTTCTTTTTTTAATCAAATAAATGCAGCCTTGGTGAGCATAAGAGACTTGTTTAAAAAAAAATAATATATATATATATATATATATATATATATATATATATATATATATATATATATATATATATATATATATATATATATATATATATATATATATATCTTATTGGTCCCAAACTTTTTAACAGGAGTGTACATATTTATATTATATCCTTATGTTATTTCATAATATACATATAGTTATAGTCTGACTACATTCTGTCTTCATAATATTTCTGTAATTTATACAGTTGTAATCTAAATGATTCAACCCCCATTGCAAATCAGGTTTATTTGCTAAATTTACAGACTTTCAGCTGTTTGCAATGAACAAATCAAACAAAAAGTAATTAAAATAGCTCAACACAGCCAATGTTTCAAGTGGTTTCCCCAAATTGAACTGAAAATTAAACTTTTATGACTTCTGCATTCTCAAAAATATTCAACCTCCTGAATAGAATCCCTCACAACAGCAAAAATCTGCATAACAGATGTAATACACCTAATCAATGGCTTAATTATTTGCACTAGGTGTGCTTGAGCTAGAACACTTGAAATATCTCAAAATAATGGTCCAAAAAGTTAAGAGAAGATATAATCGCCCTTCACAAACAAGGAAAGGGATACAAAAAGATAGCGAAGGCACTAAATGTTCCTAGAGAAACCTTTGGAGGCATAGTTTGTAAGTTTAAAGTCATAGGAACAGTGGTTACACTACCTGGACAGGGCAGAAAAAGAAAGCTATCAACGGCTGCTACCTGATTTCTGAGAAGGCAGGTTCAGAAAAACACTAGAGTGGCTGCAAAAGACCTGAAGCAAGACTTGGTGGGAACAGACACTGAGGTTTCAGCTTGCACAGTAAGGCACGTACTAAACGAATGCCAGAACTCCAAGACGTACACCACTACTGACCCAAAAGCACAAGAAAAGTCGGCTCCAATTTGCTCAAAATCATATAAATAAGCCACAGAGGTTTTGGGATTCTGTTCTGCGGAGCGATGAAATAAAACAAACTTTTCGGCCCTATGGATCAGCGGTATGTCTGGAGGAAGAAGAATGAAGCAAATGTTGAAATGAACACTCTGTCTACAGTTAAGCATGTTGGTGGCTCGGTGATGCTCTGGGTCTGCTTTGCATCCTCTGGCACTGGAAACCTGCAGCGTGTGGAAGGCAAGATGGATTCATTGAAGTATCAGGAAATTCTAGGAGAAAACGTCATGCCGTCAGTGAGGAAGCTGAAGCTTGGGTGTTATTTGACCTTCCTACAGGACAATGATCCCAAGCATACCTCAAATTCCACCAAGGCTTGGTATGGTTGCAGAGGAAGTCCTGGAAGATTCTACAGTGGCATCACAGTCACCTGACTTGAACCCCATAGAAAAACTGAAGAAGTTTGAAGAAAGCAGTTGCAGAACGCAAACCCAAGAATGTCACTGAACCGAAGGTTTGGTTATACATCTTGTTAGCAGGAGGTCATAACAGCAAAAGGGTGCTCTACTAAGTACTAAAGATGCTTGCCATGAAGGGGTTGAATAATTTTGAGACAGCAGAAGTCATTAAAAGTAAAATTTTCAGTTAAATTTGGGGAAACCACTTGAAATATTTCAATGACTTTTGTTTGATTTGTTCATTGCAGCTGAAAGGCTGTACATTTTGCCGATAAACCTGATTTGCAACGGGGGTTGTCTGACTCATAAATATGTATTTATTTGTGGATCTTAATACATTAAAATATAGAGCTGCCTTTTTATTTTAGAGGGTCGTTCAAGGGAATCATCATATCTGGGGGTCATTGGTTAAGGAATGTGTATATTGAGGAGCTCATGTTTCCAGCTCATGCAGAAATATTCTAACAGAATATGTTACCCATGCAGATTGTGACAGCATTACAATCTCTCTATTAAACTGTCAAAATACACAGATCTGTCTAACACATCAGGTCATTTCTCTCACTCTCATTCTCTCTTTATATAAATCCCTGTACCATATCACATCATTCATTTGTCTTTCTTTCCTCATGTTTCCTCTTTATCACACTCTCTTATCACATCCCCATCTGTCTCTTTCTTGTTTTAACTGTCCCTTCAAGAAAATTCTTTCCGCGCTGCTCATAATTCCTCCCCTCTGTCTTGTTCCTCTCTCAGTCTTCTTTCTCATCTCTGTCCATCTCTTCGGGTTCTGCGGGGTTCGACCGTGAGGCGCCGGAGTTCTGGTGATGATGTCACAATCTTAGGGAGTTGTGTCTCTGAGCATTTAGTTTCGCCTGTTAAACTGACCCCTGTGATATTACCGACTCTATAAACGTCTGCATTGAGGGAGGCAGAGGTCGGGGTAAGCTGAATCATTCACTTATATAATGGCTTCGCTCACTGTGCAGGAACTTACTGGAGTCAAATGTAGGCCACGGTTGCACGTGAAAGGGCAGAAGGAGTCTGTATTGGCGGTGGTCCGATTATGACGGCTGAAGTCATGGAGTGTGTACATGAAGATTAATGTATTTTGGCATTTATCAATGTGAAAATTTTTCCGTTTCACATTGAATGGTGTCATGTTTAATAGTGTAACTGTAGATGATTGTACTTTTGCTCATTCATGAAACTGAGCTGTTTTTAAAGTATGATATG
Organism: Phoxinus phoxinus; assembly: GCF_949152265.1. NCBI lineage: Eukaryota > Metazoa > Chordata > Actinopteri > Cypriniformes > Leuciscidae > Phoxinus > Phoxinus phoxinus. The sequence goes on from NC_136891.1 coordinate 28,924,318, forward strand.
TGATCTAATATAAACCTTAGTGCGTCTTTTGAAGCAAAGCCATCAAATATAAAGTTGATTTAGATGTGGAGTGCTGCGTATGCTGGTGAATATCACTGATGGTTTTAGCAGTTTACGAGACACGTCCAACACAAACCTTGAACTTAGCTTTAAACCCAATTTGTCTGAGGGACAGAACCCTGTTTTAATTTAAAGGGACAGTTCACACAAAAATTAGGAAATGTGGACCACAAAAGAATATTCCATATATATACTAACTAGACTAGAGAATATATATTTATAGTTGAAACTTTCTTCAGAAAATCTTCTTTTGTGTTCTGCAAGACAGAAAATCATAAATGTTTTAAATTACATTAAGATGAGTGTGATTATGAGAATGATGACAGAAGATAGAAATTATAGAGAAGAGCATTATGACTGGCCATACATTTACTTTTGACATTTTAAGGAGCCAATTGTTTTTAATAATTGAGACTTTATCTCTCAGTGCGACCTTATATCTCGAATTGTGACTTTATATGCCGGAGCGGGACTTCATATATCGCAGTGTGACTTTATATCTCATAGTGTGACTTTATATCTCGTAGTGGGCCTTTGTGCAAGATAGTCACACTTTGAGGAATGAAGTCAGACTGCGATATACTGTATAAAGTCACACTGCGATATATAAAGTCACTGTGCAAAATATAGTCACACTACGAGATATAGTGACTTTATATCTCACAGCAGTGTGACTATATCGCAGTGTGACTTTATACTGTATATCGCAGTGTGACTTTATTTCTCGCAATGTGCCTTTATATATTGCAGTGCGATTTTACAGTGATCATACTAACCTTACTAATAGTGATATTAAAACACATTTTAGGCCTAATATTTCGAAATATGCATTATGCAATAAAGACTTACTCCAAATAAATTTTAATTATAATATTTATACCAGTAAGTCACAAGTGATATGTCAGTAAATATGTTATGGATTTGTAGTATACTTAGTATTAAATAAATGTATTTTAAATACATTTTGGTATAGGTTTTTTCACTAGGGTATATGTGACTTAGCCTGGCTCCGCCCTCTTACGTACTTCCGCTCAATTTTAATTTTCCTTCAGTACTGTGTCTGGGTTTGTGGTATATTCGTGGGTTTTCTCCGGTCACTTTTTAACCGGTCCAATCAGAAAACAGAGGGAGTGGCTGAGAACAATGACGTTGAGGTCGTGCGCTAGTTTGAGTTGAAGTTTCGTCACGACCAAACATTAACGATTGGTTATGGAAGATCCAAAGTGGCTCATAGATCCAATAGTTTTAAACTTCAACAGAGTACCTGCCTTCAAGGAAGTTAACGCTTGTCAATGGAGAGAGGCCAGACTCTCTGTACAAATTAAATGTACGAGAGTCTGGTAGGACCAGGCTATATATATATATATATTGCAGTGTGATTTTATATCTCTATCTATTTTTCAGTATGACTATATATCTCACTTTACATATCGCAATGTGACTTTAGTATATCTTGAAATGTGACTTTATATCTCACAGTGTGACCTTATATCTCACAGTGTGACTATCTTGCAGTGTAACCATATATTTTTCACTATGACTTTATATCTCACTTTATATATCGCAGTATGACTTCATATCTTGCAGTGTGACCTTAACGACTTAAATGTTACATATTTTAATGTAAAGACACACATTAGGCTATTGTTAGAGAATGTTCTGGAAATCTCCGTTTAACAGATACAGTTCAACAGATGTCCAGGAGCAAAAAGATGCAAAACAAAACCAGAAAAGGCTTCCTGCATGAGAGATGACATCAGTTCTGTGGGTGTGTGTATCTGTCCTTGAATGGGTCTGTTTAACAGAATACCTCCATCAGATTTGGATATGTATGATTTGTACATTGTACTGTAAAATGAGGAGCATGTCAACTTTGTAGCTCATTCGTGCCTTTGGGCATACATTGATTTATTTGTGTGTGTTGGAAACCTTAGCAATTTCAAAAGCCAAATGAAATGAATGTGTATTTGAGGCAGATGTCAGTGAGAGTTTTTGACTGTGTTTCTGCAGTTGATCTAGTTTTATTGTTTTCTTGAGCTTTTGATTTACCAACAACTGAAGCCCATATTTCAACCCCAAACACACACAATAATACTGTATGAAAGATTACTTTTTGGTCCAACTACATGTCCAACACATTAATACAGGTTGACGACACACCAGAGACAAGAGAATTGGGAGGGAACTGTAAAATACACTATGTATATCTTCTGTGTAAACTCAAACAGAAACACAAAGGAACCTTTTTACCAGCTCAAAATCCAGAGAAACCTTTCGTCAATTTCATCTGAGCTTCAGTGCTGGTCTTTGAACGCAATCTTTCTCAACGTTGTGTATGTATTTCACCATCATTAACTTCACTGAATAGATGATAGTCATCATTAATCCTTGTGTTTAGATTTGTTTGTCAGATTAATGGTTTGTTTATTTAGAGTGCAATTGTTAAAGTGTTGTTTGCTTAACTTGTACTATTCAGCATCTTAGTGCGTCCGGAGAGGACTAGAGTTTGTTTTACTTTGTGTTTTCTTTTCTTTGGAGAAATGTAAAGGTTGTCATGGTAATTGGAAATTTTGAGATGATTCTGAGATGACCTTTGGAAGACTTTTTGAACAGAAGGATGAGAGTCAGGCGGAAAGAGAAGTGCAGATGAAAAATTATTTATAAATATTATTATTATTATAATTTTTGGGTGTTGTTATTAGTTGTTCTGAAAAATAAATTGTTTATAGATTTGTATGTACCGGTATTCATAAGGCATCTTTACATTATTGGTTGGTCTTAGTAAAAATAGGTTTCAACATCATTTTCAAATGTTTCAGTATGGTCACCTATAAAACTTTTATTTTTTGTAAATAAAGGAAGGCTGAAGCCAGTTGATTGACCTGTCAACATGATAATGCCTGCAACCAATCCGGAAATTGGCCTGAATGGGTTAAACTGGTAACAATGGGAGATTAATTACAGAGAAAACAACTCGTCCAATAAGCATCACCACTTTTTGGATACACTATATGCTGCTTTTGTGCCGCCTTTGCAGTGTAAATATCTCACAGCAAGCTTTATTTATTTGAAACATCTTACAATTGACGTTTTATATCTTTACTCTGAGGTAAAAGTATAAATAATTGAATTTACCTAAAATAATCAAATGTAATAAATTGTGTTGTCACTTTGTCCTGTTTCTAAAGGAATGGTTGTGTAGCATGAGCACCTCATTGGTCAGATAAATAAACACAGAGAGGCACTGTTGAGGTGTGGGACTCAGAGTGTGTACATGCAAATCTGGCAGTAGTGTTAGTAACGGAGAAAGTAGTCATGCAATCACACTTAATGCTAGCGTTTTTTTTAAATATAAAAAGGTGTGGATGTGGATGTGTTTGTGCATCACACTGTGTGCTGGTTTAAAAATGCCTGAATGCACATATGAGTGTTTGTCTCTTGTTGTGTGTGTTTCTGAGGGTATGTGTACTTTCTGAGCTCCATAAATACCCCACCCAAGTGTTCCACCTGTTTATGGACTGAAAGACTGAGAGTCACTAACTAACCATGAAGGTCTGCGAAAAGTTACAATCTCAATATGCCACAACACGTCTAACCTCACCCCAAATAAAGGATTAACTGTACTGTATACAACACAATTGTGTTATTGTGCAAATAAAACATGCCTGTGCCAGTTCCAAAAAAAAAAAAAGATCAGTGATAAGACAGCCCGTTTGCTTCTGTATCTTGTCTCTCACTGTCCCAGAATGCATTGATGAAACAGGTGAATGCCATCTGTTTGACTGAGACCAGGTGCCGTTAGCTCTGTTTTTAGATCAATGCTAAGTGGGCTCTTCTAACCAAGACTTGGAGTTCTATTTTTGTCCTGAAGATTATTGAAATGCTTAATACAGCCCAACTAAACGACACAATAAATATTTGAAAAAGGATTTTTCGTAGATTCTGTTCAGAATCATAAAATCTGGTTTATGAATGAATTAATATTACGATTTCTTGCATATATATTTCTTTTTCATATTCATATTATTATGCACTGTTTGCCGACCGTTAAAAAATGCAACCCGTTTGATCGTGTTAATGTGTCAGCGAGGGAATGTTGGTAAGGTGCCCGTTGGACTGTGACCTGGACATGTTGGCATGGGCAACGGCAGAGCTGAAGCAGCAAGAAATTGTTTTTCTGTTTTTGGCTATTGTCTTCGCTCAATAGAGTTCTAGAATAATACCCAGGATACAATGGGCCTCAAATACTTCTTTAATCAAATTTTTGGGTCATGCAAACACTAAAAATAAAAATAAAATATAATAATAAAGACAGAATATTAATATAATAAAACAGAAAATGTATTCATATCTGTGCACTGTGGCAGATTTTTTTTCAGCATTCTCTGATTAATATAAAGTACAGAATTTATTTGACGTACAGTGCAATGTTTTTGTGTTTACTGTCCATTTTGAGTATCCTTGTTAAATAAAAGTATTAATTTCTTTCAAAAAACAAAACTCTTACAGACCCCAAACTTTTGCATGGTAGAGTACATAGCCTTTTTTATAGGTTATTTTATATATGTACACTACAAGGTTATTCTGGTTGTGTTAGAGACAGTTGTTAAAAGTCAAGAAACACACATTACTGAAGCGAAGAAGTCGCCCTTATTGCTAGGATATGAATGAGAATTCATGCAGTGAATTATATGAATTAATTACATTTTATGTATGTATGTATATATATATATATATATATATGTAATATACATATATGTAATATATATATTGCAATAAATGGCAAGAGCGAGCAAGTCAAGTATTACCAGAGGAGAATAGCAGGAAAAGAATGTATGTCTTAGTTTATTTAGAATATGCTGTTTTCATGCACACAGGAATATTCCAGTATAGCTGTGAAGAATGTAAATATAATTTTTGAATTAATGGTATAATTGTATTAATGGCATAATTTGGAGTTTAATTAAAAAAGAATGTGCATGTAACACTGTTTTCTATACATATTCTTTATTATAGATCAGGGACATGTCAATTTGGTCAGTGAAACCAACTATGTTACTTTTCCTTTTAGAGATGTCCTCCATTCACCTCTGCAAGCTATATACTCAAATCTGAGTTGTTTCTCAATTTCTAGGAAATCTTGAATTCAATTCAAGACCAATTCAAATGGCAGACCAAAGTCAAAAAGTCCCTGTGACATGGGAATGTTAATTTGAGGAGATGCAAGGGTGAAGTCGACGTTAGAGATTGAAACGATTTGCAAAAGAGAGAATGAATAAGAGAGAAATAATGAGTGGACTGGACGTATGCCAAAGGTTTAGTGTGCTATTGAATCTTTATTCACAGTTACAGCGTGTCTCTCTCGAGCTCCCTCCCTTTTCTCTCTCTCTTCAGCCGTATGTGTGCTTCAGTCACAGCTCTACCCAGTGTGGCAGAGAGTGTGTACATGTGTGAGTGATTGAACTCTCAGGCTTGTGTAGGCATTTAAAGGGAGTGTGTGAGCACTTCTCGCTGTCTAAAATCTGCATGTTTAATCATCATTTCTGGATATATTTTAAGAAGCAAGATAAGCATAGAGCTCTGGTAAGTTTAACTGAACTTTGAACTCTGAAAATTTGCTTTTATTAGTTATCCTTTACCTTATATCTTAAAAAAAAACTACAATTAAAAGCAATTTGTAGAAAAGGTTTTATTTTATTAAATTAATACCAAGCATTTATATTTGAAGTTAAAATAATTGAGTTATTTTAAATGTTAAGTAAACAAGTGTTACAGATCTGTTTATCTGGATACTCTCGATTATCTATGATGTGTTTATCTGAGATTGTTTTACTTAATGACTATGGCACATTTATCAGAAAAGATAAAGGTGATTTGTTAAGTTATTTCTAAACTACATGTGTTAACAAATGCAACATAATGTGCTGAGCATTGCAAAAAATCATTTTATAGTATATGGTTGATGTTTGCTTCTGTGTAAATGGAGGCCCATCGTTGTCATGACAGATTAAATATTAAATGTTCTTCGCAATTGGTTTTATTAATAATTTTTGTCTCATAATTTTATATTTGAAATATTAGAAAAAAATATATATTTACAATAATAAATAAATATTTCATAAAAAATATTTCACAATATTTCATTAAAAAAATTATAATCATAATTGTAAATGTAGCTTTTTCTGGTATAAATGTCACTTCAGATGCAGCTTCTGTGATCAACTTTCATACTGTTTATAAAACAGTGTGAGTGTGCAGTTTTCTCCTGATACAGGCTGGTAAATGTCATGTGGATGGTGGGTTTCTGCCATGGTGTGTGTGTGTGTGTGTGTGTGTGTGTGTGTGTGTGTGTGTGCGTGTGTGTGTTTACAAGAACCTTATAATTCAGCTGCTGCAGATGCATCTATCAGTATTTCTATTTGGGGCATCTCTTGCGGTCTTCTCTCCATTCCTATCTTCTTCCCTGTGTTCCCTTCCTGGCCTCTGACCTTAAGCATGTGACCTGTGAGGTCAATTGTAACCAGGCGCAAAATGACTCCACTGATTGCGCTCAGAGAATTACTGTAGCATTTGTCATGAACTTCAGATCGGATTACAGGCATGCACACACTATAATCTATCATGATAAGGTTGTTCTAAAAGTTGCTGTAATTGTCTTACCTTTTTAAACTTTAACTGTTGGTCTTCCACCGCATCAGACATCCCAGTCTCCCGGTGACCCCAAGCCCACCCTCACCCTCTCAGTCTGTCTCCCAAAGCTGCTCAGTGTTTCATTCTGGCTCCAGAATTTTTCCTGTGTTTCTGAGATGTCAGTGACATGAAGCATATTCTTTCAAAACACCTCCAACAGATACACTAACAGATCAGGATGAATTTCAGTTCTCTTGATATGCCAAGTTCAAGGGAAGCCAAATCAGATTATTTCAGGTCTTCATGCATGAAAAGAGAGCAAGCAAAAAAGAAAGACAGAAAGAAGAAAAGGACAAATAGATGTATCCTGCACCATTCAATATTAAGTACATATGGGGGATATTATACAGAAAGAGACCAATATAATTACACATACGGCCAACACAGTATGAGTGAAGGTGAGAGGACTATACAGACGGTAATTAACTTGATAGCTGTGATGATGATTAAATGAATATCCATGGCAACTGATAATGGCGGGAAAAGGAGAACAAGGGAACGCAGGCAAAGTCTAGTCAAGTAATCTTTATTTATATAGCGCTTTTAACAATGTAGATTGTTTCAAAGCGGCTTTACAGAGATAAACCACCAAACGGGCGGTTAAACAGACTGATAGAAAACGAAACCAAAACTGTGACAGTATACATATTTTTCATTCATCATGTTTCTATAGTCACACTTTCATATTGAAAGAGTCATATAAATGTCATAACATTGCAATAGTGTATAGATAAATATTTTTGTGTTGCCTCTGTAGATCCCTCCAGCTGTGTATGCTGCTATAAATGTATTTTTTTAAGTGTGGATCAGTGACTTTTTTTCAGAATAATTATATATTTTATTTAGATTTATAATTTCATATTTGAAACATCAACTTTATAACTTTCTCTAATTGTAATTTATGTACAAATGCCTTTATGTTGCTGCTTCTGTACTGTCTACGCTGCTATAAATGTATTTTTGTAGTGCAAACCAAATGTTTCTTGTCAAAAAGCTCCTACTTTTCAGAATAAGACCAGCACTGGTTTCATTGAAAGCCTCAGTAGTGTTTAACGCTGACCATCAAACTCTCCCTTGGTCTGTGCTCTTGTGTTTTTAACTTGTTTGACTCTTGCCAGAAGATCAATATGCTCTGGTTTTGAAGGTGGCTTATAATTATCCATGGAAGCAGTGAGTGGCGTTTTCTTATTTGCATCCAGTGTTTCTCTATGCCCGTGGATGCTTGAAATTTCGATTTCGATTTCTCTGACTGTTGTTGGATGGTAGTGAAAGTGTGAGAATGGGGACAACATTGACAGTGCGAGAGATGAAATTACCTGTTACTTGGCAGGATAGTGGATTTGACAGTGAAGTGTGTGTCTTACTCATGTGAGAATGAGGCCAGTATCCGCACACACATACTCTGTGACTTGTTGTTATTTGCTGTTGTAGATGGAAAGTTTAAATAGGGAGGCTCTGTTACACTGGCCACGTCATGGCCAAACCACAAGAGGCGGAAAGAGAGTTTGTACCATTCCCTCTCGTTCTCTCTCACAGACACACACAGTGTTTGGCTATGATGGACACTGCTAAATTGGTTTATATGGTTCAGTAATTACCTTAATGATTGTTCATTTCGTCTGGTTAGTGGGTATTATGGCTAGCAAAATGTGCATACCTTCTATTACCAATACTTCCACCACCCATAATGCTTTGTGAATTCAGCATGGGCATATATTAATGTTTGATGAGAAAAATGTACATTAATTGCAACAGTGTATATTTAACATAAATAAATAAACAAACCGCTTTGGGGCATTTCCTCTTTGCAGCTTGTTTGATGCAGGCTTTTTCCAACTTCTGGAGATTGAAACTAACAGGGTTTCTCACTTGCACACACATACCAACATAGCAAGCTCCAGCACTGCCTGTAAGCCGTTAAACCCAATCCACCCACATCTAATTAGTGTAAAGCATGCAGCAGAATCCAGTGGAAAACTAAACTAGGATCCCTAAACAGGATGTCTTGTGTTACACGTTCAGGTGTTTATGGCAAACACATTGTTTGTTTAGTTCCATTACCGTGACGAGCTGCGTTTTACCCCGTGGATGTTTTTTTCTGAAACTGTTCCTCAGTTAGTTAATGGTTCATTGTGATTAGTCTGTTTTGTAACAGTTGATGACAGCAGGACAGTACTAAGCTGGTCTAACTGCTTCAGTGGGTCTCATTACCTTATGAGACATGTTTTTGCATTCAAAAACAACAAGGTCTAAAGACATTTTTTTTAAATATCTTATAATTAAACACAGTATCCTAAAAGCATAGTGCTAGATCCTAAAAAAAGTTGAATAAATATGGCACATTTGTCATTCCTTTTGCTCTTTTACGTATGATGACGGGGAGAATTCCCTGTAGGGCACGAGGCCGACGGCTCATGAGCTGCTTCTCCAGAGTGTCTGTGAGTTGTGGTTGGGATGTAGACACAGATACAATGAAGTAGCCGAGCAATGGCTTTTATTTCAGAACATATTTGGGTGAAAAGAGTATGGTTTGCTGTCCAGGGGTGCACAAGCTTCCAAGAGATGGTGTAAGAAATTGAATTGGATGTCTTTGAGGCAGATTTAGCATCCATGCACAAGGCAATTCAGTCCGTCTTTGTCTGAAAGATAGCCTGGATTTGTTTCTGTAAAACTGTGGTGTTTTATTTGCCTGTAATTTTAAATAAATATCTTGACTGAACTTAAAATGTTGAGCTGCCGTCACTGAATTGTAACAACTGAAACTAAATTTATCCTTTCTAAATTATTGAACTTTAGGTACTTAATTTAAACAAAATCTTAAATAGGTAAATGGTCAAACAATGCAATCATAATAATTATTCATATCCCATGCAGCTGGGAAGAGGGCGAATGGGGATGAACCCAACTTCTTTTTTCAGTGTAGGCCAATGCATGTTGGTTTGATTTAAAGTTATTAAAAGTTCACTACAGTTCATTAAAAGTGTCACAGCCAGCCTTAGTTCTTGAAATATCCTTACAGGGTGGTAACTTGAGAAAAGACAGGACAGAATTAATAATGAAGACAAATGAGGGAATAACTGCAGACTGTGAGAGGAAGGGGTGAAGACGACAGATGCCCTTGATGCCATATCTGGGCTTAATTTTGCCGTAGTTGTGGTAAAGCAGACAAACACGTTTTGCCTTCACACGGGATCTGAACCACATGGACATGCTGCTTTTTTCGAGCAATTAGAAGCTCCTCCATCTGAATGTGATCACACAGACTCAAGCTAATGCACATTTCACTCTGCTTCCTCCTGACCTCAATGACAGTGATGTCTCACAAGCAGAATGTCTTAGAATGTGAGTAGACTGATTTCACCACATAACAAACACAACATGTCTCCTTGTCTCTGTGATCTATGTGACATATTCCAGCTGTTGGACGTAGATGACCCGAGCCTCTGTTCACTCTTGTGTCCTGTCATAAGCCCTACTCCCGTAACACATGGGACACATTCATTTACGTTTACATTTGATCCACTTTTATCCAGAGCCACTTAAAGATGAGGAAAAACACCAGCAGTTTATCTTAGGCCTTGTCCACACTTTACGTGTTAATTTGAAAACGCATATTTTTCTCTCCGTTTTGGCCTTCTGTCCACACTCAGACGACGTTTTTGTCCTTCGCAAATGGAGCTTTTTGAAAACGCTTTCCCAAGTGGATACATTTTAAAACGTCGTTTTAGCGTTGTAGCTGAGATATTTGAAAACGATGATGCATGTTTAGTCATGTGACGAATATTGAACTAGATATGTATGTTTATACCGCTATAGTGCCTGCCATTTCGGTGTGGATGAGAAACTTTTGGAAAACGCTTAAAAACGTTAGAGTGGAAGGTTTTTTAGTGAAAGTGCCATTTCTGTTCAACATTTTAAAAACCTTTTTTTAGGTTACACTTTATTTTGTTGGCCCACTTTAGACATTCTGCTAACTATAAGTAACTTTGCAACTACATGACAACTAACTCAGAGTATAAGTAGACTGTAGTAGACTGTTAAGGTTCAGGTTAGTAGAATAAGTTGACTTGCAAAGTTACATAGTCAGTAGAATGTTGGGGAGCATCAAAAAAAAAGTCTTAGCAGATTTTAAGCAGACAGTCTACTAATACTCTAATGAGAGTTAGTGACGTGTAAGTTGCAAAATAAAGTTAGTAGAATGTCTAGTGGACCAAATTCATCTTTACTATGCTCGTTCCTTCAATATAATTATTATATAATTGATTGAAACCTGTAGGTGTTAGACATACTTTCTAGACAACATGTAATCACCAGCCTTAGACATGATCTTCTGCCATCAATTTTCTAAGACTTTAATTCATTTTATTAAGTGTTTTGGGGTTTTGGAATTGAATCTAGACCACCAATAATCCTTAAGGGGAAAACTCCTCCTTGAGTGCAGCTAGTTTAAAGCTGTGGTGAATCAGACACACACCTGTCCTGGCATCATAAAATCTCTCTCTCTGAGATAAATGAGTGTATTAGGCTTGCATGAGCCTGCAAAGAGGTGGATATAGACAGACAGAATATGAATATAGAGAACTGAACATTGCCTGAATGTGTTTTATCCGATGGCATTAACTCAATCATCAACCATCAGTTCTAAACATAGTGGATACAATTTTAATCATTGGATATAATATAATGTGTTTACATGCTCGCTTGGCTCGTCTGTTCTTTCGGTGTGTACTGACAAGTCAAAGAGCACGTGTGATAGATTGCATGCTGTCGTCCGAGCCATGAACGGCAGAGGGGTGTGAAACAGAGCCGCCAAACCTTGGAATGTCTTGGAATCTTTCCAGGATTCACAAAGGTGTTTAAAAGTGACTCCAACAGTTTGCACAAAAGCACACAGAATAGACATTTCAGTTGTAATGTTACAGACATCCTTCATTTTTATAGCCTTGGGAGAAAGAAGCCATGTTTAGGGATCTGATTTCAAATGCAGAGACAAAAAGAAGCAGATCTGAGCAGAACTTGATTTGGTAATGAGAATGAATCAGAAAATGGATAAAGCCTTCGACTGCCAGGATGGAATGAAACAGACTCAGCAGGCTCCGGAATTTTGGGATTCTTTATAGAAGTCTTAATGATGTCCCAGAGTATTTTAAGATCCGGAGACGAGCTGAATGAACAGCTGTGCGCCTAAACCAGGACTCATTCCAGACGACTTTAGACACATTAAAGCGTGTGTGTGTGTGTGGAGTGTTATAGGTTAGATGAATGTATAAAAGTGGTCTGAGACACTTGAAGTACAAAGAAAACTTGAAAGAATTGCACAGTGTATGTGTGTGTGTGTGTGTGTGTGTGTGTGTGTGTGTGTGTGTGTGTGTGTGTGTGTGTGTGTGTGTGTGTGTGTGTGTGTGTTTGTGTGTTGTGTGTGTGTGTGTGTGTGTGTGTGTGTGTGTGTGTGTGTGTGTGTGTGTGTGTGTGTGTGTGTCAGTGCTTCCCGTAACATACACTCACAGATGCTCGAGACAGGTATACTAGTCTTCATATTCATGCCTCAGGGCCTTAGAACACACACTGACTCATTATCTCAAATAACTGATTTATAGAAACAGAAATTGCATTTGGTGTGTGTGTGTGTGTGTGTTGAGTAAAGGACTTTCCCTGTATAGACTTTATGATTCCCAGACCCTTGCGTCACGATGAAGTGCGGTGTCCCCGCTTTAGTTGTGTGAGTGTTTGATGTGTCATATTGCAGTTGTGCACACACATCAATCTAAACATTCCTCCCTGTCTGAGAATCAGACAATATCATGACTAAGCAGCAAAACCTGTCAGACACTCTGATTTACATTCAGCTATTTTAGAGAATCTGCTCAGTGATTTACATTAATTTTAAGCATTACCTTTATAATATTAAAAGCACAGATCAGAAATGTTTAATATGGGGAAAAAAATTATAATCATTTATTTTATTATCATACCTTGCTTAGCATATCTCTTCTGCCCCCTACCCCTTTTTATTGTTAATGCAGTACTGGCCCAAACCAAAACATTTTTTGAAAATGCGTTTGCAAATAATGTGTTCTTCCATTTAAAAAAGAAGACATATGGCGGCGGTGAGGAATGAAAACAATAAATATATGCTACCTATCAGAATGTGCCATTTTTAGTCTGATCTTCATGAAAAGTGTATATAATGTGACACTATCTGAACTCTTTTAGCATCCGTCTGACACGGCAACACGAGCTTAGCTAATGACATGAGTTGAGGGCAGTGGTATCTGTTTGGCCAACTAATGGCAGCTGAAAACCTGTTTGAAAACAATCTAATTGTTTTTGGTGCAATTTGTAGCACAGCAATTACATACTTAACATACATTTTTGAACATTCCATACTTCACCTTAAAGACATACACAATCCCTTTACAGTTTGACTGCCAACACCGTACTTAAAGTCGGCATGAATAGGAAGTAGCGATAGTCTTTTCTTCCCTATTGTGACGTATATCCGAGCGCAGGGCAGGAATTGATTGGATCATTGAATTTTCCTCGCACCAAAAACACATCATCAGAGTAGAAAAGAGATTTTTTTTTAATGATATGCACAGATAAATAAATAAATCATTCATAATGCAATTTTCCTTAAAAAAAACCATGTTCCATTTTGATTTCATGGATACTTTAGGTTTTGATGAAAGTGCGAATCATCTGGTTCAGTGTTGATGAGTTGGGAAATATCTTTCTAATCAGGGAAATCTGTTCTCAGTCTCTTTAGAGCTGACTCACCCTGAGATGAGAGCATTGGCGGGGATTAGTGATACCAGAAACACACACACACACACACACACACACACACACAAACGCAGACTGTAAGAGAAAATTGATTGCAGCATAATAAGCAGACAGTGGATTTACTGTAAACATTACCTCAGATGTTCATCTACATTTATCTAGCCAATTTCTCACACATAAATCACACTCTTACAAAAGACCTCCAGTATAACCATGCTACTTAGTACCGTTACAGATTTGATTGTTGGATTAATAGGTCACAGTTTCCATTTTTTTCAGTGTTTGTATTATTTGAGAGAGAAATCAATGATTGCTTTGGCCAGAGCTTAATCGGATTTAATTAGGCAATATTATAGCTCTGTAATTGGCTACACCCTTTGACTGACATGCTGTTCTCTCTGTTTTAATTGCACAGGTGGTTTTGTGAGGGGCGGGAGCTGCACCACTGCCCTGATATTCAGATCTGTCGTGATGGTGACCTGCACACTCTGGTGATAACCGAAGCATTTGAAGACGACACCGGCAGGTACACCTGCGTAGCTTCCAACGCACTGGGAGCAGACAACACCTCTGCAGAGGTTTATATTGAAGGTGAGCTCCCATCTACGCCGTCAAATTGTTTTATTGATCAGTAATAAAATAATTATGCAAAAATACTTTAAAAAATATACATTTACTTGAAATTCTTCTTTTCTTTTTTATGTTATAAGCATAAGACTAACGATATTTTAAAGGCATAGTTCTGTCATCATTTACTTACCCTCATGTTGTTCCAAACATGTGTGAATTTCTCTCTTCTGTTGAACACAAAAGAAGATATTTTGAAGAATGTTGGTAACCAAACAGTTGATGGACCCCATTGACTTCTATAGTGTGGGACAGAAATACTATGGAAGTCAATGGGGCCCATTAACTGTTTGGTTTCCAACATTCTTCAAAATATATTATTTTGTGTTTATACAGGAAACTCAGCTAGAGAAATTCATGCAGGTTCCGAACAACTTGAGGGTGAGTAAATGATGAGAGAATTTTCATATTTGGGTGAACTATCCTTTTAATAATGAAGTTTATGGTTCAATTTGTTAACAGGTTTTAATTCAAGATATAATGCCTGATAGTCTAAACACAATTTTTTATTTTGTACTGAAAAATTTGTATTTGAATAATTGCCCACATTTCACATTCATACAATTTCATTAAAATGAAAACATAAATAATTACTTACTATACCACAAAGTAATTATATTTTACATGTTAAATTATGTTTATTAGTATTATGGTGCGATCACCTTAGCAAAACTTTGGGGAAATTGCGTGGACACTTTAAAGGTGCTTCTGTGTTCAAATCTAGGTCTGGAGCCATGCCACAGCATGTGTGCATGTTTGTCCTCACATGGCCTTTAACCCTTTGACCTCAGACCTCAGCTGATAGGTTAACCGGCCCTGACTGTGTATTATCTAATAGCCCCTAATTCACCCAGTGACATAAAAGTTCATATTACTCCACCCAAAGCACACAGCAGGTTGTTTGGGTATGAACTGACCATAAATAATACCCAAGGCTGTTAGGCTGTTTGTCTTTGAAGGCCAATAAACCATTAAGAATTTACAGGTCACACAGAAGTCACTTTCAAAACAAGCAGTTTTCTGTTGGTCAACGCTGTTAATTCACGTGACCAACTCAAACACGAGCAAAATCTGCGTGGGGAACTTTTTCACCCTTACACGAAACTCCCGTTCTCATGGATTCTTATTGAAATTACTGTATTTTGCCAACACAAATTCGCTGAGGTACTCGGTACTTTAACAGTAGTCAAGTCAAGTCTCTTTTATTTATATTGTGCTTTATACAATACGATTGTTTCAAAGCAGCTTTACAGTGATAACCGGAAAATTATTCAATGATGCAAACAAAATTCAATTCTGCTGTAAAGCATCTCTAAAAAGACAATAGTGTCATTATTCAGCTGAAATCAGATCAGTTCTATGTTGCTTTAGTTTAGTTCAATAATTTTCATCAATTATCTAATGAGATAAATTGACCGTTCGCAAAGACCTGCCCCCCTTAGTTACTGTCGCTATGCCCGACAAGCTACGCCGCTCTCACACACACTGACAACACACTGACAGGACAGGACAGACCAGGTTACTTTTCGGTTACTTTTGATATTAAACGTATTAAACAAAGTCTCACCTTTCAAATTTGGTCATTTTTTAAAAGAAATTTAAACAATAACTGTTTTGTGGCTCTTTAATGTGCCTGACAGATCGCTGTAGAGCATCAGTTAAAGCTGCTCGTGAACCGATCATCTCTTCCTTCTAGTTAATTTATAGTATCTAATAAACATGAATGAACATAAGAAGGAATGTTGTTTTAACCGCAGAAAGGCGTCAGTACACTCCGTTTTTCAAGTTCAAATCCTCCCATGTTAATCCACTAACTCTCCTGACTGCTTTGTCCGACTAAATAGCGGATGGCGAAGAATGATTGGTCAGATCACCTGTCGATCAAGCTCCCTGCGAAGGGTCAATTCAGCTATAAAGAAGGTCTGCAGAAAACAGTGATGTCATCATCCAGCGCAGTTCAGTTCTCATCTGATAGTGTCAGTGCGGTCAAATCAATAATATTGCTGAATATTTAGAGCCAGATTTACTAACAGTTACCCTCTTTTTGGCGTTAAAAAACTACTTTCAGGATTTGCCAAAGACACACGGTGAAAAATGAGCGCTGAAAAGGCGTGGACAGGGTTATTTTTGCGGCTGACCTGATTGCATGTGCATTTGTAAGAGTTTACATTTCAGATGCAACATTTATTGGAGAATATTTAAATGAAAAATGCAAGGTGATTTACTAAGGTTTGCACTAGTCAATGTACTGGTATTTGCAGCAGCATTTAATGCCCAAAAAAGCATGTCTTAAACCAGACGTTAATTTGCCGTTTATTAAATCTGGCCCTAAGTGTCCTCAACTAAGAGGCGACAGTGGCAAGGAAACCAAACTCCATTGGTGACAGAAATAGAGAAGAAAACCTTGGGAGAAACCAGTTATCCTCTGGCTAGAACATGGTTTGGTTTGATTTCAGGCTGCATCACAAGTCAGATTGAGGATTAATATCATTCAGTAAAATGAAGGCAGCCTGCAGCCGAACATGTTTCAGACCAGGAATTGCAATACCTTTTTTTTTTATTACTTATTGTATTTCTCTCTATAAAGGTGTTACCTCCTCAGACTCAGAAGGCGAAGGATCCGTGTCGAAGTCTAGGTCTGGAGCCATGCCACAGTATGTGTGTTTCAGCATGTTCTTCCTTGCATGACCTTCAACCCTTTGACTCAGACCTCGGCTGACAGCTTTACTGTCCCTGACTATGTATTATCTAATAGCCCCTAATTCACCCAGTGACATACAGGTTCATATTACTCCACCGCGAAGAACATGGTAGGTTCTTTGGGTTTAAACTGACCTTAAATAATAGCCAAGGCTGTTAAACTGCCAATAATCCATCAATCAAGAATTTAGGAATCGTGTTGTCTAACCTTATTTCTTCGTGACATTGCTTGAACTCTCTCCAGTCACCTCTGAACTCATCCGCTCGTTTCTCTTCCTGTCCTCTCTTGCCTCTGCTGGCCTCTCCGTCTTCCCCTTCTGTTTACACAAATTATTAAACGCTTGGCTCTGGTTCCCTCTGACATCATCACAGCCATTTGGGATTTCCCTCTCATTGGTTCCAAAGTCATTTATAAGGTGCAAACTGCATAGTGAAAAGTCATACAATGTGGAGTGGATATTACTTCACTGTGTGTGTAAGTTGGTGCGTGTTAGAGAGCAATTATTCTGTTAACTTTTCTTAGCTTACATTTTACATTCTATATATACCGTCCGGTATGCGCTGTTGGAAACCTAATGTTCCGAAAGTCAGACAAACACTGTTAGACTTTAAATGAACCTGTAAAGGCTGATTAGATGTGGATACAGCATTAGATGTGTTCAAATAGGATATCATTCTCATAGTTGACATCTATTCACCAGCACCAGTATTATTTAAGAATCCTATTATAGTTTTTATTACGGTAATATTTTGATTTGATTTTTCCACTTTTGTATTCATTTTAGTTCAAGTTTTAAACTTCTGTTGTGTTTTTGTCATTTTTTTAGTAGTTTTTGGACTATGTCTGTATAGTTTGTATTCAGTTGTCGGTTTAGTTATTTTAGTAAATCAGTATTTAGTATCAAGTTAAGCTCAAAGAAAATGAGAAATGTTTCTTAAGTTATTTATATTTGATTTTTATTATAGTTATTTTATTCCAAGTAACTAAAATCTTTTTATGGTTTTAGTTTTAGTTACCTATAATAATAACCCTGACTAACACTGGAACAAATTCTGATCACTGACCTATTCGGAGGCAAATACAACCCAGCTGTTTGGGTATTTTTGCCCCGAAATTCCGGTACCTCTTTAACTGGGTCACATATAAATGACCTGTAACTTTATGTGAAGAAATTTTAATAGACTGTGATGGAGCAAAAAGATTGATTCACTTGTCATGGCTTTAGAAAATGTCTTCAACTTTCAGCCAGGATGACTCAAAGCATGAATATTGCAAGATGTGAGAGATGTCCTTTACTTTATATCTAAATGTTTTTTTTTAAATTATGACTTTGTTGCTGATATGTTCTCTCAGGTCTAAATGAGGTTTGTTTTAGTGTTGCTGATATGTTCTCTCAGGGCACAGAAGAAAACTAGCTCAGTTTCCTTGACGATTCACACACCATCACCAAAGAGCTCAGAGAGCCAACCTCACCGCTCCACGCTAGTCCAACCTCTTTCTGCTACACCACAGAGAGTAAGAAATACACACACACACACTTTCATTTTTCTAAGCTTTTATGTGTCTTGAAAAAATGGTTGTTAACAAGCGTCTACGGAGGTTGTCGGGGGCATTAAAAGTCATCACGGCAGATTTGTCAGATTTAGCTAACTTCTATGGAAACTTTCACTGAATGATATCTACTGCAATGACAGAGAAATGCACATGCACAAATATATATGGAAGACACATTAGGAATGACAACAGCAGATGGACTTATAAAAAACTCACACTCTGGAAAGATCCATCATAACCACACTTATTGTCTCTCTCTCTCCCTCAGGTCCAGAGTCCAGTTTCCTCACTTTATGCCAATGATGCTCTTGTCAAAGCGCCCCCTAGCTTCACTAAGGTAATGACACACACACACACACACACGTTGCGTTTTCATGTTTTATGTGGAGTTTTCTAAAACCATAAACCATCACAGAAAACTTCCTGCATTTAAACATTTTCCAAAAACATCATGGAAGCGTGTGTGTGTGTGTGTGTGTGTGTGTGTGTGTGTGTGTGTGTGTGTGTGTGTGTGTGTGTGTGTGTGTGTGTGTGTGTGTGTGTGTGTGTGTGTGTGTTATTTGTGACTCATGTGATTCAGTGCTCTGTGCAGGTCTAGGCAGAGCTTCAGACTGCAATGCCAAATGCTTTGTTTTCTCAATGTGCAAAATAATTTTCCACCTCCTTAAAGATAAAAGTTAGTTTTTTTAGACCCCCATCATCCCACTCCATCTTTATTCCGAGAGACTTTAATCTTCCTGATGAGAGGATGTGCCTTTTTATAATACATACAGTAGTTTTGAATCATCATCACAGTCCTAAACAAACAGGCACACAAATGAAACGGCTGGATTACATTGACATACTTCTTGACTTGACCTTTAAATAAACCTATAACACGTCACGTGCACTGTAAAAAAAAAAAAATGTTGGTTCAACTTAAAAAAGCACGTTACCTTGTTGCCTTAAAATTTTGAGTTTGTTGTAATTAAATATTTGAGTTAATACAATGAAGAAGAATGGTTTAATAAACAGAAACTCAAAATAGTATGTTATCTTCACACATAGGTTATCGAAGTTGATTTGACAAAAGATAAAAAGCTGTGATGATAAATCATGAAAATATTTTTTTACAGTGTGTAACCACAAGCATGCTACACACACAAACACAAAGCTTCAAAGTGAGTGAACACACAACAAACAGAAAGCAACTCTCACACACATGTATAACAAACTACTCGCCTATTTTACTTTTATGGGTTGCTGAAAGCTTCTTACCTCTATGTCTGTTATGTCTTCAGCCTGAAAGAGTGTGTACAGTACATGGGAATGAAAGAGGTGCTGAAGAAAGAGCAGAATTAGTGGTTTTACACCTTTTCATCTGTCACTTCAGTTTTTCCATTCATCTGTCTGTCCTCTTTCCCCGTGTTTACCTCTCAGTCTGTGTTTCCAGTGTTTAGCTGTGTTTCTCTTGTTCTGTAGATGTTGCAGGACGCGCAGGCATCTGAAGGTCAGGTGGTGGTCCTGGAGTGCCGGGTGAGAGGTAGTCTTCCTCTGCGGGTCCAGTGGTTTCGAGAGGGCCGGGAGATCCAGGACTCCCCTGACTTCCGCATCCTGCAAAAGAGTAAGAGGAACAACTCAGGCAACCATTTAAAGGGACATTCAGTAGTTCTTAGCTATTGTTAGTATCGCTATTCTTTTTGTACTCTAAAAACCGATACCACAATGGTGTTAGACGCTGACTGCCATCAATCGACATAGATCAGAATGATCTCTTATGTAAATTACATTGAAACTGGTGAGTATTAGAGAACAGTCTATATCCAACCAAAAAAGAAGTAACTTGGGCATCACTACTCAGTATTTTCTCTGTCATTCATTCTTTTCATTTTTGTGAATGCTGTACCGATGTTTATGCACATTATTTGTCATTGTCTGTCTGTCTTCTGGCCTTAGACCTCTTCTGCTGCTTCGCCTGTATAGGTACTGCATTGTCTCCGCTGGTAAAGCACGATAATAAGTGTCCCATTTTCGCTCACTGCCCTACTAGTGTATGTACAGAGGCGGCAGCCAGTCGCTATGTTGCAATTAAAGTTGTGAATTTAACTTTTGCAAAAATTTGGTATATTACATAAAACATTGCGCATAACGCACTGTTTCCATCCCATGTGTTCAAAAGGGGAAAAAACGGTCACTTCCTGGGAAACTGGATTCTGGAAGCAACTGGGGAGGCCACTGTAGCCCTTTTTCGTACATAATAAATTACTTGTGCCTCAGAGCAAGCAGATGAAATGCAGTATTTTATGAGTTGGTGGTTCTTAAGAATGCACAGATAGTGAGTGATTCAAGCCATGTTTTTATTTCCAATGTTTAAACTTCTGCTATCAGGGAAGCGAAATTCCCTCTTTTTGTGTTCCAGGGAATAAAGTCAGTCATCTGGGTTTTGGAACAAAACAAATAAATGTTGACAGAATTGTTATTTTTAGAGTAACTAAACTATTTTAGGAACTGTGTTTGGTTTATTGATTTACTGATATGTCGTGATTTGTTGTGGTTTTTGTTTTTCTCTCTCAATTCCCATATCCCTCTTTCATCAGAGCCAAGATCTGCAGCAGAACCCGGTGAGTCTTTTATGAATGAATGAATGAACTCCTGCTTGCCCTTTTTCCACTCCTTCATAAAACACTTTCCTTCAGATACATGTGTACATATGGATTTATCAAGATGATAATTCTCTTAGCCTGTCAGAAAGCTCTATGTTTATGACATGACATCATCGCTATGCATGCAATATGGCCTAAATATGGTGCGAAAATCTCTGAATAACAGAACAAATGATCGGCACGAATGTATATCAGCACCTGGGGTTAAACCTTTAATGAGTCACATACTTTCTCTGTGCATGAGTATGGCTCACCTTCTTGCTCTAAGAGTAGTAACTCTCACTTCTATCTTTGGGTGTGTCTCAATCTGCTCACTAGTTTATTAGGACATACACAGCCATGGGTGGGGGGGAGTCATTCATTTCTTGGCCTGTCTCATTTAAAACGGAATTTCTCAATAGAAATTCCCAGATTGCATAAAAATCTGCGAAAATCAGCCACTCACTCCATACACTTGTCGTAAAGTCATCAGAAAGGGAAGTGAGCACATTTCACAATGGTTTTAATCTTTTTAACTGCAAAAATGAATATGTATGATAGACAAATGAAATATTTAATGAGTGTTATGCATTGTTGTGTTTGACAAAATACCATTTACATTTTAATATGAGCCCGTAAGTTAACCTTAATTATGTTGTGGGTAATTGAGTCATCAGTGTCCCAATGTGTAGGGATCAAGGCTTTTGCTCTTGCCCAAAGTAGTATTCACAATTTACTGAATCACCTCATAAGAAACGAGGGAAAGGAATGAGACACACAGCCTGTGTCTGCGGCAGCAGACTTCTCTCTGCTATTGAATCACCTCTGTAACCATCAATTACCTGTCTAGATTCACCACACCTGTCTATCTAATTTTCTAATACCGGTCTACATCCCTTCCTCTTTCCAAGCAATATTTGTGTGATTCTCATGTTTCTGGAGATAGCATTGTTTGACTGCAATAGATTGTGTTGTAAAACTGGCCAGTTGCAGTAGCTTGTGTATTGAATTATCGGACTGTTGTTAAATTCATTGTAATAATTTAAGTTTATGTGTGTCACAATGTAATTAATTAAATCTATTTCTAAGCTGATATTGCTTGTGATCTTGATGGCTTCTGTGATTGGTCTTGCAGAGGAAATCTGCACGTTGGTAATTGCAGAGGCGTTCCCTGAAGACGGAGGTTCATTCTGCTGCACTGCAACCAACCAATACGGCTCAGTTAACAGCACTGCACAACTCACTGTCACACCAGGTGCGTTTACACTGTATTTACAATGACTATATCTGAGATCAAAGTTCATGTTCATGGCCATGAAAGAATATTGAAATATTTTAGAGAAACATTAGGGTAGAAGGAGGTTAAAATGGAAAGAAACATGTCCATGTGAAAAGAAAACCAGTGATCAAACAGAGTGGTCTGGGTTTTCCCAGGCTACTTATTTGGTGCTCAAGAAACATTTCTTATTATTATCAGTGTTAAAAGCAGTTGTGCTGCTAAATATTTTTGTGTAAACCGTAATATATATTTTTTAGGATTCTTTGATGAATAAAGTTAAAAAGAACAGCATTCATTCATCCTTATATCCTTTTATATATAAATAAAAACCAAATCTTTCTTTCGAACTGTAGTGTGTATATACAGGTGAAAATTCGAAAAATTAGAATATCGTGCAAAAGGTCATTTATTTCAGTAATTCAACTTAAAATGTGAAACTAATATATTATATAGACTCATTACATGCAAAGTGAGATATTTCAAGCCTTTATTTGTTATAATTTTGATGATTTACAGCTTATGAAAACCCCAAATTTAGAATATTGTGAAAAGGTTTTCATAGCAAGCCATAATCATCAAAATTATAACAAATAAAGGCTTGAAATATCTCACTTTGCATGTAATGAGTCTATATAATATATTAGTTTCACCTTTTAAGTTGAATTACTGAAATAAATGAACTTTTGCACAATATTCTAATTTTTCGAGTTTCACCTGTATATGTTATATTTTTTAAGCATAAATTACAAATGATTTAAAAACACAATTTAGTGATGTTTAGACCATAAGAAATAGTTTTGCACAAAATGAATGACTCCTGTTTATTCCCTGTGTCAATTATTCCTTTGTTTGAGTGTATTAAATATGATATTGTTTGAAAGGAGGCTAAAGGGATAAACCTCTGAAAACAAATAAAAATTAACCAAAGTAAACAGCCACTTAATAGTTTCAACATTACCGCAACCTATTTTAAGCAGTAAATGTAAGTGATGTAACACAGGAGTTGTAATGACTTAATGCATTCACAAAGCAGTAACAAAAAATACCCGCTCCAAAAAGGCATAGCATCTCCATCAGTGATCTTTTGATGACATGTTATGGGGCCCAATGTGGTACATCTTGAAAACATGTCAATTGCATGAGGTCAACCAGCCACGTCCCGTCTACATCACTCCAAGATCTGAGTGTGGGGTGAGGAGTGAAGATGCAGTATGTGCTGATAGCTGTGTGTGTCACATGGTAAAGGCAGAAGAGGGATGAATGTTTACACTATGTGATGGAGTGGGTGTACTCATATTTCCAGGAGTCCTCAAGTTTACTACAGAGCCATTTAAGAAAATCTGAGACAATCTAAGCCAGATTTCATGTCTAATAAAGGATTACATTTTAGCTGTGGATTAACTGTTGATCCCTTATAGGAAGTTATTATAAGGTTTTTTTTTCTCCCACTGTAGGCGTGTTGGTGTTTTGCAATCAGCATTAAATCATAAATACTATTGTTCTGTGACACAACCAGGAACTGTATTTCCTGGTTATTCAGAGGTTTTATTTCCTTATTACATTGAAATGGATTGTGATGTGGGCCAACTGGATTTCAACACACTTAAAAGGAAAAGAACTCTGTTCTCACAATAATGAGCTGTATGTCTTCTGTTAACTTGTATCTCTAGTTGCAGAAGAGTTTCCCAGCAACGGTGTATCTGGGGACGAAAGTGTGTTTGAGGACAACCCATCATTCCCGCCCCCACCGCCTCCACCTCCTCCTCCTACTGAGATTAGTTTGTTGGAAGTCCCACCCAAAACCCCACCGAGTGCTGAGGCCTTCCAGATCAATGAGCTGGACATCTGGCCCAGCATCACTGCATTGCCTGTTCAGGTCTCCACAGATAAAGAGCCTCATGAACGTCTACCCAACAGACCTCTACAAAATGGTCAGACCTTAAACAAGCCACCAGACGAGAATCTACCATCACCTTCAGGTGTGACGGAAACAGCGGCTCCACCTCCATCACCTTCAGCGGTTAAGGCTCCACCTCTCCCCACCAAACCCAAACCTAAACTGTGAGTACTGCAGCTGAATCTTGTGCATCATCACAGAATCTGATTTCACCAAGTACAACATGTTTGTGGATCCACATCTTTGTTGATATTGGAGCAATGTTTCAATCAACCAATCAGATTTGAGGGACAAGTTTACCGTTTATGTCAAGTTTAGGCATAAAACCAGGGTTAGGTGATTCTACATCAGTGTTATTTACCTATCATTTCCCTCTGATTTTAGGGATAAGTTATGTTAAGTTAGTGAAATTTTCAGACAGGAATGTTCCAGGATCAACAAAACATGTTGACCCACGCATCTAACTCTGCAAAATCAGGACGTGGTACATCATCACAGTCCCATTAAGTTATTTGAACTAGTTTCTTCTCTTTAACTCCATTGTCTTGACAAGTTTTGGATTTTGAACTCAAGAACTCAAGAATTAAACTTAATATAATCCATTGTCTTGACTATTTGTTAGGTGAACATTTTTTAAGTTGAGTTTACATTTGTTCAGTTGAGTTTACGGTTTTAAGGCAGCAGGCGAACGTTCATTTCTAAGTTTAACCTTAAAAAGTTTACCAAAATGTACCAAAATTCTGATGACTCATCCTGCACTGATTTTCATCCTATTAAATGCACCCTAAAATGAAAATGTAAAAAATAAAGTAGTAATACACTACTGTTCAAAAGTTTAGGGTCAGTGATTTTTCTTTTTCAAATAGAAAAGTTATTTTGAATGGCAATATTATGTACAATATTACTGTTTTACTGCATTTTTGATCAAATAAGAGCATAAGAACACATTTCAAAAACATTGTTATAGCATTGTTATATGACCATATGATTTTAGCTGTGTTGCCGTTCCATTTACAATTTGACTCCTGTAGAGTGTTTATCAGATGCACAGTAAGTCATCCGGATATTTTGTCAGGAATACTGCAAATGTGTTTTTTTTTTACATGCAGCTTTTGGCATATTTTATAATATTTCTTATAAATCCTACCAACATCAAACCTTAACACATTATACTTAAAGTAAAATAAACAGATTCTTATCAAAAGTGTTAACATTTCCCAATGTTTCGGTGGTGATGTACTTGCCCAGCTGCATACGCACTATGTCAGTAGGTGGTTTAATGGTAAAACCCCACTTAGAGAACAAATGCATTCCGTCCCTTTATCACCATGTCAGAGGCCGGGCATTGCTGCGTGCCATAAATCACTGGGAGATGTGTACGGTATGTGTTTGCATATGTGTTAGCAGTTGTGCCATGACTCCTGCCAGATTTCAGAAGGATCTTTTGTATTAGATGTATCTCATACTGCACTCTCTTTTTATCATTTATCATGGGTTATAGTGAGCACTGATCTGACAGTGGTTTTTTGGTGTAATGTTCAATGCCTCAAGATAGTTGGCTGTAGATTACTCAGTAGGTGCAATTTGACTCTCACTAGCACTGTTCCAGTTTTTAAAGACAACATCCCTAAATGTATGTAGGGTCAATATAAGGTTAAGTGCACTGCCCAAGGGCACAACATTAACATGCAGGGCAAGCCAGTACTTACATGCCTGCAAATATTCCCAGTGACCCTCCAAGTTATACCGGTCCTAACTTATGCAGAGATCCTAAAACTGTGATTTAAACCACAAATGCAGAAAATAAACGTGTGACAATCTTCTTATTTACAATCTAGTTAGGATTGTTTCCCCCATTACAGCGTGCGCTAGTGTGTCCTGAACACAGCAGTGAACACAACAAAAGCCTTGATATCCAATTCCCGAACAAATGACTCAAAATAGATTCTTTTTAGTGAATCAGTCTAAAATATTCTGGAAATAGCCTCAAACTCATGCACACAGAGTGCGTTTATGCTGGGCTGCTTTTCCATTGTTTTTCTTTGTAAACATGCGCCAGATGTGTTTCACCATTGCACTGGCGTTCTTTGCAGCCTCTGAATGAAGACATTCAGTTTTTCATTCCCTATCCTGATCAAGCTTTTAAACGCTAAAACCCGTTCTGTTCAGAATCACCCAGTCAGTGAATCATTCAGAGCTGCTGTTTACTACCTCACTGAATCACAAGTATTTTCCCCCCTTTTTTTGTTATACGAAACGAACCTGGAGCAGTTAATGCGATGTACTTCATATCTGTGGATTTACATTAATCTATTTACTGACTTGTTGTTTATATGACAAATGTAATTAGAGATACATATTCACATGATAGCGATAATATATTCTAAAACAACATGTTTTACAAAAACATCACTGTTTAACATAATGAGATCCAGTTGTAATGATGTAAACTGTGAAGTGGATGACATGTTGCAAACATAAGCAACATAACATTTACCACATTATTTCAAAGTTTTAGTTTACAGCGAAGTAAAAGAGCATTGTTACATGAGCTTTTATTCTGGCTATGATCAAAGGATGACATAAACATGTAAACTGCAGCAACATAAAAGCAAAAGTGTCTCGAGGGAGGGACTCTGTTGATTCTAGGCAGAGTCAGTCTTATAGATAAATGTAGTTCAGCTCTGTAATCTTGTCTGGATTGTGTGTGGCATTGAAATACGTTTGTGTGTGTGAATGTGACATTAGGCTCTTGTGGTCATACCCTTACACAGGACTACTTATTTGTTTAAAAAGACTTTAAGAGCTGTTTGTCTCCGTGGCTATTGGCTGATTTCCGTTTAATTTAGATGCCTTTTTTTTCTCTTTACAACCATGTGTGTGTTTAGTGGGTGGATGTTGGGAAGAAAGAGAAAAAAAGTCAATTGTGTGCTTTCTTGTTAGTGTATACACAATAAATCGTGTAAATGGCAAGCTTTGCATTGTGTACATGCTGTACTGGGAATACAGGGCAACATTTAGTCCTTGTGGTTTTATTCGTGACTTTTCTCCATACATCTCCCCATCCGTTCTGTGATTCCAGATCAAATGAGCAGGCAGACGACCTCTCAAACGAAAGGTAAAACAAAGAATAGGTTGATGCAACCTGAGTGTGAATAACGCATATGTGCGTGGGTTTGACAGGCATGTGTTAGCTATGAAAGGAAAATTGTTTCTAGTTGTGGACGAGGTCCAAGCTGAGGTTTAAATGGCATGCCGTTTGGCAAAACCCTGTCTTTGCTTGAGCTTCTGCAAATTGTTGCCTTAAAAAGCTGCTTCCCCAAAAGATTTTCCACCGTAACGTCACAAATCGACCGCTAGAAACGACGCAACAGGGGAGCAGAAAATGTGAACCTCCACCCCATCAAAAAATAAAATAAAACATACAATCTAACTGCTCTACCCAGCACTAGTCACTTCACCATGTCATTTGGTTGTAAAAACAGGAGTTTCATAATTGTATAATTACCCCGAGGTCATTTCTACATGCTGTGTGGCATGTTATCGTCTCTCAGCATCCTCCGGGTACAAACAGACCTGAACCGTGCCTTGTGACCCTCCAAACACGTTTACACATTCCAGCTGATTTCCTCTGGATATTCCCATACTTGCTGTTCACATTAGTGCTTTGAATAGAATGATGAAGTGGGGATTTAAGAGCACGTTGTAGCTGCAGACATTTATCTTTTACAGGTCCCCTGTGATTTGAGTTCTCCTTTAGTTCAACTTTATTTCAGCGTTACGGTGATTTATCAATTACATCTGTGATTATGTTATTTGCAGAATTGCCGTAAAGCAATTAAAGGACAAGTGGAAAGTATGAGTTTGCAGCTCTGGTCATGTTCTTTGGGTAAACTAGTAAAAGGGTGATAAACTTCACCTGGTCTCATGTTTCATGGTTTAGCGATGGGCCTTGGACATTTGCTGGCACAACAGCATTGCTTTAATATGAGGCATGTCATATAAAATGAAATATAAAATCAATCTGATGCTGCATACTAAAAAGCTTTATTTTGAGGCAGTTGTTTGTTTGCTTGCAAATATGTTATTCTTTTTTCAACATTTTCCCCCTTCATATATCCATCCATCCATCTTGAACGGTTTACCCACAAATGAACAGTCTGTCATAAATTCCTCACCCTCATGTCATTCCAAACCAAATTAATTTCTTATGTGCAACACAAAAGGTACATTTTTGAAACATATTCTGGCTACTCTTTTCCATATCATGAAATGAACGAGGACTGGGGCTGTCAAGCTACAAAATTATAAAAGTGGTCTAGAAGATGACTCATGGACTATATTCAAGTTATTCACTGAAAGTTATGAGAGTTCATGAGAGAAGTAACTATGTTTGATTTATTGAACAAATTTGAGTCAGATTCTTTTTAAATGAATCAGTTGATTCAGTTCACAAAACTTTGAATGATTATTTTACAAATCAGACCAATACAGTTTTCGAGTTCAGCTCAATGATTAAGTTGCTGTGAATCAGTGAACAATGACTTACATTTCAGTCTGTTATTATTGTATGACTTAAGCACACAAACCACTTTTGTGATTTTTATGGTGCTTTTGCAACATTTTTTAAGTGTGAATGTCCCAGTCCACATTCATTGGAAATGCATGGAAATAAATTATTTTGTGTTACACGGAAAAAAAATAAAGTCATGTGAGGATGAGTATATGATGACAGAAGTTTAATTTTTGGGTGAACTATCCTTTTATTTTATTTGATAATAAATCAAATCTCTTACTAATTTTTTTTTTAAGAGTTTTAAGACATGCAGTGCTAAATTAAATACAATACTCACATAGAGATACTGACTCGGCTGATAATTATACAAATTATTTAAACATATTTATGTTGGTGTGGCATTACATGTGCTTGTTCATTGTTTCTAACCAAGTGTTGAGTGAACATCCATTAACGTTTAACACCTTTGCACTATGTACTTTGATTAACCATGTTCACATCTATTCACACTCGATCCCTTGATCGCTCTCCCGGCCACTGACGCTACACCCTGCGGGGATACACGCCATACAGGAAACCACGCAGTGTGTTTTGGCAGACTTTGATGACATAGACCGGGCCCAATGTCCTTCAGCACAGGAAGGGACAGAGAGATAGACCCAAAAGAGGAAGGTGTGAACGAACAGGGTGTTTGGTGGGTGTTCACCTGCAGCTGACCGAGAGGAAAGGCTTTGTGGGTCCGTTTTGAGGCAAATATGGCATATAAAATTAACCTTATAATGAAGGCATATTACTCAATTTGTGACATTTATCCGAGCAACTAAATCCCTGTTACAGCCAAAGTTTTATTTTCAGAGGAGCATCTGTGTAAGAAGAGAGATGGTTGTGTGCACCTCTGATTTACGATCTTGTTGGGCTGAAATCACAGGGGTTTTATGGGAACATGCTTCACAGTGTGTAAAGTCCATACCACACTGAAATGATAACACCTGGAGCTTGTAAAGAAACACAGAGACAGAAAGTGAGAAGACTGCCTGCATTATGCTCTAGGGTATACTTGCTGTCGCATATGTCCATTTTCTGTATGTATTTGTGTGCGTATGATGAATGAAAGATACGCAGCAGGTGGTATCTGATATCAACTCAAAGCTTGATGAATGTGTGTGCTAAGACAGTGAGACATCTCACAAAAGCCCTATTGAATTAAAGCTGGATTTGACTAGATTTGTGCTGTAGGTTTGTGTGAGAGCCTTCTGAAAAACTTGTGTTTGAAGCATCTTTTTTCACTGGATCAAATGGACTTGAATTCTTCATGAGAACACAGTGTGTTTTCGTAAATGTACTGTCTGTTTGGCTTTGGATCTTTTCTTGGCATCAGCATAGTAGTAGATACCACCACTCCACCAATATCTGAAGATGTTTGAGAAGTAGGCGAGCACTGAAAGTTCTGATACCAGTTGGTGAAGACGAGATGAGACATGACTGAAGAAAAGAAAGTTGATTGGTGTTGCAAGGGGACTCTGGTTTAAATCCATTACCGTTAAAAGGTTTGGGTCAGTCAGACTCAGAATTGTATTATTTTATTTATTTTTATTTTTGTAATAAATACTTGTATTCGGAAAGGACACATATTTAATGTGTCCTTTCCGAATACAAGTATTTATTACAAAAATAAAAATAATTAAAATAATACAATTCTGAGTCAGTGAGAATTCTGATCAAAAGGTAGACGAAAAACATTTACATATTCAATTTCAAATAAATGCTGTTCTTTTGAACTTTCTATTTATAAAAGAGTCCTGAAATTTAGTTTCCACAAAACTATTAAGCAGCACACATGTCTCATCATTGATAATAATAAGAAATGTTTCTTGAGCACCAAATCAGCATATTAGGATGATTTCTGGATCATGTGACACTGAAGACTGGAGTAATGATGCTGAATTTAATGTTGCCCACTTAGCAGAATTAAAGGGGAAATCAGGATGATGCTTTTGTTATATTTTGCTTTTACTGTAAATAACTCATTTGCACCAATTATTGATACCCTGCTGTCAGAAAATGTTCTAAGATATTATTCTTTTGTCATATTACTCTCACGAGATTTAGGATCAAACATCTGTGACAGTGATTCTGTATTTGTCCGTATCAGTCTTTTAGTGACGTATGACGGGTGTGTGTACAGAGGGGAAGGGTACAGCAGACCCTTTTACATTTTTCCAGGAAGTAAAAGGTGTTGTATCCTGTCAGAGCCACACCAGTGATAGAAAGTCAGACAATAATCCTTCACTTTCTGAGCCAAAAGGACCAGAGTGTTGTATAAATGCACCGTTGGCTCAGGGGTGAGGGTTGGATCATGACCTGAGGAGCCGGGAATCCTCACCGATTCATCACATGTCGCTGAGACAGACAGACACAGAATGTCTCCTACAAAGTCTCTTTGAAGTAAATGATGCAATAATTTACCTCCTTACTCATTATGTGTTTATATTTAAACGATTACTCAACGTAACATTCAGGATTTTTGTTTATTCTGGATTAGTGGATCGTCGTGGTGGCAAAAGTAAATGAGAAAAAGAGAGACAGAGATAAAGAGTGAGACAGAAAGGATAACAGAGGGGAAAGGAAGTCTTTAATCCTCGCTGAAGTGCGGTGCGCTGCTATCTTCGTGCCGACTGCATTGCTGCCATACCGCACCGGCTGCCACAAACCTCCATGAGCCACTGTGGGGTTGTTGTCATGGACACTCGAGACAACTGCAGCAAACTGAGGGTCGGTCATTTCATTGAGCTCTCTTATTCTTGACCACAACCACACTAGCTTTCTCTCAAACTCATGGGGTTTTTAGTTTCAGATGTTTTGCTTGAGTTTACAGTGTTGATGTGGTTATTGTGGTAGTCTGTCAAGTTATATTCTGACCAATTTAGTTCCAATGAAGGAGGTTTTAATATTCATATCCCATATCTGTATTTTTTCTCCCCATTGCAGTCAGGTTCTCGGGGCTGCGTTTCTCAACATTATTGTGAGCTAAGTTGATCGTAGAAAGTATTGGAGCCAATGGTTCTACGATCTAGCTTACGATGCTTTTGAGAAACGAAGCCTGGGTCAGTTTTTTGTTAGTTCAAATAGTCACGGTAGTGAAGACAGATAAAGCTTTAGCACTGAGGTCACGGTGTACGGGTGTAGTGTTTAAACCATGCCGTTATGCCCAGCATTATGGTCAAATCCGTGAAGCGCTGGTCAGCCAGTTGCATTTCTGGCGTGTGACTCAGCGCTGTTTCTCAAAGCTGGTTTGTTTATGAGGTGTTGCTCGTAAAGACCCAAATGGTGTATTAACAATCATTTTCTTGCACAGGCGTTGCGTGTGGTTTAGAAGCACATCCAAAAGAAAACAAGCATATAGAGACGCTTTCTACAGGAAAATTCAGTTTAATGGTTTTATTGCGCAAGGTTTTGTTGAGTGACACAGCTCACCAAACATTTTCCTATCATTCTTGCACCTCTGCTGATAAATAGCGCAAATAGGTTTTTCTTGGACTTGTGAGCCTCATTTTTAGAAATTAACCCAGAGTTTCCACTGTAGGACTGTGACTTTTTATTTTGTGTTTATTTATATACAATACAACTGCGGCTCATAAAAATACTGTTGATAATTGCTAATTGGCAAGGTAGCTAATTGGTAAGTAGCCTGAAAGTACACTTCTGTTCAAGCGTTTGGGGTCGGTTATAAGATTGTTTTTGAAAAAAAGTGATGATTACCAAGGCTGCTTTTACTGAATCAATAATACTGTAAAAATGGTAATATTATAAAATGTTATTTCAATTTAAAATGACATTTTGAAATTAGAATTTTCAGCATCATTACTCCAGTCTTCAGTGTCACATGATCCTTCAGAAATCATTCTAATATGCTGATTTGGTGCTCAAGAAACATGCCTTATTATTATGCTTTAATATTGTTTGGAAACGATGACACCTTTTTTAGGATTCTTTGATGAATAGAAAATTACAATGTCTTCACTGTCACTTTTGATCTATTTAATGCATCCTTGCTGAAAGGCCTGAAAGTAATATTGCTGATGCTTATATGCGGTTATGATATAAAATGCACATTTTAATAACCACAGCATGACAAAAAGAGACTTATCACAGATAACTTACGGATCAAAAACATTAGCTTTGCTTTTGATAAATTCCGCCAGTTTACTCTAGAAAGATTAAGCAGCACAGCACAGTCAGTGTGGCCAAGAAGGCCAGAGGGAAGGCGAACACTGTTGACTATGTGCAGTCCTTATAAGGAGATGAGGGGGATGCGGGATTGGCTGAGGGGTTCAGAGACTCAGCACTGCATTGGCTAAAGATGTTAAAGTGACCCACTGGGAATAGAGCAGCTTTCCAAATATGGAAGAGAGAGTCCAGAACAGGCCATCTCAATAAAAAAAATCTGTTACTGGATGACTGCAGAGAAAAAGTGAAAGTAAGACACAAAAGTGCTTTAGTTGAAGTCATTTAGAAGTGTAATGTTTGCTCAGATGATGGTTTGGAAGTTTAAAGCGGCAGTTTACATTTATAGACAAAAATATCTAATTCTTAGATGAATAGTTTGATATAAAACAATTTAGTAATTTAAATCTGTACTCACCCTCATGATATTCAGCAGAACATAAGAAAAATTTTGTGTTTTTGTCCATACAATGTAAGTCAATGGGGTCCAAAACCACATTAGACCCTAATGACTTTAAGTGTATAGATAGTAATATCTTCTTTTGTGTTTTTTAGATAAACTATCCCTTGAATGTGTGTGTGAGAGTGGTGCACTAGTGTGTTGACAAGATAGAAAGTTAGAACCTTAACTGATGGCCTGTTGAAGAGCTTAAAAGTCTTTGTCTGGACAGAGATATTTGGCATATGAGACATATACTAGTGAGTGTTTCTCTCTCACGAACACTATGACACATCACAGTCTCAACCATTCTGGGAATTACATTGTTTGCAAATGGGGTTATTTAGGATTATTTTGGGCAGCTTGAATGTTATGAGGGTGACATGAATTTTTCATTTTTGAGTAAACTATCCCTTAAAGTATTTAAATACTTTTTGGTAAATCTGTTCTTCTATATTTATGTAATTGTGTACATTCATCAGTGTGTCATGAAATGTGTCAGTTCCGAATATATATATATATATATTAGGGTTTTAGTGTAAAAAGACAAAAGACGGATATACATGATTACTTAAACAATTTTTTTTTTTTTTTAAATAGCCTGATGGCTATTGTAGTGATTTACACAGCAGATATCTGCTAGCTCTTTAATGGATGTTATGAGTCACTCCTGAGGATTAGCATGAACGTTAAAGGGGCGACTCATCTGCGCCCCTGACACAAGCACACAAGGAACATCGAATAATACAGAGCACTTCTGAAAATAGACATTACACACCCTCATATAAATGATAACGGCACCCATACTCCCATTAGTCTAAAATAAGTCAGATTCAGAATGCACACACACACACACACACACACACACACACAACCACACACACACACTCAAATAACCCACGGCAGAACACAATTGTCAAGAACAGAAAGTGAATTGGGGGGATAAAGAGGCTGAAAAATGTGCCAGAACACTTTATCTACTGCAGATGTAAAAAATGATCCAAGAATCGTAAGTAATCTGTGTCTACACATCGCAAGATATACAGATTTATCTGAGTAAACAACCGCAGATTAAAACAATCTCTGGAAATTCAAACAAAGAGACTGACTGATGGGAAAAAATAAGCCTGGCAGATAATAAAAGACCCACCCCTCCAGTTTTTTTTTAAATAATGATAAGGTTTAGAGTAGACACTGTTTTTTTTTTCTTCTTATACTTGTTTCATTAATATGTGAAATTATGAATCATATAGTCATTCATTTTTGTCTGCCCATTGAGTGCGTGTTCAGTTTACATGGTTTAGAGGATGTTTTTAAAACAAACTCATATCATCTCCAAGAGCGAGATGTTATCTGAGTTGAAGGTTTAAACAGTGGAGGAGTAACACAAGGCAAGCGCATGTATTAGGAGTGATGTAAGTGGCTTACATTTTTATTTGGATGTTCATAACATTCTGGATTTATTTTATTCTAATCTTCTACATTCTGACAAAGAATAGTTTCTGGTTAGTTTTTTAGGGTTGGTTTCCTAAATATAAATTTCTATACCGATTAGAAATTAGCTTATGACCACCCCCTCCTGAAGTGACAGAAGGCTAGAAGTTTTTGTGAAAATATAAATGATTTACAGGACATAAAACAACTTTTAGATGAAACAATTGTGTGTCTAATGCCTTATCTAGTTTATGATCTGATTTGCAGACTTGTTATTGAATGTTAAATGACAGAAAAGCACAATCTTAAATAACATCCGTAATATGTAACATTCTCAAAGTTTTGTAAAGTAATTTTTAAATTTGTTTCCAATTTTATTTGTTTTATTTTCCAGAATATTTACCACTTGTTTGCATATTTTTACTAGCGTGTCTCATTAAACATTAAACAATGATTGTGGTGATCAGAGATGGTATAATCATTATTTTTCCGCAAAACAATCAATTATCACACCACAGCTTACTTTACGGATAAGTTGTAGATGTTTAAAAAACGTATAAAAAAGTATATCAAACTTAAACACAAGTGTTACAATCACTCCTTTTTCATTTAGGCCTACCTGAGCTGTCAAATGTTAAAGAAATGTTAAACATGCCCTAGTTTAAATAATATATATATATATATATATATATATATATATATATATATATATATATATATATATATATATATATATATATATATATATTAAATAGCGTACTTAATTATATTTAAATAAAGGTGAGCATGGGGACTTTTATTGTGGAAGTTAAGTTGCAGGACTCTTATTATGTCAGACAAGCGCAGACTGCAGTTAGTGAGTCAGAGCAGAGCTCGAGAGGCAGACGCCGCGTCACTCAGCGCGTGTCTGCGCGTTCTAATATAAAGACAAGAGCAGCTGACTGAGAGCCGCAGTCCTCATACACACTCACACACACCTGTAAGGAATTACCTACATGCAACGGGAATAACTTTACTCAGGTGAAAAAACAAGGTACAAACTAATACTTTTCTTTTGAGTAACTTGTATGGATGAATTAGGCATTTTACAACTAGCTTATTTATGTCCATTGATATGTGAGAGAACCTGTTGATATGTAACTATTTAACACTATATATTTACTTAGGTTTTTTTGTTGCTTTTTTGACATTTGTTTTTATTTTGTAATTTCGTTTTTTTTTTTATGTAGGATTTTTGTAAATATATATATATATATATATTTAATATTTAGGGCAAGTTGTTTAAATGTAACAGATTTACATGGGAAAAAGACAGGGATGATTCAATGCTCACAACTACAGATAAGAATAAACAACAGAGAACACATTTAATCCACTGATGTGATGTGGATACATGTGAGGATGAAACAAGTAGGCTAGATGATATATCTGAGTGAAGTGAGATACTTGAAGACAAAAGGACCGAATTCGAGCTCCAGAAAAGAGTAGAATGAATTAAAAGAGGTACAGAAAACAATTCAGAAATTGTCTGCTCAGTAAAAATAATGTTAGTCACTAGTTTTGCGCAGGGCTTTGGCAAGAAAGTAGCTTATTCAAACTCAAAACCTCCAAAATATCTGGAAAAGATGTTATGTTGGTGGCTCTGTCTTTTTCACTTGTGTTCCAAGTTTGAACAGTTGAATGTTCAGCACTTTAATGTGTGTATGGGTTGGCACTTCGCTCATGGCAGCAGTAGCGGAGTAGTGGTTTGTTTGGTGGAGTCTTCTTGGTTCATAAAGGCCATTGAACTAACCGTTTTATTGCCAGCAGAGAATAGTTTGGACTCCCATTTCTCTTTGTCGCTCAGTTTGCCTTGTTTAGGGTTTATTTCTCTTCTGCTCATACCCCTCCCATCTCTCTCTCTCTCTCTCTCTCTCTCTCTCTCTCTCTCTCGCTCTCACTTACTTTCCCTTACCCTGCTGGTAATCCCATTTGATGGTGATGGGTGATGTCTTTTCAGCCAATCTGGAGAGGAATGTCTTCAGCTCACATTCCTGCAATCCAGGCATATACACACTTTGTGAGAAGGAGAAAGAGCGCAAGAGAGAGAGAGAATGAGAGGGAGAGAGAGAGGGATGCAATGAGACATTCTATGTGAAAAGAAAACAGTCTGGTTCTGTTTTATGTGCTGTGCATGCAATTAGAGGCAAACAGATGGGGGAGGGGTCTGAGAGAGAGATGGTGAAAGCAAACGGGAATAATGGACTGTGCAGGTCAAGACTTTTTGACTATAGATAAATAGAGTGGAAGAGAACGAAACAACAGTGAATGGGTCTGGAAATGAAGTGCTTTAACTTTTCCTGCAACTGCCGTGACCAAAGGTTTCATTCATGCATTTCAAACTACAGTAGTCCTTCACACACATTTGGCTAAATGGCACTAAACTGGAATTTCAGCCACTCCACGAGTAATAAGTTTCAGGATGCACAATATATTGCTTCCGTATATTCCGAGAAGAGAGAAGACATTTAACTGTTGTTCAAAAGTTTCTGCCGATCAATAGTGACAGTAAAGACATTTTTATAATGTTACAAAATAATTCTTTTTCAAATGAATGCTCTTCTTTTATACTTTCTATTCATCAAAGAATCCTGGAAAAAGATGCATCATGGTTTTCAAAAAAACAGTAAGCATTACTGTTTTAAACATTGATAATAAGAAATGTTTCTTGAGCAGCAAATCAGCATATTATAATGATTTCTAAAGGATCATGTGACAGGAATGATGATGAAAACTCAGCCTTGCCGTCACAGGAATAAATTACACTTTAAATTATTTAAAAATAGACAAGCTATTTTAAATTGTAATAATATTTCACAGTACTGTTTTACTGTATTTTTGTATCTTTGAACGGTAGTGTATTTTACCTTGCCTTCATCTTACACTCACTTAAAGTTAATCTTGAAAGATACAATAATATACTAGCACTGTTAAAAAGTTAGGCCTTTCTTTGTTGTGATGCCTAAATTTCCTTATAGCATTTTATATTTTTTTTCTTTTAGTCGTTAAATTAGTAACCTTGCAAACTCTGCCAAATCCAGAGATTATTTCCTCAAAAGTGTTAATTGTATCAACCCAATACTTTGTAAACATGACTCTGTTTTCAGGGAGACTAAAAAAAAATCAAAACTGATTGCATAAAGTCAGCCAATCAGATAAAAGCTTGCCAGTTTGAAAGTGCTTTCCAGTTTTGTACTTCCCAGGTCAACGAATAGATCATAGGTGGACAGAAGAACGGATGGAGAGCAGACAGACCAAAGGAGAGAGAGAGAGAAAGTCTGAGACTTAGAGAATTCAAGATGGTGAAATTAGAGAAAAGAATGGAGAGAAGAGAAAAAAGAAAGCATGAAAGTGAGAGTGTGGGAGCTGGAGAAGAGAAAGAGCCTTTTTATTTTGGCCTGACGTCTTTATGGAAAGTTGGACATTTCCTCTAGGAGTCTGGTAGGGAGTGCAGTGCATGTAGAGCCGGTTGGCTTGGGTGGGAGCCGTTTTGTGAGATCAGATCTGGGTCAAACTGCTCCTAAAGCTGGAACACACTCTACTAATACCAATGTAATCTGAGAAAGGGCTTGAAAACTTGCACTTCTAGACCTTTTGTGTGTGTGCGTGCATATGTGGCGCTCTTATGTACTCTGTTGACCTCTTGAAAGCTACGAGCCAAAATTACTGTTGGACATTTCTGGAAGTTTTGTTCACAGTAACGTGGCAAGAATCCAAAAGATTTTATGCACATTAGTGGTGAGAGAATGAGTGTCCGGTTTGGTTGTGTGAGTGACAGCACTGCTATTACGCTCAGATATAATGGAAGGATCAGATGCAGTTTTCTACTCTGTCTGTGCTCTGTTTAATGAATTGACCGTTTCGAAGGGTGTGCGTGTGTATGAGCATCTACAGGGAATGAGAGAGACGCTAGTCCGATACCGCAACATGATGAGATACTTTTTCTTCCTGACACATGAGTCTTGTTGCAATTTAAGAACTTTAAACTCTGGAGCATTGTAGGGCCGGTCTGTAGAAGATCTGTTGCTGTTTCAATGGTTAGTATGACTGTTTATAGGGTGTATTTGGATCATGGTGAAGTGGAACTATAAAAGAAAGCTGAAGTCAGTGTACATGAGCTGACAGGGTTTGGGTGTGGTTATAATTCAGATGTTAATAATGTGGATAAACATGCATTGAGAGGTTGAAATAGCAAATCTCGTTTGGGTATAATGCATTAACAAACCGATAACATATAAATAGGCAACAAACTTTTTTTGTCAAAAAAGAAGATCTGAAGTCTAAAGGTAATTGTTTCAACATATTTTCAAAAGTTGTGATTTTGTTGAAAGGTGCGGTTTTGATGGCTGAGATTTAAAGCGGCTCAATTCAGAGATGCAACTTTTCAAAGAGGTTTAGCCTAATTGTTGAGCCTGGAACACCATGCACACACAAGCTCGAATGCTTTAGCCAACGCTTTGTTAGTAAATTGTCCTGTTGAACGCGCTTAACATGCGTTAACAAACCTGAGAACAACAGGACTCAAGACGGCATGCAGTGTATTTTGTGCTGCTTAATACTTTTGTGGAAATCATGATCATTTTTTTTCAGGATTGTTTGATTAGATAGAACATTGAATAGAATGTTCAAAATAACATCTTTTTTGATATTATAATTGTACTGTCCCTTTTGTTCAATTTAGTGCAGTCTCTAGAATATAAAGTATTAATTATATTTTTATAATAAATAAAAATACTTGCACACCCCAAACATTTGAACAGCAGTGTAGTTATCTGTAAACGTATTGACATTCTAATTTATACTGTTTCACAAATAAATATAGTTTTTCTTGTCGATTACACAGAATTTCTATTTCGATCAGGTAAAACAATGTTTGGTTTTCAGACATTCACCCATCGGTCCAGCTCTCCATCTGTCTCCCAGGCTGCCAGCTTGCTAAATTACTGTGTGAGACAGCTAATGAATCATTTATTTCTCTAGACACTGACGTGGAATCAGTCACCTGAATCAATCATATTTCAGCATTGAATCAGTTTACTAGGACTAATCATTAGGTAGAGGATTGTCCAGGGGCATGATGATGACATGATGGGTGTGGTTATAGCAGAATCCAGGTGTGCTGCTCTGCATCGTGTAGAGTGTGTGTGTGTGTGTGTGTGTGTGTGTCCACGTGTTTTTCTTGTTTGTTTCAGTATCTTCCCACATGTTCCTTGATCTCGGTTTGTGTACACTGGATAAACACATTTCAGCTCTAGCACATTGTCATCCTCAGCAAACAAGGTTTTGTTACCACAGTAGTGTTTGTTCTCTGTTTTAGGATACACTTGGCAGGACAGTCCTCTTTCATAGCCTAATACAATTTTTTAAGCAATAATAATACATGTAGGAACATTTTAGAGATTATAAGCTTGTTTTTCTCATTATTAATCATTATTTTCTCATTGCCTGTCTTGCGCACAGACACAGTTCGCACCGATGTGCACAATGCAGGACGTGCTCTGTAAACACTGTCCTCTAATTGGCAAATATTTAAACTCAACAACTTCCTGTCCTCTTGAAGCTTCTTCCTGTGATAGCAGCTGGATAAAAACAGTTGAAACTCCACTCCTGCGCACAGACAAAACAAAGATGCTTAAACTGACTGCAAGAGATGCACTTTTAGACATTATTAGCATAAAATCCCTCTTGTATTAGTCTTCAGAATATATTTAATAGACTTTTGGTTAAGGTTAACACTGGAAAATCTGTTTACATGATGTATTTTCAGCTTGTATCAGTCATGTTCAGAGGAGTAGACTTGAAAATTTCAGCAGATACTGCAGTTGGACTGAGCAAAAGATTCAATTAAAAAGAGAGAATACACTGACCTCATTGTTTAGTACGGCTCACTAACACTGACCCGTGTCTGATGTAGTGATGTTAAAAGTCTGGACAGAAGCTGATTGGTGGACTAATTAAACCACGATTCGCACTGACCCGTATCTTGCCATTATTTTGTGAAGGGCACATTTACTGTATGTGGTAATTTTCACTGTTTTATAGGGGCACAAATGTCACTGACTAAAAACCACTTCAAAGCTTATGAGCGTTTGTCTGACCTTCATGTGACGGTTGGTTCGACAAATTGTGTGTAATGCAGTGTGAACAACATCATCTGCTCTGGATTCTACTTTATGGTGTGAAGGAGAGAAAGAAACACTAACTTCTGTCTGCATAATTCAGATAAAGTGCAACAGGCTTCAGAGGAAGATAAGAGCAAAAAAATAAGTGTGCATTTTGTTTGACGTTTTGACAGTACAGCTAAACAATTGACTTACCAACAACTTGTAGATTATTTGGGACATTTAAGGAGTTTTGTTGTTCGAACATTTGTTATGCACATTCCAATTAATTCACATTTCTTAGTACCAGTATATAATTTAAAAAAGTAATATGCTGCATATCTATTTACTTATTTTAGTTTTTATTTTAAATTATTTGCAATTAATATTTTTAAATAAAAAAAGTAAAAAAAAAAATAAGATCTACGTTTAGACGATTTCTCGAATTTCTGAACAGTTTCCTTTTATTCAAAACAGACGACTTTGACAAATGTGTGTGATTTTTATGCAAGGTGAAGCGCTTCTCTGGAGTTCCCATAAAACAGTAGGAGCTGGATTTGTGTAAGTGCATTTTATAGACATGTAGCTGAATTAGACAGGAATGTGTGTAAGTGCAGGAATACGAGAGAGTGGTTTGTGTCTGCTGAGGGGTCTGCTTCATCTCCACTAGTAACAAACCTTGTAATTTGGCAGAAAATTGATTGGGTTACTTCATGTAACCTTTGACAGAAGGCTGTTATTATTTAAGCTGTGCTGCGTGCTATCAGCATATGGACGCACATCGCCATATGCACCTCTCTTCCATTAGCATCTCTAAATCACCCAAACTATGACAGAACTGACCCTGAGTCCAGCAGAGCTGTAGATAAATAAAAAAAACACACACAAATGTGGTTGGAGCCGTGGCCTTGTGTGCGATGGGAGTTTGTATGGCAACTGATCCCATTCTTTGCCTTTATTGCTAAAAAAATAGAAAGACGCAAACATATCTTGTCTAGATCTGCTGAGATTTATTTATAATGCTGGAGAACCTACTTACAAACTGTACAGTAGCTTTCCAAGTCAAACTATCCTTTTGAAAAAGTAGTTGGCAACATTTCATTAGTAGTGTAGTTATATAGGTCGACAACATCAGCAGCATTTAAGTCAATAATTTGCTATAGAAAGTTTAAAAATGCCACAAAAGGACTGAATCGTTTATGAATCGATTCATTTACATGTAACAAAAGCCGCTTTTCCACCGTCGGACCGAACGGTTCTAAGAACAGTAAGGAATGGTTCCAGTTGTGTTTCCACTTGAGCCTGGTTTGTCATGGCATGATTACAAACCGTTCTTGGCCCGGAATTCTCTGCACGGCTGGCTTACCGTCCTGAACCGTGCTGGTAGAATGCGTGTAGCGATGTCGTCGACACTCCGGATTGGTCACTTGTCTGTTGCTAGGCTACCAGTTTCTTTGTAGCAGGCCAAACACGCCATTTAAGCGAAGTAAACACATTAAAATGAAAAGGAATATCTAATCATCCTCCATAACGCGGTCGCTATTTACATCTCAAAATTTCTGTAAACTTTTGTTACCATGGCAACGACTGAAATATTTGTAATACATTCAAAAGAGCTCTGTTATCAGCCCCACAGTGGACAATGAAACCATATCCGTACCGGCTGAGCTGGATCGGCACAAAATGGAACGAATAAGAAATGAGACAGTTTGGCCCAGCGGTGGAAAAGCGGCTAAAAACACTATAGAATGAGTTGGACTTACAGCTCTAAAGTCTAGGAGAACATAGTCCGTTGATTTGCTTGAATTAGTTAGAATCTGAAGATGAAAAACAAAGAAAATACATTTTGTACTAGTTGAGGGGGGAAATTAGCATGTTATTGGAAAAATAACAAATACATTGCAAAAACTTCTTTCACTCTATTGAAAAATGTATTTAAGGTAGTGTCGCTACATTTAGAAACTTAGTTTACTGCTTTTTCCATCTTTTTTTTGTAATGAATGAACATGATTTTAAGCAGGAGGGTACCGTAGCATTTTCTATTTGCAGACTTGGTGCCTTTTAAGGCGAACTGATTATGTCAGTAGCGGCTGAACTCCCTCCATCAAATCAGGTTTACTTGTGAGGAATTCCAGAAATGCAAAAGGAAAAAATAAGCGGAGAAACCTGCAAGAGCTATTTTTAGAAAATGGCTGCCTGTGATTGAACATTATGATATTCCTTGACTGCTGGAAACTATTAAGTGGGATATTTAGAGTCGGAGCGGTATTTCTGGAGGGGCTTGTAATACCAGACCTCCACCGGCTGTAAACCAGCAGTTTTCACTCGGGGGAGGAGGTAGAGGAGAGAAGAAATGCAGAAGGATGGAGAAAAAGACAAGATTGGATTTGAAAACTTTCTTGTTCTATTTGATGTAAAAAAATTGTGAATTAGGAGGGAGACATGGTGATGGAATTTTGAAAAAGTGTAAAGGGATTGAAAAAGAAAAGGAGGGAGGGAAAGCATGACCCAAAGACAGAAAGAAGAGAAGTGAGAGTCTAGCCGCTGGTGCTTCGGACTCATAACAGAGCCAAAAAAGGAATGAAAGCAAAGCAGCACAGGCAGTTGAGTCCAAGAGCCTTTCACCAGCTGCCAAAGTATTCCAGTAAAAGTGCTCTTTTGACGGATACTCGAGCATACAGAATGGGAAAAAGAGGAAAAAGGGGAAAAGGATGGTTTTAGGTGGTAATTTTTGCTTTTAATGTGGCCCAAATCACCATTTGTGCTGCCAAAACCGTTACATCATTTAATCTATTATTTTCCTCAATTAATCCTTTTATTTGATGAATTTGCACTCTAGATTTTAAGTTAAGGCTTGGCAAAGTATTACTCCCCTTCTCTTTTTCTTCACCCAAACTCTGAGGAATTTTCAGTTGGATGGAGGGAGGGCTTCCACCTTCATTACAAAAAATGAATGAAAAGAAGGAAAACACAATGACTCATTAGTCAACATTTGGAAATAGTTTAAATGGGGTTTGGAGTGTGGCTAGCCTACCATCCAGATCCCCTTGAACACACTGAATTCACGTTTTGCAATTCTTTACAGGGTGACTAGCAGAAAAGCATTGAACGCTGCTCTGAATGGACCTGTAGGAGACCAATAATAAAATTTCAATGAAAAGCATCTGGACTCAGTTATTGGTTTGTTTAAGGTTATCCATTTGTTGAGGCTCACAAAAAGTGTCTAGGAGTTGCCAAAAAAAGGCAGCGGGAGAGTGGGGGTGAGTCTGCAAAAGAAGAGACAAATTGTTTTGAACAAAACATGTCTTCCAAGGACGCAAGAATTCAGATGATGGAAAACTGTAGGCTGTAGACTGCTAAACATCAGATATTTGCTGAGAAAAGGACAGTGTGGACGTCACAGTGTTTTTGTGTATGTGGGTTAACCGTGACATTTGACAGATATTATGCTCAATCATCAGCCCATACCCATATTAGCACGACACAACCCTGAAAAGGCAATTCCTTTTCTTGCCGTTACATGCTGTTGACAGTATAGTTTGAACTTTACCCAAGATAGCATATCACTCGCTTTTCAATGGGCTTTAGTTTCCTTCCCAGAAAATCAGCACAAATACACACAGACACACGCATAACCACACAACAACTAGGCATAAAACCTTCTTAGTTTACAGTAACGCACACTTCACCACTTTCTGCCATCTATTCTGTGAGGGTGATATACTGTCCCTGAGATGGCCTTTC
Source organism: Phoxinus phoxinus (assembly GCF_949152265.1). Classification (NCBI taxonomy): domain Eukaryota; kingdom Metazoa; phylum Chordata; class Actinopteri; order Cypriniformes; family Leuciscidae; genus Phoxinus; species Phoxinus phoxinus. The sequence continues at coordinate 28,969,027 of NC_136891.1, forward strand.
ATGAAATCACTGAACTCTGTGTGTGGCTTTACATCTCTACTGAACCATTAAAGTATGATCTATACAAAGCACAACATCATCAGAAAAATCTAACCAAACCAGCTACCAGTTTGCTTTTATAAAAAGGTTAAAGCATAATGGAAGAAAAAAAAAATTAAGGACTCATTTTTCCATTAAAACCTTAATTTATTAAGCAGATCCATAAATTATATGGTAAACAGGTGTTTTACGTCTGTTTTTCTACAGAATGTCATGGATTTTGACAGGAATGCTGTTTTGAGTAATCCAGGACCAGAGCTATCAGTTATAATTGTGTACAGAGTTATATTTAGCCAGGTTTAGTTCCAGCAAACATGCTCTCCAAGCTTTATCTTTATGATGGGCTGACGTCAATTCAGGTTATGTTTGTCAGGTTGTGCAATTGTACAGTTAGAAGGTCCTATTACCTGACAGACTCGGGTAAAATGTGTATAGTTGGTGTGATGCTAAACAGTCCTTTTCGTTTGTAATTTTCTCCTTGCAGAAACGCGGCACAACTGAAGCAGCTTCAAGATCAGATCCTTCTAGAGCAGCAACAACCGCTTCCCCCTCCTCAGGAAGTCCCGCCTCCTTCTCCACCTCTCCCACCTCCTCCCTCGTTCCAGGAGCTGGAGAGTAGCACCATGCAGACAAGCACCTTCAACTATGCCCGACCCAAGCAGTTCATCGCTGCCCAGAGTCCCACAACAAGCGGGGGACCAATTGGATACAGCACGCAGTCCTCGACCTCCTCAAGCTCCAGTCCGCTGTCCCCCATAACAGCCCACAAGCCCTTCAGCCGTGTCACTCTTCCGCCCTTCCAGCAGCAGCCGCTACTGTCCAAAGGAAGCAGCGTGGAGTCTCCCAGCTCACCTTCCTTCCCGCCACCACCTCCGCCCTTCCTCAGCTCCAGCACTCTGTCCTCTCCTTCTGGCTTGCCACAAGACTTCCCCCCTCCGCCGCCTCCACCACCTGTCACGTCAAGCCCCACCCGCTCGGACAGCTCTTCGCCCTTCACATCCACTCCCCAATCACCAGCCGGATTTCTGGTATCGGTGCTCCCAGCCACACCTCCTCCACCACCACCAATGAACGCTCTTGGGCTGCCCAAGGGTAACGGCACAATGTGAGTACCCACAATCATCTCTTAAAGTTTGAAGGCATCTCAAATGCTTCTTGATTTGAAGGTATAAATAAAAAAAAGGTAAAAAATAGGTATTCTCTATACTATTTAAATACTGAGCGCTTAAGAGCTCCAGTAGAGCACTATAAAGGGCACATAGTGTGAACACTTGGGCTAATAAGTAATTTAGAGTGCAGCTCGTGCTTTGCAGCTGCATGGAAAACATGTACTGTATGCATTCTTCCGTGGCATGTTTATGGAGACACGGGGATCAATGGGAGCTGAGGAACCTTGAGGGTCAGGCCTGTGTATTACAGAGGTTTCCTCTCTCTTTCTCAATCCTACAGAAATATAAAGCACACTGGTTCACAATTGAGAATGAGTGCTTTTAAAGGGATAACAAATTAAATTGCTCACCCTCATGTGGTTTCAAACCTGTATGACCTTCTTTCTTTTATGCATCACAAATGGGGGAATTTTGACAAAATGTCTGGCCTGCTTTTTTATCTTTCCAAAAGTAGAAGCGACCACTGACCATTGAGCTCCAAAAATTTTTTTAATTAGTTGATTTGTAGGTGTGACGGATCACAACACACTGGATGAATGAGATGTTATTGCTATGGTGGAAGAGATTTTGAAATTATAATGACTTTAAATTACCTCAAAGCCATTGAATGGCTTACGTCTACTTTGTCTAAAATCCAAAACTACATTTATGGTAATTTTGTAGTTTTGCAGCTTGAGGGAACAATATTGTTTTGTTATAACTGAAACTATTAAAAGTAATTTTCGTTAACTGAAATAAAGCTGAACTAAAATAAAATATTTGTTAAATGAAAACTTTAACTTTTGTAATTCAAAGTTTATGTACTTAAATGAAAATTAAAAACCTAACCTGGAAATTATAATAACTTAAAATAAAAAATTAAAGCTAAATAGAAATATATTTACTTTTTTTTTTGTCAAATTACACTTAAGTCAAGTTAACAAGTAACCCAAATTACTAAAACATAAACTAAAATTAAATTGAAAACTCAAATATTGCAAATTCAAATGACTAATAAATTCTGTAATAGTATATACTTAATATTAAAATACACTGGGACGAACAGCCACTGGTCACTGTTCACAAGTAGCTTTGAAAATATATATATATATAAAAAAATGTTTAATCCACCTGGCATATTCAAAAATAATTGATTTATTAAATCTTCTGCAAGTGATGCAAATACAAGCTGATCAAGTCCCGAATCTTTGAGTGTTTTCAGAGCTTTATTGTTACTTGTGATGTATGATTCTGATCTTCAGTCAAGATGGTCTGATGAAACTTGAGTTTATTCCACTCATCAAGGGTGTATGATAGAGAGTTTTTCTTCAAAGCTGCTGCTCCTGTCCTCAACCTCTCCATCTCTATTTTCTCTGTTATCTCCCACTTGTTCATTCCAGCAGAGCCAGAGGGGGAAAGATAAGAGACCGCTGTGGAATTTTCAAACGCATTCTCACAAACAGATAACGGAAATGATTCTTGCTTCCCAGTGCATATGCAAAAAAATATTTCCCACATTCCCAACTTTTGATGCAACATATTATAAAAGCTGCTGTTCTGTTTGTTTGTTTTTGAGTGTGCATTAATCCTAGCCGCTGTTTAGGGTTTTGTGGACATGTGGTTATAACACTGTAGCCACAGTTTCTTGCTTAGTCTGTAATTGCTGCTTTTTTCAGTATTTTCTGATTGTGTTTCAACAGAGCTTTGCCACGTAAGACTACACCCCGTACACCTCGCATCTTCTCTGATTCGGATATCCAGGGCTCCAAAGACGCTGTCATACAAGATCTAGAGAGGAAACTACGTTTCAAAGAGGAGAGAGTCAGCAATGGACAGCAGGTACTGCATGTGTGTCAAAGGTCTTATGTTTGGATTACTAAAGAATTACAGTATCATTAATTAGTACTACCATACTAGCCTTACTAGCATTACCATATTGATTATAATGTTTATGTACACCACTATTATAACCAATAACATAAGCAGTCATGTTTGAGTGTATTTGGTCATTTTATTTTTTAAGGGAGTTAGTTCACCCAAAATGTTTTCAATGTCATAATTAGCTCACCCTCATGTTCTAAACTCATATGACCTTCTTCTGTGGGGCGCAAAAAAAAAAATTTAATTTAACACTGTTATTTTCCATACAATAAAAGTATATTGGAAATGGTACTATTTATATAATGTACTATTATAGTATTTATATTAATATTTAATATTTTAGCAATTTAGTATTTTTGTATATTTCTATTTAGCTTTCATTAATTATTTTCATTTTAGTAATTATAGTATAACTTTATAACTTAATTACTTCAACTTAGTTTAGTATGTTTGTTTTTCATTTAAAAAAACATTTTTTCAGGTTTTTTTTTAGTTTACAATAACAAAAATAATAGGAATAGATGGTATTGCGCTTTAAATATGACAACGCAAGTCATAAGAGTGAATAGACCCTAAATGAAAAGTAATTTACTTTGACTGTAAATCTTGCACTCCATTATAGCCCTAACTATAATCTCATTTGCACCTCAGCGTTTTGTACTTACAACGTACAAAAAAAATGGCTTGATGTTAAATCAAACAAGTTTCATGTAAATGTTACATTAAATATCTCGCTAGTATAGTATATGTGCAAGGGTAAACAATTAAAAAAAAAATTTATCTGTTGTGGTCATGTTTCCGTTTCTTTGTTATTCGTCTCTTAATTAATTAGTTCAGTTAATTACTGTTAATTAGTTCAGTTCTCATCCATTCTCTCCCTGTTTGTTTCTATGGTTACATATTGATTAGGTTCCTCGTGTCTAGTTAGCTTCTCCCTCTGTCTGCTGTGTATATAAGCCCTCAGTGTCGGCATTAGTTGTTGAGTAGTGCTTTCCTCTCCTATGAATTCCTGTATTTTAGTTGGTGTGTTAAAATAAACTTTCTTAGTATCTTGATTCCTGCTTCCTGCAAGTGTCTGAACTACACAGCATGGCAAAACTGTTTAGTTGACTTTAATTGGAATTTTTTTATTAAATTATTATTTATTTTTATATATACATTCACTGTGACCTTTCATTCTTATAAAATACACCTAATAAATGGAGAAAATTACCTTCCACCACCAGTTCCTCCAACTGAAAATGTCACTCAATATAGAAGCCCCAAAATCACACATAGCAAAACCCACCACATGTTCAGCACGACTAATAGCCTTAAATTCACTAGTACAGGCGACCAAATAATCATAATGCTTTTGCTTGTGTGAGTGTGTGTTTTCTCACACAATAACCCAGGCTCTGACAGATTAATCCTGCTTGCTTTCAGAGGTTAACCTATGAGGAGAAGATGGCTCGCAGGCTGCTGGGTGCTGACAATGCCGCCACAGTGTTTAACACACAACAGGTGGAGGAGGAGCCAGTTACACAGGTATACACACGCACATACACACAGATTCACACAACACACAAACAAACATAATTGACTGGCTTTTTAAACATGCGTTATAAACATAATGCATCCATCACAAATTCGTACGCACACTTTTTCCAGTGTACCACTTGCCGGTTGTATGTCTTTAGACTAGAGCATTGTGGTTTGCCTGCGTGCTTGTAAATGCGTCTTAATTCAGCTAATGGCTACAAGCTCCTGCATGTGCTTGTACATATGCATTGGATACGTAGTAAGGTGATATCATTTTGGCAAGGAGAGTGTTTCGGTGAGGCATTTTGGAGATGTGTGAGCAGGTAAGTTCATAAGAACAGGATTAGCAGCAGCACAACACAGTCATACACATTACTTTCAATGTGTGTTTATGTACTTTTGTGCAATAGGTGTGTATATGTGCAGGATGTGACATCATCCTCAACCCCCTTGCCTGTTTCTCTTTACAGGAAGGCAGCTCAGCTGACTCAGAGTCTGTCCCTCAAAAGGTTATTAATTCTCATCCTGTCTATTACAAACATCATGCAGCGGCCTGTCTGTCCTCCTTATATTTCGCTGTTCTCTGAGTCTGTCTCACCGCTGTATTTCCCTTTGCTTCAGCTCATGAGACCACCCCCGATTGTTTAATTGTCTCACCCCTCTGTGTGTGGCCACCCCCATGTTTTGGCCAGTCACTACTACTCTATGTGATTGTGTGTTTACTCTATTCACTATGTTTCTTATGCGAGTAAGCATTGCGGTGAAGTCTTTGACGGCGATATGACAGTGATGACTATTGTAGTCTCTGGAAAAATAATCAAATATGGAGATTTACACTGCAATTTTTCTGATCAAATAAGCAGTGTATTCAGTGTTTGAATTACACCAAACTCCTGGGGGGTCCAATATTAGGAAGAAAGTAGATTGCATGACCTCAGCTTATTGTTCTATAGTGAAATATTTTATCCAGCAGGCTTCATTGTATTTGGCTGTTGTAAACAGTTTGCGAGCCTATATTTTAAACTTAATGAGCCTTATTTTAAACTTAAGTCATATAATGGCACAACATAATGTTTATTTATCACTATTTTATTTTATTTAATTACTTCAATAAACACAACTTTTAGTTGTATGCTATTTAGTAAGTTTTTTTTTACTTTTTTTTTTTTCTTCTTTTTTTTTTTACAAAGAAATCAATCTAATAAAGGTTTCTTCTCATTTACCCAAAGAACTTAATGGGCAACTGATATGGTAACCAGGATTTGTTTTCCCTTGTTCTAAACCAGGCCCCTAATATACAATGCATTACTGAATATATCAGTGATGGAAAGAACTGTCAGCCTGATTTTAGAGTGTTTTGACTGGGACTAGGGGGTCGGTGTTCCTTAAAGTACCCCTGTAATTCATACACTGTAAAACAGTTTTTTAAAGAAATCTCGTATGCTCACTAATGCTGCAAGCTGAATTTGCTACGTCAGTGTTAAATGATCCTTCAGAAATCATTCTAATATGCTGATTTGTTGCTCATGAAACATTTATTATTATCAATGTTGATAACAATTGTGCTGCTTAATATTGTTGTGGAAACCATGATGCATGTTTTTTGAGGATTCGTTGGTGCATAAAAAGATTAAAAGAACAGCAATTATTTAAAATAGAAATCATTTATAGCATTATAAACGTCTTTACTTTCACTTTTGTTGAAATAAATGTGACCTTGCTGAATAAAAGCATTAATTTATTTTAAAAAAATGGTAGTGTATGTAAGAGTAGTTATCGAAAACTACTTCAAGTATAATACATATTCCCATTTATTACACAGATACTTGCAACAACAACAAAAAAGTTAAATGGACATGGAATAGAGTGTGAATTGAAATAATTTTAAGAAGAATTTTTTTTATTGTAATTAGTAAATTATAATAGTAATTTCTAAGGTTACCCTATTTCAAATGTCTGCTTTAGACATTCTACTTTAAGTAGCTTTGCAACTATGTCAACTAACTCTCATTAATTCCAACAACATGTCAACTAACTTTCATTAGAGTATTAGTAGTCTGTTAAGTTAGGGTTAGTAGAATCAGTTGGCATACAGTTATTTTCTTTTTACAGCGGTCAATTATGCAGTTTAGCGAACATTATACAAATGCATTTGGCCACCGGACTGGTCAATCATCATCATATGTTCCATATGAGCTGTGTAACAATTTTGAATAATCCATGAATTGTTTAAGGTCTTTTTTTAACTGAGCTGGGTGCCTAACATCACGTTATTGCTAACTGATCAGGCACTGGAGACCGCATGCGTCTGCTTTGCACATTTCCTACACTCGAGTGGAGACACTAAAATGCACATGCTTCTCTTCCTATGAACTGTGGGAAGTGGATATGCTGTTAATGTTGTGCCATAAATTTAAAGTGTGCTTAGAGCTCAACACACGTCCTTGGGCAAATAGGGTTGTCTGTGTGTTTGCATAGGAAATGTGCATGTGTGTGTGCTTTTGGGAGGATGTGGCTGGACGTTCAAGAGAACAAGATGGAGAGGGTGCGTTCGTTGTCTACGCATGTAGTTATGATGGTGTGTGTTTCTGCAGCTGTGTCTTAAACCTGCAATTATTGTTGTGATGTGTCATCAGCACACACTTTTCTCCAGATGTTCCTTCTGGCTGCAGAGTGGAATAAAAAGAAACCGAAGACAAGAAACAGACCAGATGAAAGATCAAAAAGAGTGAAATAAGAGTTGGATACGAGACTGAATAGATTATAGGGCACAGTGATGAGAGGATGTATGCTTGAATGAGTTGGTAACTTGAGGAGAAGATCATAAATGAAAGTCTTTGTGTTTGTATGTGTGACAGGAGTATAAAGTGTCCAGCTTCGAGCAGCGGTTGATCAGCGAGATTGAGTTCCGTCTGGAGCGCTCGCCTGTCGAGGAATCTGACGATGATGTTCAGCATGATGAAGACGCGCCCGGAGAGGTTGCACCGATCTTCGATCAGAAGCTCAAGCACTACAAGGTCTTCGAGGGCATGCCTGTGACCTTCAGCTGCAAGGTCATCGGAGACCCAATGCCAAAGGTGAGATGTCATCACATGCATTTTTACATTTCATATTGCTTGTAAGCAGATTCTTATCAGTGACTTTCTCAGCAGCTAGTTAAGTATTAAAGCTTGTTTCATTGTAGATTATAAACTAGTTTATCCCAATACTAATTCAACTTCGGATATACCATTGCAGGAAGAATTTGGAAAAAAAGTATACCGTTCAAAAGGTTGCAGTCAATAAGGGTTATTTTATTAAACAAGGACACATTAAATTGATCAAAATTGACACTAAAGACATTTATAATGTTACAAAGATTTCTATTTCAAATAAATGATACGCTTTATTCATCTATAAATCCTTTAAAAAGTATCATGGTTTCTACAAAAAATATTATCATTGTTTTAAACAATTGTGCTGCTAAAGAAATGTTTCTTGAGGACCAAATCAGCATATTAGAGCGATTACTGAAGGATCATGTGACACTGAAGACTAGAGTAATGATGCTGAAAAATCAGCTTTGTCATAACAGAAATAAACCAAAAACAGTTACCGGTATATTAATTTGTAATGATATTTCGCAACTCTGCTATTTTTATTGTATTTCTGATCGTATAAATGCAGCTTTGGTGAGCATAAGTATAATACCTTCAAAAACATGATTCTTTTTCATAATATATATAATATATATATTTTTATTATAGTCTATAGCCTTATCGTGTATATTGTTCTGGAGATTTTTTAGCGGTTCACAGTATTTATGGTATTTATTTTACAGTTAATGGTGCTTTGCAAAGTGTCATGTACTGTATGTTGTGTTAATGGTTTGTGGGAGAGGAGTCTGGAAAGCAGGGATTGGTGGTGGAGTTTATCATCTGTGACTAGGCTGGTTTCATCAGAAGCTCTGCTTCACTTCTGAGATTCCTGCCATATATGGCTGTCTCACGATCATTGTGTGTCTCCTGACTACCATGAGACCTCTGTAATGACTGTGTGATGACAGCAGACTTAGTAATGATGATGAAGAGAAAAAGAAAGGGACAACAGTACAAGCGTTGGATTGTTGCGTAATCGTGTGTGTTTGTGTTTGTAGGTGTACTGGTTTAAGGACGGAAAGCAGATTTCCAAGCGCAGTGAACACTACCGTATCAGTCGTGATCCGGACGGCACATGCTCCCTGCACACAGCTGCTGCCTCACTAGATGATGATGGGAACTACACCATCATGGCAGGAAACCCAGTGGTGAGATATACACTCTTAATATAATACACCAGACACGATTATATTGGCATATAGGGGAAACATTGTTGAAAAGATTGATCTTTCATTTTAAAAGTATGCTCAGCGTGCAAGTTAACTTAACACTCTTAATTCTAATTCTATTTAATTCTAACTGATTTAAACTAATGAGTTGTCTGTTTTTACACATGCAACACAAGAGCATGCATTTCTCAGAAAATTGGTGACTAGTCATCCGCCCAAATTGCAAAAGGCAATATTTTTTTGCAATATTTAGTTTTCTTTCCTTTAGTAAAATAGTAAAAAATAATTAACTAACTTTTGCTGCTGAAAATATATGATGCATTATTATCAGATTTTTATATAATTTGATAGCTCTCTCATACACACACCCACCCACTCAAGTGGCTAGTCAGCTTGACCAGTGTTTTGGTGGAGACGGATAAACATCGGTAGTCAGGGGGAAGTGACTGACCAGAAGAAAGATAATTTGTACAGCGTTTGGAAGGGTCAAGAGTTCATACGCGCTCACACACGTTGGGTTTTCATGTTTTATGGAGACATTCCATACAGTGTTTTTTATACTGTACAAAATGTATATTCTATCCCCTAAACCTACCCATCAAAGAAAACTTTTAACATTTTAAAACATCTTAACAGCTACTATGGGTTTCTTTACTTATCTCTCTCTATATATTCTGTTTTTCTCTCTCAGGGGAGAGTGAGCTGTACTGGAAGGATGATGGTTCAAGCTGTGAACCAAAGGGGGAGAAGTCAGCGCTCCACACCTGGACACATCCGCAGGTATAGAAGTAATGCGGTTTCTAAACATACACAGCCAGTGGATTACAGCAGGTTCAGGATCAGGTTTGCTTTATCGGACTAACAGTAATAGAGGGCGTGCCCCGTGTAAAGAACACCTGTGTATTTTGAACAATGATGCAAGGACAAGTTAAGAAGTCTTTTGTCCAGAATAGAAGATGTGAATCTTTTTCAAAGGGTGGGGTTTCCTCTGGATTAGATATAATATATCTGAGCCATTCAGGCCTTTTGAGGTCTTTATATTTTTGATTGACAGTCAATAGTCTCCAAAGGCTATGCGAAGTGCCAAGCTATCATTCTAAGTAGAAATGACACATGAAGTAATCGGAGCTGCTCTCCATAAAAAAAAATTGCCTGTCTGTCTGCACTTATAGTGCACTTTGGTGTCTTGTTACTTTTCCGTTTTCCTCTTTTTCCTTTAATGCATTACAGGCAAAGTTGTTTTTCCATGATTTTTGATATAACACCTATTATGTTTATTAGGTATACATTTTTAATTCCCCCTTCCTCTTAAAATTGTCATTTTGGCCATTCTCAGCTTGACCCTGCCTACTATATTAAAGTCCAATAGAAGTGTCTTAATTTGGCAGTCTGTTGAATTGATATTAGATTTATTGTAGTTCAAAACATTAATATGCCACCCTTTTATCCAATCTGATGTCGGGGGGGGGGGGGGGGGTTTAAATTAGTATGCTGCTTTTTTCTTTTTACCTTGATATTTACATTATGCAGTTATGATTTTTATAAAAAAATAAAATAAAAATAAAAACTCCACAATGAATAGAATCAGTAAAGAGGCAGCAACTGATAGATTTTTTTTTTTCTCTCTCTCCCAGACCACGCTCAAGGTCCAGGGACAGTGGAGATGAGAATGAGAACATTCAGGAACGTCACTTCCGCCCTCATTTCCTGCAGGCCCCCGGTGACCTTATTGTGCAAGAGGGTAAACTCTGCCGCATGGACTGCAAGGTGACTTCACAAACACTGCCACACTCACTTTAACTCCATAGTGACCATAACGCTTATTACATGGTTACTTCATAAACAAACAAACAAACAAACGCATGGGCACTTCAGAGGCTGGAGGAAACATTCTGTGCGTGTGATTATCTGGGAAAAGTTTCCTCCCTCTGCATTCTGAAGGAAAGAGAAAAAAAAAGCTTAAATAAAGTTGATGTTTCATCACTTCTAAAATGATGAATAACCTTGAGTAAAAGGCTGGAATTATCCTCAGTTTTCTCTCTTTCTCCTATTATTGAGTTTTCTACTTTCTCTCAGATGTGTTTCCATTGGCTTACCGCTGTCTCTGAAGACGGTCCTCTATCCTTCCTTCCCTCCCTCTGTCTCTGCAGCTGTTTTGTCTGTCCCGTATTTCTTTGTTTTTTCGTATTTCAACTTTTTTTTTCTAAAAAGAACTTCAAATCTCATACAAAATGAATAAAAAATTCAACCATTCATGTAATATTTAGCTGCTCAGTTTGACAATTTCTTAAGGCAATCCCCCCCTCTACCTCTTATCTGGTCTATTTCTTTCTCTCATGTTGTCGTCTAACTGTAGTATTACATTTTTCTTCTGTACCGCTGCCCATGTCTGGCTGCGAACTGCATACTCAGAATAAAGGCTCACTGTGCCATGGAGGGATTCACACGCTATAAAAAGACATCACCAGTAATGCACTCATGCACAGAGTCCTTAATGTCAATGGTATTTATAGAGCTGATTTTTATTTATTTTTACTCTGGCTTTGAGGCTTTCTAAATTTTCCAGGCCACAAATGTCCCTAGATGCAGTTCAGGAGGTCTAAAATCAAAGTTTTCTGCTTTTTCACTTACACAGCCTGTTCTTTCAATAAAAGTCATGAACACACTCAAGTTGGCTGTAGTGAGATTCATGATGGACATTGTAAGCATCACGCTGGGAATACGCACACCCAGGGGAACGGCACTTGAGCAGTGTGTTCTCAGGAACATCACAATAAATGCAGATGGATAAACGAACATCTCCGTCCACCCCTCTCAGCCCCATGCGTGTAAACACACACTCATAAACAAGCATTAACACACAGGGACATTCATTGGTGGTCTGATGCTGCCACAACTTCAGGTGAGGCAGGTGTTGTGTTTCTCTGGAATGTGAGTTGTTGAAAACAGATCTCAGGCATTGTGCACAGACTCATTTCCCATGAGAACCACACGCATACAGACGCCACAGTTCAGGTGCACAGGGACAAACGCATACACACTAGCTTTAGGTTTGAAAATACTTTTTTTTTTTTTTTTATTCTCAAAAAAAAGCGATTGTAATGTAACTGACATTTTATAGCACAGATAATGTGTGAGAATAAATTATACTGAAAACATTTGATTTGACTTTTTTTTTTTTTTTCAAAACAGGTAAGTGGTCTGCCAACTCCTGACCTCATCTGGCAGCTGAATGGCCAGACCATCCGTCCAGACTCCTCCCACAAGATGCTGGTGAGGGAGAACGGAGTTCACTCATTGGTCATCGAGCCTGTCACTAGCAGAGATGCAGGAGTTTACACGTGCATCGCCACCAACAGGGCTGGACAGAACTCATTCAACCTAGAGCTTATTGTTGCAGGTACACAACCATAGAGTTCAACTAGAGATAAAAGACACACATTTTTTTTTTGCTGAAACAGTCATACATTTTTCCAGGATTCCTTGATTAATAGAAAGCTGAAAGAACTGCATTTATTTGAAATATAAATATTTTGTAACATTTTAAATGTCTTTACTTTTGGTTAATGGAATTGTAATGCATCCTTGCTGAATACAATTATTTATTCCTTAAAAAAAAAAAAAACTTACTGACCTTACTTTTATATAAAAAAAAATGTCATTAATATGTTCCATGAATGCTTATTTTAGTTTTTTTTTCTTATTACTTTTCTTTCTTTCTTTTTTAGCCAAAGAGATGCATAAAGCCCCATGTTTCATTGAGAAACTCCAGAACACAAGTGTTGGTGAGGGTCACCCTGTGCGTCTTGAGTGCCGTGTGTCTGGAGTCCCATTCCCACAGATCTTCTGGAAGAAAGAGAACGAGTCCTTCACTCACAACACAGACAGGATAAGGTAGGAGATCTCAGCCAATCACAGCCCTCCTGCAGCCATTCCACCAATCAAACTGCAGAATCTCTATGTAATATAAATGACAACATATTTTAAGACCCCAAGTAAATTTATTCATCATCGTTGTGTTATACTTGCATAAACCAGACCAGAAAGTAATAAGCTCGCCTGTTGAATACTATTGTCCTCATAGATATAATTTAAAATGACTTTCTACTCACTGTGCACCATGTGTCTGTAAATGGCAGCAGTTGAGAGACTGGTGTTTAAAGCTGCTACATGCGTATGTGCATATGCACATACACACACACACTGCAGATGAAAAGAGCCTTGTAAAAGAAACATACACACAGTAATCCAACCACAGACGCTACCGTCTACACCACCTCAGAGGGACAAGAACATTTAGTCACAAGCTGTAAATTCTCCAGTCACATTGTTTGTGGATGCGGTTTACTCATGAGGATTCAAATCAAATTGTTCATGCAGCATGAATAAACAATCCTGGCGTGAATTGAAGGCAAACAATGTTGCTCATTCTGATGTTCAATTCCATTTCCCAGCATACACCAGGACAACTTTGGTTACCTCTGTATGATCATCCAGCCGGCTCTGAAAGAAGACGCAGGCTGGTACACGGTTTCAGCGAAGAATGAAGCTGGCATCATCTCCAGTACAGCACGTCTCGATGTTCATGGTTAGTTTAAACACACAGTGGAAACGGATCTCATGAATTCATGTAACAATGCTGAGTTATTACTGGTAAAGCACCAAAATACACTAAATACAGACTAAGAAGTTTTAAGCGGTTTATCTGATCAATGTTCTTGCATAAGTTGCTTCAGACTATGGAAGAAACTGTATTAAATCTGTCCAATAAAAGCACACTCCCTTCCTCCGCCCAGTGCTGTTCCCATAGCAATCCCATCAGCCAGTGCTGTGTGTTTGCCATCAACAACAGGTTTAACAATACTGATGCATTGCCTAAGGTTAAACTAACAATGGGCTGGCGGAGTCTTATGAAAGTGTTTAGAATCACAGAAGGGGTGTGATTTAACACTGAATGAATGTTATCTCCATCATAACATGATTAAAATTGAACTGTATCCAGTCTGGAATGAATTGGAACTGGGAATTGTGACTCAACACTCATGCTTTGATACAATACCAGCTCTAATACCCCAATATTAAATCAAATTAACAATATTAAAACTCTGGCTGATACCAATAGGTTTTTATTTATTATTGTATCTTATTTTATAGCCGATAATCAATAAATAATATATAATGTATATTTTAATAAATTGTCAATAATATTTTGTATTAATATATTAAAAGATAAATACTAAAAGCTAAAGTTATTCATTTTAATTGTGAAAACAAAAAACTCCAATATCGGCCAGTAAACTATATGATATTTGATATATCATACATATTGACAGTTGATGGGAACATAAATAAATAAAATAAAATGCCAAATTTCTGTCAAACTGTGTCAGAGGTGCATGTTTTAGCATATTATCAGCATATATATATTCTCCAAATATTTCAGACAATAAACTTTATATATTGTTATTGAGAAAGAAAATAACTATATTGCTTTGCTCCAGCGGACACACATGAATAACTACATTATTTGAACTCCTTTCAAGTCAACTATTTCTATACTACATATTTGACTATTTTTTACCGTTATACCATGTTAACCCTAAATGAAACATTCTGTTATATACAGGAAAGTCTCCATATGTTTTTGTAATTGAGAAACTACATTGATTATGTAGACATCAATTGTACATCCTGTTATTACTTCTAACTGAGAAATCGTGTTCATCCTCGCCCTTTCCTTCAGCCCAGTGGCAGCAAACTCACACCCCAAAGCCCAAGAAGGTGCGCCCATCGACGAGCCGCTACGCCGCTCTGACAGAACGGGGTCTGGACGTGAAGGCAGCCTTCTTCCCAGACTCCAATCCTCTTCCTCCCGGCGCCCTAGTGGAGAGCGACGACCTGTAGAGCCTAGCATGGAGGATCTGACCTTCCAAGCTTGATCCAGCGCACTCCATAATCCCCACCCATTTCCCAACAACAACCTCTTTCTCTTAAGGGGGTCGGATGAAAAAGTGATGGAATGACTTTGAATGGCTTCGCTCAGCATTTCCTCAGAGAGTTTGATTCTTGGTATTATCACTTCTCTGCCCGAGGAGGACTAGACCATTCACTATGCTTTATTTCAGTTGTTTCCTGAGGGGAAGTGATGTGGGTGCTTAAAAAAAGGTCATAAACAGACTTAATGGTTCGCTGGCGCACTTAACATACACACACACACACACACACACACCAGCACGGCTTTGAGGAAGGAGGTAGTATACCGATGATCACCTTGTTTTTCATCTCTAGATTTTCACAAGTGCCTATGAAATATTTAATTTTAAATTAACTTTAAAAAATAAAAAAAATAAAAATTTATTCAAATAACTAGCATCTAGCTGTGCATGTTACTACAGTGCCAACATGTAACACTTTTTATGTATTTAGTTATAATACTTTAGATATATTTATGAAGTGCTGGAGGAAATGTCTTCCTCTCCAGCACAGGAAATGGGACTTTTTTGGGTGGTTCTCTGGAAGTAGGGAACAGGAAGATGGACACATCTCCTTGAGATCCCACACATTGATCAGATGCACACTGCCATAGATAGAAGCTGCGTCTGGATCTACAATCCAGAGATGTCTCACAAGGCCGGGCCTTAATGACCTTTTCCCCACCCCGTCTTTTTGTTCATTTTTACGAGAGGGTAAAAGCGGAGACTGATGCGTCATTAACATGAGTGATGAGATTTTTGCAAGTTTTGGCCAGATGTTTGTTGTGTTTCTGTGGAAGCGAGAGGGAGGAGGAATGATTATGGCGAAAGTATAGGAAGTGGAATCGGCACATGTTTGTGAAGGATTGGCTGATGGTGGATGAAGAGGAGATTTATACAAATATTGATTTTAATGATGACGGTGGTGCATGAAATGAGCAGACGGTACTTATTAGACAGGTAGGCTTCAGTTTTCAGGTTTGGAATTACAGAAACCTAACACAAAATGTGATATTGGCAGCACGGATTTGTTCATTCATATTTAATTGGCTTTTTCAAGAAAAAAATAACTCAAAGCATTATTTAACAAAATAACACAAAGCTAAATTTCATACACATTTAAAACTATATTGGCGTTCTCTCAACACTTGCTCTGATCAGTTGAATATCAAATACTCAGTTGGGAGTTCAAGTTTAGCCATCATCTCACACACACATGCAACGTATATACACAAAATATAGCAGAATGTATACATGTAAGCCTGTGATTGCATATGCTCTTTCTTCCACAGCTGTTTATCCTTCAAATTAGTCAGATTTTAGGAGGCTCTTTTTTTGTTGCAATATTTTCTGATTTCCAAGCCAACCTGTGCCTGTATACGGACTGTTCTCCTTATTCTCTTCTGGTTTATGAATAGTACAATAAATAAATGTCTCTGAAAGTATTGAGTCTGGGTTGAGTCCAATTGCTCTTGGCAAAAACAGCTCTCAATAAAGCTGAATGAGCTTTTTGGTGATCTGTACTTTGATGTGGTGAGAAGGCCTGATTTTACATTTTAATGTTTTGTTTTTCTTTCTAAACAATAGTTTAAAGGGGTTAGGGGTTTAGCTCATTTGTAAGTGTAATGTAGCCTAGCTTATTTGGATGCTGAAAATAACTGACATCAAAAAGCTAGTCATATCCTCCAAACGTTGACCTGTGACCTCTGTCATCCCAAGAATGGAACATGCAACCAAAAACCCCAAAACTCCAGTGTGCTAAAAATAACATTAATCCAATCCAGATGGGCCAAAACCACTCTTACACAATTTTGTGTGACTCAGATTTCCATGGAGAGATGGGAAGGTGATCAACAATATCAAGCTTTGATTCAATATGTAAATACAGATTTTGTGCTTTATCAGGGAATCAAAAGTATCCACTTTAACACTTCAGTTAGCTCACGTGTTTTCTTCACAATGCCAGTTTTAGTTTTTATAATGCCAGTCGTAGTCCTCCGTCCACGAGCAGAACCTGTCCTGTGATGTAAGGGGACTCCAGGAGGAAAAGGACAGCCTGGGCCGCCTCTGCAGGTTCCCCAAAACGGCCCAGTGGAATTCTCCTCGCGGCTTCTTCCTTCTCCAGCGCTGCCGTCATGTCCGTCAGAATGAATCCTGAGAGGGGAGAGTGAGATGAATTCTCAGCTACACTCATGTGACAGTTAATATGTAGGTTAATAGGCAAAATATGAGTAGAAGTAAGAAAAAGAGAAGACAAACAACCTGGAGCCACCAAGTTCACTCGTATATTCCGGGTAGCAACTTCCTTTGCCAGGGAGCGAGTGAATCCCTCCAGTCCAGCTTTACTGGCACTGTACACACACTGGCCGGAGTTACCCTTCACACCCACCACAGAGCCTGAGGAAACACATCATTAACCCTATAAAGCCTACTGTATCATACTTGATAAGCAGATTTCTTATCGTCTTCTGCCAACTGATTGATAGTGAATACTTTTTTTTTGCCAAGTAAAAGGCCTTTTAGTGTAATTCTTAAAAACTTCCCCTGGCAGGTCATGGTATATATTTTTGCTGTGAAATCTGATACTGATGTTTAAAAAAAAAAAGTAAATATGTGACCCTGGATCACAAAATCAGTCACATGTCGCACGGGTATATTTGAGCAATAGACAACAATACATTGTATGGGTCAAAATTATTTTTTCTTTTATGCCCAAAATCATTAGGATATTAAGTAAAGATCATGTTCCACCATGAAGATATTTTGTACATTTCCTACTGTAAATTTATTAAAACATTTATTACCGTAAAACATTTATTTTTGTGAGTGAATGCAGCACATCGCGAACATAAATGGACAACTTTAAAGGTGATTTTCTCAATGTTTGATTGCATACATCCCGATTTCAAAAATTGTACCCATGTGACTGGTTTTGTGGTCCAGGGTCACATATAATAACAACTTTTATATTGTTAGTAATATTTCAAGATAAACACTTACTAGAATAACACATAATTTTTCTAAAAAAAAAAAAAAATTAAGTATCATATTTGAGACTCACATTATAACATCAGGCTTTTGAGATGTTAACATTTATTTGTACATCATTGTGTTGCACTGCATTTTAAGTTTAGCCCCCCACAATTAAAACGACAGAGCTTTGATCATAAAACTGAGTATTTAAATAGCAGACATATTATTGGGAGAAATTCCATTTCAAAATATATATATATTTGACACTTATTTCATTATGTCAGGCTTTATGGGGTTAACATTCATACACGGGAGGTTTATAGTCTCATTGATGATGAATAAACCTTTATAACTCTTACTTTATTACAAACAAATTTTTTTATTCTGATTACACCCATCAGAAATTCTAATTTACCATATTACATAAGGTCAAGAGAAAACTTGCTGTCAGAATTTGACAAGTGTAAGAACTATAATGATGCAGAACTAGCAATACTATTTCTAATCTGGAGTTTTTGCGCCATCTAGTGGTAATTAAATTAACCCAACTTGTCCAGCTGCCGATGTAGGGTGAATTTTCCCGTTTCCTCCAGCTTAATCTTCGTGACACGTCAGAACTGAAATAATATAATAATAATAACATCATAAGGTAGTGGGACATGGATAAATATGGCTCACCAATGTTGACAATAGCTCCTCCTTGGCTGAGCATGCTGCGTAAAGCACCTCTGCACGTGAGCATTGAGCCCAGTAGGTTGGTCTGCAGAACAGACAGCATGTCTTCAGATTTACTCCTCAGTAACAATGCATCTCTTTAAAATAAATACACATTAAATCATATATTAGAACACAGCAGTCTTTTATTTTTATATATATAATTGTATATATATTAATATAATTGTTTCTTTTTGGCCATGGAAACTGATCTATTTTTTCAAAAACACAATGCATCATTGCTTTGTGGCGTCTCTGACCTGTTGATGCCAGCCGCGTTAACCAAGTATCCCACAGTGCCACAGTTCTTACTGATGGTCTCAAATGCTCTCTGAACATCTTCTTCTTTAGAAACATCACAGCTAAGACCCAAATGTTTTTCTGAAATTAAATATACACTCCAGAATTAATAACATCTATTATAATGCCATTTGAAATGTTTGTATGCGTCGACTTTTTAATTGCATGCATTGGTCCACCTGTTTTGATTGTGCCCTTTGATAAATGAATACTATTACACATCACTTACATTTAAGTAAAAAAAGGCCTGAAGGTGTATGATGTCTACACTGCCAAACTGAAGAGATATCATTTTCATCAACGAACCACTGCAAGTAATTCAAAATGATCATTGTATTCACTGACTCACCTCCAGGCAGAGATTCAGCAGTAGCCCGTGCAGCCTCCTTATTCCTGGACAGCAGCACAACCCTATGACCCCTCTGTGCCAGCAGCTGAGACACTGCTCGCCCAATGCCACGAGAACCTCCAAACACTACGGCCAGTCTGGACATCACCACCCTACAACAGAAAAAAACAGTGCTGAATGATGACTGCTGGCCACTAATCAGATGTTGAACAAGTAAAGGTGAAAATACAACTGAAAATAGTGACTGTGTCTTAGTAAAAATAAATGGTTATAAAGAAACTATACATTTTTGATTGACATTGATTGATTGGCATGTCAAATACATGTTATTATTTTAACTTAAAATAACATTTCTTTGACATGCCAATCAATGTCAAGTAAAAATTAATAATATTAAGTAAATATTTGCATGGCACTCCAATGTAACGTACTTAAATATATCTATAAATATATGGTGTATGAATATGATAGCCATTGAGCTATTTTGGTACAAGCAAGTACATTCATAAAAGTATTTTTTAGAAGTATTCTAAGTTATGTATAACCGCCACTGTACTTTTTGTCATAAATATTATTGATACAGCAAGGTTTAAAGCAGCAAGAGTTATTATTACCACTGATAATGAGCAACATACCTTAGCGCTAATACGGAATTACTTGGTTTATTAGAGATAACTAATGAAACCAGCATTTATTTAATCCAGCACGCACGGCGACATATATGGTTGTACAAATGGTTGCACAATTACATTTGGATTTAGGCTTTTAGACGACAAGACATCGAACTCACTTTAAATAAGATGATACACTCGTTTATTCCCATTCGGGTCAAATAGTGTCGCTAAATGTGAAACTTACGGAAGGAATGGGTGCCGCCATATTGACTGTACAGCGCGAGGTCAGCCGATAGGTGGAGCCAAACGCACTGATACAGGCAGCAGTGTTGGTTCAGAAATACAGATAAAATAACGTTAGTAAAGAAATGGTAAAGAAGGTTGAAGTGAAAGAAAACATCGAGAATATTTTCGCTGCTTACAAGAATATTAAAACATAGGTGAGGACAACACAATAATAAAGATAATTAATAAAGTAATTAATTAATACATATGGCGGTATATATAATAAAAATAACCATATCTAAAAAATAAAATAATAATAATACATATTGTAGATAAATATAAATAATAAAAAGAACAATGAGGGTATTTTTAAATACAATATGCTTTGTATATCACAAATGATGTGCACCAGAATCCGTTAATCCTTTTGTCTGGTCATTTTCACATGAAAGCGGATAGTGGCCAAAGACTGTCTCTGTAGTGGCTCCAAATGACCGTGTACCAACCGGTGACGGTTGCTAAGGGGGGATTTTGCGCCAAACATTGACAGACAAACCTAACGGCCATGAGTATTGAGCGACATGTTTTTCATCCTATCATCTGAGACTCGACGTGAGAGCGGACCAATCAAATCGCTCCTCTCAGTTAGCGTGTGCCGTCTGCACACAAGATACCGCCCACAATAGAAATCTTCATGTGAGCTGCACTGATGCTGCCAGTGCTCGCTCATTATTCTGAATATAGAAGGTAAGAACTGATTTATTTGGCCAAATTCTGTCTTTTATCTTGAACATTATTGCAGCGCTCTGCTTTAAAGTGACTGTCAGTGTTATTTCGCAGAATTTTAACGAGACTGCTAATTTCTCTTCACAGCTTTCATTAGCACGCTTTTAGTAGTAACGTTAGCTTATTATCATAAGTTTGGACAGCGACCCTTTCAAGGCCCCGCTAAATGAGACATCAGCTGATGTTGTTGAAACTTTGCAATGTAATGTTTATGCGATGATGCTTCTATTCACATAACATAAAGCAGCATACCAAATCTTGATTGTATCTGAGTAATAATGTAAGTTAAATGGTAAACTGTGTAAGTCAGTCCAAGTCTCAGACTCTCAAGCAGTGTTTTTTTTCCTGGTCTGTTATTTAAATGTAGCGTTACAGCTTGTAACGTTACCGGTAAGTTTCTATGTTTTGTCAGCTTTGCTTCACTATTATTGGTTGGCAAAGCTTTCATCAGGTTGTTAATCTAATTTATTGCTATCTTAAGGTTCTCTCCATCTGTCAGCCTTATTCTTTGTTTTATCCTGTGCCTTTGTACAATCTCTTTCCCCCTTTAAAGTGTGGTGGGTAATTCCAACTGACATGTCATATTTAATTCATAAGCCCACATACACTGACTGGCTTTTGCTTTTAGACTGGCTTAGTTTTAGCATTTGTCCAAGGCTGCATTGCTGTTATGTTTTATTTTTGTCCCACTAGTTTGTCTAAAATGCAAACTAGTGGGACTTTATCTAGCTAGGCCAGGTGGCAGTTGTAGTGATTCCCAGCATGCAGCTGGATTCTGTGTGGAAACTGATATTAACCTCTCTCTCATTAGAAGGTGCTCTGCTTGAGTTGGTTAAATAATTCCCGCTGGCTCCGTGAATGGATGACAGCTGAATATGACTTTTAAAATGCCACACCTATAGAAATATTAGAGGAAAATGTCAGTTAATTGCTCCAGTGCTATCAGACAATATATTTGGTTGACTTACCGGTGTATAATATATATATATATATATATATAACTATATCATTTTACATATTATTCTTTTTTTTTTTAAATCCTTGTACTGTTTTTCTGATCATTTTATTTTCATGTGTTTTGTTCCCTCGGCCTCAGCATGAGAAGTCATTTGCACAGACATGGATAAATATGAGAGGTTGAAGAAGATTGGTGAGGGATCCTTCGGGAAAGCCATCCTGGTCAAGTCAAGGACAGATGGCCGACAATATGTTATCAAGGAGATTGGCATCTCCAGGGTGAGTTGATCATTTCTCTCTCTTAGACATCACATGGCAACGTAAATGGGTATTTCAATCATTTAAAGTGACATATTATGCCCCTTTTCACAAGATGTAATATAAAAATACACCCCAGATCATTTATTATAGCTTGTCAAATGTGCCCCTTTTCGGGTGTGAGCAAAAACGCGCCGTCTTTGTGTGTGCCCCTTTAAATGCAAATAAGCTGCTTCGAGTTTCGTTCGGATACAATAACAATACACGCAACTAATTTCACTCAGCCAAAATCTCAGAAATAACCAGTTGTGAATTGCAGCCTTACAGAGTGACGCAACTTTTAGACGCACCTGTACGTTTCTGAATGGTTAGTGGATAAATTTGTGTAGTTGTTCATCTGATCGACTTACATGTACCGTCATGTTTAACTTTTACACAAGTTGCCACAGTTGCCTGAGGTCTTTATAAGACAGCTGTGACAGTTTTTGGTCCATTAGTGTTCTGTGCTCGTCTGTGCCACCAACGACAGAACAGTTTGCATGCTTTGCTTGAACTTTTGCCATTGTGTTAAAACTGGTTACACTGTTGTCACTTGTGAAAACCAAATGGCGGCGCTGTGGGTGGAAACCTGCAGTTTAAGGGGTGGTGATTTTATGATAAGATCCCCTTTCTATGTCAGAAGGGGAGCGAAATCAGATCGGCCTATTTTTTTTGACATGCTTGCAGAGAAAGGCTTAGCAAAACCAAAAAGTTACTGGTTTGTCACTTTTCACGTTCTCTAGGTTAGTAGATGCACCGTGGACCCGATTATAGCACTTAAACACAGAAAAAGTCAGATTTTCATGATATGTCCACTTTAAAACCCTAAATACGATAGACTATGTGATATTTGATGGGCTATCTTCCTTTATACATGCAGTGTTCTTTTTCTCATCAGATGTCAAACAAAGAAAGACAAGAATCACGTAAAGAGGTGGCAGTTCTGGCTAACATGAGCCATCCAAACATCGTCCAGTACAAGGAATCCTTTGAAGGTAAAGCCCCTCTCATGGTGCATCCTTATTCAAAAATCCGTATTAAGTGAAATTGGAATGTGATGCTTTGCTGCCCAGCTTTGCTATTATGTTGACAGGCATGGCTAACTGGTGTCTACGAGTGAGCATTTGGTCTTTGGTCTTTAGTTGACTGATCTTGATTAATCTGAGAACATTAGTTCAGGCACAAACTATACCCACTGCATTTCTGTTCTAAAGGTTTGTGTCTGATTGATAGATCGGGGTGGTTTGCATGATCTGGAGGAGCTTCAAGCTTTTGAATTAAATTACAGAGAGGATGTCGTTTAGCTAATGATAGTTTCGGTTCATGAAGTCCTGCAGGATCTCTGACATCCGGATGGCAGGCTAATTAATGACATAAACCTGGGGTGGTATGAACGTTAATGATATTACCAATAGAGGGCAAAATGTTTGCTTAATTCCATTATAAATTTACAGTCAAAACCTAGTCTAAATCTGATTAAATCGGATACTGTACAGATGCATTACCGTCCGAAAAGTTGGTGTCTGTAAGATTATTTCATGTTTTTGAAAGTTTCTTATGGTCACCAGGGTTACCTTTCTGATCAAAAACACTGCGAAAACAGTAAAAAAAAATACATATATATTTTTAAACCCCTGTGATGGCAAAGCTGACATTTTTTAGCAGCCATTTCTCTAGCCTTCAGTGTCACATGATCCTTCAGAAATCATTCTAATATACTGATTTGCTGCTCAAGAAACATTTCTTATTATTATCCATGTTGAAAACAGTGCTGCTTAGTTTTGTTTTGTGACAAACGTGACATGATTGGATTATTTGATGAATGTAAAGTTCAGAAGAATAGCTTTTATTTGAAATAGAAATATTTCAACATTATAAATGTCTTTACTGTCATTTATGATCAATTGAATGTGTGCTTGCTGAACTAAAGTATTCATTTATTTAAATAAAAAAATCTTACTGTCCCCAGACTTTTGAACGGTGGTCTTTGTTTAAATGTCAAGAAACCACCTTGGCAGTGAACTGAAGCATCTCTTTTTTTCAGAGAGTGGTTGTTTGTACATAGTAATGGACTACTGTGAGGGAGGAGACCTGTTTAAGAAGATCAATAATCAGAGAGGGACTCTATTCTCTGAGGAACAGGTAAGAGGAACACTATAAAGACATCAAGTGAAGCTCTGCACCCAACATCAGACTGCAAATTATCAAAGCTTTAAATGTGCACTTAGTATTTTTACTCAAAAATTGAGTACACCTTTAAATACACCACAAAACAATAGTGTAAATTTTAAATTTCTTTTATCATAAAAGAAAAAGGTATTCTTACTTAGTAGGTGCGTTTAACCTAAAGATGTATCTTGCAATGTTATAATCTGAGGTACTGATTCCTGTCTGTTGTTTTCTGGAAGATTATTGACTGGTTAGTGCAGATCTGCCTGGCTCTGAAACACGTACATGACCGCAAAATCCTACACAGGGACATTAAATCACAGGTACTCTCTCTCTCGCTCCCTCTCCCTCTCCCTCTCTCTCTCTGTCTCTCTCTCTCTCTCTCTCTCTCTCTCTCTCTCTCTCTCTCTCTCTCTCTCTCTCTCTCTCTCTCTCTCTCTCTCTCTCTCTCTCTCTCTCTCTCTCAAACACAATCAGATTTGTACAAACATTTCCATGGAAGTACAGCATAATATACAATATCCTTATACTTTGTTATACCTTATACTTGCATGATTTCTGCTTTTGTTTTCTTTCAAGAATATTTTTCTGACCAAAGATGGTACCGTACAGCTGGGTGACTTTGGAATCGCTAGAGTTTTGAACAGGCAAGATTTTTTTTATTTCAAAACGCCACAAGGAATGTGGTGAGAATGACCTTCATAGATAATGTGTTTGTGTGTCCAGCACCGTGGAGTTGGCGAGGACCTGTATCGGCACACCTTACTACCTGTCGCCAGAAATATGTGAAAATAAGCCATACAACAACAAAAGGTAAAGTACTTCCTGTTATGAGCCAGTGGGGTATATACAGTAGGGGCAGTACAGCAGCTACATATTGATCCCAAGTTATTTGTTCCAGGACTGTTTGTAATGTGATCAGTCTGAATATTCTTAGGCTACATTCACACTGCAAGCCTTAGTGCTCAATTCTGATTTATTACTTATTATTATCAATACTAAAATCAATTGTGCTTCCTAACATTTTTTGGAGAACCATGATGCATTTTGTAAGGATTCTTTGATGAATAGGAAGTATATTCAAATAGAATAGCATTTATTTGAAATTGAAATCTTTTGTAACATTATAAAAGTCTTTACTGTCACTTTTTATCAATTAAACGCATCCTGACTGGATATAAGTATTATTTATTTATTTTAAACAGTGGTTCCCAATCCTGATTTTGTACAAAGCCATATTGTTTGATATGCAAGATCACTTTAGAGGAGGATTTAATATGCTGTTTGTGTGTAATCTATATGTTTGCATGTACATGTGAGAATAATCCACATGTGCAACCCCAAAATTGACCCATTTGTCCCACTTTTTTTCCCCTATCTGTCTGCTTTTTTTTGGGCTCTTTTTTCCACTGTTGTTCTGTCGGGTCTTACCCTAGTGATATCTGGGCCCTGGGATGTGTCCTGTATGAAATGTGCACGCTTAAGCATGCAGTAAGTACCTCGTTCTCAGTAGTTGCTTCTGTGTGTGATAAGGATGTTGTGCTTATTTTGTGATGTGAATGATAAAACAGAACCAGTCCTTTCATATCTGTCTCAGAATATAGGTCTCCTCTTTCTCTCGCTCTTCCTTTCTCGCTTACCTTCTTTCATTATTTACACCATAAATATTCTAAGGAGACTAATATTTTACAGTGGAGACGCAAGTGAACTGCAACGGCTTTAAAATGTAGATGATTCTCTGAAGAGACTTTCCAGTTTAGAAGAGATTCTTTTTTTCAAGTCTTTTTTTCCTGTATTCTTTGAAATAATTGTGGGTTTCCATGATTTATGACTTGAATGAATATGGTGCAATCATTTATTAACTAGGGCCAATCATATAATGTCTTTCACCCAGTTTGAGGCCGGAAACATGAAGAACCTGGTGCTGAAAATCATTCGTGGTTCGTACCCGCCTGTTTCCGTGCATTACTCCCAAGACTTGCGCTCTCTCCTGGCCCAGCTGTTCAAGCGCAACCCTCGGGAGAGACCCTCCGTCTCAACCATTTTGGGAAAACCTTTTCTTGCTCGCAGGATTCACAAGTTTCTCAGCCCTCAGGTGACATGCACACACACAGACTTGATTATCACTGTGATCAATTATATAAGTCAGTCTGTGCAATGTGACTCAGATATAACTCAGATGTTATGTAATTCCAGATCACCTCAAGCATGAGTTGCAGAATTTGTTTGTTTATTATGTCCCTTTGTATGTTGCAGCTTATTGCTCAGGAATTCAGCCATTCACTTCACCTTAATCCGCCTAAAATGAGTGTGGCCCAGGGAGCACCAGGTAAACGCATTCATTAATAACTAGTCATCAAGTGCACAGAAAAGTTTGTCACTCAAAATGTTCACCAGATTCAGGTTGCATATGCACATTAATTTGCTGTTTCCCTCTGTCTAATATTGTTAAAGAAATAGTTCACCCAAAAATTCTGTCATCGTTTACTTACCCTCGAGTTGTTTCAAACCTGTATGAATTTCTTTCTTCTGCTGAAAACAAAAGAAGATATTTTAAAGAATGTCAGTAACCCAACTGTTGATGGGCCCCATTGACTTCCATAGTTTTTCTATGGAATATTTTTTCCCCCACATTTTGGAAGTCAATGGGGCCCATCAACTGTCAACATCATCAACAACACCATTATTCCAGTCATCAGTGTCACATGATACTTCAGAAATATAATATGCTGATTATATCAGAATAATAAATATTTTATTTTTTGTGTATGTGTGGTGTGTTGGTTCTAAATATTACCCTAAATTTTGACGAGAGAAAAAAAAAGACATTTATTTATTAGTCATGATTTTCATGGACAGGTTTAATGGTTATTCAATGACCAGTAATGACTTTTTGAGATGTTCATGGAGTATATTGATAAATTGTTCTCTTGATCTCCAAATACCAAAAACCAATACTGACGTTTTCTTCCTCCTAACTCCCCAGCCAAACGCCCTGCCCCAGGCCCCATCCCCATTTCCCCAGCTCAGAAAATTACCAAGCCAGCAGCCAAATATGGAGTGCCTTTAACAGTCCGGAGATCATCTGAAGCTTTTAGGAAGGTCCCAGATGCAGCAAAGAAACCAGTCAAACTCAAGCAGGTGAGAATCGTGGGAAATATTTTATTTGCTAATCCACTCCCATGTTTTGCTCATGCATTACCACCCATTATGTCTGAATATTAGGAGGGGCATTGACGATCATTGTGTATCATTCAGACATTTGATGATGTTGTCCCGTTGTGTGCTATATATGAGAGAGAGAGACCTATTGATCCTCGTCCCCGGTGTCATGTGTTGTCCAGGCTCCCCCTCCTGCAGCAGTTCAGAGGAGAGTGAGTCGAGTGGAGGAGGAGAGGAGGAAGCATGAGGTACATCAGACAGCGCCCCCTATCTACATCCCCTTTTACAAACACCCAGCCCTGCTCCTCCTTATTAACCCACCTAGCCCTGAAAAAATACACTCTGTCCTCTAGCAAAATCTCTTTTTCCCTATAAGCCTTAGACAGTTTTACCATTTATATCACTAATAAGTCCCATTTATTAGTCTACTCCACTGGTTAAAGATCTGGGTTGCTAACTCAAAGGTTGTAAGTTCAAATCTTGCAAAGGACGATACGTCAATTATCAATATTGTGCCTTTGAGTACTTATCCACAGGTTGGTCTGACTCAGCCACGGGAACATACTTGCATACAAATGAATGAGGACATGTTATATGAGGATGCTCAGAACTCATTATTAAATGTCAAAAACCTGCATCTTACCTTATGATACTCAAATGTAGTTGGTCGCTCAGGAGTAATGTTGATGCATGCTTAGTTTAATCAAGAGCTCTATATTCAGTTTTTCAATGATGTCTGGGTGAACATTCATAAGTGTCAGATGAGTTCTGAGACATGCTGATCCTCAAGCAGGGTATTCATGTCACTCACGCCGTGAGTTTGATAACATATAAAAAATAATTAATATTTACAGTAAGTTTATGAATAAAGGTGAAAAATTAAAAACAGGTTGTAAAACAAAACTTTTTCAAGTCGTGTCATCTTAAATTCCAATGCAGCTGTCGGCAGCACTGTCGCTGTGTGTGCTTATAGTTGCTTTGGATAAAATTGTCAGCTAATTATTTGAATAAAATGAGAAAGGTTAGATTTAGGTTTAGTTATCACCTACTGCTGTAGTATCACAATCTAATATTCTAAACAAACATGTTCTTATGTTTTTCTCTTAAGTGAAACTTTTTTTATCTTTTCCCCTCTTTCCCCTTTTTGTTGGTGTCCTCATGCTTTTCTCCAACTGCCGTCATCCATATGGTGGGCATCTACATTTCAGTTTCTTTTCCATCCCTTTCTTTATTAACCCTTTCACCAATACAGTGCTCATACTGTAAATGTGTTTAGACCTACTGTACCTTCTGATCCCCAAGGTGTGCTAAACAGTTAATAAATGTTAAACAACTGATTCATTTTGGAACAAATATTCTTTCAATATTCTTTGACTATGTAAAAGTTAAGTGTCTTTTAAATATATGGTCATTTGACCTCTCTTCTGTCGCATGGATGGAGTTTTAAAAACAAATATTTACAGTTATGATAATTTTCATTGGATATTGGAGTTTTAAAAACAAATATTTACAGTTATGATAATTTTCATTGGTCATTGGATAACTTTCCAATGACTATTGCAAATAAGGCATTGGAAATAAATATCACATACTGTTTTTGGTGTTTGATTCACGTCTAAAAGCATCTTGATCATGTTCTGTTTCAGGAAGTAGTGAGGAAGAAACGGATGGAGATGATGGAGAGGGAAAGAAAACAAAGAGAACAGGTGAGCTGTTAATGTCATCATGGAATGACTTCATGACACGTGTTTTTTACATTATTTTAAAATATTTTTATTTCAAATAATTTCTTCAAAGAATCCTGAAAAAATATATCATGGTTTCCAGAAAAAAATATTAAAAAGCACAGCTGTTTTTCGGTTGTTTCTTGATCACCAAATCAGCATACTAGAATGATTTCTGAATGATCATGTGACACTGAACACTGGCGTAATGATGCAACACGCATATAAATTACATTTCAAAATAAATGAAAATTGAAAGCTGTTATTTTAAATATTTTCAGCCATGGTGAGCATAAGATATTTATATACATATATATATTTAAAATTACTCATGTCATCTGTTTCATCAACTCTAAACACTACTGTTACTGTTGCATTATTGATTGAATGAGTTCACATCAAGTTCAGCAGATGGCTGCTCTGGTTTCGTTTGATGGATGGATGGATGCTATTTGTAATATGTCTCTTGGGTAGAAAGACATTTAAAAGCCTCTTAATTGAGTCAGTTACTCTCAGTAATTGTGTTTCTCTCTGTAGATGTTGTTACTGAAGGCTGCACAGATGAAGAGATTTGAGAGAGAAAAGGTGAACTGATCAGTGCCCATCTGCAAATGGCTATTCACAATAAATTGATGTTGGTTTGATTTGTTTTTGTTAAAACTTTGACCTTTTTCATCTCAGCTGAACCGAATCAACCGGGCTCGGGAGCAGGGCTGGAGACATGTGCTCAGCTCTAGTGGAGGCAGCAGTCCTGAGCGAAAGGTACAATGGTCTTCCTTGTCTGCCACGGATCAGTCGATAAAAGCTGCTGATATAGTTGTCACTCTTACTGTTTCTCTTTCTATGCTTTCTTTTGCACAGTTTTTTGGAGGTGGTGGCATTGGAGCACCACATTCCCCTGGAGTTGGTCCCACCCCTGCCACACCTTATCACTTTGGCCCCACCCCTATTCCTTCTTGTGCTCCTTTAGCTCCAAGCAGAGCACCATGTGACCACATCCATCCAGCAGCAATAACATCCAAACCTACACCTAAAGATGCTGCTGGAGAAGGAGCCAAGTCGTCAGGGGACAATGACAGGTGAATGAGATGAATGACACTGTTTTTGTATTTTATTTTTCTCTTTTAAGAATTATTAATTTAACATGCAACTATATTTAATATGCTATTATCATTAAAGGACTGCTACAGACTCAGGGACGCTGAATGGTCATGCTGGCATCCCTGTTAAGGGTGTTATCACGAAAGAACCACGTAAAACAAGTTTCCATAACGAGCAGATTTCAAAGAACGACTATGCCAATAGGTCAGCTGTTTCTCATTAGTAATGTCTGTCAGATATTCAGTCTGCCTTCACATCTGTCAAATTTAGTTTTTTTTATCTTTTGTCTGTAGGTTTCGAGGTCAGCTGGGGGCAGAGAGGCATAAGCAGGTGGAAGAGTTTCTACAGAGGAAAAGAGAAGCCATGCTGAATAAAGTCCGTGCGGAAGGACAGCTGGTACGACTCCTTTACCTCGATCTCTTCTGGTTAAAGGAATGATCTGGGTTCTGTACTTTATCAACAGTAATTCCCACTGAAAATCATTTTGACTCGAGCCTCAGTTTATAGTCAGCATGAAATTAATATTCACCCCATCTATTTTCTAAAGGCATCTTATTGAACTTATTGTGAACGCTTCATCAATGCGTCAAGTTTTTTTTATTTGACCACAATTTTTAATCAAAATGCCTTATCCTGATCTTCCAGTAAAACAACAGACCTCTCTCTGGTGACATGTGACACTTCTCCAATAATTTAGTGTGCTTAAACCCACCCCTTTTTGCAATCGGATGCAAGTTCGCATTCAGATCTGCCTCTATCCGGTCAACAAATGACAGAACTAAGCCCCCACCCTACTCCTTGCCATAATCCGTTTCACTCTGATGTACATCACAATATGGAAGAAATTATGGCACTACACAGAAATTGTAAATGGCTAATAACTGCAGTGTATATACTGTACATAATGCCAGGCTATATACATCGAAATACACACAGTTTCAAAAGTATAGCCATGAGACTTAAACATTTATTCATGTATAAATGGAATAGTGTGTTGAAATTGCTTAGCAGCCTTGTGTAAAGTTATGTTTAATATTTAAACTTGACCAGGTACCACTGGTAAATCCAGTAAAATTTGCTTAATACATCCACAGAGACCAGAAAGGGGCACAGGTATTATGTTGCTCACACATAACCAGATGTACATCCACCTACGTATTCCAACATCAGAAAGAATGATGAATGAGTTTTTGCTTTTAAACTTTTGCATTGTACATTTTTTTTTAATCTTTTTTTATTCTTTATAATTCCTTTTTATTCTTATTTTTTAAAAGCCAAAATAGTTTTTTGTTGATATAATGAACCTGAAACATTTCTTTAACTCCCAGTTTAGTGGCTTAGTCTAGGGAAATTAAATGCTGAAAATCTTGATTGCTTCAGAATGTTTGGGTGTTGAAGTCAGTGATGGGATTGATATTCCATACAATTCTATGGCTTTTGTAATATCGGTTTAACCAATGGGTGAATAGGGGGCTCGACAAAACCTGGCTGCCATCTTTGCAAGCTGGACAAACTCCTCCCGATGCAGGAGACCACAAGTGAACAAAGAGGAGGAGGTAGGAGTCCTGTCTGGGACCAAACAATGCTCCTCACTCATCACATCACTTGAACCCCTCATTGCTCGGTTCCTTATTTTAAGTTGTTGTGTCCACTTGAAGTTGCTGCAGCTGCTCACCAGCATTTGTTGTCCAGTCCCTGCACAGTGTGTTTGTGTATGTGAGCGTGACCCACCCTGAAATCCTCCAGTTCATCATTTTATTGTGTCCACATTCCTTCAGAATTACCCATTTGGTTTTTATCTATTTTTTTGTTGAGGATGTTATTCTGCTTTAGCACCCCTTGCTTTGGATCCTTTATTATTTTTACTAATTTTGAAGAGGTACGTGTGTAACTTCAGGATTCCAGCATAAGACCATCTAACCGCTGCTTTTAATGGTCCTCATCAATGGATTCAATGAATTTGATTTCTGCTGTAACTGCTCACCTCTACTACTTCTTGAGTTTGCTGTTCTCACATTACAGCATGAATGTTTAAATATTGTTTTTCTTTTCCAGTATATTTCACCAATTCATGTGCAGTATGTGACATGTCCATATTCTTGTGTGTACATATTTGTTGGAAGGAGACAATGGGAAAAGAACAAAGAGATAGATGATACGCAATCTGTGTGTTCCTCAGGAGTACTTGACGAGATTACGACAGATAAGACTACAGAACTTTAATGAACGTCAGCAGATCAAAGCTCGCCTCAGAGGAGAAAAGGTATATACACCCACATAAACTCACATACATTGTTTGACTTTTTTTTTCAACTGTAGATTTATTGCTGACATGTCAGCTGTATGATTATACATTATGGTTGTTTAATCTTTCTAATACCATATTATTTGTTTAATGACCATGTGACCATCTCATATGTTTAATATTAACATTTAGTGCTTTTATACAATATTATATTTTGTTGGATTTTTAGTTTTTTTCAGCATTTTTGTCATTTTTGGTCCATCTCTCTCAGTATGACAGTGACTCAGACAGTCAGGAGTCATGTGAAGAGGCAGTGCTCAGGAGGAAGAAGATTGAGGCTTTGAAGGTTATACATTTTAATAATAAAAGAAAATCAGCATAATATTTTGAATTAAAAAACTGAATGACATACTCTACTGTTCAAAAGATTGGGGTCGGTAAGATTTTTAAAGACTTTTTTTTAAAGAAGTCTCTTGCTCACCAAGGCTGAATTTATTTGATCAAAATACAGTAAAACAGTGCTATTGTGAAATTGTATTAAAATTTTAAATCACATATTTTGTGTAAGGCCCAGTCAAAGGCTCGTGCTGCTGTACTTAAAGAACAGTTGGAAAAGAAGAGAAGAGAAGCATACGAGAGAGAGAAGAAAGCGTGGGAGGATCACGTATGTCATTTTCTTTCCTAATCTTTTTCTTTCTCATCTCTGCTCATCCGTCTCTTATGTGTTGTGTTCCGCCTTATCTTTTGTGACAAAGCAGCTTGTTGCACGGGGAGTGAAAGCTGCTGTTGGAGCCGCTGCCCCTCCCGCTCCCGCTCAGACACCTGACTCCACCCCTCAGGAAGCTGCTTCCAAAGCCACACCCTCCTCTAGACCCACCACTCCAGCCATCTCCATGACTGCTGCTCTGAAGGACGTGGGCGCGGTTAGTCATCATCACACTTCTTCTTTTATTTGCTAGAACAGCTATCATGGTTATTTGTCTTTTATGTTGTTGGTAGATTTCATCAGGGCAGAGTTCTCCTATGAAAGAGGACTCCCTTAAAGCAGAAACATCAGGTGTACAGGTGGGAAATGTGTGATTGTTTGTAAGAAGTACTATTCATTTGATAGAGCAATTTATTGAATAATTGCCAATGAACACTGTATTTCACTTTGATTTTTATATATAGATTGTTTTTATTATTATTATTAGAGTGACAAGAAGGAGATTCTACGCAGACTCAATCAGAAGGTCCACACCACTGAGGATGATGCTGAGAAAGATCCCACACCTTGCAGCAGTGCACCATGCCCCACTCCTCAACTAATCCAGCCTTCAGTCACAGAGGAAAGGCCACCTACAGCTGGTGATAGGAGAAAATGGGAAGCTGTAGATCCACCCTTACTGTCTGTAGCTGAACAAACTCTGGAGGAGACCTGTGGATCTCTGGCAGGTATAAACACAACCCTCTCATCTCTATGTTTTTATTAGTATGGCTGTAAAACACATTTATAATTAAATTTGTTTATAGGGTATTTGTAGTGTTTTTTTTTTAATAAAGACTTTTTAAGACCTCTGCACAAATAATATTAATTCTGTGTGTCCATACAGAACAATCGCATACAATTCAGAATAAGTAATGTATCTCAGGGTCTTTGACCTAATTAAACAGGCTGACAATTTACCTAATTAAACAGGCTACGACTTTGCTTATCAAATTGGGTAACTGTATAAAATGCTCATTTAATGTTTAAAATGCTTAAGAATTGATCAAGAAGTGTTTTATTCACTATATACATACAGTATGTTTGAAAATGGTTTATGTACCAATGTATCACAACATATGAATTAGAGCTCGAACAATATTGGAATTTTACTTTGAAATGTGCAGCACATTTATTTATTTTGACCATAGCTTTTTGAAGTTACATTTTTACATCCCCAAATTTTAGACTTCTTACAATGATAATTAAGACTTTTGACCTTTTACAATATTTAAGACATTTTATACGATTTTTCCTCTCTGTTGTCCCATCTCAGTTTCTCAGGTGGCATCTCCAGAGACAAATTCACCCACTAGTGGAGACAGGAAGAAATGGCAGACTGATGGTACACCTCTTCTGTCTGTGGCTCAGCAGACACTGGAAGAAACCTGCCTTACAACAGCAAGTCAACTAGCAGGTAAACTTTCTCCTCGAGATTCTGTAGTTTTTACAGCTAAATAATCAAATAATTATCAAATTGTCATTTAGTATTTTCTGAAAAATAGAACAATGGTCAAAGTCAATTTCCTAGCCTACTTAGAAAATGCTCTGCAGCACAAGTTGGCGAGACTCACAGATGCCGAGCTGACAAGTGACTGAGTTTATTGTAGCACTTTGCATTTGCATGACTCTAATGAGAAGCGAATGTACTAACAAGAATCAAAATATTGCAGCACTTGGATGCATCTGAAAGCACACGCCATCAGCTCTCATTACATCAGCATCGCATATTTATAGTGCCATCCAATGTATTCCATTATGAAGATGTGTGATATGTAGGTGAGCTTCAATGGATAATTGGTGGTGTTTTACGTATTTATTTATTATTCTCAGGTTAGGTAAAGTAAGTCGAGTCTGGCCTAAATTATAAGCATTTTAAAATCACTTATAATTTGTTCTGAAGACTTCTCTGTGGTATGTTCTTATTAAACGTTTTACAGCATCCTAAGTCTCAGTAGGCAGTTGTAATCAATTAAATTTATTTTAATTGGTTACTTTTCTTCTTATAATAAACAAAAATGTAAAGGCAAATAAAACTTCATCATTAAATTGTAAAATACAATAATAACGTTTTGAATCAAAGGTGTAGTAAGCTCTGGGCTTCTTGTCTTCTGCTTGGGGTTTCTTGTCCTCAGCTTTGGGCTTCTAGGCGTCGGGGGTACTGACGTTTTAGTATCCCAAGAGGCAATCAGCTCATCAGTCTTTTATACTTCTGTTGTTTACCACTGACGTTAGGTTCTAATCTTCTTGATTGACATAAGTTGTGACTTACCCAAAGTTTCCCTTGAGCACACACACATAATCACACTTTTCTGCTCCTCTTTCTCATGGGTTGGCACACCCACATATACATCATGACCAATTACTGTACATCTATGCCAAAACAATATAAGCCATCTTTTACAAACAAAAATAAATAACAACATTGAATGCAATGCATTGTATCCAATACATAAATATGTGTAACAAAAAGGCATCTACAATAAACAAGGAGGCAGGTAATTGCATTTTCTTGATATTATACAACAGTGGGTACAGCAGGCTATGATGTAAATTTGAAAAGTGTTTTTGTTAGTCGACTAGATGCAGAATAAGTATTTCCAGAGTGAATAGATTATGTACCGGAGAGCGTTTTGTTTTGTAACCATGGAGGGTGTGTTGTAATACAGTACATGCACTGGGACTCCAGCCACTCTATAGCAACCGGCTTAAAAACAAACAGAGCTTTAGGTTATTTTTTAGATCTCTATTCTTCTTTCTTTGGAAAGCCAAACATCATATGTTTTTGTTGTATACTGTAAAATAGGTATCTTATTTATATGCAGTAAAATCTATTTTTACTTGTTTCAGAGAAAACAGTCGGTGAAGTCATTTGCATGGATGCTTGGCAGGGGGAGGGGCTAAGGAAGGCTTGGGCGCAGAGTCCAGACTCCGAGGTTCTGAAGGTGTTGGAAGAGGCAGAGCTCCAGTCCTTAACTCAGAAACTAGATCCTGCCAGCACCTGTGACCACACATTGACTGGTGAGTCTTTAATCAGTGTGTGTTTTTGCTCTCATGACATGCTCAGTCTTACTGACAATAGCTTCCTGTTAATCCTGTAATTTTGTGTCTTTTTATCAGAAAGCCTTAATCCCTTTGAAGAGGCGTCAGATGCCACTAATGAAGCCATACAAGTGCCTCTCCCTCAACACTGCCAGCTTGTCAGTAGCCATACCAAACAAGAAGTGACATGTCAGGAGACAGTGCCAATCATCGCAGAGGTTAAAAGTCAGGAACTAATCGCCGCAACACCAGAGGAGATAGAAAAGTCTCAATCTGGAGAAAGTGAGGCAGAGGGTGAGAATACTACACTGAATATGACTGCATTAGACATAGCTACGTAGCCCATTTTCTGAGATTTACATTTGTATTTTGCATTTAATGTTGTTTTTTTTACAAAATCACATTTCTCTGTCCTTCCAGTGGTGGATGATATTGAGTCAGTAGTTCTGGATGAAGTCACACAGAAAACCTCAGAACAGCCTCCAACAGAAGTAATGCAGGCATGGACAAATGACACTCCAGTTTCTCCGTAAGCACTTTTTTTCTGAAATGAAATCTTACAGTAACAGCACACAGGTTTGGAACACACACTACTATTCAAAAGTGTGGGGTTGGTAAGATTTTTTTGTTGATTTTTTAACATTTTTGGAAAGAAGTTTCTTATGCTCACCAAGGCTCCATTTATTTGATAAGAAAAATAGAGTAAAAATAATTGTATATATTGTATATAAAAATAACAATATTTTATTGAATATAGCGCAACTATGCCTCCAACGGCCCAGCTCAAGATCCTTTGCCGATCCCACTCCCCTCTCTAACCATTGCTTTTCTGTGTGATCTGTATACAATCCAATAAAAAGGCCTTATTGCTGTGATGGTAACTGAATTTTCAGCAGCCATTACTCCAGTCTTCATTGTCCCATGATTTGGTGCTCAAGAAACATTTCAAACTCCAAACCTTTGAACAGTAGTCAATATAATAACAGAATTTTCCTAATTTGGATAAACTATTCCTTTAATCATTGTTTTTTTTTTTTATCTTAGGCCAGCAGAGGGCAGAGTAATACCAGCAGAATGCTCAGAGATACCGCATAGAGAGGAGAAACATCCTGAACCTGCAGGTAATCTCAATGCAATACTAAGACACCTTATCTCCCTTTCACACAAGCATGTCTTATTATTAAAGGGGTCATGACATGAGAAACCAAATTTGCCCTGATCTTTTGGTATATAAGAGGTCTTTGTACCATTAAAACATCCTACAAGTTTCATAGCTTAAGACGTCCTCCCCATTATAAACGAATCATTTATTTAATCAAGCTCGAAATACAGCTCGTTCTGGATCCATGGTAAGAAGTGACGTCACGGTACGAAGTGACGTACCAGTGTTTGCATACGACCGCCTCCAGCACAAGACAACTACGCTTTAAGCGCAAGACAACTACGCTCATTTCGTATCGTTGTCACGACCGTGCACGCGCGCCTCACATGTGTTCAGTCGACGGACAGCGAGTGGGTCTGTGTACAGGGAAATGACGATGCCACGCAGATGTGCTGTTCCTGGCTGTGGACAAACAACATCTTTGAATACGCTGCGAAAGATCCAGGGAAAAATGGATGCACTTTATTTGTTTGCCGACGTCCCAGTCCATTTGAAGGATGACTGTATTGAGAACAAATCCCAAAATGATGCTGGCTTTGCCAGAAAACTGTTGCTCAAAGATAAGTCCGTGCCGACTATTCTGGGCTCAACAACGACGACGCAAACTGTAAGTAATGTATTTAAAACTTTAAACTACTTTTTAAATACGCTAATCCGCAAATGTTCTGGCTGGGGGCGTTAATAATTGATGCATAGGCACTGACGTTAGCCAATCATAACAGTGGGCGTTAACACTGAACTCTTAAAGGGGAAACACCCCCAAAACAGACTGTTTGAATCAGAGGATGAGAAACAGGGTGGGAAAAGGTCCCACCCTTAGTAAATTATAGTATTTACTATAGTTTTGTAAAAAAAACTATAGTAATACTATAATTGCACCTAAGGGAACATAATAATAAAAATAAAAAAAACCATGTCATGACCCCTTTAACCAAAGACCTCCCGGCTTCCACTTTACACTTTTAACATTTACCTTTAAACAATGTTAAACCACAGAAGCTTTAAAAGCCTGTTTAAATGCAGCTCCACTGTCAAAAACAAGAACCAAATAAAGTTTTTGTTGACCTTTAATTCTTTTTCCAATAGATGAGTCTCTGTTTGTGAAGCTAAGTAGTAGTCCAGCTCACAGACGTACAATAGCATTAACCATCCTGTCTGCCCAATCCTCATTGGAGGACTCTTCCTCCATCGCCTCTCGTTCCCGCTCTGTCTCTCCTCTGCGTTCCCACCACCATGACGACGCTCTCCTCATCGGCCTCTCCACTGGCCTCTTCGATGCAAACAACCCAAAGGTGAGCGTCGCAATCGGAACCCCACTGTACTTGTGTGTGGGTCTCAGTGTGTGGCATTTTGTCATACAATCCTATCTGTTTTCTTTCTCTCACATGTTGGTTCAGACTGCAAAACAGTAAAACTAAACTCTGGCCAAATCTTCAAGTACTGAAGGCTGAAACACACTGCACAACGTTTAAAATCTGTTTAGATTTTAAAACACTAGGAATCATACATGCACTTGCCAACTTTGTAATTGGTTACAGAGAAAAACGGCATCACCAAACTCATACAGATACTTGCTTCTTTGCTCAGAGACACACAACAAATGTAAACAATATGTTCTAAAATCAGCTCAAAATATAAAATATGTTTGATATCCTCCAACTGGATGGAATCATAATCTTAAGCCAAAAAATACTGAATCTGTGCCCATCATAAACTACTTGATTTTCTGTGAATCTGTCAACTTTGACTTCCTAAAATCTGCAGACAGGCTTTGACTTTTGGCAACTAGCGTCAGCACGTCCAGACTTTAAATTGGGGCAAAAATCCGGGCAAAGTTTGTGTAGTGTACAGAAATGTAGGTAAGACTCTGTGAACAGATGTACTGACCACTGATTTCTGGAGATAATATACTTTTTCAGAAATGAAGGTAGTTAGAAGGGTGCAGACACACAGGGACTTTTCTGTGTGCAAGCCTCAGTGCCTTGAACTTGATGAGGGCAGCAACTGGCTGCCAGTGAAGTGAAACAAAGAGAGGCGTAATGTCCACTCTCTTGGGTTCATTGAAGACCAAATGTGCCGCTGCATGCTGGATAATTTGGAGAGGTTTGAATGCACATGCATTCAAGTCAGGTAAATGCATTACAGTACAGTCTAGAAATGACGTGCCTGGACAAAGAGTTGTCTAGTATGCTCAGATTTTATGGGTCTAATTTCTGCAAAGAAGTGGGCTTTGATGACCAAATGAACTTCAAGGACAATATTGCAAGGGTATTCCCAGGTTCCTGGATAGGTAGACAAGGATTTTAAGTTAAGTTCAAAGTAGAGCTCTTTAATCCAGGCTGAGATGTCTATTGGGCAGGCTGAGATTCATAACGATATTGTGTCAAGAAGAGGAGATGGCCGAGCACCAAACCCTGAGGTACCCCAGCATTTTGCTGACATGACACCACTCTCCTCCAAGAACTCCTTGTGAGGTAGGACTCAAACCAGCCCAGTTTCTATGCAACCAATTTATAGAGTAGATAGGAATATTTGGACTCCTGCAGACAAGTCCAGTCAAAGATGCTCCTACCAGCTGCAGGGCTTCAGTGACAGATACCAGGCCTGTGAATGTCAGCTCTTAAAACCTAACTGAGTGCTGAGTGATCTGTTCTAAAATCACATAATGATCTTGTAGAAAAAGGGAGGGAATAGGGTCAAGGGGGCAGATGGTAGGATGGTTGGTTCAAGAAAGTTTACAGACCTTAGCCTGGAAAGTGGAGCATTGTGGTTGGGTTGTTGTTGTTTATGAATTTGTGGTGTTAAAGGGATAGCTCACCCAAAAATGAAAATTATTTCATTAATTACTCACCATCATGTCATTCTAAACCCATATGGTTCATCTTCGGAACACAAATGAAGATCATTTTGATGAAATCTGAGAGCTTTCTGTCCCTCCAAAGACAGCTACGCAACTACCACTTTGATGCTTCAAAAAGTTCATAAAGAGATTGTAAAACTAACTATTGAGAGGTTTAGTCCAAATAAAATTCTGAAGAGACACAATTGCTTTATATGATGAACATATTGAATTTAGGCTTTTATTCAAATATAAACATTCATCAACTCACACATCAGTTGTGGTAAACGGAAGCTCAAGCATGTTCACTTGATGTGCAAGTGTTTTTTTTTTTTGGGTGAATGATCCCTTTAAGAACTGACTGTTATTTCATCTCAGGTATCAGTTATATAAATCACACAGTGGGGTGTAATATGAAAAATACCAGATGATAAACCAGAAAGGCCTGTAGGAATTTTCAAATATTATTTATTTTATTATTATATTATTTTTTAATATTTTTATTTGAATTAGCTTTAATTTTAGTATTTTCAGTTTTCATTTTAGCTTTTAGTAATGTTATGTGCTTTTTTGGCAATTACAATTTTTTATATTTATATTTCTATACATCTTTTTTTCAGTTTTAGTGTTTTTGGTACTTTTTCATCTAATGTTTATTTTATTTTACATCAGTTTTGTTTCAGTTACAGAAAACTATTTTGGGAAACACTACAATAAGGTTCCATTAGTTCACTACATAAGCTAACAATGAACATTTATTTTGAAGTATTTATTAATTTTAGTTAATGTTAAAGGATAATTCCGGTATTTAACACCTTAAGTCTCTATTGTAGTTTGTTTTGGATGAACAAGAGTGGTGGACAACATTTTTTTGACAATGGTTCCTCTCTCGAGTTTTTGACTATAAAAGAATTGGCCATGGACCCATTTAACATTGGAGTCAATGGGCATGTCCGAAAATGTCATTAAAACAACCTTTAACATTAGTTTTCAAAACTGTGCAACTCACCGAGTGATTAGTGATGTTAGTTGATGTTCCAGAAACAAAAAGTGTTGCGAAATACAGTTTCTGTCGTGTTTTATTCGTCATTTTGTAAAATCTCATTGAATTCTGTTGAAGAGTGCTCGTTAATATAAATGCGCTACCGGAAACGGAAAGGGGGCTGTTTACATTTGGTCGATGTAGTCTTTCTGTTAAAGAGTGCTCGTTAATATAAATGCGCTACCGGAAACGGAAAGGGGGCTGTTTACATTTGGTCGATGTAGTCTTTTTGCTCGCTTCCGTTTCTCATAAGGCTGGCGAGCAGAGCAACTGTGCTCCGGGAGAGTAAGCGAAATAAACAAACAAAACCTTGAAAATATTGAAAGACGTGACCACTGACCAGTGCAATATGAAGTTGAACTCGACTGTGACCGTGAGTGTCCCGCGAGACATAAACATCGGTTATCGCCATCAAGTGGTCGGGAGTGTGCTAACGCTTTAGATTCAAATATTGAGCGGAAGTTACACGGTTGTGAAGTGTCTGAAAAAATAGTTCCACTATAGCAAAATAAACGGATTGGAATCATATATTGCGACGATATATTGTTTATAATCATCAACGAACACCACTAACCACTCGGTGAGTTTAACAGTTTTGTAAACGAACATTATTGGCTGTTTTAATGACATTTTCGGACATGGCCATTGACTCCAATGTTAAATGGGTCCATGGCCAATTCTATTATAGTCAAAAACTCGAGAGAGGAACCATTGTCAAAAAAATGTTGTCCACCACTCTTGTTCATCCAAAACAAACTACAATATAGACTCAAGGTGTTAAATACCGGAATTATCCTTTAAGGTCAACATTTAATAATACATTATTAACATCAAAAGTTGTATCTGTTAATATTATTCAATGAACCTGAGCTAACGATGAGCAGTTGTATTTTTATGAACTAACAATGACAAATATTAATAAATACTAAAACAAATGGATTGCTCATTGTTAGTTAATGCATTAACTGTTGTTATCTAACGGGACCTTATTGTAAAGTGTTACCACAAGTTTTAATAGTTTTAGTTTACAATAACAACACTGCAACTGTGGACTGTGAAGAAATGTCGGTGTGTGTTTGTCTTAATTGAAAGATATGAGATTATTACAAAGCATAGTAATGGTGGACCACACTGCTACTATTCATCACACTGATTAGAGCAGAATCTCTTCCACTAGACAAGACGAGAGAGGAAGAGAGCTCTGGAAAGAGATAGAGAAAGACTATAAGAAGAAAGAAAGAGATGGCACTATAGCAGGAGAAACAGATGGCAGTCTTCGATAATGCATAGCACTTAGCACAGAATGATAGAGGAGCTCAGATTTGTATCTCACAGAGTTTTTGTTTGCGGTGATTTGTTTTCCCACAGACTGAAATTTGTGTTTGTGTGCACATAATGGTGTGTGCATGCAGGGGTAGGCATATGTATGAGTGTGGATGTGCCTCAGGGCAAATCTGTGCTGCAAGGACTGCTGAATGCGTGTGTGTGTTTGAGCTCCTGAGTGGAGCGTTATTAATGCGATTCTTCCACATCCTTGATGTGCCAGTAAACCAAAAAGACTTTGCACTGGCCTGTGTACTTTTTTTCGCCCACCCCACAGGCGCACATACACAAATTCTTTTCTTTGCCCTTACAAAAGCACATTAACATTCACACCCATGCCCACACTTTCGCAAACACGCACGCACATTTGGCCTTTTGGCTTGCTTGCACCCAACCCTCTGGACAACTGGACAGGCAGATCACACACACACACACACACACACACACTAAATGCTGTCTTTCTCAGTACAGGCTGTCAGTCTGTTTAATCAGTAGTTTAGCACTCCTCTCTTCTGTCCAAGTGCGAGAACACAGTGCGTCTCTGTACTGACAACTGTAGTGGAGATGGATGACTGCGCCGATATTAAAGCCCTCCTCTGCTCTGTGGAGACAATTTGAAGTCCCTGCTGAGTGTTAAATAGCCAAGTTGTTTTATTCCTGTGCACGATTCAGATTGAACAACTTAGAGACTGTGCTTATGCATTTTTTTTATTCCAATTCAAGTTGACTAACCGTATTCTGTACATTTGTAGTCCACTTATGATGTTGGATTGTTGCACCAAAAGTAATCGTAAGTTAGGTTTTTATTTATGACAACGTCCGACCCTTATAACTAAAGCTTGCACAATAAAAAGATGCACGATACCGATAGCCGATTATTCATAATGATATCTGCGGATAGTTTGATTTTCTTAAAGGGGACCTATTATGCAAAATTCACTTTTACATGGTGTTTGAACATAAATGTGTCGGCAGTTTGTGTACACAGCCACGCTTTAATGGTAAATATCCAACCAATCAGCTCTAAATTCAACATTTTCTTCACACACAGTATGAGTTGCAGTCTGACACGTTTTTTGATTGACCGGATATAATCGGCCTTGATCATCAGCTGTTTTTAAACAATTGGCCAATAGTAAAAGTCCTTTTTATCGGCTGATCCCGATTATTGGCCGATACATCGGTCCATCTCTAAAGCTGTGCATTAAAATTGTAACACTTTACAATAAGATCTTCACCATTCATTAACTAATAATAATCATTAAGCTATATATTTGTTACAGTATTTATTAATCTCTGTTAGCATTGGCTAATACATTTTTTTTTTTACATCTTATGATGAATGACTGATTCAATGACAAATACATTTTTACACACTTGTCCCCACCTAGTGGCGCAACAATGTAATGATACAATTGTTATTTGAAGTGCCAAGTTACTTTTAAAAGTTTGAATCAATTTACAAGAGTTTTAAGTACACAAGAAAGGAAATTCTAGGAAAATCTATTAACATTCTTTATATTTTTTAAATGTTATCCTGACTGAGAACAATTAATCCATGCATATGTAAAAAAAAATGTAACTTTTAATGGGACACTTTTTGCCACTGTGGCTTTAAGACTTCCATGTAAATACCCTCGTCGCATGTAC
This sequence comes from Phoxinus phoxinus, assembly GCF_949152265.1. Classification (NCBI taxonomy): domain Eukaryota; kingdom Metazoa; phylum Chordata; class Actinopteri; order Cypriniformes; family Leuciscidae; genus Phoxinus; species Phoxinus phoxinus. The sequence goes on from NC_136891.1 coordinate 29,013,313, forward strand.
AATCGTTTAGGTTTGCTGTTGGGTGTATTATAGTTGGCTCTGCCTCATCATTCAATGACAACCTCTTTCTAAAGCCTGCATTGCACTGTGACAGGTTCACAAAACAATCCACACTGAAATGCGCTGCACAAACTGTGAAGGTCAGACGGAAACGATCGGGGATGTTGTTAAAAATAAGCTTCAAATGCTTGTTTCTAACATTAGGATCCTTCTGTCTATGCTGGGACACAGGTGCTACAGGACAGTACACCACATGAATCAACTTCCTGCACCTCCTAGATACGAAGTAGTATTTTGAACTTGTGCATATTTTTACATGCTCATGGCTATGACGACACAACCGTGAAGATTGCAGGATGAGCCATTTTTGCACCTTATTTTTAAATAAACAATCTGAGTGGACTGGGGAGGGAGCTTTGAATTTGAAGTGTTACATAGTACACTAAAGTTGTTTTTGCTTAATAAGAACATGAATGTTTCTGTTTTCAATTAATTGTGTGGGTATCTGGTTTGTGATGTTTGAAATCACTTGTGTTTTGTATCAGATGTTGAGGACGTGTTCCTTACCAGACCTCAGTAAAGTGTTCAGTGTTGCTGCAGAAACTGAAGGTGCCGTCGTTCCTAACAACGACCTGGAGATTGAGGATCTGGAGGATAAAGCGGATGAGCAGTCTGAAGCTGAGGAGTAAGACACACAAAACTTAATGCATGTGTACATACTCACATAAACACCCTCACTTATGACCGTCTCTGTCTCAGTGTGTATGAGGATGAAGATTTGAGGGAGCTCAGAGCATCTATGGAGAGGCTTCTCCAGGAGCAGCGCAGTGAAGATGATGATGACGATGAAGAGGAGGACGATGGTGGTGGATCCAATGGCAGCCCGGCTGATGAAGAGGCAGCTGTTCTTAATGGGCTGGCTAGTGCTGTTGATGACAAATGCAGTCCAGAGGAGGAGCGTTTTAATAAAATGGCTGAGGAAGAGGATGATGTTAGCCATGGTGAGGAAGAGCCAGGAGGGCCAGTTACTAATGGAATGGAGGTTGAGGAAGATGAAGAGCAGAACAGCAGTGAAGGCCAGCTCAATGAGGAGTGGCAGTCGGGTAATGCAATCACGACTGCATCCATAAACAACTACAGCTGTGTATCCACGAATAGAGCACAAAGGCTGAACACATTATCCGGAAACACAGAGTAACAGCTTGACACAACCACTGATATAATACAACGGCTAACTATATACGTTCAAACAGCACAACAGCTAGATATAACTGCTAATCGAGCAATACAGCTAGACACAACAGCTAACCATATCTGCTAAAACAGCACAACAGCTAACAATATCCACCAAATCAACATGATAGCTAGCCTAGCAGTATCTGCTAAAACAACTCAACAGCTAACCTTATCCTCTAAAGCAGCACAATAGCTAACTATATGTTAAAACAGCATAACAGCTAACCATATACTGCTTAACAACTAGACACAACAGCTAATCATATCCTATAAAACAGCATAACTGCTAGATACAAACACTAACACATAACAACAGCTAACTATATCCACTAAAACAGTACAATAGCTAGACATAACTAACACAGCACAGCAGTGAACACAGCATACCAGCCAAATGCATCCGCAAAAGTAGGACAACAGCTGACAACATCTTCAAATGCAACTCAAAGGCCTGTCATGTTCACAAACACAACAGCTAACCATGAACACATTACAGATGTTGACACCATCCACAAACACAACTATGTCCATAAATGCTCAAAACAACAAGCCATAAAAACTCTGAACCATTGCTGACTGCATCCACAAACACAATAGAACTGCACTCTAAATACACCGCAATCAAATATCACGTTTAAAACGTTGCTAAGCACACTAGAAATTAAAACAAATATTTATTGAGCTAAAGATATTGTTCTGGCTAATTAAATCTGGTGATTGATTGACTTTGTATGACTACAGTGTGTGGAGTGACACTGGCAAATAACACTTTTAATACTGACATAGGTCAGCATAGCATCAGCCAATGTTCCACAACGGTACACTCTCACTGTGTGAACTTAGTGGTGAATTATAGCATGTCTTTATACCTGTGCATGGGTATGAGTGCAGATGGCAGCGAGGAAGAAGACGATGAAGACCTAGAGCAACAGGACAGTATCTTCAGTCGTCTGGAGGAGCTGCGGTTCCATCTAGAGCAGGCCATGGGCTTTGAGAACTTCATCCAAGCCTACAACAAGATCAAGGTCTGAGTTCCTCCGTTTTGCATTAAATGTCAACTCTCACCATGCCTCCAGTGAGATTCCGTGGTTTTGTGCCCGGTTGAATGCATTGCGGAAATTCTGCATATCTAAGAGGTCTTTAGTGGTCAAATAACAATGCAGCCATGTACTTCTGAGATGAGGACATTCATCTAAGTTTTGTTTTTAGCCTTGGGGTTCGTTCTGGGAATTAGATGCAGATGTTATCCGTAACCTTTAAGAATGTTAAATGTGCTGCCTTATGATGCTTTTTATATACGGTTTGTCACACTGGAAGTGCAATAAACTGCAGTAATTTGCTGCATTTTTTTGCTGCCAGTTGCAGAAACAAACAAAAAACTAAAATTAAGAAACTAGTCAAAATGACCTTTACTGAAATTGTTGGTTCACCTAAAAATTAAAATTCTGTCATCATTTACTCACCCTCATATTGCATATGATTTTCTGTGGATTGGATATTGTTTGGACCCAAGTGTTCTTCAAAATACCTTTTTTTGTTTGCCTCAGAAATTAAGTCTTACAAGTTTGTAGCAACATGAAAGTGAGTAAATTATGAAAGAATTTCATCTTTGGGTGGATTACCCCTTTGAGGACTTAAATGGACTTTAATCGGTTTGCATGACTTTATCCAGTATTAGATTTGTTATTTGTATGAATTTTCTTTGTTTATTTAGGCGATTCATGAGGATGAAGATGAGAACATTGCAATGGGCTCCAGCATGGTGCAAAGCATTCTGGGAACTGAGCACCAGCACTTGTATCCTAAAATCCTCCATTTGGTGATGGCAGATGGAGCTTACCAGGAAGGTAGTGTTTACACACATTCTCACTCTCTGATCCATGCATGTATACCGTTTCATGATCTGATGTTCTTACATATGCACTAGTTAATTCAGTCTGAAGTTTGCAGAAATAGAGCAATATTACATGGATGGGTGTAGAAGAGGGCAATTATGTCATTTAGTGCCGTAATTCAGGCACTTTAGAGAATGCCCTGAGAACACGCATAAACACACATTCATAAAGAGACAAATTGACTGGTTTTTATTCAGACAGTTTGTCTGAATGTGTACACATTTTATGTATATCTTCCCCAGTTATTTTTTCACTGGTTGTAATCCCTAGACCTACAGATACAAGACATATATTAAAAATGAAATGCATATCAATTATAAATATAATTTGTTGTTATTATAAATAATAATAACAATGTAATATATCAGGGTTTGAGCTAAACTCTGCAGGACAGTGACCCTCCAGGACTGAAATTGGCCATCCTTGTATTGTGTTTATGAAATGATTGTTATCACTAACAAAATATATTTTTTTATTAGTAATTACATTACTAACACAAAATACATACGAGTACAGGTATGTGAGCGTCTACCTCACCCAGTTAGTATTTTCCACTGTTTTTATTCCCTAGACTTACTGATGCAAGACAATAATATAAAAAAGAATATATAAATTGATAGAATAATAGTAGTAGTAGTAATAATAGTAAAAACACAATACACATATGTAAACAATAAAAAAAAATGTAAAGGTGAGAAAGCAGAATGATTTGCTCATTTCAGATCTTAATGCCTGTGGTTCTTTGACTAGTCCGAACAGAACGAGTTGGAGTGAAATAGATGAACTGTTCATGTAAGCAGTGCCTGCTCGTACAGCAGATGTTTGCGTCTCTGAGCAGTTCCAGGGCATTTGGGTCAGGTCACGTCATTTGGGTTAAGGCGCATACATGTCTGCTTGTGTATGTAGCAGCCTCTGATTGATGTGAGGGTATTCCTGGCATTTACACTATGCGTTCAGGGCTAACTCCAGATTATGGACTTTAATGTGACCTCTGACATCAGGAATATACCCTGGAAGTTTTCTTCTCGAAAGTGAGTTGACTATCATATAACAGTTCCTCTGTTTCTTTCTCTTCTGCCCCTCTCTTTCGCTCTCTCTCAGATAATGATGAATAGAAGTTATTCATCCGTCCCGTTGGCAGCCTTGGACAATCTGCTGGCTGGCTGAAGTGTTCCCATGATGCACTCTGACAGGCCGAGGAGGTGCTATGGGGGAACGGGGGAGTGATAGAGAGAGGGGGGGGGAAGGGGAAATGGGCCACTCAAGCATGGGCAGTTTAGAGTCCACGGTTGACTGTAGTTCTACTTCCATATCCCAAGTAACTGAAGCACTTCTCTGTAAATTGTGTGCATATAAATGTGCTGTGGATAATGATATTTAACCAAAGCGTAGCCGAGTGTTAGCAGGCGAGAAGTAATAAGTCTCAGACAGAGATGTACATGTGTGTCCTCCTAGCTGATGACAGACTGCATGTGAAAATGCTGCTCCTGCTGTATTCACGACAGCTGAATCCATGGAAACTGCTTTTTAAGGCTCTAGACTGGCCAGGGAGGTCTAGTTCAGGGGTCAGAGGTCAATTATCTGCCCAATATCAGGTGCCTGCACACAACAGGCAGCGGGTTTTAACCAGCTGTCTACCTCAGACAACAGAACTTATAGTCTAAAAATACCAGTCTTCTCAAATTTTCTGAACCTTTTTTTATACTTTTTACATGTTTTCATAACATGCTCAAATATTATTCTTACTGGTGAATCTTAAAGCATTATTTCAGGACTTGACAAAACTGTTATTTAGGGAGAGTTACTATGCATATAAAGTGCACTAGCACACTTGTTTATTAACGAGATAGTTCACCCCAAAATTAATCTTAAAATCTGTCATAATTTACTCACCCGCATGTCATTTCATACCTGTGGCTTTCTTCCTGAAAAGAAGGTATTCTGAAGAATGTTTAAACCGTTTTTCTCCATAGAATGAGTGTTGAATAGAATGATTTTTTAATTTTGGGTGAACTATCCCTTTAAGAGCTTTTGTTAATGCTGTGCGGATGCTTTGCATGTTCTCCAGCAGGATGTGTTGAGATGGCCTCTTTGTTTCAGTCGCTGGCAGAACGTGGTAATTGAAAGTGTACAGAAATCTGTTAAATAAGTTGCGAGCATTACTGTTTGATTGCATGTCAGGATATATATATATCTTTGTACTGAAATAAACTTGTTTTTTTTTTTGTTTTTTTTTCAAAGAATGTGCCTGTGTGTGGGTATTTGGCAATAAAACACTTCGCTTTGGATGTGAAACAGCTGAGCTCAAATCAGTTGCCAATATCTGTTTTCAGTTATCTAGATAGGAGGCTTTTCTTCACCCATCCTCAACCTGATTAGTCTGGTGAGCTGTCAGTCAGCAGCAACCGTGCAGCTGTCACAAGAATTGTCTGGAAGCATGTAGGGGTTTCCCCTTATCACAGAACACCCGTACATTCTCAGAAAACCACAAACTGTTGTGTGTGTGTGTGTGTGTACGTAGAAGTCGTGTCGTTGCCAGATATCTTGAGTCGCATAGTGTTTGCTTTCATTAAATCAAGCTTTTCTGAATGAATTCACGTGTATTCTGACCAAGATAATTGTATTATCAAATTATTTTGTGGATGTATACAACTGTTTAAAAGTTTGAGGTCAGAAAGAAATTAATACTTCTATTCTGTAAGGAAGCACCAAAAGTGACACTAAAGACACTAATTTATTATGTTACATACGTTTTCTGTTTCAAGTAAATACTTTTCTTTTGAACTTTCTATTCATCAAAGAATTGAGATGAAAACAATGTTTTCAACATTGATAATAACAATAAATGTTTCGTAAGCAGCATATTAGAACGATTTCTGAAAGATCATGTCAAGAGACTTCGGTAACACTTTATTTCGATAGTCCCCTTTAGACATTCTACTAACTATAAGTAACTTTGCAGTACATGTCAATTAACTGTCATTAGAGGATTGGTAGACTCTCTGCTTAATATTTGTGAACACTTTATTGTGTTGGTCCCCCAACAGACATTCTACTGACTAAGTAACTTGGCAACTACAAGTCAACTTATTCTCCTAACCTATCAGTCTACTGAGAGTCTACAGCCTATTAATACTCTGAGTGTAGTTGACATGTAGTTGAGTTACTTATATTAAAAGTTACTTATAGTTAGTAGAATGTGTACATTTTATTGAAAGATTATCGAAACAGTAGTAGTATTGGTAAATGATTTTACCTTTGAGGATAAAAGTATAGTAGTAAAACATCAGATGACTAAAATATAAATATAATAATCATTGTGCCCCAAACTACCAGCAAGCACTTTCTGTGATATCAATGAGCCTTGCCTTGCTCTGTTATGTGCTTTGTATGTTTTTTTTAATATCCATTGTCACAGTTAATTATGCCTCTGATGGCTCTGCGCTATGCAAATACAGCTACTTCATCCTGTGGGAGAATACATTTGGGTGCACAAAGAAGCACTGGTGGATGGAAGAGTGGATTTTTATTTTCTTCAACATGGCAATTGTTTTACTCTCATTTGAGTGCCTTTTAATTTTTTAGGAAGACGTATATGTTGTACTGCAATTTTAGAGATGGCTGGGTGTCATTAATCACACTGTTACGGTTAATGCTCCTGAAATGCATTCAATTAAAAAAAGACAATGTAATTAACTATTTATCATCTAAATGACTGCTTACTGATTTCCTGATACTCATTTAACATTGCAAGAAAACCTTGGGCTCATGATACAAACATTTCAATGAATCTTTGCATTGATATAATGTTCAATGTTCCTGGTCAGGAGTCATGGGGTTCGTGGGGACTTTTAATCAAGGCCTGTGGACACTGGGAATGTTTAATATGTTCATGACTGATGAGGTCAGAATAAGGCAATAAGACAGCAGAATGGATTGTGCAAGAAAAAGCTGTTATCCTTGTCTCACCCTTCCTATAAAATATTTTACCCATTTATCAAATCCCAGGGGTTGAGCTAATTGACTTCCTGGTTTCGGTTCCCAAAAGGCGATATGCGAGTCTCCTATGTATGCAATACATACATATTCACGCTCCGTTTGCCATGCGCACACATGAATGAATCGTTTATGCCTCGGATCTGACCTGACTAATTTCACCGATGGCTTTGTGCCTAATCTGACAAGTGTTTTGCCTGGAGGGATAATTTTGCAGTCTTTCTCTCTGAGAGCTAGTTTATTTGTACAGTCTCTCAGTGGGCTTCTTAAAGTAGGTTAGGTTAAGCTAAAAACCTCCCCCACCTGAAGGCAGATTAATACTGCTCTTTCATTAACCTCTGCACTGTTAACAGTCTCTGGTGTGGAAACAGACATGCAATATCCTGCTGAAGTTCTGCTGAGACAGGAACGCTGAGATTATCAATAGCACAGGCTGGAAATCATATTGATAGATGTATTTGAGAAGGTTAGAGAGGGAAAGACAAAGCGGAATGTGTTAGATGATGAACTGCAGAGAACATTTGGTGCAAAGAAATGTGTTTATGTGGGGAGGTCAACGAGTGATCGTCAACGAGTGGATCTCTGAGCTGGTGCGAGTGAGTGGAGATGGGGTTAATTTGCATATTCATATGAGTTTTAAGGGACACTATTATTGACAGGGGGACTTCAAGCAATTTTCAGCTTTTTTATACAAGTTATACAGGATTTAACTAATTTTTAAGTCAGTTTAATGTCATTTAAGTAATTTAAATTGTTATGACTTCAATTGTTAAGTACTATCAACTAGCCTACAACACCATAGGAAGTTGTAACAGAACATTTATGTTTTGTCTAAATATAAAAAATAGAACATAGTTGTGTTTTTAGTTTAGGTTGAGTTAGACAATGACAAGCTAATCTAAATTGAAAACTATAAATGTAAATATATCAATAAACACTTAAAAAGTTTGGGGTCAGTAAGATTTTTTTGTTGTTGCAAAAATGTACTTTAATTCAGCATATGCATTAAATTGAGAAATCAAAAGTGAGTAAAGACAATTATTTGACAAATGCTGTTCTTTTGAACTTTCTAAGAATCCTGGAAAAGAAAAGTATCACAGTTTTCACTCAAATATTTCTTTAACACTGGTCAGTAGTGGTCAATAACGATATGGTTCTGATATATATCATGCATAATACTTTTCATATGAATTATTGTCTTTCTAATTATCTTATAAAACTATATCCTGACTTTTTTGTATTTGACATTGATCTTAGCACTGAAGTCTGCAGTCTCCATCTCATATACGAACGCCCCAAACACTAAAAGTGTGGGGTGTAAGATTTATCCCTAATGTCAAATGCGGATAAATTCTGGACTGACCAAAGGACCTCCAGTGACAGTGGCAGTCATGTCCAGTTGAAGATGCACTGTAAAAAAAATTAAGCTTGAACAACAAAAATCTTAGTAGTACTAATTTCCCCTAGCGTTTTCTTGTTGACTCAACTTTTGTAAATAACAGTTATACAAACTGAAAATAAGTCTGTGATACAAAAAACGTTTAGTTGAGTCAACTTGACATAATTTGTTTTCTGGAGAGGTGCAACTATTCTGTAACAAATCCATTGTAGTTGAGCCAATTCAAAAAAAATGTTGTCTATTTGAAATCATTTAGTCATCACCATTTTGGTGATGAGCGTTTCCTTTGGTTGGTCAGTTTGACTGTTTGGTCACAGATTTTTGTGTGAGTTTGTGGTCTTTGTAACATTGTTTAGCAAAACACATAATTACCCAGATGATCAAGATTTCAGCTTCATGAACTAGAATAAATCACTTATCTTATTTCTGGCCAAATTTTTTTATTTTTTATTAATATTTTACCAGCAAAACTTTCTTGCAGCAGCTCAGACATTCTGAATTCAGATTTTAAAATACACTATAAGGAAAAAAAATATTTTGACACACACACACACACATACATCAAGAATCAGCATATGAATCTCAACAATGGTGATATGCTTCATGCCGCAATGCCACAATAGTTAAAAATCAAAATTCAGCCCAACTCAAGGAAACGACCAAGAATCAATGATTGGACTTTAATGATTCAATGATTATCATGTTGGCGTTTCCTAAAATGAAACCAGAGAAAATGCAGCAGACTCACACTTATTCTGTGTCTGACATTAGGTCGTGAATTCAGAGTTTTGAAGATTTAGATGGTTGTGGTAGATTGTCACGGCCTTGGAAAACAGATGCGTTCAAGCTGCAAAAGGATCCCTGAATCCATTATTCTGTCTGTCAGAGCAGGCTCTCATGTTTTAAAGGAAAACGCATTTGTCACATCTCCTCTCTCTCTCTCTCTCTCTCTCTCTCCCCCTCTCTCTCTCTCTTTCTCCTATCTGTTTCTCTCGCTCAACCCCTCCATGCTTTTTTTATTGCCCGTGACACAGCTGTCGCCTCAAACGTGGCAGATTCGTGTGTGGCTGCAAATTGCCAACAAATCAGAAGCCGACATAACTTTCTAGCTCTGGTATTTTGAGCGTAATGGCATTATTTTCTCCTTTTGCATAAACAATGAATATGCATAAGGCTATAAAAACATGTACGTATTGTATATGCTTGTAATTGTGAATCACCTGCACTCGAAACAATCCTCAGACTGGGCCGTGACTGGGTCAGTGATAAATCAAAGCAGGCCTTCCCTCCGGGGTTATCCAAGAAATTTGCACCAGGCTTTACAGCCTCTGCCCCTCCCGCAGGGGTGGGCTAAATGACCCCCGGCAACAGTGAAATATGACCAGAGGGCTGCTGCCTGCTCCGCCGGGATCACTTCTGACATCCAAGAGCCGTGCCACCATAAATCTAACTTCTTTATTATTCTCTCTCGCTCTCTGCTCGCAATACTATTCCTCTCACCTCTTTTTTTCTGTGTTCCGTACATATTTACCATATTTATTTTCTCTTTCTGATTTATTGTTCTCATTAGCCAAGGCATGACAAAACACTGCACTCACATGTGCTCAAATGAGCCCTTCATGAACTGTTTCAGCTCAATTACACACACTTGCTTACCAAATGTTGCCATTATAGTGGCCCAATTTAGTTAAGAGTGCAAATAGCTCACGACGATGTGTTGTAATTTTTCCTCGAGCAGACAAAGGACAAGCCAAACACTAATAAAGGGCCATTTCAACATCAAGTCTAACATTGTGACATTCATAACGTCCATACTCTGTTGGCATTAACATTTTCTTCAGGCCCTGTAAAACTGATGAGTCAGTACATAAATTATTAGCGTCTAGAAGTATATGCGCTACTGTTAATAAACATGGAGAAGACTCTACACGTATTGCCTTTGACTTGCTCTGTTCATGCTTAATGCAATAAATTCTTACAAGATATATTACTTCATCATGATAAGAGTCAGTGAGGTAGAGACTTGATGATGTATTTCCTGTTGACTTTAGGGCTTGAGAACTTTGCCTTCAGTTACTATAGAGGATGACAATATATTGCCATCTTAAAGGGATAGTTCACACCAGGGTTATGAACCATACATTTTTTTTTTTCATTTCTTAAAATAAAATATGAAAATCTTTTCTAAACTTTTTTTTATGGTAAAATGTATCATTGTTTAGTTTAGCTAAATAGACTTGACAAAAACACAAACAAATATACTAAAACTTGAACTAAAACAGAAAATATAAAAATAAAATAAAATAATCTCAATGATTCTAAAATAGCAATGGTTCACAGAATGAAAATTCCACTATAATTTTGTTCCAAACATTTACACAAAATATATTTCAAAGAATGTTTCAACTGTTAATTTGATGGAAGTCAAAAAGTCATACAGGTTTGGAACAACATGAGAGTAAATAATGACATAGTTTTCTTTTTTGTGCATGTGCATTATCCCTTTAACACAGAAGAGACATGATTTTTCTGAAGCATTATTAATGTGCTAATGTGAAATATCAGAGAACTTTTACAGGCAAAACAATTGTCATAGTGTTCCTATTCCTATTTAAATTACTGGATTTTGCCTGTGAAAAATATTCCTTCATTCCTGAAAGGAATGCCAGAGGCTTTTGTTTGTAGGATGAAACCTGCCTATGTAGGTTTATGTGTTTAAAATGGAAAACACTTCCTGTTTTATCAAAAGAGGTATTTGGCCATCATCGTGTAACAGGGAAGCATTTGATCTGATATGAACCACAGTCATATTTAAAGGTCTCTTGTATGGTTTACACACGGGTCAATCTTCTGACAGCCTCACCTCCGTGTTAACCTTTGTGTGTGCCAGTGTGCATGTGGAAGGTAGCGGAAAATTGACCTTTGAGCCACAAGCTGGAGGAGAGATGCAAAGGTTTGGTGAATAATACTGCTAAACCTAAAAGTTTCAGTGAAATGAGAGAACATATATGTTTGAGAGAATTCATATTTACCTCATGGTATAATATAATATGAAAATGGCCCTTTTACAAAAGGCCTGTTAACTGATATGGATTATATAATGCTCTAAAAAGTAGTATGCCATTGTCACATGATGTAATATGTGAATATTTAATTAAGCAGGTTATCGTTTTTGAAATACATTTTTCTATTTGCAATGTATTTAGCATTTTTTATATACAGTTTTGTTTGTAGCCTATAAGCTACAATTACTTAGTTGAATAATGAGTTAAATAAGATATTTAATTTACTGTTTCTTACAGTATTCTTTGCATTGTTCTCTGTCACTGTACATTTTTTGCGAACAGGTCGTCTATGATTGCAGAAAATGTGCATATACTGGCTAATAATAGGCTAGTAGTAGCCTATAGTAAATAAGTATAGCTACTATTCAGAACATAGCTTAGGTTTAGCTAGTGAAATTTTTTTTATCTCTCTTGCGAGTCTTGCCGTGTCCGAGAGATTGCAACTAGAGGATTAAAAAAAAAAAATCCCCCTGCAGTGACTCTCGTGATTTGTGACACTATATGACGCAGGCGGAGATTCTAAACAAACTATTCGTTAGTGAAAAACGGTGCCCAGTGTATCCACTACGGGTAGACTAAATCAGCAAGGTTTAGAAATGCATTTTGCTTTTTTATGATGATCAAAAGTGCAGAATATAGGTTGTTTATCTAGGACAAAGCCTAAACAGGAAAAAAAAAAACGCAGGCTGCTGCTGCATCTCTCAGCTGTGCGTTTTGAAAATCCTCCCTCCCGACTACACGTCCGCTGCAGTGTCCCACAGAATCAACAGAGCTCGTCATGGCGCTCGGACGCAGGAACTCGCTTCTGCTGTTTTTCTTTGCTTTCTTCTCAGTTTAATCTACCTGAATCTGTATCTCTCGGACTTGGATCTTTTGCTGTTTCGACCGAACGGCTCAAGAGCGACGACCTGTCCTTTGCTGTGATTTACGGACCTGAATATGTAAACTTGTGTCAAACTGGGCGATCAAGATTTCAGGATCCCTTTTCCAGAGCGAATTCCCTACTTTGAGGAACTCGGGAAAGAAACTGTTCGGGAAGAAGAGGAGGAGTGAGAAGGGGCCCTTATTTAAGGTAGCGTTTTCGTGCCGTCGCAGATATCTCCGTAATAAGACACTAAATTAAACGTGAACATCCGATCAAAGTTTGTTAATCTAACGTACATGGTTACTTACAAGCAACATGAACACGAGTTACAGACAAACGTGTCGATGAAAAGCGTCTGTGTCGTGCCCCTGTTCATTGTGACACATCACGCACAACACTATACTTTTTTGTTCGTTTTTTTCTCATTCTGGCGTGGTTTTCAAATCACTATTGGTGATGGGTTAGTTAGTTAGTTTCAGGAGTTATTTAAATAGACTCAGACAGCAGTTGTGGGGCCGATATATTTGTACCGCTACAATGTAGCTATAATGTTTTGAAGTAATTCAATTGGGTTTTTGATTTTATTCAAGACGTTAACGCAAAAAGCGGGCGAGGTTGAGTGTTTGCAGTAAATGTTTAAAGGGATATCTCTTAATTTACTCACTATCATATTCTATGCAACCTGTATGACTTTCTCTAAAGATGATGTGAATGACGCCCTGCAGTCACTATTCACTTTTCCATCTTTTCAAGCGAATAGTGACTGGGGCTGTCAATTTACATCCTTTTGTATTTTTGGGGGAACTTTCTCTTTAGTTGTATTTGAACATTGCCTCGCTAAGTAGTAACATTGTTTGTTCCGTTAATTCTGTAAATAGGCTACAACCATTTAATTTGCTACGATTTGCTTTATTTTTGGTTCAGGTTTTTTTTTTTTTTTCATAAGCAAATAGAATAAAGATGTTTGATTTGGCAGATCGTTTTTTTTTTTTTTTTTTTTTTTCAGTGTTTTGCTTGCCCTTTTAATTGTGGTCGTAGTAGTAGATAAATCGGGTTAACCGGTAGGATAGTAGCCTAGCCTAGTGGATGAGGCTCGAGGGGAGACGGGATGGGGGCGAGCATATTTGCAGTTTAGACACGAATGCTCATTTCGCCAACTGACCAAACGTGACGGTAAACTCTTTACTATTTAGTTGTTCAAGCGTATTTACCGTTGACAAGTTCTTTTGGGGACTGTGTGTAGGAGGACTGAGACCCGAGAACCATGCAGGACCTGTTCCATTAAAAAAATGATTTTCACACCGTTCGGTTATTAACGTCTGTCGAACGTGCATTTCTCAGTGATAGTATTTCAAAATTCTAATACGGTACTAAAATACTCAAGTTGAGTTCCAAATTACCATATGTAGGCTACACTATGTACTTATAGCCTACTATGTGCTCTTTAATCTATGTGCACTTAACTGTCAGAGGCAGAGCTTTTCTCATGTTTTTGACTCATAAAATTCATAGGCTAGATGGAATAGTAGGCTACATGAGTGCATAGTGTAGCTACATTGGGTCATTTGAGTATGGATTTTATAAGGTTTTAAAAACAGGAAAGCTGTGACAGTTAAGTAGCCTAAATGAAGTGTCCAACATTCCACATCTCGTTTTTTCCTGTTAATTAAGAGCAGCATGGAACAGAATAGTGCATAAGTACGCGAATTGGGACGCACCTTCAGTGTTTACTAGTTTTGTTATCTGTAGGCTACTATCTGCAGCGCCAGTGTAGTCCATTTCCCGAACGAATGACTCTTATGAACCGGTTCCTTTTAGTGAATCAAAAAAACACACGGCTGCAAGTGTGGTCCGAATCCCGACTGAGTGACTCTTATGAATTGATTCATTTTAGTGTACGATTCGGTCAGAACTTTCGTTATGTTATGATTAGTGTGACATTAATCAGTGTAGTTACCGACTGGTTGTTTATATGACAATAAGATACACATTTTGAGTTTTGTAGCCTACTAATGAGTGGTATTTTATAAAAATAGATAATTATGTAACCTGATTTTTTTTTTGACAGTATTGTATTGCACTTATGCCACTTGTAACAAAAAAGTCTCTCCTGTGCAAGAGTTGTTTTAGATGTATTACTTTGTAATGATTTATGTCTGTTCTCTTAAAATCTGAAATTATCTCATAATTTGGCATTAAATGCAGTTTTCCCAAATATTTCTTCCTCAGAAGTATAAAAAGAACCATCAGGGAACAAAATCGTTAAGAGGAACCAGAATCTGAAAAAAAATAATTAAATTCCTTATGATTCCCATTCCCATCCCTGGTGATGACATCTTTTCAAGCTTATTTTCTGCTCCAGTTCTTCTACTGCTGTTTGTGTCAAGTTTGTTGTCCATTTAAAAATCAAAGATGTTTTTTGAACATCCTGGATTTTAGAAATTAGGTTTCTTATGACACTCCCCTTAAAAATCTTCATTACATTGCTTTTCCATGCGCCTGCTATTGAAACCACCAAATAATATATTGCACTATAATACTCTATAAGTGTTATATGATATATTTTTCTTTAATTCTCTGCAGTGAATGCTAGAGATATGATCATGACTGCGGCATGGGAGTGACGTGACAGCAGGATTGGCCTTTCCCTCCAAACAACCTTATATCCACACTCCCACACCATGTGCTTCTCTCTTCGGAGAGACAAAACTGACTGAATGAACGACTACACTGAGAAAGATTGTGCGAGTGTGAAAATGGATGAGTCTGCACTCCTGGACCTGTTAGAGTGTCCGGTCTGCTTGGAGCGACTGGACGCCACAGCAAAGGTTTTGCCGTGCCAGCACACGTTTTGTCGGCGATGCCTGCTTGGAATTGTGGGGTCGCGCGGAGAACTGCGCTGCCCGGAGTGCCGCACGCTAGTGGAGAGTGGCGTGGATGAGTTGCCTAGCAACATCCTCCTGGTACGGCTCCTGGACGGCATCAAGCAGAGGCCGAGGAGGACGGGAAGCATGCATGGTACGTGTACTAATGGATCGGCAGCAGCGGGGGTCAGAGCACAGGGTGCCGGAGTTGGCCAGAGGGATCCAGGTCCCTCGGGGGCACAATCTCAGAGGGTCCAGGCCAAGAGCACTCCAGTTAGGGTAAGTTTAGATGATTTTGTTGGACTCACACAGTCCCATATACCAGACAGATCTGATCAGATACAGTTAACTTGTTTTTACTTGCAGAAAAAACTTAATTGAACGGAGTTCTGTTAGCTTAATGGTTATGTCGGTGGGGAACTGTTTGTCTTGTCTCGTCTGGTCATAAATGGTACCGCACTATTGGTGTAAATCAGACCGTGGAGACTTCCTGCAAAGCCTAAGCTTGATGTGAAAGGAAGGAAAAGCTCTGAAATAATTAGGTGTTTAGGGAATTTGAAATGTTTCTCTCTTGTTCACTCTGTCATCTATATCATTATTTTGGTTAATGAACTCTAAATAAAGAGTTTGTTTAGGATGAGTCTAATTTACATTCAGGAAAATGAATACTGGGTGGACTGTGGAGTTTAGAAGATACCAGTTTCTCTGATGTTTCGTTTGTGTGCACTTCGTAAATTGTCAATTGTAATGTAAATGCTTTTGTCTGACTGAAATCGCACCATTTCGGTTTTTGTGAATTTGGACTAAAAGACCTAGATACGGCAATTGTGGCATCTTAATTTCTTTATTTTCAAAACGAAAACCATTTATAAAAAAACCCCCAGAGAGCCCTTAAAAGGATAGTTCACCCAAAAATGAAAATTCTGTCATCACTGTCAACACTTATTTTGTTCCAAGCCTGTGTGAGTTTCTTTGTTCTGCTGATAAAATAAGATATTTTAAAGAATGTTGGAAATCAAACAGTTCATCATGGACCCCATTTACTTCCATAGTAGGAGAAACAAATACTATAGAAGTCATTGGCTACCATCAACTGTCTGGATACCAACAGTCTTTAAAATATCTTATTTTCTGTTCAACTGAAGAACAAAACTCACACAGGCTTGGAACACCTTGATGGTTAGAAAATGATGACGACATTTTTATTTTTGGGCGAACTATCCTTTTAAAACGTTCCTTTTTGACAATAGCCAGTTAATAATAAGCACTTCTCATTACAAGTTTGGTTAATGGTTGGCGCATGTTCCATTCCCAAATTCACAATATGCGACCCAAACTCAACAGATCGTGATTCATGAGCTACTGGCGTGTATTTGAACAGTGCCTGCACTTTCAGCACCCTGAAATATGCAACGGCGGTGCATATATTTATTAATTGAAATCACAGCCTATGCGATTTGATGTTAGAGAAAATCTTGTTAGCTTGGGGCATTGTGCTGCTTCTCAAGCAACTCAAGCAGCTGAGGTAAGCCTTCTTCCCTGCTGAGAGAAAGTCGCATTAACTGCATCTTATCCAGCACTTTTGTTGTTGGGTGTGTTTGTTATTTTGGATGTCTTTATTTTTTTTCTATGTGAGAGGGAGAAAATGTTGCAAGCGGACACCATTGTGTTTGTGTCCGAGTGAGAGCGCGCACACGTTTCTGCCAGTATAACTTTCAAACAAAGTGTCCCTGCGGATCAGGATAGTTGTCATAGCAGCAGTTTTGTGATTGTGTGTTTTGATGTGTTCCACCTTTTGGTTTTGCACAGTAACAAAACACAGGTGTCCCTACAATCAAGCCCTCTGTCATCTCTCCCACACAAGACTTATGGGACAGAAAGAGGCCTCCACCCAAAGCATGATGGGTGGCGGCGTTCTAAGTCAGACATCTCCGGTCTATAATCTTTTAATATCCTTCTTTTGTTGTTCATAAACATCAGTGCTGTGAAATGACAGCTGGATTGGCCTAATAAGATAGTCGTCCCTCTCATATTCAACGAACTTAAGTTTTAAAGATAATCTTATTTTCCTGTCTTCAACAGAAGCTCATCAGGGGTTTCTACTCTGACTCACTAAGTTTGACACACTTTGTCTCTCCCAATATTCATTATGTATTTAAATAATGCATAAAATTGAGCAAGTGTCAGTAAAGACATTTAGAATGTTTCGAAACTAATAATTTTTTTTTTTACTTTTTCAAGTAGCACAACTGTTTTCTGCATTGAAAATAATAAGAAATTGACTAATGGCTTCAATGTACAATTAACAGTCAACTAGGAAAATCTTTAGTTGGGGACAGCCCTACAAATTCAAATGATTTCTGAAGGATCACGTGACACTGAAGACTGGACTAATGGCTATTGAACATTCAGCTTTGCCGTCCCGTCACATGAACATTTTGAAGTATATTGAAATAGAAAATAATCTGGATTATTTCACAGGCATGTTTCGTTACATTTTGAAGATTCAGTTAAAAAAAGTGATAAAATCACTTCTCATATTTTCAGTCTGTTTTCAATTTCTGTAAACTCTTGAACTGAATCCAAAACCCACTATTTTTAAATTTTGCCTTTGTTTGGAATGACTAAATCCTCTCTAAGTAAGTGATTACACTTATTCTTGCTTTAGTTGGCATCACTACAACAGCACCTCCTCCTTATCCTAAAGTACCCTCGGAGCAAGACTACATCTCTGAAAATAATCAAATCTGATGGACTTTCCCCACACACTCTCTTTTCTAATTAGCGTGTCAGTGTACATATCATGCTTAAAGAACACAGTCACTAGCATTAGGCTGTTTGCCAGAGCCGACTGAATCCAACAAAGTGAGGTAATGTAAGGTTGATCAGCACTGTAAACTCTAAAACTCGTTAATAAAAAAAAAAAAAAAAGTTCCCCTCAACTCTTGCGTGTGCAAACTTGGCAGTGATTGCTTCTTATCTTCTCTCTCTTTGTGCCCACTGTGTTTTTGCACGCCAGCCTATTTAAGGGTGTATCTGAGGTGCTGTAAACAGCCTAGCTGCCGGAGGAATGGGCTTTTTGCAGCAGTTGTAGCTTCAAACGAAGCCTGTGATTCAGAGGGGGTGTAAGGACCAGGAATGCATCTGAGACTACATGATAACAGAGCGTTGTGTGAGTGGCAGGTCTGTTATTTAGGTCTTCAGAGAGGTTTTGTTAAATCTGACACATGATATGCTCTGCTTTGGAGATGCACAAAACACGCACTCACGCATGGAAGCAAACTAGCGTTAAGGAGAAGAATTCCTCCCTGGTTCAGGGAAACACGCATGCAGACATCCAAACCCCTGAGATCTTGGTTGTCAGATGTTGCATTATGTGGCTGTTTCAGCACCTGTGTACTAGTGAGTACAGGAAATAGGTGGCATATCTTACCTGAACTCTTAAAAAAAATAAAAAAATAATAATAATTAACACAACCGTTTGCATCAATCTTTTTAAGTTGTGACAACTTTGAACCAACAAACTACATTGAGTTAGAGAACTAAATAATTTGTAAAAAAAAAAAAAAAAAAAAAAGGATCAAGTAAGATATTAATTATCACTAACATTAGTGCTGTTATTGTTTAGAGAGTCAATGTAGTGTTTGCCTTCATGTAGTCTACTCTTCACCACAGTAACCATAAAAAACTTCAACATAACAGAAACTCTGAACTATAAAACAGCATTAAACAATAACACGGGTATTTCCCTACACTAAAAAAACAATAATACTTTATTTTAACATTTATTCTCCTTATCCAGTCCTATGCGAAGCATGTTGGGAACTATCCAGTGCCCAATATCTAGTTATCAAGACAATTTCATTAAGTTACTACAACTTAATATTAAAAAATCTGTTAATGCAGAAATTTGAGTTTAAATTATACACAAGAGTTGATGTAATAACTTAAAAGGTTTAATTAAATCAATAAATTTGAATTTTTAACTTGCATCCATGCAATTTTTTAAGTTGTGGTAACTGTGAGTCGTGAATACGAGTTACTGAACGTGATTGTCCAGTATAGTCCGATTCATGAACAAATGACTTTCTCCTGTTCTTTTCAATGAATCTGAAACATACAAAGTTACCAATGTAGCCTGGTTCACAAACAAATTACTCTTAGGAATCAGAAACGTGCTGTGCGACAAGTGTGGTCAGATTCATGAATTAGAGACATATAACCTGACCAGTTTATTATAATTCACAAACAAATGACTCTTTTGTCATTTGTTTGAACTCTTTTAGTTGCTGACTATAATGAATACCGGTAGTTTAAAAACACAAGATTGAATTGATACAAAATACATCCCTGTATAATATATAGAATGGACATTCTAACAGAAAATTACTCCAATTAATTAAAATCAAATCAGAATGAAAATGAATCATGAGAGCTTGTGAATCAGAATTGATATGGGAGTCATTCGATACTTATTTGATCAGTATAACCACAAGAAGTGATCAAATACCCCCAAGTGTCCCAAACAGTGAATGCTTTTGCGTGAGATGGTCCGTTGGCCTGCTGTCTGAAGCTGAAACCATGCCATCCCTGGACCCCATCCAGTGGGTTCAAGTGTTTCTGAGGGGGAAAAGAGGGGGGTGCGGAGACATGCAGGTGGACTCCATGAGCCGCTGAAAGATCAAAGAACACACTGATACCCATGAGTCCCAGTGGGCAAAGGGTGCCGCTCCCCTCTCACCTCTCTCTTTCTGATTTTGTCTTTCTCCGTCCGATTTCTATCAGAGCTGAAGAATAGCAGGAGGTGCGGTCTAGCAGACAAATGCATAACAGCTTATTGTTAGCGGCCACCTCTGATCTGACAGACTCAGGGCAGTGAAGGGGTGAACACACCATACACTGTGTGTCTGCGTGAGGCTACGAACCCCTACAGCTGTCTTTTAGATTTAAATAAGAGGCTGAATAGGTGGGAAAGAGAAAGAAGGACACTAGAGTAGGACTAAGGATCAGTCATTTTTTATGTTTTTGAAAAAAAGTCTAATTATGCTCACCAAGGCTGCATTTATTTTCATAAAAAATACAGTACAAACCGTAATATTGTGAAATGTTTTCTATTTAAATATATTTTAAAATGTAAGTTATTCCTGTGATGGCAAAGCTGAATTTTCAGAAACTATTACTGATTCAGTAGCTGCGTTAACGCGCGTTTTATGAATGCGCACACACACGCAACTTCTACGGAACTGTATTCTCGAAATATTTCGTCTTTAATCTCGAAATATTTAGACTTTATTCTCGAAATATTTAGACTTAAATCTTGAAATATTTAGACTTTAATCTCAAAATGCTGGAAAAAAATTGTCATTTTTTTTCCACATTTTTAAATTTTTTTTACTGATTTTTAATTTATTTTTATGTTGCGGTTCAGGGCTTCCGTAGGTTTAAACCTTTTCTAATCGGATCGAAAGAACATGTAAACAATTGATCGGATTGAAAACCGAAACCGGAAAGTACCGCGCATGTGCAATTACATAAAAATGGCATATGATGCGTGGAGCAAACTGTTGTTATTGTTGTTGAAGAAAGTGTCATAAATGACTGTCATTTTAAATGTCTCTTTTCCACTCATCGTCTGTGAAGTGGATCAGGAAAACTGCCCACCAGTCCTTGTTTCGTACTCTCATCAACAGAAGCCGGGAAGGGCTTGAAAAAATCTATTTCGATTTAAGCTTGTGACAAATAAACACACACATCAACCGATCACTTTCATAAAACACTACGTTCGCGTCGTTCGGATTCATAAATCAGAATGAATTAATTCCGATTGAAACAAAAGGTGTCCATAATGTCACATGGTCCTTCAGAAATCATTCTAATATGCTGATCTGGTGCTCAAGAAATATTTATTATTAATAATATATCAATGTTGAAAACAATTTCTGCTTTTTTTTTTTTTTTTAAGATTAAAAAGAACAGCATTCATTTGAAATGGAAATGTTTTGTAGTATACATTTCTTTACTGTCACTTTTGATCATTTGAATGCATAATTTCTTTAAAAAACGTTTAAACCTCAAACTTTTAAATGTTACGTATGTATGTAACGATATGATTTAAATATTGAAACTGTCGGCAGATTATGATAGATGTCTACCTTCACCTCACGGCGATAAGCTGTCTGCTTTTCTTACTTGAAAAGTTACTTTTGCCTAAAGTCGCACATTTCTCATCTTCTTGACGCTCTCACCACTTGCTCCAATCTGTTGTCAATCCCACAATCCCCTGAGCGTGCCTGTCTCTCAGCTCCCATAGATTATAAAGCGAGAAGACCTGCTCCTCTCAGCTCACTCCACGCCAATGGACACGTACGGTGAAGGGCTGAATGTCAGCTGGTTTAGTGATTCTCCCTACCGCAGAGCTCAAAGCCACTCGGAGGGACGTCTGCTGACTAATCGCAAGCCGTTTTATTGTGTGTGTGTGATGCATATGTATTTGTGTGTTTGTGAATGACTTGCCTGGATGCCACCTGGGGTTCACCTTTTTATGAACAGACTTTGAGAAGAGGCTTGTGTTCAATTTGTGTAGGAGCCACAATGTTCATTGAATTGCTTATTAGTTTGAATGAATCTCGCAATCTCTGATTTTATAGTCTTTACATTTGAAAATAATACTTCAAATGCAAACACGTAGCACACAGCTCTTTAATGAATTGATAAAAAAAACTCATAAACTTACCATTTGAATCAGTCAGATGAATCACTCACTGTATGATCTCACTGAATCAGTCAGATGAATCACTCACTGTATGATCTCACTGAATCAGTCAGATGAATCACTCACTGTATGATCTCACTGAATCAGTCAGATGAATCACTCACTGTATGATCTCACTGAATCAGTCAGATGAATCACTCACTGTATGATCTCACTGAATCAGTCAGATGAATCACTCACTGTATGATCTCACTGAATCAGTCAGATGAATCATTCACTGTATGATCTCGCTGAATCAGTCAGATGAATCACTCACTGTATGATCTTGCTGAATCAGTCAGATGAATCACTCACTGTATGATCTCGCTGAATCAGTCAGATGAATCACTCACTGTATGATCTCGCTGAATCAGTCAGATGAATCACTCACTGTATGATCTCGCTGAATCAGTCAGATGAATCACTCACTGTATGATCTCGCTGAATCAGTCAGATGAATCACTCACTGTATGATCTCGCTGAATCAGTCAGATGAATCACTCACTGTATGATCTCGCTGAATCAGTCAGATGAATCACTCACTGTATGATCTCGCTGAATCAGTCAGATGAATCACTCACTGTATGATCTCGCTGAATCAGTCAGATGAATCACTCACTGTATGATCTCGCTGAATCAGTCAGATGAATCACTCACTGTATGATCTCACTGAATCAGTCAGATGAATCACTCACTGTATGATCTCACTGAATCAGTCAGATGAATCACTCACTGTATGATCTCGCTGAATCAGTCAGATGAATCACTCACTGTATGATCTCGCTGAATCAGTCAGATGAATCACTCACTGTATGATCTCGCTAAATCCATAGACAGTATATAAGATGGACACAGCGACCCCATAGACTTCAACGGAGAAAAGTGAAGCCCATTTGAAGCACTCACTTCCTGATCGCCAGGCGAACTGCGCAGGCTCAAACTGAGCTTGAACACGTGAGCAACGTGTCTGACAGCTGTCAGTCTTCTAGTAGCTGTGCGGAGAGAAATCTGAATCATTCCCTTCCGAATCTCGCAGAGACGGAGAGCGTGAGTATTAGCTGTCCATGAGCTAGCAGCAGGAGCAACTTTATCACTCTCTGTGGGCTACTCCCTTCACTTTATCGGACTTAATGCCTCCACGTTCCCCCGATTGCCTGCGAGCTTCTCCGCCGGTCTATACGGTAATTTCTCTACAGTGCGACAGAGAGTCGCGTGAGTTATGACGCAATCGTTAGCCTATTTTTACAAAAACGGCTTCTACAGGGCCATAACGTAAGGTACAAGGTAATGGAGCCTTTTATACATTGTCGAGTTTCTTTAGAAATAAATAATGGACAAATGGAGTCTTTGGACGCCTCAGATGTAAAGTTATTCGCTGTCAAAGTGACGCAAAAATGAATGGGAGTCAATGGAATGCTAACAGCAGGTGAAGTTCTGCTACAATGGCGGCGCCCGCGGAGGCTTCAGTTTCCGGCGGATGGATTACCCCCTTGGCTAAATCAGTCAGATGAATCACTCACTGTATGATCTCGCTGAATCAGTCAGATGAATCACTCACTGTATGATCTCGCTGAATCAGTCAGATGAATCACTCACTGTATGATCTCGCTGAATCAGTCAGATGAATCACTCACTGTATGATCTCACTGAATCAGTCAGATGAATCACTCACTGTATGATCTCGCTGAATCAGTCAGATGAATCACTCACTGTATGATCTCGCTGAATGGTTAATCATTTAATATCTGTGGCTGTTACTGATCATGTCATGTGTATCGAAATGGACAAGACCTGTTTTGTATAGAAGGTTTATACAACTGTGGTTTGATATTCTTTTGATATTAAAATGATTTTTTAATTTGATGAACAGCAGAAATCAATATTTATTTATTGCTGAATTTTTAAAAATATGTTATAAACTACCGTTCAAAAGTGTTATTTTGTTACAATACACTGTGAAATATTATTACAGTCTACAATAACTGTTTTCTATTTGAATATATTTTAAAATATATTTTATTTACATTTTATTATTTTACATATCCAATTTATTCTTGTGATGAAAGAATCTACTCTTCAGTGTTACATGATCCTTCAGAAATCATTCTAATATGATGATTTTCTCAAGAAACATTTCTTATTATTATCAATGTTGAATAGAGTTGGGCTGTTTAACATTTTTGAGGAAAGTGTTTTTTAAGGATTCTTTGATAAATAGAAAGTGCATTATTTATTTGTAATATAAATCTTTTATAACATTATAAATGTCTTTACTGTCACTTTTGATCAATTTAATACATCCTTGTTGAATCAAAGTATTAGGCCTAATTTCTTTTTTAAAAAAAACTTTTGAATGATAGTGTACATTCAGCAAAAACAGAGCTCCGCAGGAAACACCGGTGTCTTGATCTTCTGTGAGACTCAGGAAACTGTGCGCCAACATAATGATGGTTTAACCTCATCACTTTCTCCTCCCGTTCTGAGACGACGGGACTCGGCTTTCTGTGGCCAGCAGGTCAGCTAGGTTGTCAGAGATGAAACAAAGAGGAACGGCTCATGGGTCGTAGGTCAGATGTGAGAGGTCATGTGACTGGGGTCAGCATTGGAGCAGGAGGCAGAGAGCAGTAATGCAATTCAAAGCTACTCTTTGATCTTCCTCCTCATACACGCATTCAGAAATGTATTAATATTTAATCAGATTCTAAAGCGGCTTTGGATAAAGGAATGATGTAATGAATCTCCATATCTGGCAGTGAGAAAGCGTTAGCAGCTGCTGTGTTAGCCCAGAGCGCGCATTTTAAATCTAATATCTTGTTATGAGTGGAAAAATGGTGAAGGCTGTAAGTTTAATTGATGAACGAGTGCTTGGTTTAATGGCCTTGTGGGTCGGGGCTTAGTCTCTTCTTCAGATGGCTTTCTCATATAGAACTTCACAGTTATCAGTTATTTCCCTCAACATTGTGATCGGGATTATTATTTCAATTAATAGATTTGACATTTAAATAATTAATGTATTTTGATTATCCCATCCCATTAGAATCATTTATACTTTCACTCTTATTTACTGTGCAAATTTACACAATGTCTATTGAATCCACTGGTCATTTTTGTCACTGATAAAAGAAGTTAAACATGAAACAATAAACGACACCATTTAATGTACATCATTTCTCAAAACGGCAAGCTCAGATCTGATTGGCTGGACTAACGCTAACACATTTTTATGAGTCCACCGGTCAACAATAACCACTTAAGGAGAATAACAATGATAGACAGTGTTTGTCAAAGTTTGCGATTTCCGTGGCATTGAAAGAGTGGTTTAATGGTTTATTAAGCTTTTTCAAAGTTATTTATTACCAAAAAATAGTTAGTTGGTTATATATTGATTAAGTGTGACATGCTAAACAACAAAAACAAAAAACAGCTGTTATCATCACCACAGCCCAAACCGTCTGTCTGAGTGCTGGACTACAATCGCTATGAGCAAAGTTCATTTTCTCTCTCTTTGCCCCACATACCCTACAGATTACAAGAGAAATTGTTAACATTTCACCCGGTCACACACCCACACGCACGGCTTGGGACCGTTCAACTCAAGTGCTTGTCCGTTAGTGACAGTTTCGTGAGAGCAACCTCCTTGGCGGAAACCTCCTCAAACCCCAAAAGCCCTAAAATCTAAACTCTGCGGGCCGCTCTTTTGATGTGTGAAGCTTTTCCTCTCTCCCTGCCTCCTCTCAGCAGTCTGTTTGCTTGTGTTCGCCTCTCTGTGTTTTTTTGGCGGTACTTGGTGTTTTACGCAAGGATCAAGGAATGCTGTTTATTGCGTCCTGGCACGTATACAAGTGACATTCCTTTGACCCGCCCCTTTGCTTCCCTGTGGCCGAGCGGGCAGCGTTGACTCACACTGGCCCTTTTTGATGATGTCATGGTTGCCGCGGAAACCTCTGGCTGACCCGTGCCTGTGTCGAATAACCCCTTCATTAAGGCCCTGTAGGCAAGGCTGTACTTCGAGATCTCAGTGCACACAGATCCCCCTTCTCTCTTGTCTCCTCTTTTGCATCCCGCTGTACTCTCTGCAAGTGTATCAGCTCATTTCCCCCTCTCTCCTCTCCTTTTATTACCCATTACTCCCTTGCTTCCATTATTTTTCTTGTTCTCTGCCTTTTCATCTGTTTCGCCTTTTTTAAATTCCCCCCCCTCATTTCTCTCGCAGCCGTTAGCAGGAAGTCATTCTCAACAGCGTAATGTTTCCCACAGGCCTCCAGATGGTTTGTGTTTGAGTGTGTATGTGCGTATTAACAATAAATGAGGCTGATGTGAGTTGTATTTCACAGTTTGGCCCTCTATTTGTGAAAAGCCTTGTGCGTTCCTGTAGTTTTTGAGTGTATTCAGAGGTTTGTGTGTTAGCATGCTGCGGCGGAGGCAGGTGTTTTGGGGTTTGTTGTGTTTTGGATGTGTTTGTGTATGCTGTGGCTCTGCTGGGTGTGACTGTCCATTTCTCTGCCCTGAGGTTACATAATTTCAGGGTAGGGATCAAAAGAGCTAATCAGGTGTTAAAAGCGTAACCATGGAGACTGTATGTTTAGTGGAGAACGCCGGTGGGCCCTTGGGGAAGGGTGTGTGTGAGTTTCTCTGTGTGTTTAAGTGTCTTCAATGTCAGGAATTACTTGTGT
This sequence comes from Phoxinus phoxinus, assembly GCF_949152265.1. NCBI lineage: Eukaryota > Metazoa > Chordata > Actinopteri > Cypriniformes > Leuciscidae > Phoxinus > Phoxinus phoxinus. The sequence goes on from NC_136891.1 coordinate 29,040,057, forward strand.
CTTTAAGCTGAAACTAGACTAATTGCAGTTTCAGTTTCGACATGGTTTGCTTGAAAATAGTGTTTAATTTTTTTGGTGTATTAAAGTGCAAATTACTGATATTATCTTTGCACTGACTTTTTGTTCACGGTCTGGTCCTCATTCAGTTTATTCTGCCTGAGAATCACTTGGTCAGGAAGACAACATCTGACTGACTTGAGGAAACGTTTTTTGTTTTTACATCATGTTTAGGGACAAAGTTATTTGAGAAATTAATTCTAACTAAAAATTTAAATTAATTTTAACTAAACATGGAGACTGGGTATCAATACAGATTTCTAGATTATATTTCATTCTGATTCACAAGTTCCTGTTTTGATTCTGATTTTATTTGATTCTATTCCAGTTAGTAGCCCTACCAACAAAAGATAACGTTCTATTTATTGTAAACTTGTGCTGCAGTTTTGTCATCTGGCACCAAGTGCTCAGTTGGATTGTGATTGGTTGTTAATGATTGTATCTTTCATTAGCTGTGTCTTTATTGTTATAGCTGTGGTGTAGAGTTACAATGATTAGGCTATTAACATTTTATAGTTATTGTCCTTGGAATGAACAGGCCTTAAAAGATAGCCTAGATTGTGTGAATTGTTTTGTATTTTAATTTTTTTAAGCATTACTATCAGGATCATTCAAGATTGTTTTCCGTGCTCTTACTCCTAAACCAGCCAATCAGATTGTAAATGGTTATCTCAATCTGTAGGTGAGACTAGACATAGATATAATACCCTTGAATATTTCATTTGGTGATATTAACATCTGCTCCTCACACATACACACACTTGCATGCTTTCATTTATTGCTGCCATCTGCATCTTTCCCAGCTGAGTCACATCTGGTTATTATTCACCAATCAATAAACTCTAACCAATCCATATATCATGATGTGTGTGTGTGTCTGTGTGATGGGTGGCATATTCATGAGACACCTGAGCTCTCCTGACAGCTGTGTTTTTGTGTTTGTAATGTTTTCTTTTGGTGCTGTTTTGTAGTAAATCTCACACAGGTGATGGCCCACCTGGACTGAACCACACTCACAAATCTACACGTCACTGTGTGTGGTCTCAAGGCTGTTATCAGATGAATCTGATTTGCTTAATCACACAGTTTGTGTGTCTGTATTGGCCTTGATCAGCATTTTAAAATGAATGATCCATAATAATAGCTCTATTCGAGGAGTTGTTCAGTATTGAAATGGAGACGCTCCCTCAGTCTTGATGCTGATGGGTAAAGGTGATTGATTGACAGGTCTTCTGCCTCATGTTGATTGATGGGCTCTTTTGGGTCTGACCTTTGACCCCATACCCGAAAGATTAAGCTGCACATAGTTGAGAAGTTTCAGTGGTTGTGTGTGTCCAAACATTCCCTTCCTCCTCCTCAAATCTGCTTCCTTTCAGGATGGACGTTCTTTTGGGCAGGTTTTCCCAAAACTTTGTGGGTTCTTTGTGAAGGAACTGCAGAAAGGAAGGAGCATCTTAAAAATGTAGTCAGAGACGACAGCCTTTTGGTCAGTGCTCTGACATATAACACATATTTGAGCTTCGGAGACCCGAGATTGAATCCTGGCTCTTTCTCCCATTTTGCTTTCTGTCTCTGCTCTCTATATGGTCCTGTGTGTATATAAAGGCATAACACACCCAAATTACGTCTAGATAAATTTAATTAAAAAAAATTAACATACTTTTTCATAAAACATTATAAACACTTAAAATCTCGGGGTTACTTCAAATAAATATTTTAGGTCAAAGGGGTTCGTCAAAAACAAAATATTACAATAATATTCCATATGTTTATTAATTCTGAAGAGGCTATGTGTTTTATAAATAATAATAATAAGCCTAATACTTGCATTTTTCCATAATCATGCAGAATATTTTTGAGTTCTAGTATTAATCAACAGATATTGCTCCCAGATCTCCTTCTAGGATCTTCTGGTGTGTGAGATTGATGTTGCTTCACCTCTCTCTGGTCTTGTGGTTGGCTGTGATGTGTGGAGGAGTTTTCCTGCGACTCTGTTTTGTGTCACACGCTCTTCTGCGGCTCTGTCTGCTGTGAAAGTTCAGATGAGGTCCTCGGTGGGCTCCACATCTCAGTTCATCTGCATTTGTCCCTCGAGTGATGTTTCCTTAACTTCCTTTATGCTTCATTTGTTAGGTTTAGTTTTCTTCCTATACTCCTATCCTGCTTTCTCCTTTTTCACACTCTTTTGCTCTTTCTTGCTCTTATTCATTTTAGCCTACTTTTTTATTATCCTTTTTTCTTTCTTGTTTCCCTTCATTGTGCTCATTTTTCTTTTCTTTTTTTGCTGTCTTTAAGTCTTTCTTTTGTGCCTTCCCCTTTCCTTTACCAATTTTTTTTTAACTTTTTGCTTTCTTGCACTCTCTTTTTCTATGTCGTTTGATTCATATCCACATTTGCTCTCTTTTTCTTTCTCTCTCTTTTGGTCTTTCTTGTGCCATTTCTTTTATTTTTGGTTCATTTTTCTCTTGTGCCTTTTAATTTTTGCTATTTCTTTTTTTCTTTTACTCTTGTTCTTGCTTGTGCTCACTTTCTTTTTTGCTTTTTCTTAAGCTTTTTCTCTTTCTCTGCAATCCTTTCAATTCTTTTTTGTTTTGCTCATTCTTTAGCTTTTTGTCTTTGACTCTATTATGCCGTTCTTCCCCTCTCTCTATCTCTATCTCAGCTGATGTGTGATAAGTGCTGATGGTTGTGTGACTGTAACACTATGAAGTGGATTAGAGAGGCAGCTCTGTGGGTGTGTGTGAAACTGCAGGAATCGGCTCTGAATATTGTGCTAATCAGGCCTGGGGAACTCGGGTTGGAACCGCTTCAGCGTCACTAAAGTGCAAGTGTGTGTTTAGCGCTTTAATAAAGTTTGCCACGCTAACCTCATTAGTCTCATTCTTTCAGGCTTCTCCCCCTCTGATCACACACCAAATTACATTAGACCTTTTCCTGTCACCATTGCAACCAGCCCACTGTTTTCACTCTTTCCTTCTTTTTTACTTCCTCTGATAGCTCTGAACGCCAAGCTATATCTGTAGCTTGCAGAGCATTGCATTCTGGGCCCAATAAACCAGCCAATGAAATGAAGCCTTGACAGTTAGGTGAGAGATTTGACATGTGAGAGATAGAGAGGGGGTTTGCGTCTCTGAGGGTTGAGCTGTATAAGAAGGAGAGATGAATTGCATGGAATAGGAGAACTGGCAGGAATAGATGGAAAAAGGGAGCACAGGTGGAAAAATATCGGAGTTTTTTTTCACATTTAGTTTGATTGCTTAGTCCTGACTACTTGGAACTGAGAAGTTGTTTTATTCATGTTTTTGTCGCATTGGATTTACCGGCAAAACTTTACATGCACAAAGCAGCACTGCCGCGGATGCAAGAGATGCGAAAAATGCAAGCTGCTCTCCGAAGACAATTTATTCAGAGATAAACAGCTTTGAAGAATGTGCTTCTAGTATAAGTGTGACCAGGAGCATGGAAGATGCAAATTATACGTCATCAGTAGCATTTTACCAACAATTGCATTCATTCCAACTGCAAAATGTACAGTACCTCAGAGCTCAGACCACCTTTTCAGGCAATTTTCACACCAACCCAAAGAGACTCTGGTCTGCACCAAAAGCATTGGTTTTGAGAAAGATTGGTGGGAGGGGAAGGAGAGAAAAGAATGCACTCTCCAGTGCTAATTACTTTGCCTCTTTTCACTCAGTCTGTCTTGTCACTAATGTGCACACACACATTCACACACGCATCTTCACATTAAGTGTTTCACAGACTTTCAAGCACACCGCTTCGTCATTATTTCTGCATTTGTAACGGCTTCATGCTGCGGTAGAGAGAGAGAGTGTGCATAAAAACCAGAAGTGTTGTCAGCTAAGTAAAGAGAGAGAAAGATACAGAGAAGGAGATGGAACAAAAAAATGAAAAAAATAGCAGTTGAGAGATACAGAATACTCCGAGACTGCAGAAGACGGCGGTTATAGGCAATGCGGTAGTGTGGCGTGTTGGTTATTGTTGGATATTATTGCTCGGGTTCATGAGTGAAAGGTTCAAAACAGGCTACAAACATCCGGTAATATGAGTCTATACATTATATGCTTTTTCAAAAATGTTACCTTTAGGAATTCTGTCGTTCAAAAGTTTAGGGTTGATTAGTAAAAAAAAAAAATTCAAACAGGGTTACATGCACATTTTGATCATGAAATAAAATACAGTACAAGACAAAACACAAAGTTGTTATCTATTCATTTTGAGACCTTACTGTAGGCCTAATATGTGTCCAGAACTCTTCCCAAGGAGACAACCCCTCCTCTCTAACATCGTTTACTCTGCTAGCATAGATTCATAAGTTGCTATCATTGCACTGGCCCACTCTTTCAATTCTGGGGCTTTCATTGTCTTCCAGTGTCTCAAAATAATCCCACTAGCCATTGTAATACATACCATAATAACAGAAAATACACGTTTTGAAACATTAGGTATTTTGAACTTAAAACATCCATAACTTGTTTCCAGAATGGTTTAACAAGACTGCATTCCCATTATACAGTGTAAAAATTTACCGGTTTCCAGCTGGCATTACCAACATAAATGATCTTTCATCAGTTTCATCCTGAAGAGTCTTACCGGAGTGTGGTAGTATCTGTGGAGAATCTTATATTGAATGAACTTCCCCCTTGCTTTTTATATATTTACCATACCCTAACCCCACCATAATGCTCGACCATTTTTAGAGTCAATTTCTTCACCAATGTCCCTCTGCCATATGGTCCTTAAATTTCCCAAGTCACTGCTCCTGAAGGAGTTCACCATTTTATATAATTGTGAGCATTTATGAGATTCTTGTGTTTTTAACGGTAGGTTGATAAGATTGTTTAAGGTTTTGAAAGACATCTCTGATGCTCATCACCAAGGCTGCATTTATTTGACTAAATAGTAAAAACAGTAATGTAGTGAAATAGTATTACAATTGAAAATAACCATTTTCTGTTTTATTATATTAAACCTTGATGGCAAAGCTGAATTTTCAGCATCATTACTTCAGTCTTTAGTGTCACATGATCCTTAAGAAATAATTTTAATATATTATTTGAAGTCAAAATACTTTGTAATTTTGATCCTCGCTGAATAAAAGTATTAACTTTCAATGTAAAAAACTGATATTGCCTCGAATAAGGATAGGCCTATTTACATGATAGAAAATGCTCTGATGTTGCGTTTGACAGACAGTTATGTGTATGATCCTTTTAAGGGTGTAAATCAAGCTGGGTTCAATTGAAATTGTGTGGGGGGAAAAGGCAGTCTGGAACACTGGGGTCTGAAAGCGGAAATACGATTGGCCAGTGGTTTTCTTTGAGGTATATGAGTTGATGAATAAAGATGATGTGGTGAGGTTAAAACTGAATGCTAAATAGTAGTTTTCCCCAGTGCTGTAGATTGAGGGTTGTGTTATCCTACCCATGCAGTGTTAAGAGAAACAATCCGTGACCCTCAGCACACCCCAAACCACCTGTCTTTACTGTAGTAAGTGAGGTCAGGCAAGTGTACACACACACACCCACAGTGAGAGAAAAATTGTCCACATGCAAAATAGCAGCACACATTTACTTTATTTTTCCAGCAAGTTAGTTACAAATACACACAATTACACACAAGCTTCATGAAAACCACATGCTACTTTTCCATAATTCCACTATAAAGCTCAGACCCCCTCCATGTTAAAACAGTTTCTTTTTGATGACTAATCTGTAGCTTACCGAAAAGTCTCCGCTTCGGCAACATCTCCTCTGTACTCCCATATGTTTAGTGTTTTACTCAATGAAAAAGGCTTTTCTTTTCCTCTTAACTAAGCTTCTGCTTCTAGTTTGAAATTTAGCTTTACACATGCCTGTTTCATGGTTCATTTGTCCACACATTTAGGTCGGGCAGCTTTGATCTCATGAAAGGACTCCAACTCCCATGAGACTTTGCACACCGTTTTGTGGCAGATTGACTCAATCGAGTTGTAATGGCCGTGATTCCCATGAGCCCCTAAAGTGTAGTCCGGTTCCCAGGTGAAATGCAGAGGTTTAATTAGTGCTGGGTATCGATTCAAATTTCAAGAATCGATTCGATTCCGATTCTCAAGATCTTGAATCGATTATCATTATTCGATTCGATTCGATTCGATCCGATCTGATCCAATCTTATATTTTTAAAATCAAAAGTTTTTGTTCATGAACAATCAAGTTTTTGTATTAAATAACATTCACAAACATACATTAATGTTGTAAAAATGTATTGTTCACTCAATGTATTGATGTTAGATAAGGCATTAATGTTAATGAATGGTATCTTAATGTAGTGTTACCAACTAAACAGGAGATAAAACGTGTTTTATTTGACTTGACTGTCCTTTTATTTAATCCAAAACTGCGTTCATATTTAGAAGGCCTTTTAAACTAGATACAACCGCACACGATACCACTTTAGGGGCTGTTCACATATCGCGTTTTATGAGCGTGCAAATTCAGTGAGAAGCACTTCAATGCATCTCAACAGGTCATGTGACAAAAACCAGCGGTCTTTCCGTAACAACATGGAAAGCTCGGCCGAACAGCGGATCATAGCTGTACAGGGCGGCTTTTTATTTCTCATCTCAATGAATATATCTAGTAGTAAAGCTAATGCAAGGGCTAGAAATCAATTAATTATTTGATGATACTTCCTCGTCATCATGGAGAGCGCAGTTTGCACCGCTTTCTCCTCTCCACAAGCGCGTGCTTTCCCTTTGCGTCTGTCGTTGCTATGCAACCATGAACAGAGGCGCGCCTAGAAAACGAATTTGCACGCGCAAAAAACGCGCTATGAACGGCTCTTTCCTCCTCTCTTGTCAACAAGTGGATTCAGAGAAACCGCATTAGCAGCGCCGCCGGTCGCCATGTCTCGGTGTGTTTATGAGGAAAATGTAGGCCTGTTATTAAATCGATCCTCTGAGTTACGGATCGATCTTTAGAAATTAATATGAAAATCGATTCAGAATTGGTGAATCGATTTTTTCAACACAGCACTAGGTTTAATGGAGGTCGGTGACTGTGGAACAGGTGTGGGTTGTTATGAGGTGGACGTCTGGTGGGATGGTCACATGGCTTAAATAGACACAAGTGTGTGACTGGATGGCCATGGCCGTAACTAAGGTATTAGTTAAATGAGAGTGCTGGGAAAGAGGGAACAGGAGAAAGCCATTCTGCTCGGTTTCATCTGTGATCGTGGTCCAGATGCACATCTGGGGTCCAGACAGCTAGCCCCATGTGTTTTCTGAGCTTTACTTTGCCTCCTGTTTTTGTGATTCTCTCTTCCTCTGTTCTGTGGTTTATTGGTGTTGGGATAATATCTCACAGGCATTCATGCAGTGTCACGATAAAGTGTGATGTTTGTGTATACGCTACATCGCAAGCTAATAAAAAAAGACTAGAAGTAATTTAAACAATCAGCCCTTTTTCCAGCATCCTATAAAATCAAAATAACAAGGCTGTTGACAAGATTGCATTTGTGTGTTTTGCGTTTCTGTCTAAAGGGTTGAAAAGGCAGTGTTAAACTAGTGGAGTAGGATTTAAAAATAAAAAGGAATCAATTATTAATACATTAAAAAATACAAATTTAAATAACTAACATTTCAAATGTTTATTTTTATTTTACTATTAGTTCAGTTAAACAATAAAATGCATAAATGTCATTTTTAAATTCACCCACGGGAGCTGTCAGTGAATTTGTAACTGAATTTTAAGTGAGCATAATTTCAAATCGCATAATTCAGTGTGAAATTAATAGAAATGGTATGCTGTATGACAAAATATTTTGCAAACATGTGGTGATAAAGCAATATTTACTCCAAATATGCGCACCTTTGGACTAAGAGTCTAGTGCGCCTATGTGAACACAAATAAACCGAAGCTGTCGTGAGAGAATTCATATGTGCGATGATATTCTATTCAAAATGTAAAAAATTACAGATGAATTTTGCCCTCCTGACATAAATTAAGAAATGAATGTCATTGCAACCCAGTTTTATCATAAACAGTGGTCAAATTTCGAAGCTGGAGTCTTTAAATCGTTCTAATGATACTCAGTTTGTCCCGAGCAAGTAGGGTGTGATGTTTTAAACTTTAAAGTGCAGTGAATGTTGAACAACAATAATCTGGGGCCGTGATATATCTTAAGTTCGCACATAAAGGGGTTAAATATCATTTGTTTTCCATGAGCTATTTTCCCCTCTCAGAGTGCGTGAAAGCAAATGTTGTTTTCTAACATTCTGCCATGAAACTTCTGCACCTCCCCACCTCTCATTTCTGTGTTTTGCTATGAAAGTGACAGCTAGAACTGTGGGTATTCTGCAGATGTTGCCATGGAAACCTTATACCCCATTTAAATGTTGATCATTTGAGAACACTGCTCATTTACTTGATATAAAGGTCAAGGGTTGAATGTAGAAGGACAGGACAACAAGTACATGTCTAACCTGATTAGTTCTCTAATTGTTTTTCCTCTCTCTCTGATCTAACATGAACACTGTTCTTTCCGTTCCTCATCAAGGTCTTGCTGCAGTCTGATGAACTTTTGCTCCTTACTGGGTTCATGACAGACTAAAATCATTGCTGCAGAGATGAATATGTGTTTCCTTCGCCTGGTTAAACCTGATGTTTTGCTATTCAGACCTCAGCCCTGCATTGACTCAATCAATTCACTCCTTCCCTCAGTCGTAAGCGCCCACTCAGCATCCTCCACACCTGATCTATCATCCTTTACAAAGTAATTATCCACTAAAGCTTCAGCAGGGATGCCCGTTAGTCTTGAGGTGAAAAGTAAGAGGCTTCAGCAGCAGCTGTGGGTGGGAGTCCATTTTTAGCTGAGGACACAGATGAGGGACAGGTCAGGTCATTTCCCAGTGGTCATAAACAGAGCCATTAGCAGCCCGTTTTCAGCTAATGTAGCCGTAATGAAAACAACATGGACGCCACAAGCACAAACTCCTGTCAATAGCACGCCGTCATCTCTGTTTGGTGAATCTGATTGTGCTAGGGTTATGAGGGAAGCACTGTGTGATGGGTTTGATTGCTTTTGCCCCTTGGGAGTTGTCCTCTTTTTCCTGTCATCTTTGTCAGTGTTGAGGGATTTCTCAAGCTAAATTATCTACATGTAGATGGGGGTCAGATGGTCTCCTGCCTTATCCACCCTCCCCCCAAACTCCTATAACAGCTTTTTTTTTTTAACCATCAGGGAAGCATTGCACTGCCCTTCTTCCACATTTTAATGCACCCTCTATAACTCCAAACACGCAATGATTCATTTTAATGTGTGGGCTGTCTGGTAGGTAGTGTAACCTTTTTTTAATGACTTTCTCATTGTAATTTTGCCTTTAACATTGACTCTTAGCACTACTTTAATAGATCATCAACTGTGACTAAAATAAAATAATGCAACACCAGCTGCGATGTCGATTCATGAACGAATGATTGTTAGGAATCTGTTCTTGTTAAGGAGTCAGTCATAAAGAGGATTCATGAAACATTCGCAAGCTCGCTTGTTTATTATCAGATCAGACTTATTCTTGAATTGGTCAGAGCAGTTAATGAGTTCACAACTGATTGTAAAACCAAACGCAATTTTTCAGTTATGCCTGATTCAGATGAACTGGAAACCACTACTTTGATAATACTTTATGATTGTGAGACTTCAATCTGTTCACTGATTTGTTGTTCAGATGACCTGTAATTGAAGATGCGTACATATCCACAACAGAGTTTTGTTTTAATTAATAATGGTGTTTGAGACTAAAAACCAAAAACTTAAATCACATCCTAATCTATATTAGGCTCTAAAAATCACTCTAAATATAAAAGAATAGCGGAGTCTACACCATATCTCAAACGATAATGGCACAAAGAAACGTTTAAACATAAAAGGCAGAACAGTTTCTGTCATTTTAGTGTGTGTCTGCGTGAAGTAATCGCAGCTGCTAACACACACAAGCTCTTGAAACCCCGCCCTCTGCAGCAGCTCATTTGCATTTAAAGGGCCAGGCACAAAATGGTGCGTTTTTGCAAACCCTCAAAAAGTGACAACTTTAACATGCTATATAAAAATATCTGTGGGGTATTCTAAAACTTCGCACACACACACTCTGGGGACATCAGAGATTTATTTTACATCTTGTGAAAAGGGCATTTTACCACCCCTTTAAACAGAACAATATAGGCAGCTGGTGTGGATGCTAATTAAAAAATCGTTATAGGTATCTTTACAGTATTCATTCCTGGTGTGAACGGGCCTTAACTGTTTCATTGTAGTCATTTCTTTACTCTGGAGCCCTGCCAACTTGTCCAAAACATGATCCAGACACTGATGGGTCACAGATGAAATGGGTGTGAATTGAAAGTGAATGAACGAGGAATACGGGAGTGGCTAGAAAAAGTCTTCACTAAGTGAGCTAAAAGGCTGTATGGTATGACATTAGATTGCCTCTAACAGTGATTTAGAGACAGTCGGGATGTTTGTGGATATTGGAGTCTTAATAGTGATTGATGGCTTGTTGACTTGGAGAGCTCATTAGTATTGGATTACACATTTCTCATTAGTGGTCTATTAGGCACATCTAGCTGTCACACATTGACAAATTATAGGCAGGTTACACTCCACTAAGAAACGTCAAACATCGCTGCCAGACAAATTGTGTGATGAAATCTAAAGAACAGATCCCTTGTTCATTTAGTTTTTTTGCTCTGTTTTTTATTAAATGTATCACTACCAATAGCATTACCTGAAAAAGACTTGGAGTCATTTCCTAGTGGTTAGAACATGTATTTAGACATATTGTGATGTAGACGTGCTTTGTTTTCCAGATCTACTTTATCCATCCTTTTCATTGGGGAGTGGTTAAATATCTGTGCTAGCAACCCAAAGGTTATAGAATCAAACCCCACGTAAAATGACCTGAGAATGGTTACCATTTTGCCCTTGAGCTAGACATTTAACAGTGATAAGAAGGGGTGGGAATCTTATGGCACTTTAGATTCAATTCATAGTCCAAATAGTTGTTGATTCATCTCAATTTTTCAGTAACAGCTTAGTCTTGGAAATCTTTGACAAGATTAAGCCAAGTTCACACTGCACGATTTTGTCCACTAATTTATCATCTAATTTGAAAACGATTGGACCATATGTACGAATAGCATACGAAGTCCAATATGTAAAAAAAACCTAAAGGAATACCCACTAGTGAAAGCATGACAACTTCTACCAATTTTATTGGTGCAATGAAATAGTTTTGCAAAATGCAATGCGAGTTTCCATTCATGAGGGAATGACCCCCCTTCGTGGTGAAAACTGTAAGTCACTGTAAAGCATCTGCTAAATGAAAAATCACTTGTAATTGTCAATTAGAGAGGATGAAATCAGCATGCCTGCCCTCTGAGAACCACCAAAGGTTTTTATCTTGTTACTAGGTATTTTTAGGTATCTTATGTACATTATAATCTCATTTACTTCAGCACTTTAAAGGTGTTGTTGTTTTTCCCTGCAGTGAGAGAAGTTTAGCACAATAATTTCAGGTCCACTGGACTCTGAGCTGTGTTGCATTAGTTTTATAATATCCTGTTGTTCTGATCGTGTTCTTTATATCTTCAGTGAGACAGACTGGTGTTTATCCCTCCTGTCTCGTGTAAGAGTTCTTGGACCAGAATGAGTCTTGAGATCAGAAAACCTCAAAGACTGCAAGTGGGCACAATTTTTTTAATAGAGCTTTGAGATTCATGTAACTTTAACAAACGGGCAAGCGTACACACGCGCACCTTCAGTGCTCTGTTTGGACTGGATAAAAGCCTGAATGTTCTTTAATGTCAGTCCAGTTCAAGCAATCTCTAGTCCCCTTCGTTTTCACACGCAAGGCTTAGACAGGAAAAGCACACCGGCCATCCTAAAATTCTTTGATCAAACTTTCTCTTTTCCTCCATTTCCTTCTTACCGTCCTACCCTTTTTGTCTCTTTTCCTTCCATCGTATCCCTTGTTCTTTAATGTCTTTCCTCTTTTCTCACTCTTTCTGTCTGTTTCATGCTCTAAGCGTGCAAAGTGGGTAAATCTGTAGATCTGCTGACAGCTGCCTTTGAGAGAGGCCAGCAGAAGGGGTTTGAAGAGTGCACAGAGGTGCACGGACGAATGGAGCTTTGATTTCTGTGTTGTTCGAGTCAGTGGATTTTGGCACAGAGTTACATTACATCAAATAAAGCTGTCGGCCCAAATTACATAGAATTGTGAGCAAATAACATTTCTTAGTTTAATCTTTATTTCCTTTTTGGTTTGTTTTTTAAGTTTGAAGAAAGGATGTGGTTTTTTGAAAGGTCAGTTTGCCCTCTAGTTAGTTGTCTCGGTGTCTGGCTTGACCGTCTGTCCTCTCTGTGGTGAGTGCTGCTTAGTCACTGTCTGATCCTGCTCTGGGCTGAAAGTACCGCATCAGTCTCTCTCTCTTTGTTTCTTTGTTTCTTTGTTTCTTTCTTTCTTTCTTTCTTTCTTTCTTTCTTTCTTTCTTTCTTTCTTTCTTTCTTTCTTTCTTTCTTTCTTTCTCAATCTGCCTTTCTACGTACCCTCATTTCTTCCTGCCTGCCTGCTTACCTTGCCTGGTTTCCTTCCCTCCTAAATAACTTTTTACTGACCCACTTTTTTTACTGAAGGATCCTTCCTTCATTCCTTCCTTCCTTCTTTCCTTCCTTCCTTCCTTCCTTCCTTCCTTCCTTCCTTCCTTCCTTCCTTTCTTCCTTCCTTCCTTCCTTCCTTTTTACAATTGTTCCTGTATTCCTACCCACCGAAGTACCTACCCACCTGCATACCATCTCCTTTTCTGTCCATCCTTTCCTTCCTTCCTTCCTTCCTTCCTTCCTTCCTTCCTTCCTTCCTTCCTTCCTTCCTTCCTTCCTTCCTTCCTTCCTTCCTTCCTTCCTTCCTTCCATCTGCTTGCTTACCTCCCTTCCTGTCTACCTGCCTAACCAACGTCCTTCCTCCTATCTCCCTGCATTCCTAATTACCTTTCTTCCATTCTTCCTCCCTTACTTCCCTCTTGCCTATCTGCCTACACTGTTGTCCGTCTGTCCGTCCTTCCTTTTTTTCTTTCCTCCCTTTCCAATACCTTTGTCTTTCATGGTTATTTTCTGATTCTCTTTGTTATTGGTGTTGTGATTATCATTCTCCTCACTATGGGCAGGAGATGCATGCTACAGTGGAGGAAGCCCATTGCGCTTTATGCTGGCTGGTTGAAGGGGGTTCTCTTGGACAGAGGGCCTCTCTCTTGAACAGTTTGCCTGAAAAGGGCTCATTCAGTTGAGCAGGACTACGCCTGCCTCCTCCCTCTTTCTGGCTGTGGATCATTGTCAGGCTTGAAAGGAGCTTTGACCGGTTCCAGACGACTGGTTCTGCACCATAAAACTCCACACACATTGATAAATGGGCTTGCCCCACAACATTTTGAATCCATTGGCATATCCCAGGGTATTTTGGGATTGTCAGACAAGGAGGCAGTCAGTAAGTTAAGCAACACGAACGGTGCAAGGAAGACAGAAAAAGCAGCCCGGCACAGTCAAACAGAGAGACAAGGCAACAAGGTCAGGCTGAAAGAGAAGCCAGACAGACTTATCACTCTTATACAGCACAAAAGCTATCATTGAGCTTATGTTAGCATTTTGACTTTGTGTATAGCTGAGCAAAGACTATATATGTGGTTCTTTATTTCTTTTCATATTGCAGATGTCAATGTTAAGGATAGTGTGTGAAAGGCTCCAAAGATGGCAGTGTATATGTTTTAAAAAAACTTGCTGCAAAGGGTTTATTATAGAATCCCTGTTTTCTCTTTACACTCCTCCACTCGTCACATGGTCACGCTCTATGAAAGCTGGCTGTGGTTATCATGGTCACCCTTCGCCTCTCCTATGAGTTTGAAAAATGAATGTGCTTTTGAGTGCTGATCTTGCATTATTCATGAATCCAAGTTACTTCAGGATACCCTGAACTTTCTCTTTTAGTAATCCTCCTCCTGTCTTTCTCTTTACTACAGGGAGTACCTCAGCTACCCTGTGCCAAGGCCTTATACAACTATGATGGTAAAGAACCCGGAGATCTCAAGTTCAGCAAGGGTGACATCATCATCCTGCGTCGGCAGGTGGATGAAAACTGGTACCATGGAGAGATGGGCGGAGTTCATGGATTCTTCCCCACCAACTTTGTCCAGGTCATCAAACCTCTCCCACAGCCGCCCCCTCAATGCAAGGCCCTGTATGACTTTGAGCTGAAAGACAAGGAGGCTGACAAGGACTGCTTGCCATTCTCAAAGGTGCTGAACATTTGTAAAGACTTCGAAATTAGTCTTTACTCTCGCATTCAAATGCACACACCCATCCACAAGTTCATAAAGAAATATGGTAGCACTTTACAAGTCAATTCATTCAAATTAGTTAATGCATTAGATATTCTTACTTTGAATAGAAAAAGAGGCATGAGCATTCTTCAGAATTTCTCCTTTTATATGTTCCAATAGGGAAAACAAATAGTGACTAATTTTAAGGGTGAACGAACAGCTCTGCTTTAATGTTGCAGAAACAATAAGAAACATTTTCTTCAAGTGTGCAAGTTAACCTCCAGCAATTTGTGTTTGGATAGATTTTTGTTCAAAACAAAACATATGCCTGGCTTTCATTCATGCCTTCGAGTTGCACTTTTTCTTTTTTACTTTTTAACAAATTTCTGTGAAGGCTTGTGGCTGAATAACAAGGAACCTGTTTTATTCCGTCTGCCCTCAGGATGATATTCTTACTGTGATTCGTCGTGTGGATGAGAACTGGGCGGAAGGCATGCTGGGAGATAAGATTGGCATCTTCCCCATATCTTATGTAGAGGTGAGTCATATCAGTGCATTTAAAACTGTCATTGGTTCCTGACATTTTCACATTTAATGTTTTATATTTAGATGTTGTACTCTTCAACACGGCTTTAGTCTTGGAAACCTTTAAACTTTTCTCCACCCTTAAAGAGTTTGCTTTCAAAAGTTTTAGTTGTTGCCATTTTTGTCACATCCTGTTCATTTGGCCTGTTTTTCATCCCCACCATTTCTTTGTTTCTGCTCTTGTTGAAACGCACAGCTCTTTAAGCATGCAGATCTCAGAGAGCTCTCAAATGGTTGCTAATTATTTGAGCCATATTGAATTCTCATCAGACTTGAATCTCAAAACACCAACCGCTTTGTGTCTCTTTATCAGACATGCACAATCTTAAAACACTGCTCTCTTTAATCACTCAACCTCAAACAAGAATAGCCTCAATTATCGTGGCCAACTTCATGTGTGCTCCTGAAAGTGGCAGCATCTCAGTTCTCAAAACACTTCACATCTTTAGTCCCATAAACATAGACAAAAACCTTTATGAACCCTGGCAAAGCTAGCGTGAGCTATGCCAGCCACGTGTCTAACCTGTGGGAAAAAATAACCATCAAAAGACATTCAAAAATAGCTTCTGTCAGAATGTTGCTTCTTGAATTGCATCTCTCTCACTCAGAGCGAGAGGACAAGGGAAAAGAGGGGCGGAGGCTTCGAGCTTACACAAAAGCCTTGCCAATTTTCACTAAACCACACTTTTTCCAAGTGAATGCTTTTGAGAAAGTAATCTCTGATACCAGTGACATCAAAAGTGACATTCACTCAGGTTGGTACTTGAAATAGAGTAAAAGGGGGAAAAG
Organism: Phoxinus phoxinus; assembly: GCF_949152265.1. Classification (NCBI taxonomy): domain Eukaryota; kingdom Metazoa; phylum Chordata; class Actinopteri; order Cypriniformes; family Leuciscidae; genus Phoxinus; species Phoxinus phoxinus. Next base: position 29,055,848 of record NC_136891.1, read on the forward strand.
GTTTTTCTGTTCCCATGTCACCTGCCACCGTAAATTTGTTTTCAAAGTGACTTTGAAATGGAATCAGGCATGCGTCTCTTAGTGGCCGTCATATATGCAGACAGAGTTTAATGTCTGCCTGAGTTGGCAAGGTCAGCACTAAGTTTTGATGAGCTGATCTTGAAGTTATTACATTATATTACCATTCATGCTTGGTGAATCATAAGTTGCAGCCCTGTATTGTTTTTAATTCTAGGATTTGCTGTAGCCTTTGGGTCTAATATAATTTGCTCTACTAGTCAATTCATTATTATTTATTATTATTTTCATTTTTTAGAAGTGACCCAACATGTAATTATATTTACTTAAAATCAAATGTTTTATATTATTATTATATTAACTTTTAATTATCATTATTGTAGCTTTTTTTGTCACTATCCTTTGCTTAGATTACAGCTCTGCACACACTGGTCATTTTCTGAACTAACTTTGAGGTGCATCCTGGAATGCTTTTTAAATAGTTTTGAAGTTGGCTTGTATGCTGGACACTTATCGACTGTTTCTCCTTCTCTAGGCAGTCAAACTCATGAATTTCAATTTAGTTTTTTATAAAAAATTTAGTTTAGTAAAGAAATTCATTTGTAGGCACAATTTATATTTGCCTATGAAACTCATTTCAAGCATTTTACTGTAAGCCTTGAGCATGAGGTCTAATTTCTCGCCAATGTACCTATCTCATATGGTTTCATTTATGAATACTTTTACAAATCAGATGATGTTTGAATAAATGAATAAATTCCAAGAATGCACTAAGCACTCTACACCTGTATTCACTATCTATAGCAGCGTTCAATCAACCCTTGTGACCTAGATCAGCTGAATTCAGAGTGTAGGGTTCTTCATATGAGTGGTCTGATTGGCTTCTCTCATTTGTGCAGAGAGTGAGTTTCTCGGGGCAATGTGTGTTGCTCTGTCATTAGCTGGAGACTCTCTGCTCGTATTCCTTTGATTTCAGTTTCACATGAAATCAGACATGGCCTGCAGTCCCATCACATCACACCCACCACCCCACATACTGCTCACCAACGAGTCTTTGAACTTTTCCATCGCTTTTTACTAGTGGTGCAACAGATCACAAAACTCACGGTTCAGATATTGCGGTTTTTGAGTCATGGATCGGATCGATTTTAAGATCAAAAGGTTAAACAAAAGGGTTAATTTATTACATAAAGCCCACTTTAAGTACTTTGTAGGGACTTCCTACGAATTCCTGAAGGACAAAATCCAATCCCGGTTTACATTCTTGGTTTTTACTTGGATATATGTCACAATAGGGAAGAAAAGACTATAGCAACTTCTGTTTCATGCCGACTTTAAAGATTCATCACAATCTCTGTCCTTTCTTAGTTGTACCTTTCTGTGTACTCCTGTTTCTTTCATTCTCTACAACTCCTCGTTAATTTACATATAAAAAAGTGTGAGAACTGTGGCCTGGCAGTTCATTTATGTGACATTTTGAGCCTTGCTGCTCATACGGGCACTGTTGGTTGAATCTGGCTCTCAACGTTTCCAATAGGCCAAAGTTAGATAATAGACAATAATAATAGCATGTGCAGTAAAGTGTTATTTATGTGTACTCTCTCTTCTACTTTCAGTTTAACAGTGCAGCTCGACAGCTCATAGAACTGGACAAGCCATCTGATGGTGGAGGAGACTCCAGTGAAGGGCCATCGTCCTCTTCCTCAGGCCCACAAGCCAACGGCTCCCAGAAAGCTACTGGGGAGAAGAAGAATAGTAAGAAGCGACACTCCTTCACCTCCCTAACTATGTCCCATAAGCCTTGCCTGGCCCCTCCACCTCAGAGACACTCCATGGAGATCAGCGGGCCGGTTCTGATCAGCTCCTCCAACCCCACAGCAGCGGCCCGGATCGGAGAGCTCAGCGGAGGCCTGTCCTCCAGCGCACCTTCACAGGTGAGAGATGATGGATGGATTGACACCCATGCAGCATATCAAACCATCATATAGCCTCATGATGGATGGAGAGATTTGGTGATAGGGAAACAGAGGATGGATGTGTAGGATAGAAAGGAGAGGAAGATAATGAGAAAGCACGATTATTATTTCAGCATCACGGTGGCTGACCTCTAAATGTTCTGTTCCTCATCCACTCTTCCTCTCTCCATGTTATATATAGATTAGTACTCATAAGTGAGTGGAGGTAAGGGCATCATCTCTCACTGAGGATGAGCTTCTCAGCTGTGGCCATGGTTACACAGCCTGATAAGTTCACATGCGCGCACACACACACACACACACACACACACACACACACACACACACACATTATTCCTGTAATAGCAAAGCTGAATTTTCAGCATCATTACTCCAGTCTTCAGAGTCACATGATCCTTCAGAAATCATTATAATGCCGATTTGGTGCTCAGAAACCATTTCTTATGATTATCAATGTTTAAAACCGTTATGCTGCTTAATATTGTTGTGGAAACCGTGAACAGCATTTATTTGAAATAGATTTTTGATCAATTTAATGTGACCTTGCTGAATGAAAGTATTAATTTCTTTAAAAACTTTCAGTTTAAGAAGTGTATATACTTACTCTAACATGATTCATTTTATTTCCCCAGAGAAACTATTATTTCATTTCATATTTAATGTAAGAACTAAAAACAGAAAAAAAACTAAATGTAGTAAAGGTCAATAAACACAAGCTGAAACGATCTTTGAGGATCTTAATGTCCAAATAAAAAGGTGTTTATTATTATTGTGGTTATATAAAGCAACATCATAATCACAATTATTTTGTGAATATTTAATATCTTGCCCATCCCTACTATAGTGTGACTGGACTTCTGTACTTCAAAGTTTTTGCATTCCAACCTTGGAATTCTGAATTTGTAGATAGAATTATTTTGTTTTAAAATAAAAAAAAGTCCCAAAATGTACACAACATAAAAAAGCATCACGTACCGTAATGTAAATAAGTTCTCACAGAATATGTAAATAACTCAATTAGTGGTCGACCGATATATCGCCACGATATTTTTAAAATAATAGCCTGCATGAACATGTTTCTGTGAGTGACGTTCGGTCCATGCGAAATGAATGCGGACAGGAATAGAGTTCAGCTTCACCGGAGACGCGATCGACAAATTTAAAATCCTTCATTTTAAAATATGCGGCGCTACATCCAGTTGCCCACCAAGTCTCTTCAAAGGTCTTCTGTGCACTTTTGTATGTTGCCTTAAGATCGCTTCAGCTGACAATAAATAATTGTCGAGTGACCGTGAAATAGAGGGAATGTGCAACAATGGTTAAGTACCAAATGGTTAAATTTGCCAAATAACTACAAATAGTAGCTTGAAGGGGAAGGAAAGTGAGCATCGTGTCAGGCATCCTGCCCACCCTCCAGAGCTTGTCCACAGCAGCTTACTGTTCTCTCCTGTTCTGTCAGCAGTTACTCTCTCTCATTCCACACTGTCCAACATGCTGTCCGAGCGTTTGAGAGCACTGATGCGTGACAGCGCTCCACCACATTAAACATTCCCACCACTCGCTTGCAGAGGTTACCGCAGCAACCCTGGAATGACAGTCACTCACAGCTGTTCCACTGGTTGCCGAGCAATGCTGTCTCTAAGGAGATGGCAGACAGACTTGTCATTTCATGTGATGTCAGTTCAAGGAAATTTCCCGGAATGTGGAATGTATTCCCCCTCTACTTTACACTCACTTTAATTTGTTTTATTTTCATTCCTTTTAAAAAATGTAGGACTCTTGTGTCTCCGGTTGCTTTGCTAAGGATGAAATGACAACGATGGAATAAAAAGACCACTTAATGTAACAGTCAGAACCATGGCCAAGCCTAGTCTTTCCTGACATTAATAAAATAGCAAAACTTAGATATTTTAAATACGCTGAAGTGTACATGACCATCAAAACATTCATAAATTACTTTGTAGCGGTGCCACAGACAAAGCTGTCATTTCAGGTTACGATTTAAAATGTATTTTCCGTCCAAAAATAAGGAAATTTAAAATATTGCCCTGTTAAACCATGTAAGAGCAAGTGTGTGTGCATAGTATCTAGTATCATGGTTTCCATAAAAATATTAAACAAAAATAAATTTCAACATTGATAATGAAAAAGATTTTTTGAGCAGCAAATCAGAATATTAGAAATGATTTCTGAAGGATCATGTGACACTGAAGACTGGAGTAATGATGCTGGAAATTCAGCCTCGGCAAAATATATTTTATATTGTAGTAATATTTCACAATGTTGATGTGTGTAAGAGTAACAAAACCTTAGGATGATAGTGTATAATATTTGGTAGACTTGTGCACTTTATTTATTGTTCCCTTCTTTTTATTTTGTTACATAAATGATAAAGTTTTTGAAGGTACCGGTATACAAAAACAAGAAGTATTTTTGACAGACCTGGCACCCAGGTTGCAGTGACCAGAAACAATCGGAAAGAGCAATCCTGGAAGTAAGAGGAATAAATGATCTTATAGTTGAACTGGTTTCTCATAGTATTAAATACTTTTCTTGCAGGTGAAGTTATAAGAATGATAAGAATCCCACTGGTAACTGGAATTTTTTTTCTCCATGATGTTTGTTCCATTGATGTCATCACCTATCTGATAATCCATCACCTCTGGAGTCCTCTTCTGTGGGACAAAACACTGAACACAACAGAAGACACACTATACCTCTTTGCTTTTAGTTTCGGCCTGTCTGTATGCTTCTGGATCCATTTTCGTGTTCATAAAGGAACTGTTGAGCCGAGGTGTTGTGAAAGATGACCCCAATTCAGTTTTATGAGAGTGAATACTTGGCGCAGATGGAATGAGGAAGCATGTGTGGTGGCCTTAGCAAACATGTGTTAACGCTTTAAGAACGTGAGACGGTTTCTCAAGCGACAGAATTCGTCATCATGTGTTAATATGAAACCAGCACAGTGTTTTGTGCTCGCACCTAGTGAGTATATTTACACAAGACACCAGTCCATTTCCTGTATGCGTAACCAGAATATTTATCATCTACAGTCTGTTTAATAATCTATAATTGGTGTTTTTGTCCTAGTTTCTCCTTTACCTTTTGCATACTTGCAGCATATTGTTTCATTTTTTTTTATTATTTTTTTTTTATTCCTCATCATACTTGCTCTCTTTTTGTTTTTTTTCATCAGTAATGTTGTCAGGCAACACAGCAAAACACAATGACAATTGATCTGTTGTTGTCATCTAGTACTATGAATATCGATATCATCTCTCATTCCCTCTCCCCTTTTGTCCCCTTGCATGCCCACGTTTTTTTCTCTCACGCTCTTTTTAACATTCCTATTTAGGCGTTTTAGTGCTAATAATTATCCAGACACTCCAGATCTCATAAAAGCCTGTTTGAGCCTGTAAAGTGATCCCCCTCCTTTGTGGCAGCAGTTATGCCCTCTTATGAGAGTGATGTATCGATTTACACGATTTCTGTGACACATTTGGAATATATGAACCACAGACTTATTGCTTTCTCATATAATTCTAGTTTGAGGGAAAGAGAGAAAGGAAAAAATGGAGGGAAAAGGCCCTTTAGAAGGATGAGGATATTTGAAGTGATAAAAAAGAGAGAAAGAATGATAGGCGCTTTGACATTCACTTTTTACCAGAGCTGATTTTGTCCCCACTGCATTATAAAACACAGCAGGGATGCTTCTCTAATTACCGAGCAGGAGTTTTCTTTTCATTAGTGTGTGTTTTAATGTTTTGCTGAGTGGTCATTGCGGTTGTCATAGTGGCAGAAAACGACAGCAACAATGTTCTCTTTAGCACACAGCTTTCAGACATCCCCTCCAATTTTTGCAGCTCACACAAAAAAAGTTGCAAAATTGCTGATATTAATTTACTGACTTAAAGCTGAAACTTTGGTTTAAAGGTTTTAAAAGTTATAATAAAAGTTATATTAGGGTGGATTTGAGTATCGTCCTAGACATGCAGGTATGCGTCACACTTTGCTGAGCCACACACTTACCAAATCCCATGACTGACAATGGTAGATGTAGGAATGAAGTTATCGAACTAGTATGTCAAGTTCATTTGAGCTGAATAGGTCCACAAGAATGATTGCTCTTTCAGACTTTTCTTTTTTCTTTTCTTTTAGCATTTCTAATTGTAATGTTATTTTTTTTGCATTTCAATTAAGAACAGTATAATTACTACATATCAATGTTATACAAATCAATAATCAACATCAATAAATCAACATAATAATTACTACAAATCAATACGTTCTGCTAAAGATGTCATCTACATCACATAGATGATTTATCAAAATGGTAAAATATAATATAATCATTAAATAATGAATTATTAGTCTAATTAATATTCATGAGCAAAGCCACATTACCTCTCAACTTTCTATAACAAAGGGATATCTGTGGTTAAAAAAAAGAAGGACAAAATGAGTTAATTGCTCAAACCCTTGAATGATTGTTCTTCCTAAAATAAAAATGCTGTCATCATTGACTCTCATTTTGTTCCAAAACCATATGGCTTTCTTTCTTCTGCTGAAAATCTTTTGAGAAATGTCTGTTTTTTTGTTGTCCATACAATGGAAGTCAATGGGCTCCAATATTAAACATTCTTCAAAATGTCTTCTTTTCATGTTCTACTGAAGAAAGTAAGTCATACTGCTGTGGGACATCATGGGAGCGAGTAAATTATGACAGAATACATTTTTTTGGGTGAACTAACACTTTAATCTCATATAAATTTGGGGGTTGAATTACAATAGGGTCCTTGTAAGAAAAAAAAGTAGTTGGCAAAGTTAATTTGCATGATTTCAGCATTGTAGAAATGCAGGCCTGTACGCAGCTGTGCTATCATCCAGCTGTTGGCTTATTTTATCCAATCGGCAATCACTGATGTCATTCTCACCTGCAGGAAGTGTTGTGTCAATGAGAATAACAGAGTATTTGTGAGGGTTTGTGTGCCCTCCAGTATGTTCATATCCCACACATTGACTCACTCAGTACCCTGTACAATCTAACCTGTAGGGTGCGACTTGAGAGCTGATGTACCCTGAAGCTGAGCGGGCCTGTGGCAGGCAGATATGCTGTTTGCAGTGATGCGCACACACACACAGATTCTCATGTACTTCCAACACACTCCTCTAGCACTTACTCTTTGTGAAATCTCTGTGGAGAAAACATTCAGCTTTAGCTCCCAGCTCAACACGCTCATGCTGAAGATATACTGTTTAAAACAACAACAAATTGGACCCGTTCTGCTAAAGTTAGTTCTGAGAAATGCTTTTTTTGTATGACACTTGATTTTATATTTTATGTAATAGAGCAGTTCTTGTGACATTCATATTTTAAAGGTGCTATATGTCATTTTTTTGACTATACTAAAGCATAAAAATACCACAATATGTTTCGGATATTTAGAAAACAAAACATGCTAAGTTTACATACTCATTTCTCTGAAAAACAAAGTTATTCTACTTTGAAATGTGCGTTCCGAGTCGGAATGTCCTCTGTGTGATTCCGCCCACTGCCAATTTACCCAATAGTATTTAAACACCCCAGTTTCCATAGTGTATTTCAGCCATGGAAGCCAGCAAACGATCTGGATCAAAGATCGCAGATTCTACCGGACCTAAAAAGCCTCGGCATCCATAAGCTCTACGACCAGACGCATATTAAAACGTGGATAAATCAACTCCTCAATTTACAGTGTAAGCGTTCTCAATCTGGAAACCCGCCTGAGCGTCAAGTCTGAGGAGGGGGGGGGCGGGAGAAACAACCCTCTCCCAATATTTTGAATTAGGACTGCAGTACCCATTTCAACCACTAGCTGTCAATATTACATACTGCACCTTTAAGTGTTTTAAAGTTGGCATGAAATGAAAATTCACCCTATTTTCTTGATTATTAATTATCAAATTATTAATGTTATTAATTTATATTTTCTGAAAACATTTTAACTTTGTCTGATCAGCTTCTAGTGAAACAACACTTTTCTCTCTGGTGACATATGCTGGACTTTTCAATCGTTCGGATAAAAAAATGATAGATAGAACCAAGGCCTTGACCTATATTCTTAACTTTTTGAAAATCATTTTCCATCGGATATATGTGAGAATATGGAAGAAATTATCTTTCACTTATTCAGTTTTATCACAGCTTTTAAGTCTTTTAATACTCTTATTATATGCACACACAACAGTCCATCTTTTTTTCTTTAGTGTGGAGAGCAGTGTCAGTTCTTACAGATTTGAAATGGTTTGGCCTTCGCTCATGCCCATTTCATTACCTGTAATGAATTTAGAAGAGGCTAACCCGGAGAAGCCTGTAGTTTGGGCTTATTGGCTAGGGAACATTCGGGTCACGAAGTGAGATGTACAGATCTAAATCTGGACCTGAGGTGAAGAAGGGAGAAAAAGCCATGTCATTAATGACAAATGCCACCTCAAGACATACAATATGCAGAATAGTTGCATTTCCCTCAGGCACAGGGAGAATGAAAGAACAGGAAATGAAATCGAACTTGAAATAATTGCAAATTTCTGTATAATTATGTCCGTGTCTATTTTTTGACGAGGACTATTTTGAGCTCCTCTCTAAATACCTTTAGACACTATGGAGCAGGTTTTTCTTTTCTTTTTTAATGGATGTTCTATATTGCCTGTCTGAAGGCTCTTGTGACTGATTTGCTGAAGCGCACATGAAGTGGTTTCACTCAAAATGAGCACATAATTCGCTCAGGACTTGATATAGATATGTCACAACACAGAACATTTCAGCAGCACATCCCTTTGAACCTACAAATCTGTTTGATTCTCGCTTGTTTGTAGTGTCTCTCAGAGGTTCGGTTTATCCTGAAAGTTTATTTATGAAGGTTCTGTATGAAGCTCTATGACCCCAACATCTGAGGACTTAATGTATACATGATACTTCACTTGTAGCTGCCCTAGGTGGTCCATTTATGTATTAATGTTTTTGTCTGGGCATAAAGCTCCATTTTTATTTTATTTTATTTTTCTCAGATATGACCTCTTGTTAAAAGGAGAATTAAAATAGCTAGAGACTCAGTGGCAGTTGCTCAGGTGGTTCATGACCCCTTGAAAGTATGTAACCTGAAGAGTGCTATCTTTGTTTTATGGGCTGTTGGTTTTGGAAACATGCCATGTGATTGATCACTGACCAGACATAACCGACAGGGAGAAATAGAAGTTCATCTCAGCATTTAAAACATCTGCTTTACAAAAATAACTTGCTTTGTTTTGCTGACAGTTGATTCTTATAAGTTGATCATATTATTGGATCATTCAAATAATTCTTACGTTGGTTTTGATGAATCGAAAGTTCAAAAGAACAGCATTTATTTAAAATGGAAATCTTTAGTAACCTTATAAATATCTCATATGCTCTCTGTCAACCAATCATTAATCAGTTTGTTCACTCATGCACTCCCAGCTGACCAATTAGAATAGAAGCCTTTTTGACACATGCTTAAGTTCACCAAAGGGAAGTTCTCATTGGTCATGACATTTTTAGGCCATCAGTGTTGTTCTTGAGGTGGATTGATTTCAGGCATGAACGACAAATGTAGAGTCAGGCCGACATGCATCTTAGAAGATGTCTAGTTGCATTAAATTTAGTTTTGTCTAAACAGCAGTCATCGGGTGCACATGTGCGTGGCTATCTGCCCAAATTTCTCTCGCCTATGTGCCTTTCTGTGTCGTCCCTTGAGCTGAATTTCAGTGTCTCATAACGTGCTTTCACTTGCTTGATGATACAGGAGTGGGAATGGCTCAGGAAAGGTTGATAAGCTTGTCATTTCTTCTTATTTGTCTTCTCTTAGGTTCACATTTGCACAACGGGACTCATTGTTACTCCTCCACCAAGCAGTCCTGTCACCACGGCGACAGTTTTCACATTTCCCCCAGAAACCAGCTATGCCTCTATTCCTGTGGTGAGTCCTTAAATTTACCTAGTATGTCAAAAATCTTCATCATCCTATCATTTATTCATATCACATTCTTCTGACCTGTGTATATATAAAGTGACCCTGTCTGTATTAGTATTCACACGCAACCCTATTACTCAATGCTACTTGATATATAAGCCAGGCCAAATAAGTGGCTGATGTTTGCCATTTCAAGATAACTGGCGAATTAACTAGAATCGTTAAGCTCCTTCTTGTCAGGTTTAAAATCAAAGTTTTAGAAAATTCAAGTTATGATTACTTTTGAAAAGAATTTGGTTTAAAGTGTACACTATTTACAGCATCTATCTGCTCTCTAGTGCTATGGGTAAAAACTAGGGATGTGCCAAATTTGATGTTTTTTAAATAGATTTTCTTAAAGGGCATTCACACAAGATGCGTTCCTCTGTTCAAATACAGAATTAAACTGAGCAGGGGTGTTGCAATATACTGGTATTGACGATATCCATGAGTTAAAGTCAATCACATGACGTGCTTTCATTGTTGTCGTCTGCTAACCGTTAGGAACATATTAAAAGGTCTATAAATTAAGTGTCATTATTGTAACTGGTGTCATTGTTGTTAGGACATATACTGCCACAGCAAATTGATGCCATTAAAGTTAGACAAATCAAAAACTTTGCAGGATAACTAATATCCTAATAGCTGCTCAAGAAAGGAACACTATTATATAAAGAGGAGATGTGGAAATATCACAATGAAGGGTAATGGTGTGTTAAATTGTCCTTACTATAAACATGTAATACAAGATGATCTTGACCAATTTTTGACATCTTTTGCCCAAAATGTATATAGTTATTATCATGGTAAAATCTTAACATGAAAATGCAATAATTATGGTGAGAGAAGTATTTGGATTCTGAATGCAGTTTTAAAGTTTATTGTTGGAGGTGGTGGATTTTTTTAACTAAATGCCTGTTTTGATAATTGATAATAAAAGTTTGTAAATTCATCCCATATAAACAGTATTAAAACTGAGTGCTTAATTAAGAATGCAACATTACCTTTTACTCAATTTAAGCATTAACAGTGTGCTCTGCTGTTGCCTTTAGCTTGCTCAGTTGGGGATATTCAATTTAATTAATCAATGAATAATACTATTGATTAGCATTACCAAACATGGACGTTTTATTATTATTTTAATTTAATACTGTGAAGCTGCTTTGATACAATCTGTATTGTGAAAAGCGCTATACAAATATTCTTGACTTGACTTGCAGTTCAAAAGTTTGTGTTTGGTAAGATTTTTTTTTAAAGTCATAAAGACTGCATTTATTTGAAGTAAAAAAAAAATTATGTTGTGAAATGTCACTGCTCATTATTATCAATGATGGAAACGGTTATTGTTGCTTAATATTTTTGTGTAAACTGTGATATAATTTTTCCAGGATTCTTTGAGTAGAAAGTTAAAAAAGCTGCGTCTATTTGGAACCTAAATCTTTTGCATTATGTCTTTTACTGTCATTTTTGATCAGTTTAATCATGTGTCCTTTAAAAAAAAACTTTCTGACCCCAAACTTTTAAACCATAGTTCATCAAAATGGAAATGGAAACACACTCGCATAAACAAGGCAGAATATAATCTCTCTCTCGCTCTCATTCTCATATATATTTGCATACACATACACTCAAGTGCTAATTCTAAATGAGGACAGTTTGCCATCTGATCACACTCACACACACACACACACTTTCAGGGAGTTGTGTGGGCCTCAGGGTGGACACTAATGGCTCTCTGAGATTGATGTGTGTGCTGTGCTATGTGTGTACTGTTTCCTTTTGTTTTCAATGCATTGTTTTGTAATGGTGGCCTTAGTGTGCATCAGTTGCCTCTCATATCGCGCATACAGGATTTAAAAGCTCCAGAGAGCGAGACGGTTGTTTTCTAATTGCTGTAAATTCACATTAAGCAATAACAACACAAGACAAATTAATTCACAAAACAAATTAGACAAGAGCATTAGTAGACAAATGCATTGTAGGAGAACTTAAAAATGAACACCTCTTACTGACAATTTTTTTTACTTAAAGCAACAAAACAAGGATTATAGTGTGAGAGTTGTTTTCGTAGTGGTGCCACTGGGCCTCATAAAGTCTGTTTGCAGATGTGTGTGTGCGTTGGTCCATATGGAACCGATTTATCCGTCTTCAGCCAGACATGTAGCCCAGGCTGGATATCCACCAATCACAACACCTGCCAAACTCCCCGCTTGTTAGCAACCAACACACAAGCTGGAAAGTCACAGTCAGTGGGATTATGGTTTTAATGGCATTGTCCAAACTTGTAGGGATCTCTCTGACATAATTTCCTGCTACACATAAATCTGAGTTATGTATATGAAAGCACAGTGCATATATCAGCAAAATAACAATGAATATGAGCAGATATGAGAATTAAAGTAGCTCAAAACAAGAATTTATGTAGGCTACTTTATATGCATTGTTTGTTAGGTATGCATAATTTAGTAGGCGTTGTGATATATTAACAGATGTGTTTGATTATTTCAGGATGCTCTTCCTCCTCCACCTCCGCCTCCACCTCAGTCTCGGTCCTCAGCTGTGGGCGCTGCCGCCTTGAATGCTGGTCAAAGGCCGTCACCTGCTGTGGGTGACCAGGGTGGGCGTCAGAGACCTACAGTGTGAGTAGAACATCCACACACTTTAAATTTACAACGTTAATTCAATTTATAGTGCATGCTAGTGGAGAGAGTATGAGAGAGTCCTTTCAACTCTAACTCACCTCTCTGCTATTACCCAATGCCAGCTGAGCGTGACTGCACACACAGGTGAGGGGTCAGAGGTCATCTCTAAGGGGACTAGGTTTGTCTCTGGGGATTTAACCTAAACCCTGATCCCTCGCCTTTCACCTTTTGCCTTCATATTAACTAAACACAGCACTATACACACCTGATTTCTGTTGGATCCGCCTGTAGTGGCCTGAGTGGAGTATGTTTATTCCTGTTATTCATGACATTCCCATTTCGATTTTTAAAGACTTCTTGCCTTTTTGGTGTCCTTAGAAATTAGGATTATGTAGATTGATAGTAGATTGTGATGATGTATGATAGCCATGTGGAAACAGCGCCAACCCCTGTTTGATCAGCTGTACTGCATGTAAGGCAAATTAACTTTACAAGTAAAAATATAACTTTTTAATAATAAATAAGGATAAACTAATTAAAAATGGTATGTGGTATTCAGGTATGTGGCGATGTTTCCCTACACTCCCCGTAAGGAAGATGAGTTGGAATTGAGGAAGGGAGAGATGTTTCTGGTGCTGGAGCGCTGTCAAGACGGCTGGTTTAAAGGAACATCCATGCACACCGGCAAGATTGGAGTGTTCCCTGGTAACTACATGAGTCCTGTCAACAGGTATGGTACACACACACACACACACACACACGCACTTGTACATGTTATCACTCATACGTAAGCTAAGGAAAGATTAGATTGTCCTCTGGCCTTCCAGTGGTTTATATCCTTCAGGCACACACACAACACACCACTTGCAGATAAATCTAAGCTGGTCACATTAACACATGAATTGTTCAAGGAATGTTCCAGGTTCAATAAAAGGTATAGTTTATTGACAGAATTTATCAATCATAATGTCGATTACCGGTACCAATTGAAAAAAAGTGTCAAATGTGGGGCAAGTCACAAATTTTTTTTTTTTGGTAACTGACATATGAACTGACAATGAAGCTTCTTTTTCACATCAGCACTCCCTTGTGGCAGGCATGAGAATTACAGACATTATCATTCACTTATTATATGAAAATGCATCACCTGAAAAACATTTATCGTGATTAGCCATTTACATGTACAGAGGTCTTCAAAATGTTCTCCTCACAGTAACTTTTTTTTCTATATCAACTCCTATTAAATTTTATTTTTCCTTATCAGACCTATGACAATGGTCTAAATGGTCTTGAACCTCACACTTCTCTTTTACTGCAGGACTGTTTCTGGCAGCAGTCAGCCAAAAGTTCCCCTGACCCTGTGCTCCCAGGCTGGACGTGGCATCACCATTGTTAGCCCCTCCTCTGCTCCTCTTGGAGCCGCCCTGGGGAGTGTCGACCCCAGCAAACCCCTTCCAGTCTGCCCAAATCCCACCCCATCTTGCTCACTGCCTGCTGCTGTAGTAACATCTGCACACATACCCACTGGTCAGCACCCCAAAGTGCTCATGCATGTGACGTCACAGATGACCGTTAACCAGGCACGCAGTGCGGTCAGGACAGGTAGAAGTGCATGCACTCACACCTAATAATAAACACCACTCAGAATTTTGTGAAACTATGTTCTCCTATAAATCATATTCCACCTTTTTCCCCACCAGCTGTGAGTCATTGTCAGGACCGGCCTACGGCAGCAGTGACGCCCATCCAATCCCACAATTCTGTGGCCTACCTTCCTAGCACAGCTGTGATTCTTCAGGCCTCACCTGTCCTCGGCTCCAGCCCGGGATCCTCCTCAGCCAGAATCGGTGTGGCTATGGGATGTGCGGCCGCCTCCTTGACCCCTCCTAATGTTAGCGCTGCTTCTTTGGATGGTGATGTCATGAGACCGGTCTCTGTGGTAGCACTTCCTGTGAACCCTGGCAGCACAAAATCTCTGGGTGCGGCCTCAAACCATGGTGTTGCTTGTAGATTGGATAAAGACAGCAAGGTAAGTCCATTGAACTAAAGCCCCGTTCACACCGCCAGTGAGAAGGTCGCTGTATGTCGCTAGTCTCTGTACTGTGAAGTCGCTTGATGTCGCTCTAATGTTATTGGTAGACTGGCTGGAACTATAGAAAGTACAATCAAAAGTGATATAAAAAACTAAGATATCATTCTAATTTAGGCTTAAAATAATTAAAAGTAACATTATGCTGTTGGCGAGTGTTGTTATATTAACCAAAGCAGTGCTCAAATGACTAATTAAAATCTAAAATGTCATTCAAATTCGACAAATATTAAATGTATTGTCCCTAATAATCAACACAATGCAGGGGAAACTGTAAAATGAACTGCAGCAGTGCTACATTTGCATCATAAAATTACAACACACAAACTATTAATGTATAAATCAAACTCACTAAGACTGTCGACAGTTTCTTTTCCATGCATCGTTTTGTGTGTACAGTCAAATCATATAAAACAGTGAAATCGCTCCGGAACTCTGTTCTGTCTTGCCTTGAAGTCGAGACGGTTACGTGAGCTCCACTGACAGTCTTAACTCGTATTGGTTGTCGCTCGCAAAATTCGCTTCTCATTTGCATAAAGTTGAAATTTCTGAATTTTTGTCGCTTGACACACCCACGTTCTGTCGCCAACGGCAACTGTCGCTCGTGTCGCCGGAAGTGGCCAGCCCTTCATTGAAATGAATGAGATCATGTCGCTGCTTGTCGCTGACAGTGTGAACGGGGCTTAAAGCTTTTCCTAATAATGTAGGTCTCATGGTCTCCTGAATCCCTCTACCGCATTTTTGTAATGGTTTCTTGATTTTGTATTTCCCCCCATCTGTATCATTTTAATGTACTGCATTGGGGCATTTGGCAATTAGAAATTCTCTCTGTTTCACCTCATTTGCTGAGCTGGATGGTTAAGCCTGCTGATATAGAGCTGAAATCATTCTTTTTTTTTCATGATTTAGCCTGTTTCGAACCCAGAGGACACAACCCTGAGTGTTTTTGGCACAGTGTTCTGGGAGATTTCTCACTACTTAAGAGGACTTAAGAGATGGCATGTACAGTGTAGCTGACTCACAAATCTTCATAGTTCACTTTTATAACCTCTGCTTTTCCTAAAGCATGTTTTTATTTTTGCTTTAGATAGCTGTGGTACTAGAAGATATCACTTTTCTTCCTTTTCCTTTTTTCTGCATCTTTATGAGTAAAATGTAGAGTAGAGCGATTAAAGAGAGGGTCAGTCTTTTAAATAAGAACAAAACTAATTCAATGAAACTAGTATGATTATGTCATGGCAGTAGACTTTTTTTCCCCATCCACTTTTTTTGTCTTTTATTTTTATGACATAGGAAAGATTAAGAGGTGACAGGAAGTGAAAGTGTGGGATTGGAACAAGCACACCCATGCTGTGTCAACCATTCTGTATGTCTCTGACATAAACTGGATTTTTATGCACATTTTTGGGATATGACATAAAACTGTTTAATGGAAACACCAACATGAATAAAATATTAAATTGCATATTAAGCAATGGATACTTTATTTTCAGTAGAAAGACAAAAAGTCATGTGACTGTCATTTGCAAGTCAGATGAGATGATTGACCACTGTTACCTCGCAGGAGATTGTCAGTGTTTTGTCTGCACGCAAATATTTTATTACATAATTAGTAAGCCACAGTGACTTCCAAAGTGGATACAACTTCCATTTAAATTTCTGTTTTGTGCCAAGTTCTCCATAAGTGAACTTTTTAATGAGTTAACTCTGCAGCTTAGATGGAAACATTTCAAATGTTTCATATGATTTCCATTTGATTACATGTTTGCGTAAAAGGCTGTTTGCACTCAGCCTCTTTGTGAATCAAATGTGTCATTTCAGAGAGAGAAGAAAGGCCTGCTGAAACTGCTGTCTAATAAAAAGAAGCTCCGCCCATCTCCCCCATCCTCCCCTACACTGGAAGCGGAGCAATCTATTGTCATGGAGATGCCCCATGGGACCATTGGACCTGAAATGGCTCCGCCCAGCTCAGCATCGGTGGCGGTAGGACACAACGGTCGTGCTGGCGCCTGTCCGATGGATTCTGAGTTCTCTGTGTCAAACACAGACGCAGCGTCACACAGGAACAGCTCCCAGGACAACACTGCCCCGATCGCCCCGCCTCCACGACAGCCGTGCTCCTCCCTCCTCTCCCTGCAGCACGACGGGCGACCAATCGTGTGCGAAAGGTACAATAACACCCAGAAATCAACTTTCACACTTCATGCTTGAGAAGAAACATTGCCTGAGTTCTAAACCTCGCATTTGACTATTCCTCCAGGTACCGTGTGGTGGTGTCTTACCCTCCCCAAAGCGAAGCAGAGCTGGAACTCAAGGAGGGAGACATTGTTTTTGTGCACAGAAAACGAGAGGACGGCTGGTTTAAAGGAACACTACAGAGAAATGGTCGAACCGGGCTGTTTCCTGGCAGCTTTGTTGACAGTATCTAACTCACATGGTGTCTAATGATTAGAATGTAATAATTAGATATCAAATTCTCCATCACTGAAAATACAACACTGAACTTCAGCCTTAATAGTTCAGATTGATGTGCAGCAGTGATCAGTAGGACGGGGCTGCTTGTGACCGCAATCCAACTGTTGGAGTCTGACAACTACGACGGTCATCAGATTTGACAACATTCTTACAAAAATCTCTAAACCACCTAGACCGGTCCTAGTCGTTCAGCATTAGAGCAAATACTTTTCTTAAAAACACACAGAAGAGAAATAGTTTTAGCCGTGCGCACTAGGTACCCTATTTCTAGCACAGTAGATGAAGTTGTGATAGGATTTGTTAATTTATGCATCTGTAACATTTCAAAGACGTTTAATGTGTGCCTTGTACTGTCTCACTTTACTGTATATAAGCAAAGCGAAGCTGATCTGAGTCATGACAAGAACTATATGAATTCTGAAAAACATTTAACTTATTTTTGTTTTGTAGGGACTGAGTTTTTTGAGGGAACTTTTGTTTTGTGAGCCGATTGGTCAAATGCCTGTAGAGCCTGAATAATGTCACTGATGGTAATTTGCCTGAAATAAAACAAACATCAATACCAGATGAAGAACTCAGAAAGGTTGGTTTGACCATCCATATTTACTTCAGCTTGCATGTAATTGGCTCTTTGAGTCATAGGATGAGCAGTGACGACACGACACGCCTGTAGACTCGTGTTCTGGTTGGTCGTGGTGTGTGTAAACTGAAAAGGTGATATAGCATTTGGAAAGGAGTGAGGGATTGAAGAATAGCATATATATATATATATTTTAAAGATCAAGATTACACTCAAACATTTTAATCAAATAGTTCTAATAATCCTTTGCAATAACATTATGGTCTAATTGATGATTTTGGATGGTAGAGAAGCCGTCTAACACAGAGAAAAGAAACAATCACCCGTAGTAAACGCACATGCAACCTGGAATCTTACAGTGATAATGGCATTATGCTTTTGTGCACATGGGTTTGTGTGTTTGTTCCCTCTCTGGTTTTTACAACTGCTTTAGTTTCCTTCAGAATGCTGTACCGACCCATACATGGATACTAACTGACCCGTTTGCCTTCGTTTGGGCTCCTGAAAATGACAGTTACGCCGTTGACAGTAGCCTTTACATTACATTACAAACTGCTTGATTTCACACGAGCGAGTTAAAATGTTCTTTAAAAACAATGTCTAACTCCAAATTCACAAACATTGTTTTTTGCTTCTCTCGAAGTCGGGTCTGACCTGATGTTGTCTGCTGTATTTTATGTGATATTTCATGTTCTGTATACTTGAAAATGGTGTTTGTGTATTTCTATGCTTTATACTGTAGATGAAATGTTTTTATTATTATTATTATTATTCTGAAAGCACAAAATTGATCTTTGATAGATTTGTTTCTAGTATTGATAGATATGATTTATGCCCCTTAAAACATTGGTTTATTTTGGAGATTGCTCTCTTCTGTTGTTGTCTTGATGCCTTTACAACTAACAAGATGGCCTTCAGTTGTTGTGTTAGTGAAATTTAGCAGACCGCCTGTTAAAAGGTTTTATTTGAATCATTATTCTCTGTTTTTGAAAGCTGGTTTCCATCTCTAATCATAGACTTCCTGTTGTCCCACTGCTACATTACGGAGCCCTCTCTAGATTCAACCAGGAGCATCTTCAGAGTTGATACATTAAAAAGACAGTTGATTTCAGACAAGATTTTACTCACACAAGATTGCAAGTCAGTAAATGGTTAGTCACACAGCTGAACAAAATTCACTCAACATTTCATTTAAACTCATTAAAGTGTGTGTTAGATGTGAGGGGTATAAAATAAAGTAACAACCTTTATAAAACATGTTTTGGAATACTGTTGTGAGTGAAGTATGTTTGAGATCTATATGTGAGCTTGGTGCAAGTGTCCTGTAAGTGAATAGAAGCTACACACACAAGAAAACTAGTGTTAGCACTTCAGTTCAGACTAATTATACAATTCAACAGCTCTTCTGAATCACAAGCGTTATTGCTCATCTTTCCAGACTACACATTTGTGCTGTGTCACTTTCCACATGAAACCATAGACACATGGCCACACAATAAAGTTGCACAATCAGATATACTGTATATAGGCAACACTTTACGGAACACATATTTGCTATTAACTAGGAATTTTGCCTCAATAAACTCCTAATTACTGCTTATTGATGAGTAAGGTAGTTACTGTACTGGTTAAGTTTAGGTATGGGTTAAGGGTTCTAGAATATGCAGATTACGGCAATAATATGTGCTTTATAAGTACTAATAATAAACAGCCAATATCCTAGTTATATCTATGCTAAAAATCAACTACTTAATAGTGAATATGTGTCCCTAATCAAAAGTAGTATCATATGTATATTGTGACATTCATCAGAGTGAAACGGAGAAGTAAAAAAAAACAATTTGGATGGAGGGGACTTGGTTCTATGCATTGGTTGTTGAACGGATGGAGGCAGATCTGAATGCGAGCTTGCAGTCATTTGTAAGAAAGGGGATTATGAGGATAAAAATGGCTGAAGAAGTTCGACGTACGTAACCAGAGTCTGCTGTTTTCACCAGAAGATTGAGTTTACATTTGAGTTTTTTTTAGACATTTCAGATATTACAAGCTCAAAGAACATAGATGAATTGTTAACTATGAGATCAATAATCATTTCATGGTATATTTAAACCTTAAAGGGTTAGTTCAACCAAAAATTTAATTTCTCTCATTAATTACTCGCTGTCATGTCGTTCCAAACCCCTAAGACCTTCATCTTCGGAACACAAATGAAGATATTTTTGATGGAAAGAACTTTCTGACCCCCCATAGACTGCAACATTATTAGCACTTTCAAGGCCCAGAAAGGTAGCAAAGACATCAGTAAAATAGTCTATGTGACTACAGTGGTTCAACCTTAATGTTGCGAAGCGACGAGAATACTTTTTTGTATCTCTCCGGATTTCATCAAAAAGATCTTCATTTGTGTTACGAATATGAACGAAGGATTTTGGAACGACATAAGGGCGAGTAATTAATGACAGAATTTTATTTTTTGGGTGAACCAACCCTTTAAATATGCCAAGGGTTGTGTGAGTTTGCGTGATCGTTTTGTTGAAAGTGCACACACAGTGTCTGACTCATTTCTTTGTTCCTCTTAGTGCTCAGCTGTTGGAAATACAGGCGTTACACAAAAACCCTCAATAATAAAATGTACATGGTTGTTTCAATCCCTTTAAAATCCTCATGCGCCATTAAATTGAATATATTGGTTGTTGACGTTTAGCGTTTAACTTTGACTGAAGCGTACTCCGTGTGCTCTGCTGGGTTGCTCTCTATCTGAGCTGGTGTGGATGCCGTTTTAACATGGACTACAGCAGAATACATCACGTCATCCTGGACACAGATGGAGAAAGATAGGATGATTACACACTATTGCATGTTTCAATAAGTTACGTAACCATTGTGCAACAGTGAGTTTGTGCTGAGTGCTGCTGACCCGATTGTCTTGTTCTCCATTTAGTTCTTCATCACTGGTCATCTTTTTCACATTTCTGCCTCCTACAGCATAAAACATCGTGGCCAGAATGTTTTCATGTCAATTGTAAACCTCAGAGACAGTCTAAATATGTTGTACAGTGTTTCAAGAGTACAGCTCCATTACGAGTCATTTACGAGTATATCTGTATAGAACGTGTCATTATTTGTGTTCGTACCTCTGTATCTCCAGTAGATAAATGGCAGTAATGCCAGTAACGGTACTGAGAGAATCACCGCCAACACAATGAAAACATCTGTGGAAAAAAAACACAGAAATGACATGACAAATGCATTTTTTTAAATGCAGAAGGCTACACATTTTCCACAATATGAACTCATAAAAGCTGCTCGTATAGTTATTAAACATGATGGAATACAAACACTTGAAAAATAATGAGAAAATGCATTGATGTAATCATGAAAAGCAAACCAAGCCTATGACTTACATTGAGGTGTGTAGTGTGGTTGTCGAGGTGGTGTAAGTTTTTGTGTTTGGTGTGAAGGCTGATGGGTTGATAAACTGATTGTATGGATGTGTGGTTTCTCTGTTCAAAGAAGAATAACTGTCAATGATAATTTAACAATGCAAACAGCATGTCATTCTACAAGCTTACCTCATTCTAAACTAAATGAATGATGACCAAAGTAACAGCATCAACAGAACAAAATACCTTCGACGTGAAGTATGTAGGAGACTCGTTTAGATGATACAGAACACGTATAGACTCCTCCGTGTTCTGCGGCCAGTGCTGATATGTGTAGAGAGAGATTTCCCGGAGTAGTTTGATTTAACAGTTTGACTCGGTCCTTGTGGCTCTCAATGTTTTCATTTGGGTAAATTTCTTCATAAGTGTTCTCTAAATACATCATCCACTGTATCTTTTCAGGTTTAGCCAGTAGTTCAGTGCAGAAGCAGGGCAGAACCACAGACTCTCCTGAATATCCAGTCACAACAGTAGTTGACACTGTGTTCTCAACTAAATCACAGCCTAAAAAAATATGTATACAAGAAAAAAGCCATGAATGACTTGCATTGTAGTAAGCACACAAGTGAAACTGAAGGTCAATGGTTGTAAAATCTGTCAGTGGTTCTCCAAATTTCTTAGTACAGTTGTGGTCAGAATAATTGGCACCCCTGGTCAATATAATCAAAGATAGCTGTAAAAAATAAATCTGCATTGTTTATCATTTTGATCTTTCATTAAAAAAATTCTCAAAAATCTAGAGCAAGAATTGAAAGAGAAAACACAAAAGCCATATTCTCTTAATCATCAATTACAATGAGTAAAACCAAAGAATATACCGGTAGTTCTGATATGCAGCAAAAGATTGTTGAGCTTCACAAAATACTTGAAAAGGGACCTGGTTCTACAGTCCGATGACACTATAAAAAATAAAATAAAAAAATACCTTTTTGGTAGCAAACCCACTAGATGGGTTTGGTGCAAACAGGGATAAAAACTACCCCATGCCAACGGTTAAATTTACTGCTGGATCTTTAATGTTGTGGGCCTATTTTTTTTTGCTGGAGGTCCTGGACATCTTGTTCAGATACATGGCATCATGGATTCGATCAAATACCAACAGATAAAAAATCTAAACCTGACGCCTTCTGCTAGAAATCTTATAATGGGCTGTTTTGGATCTTCCATCAGGACAGTGATCCAAAAACAAACATCAAAATCAACACAAAAGTGTGTCACTGAGCACAAAATGAAGCTTCTACCATGACCGTCCCAGTCCCCTGGCCTGAACCCTATAGAAAATGAGTGGGCTGAACTGAAGAGAAGAAGCACCAACATGGATCTGGGAATCTGAGAGAGATTCTGTGGGGAGGAATGGTCTCTGATCTCTTGTCATTTTACATTTACATTTAATTGTATTACATTTACATTTGTCAGGTGTTCTCTAAACTCATCAGGCATTATAGGAGAAAACTCAAGGCTGTTATCTTGGAAAAAGGTTACAAGGGTGTCAATAATTACACTTTGTTTCAAAGTCTCTTTCGATTCTTGTACTTTGCGGAAAGGTTAGATTTTTCCAAAATTTTTGAATGAAAGATCAAAATGATAAACAATGCAGGTTTATTTGTACAGCCATCCAATAATTCTGACCACAACAGTATATCTTATTATTCTCTGAATAATCATTTTGTAACATTTTTAATGTGCTGAGCTATCAATCATGTCATTATCTATTCTAGAAGAAGCATTCACATCACTTACCCTTCACTTTTAACAGAATAGATGAAATAATATGTTCTTCAGTCGTACACTTATAGAACCCTTCATCTTCCATTCTGAGGCCAGAAATGAGAAGAGACAGATTTTTTGGTGAACTTTCATTAAACAGCACACGTCTGCCGCTGTACTTCTCATCATCAAATACTTGAACCCATTGTCTTCGTCTATAAAACTGCCAGGTGAATGTGTTGGCTGTGGACTGAGGGTCAGCACAGGAGCAGGGCAGCACCACTGAACCACCCGTGTATCCGGTTATTTCTGATGTCTTCTGCTCACTTGAAAGAAAACAGCCTGCAAACAAGAGAGCTTGTCAAAAGTTTACAAATGGGCTTTACTGGAATGTATAATAGTTAGAGGAAAAAAGCTGAGAAGACCCTTCAGGTTTTAATGAGCAGTACTTTATTGTGTTTATTGGATCTCTGAGTAATTATATTTCTGTTCTTTGAAAATTTTGTGAGGACCTTCACTCAAACTTTAAGAACTTTAATTAACATAGAAAGACATTGTTGTTCAAATCTCATCAGATTCAGTTTTTTTTATTTGTACGCACAAATATTTTTTTTTCTGTATGCACTACTTCACTATTTAAAAAACAACAAAAATGTCCTTCTTTTAGGAATTCAAAAACCATTTCAGTTTGAATGTCTCTGTAATTGACTTCAACGATCTGCATGTGTGAATAGACACAGTCCTATCTTAGAAAACCTACAAAATACAATTTTCAGTTTTCTTAAAAGATGCTTTAGTATGTCTTATTTAAAAAAAATATATAGTTTTTAGAGATGCACGCGTACATTTTTAAATTGTTGTTTTAGAGAACTACAACCATTTCACAGTGATCTCACACCAATTCCTCCTAAATTAAAAATAAAGAAATAACATAAATAAACACAAATCTTAACTTACCAGTACTAAAATGAATCGTAAAGAGGACAAGATATAAATGGTCCCTCATGGCTGGTTGGTTCTCACTCACGGATGACACGACTAGTTTATGTGGAGTCGATGTGGCAATATTTCTACAGCTGACTCACTTGACTGTGTTCCTCCATTACTTTTCTTATTCATCACCTTTTCAAAGAATAAAACAACAGTATTATCTTGGTGGTGTGGGCTCAAATATTCTTTGAATAAAGCATCAAATAAGTCATACATCAAAAACATAAAAAGTTTAGACTGCTGTACTGTATGGCTTAGAGAGGCAGGAGAGTAATGAAACAAGCCACAAACCTTCAGAGGAAACATGAAGAGAAGCTGTGAAGACGAGACAGAGGCTCACTCATCTATAGGACACAAAGATGACCACAATTATTTCTCCAGATACTCATGCAATGTTGTATAACTTTTGTGTAACAAAAAGCCTGAACGAAGCTACATGCACAAGAAAACAGAAGAAAGCACATGATCAGTTGCCCTTGCGCATCTCAAATCTTAAGATATTCTTAGATTTGTGCAGTGTCATTTTCCACATGAAAGCACATGCCATCAAGCATGCGCACATATACAGTTGCTTCCTTAAAACACATCTATTTATATCAATCACACACATGCCCACACAATAAAGTTGCACCACCGCTTTATAATTCCTATTGTTATAATTAGTTTTGTCTATCTGTCACTCATTCAACAAACTAATCATAAGGAAGTATTGCACTCATTTGTATTGCTTTTATAGTGTCAGGGTTCTGTCACTTCGGTCCGGGTTATATTTGGTGACAGAGCACTGACATTCCCAGTTTGTCCTGTGTTTATGTTTAGTCTGGTTTATTGTGAGCACATGGCTTGTCTTGTATTCCTTGTGCTCGCCTGTCAATTGTCTATAGCCCCTCACATCTCGTTACCTGATAATTGATCAATCTTCCCCACCTGCTTTGTTCGTTACCCTCTTTTGTTTGCTCCCTATTTAGTCTCCCTGTGTTTGCAGTCCTGTGCTCGTTCGTTGTCTATGTTCCCTCGTGTTTCTTGTTTGATGCCATATGCCTGTCTTGTTTTCCCACCACAGGGAGTTTATGTTTTGTTTTACGAAATTAGGCTGTTTCAATACATCCCTAAATTGTATTGAATTATTTTTGTTTCAATGATTGCCACTTTTAATCAGGTGACTTTAAATAGTTTAAAATAATAAAAACAGTTTTCAAGTCCATTTAGCAATGATATTTATGAACTATTATTAGTGAGTTGAGTCATTGTGATCAGGTGTGGATGCTGTTTCAACATAGGCTGCAGCAGAACATGCCACTTCATCCTGGAGAAAGAGAAAGAGATTGTTTAGATTAACTAAAGCTGCACTTGCACACACAGCATTGCATGTAACCAATTGCAATTGTCATTTTATTTTTTATTCTGTGTCAGAAACAAGCTACCATAAATATTCTCAGCCAGCAAGGTTCGAAACATGTAAATATCAGACTTCAGCTTAAAACTTCTTATATCTTCAAAGAAAAGTAAATTCTGGCACTCAAAATAATTATATAGTTGCTTTCCCAAAAAAAAGAATGAAACCAGCTTATCCAGATCTCTATAACAACTTATTTAAAGGGATAGTTAAAAAATTAAATGAAGAATTCAAAAAATTAAGATTCTGTCATTAATTATACGCACCCTCATGTCATTCCAAACACGTAATATTTTCATTCATTTTCAGAGCACAATTATTATTTTTTTAGGAAAATCTGAAAGCTTTTTGTCCCTACATAGACAGCTACACAACTACAGTACCACTTTGACGCTTTAAAAAGTTTGTAAACAGAAACTCAAACATGTTTGCTTGATGTGCAAGAACCAATGAGGTTCATTCTCGTGTTACTCAGCACGTTTCAGCTTCAGCAAGAACCAATGAGGTTTATTCTGGTGTTACACAGCTCGTTTGAGCTTCAGCAAGAATTAATGAGGTTCATTCTCGTGTTACGCAGCACGTTTGAGCTTCAGCAAAAACCAATGAGGTTTATTCTGGTGTTTACACAGCTCGTTTGAGCTTCAGCAAGAACCAATGAGGTTCATTCTCGTGTTACGCAGCACGTTTGAGCTTCAGCAAAAACCAATGAGGTTTATTCTGGTGTTTACACAGCTCGTTTGAGCTTCAGCAAGAATTAATGAGGTTCATTCTCGTGTTACGCAGCACGTTTGAGCTTCAGCAAAAACCAATGAGGTTTATTCTGGTGTTTACACAGCTCGTTTGAGCTTCAGCAAAAACCAATGAGGTTCATTCTCGTGTTACGCAGCACGTTTCAGCTTCAGCAAGAACCAATGAGGTTTATTCTGGTGTTACGCAGCACGTTTCAGCTTCAGCAAGAACCAATGAGGTTTATTCTGGTGTTACACAGCTCGTTTGAGCTTCAGCAAGAATTAATGAGGTTCATTCTCGTGTTACGCAGCTCGTTTGAGCTTCAGCAAGAACCAATGAGGTTTGTTGCACGACAAGCAGGTTTGGTTGAGCTTCTGTGTATATGTTTATGTGAATAAAATACTAAATTAAATCTGTTAACCTGACCATATAAAGTGATTAACTCTCTTAAAAAAAATGCCTTATTCATAAGTGGTATGTAAATCTTAATAGTGACATATTTCTCAGAAATGAAAGTATGCAGATGGAATGAAGAAG
Source organism: Phoxinus phoxinus (assembly GCF_949152265.1). Classification (NCBI taxonomy): domain Eukaryota; kingdom Metazoa; phylum Chordata; class Actinopteri; order Cypriniformes; family Leuciscidae; genus Phoxinus; species Phoxinus phoxinus. The sequence goes on from NC_136891.1 coordinate 29,082,439, forward strand.
TTTTCATTTCTGGGAACAAATGTTAGTCATATTTTAACGCTGAAATCAGCACTGCATACTCTCAGAGAGTAGTTTGTGCAATCCACTTTCTCATTGACATGGCAGACGCTAGTATTAGGACATCAGTAAAAGACCAGGCCACTGAGGCCAGCTGTCCAATCTGTCAAGACCGATTGAAAAATCCAGTGACTTGTAACTGTGGACAGAGTTTCTGTTCGGCGTGCGTCCACGGCAGACGGAAGCAGGACAGTCAAAATGACTCCCACAGCTGTCCTCGGTGTGGAGAGACGTTCACTCCAAAGCCTGTTCCACGCAGATGCGTCAAGCTCGATGAAGTGTTGGTAAGGATCAAAAAAACGGAACTATCTCCTTCAACCCTTCCTCTGGAACAAACTTATGCTGGACCTGGAGACGTATGGTGTGATGACTGCACTGGGAGAAAACACAGAGCCATCAAGTCTTGTCTAACGTGCGTGGCTTCCTTCTGTGAGAGTCACCTAATACCTCACACCACAGTGCCCTCTCTGAAGAGACACAAGCTGATCGAAGCCTCCTCAGACCTGCAGGAAAACATCTGCTCCCAACACCAAAAGATCAATGAATTCTACTGTCGCACAGACCAGAAAAGTATTTGTGCTTCGTGTGCATTGAATGAACACAAAGGACATGATACAGTTGAAGCTGAAACAGAACGGACGGAGAAACAGGTCAGAAGTTGTTTGTGTTATATGTTTGACTTTTGATGATGTTTACATCAGTTCTCTGTGGTAAAATAGTTTGAAAATACTGTGAAAAGAAAGATGCATGAGAGCACATGATCAAAGCAGTAAACTAGTTAGACCTGTCAGGGAACCTGATACTTTTCTTTCTAATACAGTAACAAATGTAGCTATAGGAAACTGAAAGTGTCAAAAATGAAAATTCACACTTTACTCACCCTCATGTCATTCTAAACATGTATGACGTTGTTACTTCTGTGCATAATAAAGAAAGATCATTTGTGCTGGTCGCTCTTTTCCATCCAATAACAATGAATGATGACACAAAAAAGCACCATAAAAGCAGGTATCATTTGAAGCCATTATGATAATTTTTTGAGGAAGCTTCATATTTTTTCAACCCTTAAGACTGAGATTGCAGAAAAGCGAAGGGAAGTGCAGCAGGGAATCAAGGACAAACAGGAAGAGCTGGAGGAGCTGAAACAGGCGTTCGATACACTGAAGGTAAGAGAAACCAGGAGCAAACATTGGATGGACAGGTAATGGAGATAAACACACATTAATTCATCTGTACAGTTTAATGAACAGTTCTGAAAAAAATAAGTTTGGCCTGTTGATCAATTAAAAATAGCATCAGCAAGAAATCTCACTGAGAAATTAGCAATAAAGAGATAAGTGCATGATAGTATCGCTTTTTACATGTTATTGGTAGAATTGACGCTTCACTGGACTTCAAATTATAATTGTATGTTATTGAATAAACTATAAATTTGAATGTAACCGTTTTTCATTATAGTTTAAAGAGAATATATAGAGAACCACAAAAATCAACTGCTACTTTGAATGGATGTAACTGACAGAGGTGGACAGTAACAAAGTACATTTACTTGAGTACTGTTCTTAAGTACACTTTTTGAGTATCTACTTTACTTTGAGTATAATTTTTTTCTGGAAACTTTTGTTGTACTTTTTACTTTGCTGCATTTCTGTCAAGGTCCTTGAGTAGAAAGTAGTAACGTCAGTGAGGGGATGATTTTGGTTGGAAATGAAAGTCGGGTTGACGTCAGAACCCGATGCCGGATTGACGTCAGAACCTGACTGATGTTGGTTTCTGACTTCAACCTGATTTTCATTTTCAACAACAATACAACGTCTGTCCAACGTTGGAGATTGGAGACATCAATCTGACATTGGATTCTGACATCAACCTGATTAAAAAAAATGAATGTTGGGTTTGGTCTTCTAAATGCGAATTTTGTCATTGTTTTGGAGCACACTAGCTTATAGATAACAGTAAGGCTATTCATACTAAAAGCCAAACAACTTTAAATACGGCACTATTTGTGGGAACAGCCAATTGGGTGTCCGAAACCATTGTGGACATTATTGAGTGCACTTTGTCAATCTCACATTCAATCCGATTACTGGAACTGTGTTCTAGAAATAAATGTGATATTGATATGAGGGTAGGTAGGCAGGCATAGATTCAGAGGCATAAGGTACTGTAAGTATTACAACAATGCAATGCAACAATAACATAGACAATAACAATGACATTTACTTTTTACTTCTGATACTTAAGTACTTTTAAAAAAGAATACTTCTGTACTTTTACTTAAATACTTGTAACGGGGTAATAATTGAACAAGTATCTGTACTTTCACTCAAGTAAGCAAGTTGTGTACTTTGTCCACCTCACTAACTGAAGACACTGAATGAGGTCAGTAGGGAGAGATGCCAGCTCACTCTGCCTTTAACAGTGCTCTGCACAGGCTGCGTTAGAGGAAAACCAAAAGATCTTCACCCAGCTGATCCACACCATTGAGAAAACACGCTCTGAGGTGGCAGATCTGATCAGAGCACAAGAAAAGATGGAGCATAGTCGCGTTGCCCGACTTCATGAGCAGCTGGAGCAGGAGATTGATGCGCTCCACAAGAGAGATGCTGAGCTACAGAAGCTTTTAAACATGGATAATACTGTTTCTTTCCTACAGGTAATTGTTACTTCTTGCTTTACATACTACAACCTTATGACCCTCTGTTGCTCCTCAGTTAGGGGTCCTAGTACTACTCATAATCCTCGTGGTCATTTTAGGTTTAACAACTCATTATGTGCTTTTTTTTTCTGCATCGTGGCTCATTTGTGAATTCTGTGGATTTTATTTTTTTATTTTTTATTTCCTGTGACTTTATTTTTTTATCCAACATAAATATACAAGTATTTTTGTTTTTTCCTCTCAGCAGCATTTTCAGTCTTTTTCTTCAGCGTCTGCATCTGTGAACTCACCCAGCTTACCTGTCAATCAACACACTAAACCTGATCTTGTGAGGAAATTTCTTTCTGATCTTAAACTGGAATTCCAGAAATTTGGCAGGGAGGAATACAAAATAATTTCAAATGGTGAGAGAAAATATAAATCAATATGATTATATACAAGTGTATATACAAGATTATATACAATAATAATGCACCATTTCTGTGTGTTTACAGTTGCAAGTATTCAGTTGAGGTTTCCTTTTGTGCCAATAACCAGCAGGGATTTTCTACATTGTAAGTGACTCATACTGTACTATATACATTTATGAACACAATGTTGTTAATCGGTGGTGAACTGATTTAAAAATGCTACTACTCTGTTCACTCCAAATTACAAGGTAATGTACACATTTCTGGTTTTGTGTCTGTTTTTATCTTCAGATTTGCAGAAGTTTACAATGGACACCACCACTGCACACAGTGAACTCCGCATTTCTAAAAACAACAGAGAAGCAACATGCCGTGAGACAGTCCGACCGTATATTCAACATCCAGACAGATTTGATTTCTGGCCCCAGATACTATGCAAAGAAAGTATATCTGGACGCTGTTACTGGGAAGTTGAATGGGAGAAAGGGATATGGGGGGTCTATATTGCAGTTTCATATAAAGGAGTGGGAAGAAAAGGACAGGATCGTGCGCATTGGTTTGGACACAACAGTAAGTCCTGGAGCCTGGAATGTTCTCCAACTCCCTGTATCTGGCACAACAACAATAAAACTCAGATCTCAGGCCCTCTTTCCTCTAAAATAGGTGTGTATGTGGACTACAAAGCAGGAACTCTGTCCTTTTATGACATTTCCGACACGATGACTCTCTTACACAGAGTCCAGACCACATTCACTCAGCCCCTTCATCCTGGGTTTTGGTTCAGTATGTCTTCCTCAATAATGCTAAGCGACCTCTGAGCTGTGCTGCCTTTGCTGTTCATGAAATGTTTGTGTGATTTTACTTTTATTAAGAAAGTAAAACATATCACAAATTTTTGTTTCACATAAATGTTCTATGCTGTGAGAAGCTATGAAATGTTTGAAGACATGAATTATATTCTCTGCCTACTATTATCATTTACATTTATGTTTATTTTTTTACAATTATTTTACAATTATGTAATGGTGAAGTATTAACATGTTATTTCTGTGGAAAAAAACGAATAACCAAAAATATAAAAATGGTTCTTTTATCTAAAGAATATGTTATGAATAGGAATATGTATATATGATTTTATTTTATATGTTGTAGGTTTGTGGTCAAAAGTTTACCTTGCAGAATCTGCAAAATGTTAATTATTTTAACAAAATAAGAGGGATCATACAAAATGCATGTTGTTTTTTTATTTAGTACTGTCCTGAATAAGATATTTTACATGAAAGATGTTTACATAAAGTCCACAAGACAAAATAAAAGTTGAAAAAATGTCCCTGTTCAAAGTTGATATCCTTGATTCTTAATACTGTATATTAATTCAAACAAAACAATGCAAAAAGTAACTCTTGAAATATATTTTGTTTGAGATCATGTAGCCTCCCATGTTTTTGGAATGACAATAAAATCCTTGAATCCTTGAATAACTGACATTATGTATCCTTGTTTTACTAGTATAAAAATATATTTTTTAAAGGTATGACAGGAAATTTTGTTTTTGTTTGTAAAACAAAAACTTTTTAAAATAGTTTATTAGGTATGTTTACCTCTGAAGTCAAACAAAATGATATTACAATTTTAAATACATTTATTTTTTTTGTGTCACCAAATACTAATGAAATAGGCATAATTAGACTTCTTAATTTATTTTTTCTTCTTTATTAATTATACTATTTTTAGACAGGTATTATTACACAAACATTGTTCACACAGAGATTTATAGTGAAAATCTGAGGACTGAATAAAACATTTTATATACAATGTAAATTGTCACAGTCAGGTAAATTGCGGTTCCCCATCCAGGAATTTCCTGACCACTAGGAGCTCATAAAATTGTGATCTTCATGAAATTTAAATCTATAATTTTTTTACAATAATGAATTTAAATTCAATAATAATGCAAATATCAAAAGAAATATTGCACAAGTGAAAGTGGAAAATGTGAAAATCATTATATTTTCATATGGTTAAAATTATTTAAAATTTCACAAAAATCTAACAAAAAGGTTGCAAATCCTAAAGTTCTTTGTTATTTCAAAATGAGCCTATTATTGTGTGAAGCTTCATAGTACCTCTAAAGACCAATAGGGGGCTCAATAGTTTTTAAAAACAATTCTGCGTCACCACAAATGGGAGTTACGACATGACGTGCAGAGCGTCATCCGAGCATTTTAATTTACGTATTGTTGGTAACTAGCGTGATAAAAAAATGGCGTCTACATGGAAAATACATTTAACGATGGTTTATCTGATCGTCTTGTGTATCCTGGCTAATATCCAATCGAAACAAATAACCACGGTGGGTGATATTTCATATATTTTGAGGTAGTTTAATGTATTTCTGTTGCATCACACGTGTAGCTACACAAAATGCTTATCCGATAATAAATAACGGACAAGTTATAAGACATTAATTTGGTTTATAAAGATGCTTAAACCATGGTCTGTCTGTCACTGACACATTTAACGTTAAGTAAATATAATATTCACGGGTTATTTACCCAAAGCAGTGACCATCAGCTTTGAAAACTTCAGGAAAAGACTGTCAAGTCAGAATCATGTAAACAAACGCGTTTGTTATTATATAACGTTATGTCGTTTATTTCACAGGAGACCATCGTGTTAAATGTGACAGTGGTTAGTGAAAATAGCCAGACAAAGTACAGTGTACAGGTAAGAAGTATTTTGATGAATAGTGCATTACATCCATAAAAATGTTTTGTGAAGGAGAGATCAGTTAAAATGATTTCTCATCCTTTCTTTCAGATTAATTTGAATATAGGTTTCTTGGACAATGAAACATTTATTAATGGAGCTCCTCTCAAGTCTACAGGAGTCACAAGGATGACATGTCCTGCATTTTTGTGTATGCATCTTTGTCTTCTTTTTTAATTTATTGATCATACCTTGATTTTAAAATCTTTTTAAGAGAAACAGTAACCATGATCATGTTTATTACTGTTGTTTGTGTTTGCAGTGGATGGTTATAATGTGAGCTCTGGTAATCCTGCGGATGGGTTGGTCAGCAGCGAGCTGAGGCTGATGATCAATCAATCATATATTCAGAATGATGCTGGAGAGCAGGTTCTGTTACTCCTCCTGAGTCAGCAGATAATCCAGTTGGCGGATGAAAAGGTTTTAACTGTTACCCTATAAATGATGACTTGCGCTTACGTAATTTAATTCTCTGTTATATGGCTTTCACATAGTAATTGTAAACAACATTACAGCTTTAATGCTATGAAAAGAAACCAAACTCCAGCTTGAGGTAGTGCACATGAATGTGATCAAGCACTTGATGCCGTATTTTGTAGGTTCAGCAGCCTGACGTGTGTGAGGTGGAGATCCGGTGGAACCAGAGCTCTGAGAAGATCACACAGATCACCAATATTTACCCTTTATCAAGAAGCAAACTCTCCGTCATTCCACAAGAGAATGACGTCTTAGTTACTCATGCGTCCATACACAATACAGGTACCGGTAGATTATGTGGCATAAAATGCCTCTGTAATCGGAAAAGTGACTGTGGGGCTTTAACTGAAATAATTTCTATGCATTGTTTTCTTGACAGTTGAAGACCAAGTGCGTAACACCACTAGCCACTATCTACTCAAACATGCAGAGACCACCCAGGAGGAGATTGCAGCTCCAGGGAAACTTCCTGAAACACCCTTGCGGATGGACCCTGAAACCCTGTATGAGTCCAGAGAGGAAGAGGAAAGGACTTCCGATTCAGTGTTGCTCGGGGTTCCTCTAAGTGGCTCTATATCCTCTTACAGTGTAAGCGCTTCTGCACCACCACTGTGAACTCTAGGGGTAAATTAAACGTGGTATAAGTAAGATACTTCTTTAAAGTTGCCGTGACACGATTCTGAGTGAAGCGGCTTCACAAACAAGAAAAAAATGTAGGGCAGAACTTGACTTTGTCCATCGGGAATGGATTGTATTGATTAAAGATTATGGGGGCAGATTGATGATAATAAAATAGTGATCTGCACAGATAAATCATTTATAGTAAATACTGTAATATTCTATTACATTTAAAATAATAATTTCCTGTTTCTCAGTAGTGTCATTTTCACAGACCCGTTGCATTTATTGTTATTTGTGCAGGTGGCGTGTCAGTGGGTTGAGGAGCTGAGGGATAAACTTCGACGCTTCTGGTCTGATTCAGTCCCGCTCTTCTTCTTGATCATGTGGGTGGTGGTGGTTGGCGTTGCAGGCTCAGCTATCATCATTAAGATCTTGGATGTTCTGTTCCCCTCCTGTGAACACAGGTACAACTTGCAACAACCAGCTACTGGGTCTCTCAACAGACCCTATAATAAATGCACGGCCATATAGGTGATATTCGAATGATATGATTTGAAGCACTGTTTTTATTACTCAATCAGGTTTTTTTTTTTTTTTTTTTTTTAACTATAGACCTGAGCACAGCTGGATTAGATCTCATCTATCTGTCGTTTTATGCAGTCTGCTAGATAACAATTATGACTAATATGCAACATTTTTCTTTTCTGTCTTTCATAGGGGATTCTTTCATCTTAATCCAGAGACTCTGATGCCAGAGGATGAAAAACAGTGTTTAATAGATAACATGGAGGGAGAAATACCAGAAAAAAGCATTTTGATAGAAAAATGATGGACTTGTTCTGTTCAGTTTGGCTATGGCTTTATTTGGTTGAAAATACCAATGACTTCAGTGTAGCACTTTAAAAGAAAAACAAATTCTCCAACATTTCTTAACGAAACTGATTTCTATTTTCACATCTGCATCTGTGTGAAAGCATAATCAGATTTTTTTTTAAATTTCTTGACTATATTGTGCTTGGGGGGGGGGAAAGTGTGAGGTGGAATTGTAAAGGTGCACACTTTTAAATAAGTTCAGAACCTAAAATGTCCCTGCTTCCCCCCCACCCCCCACTAAACTGTTTGTTTTACGGTAATGCGGTGAATTACCTTTGCCTGATATATGGAAATGACATAAAAAGAATCCATCAAGGTTAATGTAATTAACCATCAAAATAATTTGAACAACTCCATATTATTTCCTCATTACTGTTTTGTAGGCCTGTATAAAACTGCCTATGTTGCTTAATGTAGTTTAATGTAATATTCATGTTGCTTGAGATATTGCGGTTAGATTAAGCATCAATACCAACAATTCCAGCTTTGACCTGCACAAGTTAAATGGACATATTTTGGTTTGGGCAGTGGGTCAAACTTTTCAGTCATTTTAAGCATTTCAGCTAGAAATGTACATTTCATGTAGCCTTGTCATTGGCTGGTAATGAAATCTGTAATTTGTGTCATTCTGAAGCATGTTATGACTTGTTTTCTTCAGTTTTAGTAAATCCTTCACAAATTTGTTTAAATCTCAGTGATTTATTGTAAATAACAACAACAGTCCTATTCAAATTTAAAAAATATTTATTCAACAAAATATATAATTTTGCAAAATGATCATGTCAACGGAATGTCACTAATGAAATAAACCAGAAACTGGTTATGCATAGTGTTCATAAAAGTCAAGCTCTGAACACACCTTTAAGACACTAGTCTCATCACTTAAGACAATTGTCCAACTCTGGAAACTTTGGCCTTTAATTCAACCATAGTGGCACAGCAGCAGTAAATTCATTCGCTTGGAGATCGAAGGGTTTGCTGGTCTTTGGTCAATGATTTTACAGGAACAGACAAATCAAGCCAATAAAAACATGCCCACAACCCTCAGTACTATTGTCTGTACACTATAATAGAGCAACACAGTGAGTTTGTAATAAGAGCACTAAAACCAGTATGGATTTCCTGGATATTAGTTCTGCCTTTATCCTTAATTCATTTTAATATGAGTGAACTTAAGGTCAGGAGAAAAGCTTATCCTGTATCCAGTTAACCAGCTCTGAAAGTCATGTATATGTTAAACCCAACCTATTACTAATAAATATTAAACTATGAATCTGTACAGCCATACAAACACACTTCATTTATAGCAAGATTTATCTAGGCTCTTTGAAATCAGTCTGGTCCAGAATTGAAATGCGCTATGAGATTTAGTGAAACTAGCCCTCAGTCTTTCAAAGTGCTAACAGCGATTGTGAAAAAAAAAAAATCAAGGTTCTTTGGCATCATCAGCAGGAGCCAAACTCCGTTATCCACTGCTTGTATTTCTCTATATCAGCAGCAGATACAGACTTGGACACTTTCTTCAGTGCCGCCTCGAAGTCCTCCATTGTAGTGGGCATGTGCATGTCATCTTTTGATAAGTTCCGGATCTCCTCAGGGGTCAAACCCTCAATCCGCCTTCTCATTGCCATCAGGGATGCATCTCTGCAATAATTTAAAAACATTTAATCACTTCTAGAACTGTGGCACTTTAAACATTGAAAATAATTTCAGGCTCAACTCCGTCATAATAAAGTGATAGCTTCACCTGCAAACGTTGGTGATGTCAGCACCGGAGTACCCCTCCAACTGCTCAGCGATCTTGTCCATGTTGACATCATTGGCCAACTCAAGCTCCTTCAGACTGATCTTGAGTAAATCCACTCTGCCTTTAGCTACGGAAATACATAATGTGATTTAAAATACTTCGATTGTATTGGTCTTGAGCTGAGATGGATTAAGCTGATGGCATGTAATATGGTGTGACGACTGATGAATTCTGGGTAATTCTGAACACCTGAGGGCAGCGGGATATAAATTCTCTTCTCCAGTCTCCGTCTCAGAGCTTCATCAATGTCCCAAGGGAAGTTGGTGGCTGCCAGAACCATAACCATTTTTGACGGGTCATATTCAGACGTCCCTCCAACACCTGGATAACAAAAAAACATTATTTCCCCCAATAAAAGGATGTTGTTCAATCAAAAATGTACAGTTACAGTTAGCATGCAGAAATACCATCCATTTGGACGAGTAGCTCAGCTTTGACACGTCTGCTGGCTTCATGTTCTTCTGAGGTTCCTCTGCGGCTACATATGGAGTCTATCTCGTCGACGAAGATGGTGGTGGGGGCATAAAACCGTGCCTGTATAAACACGTACAGTAATAAAACAGAAAGCAAATTTGGCATGTTACAACATTTTACATGTATTAATGAGGGGGCCATACAGGAAGTGAATGTGATTTTACCATCTCAAACAGCAGCCGTACAAGTTTTTCAGACTCTCCTCTGTATTTGGAGGTGAGGGTGGAGGAGGACACGTTAAAAAATGTGGTTCGGCATTCGGTGGCAACAGCTTTGGCCAGCAATGTCTTTCCGGTGCCTGGAGGCCCCACCATCAACACTCCCTAAAATCATATGCCAGTTGTTATTGTGTGCATTAAAAATACTGTGTATAATGCAGCAAAGATCACCACAAAAGAGGATGGTAACACACATGAAAGGATGTTACATTGCTGTTAAATAATACGGCCCCAAGAATCAATTACACTACCATTCAAAAGTTTGGGGTCATTTTTTGGAAGAAATTATTACTTTTATTCAGCAAGGATGGATTAATTTGTTCAAAAGAATAAACAAATATTGACAAAGACATTTATAATGTTACAAAAAATAAATCCTTTTCTTTTAAACTTTCTATTTATCCGAGAATCCTAATTTTCTTAAAATATAGAATCACAACTGTTTTCAACTGATAATAATAAGAAATGATTCTTCTTGAGCAGCAAGCCAGCATAGAATGATTTCTGAAGGATCATGTGACACTTAAGACTGGAATAATGATGCTGGAAATTCAGCTTTGCCATCACAGGAATACATTACATTTTAAAATATATTTAAAAAGACAACAGAAAAATAAATAGACTACCGGTACTACTGTTTTACTCTATTTGCAGCCTTGGTGAGCATAATAGACTTCTTTTGAAAACATAAAAAAGTCTTACCGACCCCGAACTTTTGAACAGTAGTGTATAGACATGAACAATGTGCCAAAGTACATTAACAAGAAAAAAGCATTTTCAAGGTCACCAACTACAGAACACAATAAGGCGTGAAGAAATGACATTGGACTGATATTTGGAAGTTTTGGGATGGATCTGTGTGAAATCCATAAAGCACACGTGATTTTCTTTACGGTTCTTACTTTCCACGGGCGTCTTATTCCTTTAAAGAATTCAGGCATCCACATGGGCAGAACCACTGCTTCCTTCAACAGCTTCTTGGCCTCCTCCAGGTCAGCAATGTCACCCCTATAACAAAAATTAAACACCAGTATGTATGGTGATCTTACTAAAAAAACAGACCATTTGAGAAAATCAATGAGAAATGGAAGCACTTTTGAAGAAAGAACCCACCATGTGACATTGGGGTTTTGGGAGATGATGTCCCTCTCCAGAATGTCAATCAGGTCTTTGTCCTCTCCTCCTCTGTCAAACCTCTTCACCTCCGTCTCCACACTCTCCGCTTTGTTCTACAGGGAGAGAGCAGAGAGTTGTCTAATCTTTTTTTAACTATGATTTCTTTGCCAGAGTCTTTTCCACTGAATTAGACACTGTTGCAAATGGCTTTGAAAAATGGCACAAATCAAACATCACATCGAGCTTCAAACGAATGAAGTTGCAAGACAGCAAAAACAGTCAACTTTATGTTCAGTCTTTGGACAAAACAAGGTGCTTATAGTCAAGAGTACAAAGGAAACACTTGCCATGTTTTAATGTTTTTAAACTCTTTCTAAGCTGTTTGCTTTGATGTAAGAAACCGGTATCACAGGTTAATATGGTAAATATTGTTAATACAGCGTAATCTGATCCTTTAAAGTAAATATTGTGAATGTGAGCAGATTGACGACACAATAGGCCTTGTCCAAATAGCAGACAGAGATGGGAAATGGATCCTTACCTTGTCATCTTTTGGCTTGGACGGGTTCTCTTTCTTTTCTTTGCCTCTCTGAGGTTTTCCCTTGTCTCCATTGGTGACGCGCGGTGAGGGTCGCGGCTGTCCGCGGGGGCCGGCGCTCAGCCTATTTCCATGGCCCTTGCTGTCTTTGTACGGCCCAGAGGGTTTGCGCACTACACATGGAGATGACCTGTTCACAAGCACACACACACACATAGTATCAGGGCATACAGTGCTGACTTTGAAGGGGCCCTTTAACAATATTGTTTAAATTTTGCTGAATGGAATGCAATGTCCGTAATTAATGGGGTTGTAATCTCTCATTCAAATGTTACTTCATAATCAGATTATGGTTTATATAACAGGCTGAACAGACCTTTAATAACCTCTAGGGAGGCGTGAAAGAGTATGAGGGGCAGCGAGATGGTGCGAGGCCATTCAGATCTTAATCTAACTCACATGACAAGAGTGCAGATGAGCGCTTTAAAACTCAACAACTATTAAAGACAGGCGTCCCACAAAGTATGGGCAATACATTTCCTTTGCTTTCCATTTGTTTGAAATACTTTATAAAAAGAAATCATGCAAGTATACATTTAAATAAATAGTACACACACACACACATATATATATATCAAATAAATATATATAAAATACTTTACAAATGTCTCCAATAAGACAAAAAGTCCTAAGCAATATCTACCTAACTGATTAAATGAGCATCATTGAAAATGTACATTCATTTTGGATGCAAAAATGTATATTCAGTATAGATATTTCCATGATGCCATTAATATTTTTTTAATAAAAGATTTTAAACTCAGTTTTATTTTCCAAGGTATCCATGATCTCAGGGATTTTTTTCAAGGTTTTCAAGGTCCTTGATCGTGGGAACTCGAGTTAAAACTCAAATAGAAAAGATGTAAAATAGGTGTTCACATCTGAAACTCATATTGGGCTAAGGTTTAACAACAAACAAAAAAAGGTAGATGTCCACGGACTGAAATATAACATTTTATGACAACCAAGTGCATGCAACATTGCAACCCCTTCATAAGGCACAATCCATCAGGTACCTGAATAAAACCCAACTGGTCCAAACTGCAAAGTCTGACGACCAAACACAAAACAACACATATGTTCAAACACAGAGTTCTTACTTTAAATGTACACCATTTAACAACTATTCGATGCAGAAAATATGTACGGTACACAAGAGTAAAAGAGTTTGTGAGATCTGTGTGTGTCTGTGATGATGACTGTCAGGAGTGTTTGGACGTGTTGTGTACCTGTGCTCCACGTGAACAGGCATGATGTCATTCTCCTGGCCAAAGCTGCTGGGTTTGGATGGGGTCGACTCCAGCTGGAAGCTCTCAAGTGTTGCCATGATCTCCCGAACTTGCTTTGTCTCTTCATTTATCTCCTGCCAAACCTTGATGAGACACATAAACACACAAAGGCCAGTTACAACAAGTTGAAAGCATAATAGCCTGAATCATAGACAGGAGGAACTACAACCTGCTGCCATTTCTGCTGTAGAGAGGAGTCTTTGACTGAGTAGAGGTACTTTCTGATCTGCTCCAGGACCCCCTGATAACAGACCACTGCAGAGCTGTAGTTCCCCAGCAGCGCGTATTCCCGAGCCAGCTTCACATTCTCATTGATCTCCCCCAGACTCATTCTGCAAGAGGAACAGCTGAAGATGTATGGAAATATGTTTGGTTATACTTTATTTTGATGGTCAGTTTAACACTGTTGACTAAAAGTAACGTTGCACCTACATGTCTACTAACTCTCATTAGAGTGTTAGTAGAGTATTAGTAGACTGGTAGGGTTAGGTTTAGAATAAGTTGACATGTAGAAGTTACTAAGTCAGTAGAATGTCTTCTGGGGTAGCAAGTGTTAGCAGATATTAAGCAGACAGTCTACTAATACTCGAATGGGTTAGTTGACATGTAGTTGTTTCTAGTCAACAGAATGTTCAAAAGGGACCATCAAAATAAAGTGTTACCATGTGTTTAGATTGGCCTGTGCACTATATTTGTATGCTAAAACAGATAAAAACAAACTATGTCAGACATCAGCCAATCACACAACTAACGTTACAAATATGGGAAAAATACAACAATGCATGACCGTTTCAGCTATTACCAGGAAAATGCGCCAAACATTTAACAATACGAGCTTACGTCAAAACAAGCTTACGTTTAGCAATTTGTGTAGTTATGAACAAACCTTTAACGTTACAGTGATCAGCCTCTTAAGTAGGACAATTATCCTGAAAAAGGCACAGCATACAACTATTATTAGGGGTCAAAACTCCTGTGTGGTGCTGCTGTGGACGACGATTATAATTGAAATAACGTAGGATCCACACACTCATGTGTTCACTTCAGAAGTTAACTTGTTTGGGAAGGGCACTTAAAATTGTGAAGGCGGAAGCAAATGTATAAAGTGTCCTCGCGGGCCAGCTTTTCAATATAAAAGTCAATAGAGCTAGAATCTTTCAAAATAAAAGTAGAGTTTAGGGCGATATAAAATTCAATAATACAAACTAAATCAACTAAATATATTAAGTAAAAAAAAACATAGTAAAAATAATGTAACTAGTGGAAAATAATGCAATAAAACATTGTTGTGCACATGCAGACAGACAGCAACTAACATTCGAAAGCAGACAAAATGGAACTAACATAGAAACATCAACATTGTTACAAAGTTGTTAAAAGGTATGGCAATGCTGGGGAAATGTTGTGTTCTCTTGTTTTCTGGGTAGAAGTCTATATGCTACAATACACTTTTTTAAATAGAACTGTTTAGTCAGTTGCCCTAAAACCCAGAAGAGAATAGTATTGACCAGATATGGATACCATTAGGGATGTTTTTCCTCAACTAATTTTACACTCATACCTCAAAAGTTGCTGCTAAACAAGGACTACAACATAAGGACTACCCACTTTGATGAGTTTACATGCTTGACAAATTTGTAACAGCTTCAAAATTCACGTGAGGTGATTCACTTTGTACTTTTCAAGTTGTTATTCACAGATCTAAATGTATGTGAATTAGTCTTCCAAATGTTATTATGAACAGCTCTTTGTAACTAACATTTTAAAAATAAAAAACATTCACTAGCAGCTGTTCATTACAAAAATCAAAATTCAGACCATAATGAAAACATGTCCAAAATGTTTTATTGTTATTTCCACAGTTATCAGCAATTTATCATTTCATGAACCGAGATGAATAAGATGACAGGAGACCAAAGACGCACACCAGGTTACTGTTGCATTTGGACAATGTGTACATGATTAAATTGTTTTTTGATCCTGCTTTCTCTGATGCAGAATGCACAGACCGAGCAGAAAAGTGTGCGCAAAATGTAACGGAATCAAAATACTTCAAAATGAAATGTTTAAAAACTAGATAGGTCTAGTAAGAGATGCAGCTATGAGTTTAAATATCTAAGGTCTGTAGGATATAGAACAGTGTTGGTTGAAATCACAGACAATTTAGAAGATTCTTCAAAAGTTTTCTTCACTGGCAGAAATTGTGCTCCTGGTTGTAAAGAAGAAATAACCAGTGATTCAGAATCCTTTCAAATGTACAGTGCTGATGAGTTCATCTGTTTCCGTTGAGAGCCGTCTAGATGGGAATGTGGGTTTTTGTAAAGGCACATTTTTTTCTGAATAACCATAAATGGGTCTGATGGTGAATACTGACATGCAGATGTACTTTTGATATTTGCATTTGATATTATCAAACATTGGCAGTGCCGTTCACACTAAATTTGTCATTCACATTTACAAACTGGATGCAAACAGGACAAGAACGGGGGTGGGAAATACTGCAGGATTGGAGGTATCTCAGTCAACATTCAGTCAGTCTAACTGAAGTTTTTCCATACACGGGCATCACATTTCCTTGCAGTTAAAAAACACAAATAAATTCAATAAACAATAAAAAATTAAAGATGTGCAAAGTTGACTGATGGTAACAACAAGAGAAAACAATTCCCAGTGATTGCGGTGATGAAAAGGAGAAACCACTTCAATCAAACTACAAATTCAATAAAATAACAAAATTAAGAAAAAGGCACATGTACAGCAGCCTGTCTAATGTCTGTGTGTGTGTGTGTATTGATGTTTGGGAAGGACTAGCAGCAGCGGAACTTCAGTTTTACAGTTGTGTCTTCTGGCCCCTGCAAAATTGCTTCCATGTGGTCCATTACAGGTCTGTGGCTGTGACAAGCTCGAACCACTGCCTCAAAGCATCACTCAGGGTCTCTGGGAGGGCGTTCACATTTCGCAAAATAATGTAGAAGGGGAAGGGGAATTCCTCCATGTAGGACCGAATCTCTGGCAGTTCACCCGGCCCTTTAAATATGGGCACTTTAATATCCAATATGGAGTCCTAGCATGGAGAGAATAGAGTATTAATTAACATGCAATAAAATGTAGGATGTATATTTTATTATTTTAATTATACTTCTACTTTGAAAAACGAATTATAATAATTACATTACAATAAATACAACTGCAACCTCACCCTAGAGTTTGGATTATCCAGCACTACAAATATGACAAAGATGTTTGCGCTGCGAGCGGCCTGAACTGCAGCTGCGACTCTCTCTTTCCCCTCCAAGAACAAACCCCGGCCATCAGATACTACAAGCAGTAACTGAGACGTTTCTGTTAAGAGAAAGGGACAAAAAACAACAATAGAAGAGTGTATTAGATCAGAAACGGATGTAAGGAAATAAATAAGACCTAGAAGTAAGTGCTGCTTTGTTTACAGCAATCTGATGTAAACTACTTTACCGGTGTTTGTCGAGCCTGGTATCTGCTGTTTGGCTGCCATGAACATATTTGTTGAAGTCTCTAAAAACTGAAAGATAAATTTTTCCTAATTACTTGTATGTTGATGTGAGATAAAACCTGACAAGTCAGTTTAAAAATATAACAAAATAATATAAATACATGTAAAACATAAGAACTAAAGACAAGTTATTTACTTGAGCTATTCTGGTCTTTTTCTGCTGGAACTGACAGAGCCGCAGTATTTTTGCTCCTGTTTGGTCGTTGAACTGCTGGTGGAAAGGATGGAGCAGCTGGACATTCTCTCCAAAACTACAGCAAGAGAATTAAAAGATGGATAATTGAGTGAGTGAAAACATGCAGGAATGAATTAATCAACCAGGAACTTAATCTTGAGAGAATCTTAGCACCAATATTTCTGTGCTCTGTGTAAAAATAATCTGAACTCACCTGCACACAGCCACCTGGCCCGCTTCCAGAAGTGTGAGAGCGTTCACTATGACAGAGACCGACTCAAACGCCAGCTACAGAGACAGACACATTATCAAACATATGTTTATTAAAAGGTAACATCCTTCCATTTTAAAGGGTTCACATTAGGGGTGTTTAAATATACCGAGAAATTAATACATGAAGACAACTGTGAAAAAAGGACATTGATATAAGGTTAATAATACCACACAAATGATAATATTGAGAATCCAACAGCAGTAACTATCTGGTTGACACTCCAACATAGTAGCTGGCAGTACGCAAACCATTTCCTACACTTATATTTTGAGTGAGATTCATTGGTTGTAAAACTGATATTGTGACAGCCCTACTTCACATGTATTCAGCAGGTGATATTTACTGTAATATCTAAAGCAATATTAGGATACTGTACCTGTTTGGAGTGGTTGTCCACCATACTGGAGGAGTCGTCCACAGCCAGGCAGATCTGGTAGTTTCTCTTGCTGGGTTTTGTTCTCCTCAGCCAGATCTTATCCTTACGGAACTGACTGGCGATGTAAGGAATGACCTTGCGCATGTTCAGCCGTTTGCCTGTGCGGAAGTCTCCCCTGTTTGAGATCATTAAACAGTGTTAATGGTAAAAATCTTGAGGAGAGCTATTACAAACCGCAGGACCCACATTTTCCGGTTCTGAACTGATAAACCTGACCGGTGAATTGACAGTGCTAGAGAAGCTACTCTTTTAAATGATCATTCCTGTTATCTTGAGGGAACAGGTTAAGTAGAAATGCTTCATTAGAGGTTGGATGGGAAGGTGGAGGGACCGACCTGAGTTTGGCAGCCTGCGTGGGCTCCAGGACGAGGCGGAGCTGCTCACAGAGCTCCTGGGACAGAGGAGACGTCAGGGTCTGGTACTGGTGCCACAACACTGCTGCCGCACTCTCCTGAGCAACAACAACAAAAATGGCATGAATACAAATTATTTAAACATTACAATTTTGATATGTGAGGTGAGAAGAAGCTCAATTGTCATGTGACTGGTCTTGTGATGTCACCTCTTGTTGGGATCCTAAAGTCTGTCTCTGCCAGGCCTCCAACTGCATCTCCATCTCTCTTCTCAGCTCTTCTGGGTTCTTCAGTGATGCCTGATATAACACACAAAATTGCTGTACAATTGATATGCAGACTGTAAAATAAGAGCAATTTCATTAGTGGTCCCGGTATTGGTTTGGGGTCGATACGATTTTTTAAAATGTTTTTAAAAGAAGACTTTAAATGACCACTAGGGATGCATTTATTTATTTAAAAAATACAGTAAACAGTATTATTACAATAACTATTTACCTTTTTATATATTTGAAAATGTAATTTATTCCTGAGATAACAAAGCTGAATTTTGAGCATCATCACACGCTCCTTCAGAAATCATTCTAATATGATGATCTGAAACATTTCTTATGATTACTAATAATAAGTGTTGCTTGATATTTTTGTGTAAACGTATACGATTTTTTCAGGATTCTTTGATGAAAAAGAAAGGTATTCCCTGTAACACTACAGATGTCTTTTAATGTCACTTTTGATCAATTGAATGTGTCCTTGCTGAATAAATATATTAACTTCCACCAAACTTTTGAATGGTAGTGTATTTTTTAAGAAGTAAGCTTTTTTTTTTTGAGTAAGCATGAAACATACCTTTTGCATGTCCATCAGTAGTTCAGGTACAGTGTGGATGGTGGACTCATCACTCCTCTCTTTCATCTCTTCTTCATTACTGCTCCTCTGTGTCTCCATCTTCTCCTTCTCTTCCTCATCCGCCTGTTTCTGTACCTCCAAATCCCCACACTCCAGACCTGAGAGAGAACAGACAAATGCTCAACATGGACACAGGTTATGCATGCGTGTACAAGCACTTGGTGGATGAGTGTATTGCACCTTTCTGAGAGGCTTTATTATCATTTAGTTTCTCTGGTTTAAGCTCCTGGGCTTCAACTGCCTGCAGGTCCTTCTCCTCCTCCACATCCATTGCAATGTCATCTTCCTCATCGTCTTCTTCCTGTTTCACACCAGTTGGCTTTTGCTGCTCTGCACTGGCAGCATCTATGAAGAACAGACGTCAAAAGAAAACGTGACTCAGGTGGCATCTCTTCTAAATACTGTTTACATTGATAGGAACCTGTCTAACATGTTTCAATATTTCTGAATTAGTAAATGCATTTTACAGAAAATGAATATACATAATTGTACATAAGTCCTCACCATATGTCTGAGCGTCGTATTTCTCCTCTCCTTGTTTTACGTGCTCGTACAGGTCAGACTCCTTTTGTGTGTCAGTCTGAGTCTGATCCTGCGTTTTCTCCTCTCTGTTGTCAACCGTACGCAACCGCTTATTCACACGCTCATTATAATCGCCCATTGAGCGCTCATTATCTGCCTGTCCAGGCTTGCGTTTGAAGCTCTGGTAGAAAAATAAGAGTGGTCATCAGCTTTTCTATGTTTTACACGTACAAAACAAAGACAAGATGCTATCTTTTTATTTTGAGCAACCATACAAAAAGCCATAAATAAATGACCAAATAATCGTCGTGTGAGACAGCCTGTTATTTTACACACTGACCTGTGTGTTTTTTTGCCTCTGTTTGTGTGAACTCATCCTGGCCATCAGTTTGGAGTCGTGTCCTTCAGACTGACTGGCATCCGCTGCCCCGCTGCCGTCCTCCTGTGTGTGGACATGGGCACATTTAGAGAATAACATGAAAATTTACATTGACTAAAAATGTATACCCACTATAGAAATTTCATTTTAAGATTATATTAAAAATCTCTGTCTTTTCCAGGCCTATTCATGTCTATTCCTTATGGTGATATATATATTTAAATTGAAAATAAAGGGCGGGACTTGATTTTGTCGATCAGAAATTGATTGTTGACGTTTGCTGATTACTGCAATCTCATGATGGTTTTATGTTTTTGATTAAAGATTAAAAAGGGTAGATAAAAAAAAAAAAAAGATTTCCAAATAAATAATTTGTAATAAACAGCAAAATTCTGTTTATTGGTCAATTTGGTCAAAAGAATGGTCAATTTTGAGTCTCTGATATTTTCAGGTTTTCCAGCAATATATATTTTTTCTCTCCATGACCTTGGAGAGATTTTTAAAACTAAAAAATAAAACCTGTTTTTTGTAAGGTTGACATCTACAAATATTAAGCGAGTCTCTTTTTTTGTGTACCTCTTTTGCCTGGTCTCTCTCTGACGCGGCTCCAGCCAGCTCTACTGCGGTGTCACTCTGAACGTTCTCCTCTCCTGTCTGTCCATCTGATGCATGTTCCTTCCTCTCTGAAGATTCCACCTGTGCATCATCATCCTCATCCTCACCCCCATCCTCTTCCTCCTGTGAAATGTCAGATTCAAATTATTAGGCAAATCTTTCCCCTCTACACATTTCCTTGTAATTCACTTTTGAACAACAGACCTTTGGTTTCTGGCCTTGATCAGCCGGTATGGACTTGTCCTCCTCTCGTCCTTCTTCCTGACCTTTATTCTTCTCCTCCTCCATGTCCTCCTCTCCCTCATTCTCTCCTCTCTCATCCGTTTCAGACTCCTGATCCTCTGAGATTTCTGCTCCTTCCTTCTCTTCTGATTTGTCATCTTCTCCATGTTCCTCCGTCTGTCCTTCCTGTTGCTCATCTGTCATCTCATCGCCACCTTCCTCAGATTTATCTTTCTCTTCTCCAGTGTTTTCATCCACCTCCATGAGTTTGTCATCTATATCAAACGGATTCTCCTCTGAAACAAGAGCAAAAAAAAAAAAAAGTTAATACATACACACTCATTCAAAATTCTAAAGTTTAGGGCATGTTTTCTTTAAACACTTTTTTAGCACTTATTTAGTTATGATGCATTAAATTGACAATTAAGACATTTATAATGTTTAAAAAGATTCGTATTTTAAATATTTAAAGAAATATATTAAAATAGAAAACAGTTATTGCCTAAACAGTTACCGTAAATGCCTTGGTGAGCATAAAAACAAACAAAAATCCTACCAACCCCAAACTTTTGAACAGTAGCGTTCCTTCTGTTAGGGATAAAATAAAAAAAATCAGGAGATGTCTGAATGTTGAACATACCATCCCCTTCTCCCCCTTCTTCATCCTTGCCATCTTCATCAAGGTTAAGCTCATCTGGCAGGTCCATTGCTTCTGGTTCAGCTGCCTTCTCCTGCTTTCCATGGTACGGGTCAACTTCATTCTCATCAAACTCACGCTACAAACACACACACACACAAAAAACAAGTTGCTAAACATTAATGCATATATAACATATATATCTACAGTATCATGCTCTTTTCTACTGGGAGACAGATCTGATAGAAAGAAATGGTGAAGGACTGACCTCGTCCACCTGTTCATGGATTTTCTCCTTTTCTTCCTCATCTTTTGGGTGATCTTTGTCCTGGTTCTTATCTTTTTTTGACTCTCCAGCATCCATGTTGTCATCCTTTGCAACCAGCTCTGACTCTCCCTGATCCATTCCTGGACCGGACTCTTCCTCTTTATCACCATCAACATCATCATCATCCTCATCATCTCCCCACATCCTCTCATCTAGAGTATCTGTCTGACCATCTCCCAGATCCCCCATCTTCTTATCCAGCTCCTCATCTTCTTCCTTATCAGAGTCCTCTTCATCCTCCTCCCCTAAACCAGAGATGAGAGATTAGTTATGTTTTCTCTGTTTAGTTGAGAATGTGAAATTCAAGTTCTATATTGTCTATCATCTAATTCAACAGTAGGCTCAGTCACCTGGCTCATGGTCTGAGCCATCATGCATCTTTCCATCAAAATCTTCAGACATCTCAATGGCATTGTCCTCCTCTTTAATGTCCCGTTTGTCTTGCTCCTCCTCCTTCTTGTCCTGACCCTCCTGGAAGGTGTCTTCAACCTAAACAAAGGAGTTTTAAGTTTGACTCTAATTCAGAATTCAGTTGTAAAAACTTAAATCAATACCAATTCTGTTTTAGTTCAATTCCAGTTCAGATGTTTACGAGTACAAAATGTGTGCGTAAGAAAATAGATACACGTGAATATCTCAATATTATGTTTGCCGATATTTTATCAATTCTCAAAAACACTATTGATATTTATTTGTTTAGATCCAAGATTCGTGGCAGTGGGTTTGTGTTCAATTTAAACCCTGACCACTAGATGGCCGTGTTGTTATTTCAGAACATAAACTGTGGAAGCGCAAGGGTGCACTCCTAACATTAGCAAACCCAGCAGAGCTGAAGTGTGGAGTAATTTAGACTTCCACTATGAATAAATTACTAAGGAGATTGACAAGAGTCATGTTGTTTGCAAAAAAAGCCATGCCAAAATCCAATACTCTGGAAACACACTGAATCTAAAGAGCTCACTTAACATCCCGGTGCCATCCGCGCTGATGAGAGAGGAGTTTAGATGATTATGTAACTATGTGCAGAGCGCTTCCAACTCAATAACAAAAACACAAAATGGGTAACACTTTAGTTTAGGGTCCAATTCTCACTATTAACAAGTTGCTTACCGGTATTAGCATGCATATTACTAGGATATTGGTTGTTTATTAGTACTTATAAAGCACATCACAACGCTTTATTCTGCATGACCATATTCTACATCCCTTAATCCTAACCAATACTTAAACTTAACAACTACCTTACTAACTATTAATAAGCAGTACTTAGAAGTTTATTTATGCAAAATTCGTAGGTAATAGTGAGAATCGGACCCTAATCTAAAATGTGACCCAAAAATGACAGCGGTGAGAAAACATTTGATCATAGTGATGTGGATGTGTGCTCATGGAGTGGACTATGCACTTTCTGTTGTTAAATACTTAAGAAATTAAAAACTGCTATACTGTGAACCTCTAAAGCAGGATCTAAAGAATATGTACAGTCTGTGTGAGTGTGAATATATCATTTCTGATGATGTTGTAAGTTACAGGGACTGATAAATGCAAATGCAGATCCCACTGTTCTGATTAAATAAAATAAAAAAATTCATATGGTGGTGTTATGACAGTTTTTCTAAAATGAGATCCACTTCCTAAAAAAACAAGAAATAACACAATATATCCCCTTTCTTACAGTATTACAATATATCGTATAATGACCCCTGTATCGTGATACGTCTCGTATCGACCGATTCTTGGCGATACACAGCCCTAGTACAAATGCTTTCTGAACAGTGCTTCAGTCATACTAACGTACCTGATCCTCATTCTCGATTTTGTCGCTGACGTCTTTTACTCCTTCACCCTCTCCTATTCCTCCACCCTCATAATCATGGAACTCTGTCGCTCCCTCACCGTCTCCTCCCATCAGCTCCTGGGGCAGACAGAAACCCTGAAGAGTGATAGAAGAGAGAGGGGGAGAAAGACAGACAGACAAAAGGACAGAGTAACAAAAATTATAATATTATATAATCTTTATCTCCACATTTCAAGACTAACAACTGCAGAGAAGTATTCCAACCCAATTAAATGTACAGACAGTGATCTCTGGCATGACACACATATGGGGGAAGTATCATTAAAAGTCATATGACAATGTAGCAAGCAGTCACTACTCTATTTTAGAATCGCCAGTGAAGGGAAGCAGAAGGCAATATACCTTCTGTGCGAGTTCAGTGAAGATGTTAGCGAGAACGGACAGCAGCTTTCCGGTGGTACGGTGAGCTCCCAGTAGTACAGCCAGATAATACCTCACCAACTCAGAATACAGACACAGCATGGGCTCCAAACGCACCACACTCCTACACGCCTCTTTCAGTTCCTTCATATAAAACATTAAATATACACATTTAATTTTTTTTTCAAAAATTAACTGTTTGCAGACAATACTGTGATGTGATGTCAACTGACCTGTAGTCGGTGGGGCTGACAGCCATCCCTGTGTAGTCGAAGTCTCTCTAGCAGCTCTGTCATGACTTTATTGACCTCCGGTAATGAGAGACTGGACATGTCTCCACTCAGGTCTTCTTCCAGTAACTTGCTCAAGTGTCCGGGTTTCAAGAACTCCTCTGTCACCTCGGAGTCGCTCTCTAGAGAAACACACAAAATGAGCACACAGAGCTTGTTTGAGGGGGATCTCTTTGTCTATGTAAAATCCTGGGTGAACTCCTACCTCTCTTGCATTCTGACTGCTGATCCTCCTGCTTTTCTCTCTCATTCCTCTTAACAATGGTCTGAACCGCACACAGAATCATGTTTATTGCTTTCTCCAACTGCTCAGAGAACTCAACAGAAAATGGATTGGAACGTCCTGCATGCAGACAAGAAATAAAGGGTAGATAAATGTGAATCAGCATAGACTACATGCTATTCTGTATGTCAAAAATGACATACTACATACTGTAAAATATACTGAAAGCAAGATTTTTTTGTTCTATTTAACTTTAATTTATTTTTATTTCACTTTTAGTTTGAGTAATTTTAGTACTTCAACTTTGCTGCCAAGGCAACATTTCTAATTTTCAAGTTTTTCCCTTAATATTTATGCTCTTACGTTTCTGCGACTGTCTGATAGAGAGCAGGTGAGTCTTCCAGGTGGTGAACTCTGTGAGGCAGGTTTCCACCTCGTTCCTTACGGCCTGGAGACCACAGATGAGGGCAGGTTGGGTATGGGGGACCAGAACTCCGTCAGGAATAAAGAGCTGTTCTACAGCCGGCATCTGGCCAACCACAATGCTCAGCCGGTCTAGCAAGGAACAGCAACGTGTGAAGTGATCCCTGTGAGGATTAGAGAGAAGATTAAACTTATAACATCATTCATGATTATACATTTAAGGGAGGTGATTTAAACTAGTGATTAAATTCAAGAGGGATGGCAGACAATATCTTCCTAGAAAAATTGCTATAGAAATGCCCATGATTTCTAGGTCTCAAAAAAAGAATTCAAACTCACAAAAAACACATTTTTATTTCTGTTTGCACTACCTGAACTTAATTGAACAGTTCAATTCAAGTGTTTTTCTGACTCACCAGCTATGGATAACTCTTTCTGTGGATTCCTGGGCCAATTCATCCAACTTCTCTTTCAGGTCTTTCACTTCCTTCATTAGGTTCTCCACCTTCTGCTCCACCTCTTTCCAAGCCTGCTCCCCTCTCCGCAGCAAACACACCTGTGGCTGGACGTGAGGGGCCAGGGGAGACGGGTGGCTCAGTGTGGCTTGACCCTGCACAACTTCCCCCTCCCTGGCCTCAGCGGGCACTGCAGAAGAACCTTCAGGACAGCACTGGAAGATCCAAGAGAGCTGCTGGAGCACAACCGAGCAGTGCAGCGCTGAAGACTGAGCTCGGGAGATCCAGCGCTGGAGAGGCTCCTGAGGAGGGAGACCGCTGGCATCATCTCCAGAGGCAGGCGTGTGAGACTGGATACTCTGGACACTGTCGATCAACTTCCTATTGTTTTAAACAGAGAGCAATCAGAAAATATGCAGTGTCATGGCATACAAGAGGACAGGCACGTCAAATGTACACACTGCAGTTCATAAATTCAGTATGATTTGTAAGTCTCTTATGCACACAAAGTCTGCATAAAAAAAAAGAAAAACTGTTGTCTATTTTAATATATTTAAAAATGACAAGGCTGAATTTATCCAGGCTGAATCATTCCAGTCATCAGTGCCACATGATCTTATTATTATCAATGCTGAAAATGCTGCCTAATATTTTTTTGGAAACCATTTTTACAAAAACTTTTTTTGCAACATTGTAAATGTCTTCTTTACAGTCACTTTTAATCAATTTAACGCATCCTTGCTTAATAAAAGTATTAATTTCTTCATCTAATGTATCTTAAAAGGACAGTACCTCAGATGGACCCAGTGCTCTGTCAGTCCAGCAAGTCTTTGCCTTTGCCTCAACAAAAGTTTAAACAGGTGAGAGGTGAAACCTCGACATCGCTCTACATTTCCCAGACCAAGCTCCTAGAAGAACAAAGAAAGAAATAAAAAAACAATCCCTAACCGCAGCACTAGATGAAGACTACATGAAACCAACAAAGCACAATCAACATCAAATCTAAAGCAGACGGTAAATTTATCAGATTATATCGGAGCTGATTTAAGGCCCTCACCTTAACGGCACATTGTAATGCTGTCATCATGGTGTTGCGCCTGGCCCAGGATCGATAGAAATACTTCTCACAGCCTTCCCATGCATTCATCATCTCAGCAAATAACCTGTGGACATTAATTACTATTAAAATCAGGCTCTGGCCCTCAGCTCGATAGAAAACACTATAGATGATGGTTACGTACGTGTGCTCGGTGTTGTCCTGTGTCTTGACTGAAGACAGGGCTATCTTCATCTCCACTGGCTGCAGACACAGTGTCTCATCTGGGTCTGCAGTACGACCCCAGTTCAGACCCTTACGGTAGGACAGACCTGGAGAGAAATAAAACAATTAATCAGCTGTCTACATCTTAGATATGGGGGTCTATGGCAGCCCTATGAACCATACATCATAGAAATATGACATTTGGCACAGTTATAGAAGTGGTACAAATTAGTAATCTGACTAATTTAGGGGTATCTAGGACCAACTCTATAACACAACCACCAGTAAAAAAAAAAAAAAAAAAAAAAAAAACTTTTCAAATGGTTATAACTTTTGAACCCTTTTTTCTAGAAAACTGACACACACACACACACACACACGATTCGTCTCACCATGCTGATCACATTCGCCATCTTACATTAAGACGCCACCCATTACAGTAGTGGCCATTTTGAAGTACAGTATTCCATTTTTTCACTACTCCTCCAAATTTTGTCCAATTCTTATAAAAATTGGCTCAGATGATCTTTGGACCAAGCCGCACAGAAGTGACTGAACAGACTTTTGTTATTCATCCTTGTTCAAAAGTTGTTGCAAACTTAATGTTATAACCTTGAGAGAAACCAGGCTCAAACCTTTATAATTAATGAATTAAATTATAATCAAACAACAATGTTTACAGTTTTTTTTTTTTATGACCAACAACAAATTCTCTACTAGCACAAGAAATGACTCAGACTGACCGATCTGTGCAAGCATCTTGAAGAGTTCTGCCAGTGCTCTCTGTTTCTGCAGGAGGAAGTGTTTCACCTCCGCCTTCTGCTTCTCCTGCTCCATGCTACGGTCCACCGAAAGGCTCTGCAGTGCTTGCACGTTTGAAATTATCTCGACTGGACAATAACAAATTGGAGAGAAAGTTACATTTTCAGGTTCATATGAGATTTTCACAATTCATTCATTAAGTAAGCCTTTAATAACTTGAACATGTCGAGTAAGCTCTAGGTTTGATGACTAGCCTGACTCAGCATATAAAATAGCATAAAATAATCTAGTTTAATAAGAAGAAGATCAGACAAAATAATTTCTGAAGTTATGACAAAAAGTGATACCTGAGAACTGATCCAGGTCTTCTGAGATCTCAGGCAGGGAAGTCTTCTTTACCAGTTGCACACACAGCTTCTTCATCTTCCTCGTGAGGACAGGCAGACGGGCTTGGAGAGACGAGGGCTCTTTATCAGATGAGAGTTCCTCTGGACCATCAGTCTGATTCATGAAAAGTGTTTAAATACAACTATGTTACAAAAACAGATACCACATGTTTCAAGGTATAAGGACAAGAGAGTTTAAAAAAAAGTTCAATATCAGGAAATCCTTTAAAATTCAAGATGTCATATATTATATGCAAAGCAATTGTCTCATAGGCAAAAGAGTTGAATTTAAGATGACAGTTTGGTTTGAACTGAGTTGCCATTTCATCTTGAGATTATGTTACCTGCAGATCTCTGCCTTTTCCAGGAAGGGCACCTCTCAGTGCTCGGTGAACCCTGTGCAGAGGAGTCTCCTCAGGCTGTGAATCCACATCATCCATGCTGCCGCTACTGCCCTGCTCCAGCAGACAAGGTGCACACGGCTCCTTCAGTGCTGCCTCAAACTTCTTCACAAACTTAAACAGGGTCCTGAACACAGACATAATGTCATAACGTTAATTTGAAATAATTACAGCCAGTTTGAGGCCCATTGCTCTAGCACTATGTTAAATATACTTGTTAAATCTTCTCCGTTGAGTGCTTGAATCGAACAAACATTCTGACAAATAATGACAATATCATGTTGGTGATGTGATTAAGCTGAAAACACACTACCACTAAAAATTTGGGGGATGGTACGATTTTTTAAATATATTCCTGTGATGGCAAAGATTTTCAGCAGTCATTTCCTTCCGAAATCATTCTAATAGCTTGTTTTGTGGTCAAAAACATTTCTTATTATTAATGTTGAAAACATTATTGTGCAGCTTAATATTTTTTCCCTGATTCTTTGATGTTCAAAATACCATCCTTTATTTGAAATAGAAATCTTAAGTAACATTATAAATGTCTTTACTGTCACTTTTGATAAATATAATTAATCCTTGCTGAACATTTTTTAGTCAATCACTCTCACCTGTGTGTCTTCTCCACAGACTGCTTGATGGACCAAAAACTGATATCATTCCACTTGGAGATTTTGACAAAGTCCTATATGTATCAAGATAAAGATTACATCAAATCAATAAGAGACAGGAAGAAGAAAAACTAAAAATATATATGACATCAGTCTTGCCTGCTTGAGTTTCACCTACTTTGAGCTCTTTCTCTATAGGAGACCTCAGCTGGGTGATCTTGGTCTGGATGCTCTCTGAGAACTGTGTGTAGTATTTATAGAGATTCCACAGCAAACTGCCGAGTGAGTCTGTGAGGATGAAAGGACAAGGTCATGCATTTAATGTGGCCTGCACAGTCAACACTTTGTCAAACAACACTAATACACAAAGTAGCAAAAAGAAAAGAAAAAGAAAAAAAGAAAGTACTTTATCAACATTGTATTGTTGTGTCCATGTTGGACATGGATGTTGCAATTCAAATGTCATGAAATCACTTTGAGGTACATTTTAAAGATCTCTTAAAATCGAAATTGTACATTTGTAGAGTGATCTCTTTGTGTTAGTGTTCTCTGCTGACAAAATAAACAAGATAATTATTCTCTATTCTCTTACCATGTCCTTCCTGTTTAGGAGCCAGCAGGACGTGGCAGTGAAAACCGAGCAACATGGACAAGCGGACAGAAAACTCTCCTAAGGTGGAGCCTTCTATGAAGGCCTGCAGTGTGGATGAGACTGACGAGAGGGAAATATCCTCCACACCATCATCTACTGGACAAAAAAGTGTGATACAATGCAAACCCATTAAATGTGATATATTGGAATTACTCATTTACTGTAGTAGAGAAATCATTTTACTACTACATATATAAAAGTTCAAGTCGGTCACCATGTCTGGTGTCTGTCCTCTGCTCCTGTAGGTATTTCTCGATCAGTTGGTAGATGGACAACCAGTGCTTGGTTGAATTCTCAGCGTGGCGCTTCAGAGCGTTATCAAGGCTGCTCGACCAGCAGCTGCGGAGATACAGTAGTGGAAACCAGTTAGACCATCATGTCGCAGTCTAATCCAACCATACAGGCTTTAACAAGTAGTGTCACTAGACTACCATACTTACTTGAGCTCAAGTTTTCTCCACTGAATAATAAGTTGTGTGACAGCTTCCAGCTCATTCCTTAGAGACACTGCCCGGCTAGCATTGTTTTCCCAGTCCTGTGAGGGAAAATGAGAGAAGAGCTGCTCTCAAACTGATATCATGGCCTAAGCTGTGTACAAATGGCCAGTAAACTACTGACTAGTACTGGTTTAAGGATATACGTGCATGAACGGATTCCTCTACCTGTGCTTTGCTGAGCAGGATCTCCAGACCATTTAGGAACTTTGCCAGAGGGCTGGAAAGACTGAATGCTAATATCCTCTCGATCACCGTGGTGATCTGTGACACAATACAATAGGGAGGAGTTAAGAGACGACATTGAGAAAGTGTCAAAAGCTTTATCAAGTTAACTGACTTTCAAATACGTTATGTCTCAAATGTTAACTAAGCCAGGGATTTTTTGCAAAATTAAATAACTCTTTTATATTGTTACTATACTGAAGCCAAAGTAAATGTGTTCTGTTCAAACGATTTGTTGAACATTTTAATATTTTTATTCAGCAAGGATGCATTAAATTGATCAAAAGTGACAAAGACATTTATAATGTTACAAAAGATGTCAATTAAAAACAAATGCTGTAATTTGTATAATATTTCACAACATAACTGTTTTTACTGTATTTTTGATTAAATAAATATAGCCTTGGTGAGTATAAGAGACTTCTTTCAACAACATTAAAACACTTTTCTCTCTTAATTTTTTAAAGTCCCTTGTGGGTCTCTGCACCCCAATTTCAAAACTCCTCAATTAGATCTTAGCAATGACAGTAATAGTAACTGCTACTCCCACCTGAACAAGAGCAGGGTGTTCGGGCCAGTCGTTGAGGCGCTGTTTCACGGCCTTACTCAGCTGTTCTAGCGCTGGCAGACAGATCCGGGCCTGACACATGTTAGGCTCTATGTAGAAGTCATACGGCCCATCATTCTGCAGAATCAGTCCAGCTGGACCCCCTGAACCGCTAACCGTGTTTTGGAGCAGAGTGCTGAGGAGGAGCTGAGAGCCCATCAACTTAGGATCCACTTCACAGTCTGAGAGAGAAGGGGAGAAACAGGGAAAGGTTAGATGAAGAGATACATAGGGGCCTGAGGAGTTCTGATCTGCATACATTTATGCCTTCATACCCATTAGATGGTAGAAGCGGGCTATCAGTGGAGCTGTGATTTGATAGGATGAAACCAGGGCACTGATGTGGTGTTTGGTGTGATTGGTTGGCGAGTTGGGCTGGTACCAAAGTGACTGAGCGTAAGACAAGCAGAGTCTCTGATGGACCTGAACCACTGTGCTCATGCTGCTGACCAACAGGAAGCTTCCCGTCTCACTAGAATCCTCCTTATCTACATCATCGTCGTCCTCTATGATTATTGGCTGATCGAGACTAGGTTCTGACGTGATATCAGAAAAATCCTGTGGAAAAAGTGGAGAAAACACATTATTGGCCAAAGTACAAACTCTTACTGATTTCTACACTGCTTGGTTTGATTTGACTGATCTGCAAATGTGTGTGAACAGATTTAAAGACGCATAAAAACAGATGACTGGTTTATTCCATCTTTACCTTGTGGTAGGAAGGAAAAGAGCGTCTGAACTCTCTCTCCTCCTGCTGGTCCTCTGTAAGGCCTGTTCCGTGCAGACGAGTGCGGCTGCGATACAGACTGGCTTCCATCTGCTCTTTTTCTCTAGCGCTCTTCTCCTGCTCGTCCCATTCATTCACTATAGCCTGAACAAAACACAGTCTGTGTCACTCTTGTTCACAATCACAAAATAGCTCAAATCAATTCAACTAAAAATGTTTCTCTGCAGGTTTAAACATCTAATAGTAATAGTGAGTAGAAAAAAATGCTGTTAACTTGGGAGTAAATATTTCCCTGAATAGATAATTTTCTTGGCTTTAAAATCAATAACGGTAACACTTTATTTTACAGTGTCCTTGTTAAATGTAGTGACTATAGTAATAACTTTAAAGTATGCAACTAACCCTAAACTAAAACCTAACCCTATAGTAAATACATGTAGTTAATTATTATTACTCTGTAGTTAAATGTATAAATACACTGTAACAAGGACACCTTAAAATAAAGTGTAATCGAATTAACAATATAAAAATCAATTAGTATTAAGTAATTATTATAACCAGTAAACTATTTTCCAATATATACGCAAGCATGCTCGCACGCACAATATATATTAACTAATACCAATTAAAATGTTTTTTGTTAATTGAATTAAAGCTGAAATAAAATAAAGTAGTCAACATTTTAAGTGGTTCAAAGAAGTTAATCAAAGTTGTCCTAAGACAAGAACAAAATTAAATTAAAAATCTTTTAGACTTTCTCCTTTCATGTTCTTGACACAGGTTTTATTGTTTGGGTTTCTGTACTTCATATCTCACCTGGCAAACATGTCTGAAGAGTTTTTGCGTCTCTGCACTGAGATGTCCGGCACTCAGCGCGTGACTCTGTATGTAGAGCAGCGCATTCAACAGCAACAATGAATGATCTGGGATCACGCGGCTGACCTCTGTCGCTGGCAAATGCTTTCCCAGGCCCTTTAGCATACGCATGCATTCCCTTGAACACAGGTAGTCTGCACAGGCCAGATCAGAGGATGCCGCTGGCCTTGGAAAAGCTAGCATGGTGGACACGAGACGCGTCAGACCCGGTTGGGCAGTCGTTGAGGAGGACACCTGAGACGCCAAGAGTCGCATGCCATGCTGCACCTGCAGAATTGCTGCCCTCAGGGGCACCACCACATCAGGATAGAGCGGGTAGTCCTCAACCAGCCGCTGGCAAAAACGGTGCTGTGAAGCCTGCCAGACAGCCTCTTCCTTCAACAAACCCTGAATCCCCAGCCTGGATTTTGGCCCCGGGGCCTGTAAGGCCTTCAGGAGGTGGGAGAGCAGGTCACCCACTGCAGCTGGTTGGCCGATGCTGCACAGGTAGTGCTGGAGTTCCTGATATAGGCGACCGTATTGGGGGTCAGGGGGGCGGCAGGCTTGTTTACGACTCAGTTCGCAAATCTGCTCCTTGACCTGCTGCATACGGATCCACAAGTATCTAAAACACACACACAAACAACAAAAGAGTTTTAAACATTAAATTGGAAGTCTGTAGGTATAAACCGTTATTAAAATTCTTGACAACACAGATAAGAGACTCTTTTTTTCCATGTGTCTGATAACCGGGAAATAGTTGATATACAAAATCTATAATATTTTAGCTAATAAAATAAAAATAAACACTAAAGACAAAAAATCTTTTAAATGCAACAAGTGAATGCAAATGCATCACAGCATTATAATGTACAGTGAGAATGTATTATCATTTTGAGATTTGATCATTTTATGTTTTCAAAGATTAACTTGAACTAATAGCAACTGTAATCTAAATGTAAAAATAGGGGAGATGAGCATGCACAATGCAAATTCCCATTTCATTGACAATGGCTGAAAATCTCTAATATCGGCCGATTTCGACTGATATGGTGCTGATATCTCCTGGATCCATACAAATCTGCATAGTAGACTAAAAACAGGGGAATTAAAATTGGCTTAAAATCTCAGTAACACTTTATTCTACAGTGTCATTGTTACATTATGTTACATGCAGTTACTATAGTAATAACTATAAATTATGCATAAATACAAGCAACTAACCCAAAACTAAACCAAACCCTAATCCTAACCCTATAGTAAGTACATGTAGTTACTTAATATTACTCGGTACTTAAATGTATAATTACACTGTAACAAAGACACCTTAAAATAAAGGGTAACCAATATCTCTCATATCGGCCGATAACTGATATTGGCTGAAAATCTCATAACTGACATGGTGCCAAGATCTTGTGCATCCATACAAATCTATGTAGTAGGTTGTGAAAATAGGGCAATTTAGCATAAACTATTTAATATCGGACGATAACTGATATGGTACAATATCTCGTGCATCTATTAAAAATTGCATAGTAGGCTGTACCAGAAGTAATGGAAGCT
Organism: Phoxinus phoxinus; assembly: GCF_949152265.1. Taxonomy (NCBI): domain Eukaryota; kingdom Metazoa; phylum Chordata; class Actinopteri; order Cypriniformes; family Leuciscidae; genus Phoxinus; species Phoxinus phoxinus. The sequence goes on from NC_136891.1 coordinate 29,116,342, forward strand.
GAATGTTTGGTTACCTGATGCGAGGATGCTGGAAGCTGTCAGTTGTGCTACTCTCCTCAAGCTCCGCCCCTGTGAGCAGCTGTGAGGAAAGACTCCGCCCCCTCCACTCTTCCTGTAACAAAGCAAGCTGAGACACAAAAAGTCATCATAGATGATTTGCATTTGTAGATGAAAGGTTGCAATAGATATCTAGAATGTCACAAAATTAGCCACTTGCGAGCTTGTCTCACCTCCTCTTGTGCATAGCGGAGTTTATACCCCCTTTTTACAGCAGGGTCAAAAATTGTTTGTGGAGCCCAAACTTGGATTTGCAGCAGACCCATGTTCACCCAGAAAACTCCAGAGCGGGCAAGCTGGACCGAATCTTGTGCCCGGTTGTGTGCGAACTGCGTCAAGCATGTGACTAAGGTTTCCAGAAAGCCCTCTGGGAGCAGGTTTTCAGGCAGGCCTTCTCTGAGGGCGATCTGAATCTCCTGGGCAGCACCAATGGGGTCCGGGCCTTCAGTTAGACTGTCACAGGATTCTGCATAGCTCTCCTGTAAACCTGGAGACAACAGCTCACAGAGCGACTGCAGCTGTCTACGCAACACAAGTCCTTGCAACCTACAGTCCGTTAATCTACAGAGAATGAGAGAAAATTTCATCATTACACAATAGAAATGACAATAAAAATATATTGAAATGTTTATATAAAAATTAGTGCGGTCAAATAGATTAATCACATCTTACAAAAGTATGTGATTACATAGTATGTGTATATGTATACATATTACGTAAACATACTTTTATGTTAGATGCGATTAATCGATTTGACATCACTTATTAAAATAAAAAACATTAAATATTAATATAAAAAATACAATATTATAATATTAAAATCCTATATAGTACTAAAATGTTAAAAATCTAAAATATGTGTATCCGTGTTTAGGTATGATATGTGGTCTCTACCTGAAGTCAGCAAGCTCAGCCATAGCCATATTATCCCAGATCACGGCATTCAGATCTTGTAGCTGCCCAGTTCTCTCTCTCCACTCGCCCAGGGTCACCCGTGAGGATGACAGGAAGTGTGACCCTGATGGATCCCATCGGCCACCAGCATCAGTGTTGCTCAGAACTCCCAGCATGCAGCGGGACCACACTGCACGACTCAAGATGCCAGGACCCTTCACATCGACAAACATCATATCAAGGTTATTTATTCATGTTAAATAACATGTTGAATTCAATTTAAAAAAGCACTTAGTGTTTTTAGCTCTTTCTCCTCAAACACACAAACCGTATCAGATGGTCCCAGCAGTGATCTGGAGTTGATGTGCTCCTCATGGTTCAGTGGATTCCACTTCAGCCAACGGTCAGGGTCAGAGGTCACACTGCTGCTCCATAACGCTGCCAGTGTCTCAGACAGCAGCTCACACCACACCAGCGGCAGCTCCTCCACAGGCTGGTGAGGGAATTAAAACAAGAATGAAACCTGAGATCAACTGAAATTATATTTCAGTCCCTAATGAAGCATGTGATTCTCAGTAAATGGAGAAAGGAATTCTTCATAGATCATTTAGAAGTTAAACTCAAAATAGTTTAAACTTAATTTTTTTAAACCAAAGTCATTTGTATTGTTTGTATATGGTACATTTGTATTGTTTGTATATGATACATTTAATAATCAATTGAAGCTTGTCAAATGTGACTCAAAGATAAAACATGGCCATTGATGAGAACACCGGAATAATTATTATGAAGGAGTTTTGACAGACCCTCTCAGTGCCTAGCAGGAACCAGAGAGGCTGCAGCTGTCGGATGTTCATGGGTGTCGACTGCATACAGAACCGCAGATGATTAGAGAAGGACCTGCGCAGACCATCTTCTGCCTTCTTATTGCCTCTGTAGAGCAAAATATATAACACAATCCGAGTAAAACACAGAACAAAGAATCCTACTTTGCAAAATAAAGTTTTGTTGTTAAATAAAACTATTAAACAATTTTCTTTCATTGAAATAAAGCTGAAATAAAATAAAATGTAAATAACAGCACTGTCTGTGAAATCAGGCCTAATTGTTTTATAATAGTTAAAGGTAGGGTAGGCAATTTTTTGTTATACTGGCTGAAACTCTCTTTACATCCTGAAAGCAATCAATAATAGAATAAAAAGTACACATATCTTCTGTGGAAATCTCAGGACCAAAAATAATTTCCTACCTTCCTATCAACATATGCATTTCCATACCTCCGCGCACCCAGATCACGCAGACATCATCAGTGCGTTTCATGAGGCCATGCATAGTTGTAGACAGACGTCAGTCACCGAGCGCCAAAAACAAACGGCAGCCATCTTTTACAGTTCCTCCTGAACCAAAACAACGAGCTTATGCTGCGTTCATGTCATAACCGTAATTACGAGATGAAAACCTGTGACGTTCTCCTCGGAGCAGCTCACGCCCTCAGACTCTAATTTATGAGTTTATATGTCAACACACAGTCAGGTGGTACAGTAAGAGCTCTTTAGGTTGTTTATGTTCATCATTATTATTGTAAAGTTATGTGCTTTGAGACATGAGGTAATTTAACGCAGTCTCTTGTCTTGTGACTCTGCTGTTCATGTGTTTTGAAGGAGGTATGGCTTTGGGAGCTTTCTGAAGGGAGGGTGGGATCGTATGCTTTCAAAGCTAGCTTGCCATTGCTAAGCCTCTCTGAAATTGCCAACCCTACCTTTAATAATTTGATAGAGAAACATGATCATACCCTGGTGTGACTGACAGATACAGCAGGTCTGTGGTGACTTTCATCTGGTTAAGTACCGCCAGCTCCTCCAGTGCTGGCCACAGTTGAGCCCTGCGTGCAAGCTGCAGTAACACCTCCCTGTCTGGTGCCGCACCGTCTCCCACTTCCTCCTCATTATCTTCAGACAGAGAGTCCAGCAGGCCACATGAAGCCATATGACCCTGCTGCTGATCCACACAGGTCACAAGCCTCTCCAGGACACCTGGATAGAAAGATCAGTATATTTTGTGTTAATAAACTAAGGGGGGGTCAGGGTGTGCATGGTTGTGCCTGGTTGAATGGTCTAGCACTACCACTTCATGCCCAAAATTTGTAAGAATTACTGTCAATAATGTGACGTGTACCTGACTTCTGAGGCTCCAGCAGGAGGTTGGCCTGAAGCACTAGACCCCAAGCTTCTAGCAAAGCCTCTTTTGAGTCAATTCCCATGGCCACACCACGGAGACGAGACACCTCTTGTTTCCATAGCGATGCGAGGCTGTTGTCGAGGCGCAGGTCCCTAACATCCAAAGCCCCGCACAGCACTCGCAAACGGGCCGCACATTCAGCCACCGCCTCCAGCTGCACGGAAAACATTGCGGGATTATTTTAGATCACTTAGAATGATCTAAAAGGATTGAAACTTTCTCAACTTTAGAATTTCTCAATTTATTTCTGGGTGCTTGCCTCTATTTTTTATTAGACAAACTACAATTAATTATTTTTCAAAATAAATTAATGCCATTTATTCAGCAAGAACACGTTAAATTGATCAAAAGTGATAGTAAAGACATTTATAATGTTACAAAATATTTCTATTTCTTTTCTACTTCTGTACTTTGGAACTTTATATTAAATCAAAGGAAAAAAAGAAGAGAAAAAAAAGTGTACTACGATTTGAACAAAAATATTAAGAACCACAACATTTTTCACCACTGATAAAAAGAAATGACAATAAATGTTTATTTAGCACTAAATTAGCATTTTTGAAGGAACATGTGACACTGAAGAGATGCTTAAATGAGAACACTAGTGTACTATTTATGAAGGCTATATCTTTAACACCAATCATATCTGCTGACTCTGTTGATTTTCTCCTTGATTCTTTTAACTCAAAAGTTAAAAGTGTAATTGATGATATCGCTCCTGTGAAAGTCAGGAAGAGTGGTTATATATTATCTATCTATTCATATTCTGTATATCGCCTAACCTTGAACGGCAGTGGCTTTCCTAAAGTCTTCTGAATGCCCTTCAGAGCAGAGGCCACAGCCACAGAGCTGGAAAGTGTGTTCTGGATGGCCGTGGAGATGGTGTGTAATTCCTGTTGGCCTCTGAAACAAACATACACACATATACATATAAACAAACACTAAAGAGAACATTACATGAAGGCTTTTAATCATGTAATAAAGCCATTACTCACTCATAGTCACTATCCCCCATCAAAAGCTGAGGCAGTCGCAAAATTAAGTTTTTGTGCACCCACTGCCAGTGCAAGGACAGCACACACACCCCCCGTGTGTCCGCAGACAGTGAGTTACACACAAGCCAGAAACGATCCCTCCACTGCAGCAGCTGCAGGATCTGGACACACACAAATCACATCACTGTAAACCAACTGCAGAACAGTAGAAACAGCAGCGTGGCGGATATAATGAAACCGTTCTGACCTCAAACATGACGTGGTCAGAGATGTAGGGCTGGCCCGACTGCATGGCTTGCAGTACGAATGAATCCCACAGGTCGAAAAACGAGCGCAGGTGGACCAACACTGGATGAGGCAAGTGGCCTATGTCCACCGTTCCTATAAAACACAAACATATATAATAGTCACATACAAAATAGTATGTTCAAGTCTCCTAATATTATTTTAACATGGCTGTGGAAGTGTGCGAATACCTTTTGAGAAGGCAGTGGCAAGTCTCAGGGCGCTGTTATGAGGTGAGCTGTTTCCAGCACTGCTGTTAATAGCTGCTCTCTCCTCTCGGTCCATCAGCAATATGATCCTTTCAAAACAAAGCATAAAACATATAATTCTTACTACAAAAAACATTCCAGTAAAATAGAATAAGAACTTACCTGTTGGCAACAGCGTTTAGCGCTTCCATGAATTCCATGTATCTCTCCTCATCCTCAAAGTTGCAGGTGTTGGCCAAGATGTCCAAGTACTGCTTGTTCCAGCGCATGTCAACCAAAATCCTGTAGTCATCTGATCAAGAATATGTGTTTTTGTTTTTCACAAGTCTGACTGAATATTAATGTTTTTGTGGAATATGATTTTGATTATTTCAGAGTAAATGTTTAAGTCCATGAAGTGGCATTATCAAGGCATTTAACTTCCATTATGTGATTGACTTTATAATGAACCACAATGTTTAGCAGAAAATAATAAAGGGTGGATCTTTTATCTATCAGGTCATTTGGATTGATATTATACCATGATATTGTTTTTCCCTCCTCACATGGCTTTAGTTAGATCAGCAGAGAATTGTTTAAAAGGACTGAGAGATCACTGATTATTAGTGCACAGTTAAGACTGTGGGCATTTTCTAAGAAAGAAACTGCTTTCTTTTTTCTTGACTGCATATATATAAGAGTGTATATGTACCTGTGCTGTGTGGCTGCAAAAGCTCTGCTAGACATTTGCCTTTCCCGATGAGCTTGCTGTTGAATACGGCCTTCAGCGCTGTGCATCCTGCGTCCAACTGCATCAGAGCTGCATCTGCAAGGAAAAGCATGATCTCAGAACTGTGACAGATAAGCTCTCAAGTAGTTTGTCTACACAAGCTATACCAAACACATTAAAAAGCATTATTTTTCCTATACAGCCTACCTGGTGCATGTTTGCAAGTTTTGGTAAGGTGGGAGAGCCAGCTGGTTCTGAGAACCCAGTCACTGTGAGAAGCTCTTTCTGTCAGTATTTTAACCGCTGTCGGGAGGAGGCGTAATGCGTTCTCTGCTCCTCCGTCCAGTCCTCCACCTCCTGAAAACTGAAGCCCATCCAGTACAGCACCACTCTGCATCGCCCTCTGCAGGTCAACTAGGCTCAGTGGACGATTCCTGAATCGGTAAAGGTTATTATACAAGGTTATTGTTGTTAACTACAAAAAAAAAAAGGGAAAAATTATTTTCCCCCCCTAACATTTATGCTAATTGAAATAATCAGCTCAAAACTACAACAACATAAAATGAACAATGAATTAATTGTTATCTATCAGTTATTATTGGAGTTTCAGTTAGCTGTATTATCTAATTTACCAAATAGATAAACATAAAACAAATAGATGAACATAAAATTCTGATTTGAGCTTAAATAATTGTATTATATAAAACGGAAGAGTTCAGAGAGATAATTTGGCAGCTTTTATAAAAAAAATATATATAAAAAAAGGAAATGATATATATAAAGAAAACCTAAAACTAAACTGAAACTAGAAAAAAAACAAAAAGTAAAACAGAAATTCAAAATGGAAACGTCTTTTAATGAGCACAAATATTAGTACAATCTCATTAACACCAATGAAGTGGCTGGTAATAAAGAACAAAATGATTTGTATGTATAGTTCTGACCTTTTTCCGTAAAGGCTGAGAGTGTTGAGGCAGTATAGGAGGACCTGTCCGTCTCTCTGGACACTGGAAAAACACGAGTCCTCAGTGCACAGCAGGGCTGAGGGGATGCGGTCCGGCCACACGCCTGCACACAGCAGCCCACTGCCCCAGTCCTCAGAGTCCAGCACTGCCAACTGCCGCTCTATGACTTCCTGTGCCAGCTGAGACAGGATGTGAAAGGTGGGGTTGATGGGGCATAATTTGAGGAATTACAGAATTATATATCTTAGCTTGTCATGCTTATTGAAAAATGTCTATGAACCTGCTGGTTAGCAGTGGTGCGCTGACAGAAAGCATAAGCCTCTCCACAGGCCTGTAGAAGAGCACTGGGCAGATCCACACCTCTCTGGAGCTGACCAGACAACAGAGACGCAGCATGGAGCAGAGATGACATGGATGAAGCAGGCGAGTCTAGAAGACGTTAAAGAGAGAATAGCCATTAACCCTTATCCCAGGACGTCATTCACTGCCCTCACCCTCATTCATTTTTTAAGGTTAGACATCAACCTTCTAAGTTTTCCTCAATCTATTCATTAAATTATAATCTTAATCTATAAAAGATATTAAAAAAAGAGTGTTTTCTATTTTTGTTGTTGTAAAAAGTGTATAGGGTCGCTAGTGACCCGAGGTATGTAATAGTAGTAAGTATATTTTTTTCTGTGAAACAACAATTGAATCTCTGATGACTCAATGAGTCCAATTCACCTTCATTCCTCAAGGTGTCATTGTCTGATACACAATGATGGCGTGATGTTTTACTTATAATTACCAATTACAAAAATAAAATAAAAAAATACACAAGTATCATCAGCAAAACTTAATGTCTCAGCGATTTACTTCAGATCAAGTACTGAAGGCAATCAAATATTAGTATCACTAAAACTCTAAACAAGGGTTATTAAATCACAGACGCACCCCATATGGTCTTCTTGATTTCTGAATGAATGGAGATGAGCAGGTCACACACACAGTCTCCAGTCACTCCCAGGGTGTGTAAAACCATCTTTAGATCTTGAGCGTCCCAGCACACACCCTCATGCTCGCCAGGGATGTAGATCTCAACACCGCGGTTCCTCATGGCTCGAGAGATTTCCCCGTGCGTGGGATCCATCGTGAGAAACAACCTAGAACACAGTGTAGGATTTAGCAAAAGATATTTCACAGATCTGTACTTTCACATGGCAAAATAAGTTTGGAAACAGCTTAGCTGGAAGTGGTGTGCGGTTGATGCTTTGACTGTACCTGAAGTTAGGGTGGGGGGTAATGGTAGGTGTGGTTCCGTCAATAATTCCTCGTTCATTAATAGTTAATGACCCGCCAGGCTCCAGGAGGGCGTTGAGTCGATCCAACACTGAAGGGCTGAAACATACACATAAATAGATCATATTATATCTGGTCTATCTGGAAAACTTAGTCAATCGTGGCATTCAGCAGCAAAGTTTTTTTTTTTTTTACGTTATGCTAGTTTCATGTCTTGTATCACTCTGCACTCTTTCTTAAGCAACTTAAAACTCAGATCAATATTTCAGGACCATTTATTTCAACCTAATTTGATAAGCAGCCATTAATCATTTCTGCTTCTATTGGATCACCAATGTTATATTTTTCAGTAATGAATGCTGACAAGAGTGCTAAAAATCAGTCATTGAGTCATTTACCCAAATGATTCCTTAAAACAGACTTGACTGAAATGAGTCATGTTTAAGCATTTTAATAATTTTAAGAAAGATCTGTTTAAAAATACCTGCAGAAGTTGACATTGTCCATGAGCAACCAGTCTCCAGCCTGCAGTGCCTGAACTAATGTCCCATCCAGCCACTCAAAACCACCATGAGTCCAGCCGTCCTGCATCTGAGCCAAGCGCTCCTTCAGTAGAGTGAAGTCCATCTGCAGCTTTGACATGTCTGCAGGGGACAATCAAAAATGATGACACTCAGAGTGTTTTAAATGGATAAAGCATAAAATATGATTAATTTTTTTTTTTTTTTTCATTTATTTAAATAAATGTGAGTTGACAAGCAGAATTCACATTCGAATGTCACAGAAAAAGCAAATGTTTAAGTTTACAAAGCATATATAGGACACGTATTCAGTAGTATAGTGTCCTTACCTGTTAAGACCTTGAGTTTAGTGTTGAGTTTGTGCAGCAGAACAATAATGACCTCCAGTTTGTTTAAAGCCTCAAATGTGACCATGCCCTCTGTGGTATCCAGACCCTCCTCTCGCAGCCAGCGGCGGAAAGTGCTCCACGTGCTCAACAGAAACTCAGTATCCTGCACCGCCCCGTCCAATGACATCAGGCCTCGCCTGGTAACCATGGCAACCACATAGTCCATGCTCTCCAAGACCTGCTGCCACGGCCGTATGATGTCCACCTAAACAGATCATCAGGTTAACGATAACACCAAGCTAGTAAACAACCATCTGGCTTGTCTTTTCCAACTGACCTGCTCAAAGCCGCCCAGCAGCTCTGTTGTGTCCATGGCACTGTTCATGGCCATAACCCTCAGTCTGTGTCCCGTTAACAGTGCAAGCAGATGCACTAGACTGCTCTTTCCACTCGCAGTGGGACCCGCCAGTATGACCATCCACCCCATCTCCACACACTTCATTAGTGCCTCCAGAGGGCGCAAAGAATAATGGGTAATTGACAGAGGAGGATCCAGAGCAATGGGTGCACCGCCACTGCGCTGCAGAACTGAGTAACCCAACTGCATATGTGACAGAGAGAAAGAGATATTTTCACACCCAGTTTCTTAAGACTTAATATAATTTTATATGATAGATTACGTGTTAAAAAAGGAAGATTAAAGATTAAAAATCAATAAAAATTATCTGTAATTTTTATGACTACTATTTTTTTCATTTTCAATGTAAAGCCTTTATTGTATTATTGTGTATGAAATGTGCTATATAAATAAATGTGCCTATAATATACCGGTACTATATTATATGACCACTTCTAATGTTTCTTAAGATTTATATTATAATAATCAAATTCCAAATTATCGATTACAGATTAAGGATTAAAAAAATAAAAATAAAGGCTAAACATATATGATATAATATATTATATCACATTTAATGTTTCTAAAGATTTATTTTATATTATTGATTCCAAAATTAAGGGTATAAATAAATAAATAAAGACTAACACTTTTTAAATATATTTCTGACCAACCTGCAGGTTCAGAGGGGTGATATGAAACTGCCTCGAGCCCATGTAAGGCTCAAAGTCTTCTCCAAACACCTTCCTAAACACTGCTAACACCTGAGAACAGAACATGTATTATTGATAAACAGCCACATCTTCATGTCATCTTTTGAGTGATAAATGATATTTGAATTAGCGTGGCTACCTGAGCCTTGTCTGCCTCTGTCCTCATGCGGTCTGCATACACAAGTCCAACATGCTGCCCAGGGTTGAAGAAGCCTGGTGATTGGTCTGTCTGCATCAGCTGACACCAACGGAAAAGGTCACGGAGATTAAACTCCCATGGTCCTCCTCTCTGGCCCCACTTCCTCTCAATTGTCACTTCTTGGACGAGCTTAGAGAACAAGAAAATTAAACCTCTTGAGATGATAGGTGAAAGGAATATCAACAAATGTCAATTAAAAGAGCAACAGAAGAACACCACTGGTTAAGGGAAGTGTTGTCCACTTACTCGGTTGCTAAACTGCACCATTTTTGAGATGATCGCATTGTCAATGTTAGGAAAGATGGAGTCACTAATGAACTGCATGTCTTCATTGGTTAGCGAATCCACATAAACCTGAAGGAGGAAAATACAGATCTATGTCTATATTTTGGCTTCTTATTGTATGACTCAATAAGACCATTACCATATATTATAATACAAACTGCTGTAAAAAATATTGTATATCAATAATATATGTAAAACAGATGATCTTTAAGACAGAAGAGAAAACAAACAGATGACAAAAAAGTAATTAGATCTAAGATACCTGAGTGAATCTGTTAAGGAAGGACTTAGGAAGGCCTTTGCGTCCTCCTCCCTGCGTGAAAGGGTTTTGGCAGCCGAAGATCTTGGTCTTCTCATGCTGAACATGGAAGCGCATGCTAAGCTCAGGGATGTAGATCTCAGCACGATGATCAAAGCAAGCGTTAAGACCTTCCAGCACTGACTGAGAAGCCAGATTCAGCTATAGATGAAAGAACAATCATCAGTCAATAATCTACTACCCAATGAGTTAATTCTCAAGACTCAAACGTTTTATTATTTTATTACACTAAACTGGCATTGAGCTACAAAAGTCAGCCATCCATCTGTACCTCATCTAGGACTATCCAATGTCCAGCCTTCAGCCCAGCAAGTAGAGGACCATCACGCCAAGCAAACTCTCCTCCTTTCCCACCTTCCACTGGCAGATCTGTCCCAAACAGATCCGTTACATCCTGTGCAGAGCGGATAAAGCACAGATTAAAAAAAATAAAAAATGTAACAACTCTTATGCTCACCAAGGCAGCATTTAATAACTGAAAAACAGAATATAAACAGTAATATGAAATATTATTGCAATTTCTGTTTTTAAAATATTCCAAAAAGTAGTTTTTTTCCTGTGAAGGAAAAGCTGAATTTTCAGTAGCCATTTATTTTAAATAAAAGTCTTCTTTAACAATTTAAATGCCTTTACTGTCACTTTTGATCAATTTAATCCATCCTTGCTGACAAAGTATGAATTTTAAAAAAAACTTTTCTCCAAACTTTTCATAGTGTATTTAATGTTGATGTTTTTTTGCTTTCAATAAATAAAATATAGCTGCAAGCAGCGATTACGGGCCCAAGCCGGTGGCACCGCCACCCCGGTGCCTTTAGTTGCACTAAAGGCACCGAGGTGGCGGTGCCACCGGCTTGGGCCCTCCATCGCTGCTTGCAGCTATATTTATTTATATATATATATATATATATATATATATATATAAAAAACCCGCCACCCCGGTGCCTTTAGGGTTCCTGTGCACGACGGGCAATATCGTAACTCCGCTTTGACTGTCGAGAAGAAGTCTGCTTTAGAGCTTGCATCAGTGTGGGTTCTGCAAAAGTGCACATCGAGGGCACATATCAACCACAAAGTATGCGTGAACACCCTTCTGAAACCTAAAATGAAAAATTAGACACCCTACAGTCTCATGGACTTAACGGACACATGAAATCAGCAGCCATTGTAAGTACACAACACCGAAAATTCCTATGAAGTGTGGTATATATATTCATTAAAATTACTGTACTTTAAAACCCTTGTTTAAAAGAAAAAAACACATATACATAGTATAAAACACTAGATGGCACAATATACCTATTTTTAATAGAGTCTTTCTGCCCCCCTCCCCACACACACAGACAGGGGGGGCTGTCTGTGTGTGTGCCCTCCCTCCCCTCCCCACACAGACACACACAATGGGGGGGGGGGGGGGGGGCTGTCTGTGTGTGTGCCCTCCCCTCTCCACACACTCACTCACACACACAGAATGGCAGGGGGAACTCTGGCAGAGAGAGACAAAACCACATTCAAACCAAAATATCTGACTTCCTGTTGGTCAGAGCTAATGACTGTAAATTAGAAAGTTGTCCGGCTCGATGTGCACAATATACATACCAAGTTTCGTTACTGTAGGTAAAACTAACCCCCCACTTTTGTCAAAAGCATCTTGAAAGTAACACGCTTCTTGCTGCCAGTTGGTGGCGCTATAACTTTGACTCACATTAGTTACATCCATGTGATGGGCCTCTTACAGCGAGCACAATGCTGAAGTTTCATCAAGATCAATTAATGTATGAAGACGTTATAACACATCGTGTTTCTCTTTTCTCGCCATAAATTTGTTTCCTCGCCACGGCCAAACCGTTCGAGATATCAAAAAGCCATCCGCAATTTAGCATCCTCAATGTCTTTACTTCATGCTGACCGAGTTTGGTGAAGATCAAATTAAATTTCTTGGAGGAGTATATAAAATTCCAGGGGCGTGCATTTTCATACAACCCATAATAGCCGACTTTCTGTTGGGCTGGCGTAAAACTTAGAGCACGAAAGTTGTTCGGCCCGATGAGATCTATATGTGTACCGAGTTTCATACTAATTCATGCAATATTCAGTTTGATATATGGACCAAGTTTTCGGACCCCGTTAAAGGGGGCGCTGTTGAGCCCCCCTGCCACGCCCGGGTACCAGCTTCAGCCCGGCCCTGATGGCCGCAGGTTCTGACCTGTGTGCAAAGTTTCAAGAGTTTTCGACCACGTTAAGGGCCCCAAAAGTGCCCGAGATTTTGCACACAGCAGAGAAAGGGTTAAAATAAAGCCCCCCTCCTCTCTCACACACACAGACAATGAGAGAGACTGGCAAAATTCCCATCAAATCACATTCAAACCAAAATATCTGACTTCCTGTTGGTCGGAGCTAATGACTGTAAATTAGAAAGTTGTCCGGCTCGGGGAGATAAATATAAATACCGATTTTTGTTACTGTAGGTAAAACTAATACCCCATTTTTGACTAAAGGTGGCGCTACTGAGCCCCTTACCACGCCCGTTTCTGAAACTTTGAACAAGTGTACTAGGCAATAAATGTCAAATGCATGTTGAGTTTCATGCAATTTGAAGCATGTTAAGAGCCTCAAATGCATCCAAAAAGAATATTAAAGTTTGATGCGTTGCCATGGCAACAGTATTTAAGATATCAATAATCCTTTCACAGGTCTACATCTGCCGTGTGTTTACATTATACAGATGAATTTTGAAGCAAATCGGGTAAAAATAAGAGGGTGATTTCAAAGCATTTTGAAAGTGACACACTTCCTGCTGCCAGTTGGTGGCGCTATAACTTTGACTCACAATAGTCACATCCATGTGATCGGCCTCTTACAGCGAACACACTGCTGAAGTTTCATCCAGATCAATTAATGTATGAGGATGTTATAACACACTTCCTGTTTCCAATATTCGCCATAAATTCGTTTCCTCGCCACGGCCAAACCGTTCGAGATATCAAAAATCCCCTGGCAATTTTTCATCCTCCATGTCTTGACTTCATGCACACCGAGTTTCGTGGTGATTTGTTGAATTTTCTAGGAGGAGTATTTTAAATTCCATTGCATGTGTTTTTTAAACTACGCCAAATAGCCGACTTCCTGTTGGGCTGGGGTAAAAAGTCAAAGCACGAAGGATATATGAACCGATGAGATCTATAAGTGTACCGAGTTTCATATTATTTCATGCAAGCGTGTTTGATTTATGGACCAAGTTTTCGGACCACGTTCCAGGGGGCGCTGTCGAGCCCCCCTGCCACGCCCGGGTCCCAGCTTCAGTCCGGCTCTAATGGCCGCGGGTTCTGACATTTGTGCAAAGTTTCAAGAGTTTTTGAGCATGTTAAGGCCCCCAAAAGTGCCCAAAAGGTAGTAATATAATAATAAATATATATATATATATAAATATAGCTGCAAGCAGCGATTACGGGCCCAAGCCGGTGGCACCGCCACCCCGGTGCCTTTAGTTGCACTAAAGGCACCAAGGTGGCGGTGGCACCGGCTTGGGCCCTCCATCGCTGCTTGCAGCTATATTTATATATATATATATATATATATATATATATATATATATATATATATATATATATAAAGCCGCCACCCCGTTGCCTTTCGGGTTCCTGTGCACGACGGGCAATAACGTAACCCCGCTTTGACTGTCGAGAAGAAGTCTGCTTTAGAGCTTGTATCAGTGTGAGTCTTTCTGCTCCCCTCCAAACACACACAGAAAAGGGGGGGCTGTCTGTGTGTGTGCCCTCCCTCCCTCCCTCCCCACACACACAAACACACACACACACACACACACACACAGAGAATGGCAGGGGGAACTCTGTCAGAGAGAGACAAAACCACATTCAAACCAAAATATCTGACTTCCTGTTGGTCGGAGCTAATGACTGTAAATGAGAAAGTTGTCCGGATCGATAAGCACAATATACAGACCGAGTTTTGTGACTGTAGGTAAAAATAACCCCCCCACTTTAGTCAAAAGTATCTTGAAAGTAACACACTTCCTGCTTCCAGTTGGTGGCGCTATAACTTTGACTCACAATAGTCACATCCATGTGATCGCCCTATTACAACAAACACACTGCTGAAGTTTCATCAAGATCAATAAATGTATGAAGACGTTATAACACATTGTGTATTTCTTTTCTCGCCATAACTTCGTTTCCTCGCCACGGCCAAACCGTTCGAGATATCAAAAATCCGTCCGCAATTTAGCGTCCTCAATGTCTTTACTTCATGCTGACCGAGTTTGGTGGCGATAGGATAATTTTTCTTGGAGGAGTATATCAAATTCCAGGGGCATGCATTTTCATACAGCCCATAATAGCCGACTTCCTGTTGGACTGGCGTAAAACTTAGAGCACGAAAGTTGTTCGGCCCGATTAAATCTATATGTGTACCGAGTTTCATATTATTACATGCAAACGTGTTTGATATATGGACCAAGTTTTCGGACCACGTTCAAGGGGGCGCTGTTGAGCTCCCCTGCCACGCCCGGGTACCAGCTTCAGCCCGGCCCTGATGGCCACAGGTTCTGACCTGTGTGCAAAGTTTCAAGAGTTTTCGAGCACGTTAAGGGCCCCAAATGTGCCAGAGAAGTAGCACACAGCAGAGAAAGGGTTAAAATAAAGCCCCCCTCCTCTCTCACACACACAGACACTGAGAGAGACTGGCAAAATTCCCATCAAATCACATTCAAACCAAAATATCTGACTTCCTGTTGGTCGGAGCTAATGACTGTAAATTAGAAAGTTGTCCGGCTTGGGGAGATAAATATAGATACCGATTTTTGTTACTGTAGGTAAAACTAATACCCCATTTTTGACTAAAGGTGGCGCTACTGAGCCCCTCCACCGCGCCCATTTCTGAAACTTCACACATGCCTAGTACCTAATAAATCTGATATGCATGTTGAGTTTCATGCAATTTGAAGCATGTTAAGAGCCTCAAATGCACCCAAAAAGAATATTAAAGTTTGCTGCGTTGCCATGGCAACAGTATTTAAGATATCAATAATCCTTTCACAGGTCTACATCTGTCGTGTGTTTACATTATACACATAAAGTTTGAAGCAAATCGGGTAAAAATAAGAGGGTGATTTTAAAGCATTTTGAAAGTGACACACTTCCTGCTGCCAGTTGGTGGCGCTATAACTTTGACTCACAATAGTCACATCCATGTGATCGGCCTCTTACAGCGAACACACTGCTGAAGTTTCATCCAGATCAATTGATGTATGAGGATGTTATAACACACTTCCTGTTTCCAATATTCGCCATAAATTCGTTTCCTCGCCACGGCCAAACCGTTCGAGATATCAAAAATCCCCTGGCAATTTTTCATCCTCCATGTCTTGACTTCATGCACACCGAGTTTCGTGGTGATTGGTTGAATTTTCTAGGAGGAGTATTTTAAATTCCATTGCATGTGTTTTTTAAACTACGCCAAATAGCCGACTTCCTGTTGGGCTGGGGTAAAAAGTCAGAGCACGAAGGATATATGAACCGATGAGATCTATAAGTGTACCGAGTTTCATATTATTACACGCAAGCGTGTTTGATTTATGGACCAAGTTTTCGGACCGCGTTCCAGGGGGCGCTGTCGAGCCCCCCTGCCACGCCCGGGTACCAGCTTCAGTCCGGCTCTAATGGCCGCGGGTTCTGACATTTGTGCAAAGTTTCAAGAGTTTTTGAGCACGTTAAGAGACCCAAAAGTGCCCGAATAGTCGTAAGAAAAATAATAATAATAATAATAATAATAATAATAATAATAATAAATATATATATATATATATATATATAAATAAATATAGCTGCAAGCAGCGATTACGGGCCCAAGCCGGTGGCACCGCCACCCTGGTGCCTTTAGTTACACTAAAGGCACCGGGCTGGCGCTGCCACCGGCTTGGGCCCTCCATCGCTGCTTGCAGCTATATTTATTTATATATATATATATATATATATATATATATATATATATATATATATATATATATATATAAAAAAAGCCGCCACCCCGTTGCCTTTCGGGTTCCTGTGCACGACGGGCAATAACGTAACCCCGCTTTGACTGTCGAGAAGAAGTCTGCTTTAGAGCTTGCATCAGTGTGAGTCTTTCTGCTCCCCTCCAAACACACACAGAAAAGGGGGGGGCTGTCTGTGTGTGTGCCCTCCCTCCCTCCCTACCTCCCCACACACACACACACACACACACACACACAGAGAATGGCAGGTGGAACTCTGTCAGAGAGAGACAAAACCACATTCAAACCAAAATATCTGACTTCCTGTTGGTCGGAGCTAATGACTGTAAATGAGAAAGTTGTCCGGATCGATAAGCACAATATACAGACCGAGTTTTGTGACTGTAGGTAAAAATAACCCCCCCACTTTAGTCAAAAGTATCTTGAAAGTAACACACTTCCTGCTGCCAGTTGGTGGCGCTATAACTTTGACTCACAATAGTCACATCCATGTGATCGGCCTCTTACAACAAACACACTGCTGAAGTTTCATCAAGATCAATAAATGTATGAAGACGTTATAACACATTGTGTTTTTCTTTTCTCGCCATAACTTCGTTTCCTCGCCACGGCCAAACCGTTCGAGATATCAAAAATCCGTCCGCAATTTAGCGTCCTCAATGTCTTGACTTCATGCTGACCGAGTTTGGTGGCGATAGGATAATTTTTCTTGGACGAGTATATCAAATTCCAGGGGCATGCATTTTCATACAGCCCATAATAGCCGACTTCCTGTTGGACTGGCGTAAAACTTAGAGCACGAAAGTTGTTCGGCCCGATTAAATCTATATGTGTACCGAGTTTCATATTATTACATGCAAACGTGTTTGATATATGGACCAAGTTTTTCGGACCACGTTCAAGGGGGCGCTGTTGAGCTCCCCTGCCACGCCCGGGTACCAGCTTCAGCCCGGCCCTGATGGCCGCAGGTTCTGACCTGTGTGCAAAGTTTCAAGAGTTTTCGAGCACGTTAAGGGCCCCAAAAGTGCCCGAGAATTCCCACACAGCAGAGAAAGGGTTAAAATAAAGCCCCCCCTCCTCTCTCACACACACAGACACTGAGAGAGACTGGCAAAATTCCCATCAAATCACATTCAAACCAAAATATCTGACTTCCTGTTGGTCGGAGCTAATGACTGTAAATTAGAAAGTTGTCCGGCTCGGGGAGATAAATATAAATACCGATTTTTGTTACTGTAGGTAAAACTAATACCCCATTTTTGACTAAAGGTGGCGCTACTGAGCCCCTTACCACGCCCGTTTCTGAAACTTTGCACAAGTGTACTAGGCAATAAATGTAAAGTGTCTGTCGAGTTTCATGCAATTTCAAGCATGCTAAGAGTCTCAAAAACTTTAAAAAAGAATATTAAAGTTTGCTGCGTTGCCATGGCAACAGTATTTAAGATATCAATAATCCTTTCACAGGTCTACATCTGCCGTGTGTTTACATTATACACATAAAGTTTAAAGCAAATCGGGTAAAAATAAGAGGGTGATTTTAAAGCATTTTGAAAGTGACACACTTCCTGCTGCCAGTTGGTGGCGCTATAACTTTGACTCACAATAGTCACATCCATGTGATCGGCCTCTTACAGCGAACACACTGCTGAAGTTTCATCCAGATCAATTGATGTATGAGGATGTTATAACACACTTCCTGTTTCCAATATTCGCCATAAATTCGTTTCCTCGCCACGGCCAAACCGTTCGAGATATCAAAAATCCCCTGGCAATTTTTCATCCTCCATGTCTTGACTTCATGCACACCGAGTTTCGTGGTGATTGGTTGAATTTTCTAGGAGGAGTATTTTAAATTCCATTGCATGTGTTTTTTAAACTACGCCAAATAGCCGACTTCCTGTTGGGCTGGGGTAAAAAGTCAGAGCACGAAGGATATATGAACCGATGAGATCTATAAGTGTACCGAGTTTCATATTATTACACGCAAGCGTGTTTGATTTATGGACCAAGTTTTCGGACCGCGTTCCAGGGGGCGCTGTCGAGCCCCCCTGCCACGCCCGGGTACCAGCTTCAGTCCGGCTCTAATGGCCGCGGGTTCTGACATTTGTGCAAAGTTTCAAGAGTTTTTGAGCACGTTAAGAGACCCAAAAGTGCCCGAATAGTCGTAAGAAAAATAATAATAATAATAATAATAATAATAATAATAATAATAATAATAATAATAATAATAATCCGAAGGAAAACAATAGGGCCTTCGCCTTTTCAAGGCTTGGGCCCTAATAATCCGAAGGAAAACAATAGGGCCTTCGCCTTTTCAAGGCTTGGGCCCTAATGAATACAAATAAAACATTGTAATTGTATTGGTGATAGTTTTCAACAGTTCAACAGTGCAGGGAGGTTCTACTAAAGCAAAACAAAATGTTTCTTTGACATACAGTTTGTTCTGACAGGTTGATCCTGACAAGATGGTTCCCAGAGGCCTTGGCAAGGGCAGTGACCAAGCTGGTCTTGCCCACTCCAGGTGAGCCCTCGAGCAGTATGGGTCTCTGAAGCTTCAGTGCCCTTAGTATTCTCTGAGCATTAACTGCAGTTGTGCCCGCACTCAAAGCGTAGTCCGTCAGACTCCTGCCCTCACTCTCAGGACCTGTGGGAATATCAGACCACATGTAGCAAACAAAACCCAAAAGTGATATCTGACAAAGGGTTTGATAACAACAATTGCTAACAACATTCTAGAGACTCAACTTTGAAATATTATATTTTGGTAGGGTCCTCACCTGCAGCAATGTAGAAGGGGTCAATGCCAAAGAAGTCTTCACCCCACTGGGGCTCTCTGGGGACTCTGGTGTCGTAGACTTGGAATGCGTCTTGCATCTCCTCATCCAGCGCTGTAATTCTGCTCAGTCTCTTCTCCAGGTACTCCAGACTCGCCTTCCGTGCCACCAGGGCATTCTCTGCTGCCGACACTGTGGTTCCTGGTGCCAAGAAGAAGAAAAAAATGAGGTCATGGGAATGTAGTATGGGAAAGGATATTAGATCTGTAAATGCAACAATGAAATACATCCTCTACTGTTTAAAAGTTTGGCACAGAGGGCGGAGCTTCAAGAGCTCGTGTGTGTTAGCAGCTTATGGTGGTAAATAGCATGAAAAAGCATGAAAGAAAGAAAAAAGCAGTTTGAGGTCTTTTTTTCCTCACCTGAGCCGATTCCGTCCACGTACACAAGGCACGCAGCATGAATAAATGCCGTTACAGTGTCCAATCGCAGGTCCCATTCTGGCTCCTCCTCGTCCAGCTCGCCCATGGTCATGAAGCCGTCCTCGTCCCGCTCACATACTGTGTTCATGAAGTTCACCCATGACAGGATGTCTCGCACACTTAGAATACACCGCCGACCAAACTCCTGATTGGTCAGCCAGTCGATGAAGTCCAACATGAGATCTGCAACGTCTTTACCTGAGATGGGAAGAGAGAAATGGCAATGGCATGAAACTAGAACAGTGTAGGAGATTGGTTGGCATGGAAAACGAACTACTCAGTTTTCAGTTAAGTGGTTATTATACAAATATATTTGGCTGCTACTGACCAATCAGATTCCAATATACCATAAGGCTTGCTATAATTGGTAGCTCAGTGTAGAGCGACTCACCTTGGTGGTCATGCTGGTCCAGAGATAGTCCGGGCCGCAGATTGTGTTGGATGATCTGCATTAGATCATTACGGCTGTTGCTCTGGGGGCACCAAATCTCTGTGAACCTGTTCCTGAGTGCTGGAGACAGCTGTACATATGCAAACACATCAGTGCCACTGCTTGCTTGTTTCTTCCATGCAAACATGATAAATTTATTTAACTATTACTACTAATCTTTAAAGAATCCCAACAATGTCTATTTTATAACCTCAACACAATATTCTTCAGCCAAGCTAATTCTCCATGTACTGACCTCTTTCTTTCCAAAGTCACCTCCAGGGTTCATGGTGGCGACAAGTCGGAACTTCTTTCCGGCAATGATCAGTTCAACATCATCATCATCTCCGCTGCCTTTCTCTGCCAGCACCAAAGATTTTTCAGTCTCCAACACGCTGCACAGGACACACAGACAGTCACATAATCACTTTAGATATCAGATGTGCCACTATAAGTACTGTACAGAAGTTGGGTGATTCGTTTTTTGTCCTGTTGTGATGCAGAAGTTGCAAATCTGGAGAACAATATCAATTCATTTTACAAAGAGAAAAACTAAACAAGTACTTATAGGCCTGTATTTGAATTTCCTAAGCAGAACTGATTTGGAAAAGATTTTAAACAGTCCGTCAAAGAGAACAGAACAATGTGAGGAGTGTAAATACACACCTGTTGAGTCTCTCCAGCACAGAGTCATCTGCAAGTGAGATCTCATCCATCAGAAACACGCCATCCTGTTTCATTGCCAGGACCAGTGGTCCATCATTCCACTCAAACAGACGGCCGTCCTCCGCATCAGCCTGAATCATATTAAATTCATATTAAAAATTGTCAATTTTTTAGACTCAATAATTTGAAGAAATGTGAATATTACCTGTTGAGTTCCTGTGTGACGGACAGGTCGGAGACCTCCCAGAAAGTCAGACGTCTCCATATGCAAGTGGCAGTTCAGGGAGAAGAACTTCTGACCGGCTAGTGCGGCAAACAGCTGGCAGATGGTGGTCTTACCGCACCTGGGAGGAACATGTAAACCAACTGAGCTTCTGGAATCTTATTCATTATTTACCAATTACAAATTAAGGTTTTAAAGGCTAATTTGGTTTCCTTTGCTGACAGATTTCCTGCTAAATAGAAAGTTCTATTTTCTGTTGAAACAGGGCTCCTAGTTATTGCCAATTAGTGCAGTGCATAATATTATTTTTAAAAAAATTGGACATGCCAAGTGCATCATCCTATTTGTATTATTTTTTCAGACTGTACACAAGTCTGACAAAAGTAATTTTTGGTTAATTTTAAAAAGATTAACAGACATGGACTACAAAACTCATTTTGGGTTCACTAAATCTTTAAAATGAACATGATTAAAATGTGATTTATGATGTGATAAAAATGAATAATAAAGAAGCCTTTCATCTTAATTTCCAATCAACTACTACAAATAAGTATTAGGCCAGATTTTGTAACCCTAGGTTCAATTGAGGATTGTATCACAGCTTACCCCGTGTCCCCAACAAGTAGGACAGACTCGCCAAAACGAAGCGCTCTTCCCACTAGTACAGCCAGTCTCCTCATGCCCTGGGTCCACACCACATGACCGAACTCTTCAGGGACACCCGCAATGCTGTCCACAAAAGGGCCTGCCAAGTGCCAAGCCATCAACAACCATCAATATACCAAACTGTGCCAGCCAAAACAATCAATCTGCCCATTAGTCACACAGTGAGCTAATCAAACAGATCTTTAGGAAAGTGTCAAAATCAAGAATTCAACATTTCATGAAAAAGATTTTGCCGTCTTAACTCATCTGCGTAGATGGAAAAGAACATCCCAAGACAATCAATAAAACTCACACTCAATAACTATTATATAAGAGCACACTGGGAGTTGCTGAGATGCCTTATTAAGGGACGGTCATTAAACTGCAGTACTACTGGTATCTGTTTATGTGATAATGCAATGGAATAACCAGTAAGAACAACGTTCCTAATTGAAAGTCATCGACCTGATGTCAGAATGTGGTGTGCTTCTGTGGCCAAACTGTGTTTGTGCTTATTAAACTCACTGAACTGAGAGGTGACCTGAGCCTCAGAGAAAAGAGCATCTGGGTTCACTGTCCTTTTAAAGTGCTTCTCCAGAATGGTCTGGATGGTCAGTGCTTCCTCTGGCTTCCTGACACGGCCGGCCAACAGCATGTAGCCTGAAAGAGTGCACACAATGATTGTTACATTTTGAAATTAAGTACACTGACAAAGGCAAAGAGCAAAAAAGTTTGTAATCTTGATCTCCTGTTTGCAATAAATAAGTGCAGACTCTTTTTGGGATTTTTTAAATGAAGTATAACAAACACAAAAAAGTACATCTTTCCATAAATCACTATTTAAAAGTTTGAGCTCAGTAAGACTTTTCAAAAGAAATTAATACTTTTATGAATCAAGGGGGCATTGAATTGATCAAAAGTGACAGTAAAGACTTTTATATTGTTCAAAAATATATATTTCAAGTAAATGCTGTACTTTCTATTTATCAAAGAATCCTGAGAAAGTATGATTTTACACAAATATTAAGCAACTGTTTTTAACATTAGTAATAATAATAATAATAGTAACAATAAATAGTAATAATAAAAAGAAGAAGAACTGTTTCTTGAGCAGCATATCAGCAAATCAGAATGATTTCTGAAGGATCACGTGAAACTTAAGAATAATGATGCTGAAAATTCAGCTTTGCCATCACAGGAATAAATTATATTTTAAAATATATTAAAAGAGAAAAGTCATTTTAAATTGTAATAATATTTCACAATTTTACTGTTTTTACAGTATTTTTCATCAAATAAATGCAGTCTTGGTGAGCATAAGAGACAAAAAAACATTAAAAAAAAAAATCTTACAAAGAATTTAACTTTTTAATAATACTGTGCATATTTAAATTTTCTACTCCATAGGGGTCAAATGTCTGTCTCTGGATGTTACCGTCATCAGCCAGATGCTGTAGCCAATCACACGAGGAGTCATTCCGCTCCTCCATCCTATAGCGTTCAGCCCAGCGGAACAGGTCTCTTAGGGTAATGTACCCATGTTTCCCAGCAAACACACTGGATCCTCTACGTAAGGACTAACACACATACCACCATATCAAAAAATATAATCATGAATATTTCAATTGATATTAATAAATTGAATTAATAAATTGAATTTTATAAGCTGATACAACAAAATGAGATGCACACCTGCAAGTTCTGCATGACTTTGATGAGCTTAGAGCAGTAGGAAGGGGGAAGACTGCAGCGCTTATGGAGAATGGTCTCCAGCTCCGAACTGGGCAGCTCATCAAAATGCAGCTCCACAAAACGGTTCCTGAATGCTCGGGACAGAACCTACACAAAATGAAAGACATGCTTAGTGTTTTAATATTCATGAGCCGTTCCTGGAGTAAGGACATCAGAACCAAAACATCACCACCTCCCACCTATCTAAAAATGCGTTCCCACTTCCCACATGGCACTATTGTTGCAGATTACAGTTTACAAGAGGCCAAGAAGGCAAGCTTTCTTGACACACAGGTGGTAATTTTTAAAACATTGAAGAAACCTTTCTGCCCCCGTAGAGCCCAGGAGGATTCTGGGTGGCAAAGAGCATGAATCTGGGATGGGCTTTGACCACTTCCTGTGTCTCGGCGATGAAGAGCTCACGGTTGTCATCCAGCAATCTATTCAGAGCCTCGAGGACATCAGTGGGGGCAAGGTTCAATTCATCCAGAATAATCCAATAACCTTTTCGCATGGCATCGATCAGCACGCCTTCAGGGGGAAAAAAACATGTATGTGGTTTCCATAAACTTCACAAACATAAACAGAAGGTCAATCGAACATTGAACTACACACAAAGAGAGACAACAATTTAAGATTACCATCTGATATGGCAGTGAATGTTTAGAATTCATTAATATCATTGACATAAGTCAGGGGTCTTCATCACTTCAGCCTAGGGATGGAGCTGGGACCCAGAGTGTTTCATTTTAAATAACACCTGGCCTAATAACATGCATTTAGCACCATATTCATGTATTTTATTTTCATGCATATTACATACATAATGATTATTTAATGGCTTTGCAACCTAAGCATCATAACAAATTCATATACTCTACATACAACCCATCCTAATGTGCACTAAAAGATCTTTACCTTCTGTGAAGACAAGTTTGCCATGCTCATCGGAGGAGTAGCAGCCGATGTACTCCTGGATATCTGTGTGCTCATGGTTATTGATTCGCACACACTGGTTTCCTGTGGAAGCTGAAAGCCATTTGATCAGACTCGTCTTTCCTACAGACGTTTCCCCCTGAAGGAGCACTGGATGGATGCTAATCACAGAAACAACACACAAGAGCAGAGGAAAGAAACATGTAAGACTTGTAAAGGCAAAACTGCAAGAGTCTAAGATATTTAAATGATTCATAGTATGACATGAATATTTAAAGAACTAACAGGACTAAAGATGGAAAATAATGACAAGTAGCCAAATACATATATATAGAAAGCCCAGTAGGATTGTGAGTGGCAAAGAGTAAAAATCTAGGGTGAGCTTGACCATTTTTCTGTTATTTATATTATATACGGTTTCATATATATATATATATATATATATATTTATTAGGGCTGTCAAAAGATTAATCGTGATTAATCACATCCAAAATAAAAGTTTGTGTTTACATAATATATGTGTGTGTAATTATTATGTATAAATACACACACATTCATGTATATATTTAAGGAATAATTGCATTTATATATTGTATATACATTTATATAACCGGTATATATATATAAATATAACCAATTTTTCTTAAATATATACATGATTGTGTGTGTTTTTATATATAAAAATAATTATACACAGTACACACACATATATTATGTAAACACAAACTTTATTTTGGATGTGATTAATCGCGATTAATCTTTTGACAGCCCTAATATATATATATATATGTAATCTATCTGATGTGAAAAGACTGATGCCCACAAAGTCCCGAAATCCCCTCTTTATAGATGCAGAAATTAACTAATCACCAGGTCCATTCTTTGTACCTCCCTTAATACATCTGAGATGATTTGACAGGCAGATCTTCTAATCGTGATAACTGATCTCTGGCTAAATTGGGTTCTTCAAACGAATTTTGTGGATTTGATTATAATATCTTATTTTTTAAAACCATGATCAGCAATGCAGCGATTGGCTGGCGGCAAGACAGCAATGCAATGACATCATAATTATTAAAAAAAACATATATAATTTCTATAGAGCTATAGAAATTATGACAAAAACTTGCAGAATTTCTGGAAACAGCCAAGTTACCAAAATTACAAAAAAGATATAATAGATAAATTAAATGTGTACTGTTTGTTACATGATTCCCAATTAATTATTTCCATTATTTCTCGATTTCTATTTGTGCAGGCTTTGTATTTTTATTTCAAATGGCAGTTATAGTAAAAATAGAAGGAAGGAAAATGTAAACTTTCATGGTTTTACTGTATGTTGCTTTACTCCAATAATAATAATAATAATAATACATTAATTATTTAATAATAAATAATTGTGTATATATATATATATATATATATATATATATATATAAAAATATATATTCCTGTTTACATGAAATAAGACAGGAACTCCAGGATGATCTTCGAAGAACCTAACAATCCTGGATTGTGTCAAATCGTCAATAGTAAAATTCAGATAACTGAGCAATCCACGTATGAACAATGAGCCCCAGGTCAACCGTCTCCGACCAATGGCACCAAAGCAGACCATCGCTATCACCATTACTACCCAAAAAACTAAAAGCGAATCAAATCTCTTACGATAGTTATGCACCATCCCACAAATGAACAGAGAAACACTGCATACATAATATGTATCGACAGGGGGATTGATCTACGGAACGTCACAGGGGACAAATTAAGGGTGGGGTTTCCTACCCGGCGGCCACCACCCGTGCCAGATCTTTTAGGTTGAGCTTGACGGAGGGCGTGAGGATGTAAGTGGGGTCCACAGTAGCCTCCATGTCACCCCGACTCAGCCAGTACTCCTCTATCTGTACACACACACGGTCCTTTGGCTGAGGGATTGACTGAAGAGAGAGAGGAGGGTCATTTTGTGGCAAATACTTCTGGCAAAGAACATCTCTAACTATTTCACAGTCTATCCATTCAAACAAATATTAGGATGGATCAAAGTGTCTCATTGAAGCTCTGAACTGATTACCTGTCTCAGACATTTCACATTTCCTCCAAGTATGTACTGACACACCAGTTTCTGCACAACAGGATGAGAGCTGCGATCCAGCTGAGTGAGAAAACTCAGGCAGAAACCCTGCAGAAGATATAAAACATCATACAAATGTTTGTTTTAAATTTCTTTACACAGCACACACACTAATTAAATAAATAAATTGTGAATTTGTCCATGGCCCCAGACCAGTAGAGGGCCCTGATGAGCTATAGAAAACTTGAAGCTTTACTAGAAGCTAACTTCTATTTAAATAACTACTGCTTATGCCCAAAACAGTCAAATGTAGGACATGATGATAAATTAATGTTAAAACCGCAACCAAGGATAATTAAAAAGCAACTTGCTTTAATAATGGAAACAAAATGTGAACTGGTGATAGAATTGAATGACACTTGAAGATTTGCATGACAGAAATAAACCTACCAGCTAATTTAAGAACACTTAATCAAACTTAATTTGACTAACTTATGCTCCTAGAGAGCAAATGCATGACCAACAAAGACTGGAAACCCATATGGTGTGGACAGATAGTAAATAAATAAGCCAGTTTGATGTGTGAACTCAAAAATACAGTGTACAGTTTTTTATGATGTACACTGCACTGTGGAAAACCCAGTGCCAATGAGTTTTTAAAATCCAATCCACATCAGACGAGAGCGGTGTGTTGTGACGCAACAAAACTAGATTGCTCCGTTATAATCAATTAAACTGTCTAGATTGCAAGCGTAGCAACATTACACGCTGCAGTGTTTACAGCATTATTCATTGATGGAAGAGTAACAAAGCTAGTTTGTTGTGTCATGCTGCTTACTTCTGCTGTAGGAACATTGTAAAATATCCTAAAATGTATTATTTTGAATAGTGTACAATTCTGTCTGTGGTCATGTTTCTGAATTAATAAAAAAAAAGGAAGACTTGGGGAGAAAAAAAGAAAGAAAAAAAAACATTGTGAAATATCCCTGCTCAATGATTGTCAACTTCATGTGTCTTTACACGAATGGACAAATGTCACTTCAATATGGATGCATGTAACACATTTTAACCTTATGCTCGATATGTTTCGGACTCTCGGGACAATTCAGTCAGGCAGAAACAGACAATCATATTACCTCATAGAGGGATCGTTGGATATTGTAGCAGGGGTCAGAGGCCACGTACTTCAGAGCTCGGCACAGAGTACGCAAACTGTAGTGGGGCTTGTGCCCCGTACCGTCAACTAGCCGAGTGATAGCCTCCTTACGAACAGCCAAATAAAAACTGGAAGAAAAAAGAAGAAGATTTTGTTTAAAAGAACAACACAGAAGTACAGTATCTAACCAAAAGTTGCAACACGACACGAGGGATGGACTCTGTTTATGACGTTTTTTATCCTAACCAACATACATTTAAGTGAGAAAAAAGCCATATAACAAAATCTGTAACACGCTTAATATTATAAAGAAATGTGAATTTGTTCTAATAATGGTTGTTAGGTTGGCAACATTACAAAATGAAACTTCAAAAATAGTTTTTTTCACAAATGAAAAAACAAAAGGTTATTAGAGTATGCTTTACGAGAACGTACTAATTTAGTCTTTCTACTTCAAAATTTCACTTTTAATTCAATGTTTTTCTTGCTGTTTTTATTGTTACTATTCATGAAATTGACTAGCATTTACTGAGTGAATATTGTTGCCAAGCTTTTTTCAAATAAATCCTACTCCAGTTTTTTTCATTGTATGGATCAAAAGGCAAAAAACTGTGTTATAGTGAGGAAAGACGTGTTGTTGTTATATGAATGGTAATGGAGACCTACTGAAGAACTGTGCACGAACCTGATGATTCCTTGGATGATTCCTCTGGACAGGTTAAGGCCTTTGAGGTAGTCAGAGACCAGGATTCGTAAATCACTCTCACTCTCCAGCTCCTCCACATACAACTCTGTGAACCTGATACATAAACACAAAACCATGTGTTCCCAAAAAGTATTGAATGCTTCTATAAAAATGTATAAACGTCACTGTATTACATATCTGCAAAACAAACCAAGGAGACATTTACTAAAGTTATTTTAAGTGAATGCATGAAGCCAGTTCCCTTGGAGTTCATGCCCCTCTCACCTGTTTCTAATGCCCAGTGGCAAGTTCCTCTTGCCTACATCTGTGGCTGGGTTCATACAGGCAAACAGACGGAAGTCTGGGTGACGGACCAGAGGCTCTACACAGAATGACATCATGAAAACAGTAAAATTACCTCAGAATATCATGACAAAAAACCATTAATCAACTGCAACACTTATGGTAATGAATAGTAGCATCAAGCCCATTTATATATTTCTAATACACAACAAGTCAAATGTTTAGGGTCAGTAAGATAAACAACAATTAGCCAAAACGCAGCCTTGAAGAGACTTCTTTCAAATACATTAAAAAGTCTTACAGCATTTTTAGCCAATTAAACTTGACTTTGTCCTATCAACCAATTACAACTAGCTGAAATATCTCTCTCTATTGTATTTTATCCAAAGTGTTTCACAAATACCCTTACTACAACCTCCCCCTAAAGCAGCCTGGGGTTAACCAAGCACACATATTTACCCTTTATACCATTGCCAAATAGCTACATCTTTATAATAGCAATAATGAAATCCCAGATGAGCACTTTGCGCAGGACTCACCAGTATCGCCTCGGTCCAGCAGCACTAGTGACCCGGCGCTGCCCTCCAGCAATCCACTCAGACACTCCAGTGTCTCTGCAGCAGCCAGATTAATCTCATCCAGCAACATCCATTCACCTTTCTTCACAGCCTGGGCTAAAGTCCCCTGTGCAGACACACAGTCAGTCACAACATACAGGAGATAACAAGAAAAAGAAGAGAAAGGAAGAGGTGAAGACAAGTTGGGAGAAGAGTAGGAATTACCTCCACAAACGCAAAGACCAAAGCGGATTCACAGGCCCGAATCTGTTCCTGCGTCTGACTGAGTTTGAGGGCCAAAGCCTCCCACTGCTCCTGCAGCAAGGCAGCTATGAGAAAAACAAAGAAAAGACAGGAAAAAACACTGAAAAACATGCACCATCTTAATAAAATACAAATAAAATAAAAGCACTTTAAATGATTTATACCATGGTCTGTCTGAATTCTCTATTATGATTGGCTGGAAGAAATGTGTTCAGACCATGTAATGCACAGATAGTTCCAGTCAGTTTAATCACTGTTCTATATTAATGCACTGCTTTCATTATATAACAGCTACATTATATTTCTCAGCAATGAGGTGGTAACGTAGCTGTTTTTGAAGTAATTAAACTCACAGGCAGCTTCACTGTTAGTAGAGACACTGCACAGATGCAGGTAATTCACACTCCCACAATCCCTCTCTCTCAACAATTAAAATAAATGTAATCTTACCACATACTTTCTCTCTGTGTCGGATGTAAAGAGTACAGAAGGCTAGACCTAATGAGCCGTAACTGACAAAAATAACTGTCATTTTGACCCTTTCAGTCAAATTTTGTGCTGGATTTTCTGCATGACGGTTGGTTCTTTGCCTTATTGTCATGCATTAAAATCATGTATACACACCTAGCTGTGGATTATCCCTAACCAAAAAACAACATAAGTATTCTAGTTAATAAAGTGATGTAATAGATTTGAACCTCAAGTATTACCATTGGGTTTATCATGTAGTTCCTTGGTTAGTGCTGATTTGCAGACATGATCCATGAGCTTAAGAAGGTCCTGCCAGCGTTTGCCTCTGAAGCAGGTTTGGACGTGCCCCAGAAAGGTCAGGTTCTGTTTCCGTGAGTACGTCTGAGAGAAGAGGTCCTCAAACGCTTCCCGCAGGGGCAAAAGAATGAGCTTATGATCCACTGGTTTATACCTTTAATCAGCACAGATCAAGGTCAGCAATAAACCAACAGCTTCCACCACATTTGCACTGCACATATTTGTTTGAATCACTCTTGTCTACTCACCCTCCTAGTAGGTCAGTTGTGTCACTCTGTTGGTTCATGTTGACCACTCTCAGTCTGTGTCCTGTAAGATTACAGCAGAACAGAGCAGGAAATGAGAAATTGTGCAGAGTGTTAAACCTACTTGCTCAGTGTAGTTTAGGTGTGTTACCTGTCATTCCCGCCAGGTACTGCACAGTAGAGGTCTTCCCTGTGCCCGTCTCCCCCACCAACAGGACAGGCTCGCCTTTAGTGACACACACCGAGAGCTGCTCCAAAAGTACTGAGGATGGCCGTGTGGCAGCAAATGTTTGTCTGTCTCTGTGGGGCAGATACACGTCAAATATTATTATAAGATGAGGACATGGCTGTGACCGGTGAGGAGGCCAAAAGCTTTGACTACTTAATTTTACGAAACATTATTTTATTTATCCATCTCTTAGGTGTTGAGAACTAGTGCATCTTTGAGCCTACATTCAGTACAAGTAAAATACCCAAGTACTGTTAAAATTAGATATTCTAAGACTTTTACTCCAGTGGTATTGGAATTGGTGACTTTTAACTTGTAATGGAGTCATTTTCTCTGTACGGTACCTGTACTTTCACTGAAGTATGGTTTTCAGGTACTGTTTACACCTGTGATATTTATATACTATTATAGTATGTACTTTTATTTGTATATTTTCACTTTTCAATTAATTTTTGTTTTTTAATATTTCTATTTACCGTAGTTTTTTTTAAGTACTTCCAACTGATTTTTTTCCCTGACTTCTAACATTTCAAGTTTATTAAGTTCAAGTTTTTCCATATAATATTTTTTATTTTATTGGAATTAACAAAAACTGTTTTAAATAGTTTTGGTTTGTTAACAATACCAACACTGGCTACAACTTAACACATTTTAAAAGAAATTGTAAAACCTGTCAGTACAAGATTTCCAATAATTCTAATAATCACTATCGTTAAATCAAAGACGCATCATGACCGATGAAGGAATCCTGCTACATTTTCCTCTGGTATGCTCAAAGCTGTTGTATTCCCTGTCTTAAACAGCACAGTTACCAATCAATGCCGTGTTGACTCAATTTCTCAGCAGGGTGCCTTCCACACAGGGGACAGCGTAGCACAGTGACACAATTTGTAACAGAGTAGATTGAAAGGGAAAGTGCCAGACAGGGACTGGGAGACAGATTAATGGAGACGGCTAAGGTTACACTCTGATAATAATATCTCACATGCTCAGCCACACAGCGTTGCTCTGCTTGCGGAGTAACATCGCACGGCCCACCGACACTTCCAACTCCGTCACAGTGATTGCGGGCAGATACATCTGGCAAAAGTGCAGGGCCTGAAATGTAACATTGACAGTATTAGAGCAGGTTATTGAATAGAAAGTGAAATATTATTTTACTTTGACTAAATATTATGAAGAAATATAACAGGGTGTTTTTCGCCATTATTGTAATATTGCTGTTTGACCAATGTCTTTTCCAAGTAATTTATAAATGTATCAAACAAGGCAAGTTTTACTGTACAAAGTTCTCACAACACGCAATATCCAAGATATGGAATAATTTTTAGAGCAACACAAACTGGAAAAAGTATTAACTACAGCAATTTCTATGACCTTTTTAGTATTTTACTCATTTCCATGAGTTTTCCAGACCTGGAAATCACACATGTAAATGCTCACAGGACTCTGCAAAACTCCATTATTTCCAGGTTTTCCATGGCCATGTAACAGTTTGTGTCACTAAAGGGATAACAGTGGTGCAGAGTTCTACCTTCTCTCTGGATATGTTGAGCTTGCTGCCAATGATCTCTGCCATCTTGAGTCTGCTCTCAGATTTGGAGAGCATGGCAGTGAAGCAGTCCAAAGCCTGAAGAAGAAGAAAAAACAACAACACCGTTTTAAGCTCATAACAGCACAGCTTTTTCAGTATTAGTGTTCTTGTTTTCGAAATATTTAAAATATATACTGTATATAAAACATTTTTTATAATAATAATCCAACAAACAAAAAACTAAATAATGATAGTGACAGATTAATGCTGGTAACTACAGCCACTCACCTCCAGAAACACATTCTGTGCTGTGGAAGAGCAAGAGCTGTCAAAATTTAAGCAGATTCTCTCACACCATTTCAGCAAGTCCCTGTGTTCATTAGTAAAAAAAGAAAAAAACATTTACTACCATGCATTTACCAACACCACATGGATGGAAAGTAATTCACATTTATTCAGATAATTTACAACCACAAAGATCAAATTATTTATTCACATTTACAGTACCATTCAAAAGTTTCGGGTCAGTTTAATTTCTGTTCAATGAGGATGCATTCAATTGATGAAAAGTAACAGTAGGAGACATATAATATAACAAAAGTCTTCTATTTCAAAGAAATGCTGTTCTTTTGAACTTTCTATTCTATTATCTTTGCAATTCACAGGAATAAATTACATTTTAATCTATATATTTAAAATATATATTCAAAGTTATTTTAAAGTGTAATATTTCACAATATTACAGTTTATACTCTATTTTTCAAATAAATGCAGCCATGGTGAACCATTTCTTTTTTACATTCAATTGAAATCACAGTAGCCAAATTGTTATGGAGCATGACTGCAGGCAGACTGGCTGCTCAAATGGGTTTTCACCCAGGGTCTCTACAAAGACCCTCATGCCAGTAGGGGATTGAGGGAGGAAGTGGAAGTGTATTGATTGGTGACAGCAGGGTCTCCACATCATTGATCTCTCCTCACAGAACAGCCCTCTATATGACACACTTTCAGATATTTAAAATGGAGGCATATTCATCACTACCCATTTAATTCAATATACACACTGGCAAATGCTGCTCCTGTTATTCTACTCGGTACTATAAGACCAAAACAACAAGCTAAAAACAAAATAACTTGTCAAACCGTACCATGTTTTGAATACGTACAGAGAAAAAAATAATCTTAAAAAAAACCTCAACCCTCTATAAGATAGGTATTACACTATATGGCAGTGTGTGGAAAAGCTAGTTACATAAATGATTTGCGTCTCTGGCTGGGGTTCCACAGAGGGGACAGAGAGAGGGATCGATGTGGCATTGACTGCAGCAGGATCCAGTGGAAAGCTGATGAACGGCCTGAGGCCCAACTACACAATGGACACAGACTCAACTCTGCTCTAATGCAACGATAGAGTAAGGGGTTTATTGTAGCGTCACTGCTTTAGCTGAACTGTTTGTTACATGTAGAGGTTCGAAAATGACACTCAAAATTTATTGATGAGTCTATGGTGTCATTTCTCGATGCAGAGATATTCGTAAATGCCCAAGGGCATCATAAAACAAACTGAACAAATACAATTCTGACATGATGTTTAACTATTTAGAGAAAGGTTCAAATTGGCATGAAATGGTTTGGAAACCTGCAGTGCATATATTAGTATATTATATAATTTTTTAAATTAAATTATTTTATAATTATGCAATAATGATTTTGAATATTTTCTCATTTAATAGTTTTTTTTAAAATAGGTTACCTCAGTGAGAGGCCTCTGCCCTCCAGTGATGTGATGTTATCATCTGATATGCTCTGGGCTGCACTAGGACCCTGAGGGCTGGAACTGATCTGATGTCGGTCTCCTGTTAGCTGGCAATATATGTCCAAAAGACGCTCCACCACCACTGCCAGGTTAGGGTACTTCTTTATTAGGACCTGAACAGAGAAAAAAAAAAGAGACTGATTATCAAAAGAAAGAAAAAAGTCACCAGGACCTAGAATAAATGAATATCATTGTAAAGGGACAGCTTGCCTGTTTAAGTTCCTCTCTGCTCATGTTGCCGATCTGCAGTTTACTCCAGTATTTGTCCAGAAGTGCAGCATGTGTACTCTGTGGACGATGCCAAGCTCCTCCACTGTAAAATGTCCTAAATATAATGATTTTAATAATTAAATTTAGTTTAGAAATAATTCTTATAGGGAATAAGGACAAAAGGACAAAATATCTTACCTTCGCGTTGCAAAAAACTGGAATGCTGGGGCCATCTGAATGCAGTCTTCACGTCCTGGAATTGTCAATTTCTTGTTCTCCATAAGAGGGAGAAGAACCGATATCTACAGAGCAAATTACGCTGGCATGATTAAATTTGGTCTGATCTTATAATTATGCCATTTTTATACCATTATACCAAAAAGAATATATATATATATATATATATATATATATATATATATATATATATAGAGAGAGATATATAGAGATATATATATATATAGAGATATATATATATATAGAGATATATATAGTCCAGTTTGTCCAAATATTTATAGGTAATTAAATTTTAAAAAATAATTATCGTCACTAACAGATTCATTCTGCACAATGATTATATGCAGTTGTGCACTGCCACAAGCTCACGCACACTGTAGCTTAATACAACAAATGCTACAAATCTGCAATCACTCAGTAATAAAAAAAATCTTTATGGACTTCTACAGTCCTAATAGAAACATTTCTAAGAAAGACTGTATGTTTTTCATGTTTTTGCCACCCACCACGTCCAAAGGAGCATGATCAATGTCCTCCAGCAGAATCCAATAACCTTTTGAGACTGCCTGGGTCAGGGATCCCGGCTGCCACACAAACTTTCCTGGAACATCTGTGCAGCGGTACATTCCCAGCAACATCTACAGAAAATAGAGGCATGAAAAAAAGAAAAAACAATTATATAAGTGCTTAAGTTAGAAATATGGTAAAACTAGAAGCAGCAAGGTGAAAAGAAACCAATGGAAGTCATTTTCAAACATTTCAAAGTCAGGCAAATCTCACCTTACTGTCGGTCTGATCTCCGAGCTGAACTTTAAGTATGTCAGGGGCTTTATCATGCCCAGTGACAGCAGCTAGATACTCAACAAGAGCAGTTTTTCCACACCCAATTGGCCCTTCCAAAAGAATGGGTTTCTGGGATGCCACAGCCATGGCAAGTCGCCGTAGATTTTGACAAGTTGAATCCACCAGCACCAAATTCCTTAAACTTGTCTGATAATGACAGATGTAGCGAGATTACAATACATACAATATTCTCCCACAATGCACTAATAGAGGTATTGGGGGAAAAAACATATATTTGTAGTTATATTATATGTGGCTTTTTATAAGCTTAATATTGTCTTGCCTGTTCATCCTGTCGAGGGGTCTGTCTAGGTAGAATTACCCCACACACCACAGTAACGCTCTGAGTCAGGTCTTCTGTCACCACCTGACCACGGGTGATCTTTTTAACTCTCTCTTTTCGCCATATTGCTGAGCCCTGATTGGCCAAAACCAGAGCCTTTTCTACTTCCAGCTGCTGTGTCTCCTCAAGTGATCTACAAAGATGTGATACTGTAATGTTGTTTAAGAGTTAACGCAAGCGAGTAACTTCTGAAAAATTAGAGAAAAAACTTACTTCATTTTCAAATGCATAATCTCTTCACTTGAAAGAACCTTCCTCAAAAATATTGTTTTCTGGTTATCTGTCATGTGGGACACCAGGGCAAGGCACTGGGCAGTGTAGCTTAAAAAAAATAAACACAGATTTTTATTTTTATTTTTAGCAAATAGATATTTAGATTCTGGTGAGAGCTTGTGACTGATCTACTCATTGCAATACCTTCTGACTATGACGTCACTGGTGAGAAGTTGTGAAACACAGGCACTCCAGTCCCACAGGACACGGAACTTCTCACAATCGCTCTGGAGGAAGCGTAGGGTGGCCCCCATCAGGTCCCGTAGTTTCATCCGTCTGGGCCCATACTGGATGGAGGCAGCCTCTTCACTGGTGAAGAACAGCCTCTGAAATACTGGGGGAGAGCTGCTGAAATACCTTGCTGCGAACCTGTGAGAAAACAATTCAAACTTGTTCATGTCCATGTTTTAAAATGACCTGATATTTCCAGGTTTTCCAAGATAAATGGGAACCCTGCTGTGAATAAATTCTGAAGGATTACTACTTACGCTTGAGCATCTGGACTGATGTTGAGAAGTTTGCTTAGAGTCACACACAAGCGCTCGTGGAGGTCATGATTCAGCCGGATGTCTACTTTGATCCTCTCAGCATTCCTCTCCAACAGGTCCAGGATCAGTGGCCGTAAGTGACGAGCAATGAGGAGAGTGTATTCCTTCTCCAACAGGAGCTGCGCAAGACATTCCAGTATACACTGCCTGTCCTGCTGGCTCCATATCTACAAGCAGAACGATTCATGCCAAATAAATAAATAATATTAAAGTATGCCAATGGAATCAAATGAAAATCTAAACAGATCCTGCTGAATGAATTCCAACAAGAATCCATAGATCTCTACTTTATATTGAAAAAATGATGATGATACTAAAAAGCACAGGATGAGTTATAGTCGGTTTGAAATCCTGAAATATTCTCTGTTAAAGTATGTGCAACAAAATCACATTTTGTAATGTTATGTCGGAATTCCCATGTGGATACTTTTGGATTGGTTCCAAATAATGATAGATATTCAAGCATGGACTTATAATCTGGTTTATGTTCACAGTAATGAAAGTGAATACTCATGAAGTTAATGTAATCAGTGCCTCTTTTATACTGCCTCTTGTATATTTGTCAAAACTGTGGCAGCATGTTTCAACAACCCAAACTATTGAAACTGTTGCAACGGGACCAAAATAATCCATCGTGCTCGAAAACAAGACTCGTTTCCCAAATAGACTAATATGCAAAACACTTCAATGTCAGTTATTTTTGAAACTAATAATGAATATCATGTATAAACCACCAATGGAGCAGCATGTGTACTACAGAAACGTGGGACAGTGTGGTGTCACACACACGTTGTACTCTGCATGTGTTAAACAGATGAAAGCCTCTTATAACGGTCTTATAAAGTGGCCAGGAAATTCAGTCTCACCTGTTTTGCGAGGTACTTGCTGAGTTCGTTGTGACTTTTCTCGATATGTCTTGAGATTGCACCCAGAGACGTCAGGCTCAACTCCAGGTTTTCCATTCTATCATTTGTCGTGATTATACGGATTTCCGACGATGTCTCTGCAGCTGGGCAAAGGCTTTAATATTCCAAGTATTCTACGTGATGGGAACCATAAGACTCATCACTCGCTTGGCTGTCCAGGTTGTACACAACACAGCGAGCACGTTCCCGTCAGTATTAAAAACCCTGTCCACATGTGAGTAAATGAAGAGCACTTCCGGGTCATTCGACTGTGTCTGTCGCGGGGCTCAAGCTCCCGGTGCAGCAAACTAACCTCAAAGAGATGTTTATGTGCGAGGATTTTGCATCAAAACGCATAACGTTACATAATTTCGACTAAATATGTTATTTTGTGCGGCACGGTTCTTAAGCACGTGTGTGTCCTACAGCTGCATGTAATGTCCATCCTCTTCAATTGTAAATGGATTTCATCAAATTTGGTCAGTCAACAACACAGAGCTGTGTAACCTTATTTTAGAAATATTTAACACACAAAAAAAGATAACTGTAGCCAATGTTTGAAAAAAGGGCAATGGTCGGCTATTATTATTATTATTATATGGAACATGTTTTATACAGCAGGTATATTTAAGATGTATTGATTATCGTTGCAATCTATAATAGTATAATATTTGGCAAACAATGACCATAAGAATTTAAAGGAAACATTTTATTTGGATTATTTTATCAAAATATTTACTGTTAATGTTATTAATTGCTGTACTAAATAATTAAACAAATGAAAATTCCATTATTTTGCTATTTGCTTAAAAACATTAAATGTAGCTACGATTTTATATAAATATATATAAATTTAAGTTCCATATTATCTGTAGCAAAGGAGAGACCGCGGGAAAATTACGTCACTTCCCGTTTGGCGAATGTGTACGGTGTAAGGATGGCGCGGAGCTGGTGGAAATATGCTTCAAGATTTTTTTAAATCGCTGTCTACAAGCAAGTTGAAAGTTGCTAATTGACAGCAAATTATATTTTACTAGCGCAATAGCATGGGTGTCACATCCTGAACTCCGCTGTACAGTGTTTGCTCCATCTTACTGTTTTATATCCGCCTGTTGTCGTTTGCTCACTACCAGCGATACAGGTATTGTTCATATACTTTCATTTAATTTCACTTTGTACACACACACACTATATAAAATAATGAATTTTGATCGCTTTACTATGTCGGTGTTTGTGTAAAACCCACGATCTTACAGTTACACAAGTATATTTTGTGTAAGTATAGTGGATTTGTGTGTGTGTGTGTGTGTGTGTGTGTGTGTGTGTGTGTGTGTGTGTGTGTGTGTGTGTGTGTGTATTTTATTACTTTTCACCTTCATATTAAGTTGACTCTGTTTTAATATCGCATTGAGTTTGCATTACTTCAGTATAATGTTTCTTCAGTAAATGACAGGAAGTGGTGTAACTTTAGTTGAACTGACACATGCCCACTGTTGCTATTATTGTCACTGTTTTCAGGAACGTCTTGTACTAATTTCTGTCTTTCATTAGCTCACTGAAAATGGATTTATTGGATGAACTTCATGGAGATTGTATTGATCAGCCCTCAGGTAAGACTCTACAGCTTACTTTTTCACATATTTAACATGTTTTCTAGTAGGATCAGTAGAGTACTATTGTATTATCAATTATCTGTATGGATCTAGCATTTATTGCGGCCTTTATCACAAAGTTATAATGTAAATTGATCGTATTTACAATACATACTTTAACAAGACCACATTCTTGTCTATATACATTTAATTTTCAGCAATGTATTGTTCTACTGTGTCACTGCAATAATAATTTCAGTGTATTCTTGATAACACTTCATGGCAGATAATCAACTTTACTAATAATTTCACAAGTTCATAGACAAGTCAGGCAAAATAAACTAAATGTAGATATTTGCACTACATGCATGAGCAGCACAACAACGGCATTTGAAATTGAGGCCATTTAGTCCACCTGAGTGTGCTTTCTATTATTTGTTTATCTGTATGTAATTTGATCCAGATAATGTTGTTTGGTTTACCTTTTTTGTTTTATTCCCCAATTTCTTGTCTTAACAGGTTCAGGCCTCAGCTCTGTGTAACAAAACATACATGTATTGGACAGGTGTATATGCTGGAATTGTTTTGCATTATGACTGTATCAGTGTTTGTATTTGATACAGGTAAATCTCTGCATTACAATGAGGACTCGGTGGACATTTACTCTGGCCTGGAGAACAGCCCGAAGGGTGATGGGCACAGAGGTGGGTTTCGTTAATGAGTCTTGAATTGAGTACATCATATTTTATCGTTGTTTATAGTCATTTATTCATGTATGAGTACCAGAGAAATAGAAGGATAAAATGTTTTATATTGTTATAACTGTTGTATTGTCATTTTTTTCAATTAGGTGAAATCAACCCATTTATTTCCCCACGGACAATGGAATCAATGGATATATATGAGGAACTTATCAGGGAAGAACAAGAAGAAAAGGAGGCAACTTACAATGAGGTCTGTAAATTAAATTTACAATGAGGTCTTGTAACTTGATCTCTAACCTTGGAATATGGTTGCATGGCTTGCTATTGGTTTGGTTTTGCTTAAAAGTTAAGAAATTGACAGAACATTTACATTGTCTCATTGTACTTATCTTCTATTACAGTTAAAGCAAAAATTTGATGATGCACAAAAACAAGTTAACGAACTGTTCTCAAAGTTACAGCTACTGCAGACAAAGGTGTGTTTAGATTTTTAATGGTTGTTATACAGTGAAACATAATGAATGCCAAAAACTTGGAATAAAGAGTCTGTTTTTCTGTACTTCATATTCAAAGAATTCAAGTTTGAGCAGTGAAAACGTACTTCTGAAGAAGAACATTTGTTCTCTCGTCAAGACGGCTAGAATGGAGATTGTGCGTAAGGATGAGGAGATTAGCAGACTCAGCAATAGGTAAAAACTTTAACTCTGGTACTGAGATCAGCAAACAGATTATGGACCCTGCCTTGTTTCAGGATTGGATGGATTTATGTAAAAGTCACTTCCCTGTTTTTTGTATGTTGCCATCACAGGTCCATTCGAGGAAGTTATGGTCAAAATTTTCGTCAATCTCAAATGGAAGGTGGTCCGGCAAACACAAGGCACAGTTTGAACAATCCTTCAAGTTCTGTTTTAGGATCACAAGGTGCTAGACAAGATAATACTATGAATGAAGTAAATCAACACAAGGGCAGAAACACTGTGTCGGATCACCCTGCATATCCGCCAACTGCAGAACCACAACCATTTGAGGTGCTCCAGAGATGCCCTAGAACTGATCTTGAAAGTCCTCTGATCTGTCAGAATAAATCTGCTGAGACCCTGACTGTCCAACCAGAGCAAGACAACGGACCTTACAGAACATCAAGGAGTATAAAAAATCCTTCCATATCCACAGTTGCAGATGTCTCGAATGCTCCCAAAACAAATAACTCTGGACCGAGAGCTCTCGATACAACAACGGATTGTCGATTTAGTAGCTTGAAGGGAAATAAGAACCCTCCATTAAAACATATAGGCAATCTCGAAAAAACACAGAATTGCACAATAACTGAAAAAGAGCTTGTAAAAGATAGTTATGTGTCTTGTGAAAACAGAAATCAGCAGCCTGAGGTTCCAGTCGTCCTTACTAGTTCAGAACAATCGAAAAGCCTTTCCTCTCTGTCACACAAAGCCTCGCCACCTGTCTCTTCACAGCCATCCAAAAGTTCAGTTAAGACAGCTACAGATGTGGAGACACAGAGTCAAGGGCACATGCATAATCAAAATGCAGACAGAACTAGCAGAGAAGCAAGACACACTGGCTTGAGAAGTACAGATTGTACTGTGGTGGATGAAGAAAGCCATTCCCAAAACCACAAATGGAAGAAAAGAGATTCAAGTGGCCACGGAAGGAAAGAAAAGAAAAGTTCCAGTACAGCGAGGAAGAGCAGCAGAATGGAAAGAAGCAGAGACCATGAGCAAAAGAGGCCAAAGGAGAGTGAGAGGAGTAAAAGAGGTGAGGGTAACAACGGCAGTAGTAGTAGTAGAGAGAGAAGCAGTAACAGGTCAGACAATAGCAAAGAGTATGAGCGAAAAAGTACAAAGGAGACAGATAATAAAGATGAAGATAAAAGATCTAAGAAACAAGTTGATGCCTTTGACAGTAGGCAAGCTTTTTCTTCTCCCAGACTTGATTCTCAACGAAAGGATGTTTATAAGGGGAAATCATCAAGCAGAATCGATGAGCCATCATCAAAAAGCAAACGGTCTCATTGCTATGATAATTCTAGAATGGAGGATTTGAAATACCCTGTCAAAAATGGAAGTTCTGAAAAGAGTTTTGAAAACACGAGTATAGTCAAGGACAGAGAAAGAAAAAGAGGTGGACATTCGAAGGAGCATAGGGTACAGAAGCATGGAGAATCAAAACATTTTCTTACCAAAGATGACAGAAAGAACTCTCATAAAAAGCACAAAAATGCCAGAAAAGATCAAGATAGTAAAACTGAAAAGGACAAACATCTTGAATCTGTTCATGCAGAGTTACCATCAGTGGTAGCTGTCAGCATAAATCCCTGCCAAACATCCGAGGATAATAGTCCAGACAGAAAACTGAGTTTCATGGAGACATTGAACCTCACCCTATCGCCTCTTAAAAAACAGAAGCAGTCCTCTGAATCCACAGAAGCCATTGGAGCAGCAGCGGAAGATGCCTCTTCATATAACAGCAGATTATCTGACGCTGGGGAGGAATTCTTTGTCATAGATGAATTAATGAACAGCCAGCACAGCGTTGAGGAAATGGTTGAGAACCCTGAGGCCACGACTGCAGGTGAAAAAGAAGACTTTACCAGTTCTTCCAAACAGTCTAGACAAGTTGTTGATCTCTTCACGGCTGTAGCCTCTGAGAAGCCGTCAGCAGAACAAACAGATATGGAGGTACAAGAAGAGAATGACACTGAAAGTCAAGAGGCTGTGGACAAAGTGCCATCCATTGTTAAAACCTCAGAGGAGAAAAGAGGCAAAACTTCAGATTCCAATGTGTTAGACAAAGAATCATTATCAAAATTAACCCTTACAAGTGAGTCTCCAAATCGTGTCTGTGAGAATGACACAGAAGACTCTCTGGGAATTATAAGTAATGCTGTTGTCTCTATCACTTTGCCCTCTAAAACATCAGAATTGGTAGTTTCAGATAATACTCCTGATCCAGTAGTTGATGGTTGTCAGCAACAAGATCGTTTTGCCACTTTGTCTGAGGAGACTTCTCACATGGAAATCCAAAGGAATCCTCAGGCCAACTCTCAAGATTTACTACCAGCATCAAACGGGATTTGTCTAGATGTGTCATGCTCTGACAAGGCACAAAGTATTCCTAATATTAATTCGTCTGGGAGTTCTGTCAACATGGAAGTTTCGTCTAGTACAATTAGTGTTGATCTATGTGACCCAAGCAAAGTTATTTGTGATGTTGAACAAGTGGGCACTTCAAACCAGGACAATACGAGAGCAGGGGAAACATTTGAATATTCAAAATCAATTAAAACACAGCACACATCTGAATATTTTCAAATATCTGAAAAATTCCATCAAAGTCCATTATGGAGTCAGATTACTATAGCTCCAAATAATAGCACCACTGTTGAAGAGGATACCATGTCGTCATCACAACCTGGTTTCTTAGAGCCAGATTCCACAGAAAAAGAAGAACAGAACACAAAGTCATTGAACCCTGTTGTGTTTTGCCATGATGAAGACTCCATGATGCTTACCCTGAGGAACATTAGAGTTATTCCAGAGCTCATCAGCCCTCTCACAAGTCCAGTCCGTCAGGTGAAAAAAGTGCTGCCTCAGCCTGCTGAGAAGCAACCACATGTCAAAAGTCTTAACAAAGGTAAGTGTTTGTTTTTGATAGTAATGCTTTGTTTAAAATTGTAACCCCTGGTTTCACAGACAAGGCTTAAGCTAGTCCCAGACCAAGATGCATGTTTGAGCTGTTTTAACTGAAAGCAAGTTGCACTGATATATCTTAAAATATGCCAGTGCCAATGTTTTGTCTCAAGATGCAAACCAGTAATGTTTTTTTTCCTGGCTTAGTCTAAGCCCTGTCTG
The DNA here is from genome assembly GCF_949152265.1 of Phoxinus phoxinus. Classification (NCBI taxonomy): domain Eukaryota; kingdom Metazoa; phylum Chordata; class Actinopteri; order Cypriniformes; family Leuciscidae; genus Phoxinus; species Phoxinus phoxinus. Next base: position 29,159,784 of record NC_136891.1, read on the forward strand.
TGAAACCTGGCCAATGTTTCCCATAATTGCCAAAATTGCACTAATTATTCCATGAACACTTTATTGAAATGCATGTTTGCGTGACTCTTGCAATAATTGGCCCAACAGGTTAATGTGTACATTTTGCTAATGCTAATTTATTTATTTATTTTCAAGATCTCTCAACTGTAACAACTGGCAGTGATAAGGATGAAGGAAATATGGACATGAACAAGGAGAATAAGTCACCTGACTCTTCTATCACAGCTTCTTCCTACAAAGGGACAAAAGATGCCCTATTGGCATGTGGAACTGAGGAAGATGAGTTGGAGGATGGTGAAATAGTGAGTGAGAGTGAAGAAGAGGGACCTCTGTTTATACAGACTCCACCAAGAGAAAAGGAAAAACCAACCTCAGGGACTTCAAGTCTAAAGCTACCTGCAGTTCGGAAAAAAGTGTCCCAAAATAAATCTTGTGCCCTTGCTAAATATTCAGAGCAAAGCAAGTGTTCAAAGTCATCTGCTTCTAACGACAGTCCCACCTCAAGTAAGAGGCGCTTTAAAACTGTCAGCCCACCATTCAAAGCAACGGTCTATACGCTAGATGGATTTATGGACATGTTAGGATCTATTCGAGTTGAGTTGAGGAAAAAGTACATGAAGCTTCAGAAAAATGTCACTAAGACTGCCTTCTGCTGTATAGTGGATATGTCTCATGCCTCTTTTACAGAATTTATCAATGCGGTTGACATGGATAAATTGTGCTGCCAAGGTAAAGACATCAAAGTTAGACTAAATAAGATTATTTCTTCAATAATGAGCAAGGTCAGCAAGAATGGCATCGTCAATCGTATCTTTGAGCAGAGAGCTGGAGACCTCAAGCAGAAGTTGTGGACATTTGTGGATGGGCAGTTTGATTTCTTGTTCAAGGAACTGAAGACAGCACTCAAAGGTGAGTCTGAGCCATCCAAGAATGTATCAGATGAAAATAAAAAAGCAACCCTTATTAAAAGAAAAGCGGATGAAAGTGAGGTGGTAGAAAATGTACCATTTAGCACACCTGGGCATCTTTACAGGGCCAAGAATTTAAAAGTTGACACAGGAAGTTTCGTCAGAGAGGCCCCTGCAAATAATCTGCCTCGCAGGGGCCTTGGGAGCCGAGGTAAAAACATTAAAGCTGTCATGAATGAAGACGATCAGCCGGCAAAGGTGACGACATCACAACAGCTTCCTACTTCATCCTCTGAAAGGTCTTTCCACAAAGGTACCTCAGAATCTGACAATAGAATCTCTTCCTATGTCCGACGTCTCTCCCATAATGGATCGATTCAGGATAAGTCGGACTTTGAAATTCTAACCGAGCAGCAGACATCAAGCTTAACCTTCAACTTGGTCTCTGACTCTCAAATGGGAGAGATATTCAAGTGTCTTTTGCAAGGGTCTGATTTGCTTGAATCCAGTGTACCTGTTGGTGACAATACAAGTTGGCCACTCAGCACACCTCGAAAAGAAGGACTTCCAGGGGATAGTTTGATTGGGATTATGACCCCTAACAAGACAACCCCATCTAAATTCATCACATCCTGGTCTTCCATTTCCCCCTACAAGTTTGCTTCAAACAGCAAAATGATGGTAGACCCAGCAATTCTCGATGAGAGCTGCTTGTTAGAAGTTCCTTCTAATTCTGAGCCATGCCAGCTTCCTCTTCAGTCAACTGTAATCTCTCAAAGGTCCTTCTCTATCTTGGCAGAAGATCTAGCTGTGTCTCTTACCATTCCCTCACCATTAAAGTCTGATAGTCACTTGAGTTTCTTGCACCCTGGAACTGGACAGCCATTATCTGCCCCAAACAGTGTCATCAGTGCCCATTATAGTGAAGACGCTCTTCTTGATGGAGAAGATGCCACTGAACAGGACATCCACCTTTCTCTAGACACCGACAACTCCAGTTGTGGGTCGAGTCCCAGCAGGACATGGGAGGGCTCTGATCCATCCGGTTTCCAATTCCAACCTAATTTACAAATGCAGGCTGTAGTAATGGAGAGGTCAAATGATCATTTCATTGTGCGAATAAGACGGACATCTACTGACCCAATTGAAAGTAGACAAAATGAAGGGAAAGCAGTACCAGCATTGCCAGAATGTTCAGAGCCATCTCTTAAGCCTAATCTTGCTCTGACCCATGAAGACTTGGGTCCTGCACCTAGAGAGATGTTGAACAAAAGCCCAATCAAGGTAAACGAGTCATGTCACATTGCAGATAAAGCAAGAGAAGCTCAACAGTCAAGCCAAAAATCCTCACCTGAAGGTGCTTTTGATGACAACTTGTCCTGCAACAATGCAACTTCCATAGAAGCATACCTTACTGCTCCTGAGGAAAGCAGTGCAACAGAGGCTGAAACATCAGAGAAGATGTCAGGAAATGTAAGGAACACAACTCAGAGCCCAAGTGCACCAGAGTCTAAATCCAAGAGGGTGTCGAAGAGACGCAAGGAGCACCAATCAGAGCCAAGGGCAAAGCGCCAAAAGGTAGAGAAATTTCAAGATAAACATTCCAAGTCCAGGCATAAGAAAAGGTCAAAATCCTCCAAAGAAAAAGGCTTAAAAACTGCAATACCCCAGGTGTCCCCTAGCAGCCTGTCTGCTAAGAATGTAATCCGGAAGAAAGGGGAAGTGGTGGTGTCATGGACCAGGTGAGTTGAATGAATTTCTGTTTAGGGTTATTATTTCTGTGTGCATAATGTGTGTTTGTGTACTTGTTAAAAAAACAAAACAATAAAAAAAGCTGATGTCTTTTAAAGGGATGAAGATCGGGACATACTCATTGAGCTTAAAATGAAGGGGACTTCACCCAAGACATTTGCTGCTCTGTCGAAAAGGTTGAAGAAGTCAACAGAGCAGGTATGCTTTGTTATTGTGTTATCTTATGACGTCAGCTAACTGCTTTGTCGTAAACTAATGATTGCTGTTCTTTGACAGGTTGAGGAGCGATTCTCTCAATTGATGAAGTTATTCAAGAAGAAAGAGAAAATGGAGAATTGATCGAACAAGAATTAAATTGAACAGACTTTACAAAGAAGTCTATGAAGATTTCAATGTGTGCATCAGGATCCAATGGCAGAAATATAATACATTGAATATGAAAATCAGTGTATTATATCTGTTAATGTTGTCCATCTGTTTTTAAAAAGCACTTACTTGTAATTCTCCAAAAGATCTGCAGTAAATGATACACAGTAATTTTATAGGCTTGTTTTTCTTTAGTTAACATTCAGTGTTATAAAATTCATAATTACTGCAACCCAGACAACAATCAGGCAACATTTTGAAGAATTTATTAACTTGAGAAACATTTGCAGTGTGGTCTACTCTGAAATCTACATTAGTGTCAAGGACATAAACGGATACCACAAAGTAGATGACGCTTCATGGTATTTTCAGTGCTAAAAAGCCCTGTATGATGCCTTAGAATTTACTTGGTTTTCATTATTTTGACAAGTTGGTCATTGCACAAAGTACTACAGTTGTCATGTTTTTATGCAATTAAATGAACAGAAAAGTATTCAAAGGACATTTTTTTGTGATATTTGCAATGCCTTTTAAACCTACCTCTGAACTACAAATGTTTTTAAATCTTTAACCTTTTAAAGATGCTTATAGGCCTCAAAGTTTTGATCACTTGGATTTTGTTTTGCTTTTGGTTATGTGAATGAGGTGGGTGTAGGAGTAATTTGGCTCTAAATGTAGAGATGGAAAAGATTAATATTAGTATTTTAACTTGGTACTTTTTTTGGTCTGCAATTGTCAGGATTAAAAATTTCAATCTTAGTTCCATTAGTCATCCTGAAAGATTTGATATTTTCATATTGATGACTTAAGAGTAACATTAGGAGTACCAGTTTTTTTGTGTGTTTTTTGTAGGTGATGAATGAGGGGAGTGTTCCCTTGTGTATATATTTGTAAAGTTGAATTTAACAAAGATTTTTCTATGATCTTTTTTTTTTTTAAACAATTTTTATTTTTTCTCAAAGAGAGAAAATCTGGGGGAAATACCTTGTATGTTGTTTGGAAATACATTTTGTAAATATTTGTAAGTTCTGACAAATCTTAAAATAAATCTTATTTATGAAATCTTATGGCAAGTTCCTTTTGAGATGAATATTTTGCAGTTTTCAAACTGCATCGAAGACTTATCTAAACTTTGGGATCTCGTATTATGGATTAGGCAATTCAAAATAACATTTACCATGTCACATGATTATAGGCCTATATACATATATATACCAATTTGATATGAAATATCAAAACAATGGCAAACAAAAGATATTTGGCTTTTCCGTTTTTGCAATTACAATTAACCAACTGGTGTCAATTTGATGTTTAGTTGATGTAGGCCTATAAAGTCAGTACCTATCAATAATATATCACCATCATGTTTAGGCTTACTATTGTAGTTTGTACTATCACAGGGGATATAAATCCAGTGATTCATTGAACAATTCCATACTCACTGACAATACTAGTGTACAGGCAGAAGTGAGATATTTAGGTCACAGTCTGGCAGATGTTAACCTTACTTTACCTCTTAAATCAGTGTTGCCAAGTCCGTGGATTTCCCGCGGAATTGGGCTACATATACTCTGTTGCCGCAGGCGGAACGCGATTGAGCAAGATTTGGCCGTTATTGGTATGGCATTGGTATGCAAACCTGGCAACCCTCTCTGAAATCTAGATTTAACTTTTGTTCACACTGATGTAACCTAAATGAATGTGCCAGTACACAATTCGCATCACTTTACATCTAGCCAAAATTCTTCACATTTTTGTACATACGCACTACAAGGTGTTATTAAATCTGAACTTTGCACCTAGTGAAGTGTTTGGTATGCAATTGTTAAACTCCACAGTTAATTACATTTCTATCTGCACTAATCAGCTGGCTTAGGCTACATTCTTGAAGGTGGTTTTCAGCTTCTCTCTTGTTGCATCACCCTCAGACTAGCCAAAATAGCCCATAAAATCGGACATGACACATTGATCATCATATCTCGCCTAGACACAAGTGCTATGTTCAGAGTGGAATCTGTACTGAATACTGCACAGTACACACTGAACATACTATTTTAAGAATTAGTGAAACAGTATTATGAAACAATACATTTTTCAAGAAGTGGTATGCTACATTGTTGTCACATGACCTCATCACAATGCATGTGAGTGCAATTTTTTAATCTAGAGTAAAAATTCTCTCTCTTTTTTTTTTTTACACTATTTTAGAAAATCCAATAAAATTAGTCAATATAAAAATGCTACAAATTGCAGCTATAATTATTTTCAGTTCACTGGTCACACTGGAAATGGAAGGTCAAGTCAAACACATTGCATTATGGGATACAGTATTTCATGCTTTTATGTATACTGCACATTTTTGCCATAGTAGTCCAACTGTGCGCTGTGCATATTGAAAATTTGCATACTGGTTGCTGTACTTACTCTATATAATAGTAAAAGTAGTGTGTCAGTATGCTATTCCAAACAGCCAATATTTTAAGTGCATATATTCGATTAACATTAAGATAACGTTGGGTGTGTTCAGATTTTACACTTCATTATTAATTACCTGAACATATACACTTTGGCACATTTTTACACAGGCCATGGGGTATTTCGGAATTGTATGTTCCCCCTGACCTGCCCTCAACAGTTGTGATGCAATTTAGCCCCCTCAGGGTATTGTCCAGCCCACAGATCGATAGTAGCATTGTATGAGTTCAAAGCACAGAGAAACTGGACTTCATTCAACAAAGCGAGGTCCACAGAGGAGTGCTAATCACTCCCACGAGGATGGAAGGATACTGGAGTTGTATGATATTGTTTTTAGTGTGATGAATTGATGCAGCAAGTGTTCTGTGAATACCACTAACTTAAAATGTAAGTTTTTATCTATCTATCTATCTATCTATCTATCTATCTATCTATCTATCTATCTATCTATCTATCTATCTATCTATCTATCTATCTATCTATCTATCTATCTATCTATCTATCTATCTATCTATATTAAATATAGGCTGCAACATAAACAATATTTTTGTCCTAGTAATTTATAACCTTCACTCTTTCAGTTTTAGGTCATGTGAAAATGGGAGATTGGAACTTGCTAGGGAGTATCTTGGAGGAGGTTCACATTCACTCCACCATTGTGGGCAAAATCTGGCTCACCATTCTTTTTATATTCCGTATGCTTGTGCTCGGGGTTGCTGCGGAAGATGTGTGGGACGATGAGCAAAGTGAGTTTGTGTGCAACACGGAGCAGCCTGGATGCAAGAACGTCTGCTACGACCAGGCGTTCCCCATATCTCTCATCAGATACTGGGTATTACAGATCATCTTTGTCTCCTCACCATCTTTGGTGTACATGGGACATGCACTCTACCGGCTCCGGACGCTAGAGAAGGAGCGCCACAAGAAGAAAGCTCAGCTAAAAGTAGAGCTGGAGGAGACGGAGGCTTTGGAGGAGCACAAATGTATAGAGAAGGAGCTTAAGAAGCTGGAAGAGCAGAAGAAAGTGAGGAAGGCCCCTCTGAGGGGTTCCTTGCTGCGCACATACGTGTTGCATATCTTAACCAGGTCAGTGGTGGAGGTGGGATTCATAGTGGGGCAGTATGGGCTTTATGGTATCGGACTGGCGCCATTATACAAGTGTGAGCGTGACCCCTGTCCCAACAGCGTGGACTGCTTCGTTTCACGGCCGACGGAGAAGAGCATCTTCATGGTTTTCATGCTGGTCATTGCAGGGGTATCCCTGTTCCTTAATCTCCTGGAGATATTCCATCTTGGTGTTAAAAAGATCAAGCAGACCATATATGGATCCAAGTACATTGGAGATGCAGATAGCATTTGCAGGTCAAAGAAAAACTCCATGGTCCAACAAGTATGCATCCTTACAAACTCCTCACCACAAAAACATATACATTTGACGCACACTTCCCTTGCAGTGGTGCCAGACGGACAGATGGCACCTTTGCCTCTCTATATGCCAATGGCTGGTCCTCCATATAGCCACGAGGAGCCAAAAGGTGACCCTAATGGATCTGAGCAACCTCCCAGGGAGAACCGTCTTCTTAGCCAGCCCGAATTTCAGGCTCTCCAACAGCTGGGAGCCACAGAACGACGGTCCACTTTAGACAACCGTCAGCACTCCTGCAGCAGCGACGAGTCTGGGCCCAAGGGCTCTGGACCACCCAGAAATGTAGGTCAGCAGCCCAGAGCTTCACTCAGAGCCAGTCACATAGAGATACTAGCAGCATTACGGAAGCAGAGCCGTGTCAGTCAATGTAAAGACTTCAGTGAGGATAGTGATTCCCCGGAGAGCGGGAATTATCCCACTGCCAGGAAAGCTAGCTTCATGTCACGGGGGCTTTCAGAGAGCCCGTCTGATAGTCCAGACTCCAAGAGTGGATCGGACACGGAGGCCAACCGTATAGCTCAAGGGGAGAGTCCAGCTATGACACCACCCCCTCCCGCTGGACGCAGAATGTCAATGGTGAGTAGAGGAACATATAATCCACTGTCCGTTTGTTGTGACGAAACAAATTCTGTTTCTGGATCCAAGCCTCAGCTCCGTTTCAAGTGAGAAAACTTCTGTTTATGATCACTATTAATTTATAGTGCACCTTTAAGCTAAACATTTAAAAACTCACAATGTACAGTATAGTGTCCGGGCGTGTCTCAAACACCAATATTTAAAGATTTAGTAAAGATGAATCACTGTCTGGCCAACTAAGATTTTGGTATGGAGATAAAGTGACATTAATAAGTAATACGTAACAGTGTCAACAAACAGTGTCAAATCAAATCAGTTATTTTTCTCAAAGAGGAAGGGCTTCAAATTTTTTGTTATAATGATGTTACATTTGGTTTAATATTGGACTTTCTCATTGAATATATTTTTTTTAATATAAGTTTGATATGTAGACTAATGATTCATGCAGTAAATATTAATAATTTCTTCTTTTTCAGAGCATGATTCTGGAACTGTCTTCAATCATGAAAAAGTGACATTTTGGAACAGTCTTCTAAGCGGATATCAAAGATGGAAATTGCTGTATATTCCTCTGGTTTAATTTTCATTGACTCGATAATTCCTGAATATTAATTCAAAGGACTACTGTAGTGCTACTCTCAATAAATGCTTTCACAATAATTAGGCCTACTCTCTTTTTTTTATAATAACTTATAGATGGTGGTGGCTATCTTTGGATATGTTTGACTCATTTAAGGGATTTTTAATATAATGGCTATTGTTCTTTAAAGTCTTAAAGCAAGTTTTGATATTTTTCAGTGAACAGCCTGTTCCCAATCCTTATGGAATGAAGTGCTTTTGTATTCTCTGTGATATTATTATAAAACAATTGGTTGTCTTTCCTCAAAATTTAAATAAAGGAAGGTAGTCAATTTGTTTAAGAAACATTTTTTGTTATGCTGGTTGAAAGTCTCTTCACATCCTGATAGCAATCACTAAGTTAAGTGGTCTAACTGCATTTATCTATAATCTGTGGAAGGTGTAGGAACATGAGTGATTGTTTATGTTGTTGGTCCAATCATTGAATTCGGTCTGAATGCAATGATACATCCTGCCTGCCTGTCAACTAGTATTTTTATTCCTCCGCGCACCCTGCTCGCGCAGACATCACACATCACCTGCCAGAGTTTCATGCTATGCAGTTAGAAAGACGCCAGTCACCGAGCACCACAAACAAACAGCAGCCACCTTTTACAGTTCCTCCCGAGCCAAAACAATGAGTCTATAGGCTACTCCGTTCACGTAATACATTTGGAAGAGATGGAAACCATGACATTATTCGTCTTTGAATTCAGCCTAATGCGTTTCAATGGCAACACTATCAATGAGTTCTGCAGCAGTCAGGTGGTACAGGTCAGTGCTCTTTAAACGGTTTGTGTTCGTTATTATTGTAATGTTATGTGCTTTGAGACACGAGGTAGTTTAACGTCGTCTCTGATGCTTTTATTTGCTCTGGCTGCAGTGTTTTGGAGGAGGCGTGGGGTAGACCCTCTGAAGAGAAGCTGGGATCTTATGCTTTCAAAGCTACCTCGCTATTGCTAGCCTCAACGAAAAATACCTACCCTAGATTTAATCAACTAAATATCTCAAATCCATCCTTTTTTATTATTTTAAAAACTAAAATGTTAGTATTATAAATAATCCTGAATGAATTAAGAGAGTTCAGGTTTACCACAAGACATGGCCATACTGCCATCTGGTGGTGAATTACATATTATGAAAACGTTTGACTTTTAACACTAGAATAATGTACAGTAGAAAAATTAGATTAAAGAATGTTGACCTAATACACTTTTGTCAATGCTGCCGATTAAAGTTAATGGCAGCAACATACCTATTGTCTGATTTCAGTAAATTGACTGAGACAGACCTCATTAACACACACACACACACACACACACACACACACACACACACACACACACACACACACATTAATCTGTTCAACGGGTTCATCTTGGATGCATCTGCTTCCATTTCCTATCACTCGATATTACAAATATAAGGCGAAAACAATGTCAAATATTTACTGGAAGTACTAACAAATGTATAATTAAGTAGGCTAATTGACTTACAGGATAATTCTCTCACTACAAAAGATTTTCATATTTTGCATAGGGGTTTTGATTATCTTAAAATCACTAAACAATTTGTGATTGTTGAGAGTGACTGAGTTGACCTTATCACCAAGAAAAATTATATAAAACTCACCAGAGTGTTTGAAATGGATGAATAAAGTTGTAAAATCAAAGTTAACCTCTTCTTTTATGTGGACATGTTAGTATTTAAAAAACTCATTCCTTATCTCAAGAATCAATATTACACAACATTTTATTAGCCAAATTTGCTGAATAAATGAATGATTTGTCTAAATGTATTTATTACCTTATTAGGCCCTATATTATATTGTCGGCACAAAGTAAAAAAAAAAAAATAGAAAAATGGTTCTATACACTCATTCAACAATTGGAGGAGAATCAAGCAATCACAACACAATGTACATGATATGTTTCTTTATTTCATAAACAGAAATGGTGTCTAGACATAATCTGTAATTTATATAACACTAGCAATTGAAATGCATGAAAATGAGTTCTGCACAATACCGTATGTACAATGGTTTTTAAGTCATTAAATGCATTAGGGTCATGTAGCATTTCAAAATGAAAAAAGTAAAAACTCTTAGTACAGAATAAGCAAAGAAACAGCTACCTCAAATCGACAATATTAACACAAAACAGTCTTCTAGAAAAAATGCGATAAAGAGAGTCAGAAAGAGATAGAGAGAAGAAAACAACTCGTGTGACTACTAGCCAAAGAGCTATTCCATTAAAAATGATGCACCAAAATCTACCAATACAATAATCCATATAATCTGTGTAAAAAGCATGTAGAAAAAACACCTGATGCAGTTTGCTGATACAGTCATTGACCAGTAATGAGAGGTATGAAGGATTTCACAGGTAGATAAGTGTGAGAGAGAGTCCGCTCTGCTAGCCGAAACATGGGGGCTCACAGCCCCTGCATACACACTTCACTTGAATGTGAACTATGGCCTCTGGAAGTTCTAAGGCAAAGTTGGAGGTGCACTTTGTATTCATGGTACACTGGAGCATCCCCGTCGGGCGAAAAGACAACTTGAGGAAAAGGAGCATAGTTATCAAACGGCCATTTCTCTGTTCGCTTGTAAAAACGTACAAAACAAAGAGACAGAATGCTAAACCTATCCATTCGAACGAGCCTCACGGTTTCTATGTACATGGCAAAATTCTCGTAAAACACGACACCTTTTTGTAAACATTTTGCCTTTTTCTTACGCCGTTTTCTGCCTGCGCGTTCAGTCCGAATATCAAATGTTTTATAAAGTTAAGCAAATTGTGAAAAAGGCAAGTTTTTGAGCAACCCTTTGGAACGCCAGTGTTCATATTTCTGAGAAGCAGCACGAATGAAACAAACCGACCAAATTATACAAATGACATTAAACAGGAGCTTACGCAGATGAAGAGATGTAGGGTGTTTTCCTGTACAGTATTGGTTCTCAATACACTTACAGAAGCTTAAAATACGCGTCTTTTGACCGTAATTGCAGATCGAAAGCTTAAACGATTAGCTGTATCAGCCAATTTACAACCAAAAAAATACAAATAAAAACATGAATTGCTGGATTTCATTTCGAGATATTTCATAGCCCTTGTTGGGTTTTTTTTTAATCCAAAAGAATTGTGCAAATCTAGTAGGTTTTCGCTATGCATCAATTATTCTTAGCTTAGAAACTCGAAAAAAAAAAAAAATCACGCTACCCACCCATTAGCTTTATGAGAAGACAAAAATGCAAGATACAAAAATAAGTGACAAATCAAAGCTGAGCTCACCAGCTACCATCAAAAATGTCTGAGGACTAAATAAAAATAACAAAAAAAACGTTGGCACGCACCCTGAGACAAGATACAAGAGCAACCACGAGTCCGATACGAAAATAAAACCTCTGTAAAACAACAAAAACTAGCAGAAGTGTTGTTGAGAGGAGAGCTAATAAGCTTATTTAACCTGCGAGGCTTTCTGTGACCAGGACGAACCCTTGAAGTCACTGTGGAGGCAAACATGATGCAGCTTTTAGTAACAGAGGCTAACAGAGGTCAGAATTCCAATCCTTGTCACTCAGACTCTCGGCTTCTTCCACCGTTTCTTCCACATCTGTATCGAAGCGTCGGCCTGAACCGAAGCATCCCCAGGCTCTTAAGGCCAAGTGTGCAAGTGTGAGGAGTCAGCCATTTCATGTACAGCCCAGAAATACACAAGTACACGACAAATACTTTGCTATGCGAGGAACATAAATAAAAGCAGATTTGGGAAAATGTTTTTGGATAGCCTTGATGCAGGTGTGACCTTTTGTTTTTTCCAGAAAAATGTCAAAATTGTGGACACAGATTCTCAAGTGTACGACAGTGTGCTTGTCAAGTGGAAGGTCATGCTTTCCACGCTTCATTATTTATACAACAAGAAATAAGAAAAAAAACCGCATCATTATAGGGATGATTTGCATATGTGCACAAATGTCCACTTGGACCCATAAATCTTTAGTTCTAGTCTTGTACCTGATTACAATTTAGAAATGGCAAATACTGTTAAAACTTCTTTAGAAAAAGAGAAAGAGAACAGATCCACAATGAAAACAACAGCACAACTATCCATCACAACACCTCTAGATTCTACATCCCTAGGAGAGACACTCCACCCAGTGTGACATGTTCGTGTGTGTGTGTGTGTGTGTGCTTGCATACGAGAGGGAGAGGGGATGTATTAGAAACTTGAAACGTGTCTGAATATCAAACTATCAGACTCGCAAATGCACAAGCACGCACACATAGAGCTCTACGGGTCAATAGGTCATTCAAATAATATATGGAACTATGTCAAATGAGTGGGACTCCCAACTGTGTTGCATTACTTATTGGGAGATCCATTTTTTTTTAAAGATAAATGCTCTTAGTTTTTGCTCAACTAAACCAGAGTGAACTCATCGAGATTCAAACCGTTTTTCCGAGGCCTACATTTTAAGGCAAAGAAACTCTAAACAAACTATATAAAACATACAGGCAGCATGCAATCCCATTAGTATGGATATACGTGTCTAACAAATGTACAATAAAGGGAAATATAGGTCGACTTTAAAGAATTGGCTTATTCCATCCAATTCAGAGCAGATTTTCGATGCTCTCTAAAATAGCTTTTTAGTGTCTTCCATAAATACGCAATTTTAACTTTTTTCTTTTATTTATTTAAATGAACCTGAAAACGTTCTTTAAAAGATACCGTGTCGTTAAAGATCATCTGCCAGGAGAGACACTTTTAAGTGTCCGCGTTAAGTGCTTCAATTTCAGACTTTTTAGGGTCCTGAAAAAGAAATCTACCCTTTCAGAAGTGCTAAACGGTCAAAGAGTGCTGAGGGGGGGAAAAAAGGTAAGGGCAAGGCCCTTTAATTGAGTTCAACATCATTTCCTGTTCCTGTCCGAGCAGTAAAATGGGGGCGAAACTGAAAGGGTGTGGGATCGTGATGACGTTTGTTTTACGTAACACTGTTCGGAGGTGTCTGCAAGCACACTGTAAATACTGATAAAAGAGCACGTTTTCACATTTAAAGGAGAACAGCTCACCACTACGCACACCATTTACATCCAGATTACATGCAAGGGCTCTATGCGCTGGACTGGGGGGTTCGTATGCGAGCGTGTGTGTGCATGCGTGAGTGTAAGAATGCTAGTTTCCTGAGTTTAAGCACACCCATCGTCATGGGGAATTCATTCGAGACAGGAAACAGCAACGATTTTCCCTTCGTGGCAAAAAGGTGCTTGATCAAACCCCAGAGAAAAGAAAGAGAAGAAAAACGAATCAACGGAAAAAAGCCATCTAAAGTTCTACCTGTACAATATTACCGAGACCGTCTCCATGCGCCGTACTATTTACAATACGCTTTCTGCCGAGCGAGCACTTCTCGAAAAAACATCCAATGGTACAGTATTGCTGACGCAAAAGGTGGCCGAAACTGCGATTCGAGTCGTTCGTCTTTCCGTCGTACTTTCTGTCGTATCAGTGCTGTGGAAGGCAAAGGAGGAATGTTTTTAGATACCACCATATGTACAAATTAAGTGTTGCGGTACACAGACACTACAAACGTATGATGCAGAAGACATTTTTGCATATGGACATTTACAGTCTAGCTGCTGTAGAAAAAAAAAAAACTGTATTTTTTTTTTTTCATGAGTTATACTGAACATTCAGAATATTTCCTGAGTTTGAATTTACTGTGACAAGGGCCACAAAGAGAAAGAGACGAGAGAAGGAGTGATAGAGGTAGAGGGCAGAAATAGGGAACGGAGGTGGGGTTGGGAAAGAGACACAGAGAGAGCGAGAGAGAGAGAGAGAGAGAGAGAGAAAGAGAGAGAGAGAGAGAGAGAGAGAGAGAGAGAGAGAGAGAGAGAGAGAGAGAGAGAGAGAGAGAGACAGAGAGCAAAATGCTGCTGCTAGGTCCATAGAGGTCTGAATTTGAGATGTGGTCAGAGCCCATCCCATCTGAATGGACTGTAATTGGAAACAGACAGTGTTGCACTGTCATGGAAAGGTGTAGCACCATCGTGAAGTTCTGTGAGAAGGTCTCAGCCACTCTGCCATGGCTGAATGAGAGAAAACCTGGAGAACAGTATTGCTGCTGTTAAGACAACTGTAGTGTCAACCTTTGTTTAAAAAAAGACAATTACAAAGACATAAATATGTATATAAAATAATCAAAAACACTGGCAGAGGCTGGCCATCTCAACAGCCCTCGAGTTCTGAGGGGTTGTCAGAAGACGTAACTAAATTAAATAATAAAAAAAAACATCAAAAAAAAATAAATCAACACAGAGAAACAAACCACCATCATTAAGTACAGTCCTTTCTGTTGGGCTGTTCGTCGGTTGTACATTTATCTGTCATCTCCTGACAGAAGTCTACTGTCACCGTCTGATTGGACTGTTCCAGGGACAGCCCCGCCTCCAGGTAGGCAGAGCCGGGCTCTTGCTCCTCCCTGTCGTTGCCTACGTCTTCAGACCCGTTTCCGGTCTTCCACTGGGCCGGTCGCGCTTTTCCGTCTTTTGCAGTGGCCGATTTAAGGAAGCTCTGTTCGGGGGTGGAGCAAGTGGTGAGGTCGATGCTGCCGGTGGGCAGGGCCTGGTTGCCGGGGGCGACGGAGGCGGTGTTGCCGGGGCGCAGTATGGGGCAGTAGTGATGGACCTGTTCTGGGCTCAGCTGCACGTCTCGACACACCTCCTCAGACAGACAGGAGAAATTCTCCCATAACTCTCCCATGCACGCCTTCAGCTGGTTGCGCTCTGTTAAGAGCTTCTCCTTCTCACACACCTGTGCGGTGGACACACATAAAACACACATTTTAAACCTGTGTGTAAGGCAGCTTATACACTTTTTGACCAATAAACAACCAGGTTTTTTGCATGACCCTTCCGATCATTTGGGATTATTTTTTAGAAATCATTTTGCAGAGAAGATTTCTGGCAGATTTGTAGGTCTTGTTTATACTTATTAATACATTTTCATGATTTAAGCATTTTTAGTTTAGACCCTCAAATGTCACACTCTTCTGCTTTACACAAACACTCAATGAAATATTTTAGTGCAGTGTAAAAATCACTATACTGAATATATATTATTTGTACTGAACAGTATTTACATATAAACAGACCCATTCAAAAGTCTGGGGTCAGTAAGGTTATTCATTTTGGAAAAATAATAATACTTCTATTTAGTAAGAATGCATTAAATTGATCAAAAGTGAGAGTAAATACTTTTATAACATTTCAAATTAAGAATCCTGAACAAAATGCATAATGGTTTCCACAAAAATATTAAGAAGTACAAATAAAAAAATAAAAAATTGTAAGCACTGAATCAGCATATTAGACTGATTTCTTAAGGATCATGTGACACTGAAGACAAGAAATAATGCTGAAAATTATGCTTTATTTAAAAAATCTATTTTTGAAAAATCTATATATTAAATATATCTTATATATTATAGTATTTTAATATATTAAAATAGATTTATTTTTTTAGCTCTAATAATATTTCATAATATTGCTGGTTTTACTGTATTTTTTATTGAATTACACTGAACATAAATATTTATAGAATACATTAGTTTTTTTTTTACAATCACTAGGACACATTTTCTTAAGTTACTTAAAAAAAGTTAAAAAAAAAAGTATTGAGAACTGTGTTCTAGCGATTGTAAAAACAAAACAACCTGTAATTATTTAGTAAGTTTTAGTTTTACATAGCACTGAAATATTTCATTGCATCTAAATTGAATATAGATATATTCATTTGACCAATTTCCATGACTTTTCCAAGATTTGCTTAATTTTGGGGACCCTGTACATAGAAATAAATACTTTTTGAGAATATGTACATTATGTTGGTTTTCATTGAACATTATTCAATATGTCTATTAAAGGGATAGTTCATCCAAAAATGACAATTTTGTCATCACTTACATGTTGTTCCAAACCTGTATAAATTTCTTTCTTCAGCTACACACAAAAAGTAATTTTAAAGAATGCTGATAATCAAACAGTTGACATTAGCAAACTGTTAGGCTACAAACATTCTTTAAAATATCTTCTTTTGTGTGTTGTGTGTAGCTGAAGAAAGAAATTCATAAAGGTTTGGAACAACTTGAGGGTGAGTAAATGATGCAAACTATACCTTTAAAGGGGTCATGACATGAGAAACCAAATTTGCCTTGATCTTTTGGTATATAAGAGGTCTTTGTACCATTAAAACGTCCTGCAAGTTTCATAGCTTAAGACGTCCTCCCCATTATAAACAAATCATTTATTTAATCAAGCTCTAAATACAGCTCGTTCTGGATTCATGGTAAGAAGTGACGTCACGGTACGAAGTGACGTACCAGCGTTTGCATATGACCGCCTCCAGGCACAAGACAACTACGCTTAAAGCGCAAGACAACTACGCTCATTTCGTAACATTGTCGCGCCCGCGTGCCGCGCGCCTCACAAGTGTTCAGTCGACGGACAGCGAGTGGGTTTGTGTACAGGGAGATTACGACGCCGCAGATGTGCTGTTCCTGGCTGTGGACAAACTACATCTTTGAATACGCTGCGAAAGATCCAGTCGTCAGGGAAAAATGGATGCACTTTATTTTTTGCGGACATCTCAGTCACGGCTGTGTTAGTTTAAGCGTTTGTTCTATAACTTACATTTTAAGGATGACTGTTTTGAGCTTTGCCAGAAAACTGTTGCTCAAAGATAAGTCCGTGCCGTCTATTCTGGGCTCAACAACGACGACGCAAACTGTAAGTAATGTATTTAAAACTTTAAACTCATTTTTAAATACGCTGAAAGATCCAGTCGTCAGGGAAAAATGGATGCACTTTATTTTTTGCGGACGTCTCAGTCACGGCAGTGTTCTATACATTTAAGGATGACTGTTTTGAGAAAAAAATCCCAATATGATGCTTGGCTTTGCCAGAAAACTGTTGCTCAAAGATAAGTCCGTGCCGACTCTTCTGGGCTCAATAACGACGAAGCAAACTTACTTTTTACCATGGCTAATATAAACACATTTGTATAAGAGAATCTTGAAAATATGTCGCCTTTCTAGTAGGCCTAACGTTAAGTTACATGTGATAGAAAATTAAAAATGTTGCCTTTATCAATGCTGCATCTTCAAAGATGGCCTGTCTGTGCATTTTTGTCCGTGGTACACCCTATCATTTCATTGGAATTAGTTAAATAATGTTAAACTGTTAGCAAATGAAGCTATAGGATAATTAGGCAACAATAATCCGTTTTCAAGTGTCTCGGGTTAATTTTTTGTTATTAATTCAAAATAGTTTCACTTTCCATGTGGACACGGGCTGATCCAGTCTTCGTTGTTGTGGTGATGGTTTTATCATTGCAAGAGCCATCGCTTCGCATGCATCACCCGCTATTAAACAGTTACGCCGAATCCGCAAACCTTCTGGCTGGGGGCGTTAACGTCAGATGCATAGGCACTGACGTTAGCCAATCATAACCGTGGGCGTTAACACTGAACTCTTAAAGGGGAAACACCCCCAAAACAGACTGTTTGAATCAGAGGATGAGAAACAGGGTGGGAAAAGGTCATAAATCACTACATTTTAAAAAAATTTTGTAAAAAAAACTATAGTAATACTATAATTGCACCTAAGGGAACATAATAATAAAATAAAAAAAACCATGTCATGACCCCTTTAATAGACATACAGTACATAATTTTTTTTTTGGGATCCCCACAATGCCCTTGGTCTTCACAATCTAGTCAAAACCTGCTTCACACACACGCATGCATACACACTTTGTTATGAACGTACAGTGATCTACAGGGACCAGCTGAGATATGTAGGTCACCCTGCAGCACTAACACTGTCGTCCCGCTCTCAGTCTCCATGGAAATCTACACACAACATATATTTCCTGTCCTCATAAATTCATTTATTCTACAACTTCATTTCAGTTGTGCTTTAATATAGCTGTCAAACTCCAAGAGAAGACCAGAAGGAGGAGGAGCAGAGGCATCCCTCATGCTGCTTTCTGTGAGATTATATGGAGGATGCGCATGTGGCATCAAAGCGCAGGCTGTCAGGCTTCATGCACATACACACATCAAAGACAGTCGGCTCCTCCTCCATCACGGAAACAGCATGGGACCGGCTCTGTGATTGACAGGTAGCCGTGCTGCCATGGCAACGTGACAGCCTAGGAGATGAGTTCCCCTGCCGCTTATGGGGATTGATAACAATCTGAAGGCCGACGTGTACAATAAAGATGTTTTGTCACACACAACAGGACCGAGACAGCGAGAGCTGTTTGTGTAGGCTACTTACCAGTTTGTGTATTTCACACTCAAGGTTCAGGATGCAGTCAAGTTTCCTCTTGCGGCAGCGCTGGGCCGCGATACGGTTCTTGCTGCGTCTGCGCACGTCGTGGATGAACTCCAGCTGCTCTGAGCTTAGCTTGTGCATTTTCACCATCATTTGGAAGTCGTTGCGTGGAAGATTCGTGATTTGATCGACGGGGAATGGAAGCTTGACCTGTAAAGACACACATTAGCAAAGTGTTACTCTATGAACATTTTGCTTTTCTTCCACCTCAAGCCATTAAATCAACACAATCAGAGCTCATTTGGCTGACAGTTGATGGCAGAACAAAAGAATTCAACACAAGGAGATTTACTACGCCATTTGTTGCAAAAAATAAATAATAATTCTCCAATGACGGCCATTGACAATGATCCATGTGTTCTGATGAAATAAAAACATACTGAAATGTAACCTAACTTACTTGCAATGTATTTCATCACCACTAGATGGAGGCAGAACACAGTTCTTCACATTCAAAAAGTGAGGGCTAACAACACACGCTTACAACATCTAACCAGCAGCATCACTTATTAACAAAGAGGTCAAAAGAGTAAGAAAGACAGACAGGAACAAAGGCTGAGAATAAAGAGCGAGAAAGACAGGAACAAGAAAGTCTCTTTCTGTCAGAGAAATAAGATAAAAAAGCGGCACAGCTGCTTTAGTCCTTTCTTCCTCTATTTCACACTCCTGTCAGGTGATTACCAGAGGGTATGAGTATGCAAATTACAACGGTTAACGAGTTAAGCTGTCAGCGGATTCTGAACATATCACCCAGTAGGAAACAATGTCTCCTCCGTGTACATTGAACATGATACGCAGGCTGTTTGACAATATAAAGCATCATTTGACTTCTCTCCATCATGGTCCGGGTGGCTTTCTGAGGGCATGTCATACTTAGACACCCTGCTGTTGTCAGAGAGAGCTTTCATGAGGGATAAACGAAGGTATGAGTGTCATGAAAAGAAAAAAAATTCAGGTTAAGAAAGCGAGAGGGATTGAGCCAGTCCTCTGTAGGTGAATCTGCTGAAGTGCAAAGTCGATCAGGGTTTTGAGGGAGACATTCACTCGGTCTTTGCACCTGCTGAACACTAGATACTGGTGACCTCAGTTTCTTATATCTGAAGAAATCTTTTTTATATATAGCCTAAACATTATAGTTTATAAGTTCGGGGTTGGTACAATTTTTTAAGTATTTAATGCACACCAAGACTGATAAAAAGTCCAGTTAACAGTAATATTTTGAAATAATATTTGTACAATTTAAGTACCTGTTTTCTATTTGAATATATTTTAAAATGTATTTTCAGCATCATTCCTCCAGTCTTCAGAGTCACATGATCCTTCAGAAATCATTCTAATATACTGATTTGCTGCTCAAGCAACATTTCTTATTATTATCAATGTTGAAAACAGCTGTGCTGGTTAATATTTTTGTGGAAACCATGATTTTTTCAGGATTCTTAGAACAATATAAATCAACAACAACGCTGTAAATGTCTTTACTGTCACTTTTGATCCATTTAATGCATCCCCAATCATTATTATTTATACCAAACACCACATGTAAAAGATGGAACAAAATTTGACATACATCAGATGCACAATATATAGGTACCTTATCGATAATCTGACTGATATTTTCAATTGCGTTCATGCTAATTTTCCCTATATTTACATTTAGATTACCTTGCTTTGCCATCATCAATATTTAACGCACTAATAATTCAATAAAACTTTTAAATGGTATCTTTAGCAAATCTCAAAATGAATATCTTTTCATACTGTACATTATAATGCCTACATTTACTTTCAGCATCACATTTTTTATTATTATTTTTAGCATTTTAGTTTAAATTTATTTAAATAAAATCTTACAGAATTTTAATATTGTCTATTCATCAGTTTTTGGCCATAACATGAAAATAATCTCAGACTAACTAGTGTGGTAAATGAATGAGGCAACCGTAGTGTAACCAGTATGCTGGCTATATAGTGCTGCCCTACTTAAGAACTCACATGGGTTTAGTGCGATTATGACCCCATAAACCTGGACCACAGTGGTGCAGCGACTCTTCCATGTGAAGTGCGCCGCTCTGCTGGGAAGCACACGGTGACTCTGGTTGGGCCTGAGAGAAGATGAAAGTGTAGATCTGGCCCAGTCTGGCTCAGAGCAGCAGGGGGCCCGGAGCACTGGCAGGTCGGAGCAGCATCATTAATAAATGATGGACAGACCTTTTTCTACTCTCAGCTCAGCCGACATCGAGAGTCGCAGTGTGTGAATGTGTGTTGTCTTAATGATACGATTTTTAAGCTAGACTAGACGGAGAGAAAGGTCTTTTTTACACGGTCCAAGGAGACACCTTTTCTCTATGACCTTCTCATGTGTCCTTTCCTCTCTCTGGTATATTGGTTCGAGGTGTGTGTGTGTGTGGCAATAGCGTAAGAGTGATGTCTATATTTAGTGTCTTGCCACCAGAACCAGTTTAGAAAGCCGGCAGAGATGACTGAACGTACACCAGTGACGTTTATAAATTCGAACGTGATCCCGATCTCTCTCGCTCTCTTTTCTCTTGTCCCTTTACTCTTTCTATAGGTCATTATTCTTGAAATGGGTCTGGAGTGAAAAGTAGGACTCGTCTGTTACTGGGAGCAAAGTGGCCCCACTCTTTTGGTCCCTTGCTTCCTTTCTCTTAGCATGGACATCTGCAGCAGGGAATTGTGGGAAGGCGACGGACAAAAGAGGTGACTGGAATGAGCGAGGCCAAATGCCTGAGGTCTCACAGATATTTTAGCAATTTTACTGGCACAGTGCGTAATCTCCAGTCTAATGCGAGTAAAAACTGTGTGGAAATGATTGAAATGTGCAAACAAGAAGGAAAGTTAGCCGTTCGGTCAGTTAAATGCCTTTAGCGGTAATTAGATCATCTGTTTGCTAAATATCATTACTGTCCTTCAGAGATTCCCAGAAACGTTACTGTGCTGCTATGCATCTCTTCGTTTCACATGTCTCGGTAATGAGACGCCATGTGACACAGATAAGAAAAATGTCTGAAACAACCCCTAAGATATTCCTCTTTTTTCTTCTTCCCTCCTTTCTTCTCTTGTTTTTCTTCTCTCAGCCCTGTTGCTATTACTGGAAGTCTCCACAGGGGCTGAGTAATGGGGGAAAGCTATCCGCGTACACACACATGCATGGACCCCCCTTTCAAAGACACGGGACAGACACACATGCACACACTCACTCTGTCTAATGGAGTGATGGGCCTGTCCGTGGTCACCATGGGGCTTCATTCCCATCAGGACCAAAGTGTCTGCTTGTGCGGGTATGTGTACACCTAAGATAAATGGCCTGCATGAATGCCTGTCTAGGTCAGTGGTAAATTCCTAATGTAACACATCTGGAGTAAAAACTAAAAAGCACCATCCTGTCCTTTAGACGGCTATGAGATTAAACGGCGAGCCAATGGAGAGTTAAATCTCTTAAATCAGCTTCTCAAATTTTTTTTCATTCGAATAATGCAGTTTCAGAGATCTTAACAGTTTAAACTGTGCTCGGATTTCCCAAGATACCAAAGTTTGCAATTAATGTAAAAAATGAAATGTAAACTAAAAACATTTCTTATTCAACAATTATTCCAAGAACACATCATATGAGCAATATCAATAATAATTGTATATCCTATATTTACATTTCATGTATGTCAAAAATGATCTTTTTGATAGATTTTTTCCTAAGGAACTGAAGGAGAAATATAATATAATTAGGGAAGCACGATATCTTCATTTTTAATTTTATCGTTATCGACCCCCCAAAAAATTGGCCGATATATTAAAGCCGATAAATAATGGATTATATCCTTCAGCTGAGACACTTCAGATGCGCACGGTTCGCCATGATGGTTTTGAATTGCTTGAAATATGATTGAAATCACACCAAAAAGGAAAATATGGTTTGCATGCAGGTCTATAGGCTACATAACATATTGAGAACATTATATATAATTGTGTGGACGTGGATTTGAATGGGGAGACTTTTGCTTTTGTAATCAGGCTCTCAAAACGTATATACAAATTTGGATTTAGCATGTTGCGAAACAGGACTGTAAAATAAAGTACAGTTGTGCTGCTTTATATTTGTGTGAAAGCTCTTAATGAGCCCAAATTTTTGAATGATAATGTATATAATGCCAATTCTATTATATATATAGGCTACACAGTATATATAATAGAATTGGCTTTACTGCAACCTGCACTTTACGTGATATCCACGTCTACTTCTACAAGCAAACCGTGAGCGTTCATAATATTTCAAGCTTTCACCTTGAACATATTTCAATCGTGCGGTTTTACACCTCACCAATGCGACGTCTGACGAATAATTTGTAGACCACAATCGGCTCATATTGAGAGAGCGGCTTGGCTTTTAAAGTCGGAATGAGAGGAACAGAAATGGTTCTGACTTCACTCTTCACTTCCTGCGATGCAGTCGGCTTCACTAAAGGGTTAATGCTTCTTGCACCGTGATTTTCAAGAATGAAAAGGAAGAACTGAGAGTGAGATTTTCGTCTGTGGGCTTTTCTGATCACACCCACTCACTGCGAGATCAATACTTCACCCAGTGTAACCGAATGACTAAAGCGTAAAGAAAATGGTAGATAAATCTTCTCAAAGATCTCAAGATTTGATAACTGTCCTCAGTAGGGAATTGTTATTTTTTACTTCAGGACTTTTCTTTGCCCCCACAACTGAAATCTCTCCGGTCAGTCTCCAGATAACAGTGAAACCTTCAGCCAACTGTCAGAATGAGTAAGACTTTAGTCCTCCAGTATCTTCGAGTCGGCTTCAAAAGGTATGTATTATTGTGTGTGAAACCGGTTAAAGTAAGGACAAATCAAATGATATGGCAATATTCTTAGACCTGAGCTCTACCTGTTTGAATAGATGCTGGTCACAGAGGGTAAGTGATACTGTATATGACTCATGAAAAAGAGAGAAGTTCAAAGACCTGGCTTCAGTATCTAGACTGGCCTAGAAGGACTACACTAGCGCTATGATTAGCCTACAGTTTAACAACTTCCTTCCTCTTTTGAATTCATTGTTTCGAGCAGCAGGCTGAAGCTATTTTTGAGACTGTTTCCCTCGTTGTGTGCTGCTCCTCTCTCTCTCTCTCTCTCTCTCTCGCTCTCATGCTCTTTCTCTTACATGCCATTTGCTGTGCAACAAAGGACTCTTTTTTGACAAGTCTGAGTGTTTGTATTGCATATCACTAGGAGAGAGAGAGAGATGGAAATTTCTTCAACTATAGCATGATTTTTATCACACAAAAAAAATCAACCATTTTCTTTTTGTTATAGACTGGTATCAAAAGATTGGGGTCAGAATGACAGTAAAGACATTTGTAATCATATTCTCATTATTAGCTAACTATTAACTATGAATTTTGCCTCAAACTTTTAATTACTGCTTATTAATAGTTAGTAAGGTAGTTGTTAAGTTTAGGTATTGAGTAGGATAAAGGGATGTAGAATATGGTCATGCAAAATAAAGCGTTATTACTGTGTGCGCTTTACAAGTACTAATAAACAACCAATATCCTAGTAATATGCATGCTAATAAGCAATTAGTTAATAGTGGGAATTGGACCCTATACTAAAGTGTTACCCAAATCATCATACAGTATGTGACTCTGGACCACAAAACCAGTCACATGGGTCATTTTTTTTTTAAATTGAGATTTATAATCTGAAAGCTGAATAAATAAGCTTGCTATTGATGTATGGTTTGTTAGGATATGATGGGATATGAACTATTTAAAAAAATCTGGAATCTGAGCGTGCAAAAAAAAAAAACTAAACTTTGAGAAAATCGCCTTTAAAGTTGTCCATTTATGTTCGCGATTGTGCTGCATCCACTCACAAAAATAAATGTTTTATATATTTACGGTAGAAAATTTACAATATATCTTGATGGAAAATTACCTTTACTTAATATCCTAATCATTTTTGGCATAAAAGAAAAATCTATAATTTTGACCCATATAATGTATTGTTGGCTATTGCCACAAATATACCCGTGCGACATGTGACTGGTTTTGTGATCCAGGGTCACATATTAGAATAATTTCTGTAGGATCATGTGACATTGAAGACTGGAGTAATGCCGCTGAAAATTCAGCTTTGCTATCACAGGAATAAAATACATTTTAAAATATAATCAAATAGAAAACATGTTTATTAAATTGTAATAATAATTTACAGTATTAGTGTTTTTACTTTTTTTTTACACTTGGGTAAAAACAAAACTAAAAAAATCTAGACCCAGGGCTAGTGGACTAACTGGCCATACTTGAAAAAAATTTAGCATATGAAGTATATGAAAAGCAAATATGAAAGGTAGCATGTGCTCTCGAGATTAAGTTTCTGAATGGAAGAAGGGAGATTTTAAGTCCTTTTCTCAGACTTTCGTCAGCTCAGCTTCACAGAAATGGTAAGGTGTAGATGAGAAAATGAACAACAAGAATGCAACTAAGAAGAGTGAAAGCTGGAGTGAAAGAGTGTATCAGATACTAGACTGACATGAGAGCTTTCAACTTCAGAGATCTTGACCCTCATTTTGAACATCTGCAGATACAATTCCAACCCGAACTTCCGATGTACTTTAAATTAATCCATTTAGTGAAGTCAGGAATCCTAAAGTGATTTTGGGTCTGTTTCTAAATCAAAACTGGAAAGAAAAGCAAACTAGTTGAAATACAAAGCTCCATTGAAAAGTCAAATAAACAGTCAGAAGCACTGAGTGTGTGGGGAGGGTAAATGCGTTGAAGCAACTATTTAAATAAATAAATCAATTTCAGGTCGGGTGCAGCGTGTCTCAAGTCTTTTACAAACGAAACGGAAACAATGCACAAAATGCTGAAAACTAGCCAATTCGTTCCTGAGTGCTCTGTGTTACCATGGCAACAAACCATTTTCTCCATCAAGGCCCCCACATCCATTTCTAAAGGTCTCACCCCCAGTCTCTAAACATGATCTCTCCTTCTCCTTTATAGTTATTTGCTCTTTTAAAATATACAGCATCCCAAGTGAAACTCAATTCGCATTCAGATCAGACAGCAGCTTCACACAAGTGTTTATGCATTCTTTCTTGTCATTCTAAATCTCTACATTTAAACTCTTTTCTATCAGTGTCTCACCTTTCAGTGATATTACAACTATCAGTAACAGACACTCATTTACTGACTGTCATTTAGATCAGTGTTTCCCAACCCTGCTCCTGAAGACTCCCAACACTGCACGTTTTCTTTGTCTCCCTAATCAAACACACCTGATTCAACTCATCAGCTCATTAACCAATGTGATAATGAGCTGATGAGTTGAATCAGGTGTGTTTGATTAGATAACAAATCTAAACCTGACGGCCTCTGCTAGAAATCTTATAATGGGCCATCTTGTATCTCCCATCAGGACAGTGATCCAAAAACAAACATAAAAATCAACACAAAAATGGTCACTGAGCACAAAACCAAGCATCTGCCATGACCGTCCCAGTCCCCTGGCCTGAACCCTATAGAAAATGAGTGGGCTGAACTGAAGAAAAGAAGCACCAACATGGATTCTGGGAATCTGAAGGGAGGAATGGTCTCTGATCTCTAGTCAGGTGTTCTCCAAACTCATCAGGCATTATAGGAGAAAACTCAGAGCTGTTATCTTGAAAAAAGGAGGTTGCAAAAAGTATTTAATAAAAGGGGCCAAATAATTGTTCCCAATATGTTTTGGAGAAAAACTTTTATTTCATAATATGCTCTGGCTCTCTTTTCTCCTCTCTATCTCTCTTTAACATGTTCTGAGGACGAGGCTGTGAATCATTGCTTAGTATTAACCAATCACAGTACAGTGCAGACCCACACCCCCTTATTAGTAATATGGTATGTGAGCAACACATAAATAAAGTTTCATATTCAATATTACTCTGCTACAGTGTACATTGCTGTTTTGCATTGGGCTATATTGTTGACATATTCTTAACTGCCCTATTTTGCCCGGTTTTACTTTTAATTTTCAATGCTCCTTTCGGTTGCATTGAACACTGCCATACGAAAGGGAAACACAATGAGACTTGAGAAAAATGGTTTAGTTTTGACTGAATTTTGATTTTAAAGGGATGGTTCATCCAAAAATTATAATTCTGTCATCATGTACTCACCTTCATGTCAATCCTTTTTGACTTTCTTTCTTCTGTGAAACATGTAATATATTTTTATCTGTTTTTGTCATTGGTGTCCAAACACAACACTTTCATTATTTAAAAATAAATAAATAAATTATAATTCTGAAACCCGTTTAAGAATAACAGTTTTGTTGCCCTGCTAAACAAAGAAAGTCATACAGGTTTTGAACAACATATAGGTGAGTAAATGATGACAGAATTGTAGCTTTTAGGTGAACTATCCTTTAACGCTTTCTCAGAATCTGAGCAGAGGTAAGCCAAGCACTTCTGTTACAGGACAGATCATAGTCTGGGAGACTTTCTTTACGCAACAGGAATCCAGACTTGATTGTCAAATTGAGTTTGCTCCTCTCTGCTGTATACTACTATATTAGTCTTCCCTAGACAACACACAAAAGGTCAGAGTAATATCATTGCAGTTATTCCGTTTATGTCAGCCCAGACATGAAAATGATTACAGTGTTCATTGGTCCATTAGCAGTCAGAAACTCTATTCAATGAATCAGTGAAAGTCAAAGGGAAAGTCTCTAATAGCATAAGGGCAGCGTGCACATCTAAATGGTTCCTGCATGAATGAATGCTAGGGTATGAGATGCAAAGTGTGCTTTTGGAAGGAATTGTTAGATAACAGGTATACACATGAGAGAGAAATTGGTAAGACTCACCTCAGGGCCTTGCTCTCGAGCATGACATGATTCACTGTCCCCCTCCGAAAAGGACCCTGACTCATCACTGGAATTGGTTCCATACGACTGCTCACACTTTATCTTTGGCCGCACCCGTGTGAAGAGAGCATCTGTCCCACCGCCTGCCTCCTGCGGGTCAGCGGTGAGACACCGTGTCGCATTGGGGCAAGGCGAGGATGAAAACTCAAACTGTGGAAGGCTGCAGGGGGACCCGCCGCTCCCGTCCTCAGCATAAGAATACGACGAACAGGAACTGGAGGTCCGGGTACGGGTCTCTGAAGGGGGCGATCGCGAGCATACCTTGATTGGCACTGGGCAGCTGGTATTGGGCCTTTGGCGGCAAAGCAGGGGTGGGTCACTGGCTATGGTGCTGGGGGAGTAGGTCTGGGAGCTGGGAAGGGACTGGCTGGCGCCGGCCCACAATCCCTTTGGCATGTGTTCTGAGAGCTCCTTCTCCAATGAGTTTCCGCTGGGATGGGAGTGGGTGGGAGTACCCAGTCGGTCACAGGCCCCTGGGGGGAAGATGACACTGCGGCGGTCCAGCTCCACCTCTTGCTTGCACACACCATCGCATGAATCAGACTTCAACGAAAGCCCTGGCGGGAAACCATCAGCGTCTTTGGGGAACGCCACAGGCATGCCAAGCTCATTGCCAAGCGAAGGCCTGTAGTCTTTTTTGTGGTCTGCCTGAGTGGTTCCTTTATCCTGGGCATTGATGAGTCTGTTAACAAAAAGCTGCTGGGGTGTACTAGGCAGGTCCTTATTGAAAAGAGTTCTTAGGCAGGTCGGTGACTTGTTACTGCCTTTTGGTTGGTCCACTGCGATGGAATCATCCAGCTCCATCTCAGCCACATCGTCCTTTTCACCTCCGTCCTGCTCGTCCCCTGACAGGCAAAGCGAGATGGACTCTTCCTCGCTGCGTGGCTCCTGCTTGATTTGCATCACTGCTGGCCTGCTCATCTCCTTGAATGTGCTTGGAAAACCTGAGGTACTGGTGTGTGAGGAGGCGTCGTTATTGTGCTTGTTGCATGCCCACTGGTACTTCCTGTACTTAGGGCATCGTGGCAGGTCTGAGGTGCCGTGTCGCTCAAAGTCCATCAGCCCATCAGCGAAATCTTCCGTTGCCACCAGCTGCTCATGGTCTGGTCGCCGCAAGGAGTTCAGAGTCTCTGCACAATGACGAGAGCGTGGAGAACCGGACAGAGTCACTGCAGTTGTCGTTGCTGTCAGCAACTCAGGTTGCATGCTCTCATCCTCCGAGTGATTGCTCTCAGGCGCCATCTTGCGACACAGGAGCAGACCATCCTCCTCGCTGCGCAGTTGGGCTTCCAGGAAGCGAAAGCAGGAGTCTTCCAGGTTGTGAATGCGCAGGAATTCGGCACATCGGATGACCTCCTGGATGTTTTCTCTGCTGAGCAGCAGCTTAGCCGTATAGGCAAACTGTAACAATGGAGCGAATCCCCGGGCACTGACCTGCGGACACACACACAGAAAAAACAGGGGAAATTGCCAATGTTACCATCAGCACTGCTATTGTTCAAGGCACTTGGAGTGTGCTGAGAGAACTAGACAGCTCAAATGACCGTAAACAAACACTGTAAAGTGCCAGTTAATCTTTTATCAGGTCAGCACCGAACGTTCTATACAGCAGGAAATAAAAAGTGTAAAGATGGAGCCTGTCAGTAAGGTCAAGAGACCAGCCTCATTTATGTAACAAAGACATCTGACATTCCACTCTCTGCTCAAGTCAGCCCTGTTGGTTCAGCATGGCCCCCTGTTTGTTGCAAATGATATTGCAGCAACAGGTAGAAGCATGCAGGGTTGTTAACATAATTTCACATCTATCCCTCAGGTGAGGCATCTTAAAGCCTAATAGGCTCTAGGACTCTTACAGCTTATCCCTACTACAGCCATCCCGAGCATGCTGAGAGAGAGAGAGAGAGAGAGAGAGAGAGAGAGGCAGACAGAGAGAGACAGACACAGACAGATATGGAAGCTTTCCATTTGACCTAATGCAAGATAATTAGGTAAATGCCTGAGCCTGCAAAAGCTTGGCTGGCCCACTGTGGTCTTTGCGCTGTAAGGGCATATGAGTAAGTGGATTTAGACAAGGAAAAAATAATAACCCAAGCTCACAGGTTTTCTTTTCACAGGTGTGAATCAACTTGAGGGACCTGTAAACGTAGGCTCTATAACTCTCTAGTCTCACCTGTAAACTAGAGCGGTCAATCAAATAAATAATTTGAATGGAATGCTGCTAATTAATAAATCAAATTAAGCAAACTATCATATTTATCAATATTTGCAGAGAAAAGCCTCCAAATGAATATCATTTAAGACTTCTTATTGTGGCAGCTGAGTAAATAATTTCACAAGAGCTTTAGATGCCAAAACAGCAATTCAGATTGTGTTCTTTCTCTGACAGTGAGTCAGACTCTGCCTGTGCTATGCTACGCTGGAGTCAAAACGTCATGGACAGACATCGATGTAGGTGTTGTGTCCTACGTTCTCAGACACATTACAATGGCTGGACTTTGATCTGGGTCAGCATTGTTCAGTCCACAAAGCGCTCTCTCTTCTCCCTCAATTACGTAAAGTGCTCAACAGCACAAGTGAACTTGTGCTCATAGATGGGAGGGAATGAGATCAACACTTTATGTTCAATGAATGAGGACAAGACACTGTTTACTATGAGTGTGTTTCTTTTGTTGATAGGGACAAACTGATGTTATCGTCATTTTTTTTTTTTGTGGTTAGAAGGGAGTGCAGATTATCCCTTTCCTACTATAAAACCAGAACCATAGAATTTGTTTAGTAGATTTTTCCATGTGGGAAAAAACACGGGGATTGTATTTAGAGTCAGGGCCAAGGCATGGAGGGAAAACCCAAGTCTGAGGTTAAAAGGGCTTTTTCTGTTACAATGAGTTGAAGCACAGCTGATTATAGTGTGGGGAATGTGAAACAAATCAGACACACAGCATACAGACTCCTGATTAAGCTAACTGACATCTTCTTGATCATAGCAAAATCAAACACAAAAGTGCACATTCCAAGAATTCTGCAGTACCATTTCAAACCTTCTTTCCTGTAAAACCTTTTGAGGAAATCCAATAGTTAAGTCTAAAAAACACACACATTTGAATGTTAACTGTATTAATAATCAACCATATCTGTATATATTTCAGAAGGAAATACCAGTGTCTGAAAAGCAGAACAAGCACAGTGTTAAACTTTGGGCTTTGGTTCTATTTTGAAAATTTAATCTTAAATGTAAATTTGAAATAGAGACAAAGAAAGAAATATTTTCTCTGCTCTAACATATAATTTACAGTCAACTGGGTATTATCTCAAAACAAACCCAGACAGGTTGATCATTTGACTGTGAAATGCTGTGATTGACTAATCCGAATCAAGTATTCCAGAGATCTGTATACTGATGTATGATAATCTTCACATTTATAGACTTCCATTTTACAAAGACCATGAAGGACATATCAAATCTTAAGAAAGGATTAGAATGGATAGATCACATTTATTTTCCATCTCCTTCAGAGATAGCCTACTCATCCAATCATGCACGAACAAAGGATTCAATAGCATCCACAAAATATGCGCACAAACAAAACTGATGACTACTGACTCTGAGTCATCCGGGGCTGTCTGTGTCCAGTAGACACATTATAGTACAGAGAGAGAGAGAGCGAAGAGGGAGAGCGAGAGAGAGAGAGAGAGAGAGAGAGAGAGAGAGGCTCATCTGCCTGCTGGCAACACAACAGCGCCAATCAGTCACTGCTGAGAGGAAGCTGCTGACTCGTAATCTTTGTGGGGGATGGTGTGTGCTAGTGTGTGTATCATTGTGTGTGTATTGTATGTGTGTGTACAGTGTGTATGGGTGTGGGGGAGGATGGCATGTAGAGTGTGCATGTGTGTGAATGGGATGATCATGGCTCTTTGATAGGAAGTGTGTCCACTTAGGAGAGAAAGAAAGAGGAACCAGAAAGAGGGAGAGATTTCATTCAAACATACAATGGATTTTTTTTTTATGGTTAAAGCAGTCAGTGCAGCCTTATCAATCAAGACCCTTAAATTAGTGAATAATTCACAATATATTCATGATAATTTAGCTGGAGATATAAAATTAAACATTGTGAACATTACCGATGATTTTGATGCAATTCTTCTCTCCGTTATTTTCAATGTTTTAATTACGTCTCTGATTTAAGTTTCAGTAGCAATTAGAGTCCGATTCATTTCCAAGAATCAGTTCAAATTGTCAATTTAAATGAACAGTTTAAATGAATCATTCAAATGAACGTTTCTCTGCATAAGAATTTTCATATATTAAAATGTTTCAGTAAAAATGTAGCTGAATATTCCTGTTGTTATAGGAGCATTTAACTGAAAATGATTCAGTATTCTTCCTTCCTAGTGTTCATTTATTCTTCCTTTAGTGTTAATTGCTGTTTTAGTCACATTTTAAATGTCCTTAGATACATAGATAATTAGAAAATATATTGATCATCATCAAAAAGCGGAAAAATACCTACATTTGTGTATTCAAGCTATGCAGCTGTAGTGCTCTCTAATGGGCTCAGATCCAATTGGACATTCCAGGTTGTGATTGAAGGTGGAGAGAGACAGTGATGTTGGGGGTGTGAAGGTATGGAGAGGTAGCTACGGCTGACAAACAGCTCTCTCTGCTGGGGGAAAAAGTGCTGAAATGTGTTTTTCAGCTGACATCAGCACAGCAGC
Source organism: Phoxinus phoxinus (assembly GCF_949152265.1). Classification (NCBI taxonomy): domain Eukaryota; kingdom Metazoa; phylum Chordata; class Actinopteri; order Cypriniformes; family Leuciscidae; genus Phoxinus; species Phoxinus phoxinus. The sequence continues at coordinate 29,191,969 of NC_136891.1, forward strand.
ATCGGCTGCACCATCTGTGACTGCTACTACAAGTGTTTCTACGACACACACCATCAGCCTGATGGAAAGAGAGATGAGGGGTGTGGACAAAAAGAAAGAAGAAAGGCAAAATGGATGGAAAGGGAGTGAGAGAATGAAGAGCATGGAAATGTGAAAAAGAGAAGGAATAAAAAGGCGGAGGGGTTAGAATTAAAATGGGATGGGGGGATATGATCTGAGACAAAGGCTTAAAGGTATAACATAATTTTTTACTATTAAATTATTTACTCACCCTCATGTCACCATTAAAGTAAATAAAATTAAATTTAGTCTGTAAAGTTGTTCACAGACAATCTTTCCCAGCAGTGAGCTGTTGACCGTTGTGACTGGTCCATCGAGTCTGGACCAAAAACTGGTTCAGTTTGAATGATCATTCATGAACAAACCATTCAGAAAGGTTTGTGAATTGAAACAACCGATTCATTAAAAATGATTTTGTTCACAATTCGGACATGAGGTTGAGTAAATGATGACAAATGTCATTTTTGGGTGAACCATCACTTTAACCGCGTAGCACTACGAATACAAACAACAAAAGAGAAGATAAAATGTGCTCACAGAAGAGGAAAAATAAAGCGCGATTGCAGCTCATTAAGGGACTGACTTTGACATATGAGCCACTGGACCTGTTAACAACATTTATTATGTGGGAAACAGACAAAGGAGCAAATTTATCTCCACGACAGATCTGGGACATTTATGCTAATTCCGACTACAGACTATTCTACCTCACTGGGCCTCAAAAGGGTCATATTGTTACAAAGCAGGAAATTACATGAATTGTATATCATACATCCTGACAACTCCTGACTATTCGGGAATTGTGCCAAGCGTTTCCTTCCACGAAAAGGTCTCAGAATGCTATAAACCCCTCACACCTGCCCTCTCGTTCATTCATTCCCTCTCTCTTTGATATTCTGCCTTTCCCCTCTCAGTAGCAGAGACGGCTAATTTATGTAAATTTGCTCCGCCAAATTCCTGCATGTCATGAATGTTAATGAAGCAAAGATCCGCATGACAATGTGGCGAATGCTTTACAGGGTTGTCTGAAAAAATACAAAACCTCTACTGAAGACGGGGCGCCTGGGATATGAAATCTGCTGACTAACCTGACATTAAACTCCACATGCAGACACAATCAAATGAGCCGCGGTGCAGCACAAAGTCACGGCTCACGCTGAACTGGGATATGCGGGGCTACGGTAAGGGCATTTATTGACTGTGCTGTAGAACCTACTGAGACAGCATTTTTAGCCATCATTACAGGCAATTTGAATGTTCGAACACTAAATTGAGGAAAGCAGTTCAGTAGGCTTTGAAACACAGACCTTCAAATATACCACATGTAATAAGGTGGCAGTACATCATTTTAGAGTTTTAATGCTGCATAAAAAGTAAGAGAGTGTCAAAGAAATAATGAAAGGATAATGTAAGGCTCAATGACCTTTTAAAAAAAAAAAAAAATTAATTACATTGATGTGATGTGAATACTCCTCTCCTATGATGAGCATGTATTTCTTTTTTGAGACATAAAATACAAAATGTCAGGGTAAAAAAAAAAAAAAGTAAAAAATTTTTTTATTTGGCATAACGTTTTATTATTATTATTTTTTAAATATAATATGAAAGATTTTGTCCACATAATCACAATTATGTGGACAACATGCAGAAAAAAAACAGGACATGATACTTTATGACAGAAAAGACATGAACAATTCATTTCTAAGAAGTTAATTTAAAGGAACATTTTCATTAAATAAAAAAATAATTTTCACTTCCTTACACTATTTTGGACATCTTGTATATCAGTGACCCACAAACAGCTAAGTATAATTCTCACACACACACACACACACACACACACACACACACACACACACACACACACACGCACGCACGCACGCACGCACGCACGCACGCACGCACACACACACAAGCAGACGGTAAACACTTGACAGATTTAGAGTTAGCCCTCCCTATAGTGCGATGGATTAAATCAGATACTCTACTGGATAATCCTCTCAAAATGAGGTTTACGATACACAACCAGACAGAGAAAAGGACATGACCTCCCTGTCCTTAAAAGCTAGACGTCGCTGCGTCTTTTGGCCTTTAAGACTCTTTCACTCTTGTTTCCCTGTTCTCGAGTTATTTCTCTTCTTACTGAGATTTCCATTTAACAGACGGACTTCCTCTCTTTTTGGCTTTCCCTCGCAGCCCAACCCCCGAAGACAGATCTCCCTCCATCTGCATGATAGGCTGCAAATGTGTGATAGTCTCGTGATGGCATTTATGCAGTCGGTTATTTCCTCTCTGACCTGCTCTATCCCTCAGGATTACCCCTCGACCGCCCCGGTCAAAAGCCTCTCACTATGTTTGTGTATATCACCAATTAACCGTAACACCTGTTAAACATTTAGCCTTTCTCTCAAATGTGACATTTTCTGTATATGATGTGGTCCAACTAATAACCAACAGGGATGTGTTTGAGAAACCTGTTTGGAAACAGTAAATATTGTAGTAGCACAGGAATTTAGTTATAAAAGTTCAATAGCAAAAACAAGCAGAAAAATATTATTCTACAAAAATACAAAGAACATGTAAAAGTAAACCAATGAACGATGGCAACATTTTAGAAAAAGGTTAAAATCATTGACAAATGCATTGGGTATCAAGCATGCACTAACAATTAACAATACATGTAAGATATTTAGCTTACATTAATTTATACAACTTGAAATGTAAATAAATATATATATTAGTTTATGTTTTATTACAATTGCCACTAAGTGTAAATAGCCCACATTGTTGGCAAATGCTATTTACACAAACTTTGCATACTGACGTCTTGTTGGGGCAGACAAAATGACAGAAAAGACTATTGTGTAGGGGTCAGGCGCGTGGCAGAACATTTTAATGCAAATCAACCCGAGGTTCGAATCCACTTTTTGCCGAATTCGCTCTACTTCACTTTCCCCATCACATTTCAGATCGGAAAGGCATTTATTTTCATTATTGTCTCAAAAAGGCGCCATCCATTTAATCATTTTAATAAATATAATAATTTACACTCCACGTAATTATTGCATACCGTTTAATGTAGGCTACAACAACAAGGAGGTGCAAATAGTATCTGCCACTATTTATAAGTATAAATATAATCTAACTTCTATTTACACTTATTGCAAAGAAAATACTGCTATTTTTACATGGTGTGAATAGAATCGCTGTTTGTCATTTGGCAATCGCCTTTATCAAAAGTGACTTACAAGTTTTCACTTAGTGTAAATAGCAGATCGCTAAGAAATGCTGCTATTTCCACTTAGTGTAATTATAATCTATTGCTACTTGCACTTAGTGTAAATAACAGCTATCACTGTTTGTACTTAGTGTAAATAGCATTCATCGCTAACTAAGAAAATATGCTATTTTCTCTTAGTGTAAACAGAATCTAGTTGCTATTTACAGTGTAAATAGCATCTATCGCTGTTTGCACTTAGTGTGAATAGCCGCTGTCTTTAAAAATATGTTTTCTATTTGAATGTATGTTAACGTTTACAATTATGTACGAATATATGTTAAAATGTACAATTTATTCCTGTGATGGCAACAGCTAACTAAAGTTGAAAAAGTGAAAAAAAGCATAATAGGAAATCTCTTTTCCGAGCCGAAATGGACCGACTCTCCCAACAGAAGGAAGGCCCTTCAGGTTTTGAGGAATGAGGATATTTTGCAATTCAACAGGGGTTGTGATTAGTTATGTGTTTTGATGAATGTGTATTTTGCAGTGAACGTGTGTGTATATTTGGGTTTGAGAGTGTTGCAATGGTGCTGAATTTCATGTGGTTGCTGTTCACAAGTGGCTCCATGTGGAGGACTGTAAACTTTATAACAGGAGGTGGTTTGAGGTCGCTGTACAGACTAGTGCTGAATCAGACTAGCCGAGACAGACATACATAAACATACAGACACAGACCGACACTGGCTGTCTAAAGCAATGCTGAATCACAGTGACACAGCTGCAGTGCACAGCTGCGGGACTCGATTATGCACACACACACACTGGAATACATCAATAGTCAAGTCCAATTAAGCTCTGAAGGACTGCATTAAAATAAATTGTACTCCGCGAAAAACAGAAAATGGAAAACAGTAGAATGGATGTTGTACAGGAGGAGTCTTTCTCTAATGATGGGCTAATGACGGTACATTATCCCACTTGTTATACGGCTAATCGCCAAATAAATACATAAGTGGACATAAAACATTGATTTTAGTTTAATTTATTGTATAATATTACCTTCATGTTATCTAAAAGCTTCTGCTAATAACAAAGTAGTCCATTACAATGTACAAAACAATTAGCTATAATAACAGCTCTGCGAGAAGTAGGGAGCTTTAGACTAAAGGGCCGTTCACACCAAGGACGATAACTATAAAGATAACGATAACTATATATGTGTCCACACCAACGACCGATAACGCTCTTTTTAAGCACGCGATGTCATCTGCCATTTTAAATGCGCGAGACCTTTAAATTAGAATGGATTCTGATTGGCTGTCAGTGTTTTATAGTTCGACCGCTGGAAATTTTTATAGTTCTGAAAGTGATCCCAACAATATTGTTCCTCATATCTTTATTGTTATAGTTGTGGTGTGAACTCTGTTATTCTTTAATATGGAGAACGATTTTTAGAATTATATCTTTATCGTTATCTTTATAGTTATCGTCCTTGGTGTGAACGGCCCTTAACACTGCAACATTATAACAGTAATAGTAAATACGGAGTCCTCTGAGGTCATTCGGGAAGAATGTCCATGAGAGGAATGATGACGCAAGTAGCGTCTGCATGAAACAAAAGCGAGCAAATCGGCAGTGCGACAAGATATTCTTTGGTTATGGAAGTATTTTTCCCATTAATTTTCCCCATAGGGCTTTTTTTTTTTAATTCTTTGTTAAAGAGTTATAAGCCTTGAACCCATCCGACCAGCTATGAGGTGAATCAAAATATTACAAACCTGATTTGAATAAAAAAATACAAAAGGTACAAGACGGTGTACTTTACGGCTTAAATGAGGGAAAAAACTACAATCCATGAAGCATTTTAAAATGAAAATCAAATTAAAATGATGGGGCAATATAAAACAGACTTTTTTACAGACTTAAAGATATGCATATTATGCATAGAAATCTTTAAGTAGTTTGATAGCATTTGCAGTGCTTCATGCGAGTGTGTGGGCGCTAAAGTGTTCTTCTGCTGTTGTTTTGTGATTGGTGGAGATTTCTCCGCAGAACTATGGGTAATGCAGTGTTTCATCAGGAATTCTGCTGTTTAAATGACTGTTAAAAATTTGTTGTCTTGATGGCTTCAACAATGGTTCATAAAATCATAGTTCACAGTAGATCTTTTTTTAAAGGTTTGTAAGTTAACGAGCAAAATCAATTCCTCTATGGAGAAAAAAAAAAAAAAAAAAAAGTTTACTTCTGGAACCCGACTGTTGCACTATATTAAAAAACATAAGAAAATATCAGACTGCTGGATGATGCGATTAACCAACCAGAACTAAGTATTCCAGAGAGCTGTGCATAATAAAACAGAGTGCTGAATGATGGTTTTATCACATGACAACTTTAAGACAACTCTCGAAAGTAATGCATGAGTCACAAGAGGAGCAGTGAGAAAAAAAAAGAAAAGACAGACAGACAGAGATATAACGGGGATGAAAACATGAGCTGTTGGGTGGTGTCACAAAATAATACAGAAGAGAGAATCACTTGAATCAGCAGAGGTTACACTGGTATGGCAAATTATATGATTAAGGAATATAATAGAGGAACAGAGAAGTGAATCAGTTTCCCTTGAAAATTAGTCACACTTAATACTGTTTATGCTGAACTGTGTCTTATTTACAGATGAAGAACAAACTAAACGAGAACATCTGTGGCAGATATAAGCTGACAGAGAAACAACGCACGGTTTCATCATGTGGCGAATGGCCATTCATAGGGTGCTGACAGCGCTCGACTGCTACAGCGCCAGTTCATTTGAGTATAATTGGTAGATTGCAGCCATCTTGGTAACACCCATTGGCAGTTATTTTTATGTTGTTGATTTGCATTTTACCTACAATACAAGCGCAGACCAAAATCTCTGAAAGTGTTTACCAAGATTCAATTTCAATATATTTCAGATCTGCAATAAAATTGCTTATTATATTGCTTTTGCTGTTATTGTGTTCATGTATTTGGTTGCATAAGTCAACCAAAAAAAAAAACCCGCATGATTTGTAATCATGTATGCAAATAAGCTTGCATAGCAAAATAAGTAGGCTTATCAACTTAAAAGAGGTGAAAAAGCTTCCATTATCTTTTAAATGTAGACGTCAAAGGCAGTGCAATCAAACTCTATGGTATTTTGATGCAAATTCATGTGTCAATTGGTAATAATTAATACTAAGAAAATATTTGGCCCAGTGTTTATTCCATGTGTTAGACTGGCAAATCACTTGTAAATTACTCAACCTATGTCACGTTAACAATTTTGCATATTGTTGTACCTTATGCAGTTCATGATCATTTTACTGGAATTCAAATGTCAATTTTGTCCAAAAACTATTTAGCTACGGTGTTGGGTTGCCATTAGTTGTCCAATATAAAATTTGTAAAAGAGCGAAACCATTAGAAAACCACTGATCTAACGTGCGGTTTGTCTCCTAATGACTGTGGCTGGAGGGAATCCAAGACCGTCATCAAAGCAAAACCTCTAATGTGTCAAATAATAACCACTACTGACATAATAACCATATTAACCTGATATCACACCCAAGACGTAAAAATACGACCTATGCATTATTCATTTTTTTAGGCATTAAAAAGCTTAAAAGAAAATCTCTTTGTGTACAGACATGGCAGAAAGTACAGACAGTGATTTCTTCAAGGATCTCTTCGTATTGGAATCCTGGAAGTCTAATACAGGGTTTCTTGCATCTCCGTAGGGGGTTGAAGCTGTTTTTCTGTCTCTCTTCATGATCTGATTCCCAACAAAGAGCCGATTAAGGGCCTCTCTCTCTCTCTCTCTGCTCAACATTCGCTGGCTAACATAGATGATGTCACTAACCCGATGCGGTCCCCACGACTCAACAATAACAAGGTCATCTGGAAAGGGTGGGGTGGATGTGGGGGGTGTTGCAGAGGGGAAGAGAAGGAGGTGGCAGTGCTCTTTGTTTCACATTTCATCTGCAGTGGATTTTTTTTCATCAACCACCCCAGCAGCACCCCCCCCCCCCCCGCAGCTTAAACCCCCCATTTTCCTCTGCCATCACTTGCCTCATGTGACATGTAGGGGGCGATGTTCAGCAAACCCTGAATCACTGGATGCTGCGGCGTATGTGTGCAACACACCGAGCACAAAGTCTACACACATTTATGGCACAGCAGAAACACCGCCTGAGTCTTTCAAGAGCTGCAGACTTTGAATCAACATGACCAAACAAATCATCCATTATTACACAAAAAAATACAGAAGGCTCTGTAACTCAAAGAAACCAGTTACAAAATATGAAATGCATCTCAATTTTCTGTGCTATTGAAAAAAGCAACAGTACTTTGATCTTATCTGGAGTATGCATGACATTACTATTAATAGTAAGAGACAGTAACACATTTTCTGTCACATCTGAGGTGAAGATAAGCACTATTAAATCCTCAGACTCTTTTTTTTTTAATCTTTGAAAGATGCAATTCCCTCCTCGTTCACACTCGCACCTGAGTATGAGAGTGAGAGACTGATGAATAATTGATGGAGGAGGCAAGATGTGAATGAAAGAAGTATTCCAATTAGCTGGAAGTCTCTAGAACTCCATTAAATCGCATTAAACTCTATATTTCTGCACTGAAAAACCTGTCAGCATTTTCCTTCCTAATTTTTTTTATTTCTCAATCACAGAACAAGGGCATGCCAATACTCTTCGACAGGCATAATATAGTATTCATACTCCTCATCACTAATGTTGTCATAGGCATTGTTATTTTACTGTTTTATATATTTTCTTATATTATTTAATCATATTTTAAATTAGCTTTTATTTTTATATTTCAGTAATAATCATTGACATGCCTTTGTCAGTCACTTTTTTAGTTACCAAAAAAAAAAAGTTCTACATGGCTTTAATGTATTTTTTAGATTTAGTCATTTCGGTACTTCAACAAACGTATTTCAGCTAGTTGTCAAGGCAAGATGTATAATTTTCACTTACGTTTTTTTATTTGTTTAAGTTTATCTAACATTTATATGTAAACATTTTTCCACAGTACTCAATTACCAAAAACAAATTTAAATGGTTAATTGTTAGCAATAACAATGGTCGACGGACGCCCACCGTAACCCACATTACAAGTGTTCCACTTCTGAGCATGTGTATGTGAGAGAGAATATATGAGCAGAGGTGTGAATACATCACTGGAGGCGTTCTTATGCCACATTAACACCCCTGTGGAAAACTCAATCACTGCAAAAGTTGGAAAGCAGGGGTGTGTGTACAATGCATTTCTGTGGTTATGTGTATTGCGATTGCGAAATCCCAGCATGCCCTTGGAGTCCAATGCTTGGCTTGGATCACAGTTTTAATGGTTACATTTCATTAAATTAACCAATCACATTGCTTTAACACATTTAGAGATATAGAGTGCTAAAGTCCGCTTTATAAGTCTTTACAAACTTTGATTTGAAGTTCAATGAAGAATGGCATGAATCAAAAATGATGTAGAAACTATTGATTTAAAAACTTTAGTTATATACAGAAACAATATATTTTACGTTTATTGTAAAATACACATTTTATGCACACAGATAAGTAGTTTTTTTTACCAGGAATTTGCTATAATAAACATTTTATTTAAAAAATAACTTCAAATAATTTGGACTGGCGGCTTCAACAAGTTATCGTTCAAAATTAATTCCCCTATGGAGAAAATTAATGGAATTTTTACTACCGGAACTGTTGCACTCTATAATATTTAATTATCTTATCCATCAATGTGCTAAATCAGCAAGTATACCATCAGTCAGGACAGTGGGATGCTAATGAAACACACGGTTTGCTAACTAAAATAATGCTTGTCGCTACAGTCACTTTTTAAATCTGAAATTAGTGTCTAAACGAAGTCTTATTATCAGTATTAGAGAATAAAATCGTAATAATTTTGCTTCATTTACCAATAGCCACATTAATAGTTTTCTAGCTGCTTGCTAGCTTAAGCAAACTTTAGCTTCTTTGAAAACTCAGCCTCAATTAAACATTTTTATTTTATGCGTACTAAGCACCTTTGTGGCTAAATCTATCTTAAAACAGTTGTTACGGACTTAAATGTAAGCACATGTCATTAAAACACTAAATAGGTACTTGACAGGCTAAAAGGGGGATATGGATCAACTACATCCCATTAAAATCACACTATGTTCCTACTGTGCTACGTAACAGAAACCATAATAAATGCATTCATTTGTTATGCAAATGCTCTGCTTTCGAGAAACTTTGCAATGCATCTTAATTTTGGATCCGTGAACCAGAGAGTGGAGATGGAGGGTTAATGCAATAGATGCTAGTTCATTAAATGTGCACTTTGGGCAGTTGGAGAAGGCAAACTACTGCTCATGTACAGTAGGTGCATGAGTGCGTGTTGGAGAGACTTGGCTATTGCTCATAAAGATGGGGAAAATAATGGCTGCTGCCATATGGTAATTAGACAGGTGATGAGTGGTTATTATAGTCATGCTTTTATGTACAGTATAAAGCTATAGTGATCATATAGCCATTTTTATATCTTATACATTAAAAAAGCTGATGCATGGAAGACCATGTCACGATTTTGTTTTCCTAGCAATACATTTTCTATCAGACTTTTAAAAGCTAACTTGTGAGGCTTACCAATAACATATAGTACCGTTCTAAAGTTTGGGGTCGGTAAGATTTTTTTGTGATGTTTTTATTAATTTTGTGAAATATTAATACAATTAAAATAGCTGTTTTAAATACTGCACATACAGTATTCAAAATATAAATATTTTGTAACATAAAATGTCTTTACTGTTACTTTTGTTAAATCTAATACATTCTGGGTGAATAAAAAAAATTCTTACTAACCCCAAACTTTTAAACAATAAATTATTAAAACATTAATGTGCACATTTTAAAATGTGTGAATGTGGATGTGTTTATTCATACCTCCTCTGGCATGCTGAGAACCAGTTCATTGTCACTCTGTGTGACGAAGCCCTGTAGGAAGTACTCGCTGCAGGCCGCTAGGACAGCCCTGTGCGCGCGGAACTCCTTCCCCTCCACCAGCACGGTCACATCACAGAGCAGGCCCTGCTTCCGCTGCTCATTCAGACCCAGCAGGATGTTGGTACAGTGCACCGTCGACTCATACACGTACATGGGAGCTTCAGACTTCTCATCCACGGACATACCGCTCACACCCTGTGCAGAAAGATAGCGGGGTCAACTTATGGCATCCAGATGATCGCAGCGGTGCATCCAAACCTGGTCCAAATTGAACACTCTTTAAAAGTGCGTAAAATTAGGCTTTGGAGAGAAAATAAAATGAGCTATAGGGAATACATTTCAAATCTTGTATCTGCTATAAGTGACATAAGCCAATGAAATCAAAGACAGTGGCAGTACTGAAGTGACTATCTAATGCCGATGGAAGTGTTTGTGTTTACATTGCACACAATTCTCTAATCTTTTGGAATCAGCTTGTACAGTAAGTGACTGTCATGATTGTGCATCTCACATTCAGTCTCTCTAAACCCTTTTTCCGAGAGCCTACTCTGCTCTGATTGGTCAGACAGTCCAGTCTATTGTGATTGGTCTACTACAGCACGTATCCGAAACGAAACACCTTTTACCATATCTAAATTTCAGCTCCAGAGGATTCCTCAGCACTTGATTCACAGAGAACAGCAAAAATGGTGTTGACATGTCGACGACACGAACCAAAACTCTTCCAGGCCTCAGCTACAACTAGTGTTAGAGGTCGAAGTAGACATTGTTCATGTGCGGCCAATGAACACCATAAGCTGGCATTATTGCAAATTTGTAACATTGTTATGTAGGAGTAGTGAGACTTGAATTACTGATGAGTTTTTTCAGCAGTTCTTCAGAATCGATTCTTTCTTTTAGGAGACAATAACTTTAATTGTTGTGCATTTTGATCTTTAAAACTTTGCAGACCTTTTACATGCATGAAAGGTAATATTCGCAAAAGCATAATAGGGGCGCTTTAATATGTTTTCATGAACTGACAAACTAACAATGAGCAATGATATTAACTTAATCAATTATATACATTACATTTTAATATTTTTCCTAGATTAATCAGTGCTGTAAATATGGTTGGAGGATCTGCTGGCTTATACTGTCAGTTTTTGTATTTGTTTATTTTATGATTCAAATCTTTGAATGTTCGCCGGTTCCCGCCTCCTCCTTCCCATAACAACGAACCTTGTTACAATATTTTAAAAGTGGCAAAGTGTTTTCTCAAGGTAATTTTGCATCCTGGCTTCAAGGCTCAGCAATCTGACCATGACCACCTCCTCAAAGATGCCACCTACAGAAAGCAAACGCACAACCACACACAAAAACAAAGCCCCAAAGCCTCCCACACGACCAGTGTGAGGATCAGCTGCTGTCGCACTATTCACACTCTCTCGTTTAACATACACCCCCACGTAAGCAGGTACACATTCACACTTTAAACAATGATCTTCTGCGCACACACAGTGGTAGATTAGCTGGGGAAGGTGATTTAGCTGTCAAAACAGTGGGGTCTCTGCTATCGGTTCTTTTGCACACAGAGAGATGCTGGCGCATGTGATCTTCAGACATCCAGTCACAAAGATTACCTTGAGCTCTTTTTCCTTTTCCTTTCCCCTTATTTCACCCATCAAAGCAGCTCAACCGGTGGATGTGTGATTAGGGACTTAAGTGTCTCTGGATTCTGGATCAATTGTGTGTGTACAAACCTGTCCTGCCCCCGTACCTCAGGTCCTGTATCAGAACCCTTCGACAATCGCTCCTCACAATGACTCCGACGCGTTTAATCTCATCAGACCGGGAGCGGGGATTCTCGTCGGATCGGCTGCCCTCCGGCTGCCAAGTGAATGAATATCACTAACCTCAAATTAGCATTCGGCCCTGCAGCTGATTTGAATAAGTGCAGATTGAATATGACGAGTCAGGAGCAGATCTCAGCACAAAGCACAACCTTAAGATCCTCTCAAGGAATTTTATTTGCAGTATTGGCAAGGTGTGCATGATCTCTGAACATATACCAGCCAAGACAAATCCGTTCATTCAGAATGAATTGAAAGAGAGAGATGGGCTTGAAATTGTTACCCCATGCAGTGCCATGCTAAACCCTGGGTAAAGAATAAAAGTAACTTTAGAGACTTGAGATGAATTCAGCTTGCCATGGGCACATGACCTGCTTTAATAACACAAAGTAGAATACAATAGGCTAATAATATTACATGGTTCAAAAAATATACAAAATAAAAATATAAGAGTACGGTATCTTGTTGACGACAGTTTACGACGTGTTGTCGCAGTTTAACATTTTAATTCTCTCAGATGCTGAAACTAAACTAAATGCAAATGGTTCAATGACTGTGCATGCAGAACCGGTTCCTGGATCCACATCTTTGTTAAACCTGGAACAAAATTCCAATCAACCAATCAGATTTGAAGGCTGTGTTTACAGTTTGTCAAGTTTAGGCTTACAAACAGGCTCACCTGTCATTCACATATCATTTCCCTCTGACTTCACAGATAACTTAGGGTTAGGTTTAGGTGTAGGGATACGGTTAGGATTAAAGCTTCGAACAGGAATGTTGTTCCAGGATCAACAAAATATTTTGACCCAGGAACACATCCGACTCAGAGAAATATTATAAATTATATTATGTTGACGCTTTCATAAATACCATATACTAGAATTCATGTACCATAGTGTTATCATGGTATTCCAGGGTACTTCCAAGAAATTCCTTGGTACTGGACCAAAAATACATGGAAGCATTTTTTTTATTATGTTGTACCACTGTACATGTAAAACAAAAACATGACAGACTCCGGCTACCTTGTCCAAAAAGCCACGATACTTTGTGGCACACATTCTCAGAAGCTTCCCCCCCCTAAAATTACAAGTACAAATGTTGCATTGCTCAGGGTTAAAGTGCATTTAGCCTGGGGTTTAAAAAGCTGAACACCCAAGGTTAAGCACAGCATGAAAAGACATAAAGAAAAAGAGGATGCTTAAGCTCTGAATCAGGCAGATTTAAACTGCTTTTGAAACTACACAACCTCTACTTTCAGTCTCTGCCAGTAGTCTTTTCCACAACACACTGAGCTATTTAAGTTGTCCGGGGCCAACTTCTGCTTGCGGAATGATCGGTGCATGACTAAACAATTCCTACAGAGCTCTAGTGGCAGCCAACATTGCTCTTTCCATCCCCGCTGAAGCCAGGGCTGCCCCTGTCTGTCCTGCTGCGGTGAGGATTTTGCAGCCAGCGCTCCTCCCTGCTCCCACAACCACCACTGACTGCACCTTAGGCAAACTCTGACCCACAGAGACACAGGCTTGAGATTTCTTACCCTTGTCATCTTGATTTAACTCCTGACTGGGCAAAATTGGCAGGTTGTGTACTCCGTACAGACGACACAGACGGGCGCAAACCCTCAAAGCTCGGCTCCACAAGGCAGGTTGCATGCGGTGTATATCGTTGTAGGGCTCCTTCAATCAGAGCAAGCCTGTAAAAGCCGTGACGGTTTACTGCAGCACGAATAAAAACGTGAAAGAGGAAAGTTGTCCTTGGTCATTGGAAATGGCTGTGTGTGCAAATGGAAACTCCTCAACCAAGAGAATGGAATCAGTGGGCCCGACGCCTCTCTTTCTTATCTCTCTCAGTCAGTCTCAGAGAAATTCAAACCACACGGCATGTGGGTTCAGGGATCCTTTACTGCAGTGTGTGAGTGTGTGCGCGCATGTGCGTGTGTGTGGGAGGGCCACTGTGGTTGCCATGAAAAGAAAGAAAACGAAAGACAAAGATAGGTGGCTATAATGCATCTATGCAAAGCACCAATAACATCCATAAGCAGCAAATAATTATTGTAACCCTTGAATGCACGGCCAATCATTATTACATATTCAGGCGTTTGGCGACCCGGATCTATATCTAACACGGATGGATGTCTATGTGTCACGATAATATAAAACTCTCCTGATATTAGAGTAACTATTACAGAAGAATACAATAAAGCATATTTTGTTACTTTTTGGAGCTTGGAAGTGTTCAGTTTGAGCAGATGTTTTATACCATCATCACTGTCCTCATCAGAGTCCATTTCCCAGTGCATTCAGCATCATATTCTCGATCTCAAACATATTCTCAAAACTATCATTTTCAACATCTTCAAAATCAATATTTGGATCGCTGAAAGCTTCTTCACCAGAACCACCTTTAAGTGACAGCGACATTAATATCTGATTGCGTTCAGTTCTTGTTCTGCAGTAAATCACTGAGCCATTTCAAGTTCTCCTGATAATACTTCCTATTCTTTTGTTTTTTGCCTGCGGTATAAGTGTGAAACGTCACGTCATCATTCGTTCTTATTATTATTATTATTCCGTTTCTTCTTCCTTATGGAAGTCTATTGCAGCCCATAGAACCCCTTGCGGGAAAGTTATGAAATTTGGCACACTGATAGAGGACAGTCTGAAGAGTCACCAAAGCAAATTTGGAGTCTCTAACTCAATCCCTCTAGCGCCACCAACTGTCCCAAGTTTCACTCATGTTTATGCAAATCACTTTTGAACCATAAGGGCTTGAAACTAAATTCGTCATTTTCCATCATGCAAATCTTTCCGCCATTTAGATTTATTTTTTAAACCTACTTTTTCGAACTTGTCCTAGATGGTTGCTGTGATTCTCACGAAAATTTAACCAGATGATCTTCAAACCATGCCAAGTTATGGAATTCAAGTTGATTTGTCAAACCGTTCTTGAATACCGTGCAAACTAAATTTACGTAGCGCTTGCTAAAACAGACAAGTTGTATCTCCGCAACGGTTTATCGTATTCAGACCAAACTTGGTACTTGTCATCACAAGCATGACTTGGTAAAAAAGTTATAACAAAATTTCCAAAAATACTAATAACTTTTGAATATACTGTATTTGCCTTTTGTAATGACATTGGTCTTAATAGATTCATCGGGTTATGCCGAAAACATAGGTACCAATTTTGCCATAGTCAGCCAAATTTCCTGTCCGCCATCTTTTTTTTCTATTAAAACCTACTTTTTCAAACTTCTCCTAGACAGTTTGTCCGATTTTCACCAAAATTGAATCGTATCATCTCCAGACTGAGTCGACAAAATGTTATGGATTTCGTGTTGATAGACTAAACCGTTCGTATACCACAGCAGCAAATTTAGTCATGATGCCAAAATAACTATTCAGACTTTATCTCTGCAATGCCTTGACATATTGACACCAAACTTTGTATGTGTCATTGTCACCTCACTCTGACCACATCACATCAATTTCGTAATTGCGTCACCTATTGGTCGAAAGTGATAAACCATTAAATCATATTATAAGTTACTGTATATGATTATTCAGATATTTTGCCTAAACTCATCTTAAAATTTCTTTAATTGCTCCTTGCTGCAGTTGGTCTGACACTCCCAGCCATGTTGGTATGTCTTATCGTCTACTTGCACTTGGCCCCGATAATTGCAGCTTGCAGCTGTTTTATTATTGTTTTGCTTGTTAAATAGTTTATAATGAATTGATTGAGGAATACTAAAAAGGTTGATGTCTAACTTAAAAAAAACTATTGAGGAGGGTTTAGTAAATAACGTCCCTGGTCACTAAAGATCTGAGGTAAGTGCTTAAGGGTTAAAATTATTAATTTAAATTTTACTTGTGCTGTATCTTTTTGATTTGCTAAAAAGAACCGGTTCAAAATAATCAGTAGTTTAGGATTATACAGCACAAGCAGGTTAGCTTGATTCCTGAACTAATGTTTCTTATATGAACCGGTCCTTTTAATCAAATCCAAAACAAACAGAGCAAACAGTCTGTTTTTGATTCACTACAAAGAACCAGTTCATGAGATTCAGTTGTGTTTGAATTCGACAGCACCGGTTGCGTTGTATGTTGATTACACCGCAGCCTACGAGGACAACTCAATAATAAGACATTTCTTGTCAGCGGTATTTCACAGTATACAGCCCTTTTGATCACATCCCAATCAATACAGTCTGCAAACTCACATTCACAACAATTTATTTTGCCGTGTGACTGAAGATTCAGTAGCGGGGGATTGCCGCTGCTTTAAAAGTGGTGCAGGGAATACTGATTCGAACTGTGAGATTTGACAGTGCTGTACCCATGTATAAGCAAGTTTGTGTCCTACATTCCCAGACATTGAGAGCAACAGTCCAACTGGTCAATCCAATTATTGTTTTTCGTTTTGTTTCTTTTCCTCGCTCTAAATATGTTTTCTATCCTGCCTTTGGTGGATAATGACCTGTCTTCCAAGAATAATGTTTCCAGATGTGGTTGCAAGGTTCATAAGATGCCAAACACACTATTTCAAAATTGGAATGTGCTTTCTTTCCATGCTGTGATTTTCAGATGTGTGCATTTTGTGCACAAAAGGATGATGCATATGCACACAAACTCACCACAAATGACTATTCTCGGCCGTGTTACCGATTAGAACTGCTGAGGGATGCAAGGGGTTTGTGCTCTGTCTCGTTCTCTCGAGTAGTTCCCTTTCTTCTTTTTATTCTGCAGGCCTTTCTCAATCTTGTTAACTGTGGCAGCTAACTGGTTTTGCAAGGAACACTCCCACACACATCAAAAGCAGAGCTCTGTGATGGGTTTCCGACAGCTGTCGCTGGCGTTCTACTTTTGTCCGCTCAAGGGCCTGAAAGACTACCAGAGCACTAGGACTATTCTGAAACCAGCCGATTGAGCATGGAGCCTTACTTTCAGAGATTAATACACCCAAGACAATGACCAATGGTTGTGTATCCAACAATATAGACTCAGTTCCCAATTGCTAGTATTAAGCATTCAAAATGAAGCGTCTTCAAGGTGTTCTGATATGATGGAAAATGACTATCTGTGATGACTCGAGAACCTGACTGATTTCAGTCTGATTTGTGAACGAATTGTTCAAACTGGTGGGGTGAACCAGATCAATTGATTTAATTGAAAATATGTGATACAAAAGAACAACCCAGGCTCATTGGGTAAGCATGTCTGTAGCATAATTTCTGCAAAATGATATTACGCTGCTTCTTGCACATTTCGAGACACAGATGAACATGAATCTGGCAATGTTTTATTATGTCCAGTGAGTGGCGCTAAAAGGTTAATGCTCTATTGCGTTAAAAAAATAATGTGCTACCTACACTAAACCCTACTGTAAACTTAACCAATAGCATTAGTAAAAGCAAATGTGAGATAAAAATGCATTTGCTAAAGTAACCATGTCATTTTAGCGTGCTTCTGAAAGTCTTTAAGCACTTATATAGTGTTGTGACGCATTTCATGGGACTTACTGTATGTTGCAAATGCAAAGCTGTACCATACACTATGGTAAAAGTGTTTTCAGGTCTAATATAGTAGTGTGCAAGGAATCGCACTAAAATAAGATTTTTTTAATTGATAAGCTGCCCCATAATCATAATTTGTGTGAAAAGTAATGAAAAATGTTGTTGGTGTTTTATTGCCCCAAGTGGTAATTTGAGCTGGAACTCAATTGGCAGTGAATTGGATGTATAGGCAAATTTTTTTAGTTTTGGAAAAATGTAGGTAGTAGCACGTTTTTTCCCCCTGAAAGAAGAGTTTGTTCACAAATTGGACTACTGTCCACTTCAGTTTTAAGCTGTTGAAGAATGCATCTCTCATATCTTAAAGATGTTAGTAAATAATTTTTTTAATGAACACTTATATGTCTAGCCTATGTAGTGTTTTTAATATGCTTTAAGAAAAACCATGAGCAAATTCAGCAAAGTCAACTCCATCGCTGAGTATTTTCTCCTTAAAGCACGGTTTGAAATCGCGGCTGTTTCTGATGCAACAAACTACATTGTAACCAATCGCGTCAATGTGTGATCGTCAAACGAGTGGATCTCTGAGCTGGTGCGAGTGAGTGGAGGAGGGGCTCATTTGCATATTCATAGGACCGCGTATACTAAATGAGGCAAGGGTGTAGAGTTGTGTAGAGTTTTTTTTAAGGAAAAAACGTTAAATATGTAGATCACCGATTATTAGTATTAAATTATACAATTATTGACTATAGGGGGACTTTAAACTACAGCCCTTATATTCTTCCATTTCTCTCTCTCACTCTCTATGACAACATTTAACAAAGCAGTCATTTTCCTGATATAGTGTACACTGACCTAATGTCCTTATAATTAGCACTTGAGCAGTCTTCTCTTGGCTTATTCAGATTTCAGACGAACTCATTGGAGACCCTAAAAATAAACCCTGAGAGGCCTTCTTTACAGCTTCACTATGCCAACAAAGTAGATGTTGGTGTCTCCATGCCTGTCAACCATCAACCAGTTTAAATATCTCAGCTAACATCAGTAAATGAAAGCTCAGATTGTGTCCTGAATGGGAATGCAGTTGAGTTCCTGCGCTCCGCAGGAAGGCCTGACATTGCGGTTTGGGGATGACAGCATATGATGCGTTCTGTGATGCATGTCCTCTTTCCCGACTCCACAGACACTCTCTGCTGCTGAGCAGAACACTTCTGACAGAAAAAAGCTGTCTGCGCTGCTACGTTAACAGAAAACATACAGCTCACCTGTGACAATCTCCATACACAAGCCTGGCTAAAATTACCACAGTAACCATGGTTTCCATCCAGAGACCACAGTTACAGACCTAAATACACTTCAGTCTGATACTTCTATAGATTGTTACTACTCGGGTAATACAATGAATCAGACAAATGATCAAGATTACGATTACAGATGTTGCGACAAGAAAAGTATAATTTACAGCATTGATTTTGGTCAAGTTTCATTTGATCAAAAACATGCAAAATCTTTCCCAATATACTGTAAATCAACAAGACAAACAGTGTAAATACGAGATTTATTGTTCACTAAACAGCTTCACTGACAGATTGAGTGATATTCTTGTCACATTGCTTGTTTTATGCGTGTCATTTATTCAACATTTTAATCACAGTTTTGTTATTTATGCTGCTAAAAGGATCAATGTGAAGTTGATTTACTAATGAATTAAACGGCAGTAAAGTCATTCCGAAATAGCCTGCTTTGTATGAAATCTCAACTTGTTTTAAATATCTACACTACTGTTCAAACATTTAGAGTAAGATTTTATTTGAAAAGAAATTTGTTTTACAATTTCATTTAGCAAGGACGCATTAAATTGATCAAAAGTGAGAGTAGAGACAATGTTACAAAAGTCTATTTCAAATAAATGCTGTTCTGTCTAAGATCACGGGTTTCCACAAAAATAATAAGCGGCTCCACTCTTTTTAACATTGATAATAATAAGAAATGTTTCTTGAGCAGCAAATCATCATATTAGAATGATTTCTGAAGGATCATGTGATACTGAAGACTGGAGATATGATGCTGAAAATTCAGCTTTGCATCACAGATATAAATTACATTTTAAAATATATCACAATAGAAAACCGGTATTAAGCATATTCATTGAAATGAATAATCATGATTACATTGTCACTGTAAATAATCAAGGATCTATACTTGCAAGTTTAAAAAGCTGATGGTAATATGGCCACTGAGTGAACTGGACTTTAAATGCAAACTTCTTCAACTGCACTGTTTTATAATCTCACATTGATTTTACAGTGAAACAAACACATTTTATTGACATGGTGCATTTTCATCTTAAGGGAAGTGCCATGACACCTTTCTCAAATTGTTGGCCACTTAGATTCATTGCGCTACTGCTGTCAACATTAGCATCAGTAACTAGTATAGCCGATTGCATAATCATTACCAACACTCATTTTACCATTACTGCAGATGAAGTGTTAAAAGCCATTGATTTGCTTTATGCTAATCCTCACGCTAAATCCTAGCATGATATAGGTTTACATTCAACTTGGCATTTTAGCAAATGATCCGATGAAATACGTAGCGGTTTTAAAACCTGCAGTTCGACGGGTTTGCTTTCCACCAGTAATTATTGGCTATTAACTGTTAAAAGCCCATTTACCTTGTGCAATCAGAGTACACACACACACGCACACACACACACGCACGCACGCACGCACGCACGCACACACACACACACACACACACACACACACACACACACGCACGCACACACACACACACACACACACACACACACACACACACACACACACACACACACACACACACCTTGTACAGGCTTGTGATCTGAGCCTAGAAAGCGGTAGTACATTTCCTTCAACCCTCTGACACTGAAACAGACTTAATGGCTCATTACATTCCAGCTCTGCTGGGTATTAATCATCAGCGTCTATGACTAATCCTACTATTCCACATGCACATACTCTGGCAAAAGTGCACACTCACTAATGGAGCCCTTTTAATGGTTCTGTCTCAGTGGGCTTGAATGACAATAATGGACATTTAGAGCAGCGTTTGATTGAGTGTTCATCCGCGGTCTCGATTGTTACCGTGCTGGACTCTAACAGCTCTCCTAGAATTATTTATCTTAATTGGGTAGGAATCTTAGTAAATACCTCTTGTTACAGAGGGTAATGTGTAAAGACAAGGGCCTGGAATGAGCATAATTCCTCGGCTTTGTTGAAACATTAGCCACCGGCTACAGATTCTCATTTAGATTCATGCGCAGCAGTGCAGGAACAACCCTCTCTGGACCTTCTCACATGCAGTGGGCTTGTGAGTTGCTGAGAGTTGTTGTTCTCGATCATTAGTTGACAGAAGATGGGTTTTTTTTCATGAAACACTCTTGACTACAGAAATAAAGGTAAATGATACTTCAGTCTCTCAAAGGAAAGTCATTCTGGCTCTCTCCGTGCACGAGTGTGCTTGTCTGAAGGAGATCCTCCACATGCCTCCTCAGCGGCAATCACTCTTTTCCAGTTGTGCATGCGTGCAAATCTGGTGCATGAAATGGCATAAAAGGCTTGGGAGTGTCCAGAATGATAATCAAGTGTGCATCACACATTCATGTTACTATTGATCATGTAGGTCTCTGTGATGAAGATCAAATGAAGAACTAATAAGCTTATTCAATATTAGGCAAAGCGCATTAATTTGTGCACACAAATATTATCGGGTGCGGTTGGAGTGCAAGCCTCTGGCAAAGTTTGGCTTACTAAGTGCTTATGTTTAAACTGTGCCACATTTATGATATTATTTATTTATTGGAAATGTTGTGACATTTCTCCTACAGATATTTTATTTGATTTTGCTGCTTTCATTTTACTGCAAGGTTGTCAGGCAAAAGACATTTGCAAATGCATCATCTGGAGTCCTGTTTGTAGTCTGCCAGATGTTTTTAATTAAGCTTTGAACGATTGTGGATTTTTGTCATGTTTTTTAATCATACTTAAACTGACTAAGGGAAAATGGGTGCTGGATGTGGTGGAAATAATTACAAAAGCCTCTGGGAAATATCACAAAACAACACAAGATATAAAAGCAGGCATCACTTGTTGCTAAGATGTGTGCACCTGTGAAGAATCTGCATCGTCCACTAGGCGGTTTTAAAGACACGTCGATGTTTTATAGACCGCTCTCTGCAATACTTGATTCTGTTCGGTCAATCATCTGTGGTCAAATATATTTGTATTTCTATGATCATCCCAGGCATCTGATTTCCTACATCACTCTGCTGTCTCTTTCTTTCCACATAATAAAATTATTTCTCAAATAAATAATTAATATCTATTTATTTATTAATTTGGCAAGGGGTCTTGCAATTAGCAGGTAGAAAAATGTGTATTCAGCCAGTTGTTATAGCAAAATAAACCCCTTAGGGATGCAAACGATTAATCGACGATCGATTAATTGTCGATAATACATTAATCGATCAAACTTATCGATCATCGATTAAGCAGGTTCATGCGCATGCGCGTGCGTGCTGCTCAACCGCGAAACACAAGCGAGCGCGTCGGAGTTTTGTTTGGGACTATTTTACACCTTCATCATGACTAAAAGTTTTCGTGTGCATTCGCAGCCTTTTGTTTTGTGCAAATGTAAGTTGTAATAGTTTATTATGTGTACGCTTATCTATATCTGATTTATCTCATATTGGATGCATTTGGTTAAGAATTGTTGAAGCGTGATCTTTAGCGCGCGCAGCTCAAACGGCAATGCACGGCTAATAATGACTAGGGACTGTCATATTACATAACATTATAAAGAGAACAATAGTGTAATATAACATTGTGAAGTATTTGGATTTAGTTGCCGTGTCGCGTTGTTCCAGGAAGAGCATTCATGACATGAGTCATTCTGAATGGCACGTAACTCAAGTTCACTTGTGCATTCACGTCATTTTGTGCAGATATAATTTGTAATATAATGTTTATTTTGTATATATCTGACTAATCTCATATAGGTTGCGCTTCTTTGAGTTAAATAACACGCTAGCAAAGTGCTCAACGGTTATTCATTCAGCGCGCGCCGCTCAAGCAGCAATGCACGACTAATAATAACGATGATTAATTTGGGACTGTCATATTACATAACATCAGAACACTATTTTATTAAATCGTTGTGAATTCATTGGGTTTAGTTGCCGTTTTCAGTGCGTTTCAGTGCACGTCTAACGTAACACTGCAAGCACGCATCTGAGGCGGCGTTGGTGACACGTTGTTTTATTAGTCGTTATATTTGATTATTAAATAATTAATTTAATTTAATTATCATTCACATCGAAACATTTTACAATCCTACTAGCCCTTTATTTGGATTAAAAGCCATTCTCATTCATTTGGTGAGTAACATAGCGTTTTTAACAAACCCTGTCATGCTGTTGGCCATATGCACTGCGGCAGACGCATAATTGATCGTTAATTTAAATTACGATCGATCATGGGAATTTGTGAAAATTTACATCCCTTCAGTTCTATATTTGAAGTTTCCAGGTCTAGTAATCTTATGGTTACCTTTCTCAGACCAAGCATCAATAAGTGCTGTGGCTAATGTTTCAAGTAGTTTACCAGATAGATTATTATATGTAGACTTAATATAGTTTAGGCTAAGCCTACCCATATAGATTTTTATTTAACATTTATTTTATGTTGCTTAATGTTTGCAACAGGTGAGCCAGTGCACAATTATTTTTTATGTATTTTAATTTTCTGTGCATAATTTATTTTGTTAAACTACATAAATGCCATTCTGTACCGTATCCCAACTGTTACAATAAAACATCATTTGAGCAATATAACATGCATTTTTGTTCAGTATATAAGCAATATTTAGCTTTTTATGTTAAAGACACTGTTGATACCGTGAGAAATGTACATTCTCAGGAAAATAGCCGCTTATCAGTTAATCGTTAATCGATCGATAAGGTCAATCAATTAATGATTAATGAATTAATCGATAATTTGCATCCCTAAAACCCCTATATTATGATACAACACTTCAATATTTTTTGATTTTGCAATAATGCCCTGGCTAACTGTACATGATCCATTTTTATTACTGATAAAAAAACAGGCTCCAGGCTCATACTGTTCCTTCAAATTGATCTATACATGCAGAAAGCCTTAACCTTGCAATCATATCGGTAATAAGCACTTGATAAGAATAAAATGACTTTATAAATACACTTTCAGTGATGTTCCTAATGGAATGCAATTACCATTCTCAAAGCTAACTGCATATCCAGGATACATAATCATGCTTCATTAGTGCCGAACATAATCAGTCTATCGCTTCTCTGTGCGCCTCTCCTACGCACGTATGAGGAATGTACCTCTTTCTTTCTTAAAGGTCAAGAGACTTTACCAACTCACTTCTTATTGCTGACAAGAGCAGAAAATTTCCACTTTCCCACTAAATTTGTTTCAATTTCATCATTTATGCAAAAGCTGAAGTCTAGATTTCGCGTGTGGGTGCCAAGCTTTTGATGTGTGATGACCTTAGAACACATCCAAGATATTGCTCTGCTCTGTCTGTGTATCCATCCAATTATAATATAATATAATAGAATGAGTGGTCTATAAGGCAACATTTGCTAAAAAAAAAAAATTGTCCACATTTTGTCCACCTTGCTTGTCCACATTAGTTAATTAAAAAAGCTTATCACCTGATAGTGTATATGTTAATATAATCTGTCAACATAGATTAATTTAATCCTCTACTAAATTTAAAATATGCACCTCCTCAAGCACCATATGTCGCTAGTCAAGGCATAAAATCAATGTTTCAATTGAATGTCTGCTTTCTAGGTTTTATAAATGCATTCTGTTTTGACTGTTTTCTAAAGCTTACCTGAAGTTTCAACACTTAAAGGACAAGTTCGGTATTTTACACTTAAAGCCCTGTTTTCAGGGGGGTGCTACCACAGAAACCGAAAATTCTCGGGCCAGCAGCTTGTGTCCAAATTTCAATCTTAACCGTTCTATTTCATCAGAAACGATCTGAAAACAGGGCTTTAAGTGTAAAATACCGAACTTGTCCTTTAACCATCATTTCTTCACCCTCAGTCCTCCCCACTTTATTTCACCGGGCGGCCCACGTCACCCTTATCATTCATTATACAGCTAATAACGGCTCATTCATAGAACACTTTATTCCTATGCTGCCCTTGTCTGAGACTCCGGGAGAGTTTCATCCTCAATAAATCTACTTGAGAACTAATTAAATCCTCTTTAACTTTGGCTGGGTCTTGACACAATAATTCACAAATGATCACACACATAAGTATCGCGCAGGGCAACTGCTTTCAGCAGACGTCAATGAGTTCTTGTGTTTTGTTTTATGGAAGAGGTCTAACAAGGTCAAGGCGGTATTGCCACAGCATTGTATGTAAATGTAGGTCAAAAACACACCTCACCAAACATTTGACAAGAGGAACTAGGTTATGTGAAAGTGTAAGAAACCAAATTGCCCGACACTCTATTCAACACCCTTCTTTCAGTATTACTAACAGGCTTGTCTATGATTTACATGAACATACATGATAGATACTGACAGACAGAGAGGCAGGGAGAGAGAAAACAGCAAAAAAGCGAGAAACGACAAAAACAGACAGATTTAGAAATGAGAGGACATGAAGAAGGGATTTTTCTTTATTCTTTCATTGGGGCTTTCCAGTTCAGCCACATGCAGATAAATGACTGGTGACCTCTGGGTCTGCACGCAAAAGGCTTGATACAGTACTTCCCAAACTTTCTGTGCCCCGTCATTACACACTTTACCTTTAACAAAGCCATGTTTTTACTTCTGGTTGGGAATAACTGGCACAGTCGACACACATTTGGCTATGCAGTTTGTTTAAGATAAGATCTAACTGGTCCAGGCAGTGGAAATAGCATGAAATCTTATGCATGGTGATGAAGTTAATAAGCTCTTTGGATCGATTGGGAATGTGCCTGTTCGATGCAGATATCCCATTATGCCTCTGGAAGCCTTGACCGACATCCTGACTGAGCTCGTTTGTGCTGAATACACAACTAAGTGTTATCTGAGCTCTCTTCAGTCATACTTCAGACACGCTTATCAGATTAAAGTCAACACAACCGCACAGTTTCACAACCGGCAGACGTAATAAGGATATTCTACGTATATGAAATACCGATAACCATTTTATGATTTCACTGCAGATTGAGGTCAAATGTTGTTCCTTCTCTCTTGTTTTTAAAACTATGATCTCACACACACACACACACACACACACACACACACACACACACACACACACACACACACACACACACACACACACAAATATAATAATAGTATTCAAAATTATATATTGTATATTCTATTTTTAAAGTGATATAGGTGTTATATATTTTTTATGTAATAATATGATTTTTTCATTTTAAGAGGTCATCACACTAATAAAATGTGACATATTACAACTTTATAGGATATTACATTTCACACTTTCATCAACATTACAACATCGCTGTTGGACGGAAACCTTGAATGTGTCATATTATTAACATAATAATACAAGGGTTTTTAACCAGTAATTTTCAGTTTTGTCCATCATTAGAATGGTCGCTTTTGAGGCAGTCAGTGCATCGCATTACGTTTTCATCATCTTACAGGTTATAAAGTTTAGCTATATGGGCGCTATGTTTTTTCATTTGGCCAATATCACGTTATTAAAGATGAAATGCTGTACACAGGCTATTTAAAGCTAGACAAATGCTAGACTAAGGGTGTGTTCACACTTGTAGTTCGGTTCGCTTGGTTCGGACCAAAACAAAAATGTAAAAATAATAATTTGTCTTGGTCCGCTTGGCATTCACATTGGCATTTTAACACAGAACCTAAAGATACCGAACCTAAAGGCATAGGGAAATGTTCACAACCTGATTGGTCAGCTTTTGTTGTGTATATTTCGCAACAGAATTTAGAGAACATCCTAAATAATGCTGTGTGCTGGAATAAATGCGCTCGTTGTGTGTGCGTAGCTTATGATGGTATTTCGCCAACTCGTGAAGAGCTTATAAAATGTGTAAAGGAATCAAAACAGCGACAAGAATCCCTCCGTCACACACACAAACAACGAGCTTTTTACGGCCGCATCTTATGACCTCATGCCCCATTTTTTTTGCGTTCAAATTTAATTCAAAGACGCTTCTCCACTCCTCAAATACATAAAACATTATAGTCTTTAAAGAAAACGCTGTCCTTATTCAAATGACCAGTTCTTTATTTACACTTGCATTGCGATGCCATCTTTATACATGCAAGCGTGGAGATCTGGTTGCGTGAGGAAAGTTCAAGGTAAAGGTATGAAGTCATGTCTGTGTTCATTATGCCCAGCTCAATCTCTAAATGGATTCAAGTGGCTCTTGCTCAGGCAGAAATCAATAGTATTGTCTGCTCGTGCTACACCCCTAGGGAGAGAAAGAGCTATGCATCATCCCTTTCTCTCTCTCTTTTTCCTGGAGTACGCAGAGACATTGTTAATTATTCATGACTGAGACTGCCAGCTGTGTGTGTGAGTGCGACTTATTCATAATGGAAAATGTAGAGGGGGGGCACGGCTTTGCTTGAGTTATTGTACAGCTGGGGTAGGCAGAAGCCCAGATCCCATCATCATCAATCTCTCACGACCCCTACCGCCCGAGGATCTGCGTGTTGCAGACATGTAGAAATAACAAAAGCGACAACAAAATATTACACATGGACAACATCACTGACCCTCAGATGTGTTAGACCACTTTTGGTAGAGCAGCTAGAAATCCAGTGCTAGTCAAAACTAGTCTTCTCTCACTGTTGTACTCGATGTCACTGAGGTAGACGCGGACCAAAACACTCTTTGACTAAATCAATAGTAAA
The DNA here is from genome assembly GCF_949152265.1 of Phoxinus phoxinus. Taxonomy (NCBI): domain Eukaryota; kingdom Metazoa; phylum Chordata; class Actinopteri; order Cypriniformes; family Leuciscidae; genus Phoxinus; species Phoxinus phoxinus. The sequence goes on from NC_136891.1 coordinate 29,219,596, forward strand.
CACACAAGAGATTAGCCATCTAGGAAAAACACCCAGTAAAAAAAGCACAATGTCTGCCTGGCTTGTGCTCAAGATAGGTGGCGTTTATCTCCGCTTTGATATGAAACACTCAGGTTGTACCGTCAGGGCACTCAGAGGTCACATTCTGGTATGTGCTGATCGCAGAGGATTGATTCACACTCATTTAGCATGCCTTAACTCTTTCATTGGGTCAGTTTGCTTTGTGCAGGTTGCTTAAGATTATTTCTAAATATGAGACAAAATACTGGTATAAACGGTAACATTTTCAATCATCCTCAGAACATTGTGCCAAAAAGAGCATGTCAGGATATAATATACCGCAACATAATATAATAAAAAAAAGTTCATATAAACTTTTAAATAGAATTAAACAGCAAAAGGCAAAATTCAAACTTCTCAAATGTTTGAAATATTAAATTCCAATACGCATAAAACTGAAAAGCCACACGTTAATAAAATCAGTACTCTTGTCATAAAAGCCTTCACAACAGAACTGATGAAAGCATTGTTACCTCTGAATGATGTCACAGCAGAACCATGTCATTGCAAGGGATGATGGGATAGTCTGGAAATTCCAATGGCAAACAAAACCATTCCAATGAAATAAAACAATTTTCATGTTGTTTTAGATCTTCGTAAACGTAACCTAACTTTGAACTCAGGCCACTGCAAGCACAATGACACAAGTGTGGCGGCATCTGTGGAGCTGATCGTTTCTGTGTGTGAGAGTGCAGGGGAAGGGGGGGGAAACGCATGCCGGAGTATTTTGAGCTGAGGTTGATTAAATGTAGCTTGTATGAATCATGACTTCCCACATTGCAGGTCACAGAGCAGCATGAGTCATGAACAGTCTTATATGGTAACAGACATGGGCACATACACACACTCTCACTGTTATGCCTGAACGGGTGCAGATCTCTGCTGCTGAACTGCAATCGATACACCCTGAATCAGAGAACTAATCTAAAACTATCTAACTCAACCGCCTCAAGAATCAAAGTGAAATGCAATTAAGACATTTCAGTGTTTTTATAAAAACAGTCAGCTATAACCATATTTACAAAAAGGCGTGACTCTCGAATACTCGTGTTCACACACAGCTTACAGAAGTCAAACACCTTTTATATTATAATTTTTTTATTTTCTTATTTTCTTTTGAAAGCTGTGAAAAATGCCTATTAGATGCAATTCTCTTTCAAAATGTGGATCGAAGTCTTGCAAATTGAAACGAGTCAGTTTGGTTACAGAAAACAGTTCTCATTCCCGTTTATAAACAAACTGTGTGTGAACAGAACTGTATTGTTGACAAACTATCTATCCGTCCGTCCATCAAATTTAAAGGACTGAAATTAAATGTAGCCACTGTAAGTCATTTCATGCATCCATAGTCAAGTTTGAGCTGACAGATAGGCTGTGATCACATTCTCAGAGAAAAACAGGTATTCCTATATTTTAAACACATATATACATCATAACATCCTCTAACAATAATCCTTCAGCACCTTGAGCAAATTCTTCACGTTTCCAGACACGCGCGCACACACACACACACACAGTTTTGCTTCAGCCAGTGTCAATCATCAAATGCATTATTGCAGCTACCCTGCAGAGATTTCCACCCAAGACATCACTGATATGACTTTTCTAATTAAAAAATGCATGCTTGCATACTCATAAAATCCATTCACACATATATACAGTATCACACACCATCGACTCAAGCCTGACCGCTGTTGAATCAACAAACCCAGATAACTAACTGGTGGTTAGACCCGTTAGAGGACTGTTTTAGAAAAGGAATGCGCATCTGCATCACTGGAAGAATTTAATTACACATAGCAAAATCATATTAGAGTTGGCAGGATTTTTTTTTTTTTTTTTTGCACAAACCTCAACCCAACAGAAGCTGATGGAAAATCTCCCCATAGGAAAGAAGTGACACTTAGCACCACCCACATCTGCACTCTCACAAACTGTGTCATGTGTGTCTTTGAAAACAATGCTACGGTAGTCTAAATGGAATATAAACATTTGCACAGATTATATGTGTGCAATTTAATATTGCAAGACTCTCTTTGCACACTCCTTTTATCTGACACACTTCTGTTTAAACTCCAGTCTCTCATGTCAGAAATATATTGCTTAATTTTTGATGGAAAACATCACTGACGACCAGTGTTCACGGATGACCTATTTTTTTGGTGTCAATACAATGGCTGCTTCATTGATAAAGTAGCTTGTTCCTTTTCTGCAAACTTGGCATGTATTCATTCAAAAGGGAACTAAGATTTTATGCTGAGGTTTTCAAACTTTATATTACTATATTACTCCAAATACAATTACATGCCGTTTACCCTTGAGTAAAATGCAGTCTCTGCATGTGTTTAGAGAAGCTACAAACTAGAAATAGAGAACGGACTCCCTCAGGATCAGATAACGTGCTGGCAGTCCTGGTGACAAAATGCTAAGAGCTAATATAAGCACATAGAGATGTGCATTTGCTAGCGCGTGTCATACGCGCATGTAAGACACGTAGGTTTCCTAAACAACGGAGGTTCTCTGTTCATAGGTCTCAGCAGCTGAGAGATGCGACAAATATAGCAAAAGAGAAAATAAAGGTGTGAAAACATGATTCCCTTGAAAATGACAGAGAAGACCGGAATATGGACTGGTCCTGAGAGAGTCTCAGACTATCAGGGGCCGCAAAAGCCTCAGACCGCACAGCCCAACACTACCAAAGGATGCTGAATGTGCATGTCCCCTCTGCACATACAGCGCAAGATGATCACTAGGGCCCCCAGACACTATTTATAGGCGTCTAATGTTAGCCAACCAAAAAATCCATTTCCTTTTTTTTTTGTAAATCTAAACTCATTGTCTGTATGTCTATTTCTCTATCTGCTTGCTTGTCATTGTTTTAGAAAAAAAGGTCTGAAAATGTTTTAAATATAAAGAAAAAAATAATAGATTCACCATTTGTGATTCACCATTCGTGGCAGCGAGCTATAATGCACATACGTGTTCTTTTTATGTTTCTTAGAGGTTAAATTCATTTCAAAATCTGCCAAACTTCCAATACTACTTCTGAATAGGATGTCTACTTCATATTAAATTGTATGAAAATTGTAAAAATAATGGTTCAGATCACTCAAACAACATATGGAAATGGAGGCGCCCTTATATGGGCAGTAATGTCAACTAGTGAAAAAGTTTGGTACTGCGCCCAAACAAAATCTCACTGAAAGCTTATTTTTTGAGATATCAACCTAAAATTTGAAACACAACTTGTTCAGATTTTTGCCTTTGATTTTTTTTGCAGTTTTAGAGTCCACCAGGTTTTGAAAATATATATTTTATATAAAATATGAATAATTAAATTTTTAACGTTGTACATTTTCATAAACTCAAACTTCCATAACTTTTTTTCTGTTTAAGTTTCTTAATTTATTTCACTTCTACAAAAATCTGCCAAATGTCTTATAAACAAGACCAATCTTACATCTATATTCCAAAGCATTCTTGAAATACAACCATTTAAGTTCGGAATGTGCATTTTCATGTCTATAAAAAAAGGGGGGTTGCTTGATAAGGGGTTAATAAACTTAAATTAAACGTTTTTTAATTCTACATCCTTGCATTCAAATTACATTTAGTTTGCAACCTCAAATCAAACTGAGAAATTGAAATAGAAATTTTTGGGTGGTGCTGTAGAGGTCTAGACATTGTGAGATTACCAATATTTTAAGACAATATTATTGCCATCATCACCTTCCTCTTCTTGTATTCCATGAAGTCATAACCAATGTTGTTTCCCCTCTAAACGGCTGTGTATTTGCCTGGGTGCGTGAGTGCGCATACTCTCCTTCAGATAAATCATAGTTTTAAAGGTTATGATCCCAAGTGTGCGCAACTGAGACTACCTGTGGGTTTGGGGTTAAACACATACAAGGCTGACTAAAAACTAGAGGACAAATATTTATCTCTCTCAAACGCACACACATAAATATACAGTGGAAATATTCAGATCAGCTTAAACCTGTAGAGTGTTTAACTGATGTCAGACTGTGGGAGGCTTCTGCCCACTGCTTGCTTTGTGCTGGTGACAGGGTTTCCTTTATCAGCCATCTGACATTTGGGATGTGAGATTTATGCTGTTGACCTATTCGAATATTATCCGTTAACTGATTTTTACAAGGCTCACACAAAACTCAGCACTTCAGTCATCGAAATGCTCTAAAAATGCCCGAGATCTGCCTCGTTTTCTTGCACACTGACATCCACCCACACATACGCACTTGGCCTGTTTTGTGTCAATAAAGATGTAGCATCTGTTTTCATACTGATTATGCCGCAGAATTTCACTAGCTGATGTAGGGTCACCGGCAGCATTGAGGGATCAATATGAATCTTGCAGAATATTGATTCAATCTTGATTAAAACACTGAATCTTAACACCGTGTGTAGCCTGGGAGAACAGCAATGCAGAGCTTTCAGAATTCCATCAGTATCGATACAGTCCAGGGATGCGGGGCGAATTCACACACACATTTGCATGAAGGGCCCAAAGGGTCCCTAAGGGGATGTACTGGCCAGCTGAACTGTACAGCTATTGTCTTAACCCAATGCTGCTCTACATTTACTTTATATGCATTTAATTCACTGTGAGTGCCGAAGTGTATGCCAAATAATGTAACAAACATTTGAAATGCCAGATATCTGCAATATCCTGAAGTTTGTTTTGAAAAGAATGTCCTGAAAATGTGTTGCTTCCACAGTATTCATGCAAAGGCTCTCTCTGCAGTTACCCATGCACACCTGCCCTCAATTGAAGGGACACATTTTGTATCTTTTGAGTGTGGCTTAGTGGTTAAAGATCTAGAACTGAAAGAGTGTGTTTGAACCCAACAATGAGTGATGATGAAATTATATCACCACTGAACAGGGTCCCAAAAGAGACACCAAAAGTCTTTTTAAAACTAGAAACCAGAGGCGGACAGAGTACACAGCTTCATTACTTGAGTAAAAGTACAGATACCCCTTGCTAAATTTTACTCAAGTACAAGTAAACGTACTACAGTCAGATGTCTACTTAAGTAAAAATACTGAAGTACTTGTTTTTAAAAGTACTTAAGTATCAAGAGTAGAAGAGTACATTTTCTAAATATTGCATTACTACTGCCACAGTGCTTACATTTATGTACTGAAACGTCCTACATGGAGTTATGAAAATTTTTAATGTTAATACCTTGGAGAATGTAAAAGGAATTGAAAGTAAAATCAAGTAATTTTCATCTTTTTACCACGTTACTTTATTTAACATTTCGCACTTGCCCACAAGGCAATAGCACAATGGCAACGCTCTGACAAACCTCTGCTAGAGTTTTAATCGATTTTTTGCACCCACATTTGAACTAACAATTGTGTGTACATGTACATGAGTTTCTCTGTTTTTTCATCAATCAAATCAATAAACCTAAACCAGCAAAGAAGGCAATATAGCAATGTTCTGACACACCTCTGAAAGGTGATTGCTGATAGGCTGTCCCAATCAGTGGCGCCTGCACAATCCAGTCACGTTTGAGAGGGAAACAACAAATTGAGGGTGTCCCAGATTTTCTTTTTTCCTTTTTTTTTTTTTTTTTAGAAGAAGTAACGCGGGTACTACTCAGTACTCATGGTTATAGATAGAAATGTAGTGGAGTAAAGAGTACAATATTTGCCTCTCAAATGTACTTGAGTAAAGTCATGAGTACTCCCCAAAAATGATACTCGAGTAAAGTACAGATCCCTCAAAAGTACTGTACTCAAGTAAATGTACTCCGTTACTGTCCGGCTCTGCTAGAAACACACCAAATTTCCCAATTGTGAAAGGGTTTGATGTCAAATGAATCTTGTACAGACAGTCAGACATTCTTGACAACATGATCATCAGGTTTGACACAAACTTGTGGAGCAGGGCAATCCGAATACTAAAACATGATACATTTGAATTACATTTTTCACTCAATTGTTATGCTGATAATATGTAAACATATTTATTTAGGAAAATGTAACACCCTTAACATGATTTGAACCCCACTCTGTACATTACAAGCTGAAGAAAATTCCATGAAGATGACTTTTAAGAAAGAGATGGATTTATAAGAAAGAGAAGTACAGTAGTACCTTATTCATAAAGTAATAATGATATTAATCACTGGTTATCATACATTTCCAAACAATAGAAGAAAAATCACACTTGAATGATTCAGCTCGGGCCCAGGTTAGTCATTCAGTGGCAGGGTAAAGATTGAGGGAATTCAACTCAGACGAAGGCTGTTACAGTCTTGAGTCAATCTGAATGACTCAGTGGTACAGTGAGGACAGGTAAAATTAGCCCCTCTTTGGAAACCACATTTTCCATTAAGAAGCTTTCGAAAATCTACCAGCTGTCATTTGACTAAAAGAAACCACTTCTTGAAATAGAGCTTAAAGGGATAGTTCACCCAAAAATGAAAGGTTTGTTATCATTTACCCTCCCTCAAGTAATTCCAAACCTGTAATACTTTATTCCTACTGTAGAACTCAAAAGAAGATATTTTGAAAAATGTCTAACTGCTGCCAGATTTTTTGGTCCATAAAATGGAAGCCTGTAGACTATTTGGGTGTTTGCAAACAGAAATGACATGTTTTTGTGGGCGGAGCAGTAGAAGTCAATGGAAACCATGGGATAAAGTTGAAAATTCAAAAATAACTTTTTGTTCCACAGAAGAAATCATACAGAAAAGTCATAGAGGTTTGGAACGACATCAGGGAATGCAAATTACATTTTTTAATTTTTGTGTGAACTATGCCTTTAAGAGTGTGCTGCTAACTGTACATGTTAATTATTGAACCCTACAAATCAAATATGGATGAAGTCTCCTTTTTTCATTTATGAATATATGATCCTCCCCGTTTTTTATGATGTGATGCTTCAAGCGCTGAGAAATAAAGAGACCCAGTACGATTTCATCTTTGTCTCAGAGAAAGAAAAAGGGATAGTGAGAAACAGGAGGATGATGACAAACAACTAGCATGAGAGAATAGAAAGAGAGAAAGGAAAACGTCCCTTCTAAACAAAGTGTATTAACGGGCCTCGGCCCTCGCTAGTTTCGCCTCGTAGTGAAAACACGCTCATGGAAGCCGTTTCTATTTGCAGACAGGCCACGCAGCAGGTCAGCAGCTTGAAATGACATGTCTGAAACTGCCTGGTCTGGTCCGGTCCGGCTTGGTTGGACTGGTCTGGTCTCGGTGCAGTTCTCAGAATGCGAGGGCTGGTGCGTGCCGCTAGCCACGGATGCGGTTTAGCATCATTTAAGCGTTTTGGCCCGTCTCTTGTGTTACTACTCCCACACGTTGGACTCCAAGCTCCATGTCTGCGTGCGTCTCGGAGGCAGCGAGCGAGAGGGAATCATGCATCCGACAGTGCCTGACCGAGGTCAACCTCCCACAGGCCACAAATGACTCCCTGTAGCCCTGGGCAGACGGGCCCGCCTAGGCCAGCGGCGCACATCCACGCTTGTTTGTTTATGAAGGAAGCAGCGCACTAATTCCCACTCTGCGTAAGTGCCTATTTTTAGAGCCTTTAATCCTTCAATGGATTTATAATGGCTCAGACTGCAGAGATGAAAAAAACAAAACATGAATAACATGGAAAAAGAATGAGAAGGATAAAAAAAAGATAATGTCAAAGTATGTCGGAGGTTTTTACATGATCTTTCATTATATTCTGGGTGAAAACATCCACCTGGAACCTGCATTTCCAGTATTTTCCAGTGTCACGTTTAGGTTAATAACTGTGCCATATTTAGATTTATAGTCCACCATATAACTATTCCAGGGATGATTACTATGTACATAGACAGTACATGGTACATGGTATTCCACACTGGACAGGATTTTGTCCACCACAAAGAGAAGAAAATAAAAATCAGCATCTTCTCCGTCTGTGTGGCATTCTGTCTAGCCCATTTGTGACTCCGTTTAACAGATACACAGACGGCGGACTGTGAAAGCTGGCTAATCTGCTCTCTTTATTAAACAGGGATGTGAATTCCCACACTAAACGCGGATCATGCTCAGGAATGAAATATGAATTCAACTCTCAGGTGATATTATGAAACATTCTATGCAAGAAAAGACACTCTCTCATAATAAATTGCCAAATAATCACTTCATCACTTCTTAAAGGGGCACTCTGTAGATTTTTACACAGCAAAAAAAGTTTTAGCACTTAAGAAATGGATAGTACTTTTGACAAATATGTTTAAAGTGGTGTACACTAATGTAAGATGAAGTCTCCATCCATTTAATTAGCCTAATAAAAATAGTTTTCACATTCATCATGGGGGCAGCCATTTTTAGATTACATGACCTTTTTGCTTTATCTTGGTAAACCTGCTTATATATCAGATACTTCTTGAATAAATACTCACAAATAAATCAGCAAATAGGTTATTTCTACAATAGAACGTTTGAATTTGCATGATGTTGCAATGGACCAGGGGAAAAAGTAAAAAAAGAAGTGCACCTTTAGTAATATATTTTCTGCAAAATCTGTCTTTCAGAAAACATTTTCTTTATTATTATCATTTTGTATTATTGCTTATTTTTATTACCCCTGCATCAAGACAGTGAGGACATCTGGAGCTCAGCCAGTTCAGGGAGCAATAATGTTGCTGGTCAGCAATAACTGGTCAGACAGCTAGCCGTTTAATGACTCTCAGTGATATGAGTAGGACTCCTAGGCCTAGAATATTAAGCAAATAATATTATTGATAATAATAAGAAATGTTTACTGAGCACTAAATTCAGCATATTAGAATGATTTGAATGAAGGATCATGTGACACTGAAGATGGATGGATGGAAAGATGGACGGATGGACTTGGATCCGAATCAATATGTTCTCATTTCCACAATCATATCTCTCACTGCAAGAATTTCCATTTAGTTGACTATTGTTTCTGACTTGCTGAAATTAGCCATTTACAGCTGCGTCACTCAATTACATTCTATGTGATCGATGCCTCACATGAAAGGTGATAGGAAATGAACACTAATGAGACGAATAATTAGTCACATGCTCGAGTGATTGGCTCAAAAATACATAGATGTGGAATTCGCAAAGATGCTAACCTCCTTGTAGTACCTAATAACAACACCGAATACACTGACAATGTTTGTCTGTCTAGATTCTGCTCAGATTGAAGAAGAATGCTCAGTGCAGACATACTCGGCTCTGAATGAATCACCACGCATCAAGCTGTGCCTCTCATACTGTAATCATTGAGCCTGATAAAAGCCTTTTCACAGCACTCCACCTGCCAGCGATCTCGAGTGATGACTCACCAGGCATCCATCACCTCTCGCTGCAGAGTGACTCAGTTACAGCAAACTTGCAGCCTGCGGGTCATTTAAGGGGAGCGCTGACGCACTGCAGCGTCTGATAACACCAAAACTACAGCCTCAACCACCGACCCAAAGTAACCTAAGTTTACGACATCAAAATCAGTTTCCTGCTCTAATTACTAATCTCAAAGTAATCGAATTACTTTCCCCCTGAAAAAGGAAAGTAAGGGTTACTCCTAATTTTTATGTTATTTAATTACGGTTACTTTTGATGTATTTGCACAAAATACTGTATAGACAATAAAACAATTCTAAATAAAACAACAGTGGATTTAACATCCAAACTTAAAATGTATGTTTTTAATGTAACCTTCTCCCTTTACACACTTTGTCAGTTTAAGAATAATTTATGGCATTTTATATGATTTATTTGAAAGAATTAAAAGAGCAGTATCATGTCTATCCTTGTATTGTTTAACTGGTCGAGGTTGATATGGGATTTAGAAAGTAATTAGTAATAAGTAATCGGACACTTTTTAGAGAGAGTAATTAGTGCAGTAATCTAATTACACTGTTGAAGATGTAATTAGTAGCTAGTAATTAATTACTATGTAGAGTAACTTACCCAACACATATCGACCTAGGGCGACCTTTTGATTCACACTTTTCATGCTTTAAATTCACATACCTCTGTTTTTTTTTTGTTTTTTTTTAAATAGACTGAAGCAAAGCTAATTTTGTCAGAACCTCTGGTTATTTTGCTTGTAAACCAGGCTTTGTAAACCAATGAAATAGGCCTAATAATTTCTTCCGAATCTCTATTAAAAATGTCAGTTGATCCAAAATTACACAGTTATATGGTGTTCTAATGTAAAAAATATGTAAAATTGGCATTCACAGTTTAATATTGTTAAACATAACTTGCAAACTGAGGGGGATCAGTTGGTTAAGTCAAATAAAATGTCTAAAAAAAGTGAAGTACACTTGGTTTGATATTTTGCAGTCTACACAGTTAAATGTCAAGTACTTTAAATATTGCTTAGGTGTCCAAATCCTCTTTGGATCTACGTATAAAGAAACTATTAAAACATACACGACACTGTGTGGTCCTTACATACTCCACAAACCCACATGCACTTGAGATGAAAGGATGCACCTTTCGAGTCAGTGCCACATGTAAAAAATTATGTGAGTTTTCAGAACTTAGCACCGAAACTCAAAGCAAAGGCATAACACCTCAGGGGAGAAGTCTACTACAGGATGATAATCCTCTTTTCAACTTTATGTGGAGAAATCCCCTCTTCCGAAGCTCTCGAGGCGGTGCTGTCCCCTTTAAGAGGGGAAAATGACAGGTTGAGGATGGTAGACAGGGGCACGGGGGTTTGAGACGAGACGAGGAAAGAGCTTGAGAGGGGTCCGACAGATAATTGGGACCACAGCTCTCGTTCAAAGGGCCTCATAAACTCCACGCAACACCCACCGATGCGGTCTCTCGTAAACATGCTCGTGCGCACATGGAAAAATGCTGCCGTGGTTGTACGGAGAAATAATGCCACATATGAACATGCACGCACGCACACCCACGTGCAGAACACACATGCGACACACACTAACTGAGCTGACGTGGTTGAGATGAGATTTGCATGCACACAATCTTCAAATGCATTAACAGCCAAAATAAACAGCTTCACAAATTCTTGCCACAGTGTTCTGATTCATATTTTCATTGAGGCATAGAAGAACTAAACGTCTCTCACCCTGAACACACACACACACACACACACACACACACACACACACACACACACACACACACACACACACACACACACACACACACACACACACACACAAAGAATGTTCTGAGATGTGTGTGCTACTTCCTCTGAGTCATAATTTTTCAGTGGGTGCCAGAGATGAGTCATAGAATGTTCCACAAGCCCAATAGTACAGACTCGCTAGAAACGCCTGAATGACTTCCAAACACACTATTCATATTCTGTCCACATTTAGGTAAACAAACCACATTTGCGCTGCTATTATTTACTGAATGAATAAACAGTCTATAATGACATACTATAAGCGTCTCCTCAGGTGTAACGGTACTTTGAGTAACCGGTCTTTAGAGGTGAGCAGGGTTAGAAATATCAGTGGGTAAGATGTGTCGCCTGCAAACTGTCCATATTATTTGGTGTGGAACCATAAATGTATCATATTTAGAAAAGGCTGTTCATATGTATACACTACCATTCAAAAGTTAGGGGTCTGTAAGATTTATAAAAATAACTAAAAATACATTTTATATATAGCCTATATGTATGTATAGAATTTTATTTAGCAAGATTGCCTTGATCACAAGTGATGACAAAAGTGAAAAAAATATAAATAATTTTAAATATATTAAAACAGAAGTTTTTTTTAATTGCTAGAATATTTAATAATTTTACTGTATTTTTGATCAAATAAATTCAGCCTAATTTTAGAGACATACTGACTTCAAACTTTTGAATGGTAGTGTAGCTTTAACTTTAAAAAGAATTAAAATAAAAATGTTCTACACGTAAAATTATTTTGTGTAAAAGCAAACTTTTATTTAAAAAAATGCTTATACATGTAGATGAATTATCAATGTAAAGAACAATATAATTGTTTTGATTAAAGATTACCCACTAATCTACCCATTAAATTAAGCAAATGATGTTGTGGAGTAAAAAAAAAAAAAACAACAACATTCATTTTCTTGATTTTATCTTCCTTCAGTTTATAAAAGTGTGAATAATGTATGGGAAAATAAGATTTGGGAATGCATTAGTAATAGTTTTTCCTAATAATGTATATATTTTTATTTGAAATTAAAGGTATAGACTAGTTCACTTAAAAATGGAAAATCTGTCATCACTTATACTCCCCCTCAAGTTGTTTCAAATCTGTATGTATTTTTTTCATCCGTTGAACATAAAAGAATATATTTTGTAGAATGTTGATAACCAGAGACTAAAATAGTCCCATACACTAATAGTCCCATACACTAAAGCACCTTGAATTGCACTACTGCTGAAACGTGCTATATAAATAAAATTGCCTTGCCTTGCCAGAGAGTTGATGGACCCCATTGACTTCCATAGTAGAGAAAATAAATACTATGGAAGTCAATGGGGTCCATCAACTGTCTGGTTACCAATATTCTTCAAAATATCTTATTTTATGTTCAACTGATGAAAAAAAAATCATACAGGTTTGAAACAACTTGAGGGGGAGTAAGTGATGACAGAATTTTCATTTTTAAGTGAACTGTTCCTGTTATCACATATTAATCAATGATTCAACTTTCCCCTTGATATGATCTTATGCTGTATATAGGTTTTGCTTCATAATTTCAGGAGAAAGAAATGACAATGCCACAACGCATTCAACGGCATCATAATTTAAGTCGGTAATGAACACAGAAATTCAACATTATACTTTCCCTCCATCCACTGTCTTTGAAATTCAATTCCGTTTGAGAAATTAATTGGCTTTGCAGATGAAAATGAGAAATGTATTGTGAAATGTTGAGTCTTGAATAAGGAGGCTTAGCAAACATGCACCACATCAAAGGAAGTTCAATTAGAGTGGGACTCTCTTGTGTAACCGAAATTTGGGAGTAACTGATGAGAGGGGCGTGTCAGAGAGGGGTCCCGTTCATTATGCATTCAGTAATCCTCCCTAGACGGCTCAAGTCATGGAAGAGCTTTCCCGAACACGCTGAGAGTGAAGCACCCACATCATTGTACTGTGAGTTATCCAGACAGCTGCACATAAATATGCCCTGTCCGCAGACATCCTCACACTTACATGAACATGTGATAATATACAAGATGATCTCATTTGGCTTGGTTGAAGCGGGGCACAGAGAAGAGCCTGGTGTGAACAGACTGTGATCACATGGCTCTCGCTCACAACTCTCTGTATGTTGATACCCTGTTCTATATTGTACATTTTTCAAAGGTGTTCAACTGGGTCAGTGACAAATGACAAATGTCCACAAAAAAGAAACTGAAAAATGATTTGGAATATCTTAGAAATAAACTCTTTGTATTCTGGCTTCACATGGTTTTGAAAATCCTATACCATTTTCAAGAAAGGTTGCAATTTGATGACTATGTTATGCGGTGTAACCATCAAAAGAGAGAAAAAACGTTCTTAAAACTTGGTGTACACATCTTAATAATATTTATTTAGAGTTATATACTGTTGAAAAGTTTGGGGTCAGCTATTTTTTTAATGTTTTTTTAAAGCGGTCCCTTCTGCTATCATAAGATACTTTTCTTTTTAAAAAATTCAGAAAAACAGTGCAACACTGCAAAACCTTATTACTATTTAAAATTTATTTAAAATAGTATAAAGTTTTTTTCGTGTTGCACTGTTTTTCTGAATGTTTTAAAACAAAAGTCCAGAAAAAAGGTTGACTTTTTTCTATTTTAATATTTTAACAAGGTTGGATTTTCTGCATAATTTCTCCAGTCTTTAGTGTCACATGATCCTTCAGAAATCAGTCTACACTGTAAAAAAGTGTTTAAGAAAAATAAACTTGGATGTTTAAGTTATTTCAACTTAAATTGCATTAAACTGACTTATTTTTTTAAAACTTAAAATCATTAAACTGACAAAAATTTTAGTTGAATCATGTATAACTTTTCAAAAATATAAAAAAGTTGAAAATTGTTTAACTTATTTCAAAGAGTTAAAGCAATGTAAAACATATGTTGTCATAACTTATTGATCACATAATTTTCTTAAAGTATATGCTGATTTGATCTTTAAGAAATGTTTCTTCTTAATGTTAAAAACAGTTGTGCAGCTTAATATTTGTGTAAAAACCATGATGCATATTTTTCAGAGCTCTTTAATAAAAAATAAAAATCTAAATCTGAATAACGGCATTTATTTGAACCAGAAATCTGGCAAGATACAACTTTTGATAAATGTATTGCTTCCTTGCTGGATAAAAGTATCAATTTCTTTAAACTGAGCTCAAACTTATGAACAGTACTGTATATATCATAATATCTCATTTGGCTTGCCAGGAGTGATTCAAGAAAGGACCAACATGCCGCTCACATGCTGATAATGTGGCGAAAGTAAATCAAGATCTAGCACTTTTGTCCCAGACAAAGACATCCCTGCGTCAGGAGGATTTGCCTATGGGTAGGCTACTACTACAGTTTCTCAGCAGAGGTTGAGCCACTCGACTCCAGAAGAAGGCAAAAAAAAAGGATTAGCATTTGAAGGCCTGCAACACAAAGCGTGGGTTCCCGGCTCGTGAAACGAGAGAGTGCCTCTTCCGTCACATTTATTGTTACCATGTGAGCCTCAAAGGAATTAGAGGCATTCATCAAACCTCCAGAGCCACTACCCATGCGCCGACGTTTGAAGTGCGGTCAGCTTTGCCAGGCTATTCAGTTGTCGCAGGGCTACAGAGCAAAAAAAAAAAGGGGGTAATATAGAACGTGAAAGGGCTCTCTTGTTCTAAGTGAGGAAGAGACGTCAACTGTGTGTGGACGCAATGTACGGGGATTGCTTTCATAACGCCTGCTAACAAAAAGAGAAAGCTCTTCGGGCAGATGCCACCTTATGATGGAGGACACATCCCTGGAATAGTCCAAAAAAAATAAAAATAAAACATTTATCCTGACTCCGTGGGCAATTGAGGGGTTCTTGTAGGTCTTATGGTGAAGGTACAGGTGCTGTTTTGAGCATTAGGAGGTGGTTATCTCTACCGATGAAGAGGGATTATTCAGACTCAAGTCTGATTTATTGCTTGCTTTATTGGGTTAGTCTGCAGTGCAAGATGCCATCAGCATCTTCCAGCAAGCACTATTCTTTCTTGCAGTGATAAATATTGATTTACAGTCACAACACTTATGAGTCTTTATGTTGTACTGTCACTAAGAGGTGGTGTGCACCTTCTTCGGATGTCCAAAGGAAGGAGGCTGTCAATAAACCCACGGATAGCAACAATAAATTCACCTCGTATACAACGGCTAGGGGAGGCAGAAGTCAGAATGTTTATTTTATGATTCAATAAATTGCCGCACACAAGCCTCACAAGCATCAATCAACATCCAAAAGCTCTGAGATCATCATTTTAACTGTGGTCAAATCGCTGACCTCTCCTTTGTAGCCTGAACATCAGAGGTGGGATTAGCGCAATTACGATACCAACATTTTAGTCGCCATTGTCAATATCAGTAAAATGTCACGATTTTTGATGCAGTTTATTAGCTATGCATTATTATAAACATATAGTATATATAGCAGCATTGCTTCAAGCTTTCCCCAATATATTTACAACATATTTTTGCAGGGTTGAGCATTGTAACCAATCACAGATATGCTGAGCACATTTGTAATGGCCAATCAGAAGCGTTTAAATAAGCCAGGTGCAGATTATATGAATTAAAAAATACTTTTTTTGTTACTCTTAAAAATAAAGGTTATTTATTGGCATCCATGAACAACCTTTAAAATACAGAAATACAGGTTCTTTATACTGGAAAAAAAGGTTCTTTAGATTATTAAAATGTTCTTTCCAATAATAAGAAAAAAAAGGTTGTTTTCAGAACGGATTACAGAAAGGTTCTTTGGAGAACCCAAAATGATTCTTCAATGGCATCGCCTTAAAAGCCCCATTGGAGCCGTTTAGGAGTGTATAGGTGAGACTAGAATAAGGTGAGCAAGTGCACTTTTCAGTGAGCGTGCAATCTCTTAGACAATGCTGAGAGTCAGTGAGAGCCTCCAGGGCCCATCAAAGGCTGTCAGTGTCCTATGGGTCTCTCGGTGTCTGAACATGGAGGGGGAGGAGGGGGAGGTGATGGAAACACAATAGAGCACCAAGATCTCAGCGCCTGATATTGATGTCATAGTGCGCATCTCCACATTATCCCTGCTATTGATGAGTCTGATCTCAGCTTGAGGGAGGAAGTGTGGTAATCGTGTGGTCTCTCTTTGGACTTGCATCACTATAGCACTTGCCTTGATGACCCTGACTTTCAGCATTTTATTAATTACAGCATAGATTCTCATGGAGTGCACACAACTGTAAGGTCAAAAAATTTGTATGAAAACACTAAAACATTTGAATTTTTGAAAAATGCCACGCACGCAGTGAACATTTTTGCATGATAACGCAATTGAAAAAAAATAAAAGTTCTGAATCGATTCATTTAAACAGTTTTAATGAATTCTTGGAATGATACAGATTTAATTGAATCAAATTGACCAACTCAAACAACATTGCATCTCGGATTTAAACTTCATTTGTTGTTTAAATTGCAAGGCAAGGAAGAAATCACAAAACTTCAGAAAACGTAATAAATTAATTAATCTAATATCACGAGCAAAATCATCCCTAATACAACATAAACATTCAGTCCATCACCCGGCCCTGATATGAATACAGCATAAAATGTTTGTCTACTCCAGCGCATTGAAAAAATAAATGACTCACGGTCTAAGATATCAAAATGCACCATAGGCCTCAATGATGGAAACTTTGAGCCGCCCACTGTAACATTTAATGAAATTAAAAGAGGAAAGGAATCAAAGAAACGTGGGCTGGGTCTCTCCCTCAGTATTTCCATAAAGGGAAGCAAAACATTTATTTTCTCTATCATCATCATCATCATCATCATCATAACTGGTGATCTTTTGTCAGCAAAAATCTGATTAAACAGAGTAATTTCACCCTTTTTTGTGGTTTAAAGAGAGTATTGATGACTGAGCAGTGTGTTTTTTTGCTGCCTCTCTCGTCCATTAGAGAGCCAATGAACACAGACATGACTGGAAGTTCTCTGTGAGTGGCTTTCCCGCTACAGGATCATTTTCCACAAACCGAATATGGCACGCAGCCATTAAGATCATATGCAGCAAAATAAATGATGATCGCCAAAGAGGAAAGAGTTTCATTGTGGTGTAATGACATCATCCAGGCCAGAGGCTCACCTCTCCACCTTTCTCCCTCTATCCTTGCTCTTCATTCATCTCCAGCTCCTCTTTCTTGTAATGGAAGGTGTACGACATGCTTAATTGGTCCTCTGCCGTCTGGTAGGACACACTATCTGTGTCTCTAAAAATATCCCCGTGTGCACGTCGACTCATGTGCACGGGAGCCCCGAAAACAGTAGAAGGGAAGGATTTCGTGGAGTATTGATAACGGAAAAAGACAGATAAGATGCATATCCGCGGCGACCTGAGAGGAATAAGAATGTCTCTGACGTCACCAGAAACTCGAGGAGGTCTGGAAGAGGAATGGATTTATGCTTTTTGCACGCTTCACTCAAAAGGCCATCACATCAGGTTACCTTCTCACGGACTTCAGTTACCCATCAAAACACTGTCTCTCAATGGGCTGACCTCATCTCTCTAGCGGGGTCTAATGGATGAAAATGGAGTGAAATTACAGTGCTGTTTAAGCCTGATGAGAAACGGTCTGGGTACAAGATGTTATTTTTATAAGAGAGAAATGCTAAATATTCATGTAGAATCTTTTTGTTCATTTTAGGGATGCACAATATTTAAACTGAAAACGAATAAATGGATGATAATAAAATTCTATACAGTACAAGTGAATTTAGGCATCACATATAGGCACTCTAATAAATGCTGGGTTGTTTCAACCTAATTTTGGGTCAAATATGGACAAACCCGGCCGTTGGGTTCATTTTTTTAATTACATTTTTAACCCAACGTTTGGGTTTGTCCATATTTGACCCAAAATTAGGTTGAAACAACCCAGCATTTTTTAGAGTGTAACAATAAGATTTACAGTATGAAAAATATTCATTTTGAGACTTGCTAAAGATTGTATTTAATAGTGGTATTACATTATTCATGTTTTTAAAGATTGATTTTAATCTTTGATCAAATTAAATATATTTTTTGAGCATTAGATGTCACCAAATGTAAAAGTAAAAATAGGGAAAAGAAGCATGAACAATTTAATATTCAATGTTCTATATATATTTAATTGTTCATCATGTGTATATATAGGGTTGTTCAAAACTATATATTTCCAAACATTAGTTTTTATCTTTATTTTAATCTTATGTATAAAGGTGCAGTCATATTAGCAATATTTCAGTGGAAAAAAAAATATTGTTAATATAGCAATCTATGAAGCACTGCTTACACATTAGACAATTTCAAACCAAGCAGCTTTCTGCTGCCGAATTTGAGTGACCAACCTAAACATGAAATCTGTTACGGGGAACATATTCGAGCTCACGTGAAACTCCCAGATGTGCAGAATCATATTGAAATGACTGGATTTGGGCTGCGAAATTTCATTAAGGCCTGCATGGGACACACTAGACAATATTCAAATCTTAACTGATTTTAAAACTGTGGGAGACCTTTCAACTGATTTTCATAACATCATAATCCTCTGAATGCACACACAAGACAGTTCGGCCAGACCACAAGACAACACACACCTGACGAGTGTAGTAACGATTTCAGTGGCAATTCTAGTCCACAGACACGAGATCTCACAGAAACACGCGTGATCAAACGTGACTTGAGAAGAAAAACAAATATAGAGGACACTCGAGGACCAAAATCGGGCTTATAATCTTCAAGTGAGTGGCCAGCATAAGCAACAGTAAATGTGACGGACAATAAGGCAGGTTTTACGTTCTTTGTAATCATTAAAAAAATTAAGATTGAAGATTGTTGCTTTTTGACATTGATTTTCTGTTGTGCATCACACATTACCTGCAAATCAGTATCAAAAAGTCATAATCTCCATTTAATTATTAAATATAACGCATTTTCACAGATGAACTTAGAACCAGCTTTAAGATGATAATAGATTTAAAGTTGTTCAGAAATATGTCGTTTTGAGCCCTTAAGCCAAATGTCTGTGTTGAAATCAATCATATTAAATAAACACTCTCCTGGGCTCTGGTGAGAGAATGGTAGGCTGCCCACATGGCAAACGGCTGTCAGGCCTGTGGGTTCTCGTGGAGAATCTTGTTAGGTTTGATCTTATCTCCCCTGCTTGTTTTTCTGGGCCTGGGTTCAAACGATAGACGAGTCACCAGAATATGAGGCTTCCAGGGGACAGGCTGAAAAACAGTTAAACTGAAAAGTGGCGGTGGCCTCTTTTTACCCTCATGAAACGAGAGGTGAGGAAGTGTGTGTGTGTGTGTGTGTGTGTGTGGCCACACTGCCTGCTGCTCTCATCTTATGGAGGGTGATGGAAACACATGTCAAAAAGGAACTGAGTGTTTAACGTCTCCTGTTCAGCGTACTTCCTGAAACAGGAGGTCTGTGTGTATGTGTGTGTACGCATGCTTTTGTGTAAAAGTGCTGTCTCATAGTTTGTCTTTTCCTCTGATATTTCACTGACCCACTTTCAACACACACTCAACAGTGTATATGGGCCTGGGCCCTCAACAGTGCATACCCTGCATACCCAGACGCTATGCCACTGGTGTGAGTGTGTGCAGTTTACCTTGTAGGACAACAAAACGTCAAAGTGCCACAGGCTTTATTTTACTCATTAAAAAAATAAAAACCCTACAGGAAATTATCATGGGAACCAGGAACAAATTAGTCTTCAGGGTTTTTAACGGCATCCCTGCACCACTCTATAGTACTTGAGGCAGCAATAAAAATATTTTTTAAAATTACAATTACAAAATTATTATTTAATATTAAAAAATGTATCATGCCTTACTGAAAATAATACATTTATGGAATGGGGTTGGTTACTGGAAACTTTTGCAAAATACCACAGAAATAGTGTCAGTAAAAGAGATTGGTTAAAAAAAATAAAGGTAAAAATAAATTAACAAATTATAATAATTATAAATATGTATATTATATATACATAAATTATATATAAATATATATATATATATATATACACACACACACTGTATATCATTATAATTACCTATTATTTATTTTATAAATAAATAAAATTATATATAAACAACTAATTTATATAAGAATAGTAATAATTTATATATTAATTTTCAGAAGTTATATGTATGTGTGTATGTATGCATGTATTACACACACAACTAATTTATATAATTTATGAATTGTAATGATATAAATAATTTAAACCTGAAAACAGGTACAGCCTTTAAATAGCAACGCATCTCACGTCTTTATGGAAAAGGAGTAGGCTAATATTATAGTGAGTGTGTGAAAAAGCCACCAGCACAAAGAGGCACATCTCTCTGCATGCTTTAGCGGCTCTGCAGTGCTAATTGAGCGAGCGGAGTTAGCGCCAGCTTTGGAGGCCAACTGTTCACAATCCCCCTCAGAGCTAAAGATAGATTCTCCCACCACAGTTAGCAGCATGCAGCGCAGGTTTGCAGAATTACATTACAACTACTATATCACCCACACACACGCTCAAACTTACACATTTACAGCAAAATAACTTCTGAATCAGCCACACATACACACTGTGCCATCACTGGTTTATAAAATATGATGAGCTCCTGTTGTAAAATCATATTGAGCTCACAAAAGGAAAATGTTTCTGCCTACTATCTCACTGGGTGGATAGAGGTGCCTTTTCAGAAATTCGTTTAATATTTTAAAACACACAAATCATTAAGGATAAGAAAAAAAATCTACAGTATATTCAACCTGACACGAAGGCATCGTGGCTCAGTTTGAATGAGCATAATACTTTTGAGCATGATATTATATTTCATTTTAATACTTGCATCTGCACGTATGCGTGTGTGCTGAACCATCTGACTCTCTTGAGTATGGAGATTGGAGATCACATGTCACTGTGCGGGAAGTGGGTGACAGGATGACAGTGCAAAGGACAGGTGTACTCCATTTCCACAGTCAGAGAAACAGAATCATTCATCTGCCTTTGTCAACATGTCAGCTTTGGAGCAATGGTAAAATCACTACTGGAAACTGTAATTATTAATGCAATATCAATAATACATTGATTTATCAAGGTTTAGGACAACATTAAATATCTATGGAGAGAAACTCCATGACTATTGATTGCAAACAACATCTGGATAGTTAAATTCCAGGGCTAAATTAAAGCAATAAGCCCCGCGAAGTTGTGTTTTACAGTGAATTTCAAGGTTGCTTATTGCTTTTATAAAACAGTTACTCCATAAATATATTCGTTTTAATATTTATTTTATTCATAAAATAAAGACCAGCAACTAAAAATATAACGTTATAACCACTAATCTATTATATATGTAAGGGATAATGTATAGCGAGGCGGTTGTTATAGCGAATAAAACACCGACAGGCTGATCGTTAGCCCGACGCGAAGTGGAGCCTGAAGGGGTTATAACAACCGCCTCGCTATACATTATCCTGCTTATTACATGGCTACCTATTAAATAAATCAATAATTTGATGCAAAATATTGATTTAAAAAGGAGTTTATTGATTTAAAAACGATTTATATGGCTTCCGCTAAAGAAAATAGTCCGTTCCGTCTCTACGGTTAGAATCCTGCGTCCATGGCAACGCTCTGTTTTCATGGCAACAGACCGCATTCTACATTAGAATTCAGCCAAGCCATGTAATATGTCATTATATAGATCAATGGTTATAACACATTTATTCCTCGTCAAGCAATGTAGTTCCAAAGAGGTTGCTAAGCAACACAGGCAACAACAAAGAATCACAAACGGCAGTTGCGCAGTAATACTAATGTAATGTAATGCGGTCACAGGTGTGTGTTTGTTGAGTAATTTACAACGGCTTCGAACGCAGCTCAACCAATCAGAATCAAGGACTGGAACTATCCGTTTTATAATGATAAATACTACCATTCAAAAGTGTGAAAGAAATGAATACTTTAATTTCAGCAAAGGCACATGGACATTTATAATGTTATTTATTTATTTAATTTTTTTCAGATAAATGCTATTCGTTTGAACTTTCTATTCATCAAAGAATCATGAAAAAAGTACACTGTCAAAAATTGGCTTAATTTTTTTGGTATAAATCAACTTGGAAGTTTAAGTCATTACTTGAATTACATTAAACTGGTTCAAAAAATCTTGTATAACTTAAAAAAAAGTTGAAAATTTAGTAAAAACATATGTTATCATAACTTATTGATCATATTTTTTTACAGTGTATCACGGTTTCAACAAAAATATGAAGCAGCACAAAGTCTTCAACATTTATAATAATCAGAAATGTTCCTTGAGCGGAAAATCATCATG
The DNA here is from genome assembly GCF_949152265.1 of Phoxinus phoxinus. NCBI lineage: Eukaryota > Metazoa > Chordata > Actinopteri > Cypriniformes > Leuciscidae > Phoxinus > Phoxinus phoxinus. The sequence goes on from NC_136891.1 coordinate 29,242,208, forward strand.
ATTTCTCAAGGATCATGTGACTGAAGACTGGTGTAACGGTGCTGAAAATTCAGCTTTGCCATTCCAGAAACAAATTACATTTAAAAAATATATTAAAATAGTTGTGTAAACTTGTAATAATATTTACACAATATTTGTATTTTTGAAATACAAATAAAAAACCTAAGAAATCATTCAAAGTATTTTTTTTTTAAGAAAACTTTTTCAAGTTTTATTAACATTCATCTATTTGAATCATAAATTCTCATAGTTACCCCTGGAATCACTGCTGTATTCGCTTTGCACTGATACATGACAGCTTAGGACAGAATGTGCATGATTATCAACACACAGCTCTTCATTACAGATAAACAAAGATCAGTGCAGCATTTCAGACCATCCGGGAGAGAGAGAGAGAGATGCGTGTCTTAGAAGGTCAACGGACAGATTATCCCGTCTAAAAGAAAGGGGGGTGAGGGCTAAAGGGTGCAGATAATGATATTTACCACAGCAAAATATGACTAAAGGTTTACATGCGTTTATGGTGTCGTTATTAATTGCTCCATTATCTAATGGCCTTTTGGTTTTACATTCACCAAAAGGGAGAGTCTCATTGCCATAGAATCTATGTTTCATCACCCGTTTTCGGCATATGTTCATCCTCACCTCAGCCTAGACAGGAGGGCGAGAGGAGGCGGCGTTAGAGGGGGAAGGGTTGTTTTTGACACTGAGCCAGGAGTTCTGCCAATCACACAGCAACAGCTTGAGTCTCAATCGATGAGGGGGGGGGGGGGGGGGGGGGGGGAGAAGACGACGGACTACAGAGAGAGAGGGACAAAAGAAAGAGCGACAGAGAAGGACGAGTCCCTGACATGCGGCGGGCTGATGAGGAAGCCGCTGACTCAGGAGTTCCTGGTGTTTAGCGAGTGAATATGTGACTAAACTGAGCGCATTCCACAGCCTTGAATCACCCCGCTCCCTTCCCCCCTAACAGTCGCCCGCCCAACCTCCCTCGTGCCTTTTTTTCCAGGGTGATCCCTACATTTCTCTCTCCCTCTCTTTTCTTCATTCTTGGTATGTCAACACTTCCAGACTCACTCTCTGCCAGGTCCACTCACTGACCACGGCACTTTTAATTGGGTGCGTTTGCCACACAAGAATCGCAGCCACCCCCTCCCCTCTCGCTTCGTCCCAAACAAAAACATCCTGAGGGCCAGGCCTGCTCAGCGCTCCACTACAGGAAACAGGGATTGAGCCGAGGCCAGGCACAGACCCAGACAATGTGTTATTAGTCAGAAAAAAAAGGATGTTATTCTGGAAACAATGATTCGGAGGCTTTGCGAGCGATATATTGATGTTAGCATATGCTAATTGAGGAATACATCTAGCTATGAGTAAGATGCCACACGAAATCTGTGCATGTTTTTGTTGTTGCACTGATTGAGAGGGAACGTGTGGAACTGAATTAAATTGGTCCGAATTTCAAAATATTTAATCAAATTGCAGATTTTGTGAATACAGGCAGAAAATCTGTGGAGACAAACTTTAATCATTTCCAGTAAAATGTTATACATTTCCTTACAAACAGATACATTTATTTGAGAAACCTAATTCTCAAATAATGTATTAAATGTATTAAAAAATTATTAAAATCTAAATATATTTATAACAATTTGTATTGTTTTTAAAAAAATATTATGGTTTTTACTCTATTTTTAACTAAATACATTAAAATATAAAAAATTACAGACCCAAACCTTTGAACGAAATAGTGTTTAATGTGTTTATTAAAATAGTTATATATAATTAATATTATAAGATTTAATAGTCTTGTTTTATGGAAAAACAGTTGACAGGGTAAAAATAGTTTTATATTATATTAATTAGGGATGTCCAGATCAAGTTTATTTTTGGTGCACTCGATTCACCCAAGTCATTGAATTTTAAGTATCTACCTTTACCAAGTCCCAATACGATACTTGTATTTTTCTAGTGCTTTTGCATCAAGTACATTAAAGTTATGCAACTCAATCCAATGTATTCAGGGCAGTGCAGAGAGTTTCTCAGGGGCGTCTATCACTATGGTGTAATTGCAATAAAACAATTATATATAAATATATATGAATGAATAAATATAAATATATATATATATATATATATATATATATATATATATATATATATATACACACACACAGGATAGCCAATATGGATCAGAAAAAGAAAAAAAAAACTAAATCGGTCCCAATACCGATCCTTGAGGACATCCCTAATAATAAATATATTATAATTATATATTTTCTGACAGCAAGTATTATCATCTTATACATTTTAAGGATTTTCTGATATGTTCACTGGCAAACAGGACAAAAATAAACAATAAACAAATAATTTTGCAATAAATCTACAGAGCTTTCTGTGAATTCCCATGAGTGCAGGGATAGCGATGAGCTCTGCTAATAGAGCTGGCCCTGTAAGGAAGTATGTGTAGATTACCCCCAAAGCTATGAGGAAACTAGCCATGGCACCATCTGCCCAACTTCAGCTAATCACCTCCGCCAGATGGAGGAGAATATGGAGCTTTTTTTGAGGTGGTTTCTGCAACAATGCTCCTCTGGCTGTTGCAGCTATTGTCAAATAAATAAAAAAAGTGCTGTGTAACACAAATGGAGCAGGGATTATTTATTCACCTCGCTTACACCTTATTAATAGTGCTTTGTATGTTTTTGCGCCATTCAACCTAACTCGCTCAACATAATCTCTAATTTTCCTGACATGTCCTGTCACACGATTACAGGATTTAATCTTAATGCATTTTCAAGAGTCATTGATTAGAGCAGATTTAGCTTAGGTTAGGTCCGCAAAGAGTGAAGTCGGCCATCTTAGATTATTGACAAATCCACATTCATCAGATGGCTCTGTGAAGGGCAGCCAGTCCTTGACTGAAAGCCTTAGTATTCAGCACAGCTCTCAGTCAATACGTCTGACTGGAGTCATCGGCTCTTTCATTTGATGGGAATTTGATTGCGACAGTGCACATTTTTCAATGGGTGCTATAAGAAATGTGAATACTATTATCAACCTATGATGCCTAATAAAAATTCACAATTAAGATCAGTACCATGAATTACACCATGTTACTTTAGGAGGAAGCTAAGCAAACTGCGTGTAGAGACAAAAGCGAGGCTTTGCAATCTGCCAAACACGCTCAGCTTCCAGTTACCCATTATAGCGGTAACCATGGCGATCGTGACTTCAGAGCATGAAAAGGAAGCCATTCAAACTTTCAACATTCATGCTTTTATAAACCTGTGTTTCATGACAGTGGAAAATATATTCTTAAATAATTTAGAAAGAATTGAAAAATGAAGAGATTTTTATACTTCTCTTTCCAATCACATTAATGATGGTATGTAGTCATTTCTTTACATTTCATGTGCTATTAAGCCTGCATTCCCTCACGCATCGGTCAGGCCTCGGAGGCGTTCAGTATCCCATTGGAATTCAGTCAGTTTTCAGTTCCCAGCACGCAATGGGATTTAATATGCCTCAGGAGATCTTTAGCATCGTCACTTCAGCTGAGACATTACACAACAAGTGCATATTAAATGTCTTTATCTCCCAGTGGTGAGTATATTGACATAAAATGGCTGCCATCAAGCTCAAGAGAGAAAATTTACGACGTTTTGACTGTTTTAACACCAGAGGGGTTTTCCCTTTGAAATATAGCACGGGAGGTCATTTTAATGTGGATATTTGTCATTCGGCAAACCACATTTGAAAGCAGGTTAGAGCTGACGGATTTTTTTTCTCCTTGACACTTGCATTACAAAATGCCCTACTAGGCTTTCTGTTTCTTTTGGACTTAAATGACAAATACAGCGATTGTGGGATAAGTGATTGGAGAGTTGGCCGCTAACAACATGCTTCAGAAGACTCACTCAATCAAACACTATCTCACTAAATCAAAAGCTAAATGGCAAAGCTCATGGTCGAAAAATTATCTGTAAAACTTTTTTTTTGCAAACTGTTTAGCAGCTCAAGCACATCACACAGTCATCACACTCATTTAATAGCCTACACTATTAAAAATACCACAATGGAAAAAATTTAGATATATATTAGTCAACCATAGTCTGATACCATAGTCAACTTCACTAATCGACTAGCCGACCATCCTGACCAATCCCGAAAACCCACAAACCCGCTGGTATCAGACAGCATGTACACACACATTCTGATGTGGTAGCGGCCTGTGCGGTGATGTCACACTGGATGAGATGTAGTGTAGAGGATGTAGAAACAGACAGATAAGTGAGGGTACAGCTTAACCATGGTCTGAACCCTGCCCCGGGCTGACAGGCAGGACTGATCCTGACACCATAATACTCAAATTAGATTTGAGAGGTGCTGTGAATGAAAATAACACTGACAACACTGGAGGGATGGAGTGGGGCCACAGATGTTGCACATGTCCGACATACTAAATTTATACTGTTCTGAGAAATGCATAACTCAGAAAACCAAAATTTGCTTTTTGGGGAAGAAATAAAAAACAATATTTCTAAAATCTCCCACAAGCTTTTCAAATGCATTTCAGTCATTACATAGTTTTGCTGATTCATGGCAGCTCATCAGTAGTCAATTGTTGACTGACTCATCAATAGTTAATTAGCCTGACGCTGCATTCTTCTTTTGAGATGAAAATCACCTACTAAATTAATACATGTAAAATCTACTTATAAGAAAGAATTTTATTAAAAATAAAAATATAAAATAAAAATAGAAAAATTACCAGAAAAATAAATAAATAGACACGCACCCAGACACGTGTGCAAAGTCTGCAAACACACACTCATCTCCTCATTTCCACCATATATCTAAAGAGAAACATAATACGGTGTGGCCCTTGCATAATACAAACCATAACTAAGCGTAGTGGACACTGAACTCAAACCATGCGTCTCTGGAGTGCACGCAAACACATTACAGCCTGAAGAGAAGCGGTCAGACAGTAACATGCAGGTTAATGGGTCAAACTCAAGGCTGACACTTGCCTCTTAGTGTGTGTGTGAGCTTTTCAGCTTGTTCTGGCTGTACTTTACTGCTATGTTCCTGTCTGCAGTGAATGCTGGACTGGACAGGCAGTCAGGGCAAGGCAAGAGAAAGGGAGATAGGAGAGGAAGCTGGCAGGCACCTCCTCGGTTCCCTCCCCTGCTCTCCGTCTGCCTGCTGTGTGTTAAAATATCTCCGTGCACATGTCTCCTCTTCCAGAGTCACTAGACATTACCTTATAAAAGAACCAGAGTACCAGGAACGCACCAACCCTATCTCTCTCGCTGTCTCTACCCTGATCACAGTCAAACCCTTGACTATATCTGCACCGCAAAAGAATCACTTTCTTAATCCATATTTATTTTAGTAAACATATTTAAAAACATATTTTTAGTTTTTTAACAACACATCTTAGATTTATGCTCAAAACTATTTTATTTTATAATTTTTTCCCAAATTGGTTTTTGTTTTTAAGAACAATTGTTAGATTTAAACTAACAAACAAATATATATAAATATTACTAAATAAAATCTATATTTTTTTTTGTTCAAATAAATATAACTTTTTAAATACTTGAAAATATTTAAAAATGCTGATTAAGAAAACTACATTTTGCAGTGTGTCACCCTCATAAAGCAGTGGCGTCTGTGTGTACACAGATTCACATGACTCAACATCTCTGGCGGTCTGAATCCAGCCTCAACTCTGCTCTGTTTTTCCCAGGGGGGAGAGGAAGAGAGAGTGTGGGGATCGAGAGGGAGGGAGAGGGAGAAGAATGATGGTGTGGGGGGCTCTGGAGCATTGCCCCGCGCTGGCTCAAATTTCCCGCTTGTCAAGCCTGATGGATTTGGCTAAAAATAAAAGAAGGTAGAGGCCCACGTCTGGCGGATGAATGAATGAATGAATGAATGAAGGAACTTTGCTGCAGCTTTACCCCCTACCTCATCTAAAAAATAAAAAAAAACACACTCCCCAATAACCCTCGGCGGCAACTCCAAGACCTTCCTGCCTCGCTTTCGAACAAAGATGTTCTGATGCCAAGCGTGGCTAAGAGAAGTGCATTCCAGAAACAAACGTCCCCCTATTTCCCAAAGTCCAGACAGTGAGAAATCACCAGGGAGAGATAGAGAGAGACAAAAGGGACACAAAACACCCAAGAGCAGCAGGAAGACTGGGGATTCCTCTGCTTTCATTAATGCCACCCGCTTTGAGCTACATGTACAAGCATAAGGTTTATGCTGGACAAACTGCTGCATAATATACAGTAGGGGAGCTAGTTGTCACGAGGGCTACAACTCACTAACAATAAAATAACAATATATATAAACATGCATACACACTGCCGTTCTAAAGTTTGGGGTTTGGGAAATTAATACTTTAATTCAGAAAGACATTACACTTTAAAATATATTAAAATAGAAAACAGTTATTTAACATTGCAATCATATTTCTCAACATTAATGTTTTACTGTATTTTTATCAAATAAATGCAGCCTTGGTGAGAACAAGACTTCTTTCAAAAACATTAAAAAAATCGTACTGCCTCCAAACACAAACTGCATTCCTTTTCAAGTGAAGTATAAAGTCAAGATTTGTATTCATTCTGTACAGAAATCAATTTTCAAAAACTAACCCCGGTCGCCCCTAACCCGACACCCCACATGAATAGGGTAAGGCAGCGGCTGCATTATGGGAAAAAATTACTTGGTACCAAAAAATAGGCCATTCCCAGAAACCAACTGGAACAAAAGAGACACGTACGAAGGAAAGAAAATAAAAGAGAGGAAGTGAGTAGGATTCAGTGTCACCTTTGTCAGGTCAGAGATTTCTCTAATGAAGTCTTGAGTGCACATCCTCCAATGCCATCCCAAAATGCATTTGCTCATACCCTTGCAGGCATGAGAACAGCATTCCCCAGCTCTTTACCATATGTTTCAACAGCGTCTGAGCACTGCAAGGGTACTGTACCGTGCCATCTGTGACTGCAGCTGTGGTAAACACTCCATCCACTGCACAACATATCCAGCATATATTCAACAGACCCGTTAAGTGCCACTGACCACTGTGTATCACAGTATATTGCCATGGCTGATATATTGTCCTATATTTGGCATTTTAAATGATTAGCATCGACTGATAAATTGATCAGCCAAAACGTTTCGGATTATTTGGACAGCAACGGTACTTTTACTTTGACAGCGCTAACAACGATTGCACCAGAGTGCAGATGCAAGTGTCATCTTTAAATCTTTGATTTCAAACTATGCGGCCATATTACCAGTTTACCGCAATGTTATTATTTTTATATTTAGGATAAACTGGTCTTTATTTGACAAAATATAATTTCCCAATGCACACAAGCTTACCAGATTACCGAAAGCACAGTTGATTACAGCGTTCACTTCTTTTTATTCATGTTTTTAACAAGTTCTTTATTTGCAATAAGCAGTACTATAACAGGATTACAGAATCTGTTTATTTTAAAGCTTGATTTTTTTAAATCAATTTAATAAAATAATTGTCATATTGATTAATTCTATCTAATTTAGCAAAAACAAATGCCATTCTGCTCTCCAATAAATCGGTATCGCCATTGGCCATTAAAAAAAATCCATATTGGTCAACCACTACTGACCATGGATATAGATTTTTCTTCTTCAGAAAGCATAATTGGATGAAAACATGAGAAAAGAACAGCACCTGGCCTAATACATCCTGAAATATCTTCCCTCACCCAATCTCATGGTAGGAGGTGACATGATACAGCAGGCTTAAAAATAACCTCTTTCGTTCTCTATGACCTTTCGCTCCGTGCTCTCCTTACCGCCCGGAGCATCGGAGGAAGCCTCAACATGCAGATCTTTGACACAGAGGAGACTCCTCGAACCAAAACACACCCAGAACCGGAGATGGTGTCATAGCCCGTAGTTTCTCACGGGGCAGTAAAATGAACTCAGCGGCCGGTGTCACATTTGTGATTTATAAAAGGACCAAAGGAAAAAGCTGAAAAGAAGCTATCCAAGCCAACACAAAATGGTAATTTACGCACAGAATGCCGTCAGTCATTTCCAAAGGTCTATCTGTCATATTAAAAAGCACACGAAACATCAACTAACCCCAAGGGTGCCACCGAATGAATCACTCTTTAGGATATGACGAAATGTTCATTAGCACTCCTTTTTTTTAAATCAATAGGCAATTTTCTGTCATTTAATCTTTGGAAACCCTTACCGACTGATTTCCCACATAACGTTTCCCTCGCTGAATGGACATAAACGTCGCCAAGTTCCATGACGTAAGTGCCAAATCTCACGGAGAGCAAACGCTCCTCTGCGACTCACCGAAAACAAACGAGCACGTGTTTAGAGAAATTGTGTTTTCAGATTTACGTCGATCCACTCGTTTACCAGACCTCAAAAACATTACATCACTGCGAGCCGGGAGCCCCCCGTGGCATCAGGACACTTCACTTGTGCGGTTTCATCAATCAATGCTCTTTGATAGAAACGAATGCATGAGAGACGTGAAAGCCATTTGTTTTCTTTGTTAGGCACAAGCGGAAGACTTGAATCAATAGCCGAGGCCTGTGAATCAAACTCTGGAGGTGGTCTGCTCACAAACAAGCCGTTCTGAGTCACACGTTTTAACAAGTCATTGCTCTAGGACATGGGAGAGAATGAGAAACACACCACTGTACAGTTGGCCCTGAAGCAGCTGTGCTGGGCATCTTAATCCATGACATTACAACATGCTCAAATCACTCTTTCCTTTATGTTCTTTTTCCTCCATCCACTTCGTTGGCTGGTTTAATGTGAAACACATAAAGTCGTAACACGAGTTATGTTCCCCAGTTACATTACTTAAAGAGATAGTTCACCTAAAATTGAAAATTTACTTGCGCTCATATCAATACAAATGTTTTGACCATCAATGGGGTTCATGTTGTTTTGGACCCCATTGACTTCTATTACATGGAAGGACATTATAAAATAGTCTTTCAAATGTTGTGTTCCACAAAAGAAAGAATGTCTACAAGTTTGGAATGACGTAAATTATAACAACTTTTGTTTTTTTCCCAGTTTAATTATCCTTTTAAGAAAGCTGAGTGACGGTGTCACTGAGTTTGCGACAGAGATAGGAGAGCGAAAAATAAAAACAAAAGCGTTAAACGCCTGCTGCTTTTCCCTTCCACACAATCCAGTCATTCAAAGGCATTTCTGGTGCATGATGGGGGAAACTTCACCCACTCAGAGTTATAAGTGCATGCAACATGCCTCACTACGACACGAACAATGTCCTCTTTCACTGGCTTCACCCCATGCTGCACATGCAGAAAAGCACACTGGGAACGGGACAGATCGCTGCCTCACAGCTTGCACACACTCCGAGGAAGAGCTGAGGATAGCTACAGAAGATTGACGTATATATATGACATACAGTACTAAACTTGCTGTGCAGGTTATTTGCAAATTACCAATTTATGAATATGCCAAAACAGTAGATCACATGAGATAACTTCAGATGTACAAAATCAATCAATGTGCTTTAAAGCAAACTTGTTTTTATGTTATAGGCTATTTGAAAAACCCAACTATTTCTATATTTATTTGAAATATATTTATGTTATTATTTAAAATAAAAGTACATTTAAATTTACACCATGCCGATAACTTCAGGTGTGGTGTACTCGGAATATTACTTTTTTTAACCAGATGGTTAATAAAGAGGATGGTACTTGAATCGTATTGTAGTTATGATTCAAGTGCATGATTCAATGATTCAAGTATTATGATTCAAGTTTTACAAGTAGTAAAAGTTGTTTTACTACATCGAGTTAATATTACAGTCACTTTGTGGCTCGATATTTATTTATACGGTTGATATTTGCAGCACCTGGAGAGGAAACTGAAAAGGAAGCTTTATTTCCTTTGTAAGGCACTTTTACAAATTGACGTACACAAACTAGTGTAGAAAGGCAAAACTTTGAACAAATCTATTGTTTATTGGTGCAGTTTCGCCCTCAAAGTGCCTTCTCCTCAAAATGGCAGACTTCCTAACTGAAACTAAATGCTTGATATGCAATTTTTAAATGGAGATATTTTGCAAGATAGTAGGTTGTTTCATTCAGCTCTACAAGAGGACCAATGGTTATCTGTAGGGGCGTTTGAGGACACATGTCAAACATTTACCCGCCCCACAACTGACCTGATACTCTACTGTGAACGGGATCCACTTCATTGATCTTTTGAGGCTGTTGGGTCTACACAAAAATCTGACAATGTCTTAAGTCTTTCTGACTTTCAAATCACGTCCAACAAAACATAAGCAATAGCAATCCCAAACCAGGTGACACAGCCGGACATTTTTTTATGCATATGCATGAGGCGTAAAAGCAAAAACTCAAATTTGATCACTCACAGTGGTCTGTTCCATTGTTTGACAGGAGGTGACAGCGACAGCTCCGAGTGTTAGCATGCGCTGAGATGCTCCTGTGTGACTGTGGGATTGAGACGCATGTTGTGGTGCAGCGCCAGCAACAGTTCTCGGCTGGGTTTTCGGGGTCGACAGCACAGGCCTCCTAAGAGAGGAACGTCTCTCTGTGTGGAGTATGCTCCACCTCTGTCAGGCTAACACACGCCCCTCGGACTTCATCAACTGTAAACCCCAGCCATACTTCCTTTCCTGTAATGAACAGTGCATTTCTTATTATCATACATGATATCTTTCTGAGATAAACACAACAACGAATCAGGCTTTATGTCTTCTCAGGCAAAACAAACAAGGTTAGGTGCTTGTTCTAGATCACGCTTGTTCGAAATGAATGATGTCATGAACTTCTGGCAGAACCGACTGTGAAATATAGTTTACAAAGTGATCGTGTCATGTTTGAAAAGTGATCTACATCATTTGTAGTCTCAGAAACATTTGAAACTTAATTTGGCAGTCATTTGATTCTGTGTTGGAAACTTGTTAACTTACTAATGTATGCCAAACTACTTTTAGCATTCTCTGCCAGCTGACATTTCTTTAAAGACTAAATAAATATACATATTAAAGTGGTTTATTTTACCTGCACATAACCATCTATGACATTAAATTGCAAAAAATGCATAATTCTAATAATCAATTTTACCATTAATTATATTAGATTTGCATTTGACTTTTTCTTTTTGGTCTTTCTGGTTCTACTGCAGTTTAAAACTTCGGTCCCACTTTATATTAAGTGGCTTTAAGTACTATGTACTAACATGGAAAAATAAGTACAATGTACTTATTGTGTTCATGTTGTATTGTAAAACACTTTTGCTGCTATTGCGGTGTGATACGGGTAAGGTTAGGGACAGGTGTGGTGGTATGGTTAAGTTTAAGGGTGGGTTAAGGTGTAAGGGAAGGATCAACAGTGTAATTACAAATGTAATTACATACATTAATTACAGCTGTAATTACATGCAGGTATTTTAAAAATATAAGTACAATGTAAAAACATGTATGTACACAATAAGTCCATTGTATCAAATTAGTAATTTCAATGTAAGTACATAGTACTTAAAGCCACTTAATATAAACTTCTAACTGTAAAATTGAAAAGCAAAATTTATTTGATTTTCTGTAAAAAGTTTCAGCTTTCACAGTTGGTGAAAAATATTTTCACTGGTAAAATAAACAATGTAATGGTTAAAGATAAGAAAATGATAACGTTCTAAAGTAAAATATATATTATATATATATGATTTTTAAAATATGATATACAATTATATTATATGTATTGAATAGAAAATGATTGAAAACTTACAAAGACAGAAATACATGTCATAATACTTTTTTCTTTTTCTTTTGGAACAAGCTTCATGGAAACATTTTTAAATGTTGAAAACCATGTGTCAGACAGGCTGAAATGTTACATCACCCCACATTTTTGGCTTTCTCTTTTTCCACTTCTTTTTGTTTTGTTTATTTAGTAATTGCTGTAAGCATTTGCCTTTTGGCAAAGGTGGAGTCGTGTTCTGCAATACCTTCCCTGTCTATGTCTATATGAGAAGACAAACAAACCATACTAGTAATCTTCGGCTTCTGTACATCTGCATATAAACGTTCCTCTACACGGCATCGAACTGCACAAATATTTCTGAATTAGAACATCATGGCAACTTACACACCTGCATGCCAAAACAGAATGAAGAAATGACTGAGAAAAATAACAGAAAAATAATGTTTTGTTTAAAAAAAGTCTAGAACAAAGATAGGAAGATTAAAAATAACTTAATTTACGATACGCCATAAAAATGGCCTAGTTTCAGAATGTTTCTCAGAATTCATCTTTTTTACAGTTATTAATGTTGCTTTTTTGTTTGTTCTTTAAAATGATCAAATGATCTAAATAACAAAAAACTAACAATTAACATATATAGCATAAATAACATTTAATACGTTTTATTGTATTATTATATATATATAAATATTTTTTTAATCATCATACATATCACAGTACATCGCGCACATCTACAGATTTGTTTGTTTGTTAAAAGTTCCATATTCAAATTTTTTTAAAGCATATGGCTATGTATAAATAATGTCCACAAAGTAAAATATAGCATATAATAACACTCAAAGCAATCTAAAACACTATTAACCCGTGAGTCTTTGACTATCGGCTGCTGCATGTTTTCTTTCAAGACACTCATCAGTGGAATGGCCAGGTCTCGGACTCATTGACCCCTGCCACTTCAACCTGTTGACTGGAAGTTAAGGTCACAGCTATTGACTATAGAGCTGCACTCACATAAATCTGTCCGTACCTGAAGCTACCTGATAAATAGAGCTCGACTCTGACCGGCGTGCAGAGAGAGATCCATTTATGGATCAATGTATTCTTAACAGCAGTATTACATGCGTGTGTGTGTGTGTGTGTGCGTGTGTATAGAACATTCAAAGCTTTTGAGGTCTGTGGTCGTGACCATTGCATTCTCGGGTTAAGAACCTGTAACTCTGTCCTGCGCAAACTCACGTCAAGCTTCCCACCTCAGGCAAGTCAAAGCAGCATTCCACACATCAAACTCAACTATATGACGGGGCGAACTCAAATACCACGTCTAATCTTTTCCATTCTGCATAGCGGGGTGAAACATTTCCTTTCACCTCAGGCTTTTCCTTACGCTGTTGTTTACCACTGCAACATTCTGCAAAAAGTTTTATGTTTTGTGTGTATGCGCGCTCGTGTATAACCATTGTTTTTTTCTGGCATAAATGATGCACTGTTGTTATCGTTCTCCTGCGAAAACATCACTACACAAATAAAGACAGAACAAAGAAGCGCTGTCTCGTTCTGCAAGCCACACTGCAAGAGCTCAACCAATAAGAGGATTCTGCCAGGCAGCGTAAAGCCACCACCGGTGCACGGTGTTGATTTGGTAAAGACACGACCGATTTACTGTACATTTGAGACAGGAAGTGGTCACGCCACCCCTGCTGCTCCACTCCCACCTCTTACCCCTCCCCCTCACCACCTGTGCGAGTCTCACAGGATGCACACACATTTACACACCTCCAGCTGCACAAAGAGTAAAACCACACATCATACTTGTTTTTATTCATTCACACCTCAGTGCCCCACAAATCATCAATTTACTACAGAGAACGTAAATGCCTCAGACAATAAACTGTTGTTTTGAAGGTTGTTAACAGTCAGTCAACGATGCATATTGAAATCACAATGGTGACAAAAATAGGGAAATTATAAAACGAATGACAGTAAGCGTGGTCCGCAAGTTGTCTAGATGAGAATTCTTTTTTTTTAACACTTTACAATAAGGTTTCATTAGTTAACAACTTTAGTTAACATGAACCAAGAATGAACAATACTTCTACATCTACAGCACTTATTCATTTTAATTTCAACCGTTACTAATACATTATTCAAATTAAAAGTTGTATTTGTTAACATTAGTTCATGCACTGTGAACTAACATGAGCAAACAATGAACAGCTGTATTTTTTATTAACAAACATTAATAAATTCGTGACAAATGTATTGCTCATTGTTAGTTCATATTAGTTAACGCATTAACCAATGTTAACAATAAGACCTTATTGTAAAGTGTTAACAAAAATAGATCTAAATGAATTATTATTAAATATTAAAACACTTAATAATTAAAAGTTTAAATCCTTTAATATTCATGATTTTTTAATCTACTTTATTATTCATTATAATTATAAAAATACAGTTAATAGATATATTATGCAAAAAATAATACTAATAAACACTTATACCAAGTTATTCTAATCAATGAATGATGCCGAGTTAATTGTTAACATAAATTTATGATACAATATTTCTGTTTAAAAAAGTAACTTGCTGTTATTATATGTCACTGTTTTGAACTTTGCCAGCTAAACATCCCTTCATTTAGGTTCATTATCTAAAAGTATCAGTCTGAAAAAAAAAAAAAAAAAAAACTTTGAAGCAGTTAGTTTAAAGTAATAAATCCATTCGAAATTTTCTTTCTTTTTTTCACGCACACAAACATGAAATTAGAAATTGTGTTAAAACCTCTAAGTTACCAAACACAGTGAGGAAAGCTTTACAACTTGAGGTTAAACCATCCATCACTCCTCTAGAGTGTTAAACACCACTGACTTGTTTGCACTGACCACTGCTGAAAGATTATTATTTATTTGTGATTATTCATACAAGCGTTCATCATTTGCAGATGTTTCCAATAGACCGCTGTGTAAAACAACCACCACACACACACACACACACACACACACACACAATGGGAATGTTTTGTTCTTCGTTCTGAAGTGCAAAGCAATACAAATAAATCCGTCTGGGAGGAACTGTGACCTTTGCCAGAGCCGACGTTCCCTCCGAGTGCAGTCCGCCTGCTGAGTCGCTCTGGCAAACGGAAAACAACTCGCCACACAGGGGTCACCCACCCCACTGCCCTCCCTCCAGCTCGGATTCTCCTTTTACTTGCTGTCTCTCTCTAAAACAATGATCTCACCCACTTACCAGGAATCCGCTGATTGTTTTAAATACCTTCCACTCTTGTGGACTCAAGTCACTTTTTCCCATCCAGAAAAAATGGCAGAGGGGGAAAGAAAATGACCTTGGCAGGAAGTTCAGTATCTAGCACGCCTGAGACGCAGTTCATTCAGGCTCTTAGCCGACATTGTTTGAAATTACTGCTGTCCTGTCCCATGCAGCAATTCAATACGAAGTAATGGAGAAAAAGAAAGAGGGAAAGAGAGGTTGAAAGAGGTCAAAAACATCCACATTTTCCTGCAAGTTGGGCTTGGCTGAAAATCTAAGGAATTCAAAAATGAGGTTGCCAAGGTAAAGGAACCGACTCTTGTTTTTTCAATCTAACAAAAGCATTTCTCTGACGAAGAGGTTTTGACAGCATAGCTGTGGTATGTTCACCTGGGATAAGCCTCGACAGAGCATCCAATGACGCAGAGAAAAAAACATCTACACTTCTGTAAATCTGACTTCTTCTGGCACAGACGGGACGGACGGACATTTCGCATAAACCTTGAATCATTCACATAAACGTATACGGTTCGGGTGTGTAAATCTGCCATGAAACATTTATAGTAGCATTTCAAATTACCCCTGGAATGCTCTATTTTTCATAGACGTTAAAATATGCAGGAAAGCATTTGATAGCGTCATCCTGACAGATGGGGGGAAAGTAACAACAAAACACATTTTCCAGGCTGGCCGGCACTAGTGTGTGTGTGTGTGTGTGTATTTGCATGTGCTTTAGTAAGTTTTGCGGTAGTGTGTAGGTTATATTTAGACTGAGCACCAATATTGACACAGCACAGTGCATATGACTCATCCGTACCGACACAGGCCATGACACCCCTGCCCTCCCACAGGTTTCCTTAGTCCTATTGTGGTGTGAAACCATTTTAATTTGTGTGTGTGTGGTAGTGACAGTGTGTCCATGTATGTATGGAAGTGAAAGTGTACATTATATATATATATACACTGTGTGTGTGTGTGTGTGTTTGCCTGAGGCTATGCCTGGCCCACATTCACTGCAGCACTTGGACTGGCTGTTTGCATGGCGGTAAAGACACTCCTGCCTGCTTTACTCGGGTCACTGATTGCCGCCCGGTTTGTCATTTCTGGAGAGAGTAGCGCTGAAGTACTTTGAGCTTAAGGCTTCAGAGCAGCCAAGCATTGATAAGGTGTCCTGGAGATTTCTGCAGACAGCAGCACATCAGCACATAAATAATGCTGGGACAGTTAAGCGAGTGAGAAAGAGAGGGAGAGTTGCAGACAGAGATCCAGTGACACTACCGGTACATATATGTTGCTTGCCAGTTCCCAGGGTGCCTACTACTGTACACTCATCCCTCCATAAACTGGACAGAGGATATCTGGAGAAGTTAACTTGGCGTGTCAAAATGTGTTCATTTGGAATATTATGCAAAAAATACACTTTTAAATACATAATACAAACACACTATCCTTAAAAAATTGGGATTCAGTAAGATTTAAAAAAATGAAAGCTATTTATTATTAATTAAATTAAACTAAATAATACTATTATTCAGCAAAGATGTATTAAGTTGATCAAAAGAGAGATTAAAAACTTACATTACTATATATATATATATATATATATATATATATATTAAAAATGCAGTTTTTTAACTTTCTATTTATCAAAAACAATATCATGGTTACACAACTGTTTTTAACATTGATAATAATAAGAAATGTTTATTGAGCAAATTAAAATATATTAAAATAGAAAACAGTTGTGTTCAATTGTTCAAACTTTTTTTTTAAATAATAATAAAATAAATACAACCTTGCTGTACATTCATACATAATTATAAAATATGCGTTTAAATATAAACATACATTTAATATTTACAATTTACAATTAAATGTAAATTCTTAATATTATACATATCTGTGCTAAAATCATATATAATATTTAAATTAACATATGTCAGTCATTACAAATGATTGTGTGAAATTATTTTGTAACTATTAATACGTATGTGTCATTGTGAAAGTCGCGCTGCTTATTTCCACAAACAACTGTGTAAAAAGCACATCTGAGATAAATCAAGCTTAAAAAAACACCCTCAACTCCTTTTCACCACATTTATTTTAGTACTCGAGTGGTGTGCAAAAACTGGCTGGTAACGTTCCCTCTCCACCTCCTGTTAAGTCACATGATGCGATAGATGTCGACTTGTTCCTATATGCCCGGTTGCTGTCTTTATTGCATGCATGCTTCCAATGATCTGGAATCTTTGAAGGCTATACGTTGGACCTAACTGCTCTGAGCACCTGTTGGACCGCTCTATCTATTGTTAGTAATTCAGCACAGCGTAAGCTGTACTGTACATTGAGATCAGACAGAAAAATCTGAGTCAGCCTTACTTGGATCTATAGTTTCTATTGGTTAAACTCCCACTCTAAGAGGAATGCAGAGGAGATAAGGAGAGGAGAGAGATATCTGGCACATGGGAAATGTGAGAATGAATGAGTTGCAGACTGCAGAGTAAGAACAGCTACATGAATGAGTCTGCAAAGTGCAGTGAAGTAACCAAACAAGTGAACAAGTCTGAAAGATGGAACAGTGTGATATAGTGGTCTGCAGTTCTCCAGTTGCAGTGCACATGTGACTCAGCAGCTGCAGGCATGGATATTTTGACAGGAATGACATATCTAAATTTAACCACACACACACACACACACACACACACACACACACACACACACACACACACACACACACACACACACACACACACACACACACACACACACACACACACACACACACACACACACACACACACACACACACACACACACACACACACACACACACACACACACACACACACACACACACACACACACACAGTTTTGTTTAGATAGGGTGCAAGTTTAAGTACAAAACGGGTTCAAATCACAACCTAAAATACATATTTATATGGAAAAAAGTCTCTTATGCTCACCAAAAACACAGTAAAAACAGCAATATTGTGAAATACAATTACAACCTGATATAACTTATTTTAATATATAATTTATTCCCGTAATGGCACAGCAACATTTTTTGTCACATGATCCTTCAGAAATCACTATAATATGCTTGTTTGGTACTTAATATTTTAAGGGAAACGTGTATTTTATTGATGCATATTATTCATGATTTTTTGATGAAATTTTTTTTTTTAACCAAGTCAGTGATCACCATGCCCATGGGAAAAAAAAATCATACAGGTTTGAAGAGACATAAGGATGGGTAGATGATGACATATTCAGTGTAAAGCAAATAATCTGCTGAAGGAAGGTGTGACTCAATTGGACATGTGAATGCATGATCACTGCCACAGCGTTTTTAGACTTTTATTTACCTAGAATAATTGTGCAAATTATTTTCGTAAAGATGCAAATTATATTACGTTGAATATAAAATATTATTAAACATGTACTTTACATAAAGAATCTAAAACCTGCAGAGCAACGTGCTCAAATGGTGAAACCAAACTTGCCGTAAATTGAAACAGCAGTTTCACAATGCTGAAGAACTTTGCGGTTTAAATCCCTGCCAAAGAAACAGCAAA
This sequence comes from Phoxinus phoxinus, assembly GCF_949152265.1. Taxonomy (NCBI): domain Eukaryota; kingdom Metazoa; phylum Chordata; class Actinopteri; order Cypriniformes; family Leuciscidae; genus Phoxinus; species Phoxinus phoxinus. Next base: position 29,260,854 of record NC_136891.1, read on the forward strand.
ACTAACAAATGACTGCAGATGATGTGGTCCTAGACATGAGTGACAGCTGAGTAAACTACGACACTTATCAGCTTGATCAAAAAAAAGTTACTCACTGTTACTCAGACAGGTACGGCTAGTTTTAAGGTTTCTTTTGACAAAATTAGAATGACAGTAAAACCGCTTCTAAACTCCTACAAGGCCACTATTTTAAATTAGGAAACAGTTCATAATGACTTGGATCTAAATTTAAGGTACACTGATTATGACAAATGTTATTAATTTACCCTAAATTATCTTTTAGTCTTAGAACAACTTACACTACCATTTATATACGTTTGGGGTCAGTAATTGTTTTAATACTTTTGAAAGAAGTCTCTTATGCTCACCAAGGCTGCATTTATTTTATTATTTTATTTTATAATATTTTGTAATGTATTCCTGTTATGGCAAAGCTGAATTTTCAGCATCATTACTCCAGTCTGCAGTCACATGATCCTTTAGAAATCATTCTAATATGATAATTTGCTGTTTAAGACATTTCTTATTATCAATGTTAAAAAGAGTTGTGCTGCTTAATATTTTTGTTAAAATTGTGATTCGAATTTCACGATTTTTTGATGAATAGAAAGAACAACATTTATTTAAAACAGAAATCTTTTGTAAATATATTTACTTTTGATCATTGATCTTGCAAAGGTAAAGTATTAATTTGTTGTTTTGAATAAGAAAAAAAATCGGTAACACTTTAGTTCAGGGTCCAATTCTCATATGAACTAGTTGCTTATTAGCATGTTTATTAGTACAAAGCACATACAAATGCCATATTCTACATCCCTTAATCCTATCAATACTTAACCTTACCAACTAATAAGCAGTAATTAGAAGTTTGAGGCAAAAGTAATAGTTAGTTAATAGTGAGAACTGGCCCCTAAACTAAAGTGTGACGGAAAAAAAAAAACGTACTAAAACCCTAAAGTTTTGAAAGGTATTGCACATTGACAATCTCTAATTGATAATCAATGAGCTGGAGAGCAGAATGGGAGAGGTTGACTGTGCGAGACGGGCTGACAGTATCAAAACAGCAGCTGTGCTGTGTGTGTTAACTGCTCGCTCAAAGCTGAGGCAACGAAAATCCTACAGACACACGTCATCCATTAATAACTACACACATAAATACACGATTCAGCATAAAAACAGAACTCCCGCGAAGAAGGAGTTTAAAAAGCAATGATCCAAACGTGGCGGTAATTGTGTTAATTCAGCGCTCCGAGTGGAGTTCTCTTTCGGCGCGGTGTGGGCCGGAGAGACTGTTGACTGTTACGGAATTCCTGGTGTGGTTTTTATGGGCTTCCATTGAGTCGAACGCTTCCACTATTCCACCCATAAACTTCCTGCTCGTTCGCGCTTGTTGTTTTTAACTGGAGCTCAATTCAGGCCAGATGTGGAGCAGCCTGTCAATCTTTTCATTTATTAGCTTATTTGCGTGTAAGAACATTGGATGACAAGATGGGCAAGTGGATGCCAAAGTGCACAGACAAAATTATTAACAATCTGAATGAGGTAACAGCACACAAGCACGGCAATCCCCAAAAATCCTAGAGCAAAATGGTCCAGTCAGGATTTGGCCTGTGGTAACTAACAGCCAGGGAGATTTGCCTTGGCACAAACACTGAAGAGGATGAACACAGAGAGATTCCTTCTACTGTCTGTGGGATCGTGTGCCATTATAGACACGCTCACTGCACAGTGACTGATGATGCCAATCACTCACTGCCACTCAAAACGCCATGTGAGAACAGAAAAAAGTCCCGTCTGAACTTAAACGGCTCAGCTTGCTTTCTCTCGCTCGCTTTTTTTTCTTCTTTTTCTCCTTCTCAGAGGCTGGAACTCAGTCAAACATGCCTTAGTGCTGACGTGGGACGGCTATGGGAACATGTTTTCATACCCAAGGCTCTTATTCTCTGCGAAGAGCTTTACTGGTGGGCTTATTCAAACAGGCGGGAGAGAAGAAATGCTAAAACTTGTAAAAACTCAAATGTACCAGAACACTGCTGTTCAAGTACTATGATGCATGAGTGTTTAAAATACATTTAATCCAATAACAATCATTAGGCAATGGCATTAATGAGGTCGATGTAAAATATCCGTTTATTTTCCTACTCCAGTTGTTCAATGTAAACTCAACCAAAGTGGGATAGGCTCTTTAGAAGAGTTATTGTTAAAACCTGTCAGTTTATGAATCATCAGCATGAGGAACGCCTGGACAAAAAAACAAACAAAAAAAACATTGCTGTTAAACTGATCTTAAATGGTTCTTTAAAGAAAGAATAAAATCACAAGAATGCATTACAAATAATACTAATTATTTCAGGGAATTTGCATTTGATGAATAATTCATTCTAATTCTAAATATCTAATGAGTTGTGAGCAAAGCAAAATTAGCAAATCGTGAGAGAATGACTTGCAGAGAAAAACTGAGGGTGGATTTATATCAGAAATGGAGGGGGATCTTAATGAAGCCATTAACTGCGCTGCAGACTCATCCTCCCAGAGAAGATGATTTTATTATGAGTGCTGACAATGGCCTTTCTTTTCCTATAAGAACATTTATATCTGATCCAATTGAACAAGATAGCTTGGAATAGGAGGGGTTTTATGTATGGTACTTTATAACAGGGGTTTTCAAACTTTTGGAGACTCGGAGGGGGCTGAAAGGGAGTACTGTGGGTCTATGGAAAAGCTTAGGGGAGAAAAAAATAAATAAAAATAATACAGAGAGAAAATAAACTAATTAAAATGGATTAAAATACATACAAATAAAAATATATTAAAATACTAATAAATTGATTTAATTAATAAATAAAAATAAAAGTACAGTATTTTTGGTAGACAAAGCAGTGTAAAAGAACCTAAATATTTCCCACATATTATTTTGCACTTATTTATATACATTTTTCACAGTATAAATGAACATAAATACAATAGCTGCCTTTTAAAATGCCACAAGGATGATCATATTTACAGTAGATGAGCCCTACTTTAAAAGAGAGCACAATTACTTTTGTTTAGGGAAAAAATCTAATAAACTGATTATTATTATTATACAATTAAGGTAAATGACCTAAAACCAGACCTATAGCACAACACAAAAATGTGTAACATTTATTAAGATTATGTACTCAAAACCCATAGGACTACTTTCCGTGTAATAATAACAAAAGGAGTTAGGCAGAATGACAGCTTCAGTCACCATTCACTTCCAGTGTATGATGCAAACAGATGCAATGCCAGTGAACGGTGACTGAGGCTGTCATTCTGCCCAGCATATCCTTTTGTGTTCCAAGGAAGGAAGTTGTACAGGGTTGGAATAATATGAGTAAATGATGACAATGCCCATTATTAAATATATATATATATATATATATATATATATATATATATATGTTTTTGCCTATCTCTTTAAGGCATCTGCTGATGGCAAATGTATATAGCCTATCTGTGTGATCTCCATCAGGTAGACAGACAATGGCGTCATATCTACACCACGAGATTATGCACGTGTCTCTATACATTCAAATCGATTTACAAACCTAAAATCATAATCATTTTTTTTTAAATAAGACAATACGGTGGGTTTTGTTGGTTTGCTTCAGTCTGCCGTAAAGGCTTATAAGAAGGGGGAGGGCGCAAGTGTAAACTGTTTTATTAAAGGGACAAGTGTTAAAAAGAAGCAATGCTATGAATAGGACAATGTGAAATTAATTTAACATTCAAATCTATGTAAAAAAAATACTTAACGATACGTTGGCGGTTGAACAATTCAGTCTGTGGGCAAAGGAAAAATATCCTGGACGATTCAGTAGCGCCGCAGACAAAGGAATGCACGCGCAGCTCAAACTGCTGCATCACCTCATTTCAAATGCCTCATTACATTGATAAATCCAGACGCTTGTCAACTCACTTACTGAATAACCGGAATTAATTCATTAAATCAACTGAATCATGTCCATAGGAAAATATATAGGTCTATATATTTATATTCACATATAGCCTATATTATTATTGTCCAGGAATCCCACTACAAAAATCATCCTTCCGGTTCATGCCTGTGATTATTAATATTTGTGAGTGGCTTTTTGTGTCCATGTGTGGGAATTAGTGATTTAAACCTCCAAGTCATTCATAACAACTTAACAACCAATTCACATAAATAAATAAAAACACACAATCTATTTTACATATATTTTTCTACAATCGCAGAGAAGAATGATCACATCGCATTCCCGAATGCGCGCTCGCGCTTATTACTACATCCACCTCTGCCGGTGTCCGTTAAATTAGTCATATTATTCGAGGCGGAACGTAACGTGATAATGCGAAACACCTGCATCACAGAGAGCAGTTCATTGAGTTTGTTCATCATCATTGAGGGAAGACCGGAGATCCAGCATTCCAGCGTGCGCGCGCTGAAAACGCTCCCTCGTTCCTTTAAATGGTAGTCGAGACGTTTGCATTGGCTGCTGAACCAAATAAGGCTCGCCGTCCCTTACACAGCAAATGTGCTGCTGCTTTTATGGGGATTAATCAGAGTGTGTAATGCAATGGCTGTGGTTTACATCAGAGATGTGCTGCGCAGAACAAAGACAACTTGCTTCCCATTTCTACATCCCACTGCAGTAAGCACATTTCCCAACCAGCCGTGTATTTTTAGCCGATTGCTCTTTGAAACAGAGATGAGCTGATACATGCAGCGCGTAATTCTGCAATTACGCCTCGTGCGTAATTCTAATAATAATAGATAATCATGTTTTTAAAATGAAATTAAGAATATTAGCTAAACGTTGCGACATTTAGGCTATTAAACTACCGCGATAAAAAAAACAACACACTTTAATTCTCAACTCCTCCATTCATTGGGAAGGAAAGGAGGCGGGAATCTACACCGGGGGTCTCCGTCGTTGTTATGATCGGTCAAGGCCGAGTGACAACTTCTTTTCTTTAAGCGAAAACAAGCCATGCCTGACCCCTCCTCCTCCCCCCGGGATCGCAGTGCATCCCACTACTAGCAAACACACTCAAACTATTGTCACTGCTGCACAACAGGATGTGGTAACATTACGTTAAAACGGGAGTGTTTTCAGCGCGTAAGTAAACCCTGGCAGGCATGCGGTCTAGCTTTTCCATTTCGGTGATATTTGCCTGTATAGCGTGAAACAAAGCCTCCAAGTACTGTGAAACAGCCCACTCAAAAACACAAGTTTGCCTCTCCGTTTCCATTTACGACAGATGAACCACATGTAACGCACAGGAGGCATGGATAAAATAATAATAGTCATGCAACTCACCTTCAGCCTAGTTTTTTTTCCTTGTGATGCAGCCCTTTTGTCCGTTTAGCTATTTTTTTCTCTCACATGATGACTTCCTTGCAGACTCCTAAAGTCCCCGGGCTGCAGGGAGATCACGTTTTTGCGGTGCACTCTTACAATAATTTTTTTTTTTAAGGGAAAAAAATTAAATCACGTTTATGGTTGTAAAAGTGTTTATAAAAACGCGCGTGTGTGTAAATGTGTGTGTGGTGATCTCTGCAGCGTGCGGCTCCGTCTCCTCTGTTTGTTACACTCGAATGAAACGCCTACTCTCAATCGCTACATTGTTGACATTCGCGCACTGACGTCATCCCACCCCTCATTCACAACAGCGCTGCGCTGCGCATTGCGTTGCTGCCTCCAGTGGCAAGACACTTTACTCCAAATATGTGCGCTGCCGCGGTTCGCGTATTAGAGTAGCGGGGAAAAGCGATGTGTGCTCCGACGCCAATTTCACGAGTACAGGCTGATCCTAGACGAGGACTGATGGGACCCACGTCTTGAGAAACTTTCACATAGAATACATGCAGATTGAAACTGACATGCGGTTTGAAATGCGGTACATCATTTTCTGCCATGCTGTTAGTGTTATTGAGTTTTCGCTTTTTGTAATAGCCCCATCAAATACGTTTATTCAAAAATGGTTGTGTGTGTGTATATATATATATATATAACACACACACACACACACACACACACACACACACACACACACACACACACACACACACACACACACACAGAGAGAGAGAGTAGTGGCCAAAAGTTATGTCTGGAGGGGATTGGTTTGGGGATTTATTTTTAATGACCCCTATAAGTTTGATTAAATAATCAACATATAAGGAACCAACTTTATATATTTTTAAAATATTTTAAATATGAGGGATAACCAAACCTAAACTTGGTTAAGATAGGCCTATTTATCTGAAAAAAAGATTTTTGAAAGATTTTTTTTTTTTAATTATTGTTTTAAAAAGGGGGTAAACAACTACAGCTACATGTTTTATTTTACTACATAAATTAATAAAAAAACAAAAAAAGCTCACAGGTGAAGGCATGATTAGTTATTAATATTTAATTGTTTTTTTCTTGTTTTTGCATGCGTTCATAAAACATTTTTGTATGGCAGCCCAAAAATGATGTCAGTACAATTTGGCATGTTTGTGTTATTACAAATAAAACAATTGACTCTAAGTCTAAGCACAACTGACTATGCAATATGCTTACAAAATATTTTTTTTATAATCATTTGAATAAAGGGTGAAGTCAGTTTTCCTAGGCTGAACATCACTGTAGGTCACTACTTTCTACTATGTTGTGATTTCGCTTTTTGTAATATCAAATTAGTCTATTAAATAATTTTTTTGTTTTACTTTTGTTAGATTTGTTTTACAAGTGAATATGTTTCAGTGTTTATTTTTGAAAGTCAGTTAAAATATAGGCACACATATCTTCAAGTGTAGGTAAAAAAAAAAAGAAAAGAAAGCAATTTAATATTTCCACTATCATTGTCACAAAACAATTCAGGCAATGCAATTAATACATTTATAAGATCAAGCAAACATATAAAACACTAGGGGTGTGCCAAAAAAATCGATTCACAGAAGAATCTAGATTCTCATTGGCAACGATTCAGAATCGATCTGAAATGTCCAAGAATCGATTTAATAAATAAATAAATAAAATCAGCTGGCTGTTCGCCTCCATTTTTGTAACTAGCCTATACGGGACGTGAGCGGCAAATCACTAAAACAAAAAGGAAGCAAATGGATGAGAGGGAGATCTTTCGTTCCTACCATTTGCATGTGTTTTAAGTCCTGTCAGTTTAACAGGGCATAATAACGAGCAGAGAGAGAGAGCCCCGGCCGCGCGCGCGCACTCAACCGAGCGCTGTCTGCTCTCTCTCTCTCCCTCGCGCATATGAATCAAAATCATTTAATACGATGGTGTCGGGAAAAAAAACGTCAGAGCGGCCAAAGCGTCAACAAGATTCCCCGTACTTTTTGACAAGCGTCCTTGACAGGGCGGCCATAGCTTTTTTGCAGCTCAAGTCGGCGGCGGTGTGAACTTACAGTCAGCCGCCAGCTGCAGACCAACGCACACTGCAGTGCTTCACGAAACTCCCTGCCAACTCCGAGAGGGCAAAAAAAAAAAAAAAAAAAACTCGGTCTATCGCTGCTTCATCGCCAGGTAGCTTAGGGGTAGGACTATTATTCATTTTGAAAGAAGCTCTTTATTTTCATAACTTGTTATTCTTTAAGTTACTGTGTCTGACTGAGAAATATAGATGTTTTTTTGTCTTCACCGGTTGTGTTCTACATGATAGCCTATTTGTGGTAAACTGCATCTATTTTCAACCATTTTGTATTATGAAGAAGCACTTTTGTTTTGTTCCAACTTATTTTATAGCTAACGTTAGATACTAATGAGTAGCAATTGAGAACCAGACAATGTTTTTGATAAAAGGCACTTCCCTGAGAATTGAACTTAATAAATGTGAAAAAGACACTTTAAAGTCTCCGTTTGTCATTCTGTATAGCAAAGCAGATGAGAGTAGATCATGATCAGAAACCCGATTAGAAATCATTATGGATAAAATCGAATCGAATCGTTTTGAATCGAAAATCTTTTTGAATCGAAAATCGATTTTGAATCGAATCGTGGCCTCAAGAATCGGAATCGAATCGAATCGTGAGATGGTAAAAGATTCCCACCCCTATAAAACACTGGTATAAAAATATAATAGTTACTATTAAATGCAATAATAATAAATAAGCTATATTGTTTGTTTTAAAAGTACTAGAGAGCTGAGATGACTTTGTATAAGTCATATACCAGCACACAATCCCAGCATGCTTTGTGCCAAACCATCATACTTACTGTTTGTACAAGAGCGCTTCAACTGAAAATATTCTCATTTCTAATGTAGAATCATTCCCTTAGGAAGCATGCATAATTATGAATTATCTAGCCGCCACATACAGTTAATTTGTTTTTCTTATTTTATAATTCAGGGCTCCCCATCACAATGTGGAATTTAGCGTACACGAAATTGAGTAGTTGCTTGATTTTGAGAATAATTAAATAAATAATTTAAAAAGTTATTAAATAAACAAACAAACAAACAAACAAACTGAATATAGCTTCAGTCTATGAAGTGTACTTATCCTTTTCTTCCACCATCATCATCATCATCATCTAGTGCTCTTAACTTAATAATCTTAAATTTATTGTATGATTCCCGAGCAAAATAATTTAAACGTAATCTTCCACACTGCACCTTACATAGATAAAGCATTCCTATTAGTCGTTTTTATTGAAGGATCAGAAAACTTCAGTCATTTGTGGTGTTGAATGTTGCACAAGAAACATTTTACAAGGATTATATGTACACATACGAAAGTGCCAAGGAGTTCAAGAAGCATTCCTGCACTTTGTGACCTTTCCCTGTGGTGTTCTCCCAGCCAGGGGCCCCACTGAGTGACTGATTTAAGGCAGACCATCAAAGTCATGGGACTTTTGATTCCCACCGTCGCTCTATAGTGGACAAACAGACAGGTATAGGGCGAACAGGCGAGGAGAGATATAACGTAGACTTTGCAGTTTGGACGGGGCGATTTATTTCACTAAATAACCTACAAGTGAGAGGAAGTGCCCCCCCACTGGCGCTAAAACAAACAAAAACCACCAAATCTTCCCTCTGCAATTACCACTTCAACACAGTGTCATATCTAAGGCTCAAATGGAGCGCTTGCAGAATGAATTTCTCTAAACTCAAGCAAGACAGTGGACAAGTACTGACACGCATGTATGCAAATGTATGGTAGAAAGCACATGTTCATATACATATGCTATTTAAAATAACGGTTTTCTTTGAATATATTTTAATTTATACTTGTGATGGCAAAGCAGAATTTTCAGCATCATTACTCAAGTCTCAAACAATAATAAAAACATTGCGCAGCCTAATATGTTTGTGGAAACCATGATCATTTTTTCAGGATTCTTTGATCTTAGTTCAAAAGAACAGCATTTGCAATACACAATCATATGGAAACTTTTCACGTTGCCAATTACCTTATATATAGAATTGTACCATCCGTACAAAACCTACTGGGAAGTTTTTAATAAAGATCTTATTTAGCTCTGCAGGACAGGAGCAGGATTAGACACCCCTGGTATAAGAGTTTAAAGTTATTTTTTATATAGCAGATCAGAGTTGTGTACAGGAAGAACTGCTAAAGTTGCATGAAAATGGCGAAATAAGTGGTTTTATAAAAGTTGGTTGAAGTTCGCAGAGGTACAGCGCAATATCAGACGACATGTCAAATCCCGCAAGCTGCCGAAAGGTATGAGTCATAACAGTAAGGACTGGTGTAAAATCAAAACTGGCCCCCTGAACCAGTCGAATGCACGACAGTCGGCCACACTTGATGACTCATTTCGGAGAAGATTAATTGACTTTGCGGTCGCTGCAGTGAAACACGGTGCCAAATGACATCCCTATATTGGCTTGCTAAGGTGCGAGGCAAGCCCCGACAGAGGCACAAAGACGTAAACTCCGAAGCCAGTCAACGAAGCAGTTCGAGCCAAACGCTTTGATTACGTCAATCGCTGCTTCCCCAGCAGAGCCTCGGGGAGCAGGCTAACCGCCATTCACAACACAGACACCACACAGATATTAACAACAGCTCAGGTTACCTACAGGACAGGTAACACTTCCCCCTGAGAACACTGCACATCTCTGTGCACACAGGACGTACACTTTCACCCACACTCTCACATATACTTCATTCAGGTGCAGGCTTAAAGAAAGAGAGAGAAAAAAAAACAATAAAAGAGATTGTTGTTGAAGTTATACAATAGATTTAATCCAAGTCATTATTCACTGAATATTTTGACCCCTTATTGGCATGTTCATGAGAGAAGTAATGCCTGATTTGTGAGAAAACATTTTTTTTGAATGCATGGGATCTTTTCAGGTAATCCTGACAAACTTGATCTGATTTTGTTCGATCTGGTCCATGAGTTTAACTTGTACTGCAGTGTTATTTTAGTATCATTTATATAATATTATAGTAATTTTTAGCTTAGTAATTAGCTTTATTTGTAATTTTATATTTTCCTTTCAATTTTAGTTGTGCATTTGCCATTTAAAAAAAAAAATTCTAGCTTTATTTGTATTTTAGCTTTAGTAATTTTAGTACTTTAACTTATTTATTTTAATTTCCAAATTGAATTTTCTTGCCGTTTAAGATGCACCTGCTTCACTGGAAAGCAGAAATTAAATCAAATAAATTATTATTATTATTTTTTCAATTTATTTAATTTTATCTCAGCTTAAGTTACCGGTACTTTCAGTTACCGCAAGCCGCAAGCCGTCCCCATTCATTGCGACAGCAAGGAAAAGAATGACCAGCACAATTATTATTTTTTTCTGAAGAAAGAAAGACAGAGGTTTTGAACGACATGAGAGTGAGTGAATGATGGCAAAACTTTCATATTTGAGTGAACTAATCCTTTAAGCTTCGCTTTTGGCAGCGGTCTCTTAAAATTCTGGACAGAAAGTTGTTACTCTGCAGAACATCTTCAGACATTCAGATGAAAGACAGAACTTCCATGCTTGACAGGTTGTTATTGTTCATTTGTCAGCTGAGGCCAAGAGTGGGTGTTTATGCATGCGTGTGTGTGTGTGTGTGTGTGTGTGTGTGGTTGGTTAAAGGTTGTTTTAGAGTTCAAACCAGAGCCAAACCAATAGTTTTGTTCTTGGCTTTAGTTCTTGATCAGCCACATCTTGTACTGAGACTAAACCAACCAGTCAAACAATAACAGCATTGTGTAGCACAGCACAGCATTGTGTTTACTTATTTAGCTTAGCGATGAGGTTTATGTGAAAAATGAGAGTGCAAGGAAAAGGAAATGACATTTGTGCTAGATTTATCAGTGATCAATCATAAGAAAAATCTTGATATCAAAATGTTTTTCTTCTCCAGGAAGATTACTTTCAAAATGCATGCAAAAAACAATAAACCTTATTAGATAACAGATGGGCATTCTAAAAATAATTACAGCACGAGTGCACTAAGATCAGCGTAACAAGAGATCTAATCCATTTGTACACATTAGAGAACTTTGCACACTATAATGAAGTGCAGAGACAGGAACAATGGCATGGCCATTGAAAAAAATCCTTTGTGCAGTTTATAAAAAATTGTAATCTGTAAACTTGTGCTTTAGTATGTACGCTTTAGTAAAATAAATATCTATAATTGATGATTTAGCACATAAAGAACCACAGGAATTTGCGTTGTGCTGGAAACAAAGCTTGAAAACACCTTACCACAGAGCCATGAGTGTTGCTGTTCAGAGGTGTTGTTGTGATACCGCTGACATCCTACGAGCTGTAGAAATTATGGATCGTACACTCAATCTCAAGTGAATTCAAAATATCAAAGCTTCTCCACAGAAAACATTTTCCTTTAAAAAAGTTAGAGGCCCTTGAGAATGTATACAGTAAGTGCATAAATTAACATCCTGTTAGCTCATAATGCCTGAAGAAGATGATCAAGCTAATGCAAACAGGACACAGCAATGCCGTCTCAGGCTATCATCATCTCCCCATGTGGTCTGCTAGTATTCAGCCCCTGTTAGCTGGATTAAATGGATGAAATCCTGTACATCCAGACTCTCTAATTAGATTTCTGTAGGTGAGCAGCTACAGTGCGCTCTCTGGGCCATGTCTGACTAAAAACGAACAAAGGGGGGGGTGTGCGAGATGACTCATCAGTTTTGAAGCAGTCGTCTGAATCTCCTGTGTTGTGCGGGGAGATGTTCATCACTCCACATGCTCAAAGCCATTACCTTCCCACCCACACCATTTCACCCACTCACACACAGATCACAACAATATAGCTGGTTGCACTTTGTCTCTCCCCCTTTCTCTCAGTCACATTATTTTTTAGTCACTTGCGTTTACCTTCATTGAATTTAAGACTTTTATTCAGAATTAAAAAAATAGTCGCCCAGTCCGTTTCTTTAATGTGCTCGATGGAGAATGCAACAGCACTGAGGCTTTTCCCTGTTTGCATTGCTCTGCTTGTCTGTGTTTGAGCATTACAGTCTGCTCATTAGTGGTGGGGACTTTTTCAGTCTTTCAGCGGGTATTTACATCCGAACTAGGGACTTGTTTTCGATCAAATCGATTTATTCGATTTTGATTGAATCATTCACTCGACTCAACCAATTCTTTCAGACACTGATTCATTCAGGAAAAAAAAAAGATTTGCATATCCATCCTGAATAGTATTCAAAATTAGGATTAGATAAAGCTAGGGCTGGACAGTAACGCACGATGACATCGTTTTACCATATCAACCTGAACCTCCATCGCAAGGACACCTGGAGCAGGACGTTTCTACACTACACTACTCAGTTTGAGGTAAATAACATGTTGCAACTGTAATTCCTCAACATTAGCATTAACAATGTATGTCCATCAACAATCCGATGTGTATTTCTAATTTATTACGGTGAACATGCGGGAACTGTATCAATGGTGCATAAGTTACATAATGCACGAGCACTAACCTACTAACATAAACATTGGTAAAACAAATCTAACGTTAGCTCCATCCTTTCTCTTTACTCAAAGTAGTGAGACCGACAGACAATCTGCATTAATAGACATAACGTTAGTTTTAGGTAAAACGTGGCCCACAGCTGATTAGAAGTAATTATTTCAGTAAGACAGTAACGAGCATGAAACCTACACTAGGCTATATAAAGCACAAAACTTGAACACTGGTAGAAAATATATAGCCTACATAAATAATTAGTCATACTTACATGTTGTGATTCTGAGGAGCAAGTTGGTCCAAATAAACTGGGTAACGTTACTAACGTTACTGACCCATCTTTTTAGAAAGCGTTCTGCGAATCCCGCGTTGAACTTGAAGCAGCCGTCAGTAAAATGAAGGGAACACAGCAGCACAGGTTGGGGTACTGCTGTGGTATCGTGGTAAAGATTCATTTTAACCACTGATTCTTCACAGCCTCATCATTTGGAAGTGAAAATAAACCGAATTTACTTTCACAGCGGAGCACAGCGTCTTGACGACATGATATCCACACGAACGAACTAGCAATATGATGGCGGGCATTATGCAAATATAGTGAAGTGCGAACTTCACGAAAATAGATTCGAAAGCCAACCGACTCGTTTGAGCGGTGCAGAGTCGACTCTTTCTTTTAAAATAAACTAACTTTATTTATGATGCATTTTCAGCTTTACAACTTTGCACTGTTTATATTCACATACTTCACATTATTTTCAAAAATCCATGATAGGGGCACTTTAACTTTTTAATTAATCGTTATGCAAACACATGAGGAGAGTAGCCTACGCATGAAAGACATAAGAATGGCAGCATATCAATTTGCTTCATTTATCTCCGTTACGGTAGGAAATTTAATTAAATGTGGAGGATTTTAACTGTGACAAGATTATATAACTAAGCGGAAGAGCTGTCCGTTAAATACGCAATTATGACAAACTAGTAGGCCTATGTCCCAAAGCTTGCTTACACTTCTGCTACACTCAAAAGTGTCTACTTTTTCTTCACAAAAACAGTAGCCTACGTACTTTACTTTTAGGGAATAGTATAAGTAGGCTAAATGGGACGCAGCGGTTGCCTTTATAAATAATGTTAAGCCATTCATTCAGGAACAAAACAGACACTTTGAATCATTCTTTCAACAACAGATTAATTTAGGACCCAAACCAATGACTGTCTTTTATTGATTGAACTGACTAACTGATTAATTTGGAAACAAAATATGTGAAAAACGAAACAAATTTATTTTCAAAAAATTCAAAATTTTATGAGAGTAGGCTAGCCTAATTTTTATTATTTAAATATTTTTACCCACACAATGTATTGTTGGCTATTGCTACAAATATACCCATGCGACTTTTGACTGGTTTTGTGATCCAGGGTCACAAATGGCATCATTCCGAGAGAGCCAAAACCCTCCTGTCGCCGCAACAAAACTGATTCTCAAAGTGTCATATATTTGTTGTTTTGTAGCCTACTTGAAGAAACTGCGAATGTAAAAACCTGCTCATGATGGCTTGTGAGACACAGGATTCCTTAAACCAGCGACAGGGACTCACAGTTTCAGTGTGTGAAAATGACACTGTTAAAATAGACCCGACATCTCACATCTTAAAGGGGTGGTAAAATGCCCTTTTAATAAGATGTAAAATAAATCTCTGATGTCCCCAGAGTGTGTGTGTGAAGTTTTAGCACAAAATACCTCAAAAAGTTGTCACTTTTTTGAGGGTTAGCAAAAACACGCCGTTTAGTGCCTGGCCCTTTAAAATCAAATGAGCTGCTGCAGAGGGCGGGGTTTCAAGAGCTTGGGTTAGTGCTTGGGTTAGTGTGTGTGTGTGTGTGTGTGTGTGTGTGTGTGTGTGTGTGTGTGTGTGTGTGTGTGTGTGTGTGTGTGTGTGTGTGTGTGTGTGTGTGTGTGTGTGTGTGTGTGTGTGTGTTAGCAGCTGTGATTACCTCAGACAGACACTAAAATGACAAAAACTGTTCTGCCTTTAATGTTAAAACGGAGTCAGACAAAGATGGAGAGACTCAAGAAGAAGTGACAACATGTAGAATGCAACAGGACGTCTCTGAATGGTTTGTTGATGAATTTTTTGTTGCTGATGTGGAGTTAACTATCTTCAATTAGCATATTCTGTCATGGTAATCTATAAATCGCTCGTATAGGAACTGTTGTGAGATGCACACAGAGTGACTTTCGATTGCATGAGAAAAGATGGATGCGACAGCTTGAGCTGACTCACAAATGTACTCTTATACAACAACTCTTCTCAACATGGACTGCGTGTTCTCGGGGGCGGAGTTTATGTAAATTTTAGGGTTAGTGATGTCACTAACCCGGGAGGAATGTCGTGTAGTACCAGCCGTGTGTTGTAGTCCTCTTCTTTAAAAGCAAATATCTTCCTTTGCTTTGAACGTTGTAACTTTGCAGATGTCGTTAATGCTCAAACAGCAACAGTTCAAACTAATTAAAGTTAGAAAAGTGAAATCATACTCAACCACCCCTTTAAATGTGCTGATTTGAGTGAGAGGAAACTAAATCTAAAGCATCTTATCAGCATACAGAAACCATTTAACAATTTCCATTAGGGACGAACTATTCACATTATGTGTCAGAAGATCATTTTTTTTAATGTTCTCTGTCCTTTAGGTGCTAGAGGTAAAAAATAAAAAAAAATAGAAAGAAGAAAGAATGAAACACCTCAGACTGTTGCACCAGCAGCAGCGAGATCTCTTTGTCTCCTCTGAAGGGTCTCGGAGGAGCTGTGCTCGCAAGCATGTGAAGAATCGCCCATAGCCACGTTTGAACACGGCTGGCCAGGGAATCATTCTGATTAATGAAATAAGTTATCTGGAACACTGTGCAATTTATAGACTGATATACAGATATTATGACCCAAATTCTGGCCATTACTAAAAACTGCAACCACCTCTACCATTCCTAGCCTATTTCCAGGCAGTTACCATGGTTACAGAGAGAGAAAGAGAGGGGGAGAGGAAGAAAGAGAGAGAGATCTAATACAAATTTCAGAGAAACTTTGTCACCAACAACAAAAAAAAAGAGAATGATGCTGCATTTAAAATGAGTATTTTCTAAGAAACGCCGCTGCCAGAGCGTGCAAAACAAAAGCCTGGCTGTCTGCATAATGCATCATATTGCTATTAACAGCTCATATGATCTTATTGCATCAGCTTCCTTCTAACTTACAGTTTATTCACAAACTGTACGCCCGGTACACAGAGATACAGAAATGTCACGACCGCCCTGCAGTTTCTGTAATGCGTAACCATTCCTGATGACCTCATCGAAAGCCATGGGTCCCTCCGGTCACCCTGAACCCTCCACAGTCCGTTTCTCATTTCTCACCATCGAACAACAAAAAACAAAAGGACAGGATGACAGCATCTCATCCGATGGCCTCTAAACAATACCCTCAGTCCCTTTCTCAACCTCCTGAACACTTAACACTGGCCAGAGAAGCCACAACACACAATACTTCACCAAATGAGAGAGGAATGACATCATGGAGATTGAATGAGTTTGATTCAAGTGTCTCCAACCTCAAGCACATGGCGTGCCAACAACTGAACTGCGCAGGTAACATGTAAGCATAATTTGCACGATACTTGTTATTCTAGGCTGTAATACACCACCTCCCAAATGTCCTTTATCTGAAGATATTGGCTTGACTTATTTTGCTAATATTATTTTAGTTTAGGCTACTATTAACGTAAAGAATTACAGTTCACTTATTTTTGAAGAAATATTTGATGCATGCTGTTGTGTTTATCAGAGTATTATTATTATTTTTAAATCAGCATCACATCCAATGATCCACACCAGATTCCTTTGTTTGAGAGAGCAAGCGTTTGCACAGATGAAGAGCCAGCTTAACCTCTATCGCCCTCTTCTGGTTTAAAGAAGCATTATATCCTCATAACATTAAAAGGGATAGTTCACCCAAAAATGAAAGTTGTTCCAAAACTGTACCAGTTTGTTATGGAAGTACTATGGAAAATACTATGGAAGTCAATGGCTACCATCAACTGTCTGGGTTGCCAACATTTTTCTAAATATCCTTTGTGTTCAGCAGAAGAAAGAAATTCATTCAAGTCTGGAACAACTTGAGAGTGAGTGAATGATGACAATTTAAATTTTTAGCTGAACTATCCCCTTAAATTAATATTTCGAGTTCAGGACAAGCTAAACCCAATCGGTGGCATAAAGTTGATTCTAATGTACGCTGTATTCATTCATATAAACACTATATCACATTGGTTTAAAGTAGTATACGAAACAAAGAAACAAGAACACTGAAGTCATGCTAAAATAGGCTTACAATACACATTACAATATTATATGTAGGCTTACAATAATAAATGCTTATAGAGCAAGTGTTCTGTTGCATTTAATGTTACACACTTTAACCGAAAGAGCATGTTCAGTCACTGCAGAACACCAGCCTTAGAATTCATTATATTAAATAAGATGGCAGATGTTCATTTGTTATGGTTATATTGTATATATTCTTTTTTTTCCATGTATATATTTTTTTTCTAAATGTAATTTATCAAAAAAAAAAAAAAAAGTTTTAGAATTAAGAAAGTTTGCGAACAACATTCTGGTTCATAAAACCCCCGCTGAACTGAAGAGCAGAGACAGCACAGACAGTCTGAAGCATGTTTACCGGTTCGATTTATTTCAAGATGCGACCTTCACCTGTGTATTCCCGTTCCCAACAGCTTAAGAAATCAGACATCTTATTTACAGCACATAGTACAGAAACTCATCATTGAACTCGGAAGAAAAAACAAATAATACACCACTTTACTGTTAAACAAAAAGATTTGCAGAAACTCACTTAAAGATCTTGAACATCCAAATGTGTCTTTACCCTGCTCAAGATTTCCTCGGTATATTCGTAATCAGTGATAACCAGTCGGGATTGTGCAAAAACCTGGGTGGAGGGTGTGTTGGGGGCCACGAAGTAAACAAAGTGTGATATCTAGAAGGAATTCATACTGTGTAACAATACGGCCTAAATTAAGTACAGGGATGAAAAACTAGTGGTAGGAACAAGGGACCTAACTAAAAAGAAGCAGAGTGTGTTGACTGCCCTCATCGTGATTTCATGATTTCTGCAGCATATTGACAAGATCATACAGACCATCAGATTTCAGGTTGCATTCGCAAGCCTTTTAAAACTCATTCGTGTTTCTAAACTCGTAATTGCATGTGTGAGCGGTCTCGTTGCCAAAAAGTCAAGTAAAACGCAAACAATTCAACTCTAAGGCATCATGTGAACTAAAAATACATAAATCAAGCTCAGAGAAAGAGCGTCTTTCCCACACTTACAACAAAAACTATGAAGCGGATCTCTGAAAACCCTGGATAAATTACCATACAAAGTTAGATAAAGATACACAACAGAGCAAAGAAACACAAGAATACTGTAGTCATGATTAAAATGTTTGTACTCACAATCACATACACTCAAGTCCATTTGTTTCGGTCTCTTTTCGAGCGATGATTTTCGAGCGCTGTGTTAAAGGAAGCGGATTACAAACAGCATTTTTCTTGTGAGGCCGCACATACACACAGATCGACCCGTGTTTGTCCATAAACGCAAGGTCGACATGCAAGGCATATGTAAAATACATCCCCCGATTTCAAATCAATACATTATAACACTTTTTAGGGCAGACAATAAAAAAAAATTAAAAAAAAAGAGGGAACATCTTTTTTTTGCATAATAGGGGTTAAAATGAAAAAGTACACAAAGTGAATGCAACAAAATAAAAACCTAAATTTAAAAATGATAAAATTAGCTTTGTATGTAACTTACAGCCACTTTGCTTTCACATTCTTAAGGGCCGACACCTAATCGAGAGGAATTAGGCAAACCCCACAGAGAATTCTGGGATGGTTAGAGGAAGAAGAAGAAAAAAAAGTGACATTCCAAGAGATCTCATTTGTTCCTTTTACATCCTCTCTCTTTAAAATCCCTGGGATAAGATGCCGGGTTCCCAAAACGTGTTTGCAGACACACTCTGTTTGCTGGCTTGTTTAGACTTGATTTCTGAAGAACTGTCTGCATGTGTCACGGCCAACAGTTGTGTTTTACACCCACCGGGCTTTAATCGTGTCCCTGCTATTGCATATCCTGCCGCAGACTCACGGGTACATGCAACGCAGCATGCTTGTGCAGTTGAGCGCAGGGTCTCAGAACCGTTTGCATGGGGCAGAAATGGCCCATGGTCACTGTGGAGAATAGGTCATACGGTTACCATGTTCAGGTTTTATGGGCACATATGAGCATGGGCGGCCGGGGAGGGGTGCTTTTAGGCAGAATGAGGGGGTTTCTGGGCCAAACTATAGCTAACCCCAGTGTTTGGATCGGGGTGGACGAGATAATGGGGACTGTGATTATACGAGTCAGTCATAATGAAAGGGGTTCATGAGGTGCCCTGTCTCTTTTGCTGCTGCGCTCGGATCACCTCCAGTTGCTTCTTGCACTGCTGGTAGTAGGTGGACAGACTCTTGTTCTCCTCTAGGAGCTTCTTGTGCTCCTGAGCGAGGCGACATGCGTTCTGCTGATCCTTCTCGTCCTGGTCCAGTTCTGCTATCAGCTCTTTCCTGTAGAGATGAACAACAGACATCAGAAGAGGAGGGAAAACAAAACATGGATCATATTAGGGATA
The DNA here is from genome assembly GCF_949152265.1 of Phoxinus phoxinus. NCBI lineage: Eukaryota > Metazoa > Chordata > Actinopteri > Cypriniformes > Leuciscidae > Phoxinus > Phoxinus phoxinus. The sequence goes on from NC_136891.1 coordinate 29,280,517, forward strand.
TCAAAAGTACCAGTAGTTTGGAGTCCAGGGCGTTTTCACATTTGGCTCATTCGGAGCATTTGTTTTGGAATCTGCCACGGTTTGACCCTTAATTAAGGTTCGTTTAGAAATGTGTAACTACGGTAATAGTTTGAATAACAACAGTTATGGACATATTACATTGTTATGCTTTTCAATGCCTGTTCCTATTGACTTTATTTTTGTACTATATAATATAATACAGCAGCTTTATCTTTATTGTACATGATATCTTTGTATATATTTTTAAATGTCTACTTGAACAGATGATACTCCTGTTAGGTGTGTGTATTTGTATCTTTGTTCTATTGTTTTTAGGTTATTTTTACCAACCCTGTTTTCTTTTTGTATTTGTTTAATTAAAAGGATAGTCCAACCAAAGAGTTTCAGCCCTTGACTTCCATTGTATGGTCAAAAATATAATGGAAACCGAAACTGTTCTTCAAAATATCTTCTTTTGTGCTCTGCAGAAGAAAGTCTGTCATAGAGATTTAGAACAACATAACCGAGTAATTTTTGGGTTAACCATCCCTTTAATTACTTCAAATTGTTTTTATTACTTTTTCAGACAGAGCAAAATCGAATAGCATACGTACAACTTACAAACAGAATACAAGTACATTATTTACATAAATTATCTTAATTCATAAATTATTTATAAGTACAAGTTTTTTATTTGTGTAGGCCGTCAGTTATTGTTAAATGACCTTATTGTCGTCTCATCTTGGTCATGATGAAAACGCTTCAAGAGCTCGAAAAAGCTTCTTTTTTTTCCATCAGATTTCAAGGATTGTGAAATGTCAGTTTGATGGTATGGAAACCCTTGTGTTATTGTAGTATTATTTACCATTATAGTTTATATTTTGAATTAGCTTTTAATTTTTGTATTTTCAATTTTCACTTTTATGTTTAATTTTTAGTCATTTTGTCATGTGCTTTTGTCATTTTTATTAGTTTTTCATATTACTATTTATTTTGGTTCAGATTTAGTCTTTCTTTCTAGTTAATGATATTAGTGCGTACACTAATACAACTTACAACTTATTTCAGTTAGATGCCAAGGCAAAATTTCGAATTGTCGTTAGTTTATGTTTTCATCTAATATTTTTTTTCCAGATTTTATCCAATTAATAAAGATTAATAAGCCACCCTAGTTCCTAATGTACATACTGATGATTTGATTCAGATTCCTCAGACTTACTTCCTCTGTATGAGAAGAGCGATCTCAGTCTGCACCTTCAGGTACTCCTGTGCCATCTTACAGTGCTGCTCAAACACTGCCATTGATTCTTTGGAGTTTGGACAGGGGGCTAGAGGCTGCAAACAAACACAGATTCATTCATCAAATGTCACCTTTTGGCTAATTAATCTGAAATGCCAAAGTGATATTTATACCAGTCGTGGTCTGAACGCCAAAAATATCAAAATGTCTCGCTCTCAATTTGCTGCCATGTATTTATAACTGAATTACACCATATAAATAGCATAAAAAGGCTGGTAAAACTGTAACCCAGACTTGATTTAATTAGAGGGCTGTTTTTACATCTTGCGAACCTTTTCTGAGAGGAGTGATACCACAGCACCCTGGAAACGAACCCATCCACACCACAGATATAGACTAAACAGTTTCCATGCACGTGCAGTCATACTTCATTGTATTCAATCATTTCAGCTTATTTTTGGTGGACAAAATATTCATATATCGTATTGGTCACATGTGAAGTGTGTACCTGTAACTGATGGTCCAGGGTCAGGTAGGCCATGGGGATGGAGTTATCTGAGCCATTGGTGTCTACAAGAATGAGGAAAACCGTTTTAAGCAAACATCCAAAAACCATGAATTGAGGACAGCAGATCTAAACTATTCCGTTTGTATTTATTCACTGGTTATTTATATTATTTTGATATGAAGAGTGAAGAATCTGTAATGCTGTTATAGGAAACTGTGGTAATCGGCAGAAAGAGAGTGAGAGTTGAGCAATAAATAGCCCAGTCTCATCTCAGTCCAGGACTGCGACTGTCAGACAGAAAAGCGTCCTAAATCATTGATGCCCCTTACGTAATGTCTGCAGCTCTGCCTGAGCCGTTTACTGTGACTGATATAGATTTACAAACACACTGAGGACGTGAACTTTGAGGTCACACAGAGGGAACATCAAGTCTTCAGAAATATCTTCACAAAATGTCACAATCTGCAATAATGTAATTCCAAACATGTACAGGAGGCTCATAAAAATTCATCAACTATTATCCCAGCTTATTGGGTTATTATACATTTAGGGTGTACTCACACTAGGCACAGTTGCCTTGTATCGTGTCCTGGCACGATCGCTCCCCCTTAACGTTCTAGGCCGGAGCACGCTTACGTCATTTACGATGCAACTTTTTGTTTTGAAGAAAACAAAGAAAAGCTCTTTCGCTAATAGACTGCCTACTAGATTTATAATTTATGCAGAGCAGTGATTTTTACTTGATTGTGCTGCACGTATCAGAAGATTATTACAGAGGCAGCTGACGTTGATGGAGGAATTTACAGCCAACTATAATTCCTGGTCAAAAATAAGGTGAGAACCAGACCCGTTATGAACCTAAATATACTCCGGCGCAGTTAGCGATCACACTACATGGGTACCAGGCCCGAGCCCAACTGAACCATGCCAGAGCCCACCTCTTCCAAGCAGGCCTGGGACGGTTCAGCGAACCACATCTGGGCACGGTATGATCACACTAGTCAAACGTGCTCGGACACGGTTCAGGTATGTGAGTGTGCATTTACACCGGTACAATTCTTACAGGAACTCGTGTGTGAGCATGAGTGTGTGATGGTTAGAAGGAAAACTTTACCTGTCCTGTCTGGCGTAATCATCCTCACACTGGGGCTGGATGATCTGCTGTTGTTTCTGCTATCCTGTGATTGGTCAAACAATATGCCAATTATAAACTTGATAATAAAAGCTCAATTTTGGAATACTGTCGACTCCAAATCAAGAGCACCCACCAAGAGCACTACAGTTCCTCTCATAAAGGGAAAGTATTACCCTAATATGACCTATTACCTCACCTTAAAGAAAGTATATAGCCGTTTACAATCACATTATCATGAGTGCAACATCCTTACAAATCCTTTATGAGAGGAACTGTAGCATCTCCCTCCTGCACTGGGAGGACAATAGTTTATCTAATAAAATGAAGATGGCATAAGATCTGTTTTATAATAGGAAACTAAGGTGTTATCGGTCTAGATTCAACCAAAAGTTTATTCAGCAAGGCTGCATTGAACTGATTAAAAGTGATCAAATAATGTTATTAAAGATTTCTATTTTTTTTACTTTCCATTTATCAGATAATTCTGAAAAAAAAAAAAAGCCAGGTGCTGAATAAACTTTTGGTTGAATCTAGACTGACAACACCTCAGTTTCCTATAATAAAACAGATCTTATGCCCTCTTTATTTTATTTGATAAACTATTGTGTCCTCCCAGTACATAAGATGTGAGAGCTCTTATTTCACATATTTTTGTTACTTGGCAGTATAAAATGCAATTGTGAATATTGTTTGTCACACCTAAACTCTTCCCAGTTCCTTACACATCGCACCACTGAAAGTGTGAAATTGAAGCATCTTACCTGACTGGACTCCGTACCAATGGCAGAAAGATCCTGCACTGATCTGCGTCTATGAGGCTCACAGGTCGCTGCAAAAAGAGACGGGACATAGAGAAAGGAGAGAAAAGAGAAAATCTGATAAGTCTTATTGGTAGTGCATGAGCTCTCGTCCAACGGTTGGAGCAAGAGGGTTGTGACACCCAGACAGCTGCACTGATTAAATCCCCAACTCACTACCATGACAGCATCTCCTCTAACGTGGCCGTCACGTCACGAGGCCATCGCAACTCACACACACTACACCAAAAACAGTAGACCACACCTACAGAATAACACAGGCAGTTCGGCCTGCATTGATTGGACAGCTCCTATCATGGTTTGATGAATGTTTTTTTGGTTTTGTGAGTTGATTAGTGTGTATTTATGGAAAATGAAGCTGCAATGATGATAGGAGCTGTACTCTTTTAAAAGATTACACACGTTTACTAAAGAAAGCCTACTCACAAACACTCACACAAATCACTTTATAGGCAGACTATAATTCAGGTAAAGCATCTAGAACAGCACCAGCAGAAATGAAATGCAACCATTACCGATAGACTGGGACTTACTAAATATAATTTACTATGTGTTACTATACACAATGCAAATGATTAGGTGTAATATTCCAGGTTAATACAAATTAAGCTCTATGAACTTTATCTGTGGCAGACAATAGAAAACATACACTTGTCTTAAAGTCTGTAATGAAATAATAAAGCAAATAAAATGTAAAATAGAAACTGTTCACTGTTTTGAAAGTACAGTCTAACAATTTAAATGAACAGGTGTGACAGAATTGCTAACTACCCTTTGGTCTATGCAAAGTCGCATTCAAACTTTTACCTCATGTTATGCCTAACTAAAAAGTAAACCGATTAGTTTCACTTGAAATTCCTCTGAGGATATATGGAAGGAATGTGACATAACTATTTGTAAAGCAAAACTCCAAACAAAGCAGTTATGTTGACAAGTAGCCCTACCTCAATTTTATTCAAATTCATGCAAGTACTTTCAAATAAATAAATAAATAGTAAACAAATACATTAATAAAAAAAAAATAATAAAAAAATCTGCCATCTTCTACAAGGCTTCTATTGTAAGTTCATCACTGTAAATGCATTTTAAAACCTAAAGGACGAGTCAAAATGATTGTCTGTAGTCATCAGCTGCATGCCACAGATACGGTTCATAGATCCTAATTTGCATTCAACAAATAATATTCCTTTAATGTCTATGTAATCTCTTTTATACCACAAAATCAGCCTATTCAAGCAAACAAAAAAAGTGTTACGGTAGAAAAAAACAATAATAATACTCTGATGAATATGGCCCTAACTCTTTTTATTATTAATGATAATTACTGATGAGGTCAATTCCATGTCAAAATGATTATGAGAATAATAAAAATGATTGACAGGTTAACAGCATGCATGCAGGAGGGATACAATTCAAATGCCAATCAGATTTTCTCATTGTTACACCAAATTAATAACCTCTTCATCATGCAAGTCCAGCTTTGAACTTTTTTCCCCCCACTCCGTAAATCCTTCAATGTCTCCATTTCTTTCAGCATTATTAGAGATGATGATAATAATAGCGATGACCCTAAATGTGAAGGAGATTTATCGCAACCACTGAATTAATGAACAAGTTAATGAACTTGTGTGTATGGAGGAGGGAAGATCAAAAAGCTGAGCATTTGGCGACATCCTTTCTGCAGGCGAAACAAGGACGAGCTAGTGTACGACCACTGAGAGAGAGAGTGAGAGAGAGAGGGAGAGAGACACACAAACACACATGCTGGCAGATCTTCTTTCACCTGCTACAAAGCCAAACAGGAAGACTGAGGGATGGCATATCAATCCACATCCCCATCTCCACCCTCATAAAAGGTGCCTCTAATGGTCAGAGGCAGATATGAGGATGGGCGTGGAAATCATTGCTTGCAGGACACCATAATCAAAAAAGCAAAGAGAGATGAGCAGGAGAGAGAAAGAAGAGATTGTAATGGATGTTACTCCAGGATCACAAACCACCATCAAATCTGACATTTTGGGGGGTAAAACTAGCTGAAAATATAACCCCGAAATAAGATTAATAAACTAGATTTAAAATAAGGACAGAGTGAATCAAACACTGATCAAATAATCATCTAGAGCAGGGGTCACCAACCTTTTTTATGCAAGTCATTTTTTAAGTTGTTCATTACTGGACTATTTCCCAGCATGCACCACAGCATGAACAAATCAAGCCACACTTCCTAACCAATGAATTTGTTTTATTTTTCTAGTCATTTGTGAAGACTGCATGTGGACCTTTAAAAAATAATAATAATATATATATATTTTTTTTTTTACCAAGAATAACTAGAAGCAAAATATATTGGCTATAGAAAATTTCCTTGCCCTTTTAAAATGGTTAATTTCCATTACTTGTCCTGACACTTCTGAATGTTCCTGATATTTCCAGCTTATCCAGGACCAGATGAGGATCTTACATTGTTCTTAAAATCTCTTTAAAAAGAAAGTCAGGATGACGGGGGGTATATGACATTCAGGAGTAACAACCAATGCGTGCTTGTGCGTCACAGTGACGCCCTTCTCTGATTAGGAGCTGTTTGCTGGGAGCGCCTGGACTCCCGGTACCTGTGATGATGATCTTGGGAATGTCCAGAATGGTGCCATGTGATGCCGTTTTACGGTGACCTCGCTTATATTGTGGACGTGCTGCAAAAACACACATACAGACACGCGCATGTAGCGACGAACACAGGCATGCAGACAATGTGTGTACTGAGACAGAGAAAGAGAGAAAGAGTGTGGTGCGGACATCAAAGCAGGCTGGGTAAGGGACGTCACTCCAATCTTCAGCTGCATTAAGACATCCATGCAACATATATACACACACATACGGTACATACAAGTAGCACATACATCCGTGCAGTGGCAGGAAGCCTGATGAACTAGTGACTGCAGAAGGACAGATCAAAGGAGGGATGGAGATGCCATGCAGCTCTTTGTGTCTGATGTGTGTTTGGGCGCACTGACTGAGGTCAGCGGTACACTGGGAACTAGTGTACACACTATTCAGCCAGTGCAAGTATAGAAAAGTGAGGTCAATGTCTATAAAAGTGACATTGTTAGTGGTGTATATTTTTTGTTAACATATCAACCTGAGGAGAAAATTGATTATAGGAATAGAAAAGTGTGGGGTTTACAAATATATCAAGTGTTGAGAGGTGTTGAGAAAGCATGTTACCTGCGGGAGCAAAGGGTAATCTGTGCTCCAGTTCGGAGAGATCGGCACTCATTCGTTTGCTGTCGGATGAAGCCAGACAATGTGACCTGCCAGAAAGACTCTCTACGCTGCTGCCTCTGGAGAGGGGGTGGCCAGGCCTTAAGGGGTCGCCCTGAAACGCACACAAATACGGATTCCCCTTTTGAGCTTTCTTAGAGGACACAGTCTTTGTGTGGTGGTGTAGACTGTTGATGCGTTACCTTTGGTTTATATGGGAACTTGATGGTGTCGTTGCTGCCAGGGGAGTTGGTGTGCTCCATGTTGATGTCGTTCTTGTTGCTGCTGGTACATGTGTAGTCTATATATGAGCCTGGATTAAAGAGATATGGCATTTTAATGTGAATTCAGAACACATTTACACATACACTGCTGTTCAAAATTTTGGGCTCTGTAAATTTCTAATGTTTTTGTAAGAAGTCTCTTATACTCAAGGCTGCATCAAAAATACAGTAAAAACTATAATAGTGTGACATTTTTTCTTATTATAAGAAAACATTTCTTATCATCAGAGTTAAAACAGTTTAATATTTTTGCGAAAACTGTGATACTTTTTCTTAGGTTTATTTGATGAATAGAAAGTTCAAATGAACGGCATTTATTTGAAATAGTCAAGGTTTTCACATTGTTAGAAAAGATTTCGGTCACTTTTGATCACTTTAATGCATTCTTACTGAATAAATGTAATAATTTCTTTCAAAAAAACGACAACAAAAAAACCTTACTGACCCCTAAACTTTTGAACGGTATTTTAACTGTCTGGAAGAATTGTATCTAAACCATTTGTTTCCCATCCACACCATAAGAAAATGATTTGAATAAAATAAAATGAACCAGCCATGAACAAGTATTTATTATTCAAGCCTATTTTGTTATTCTGTACCTGTGCTGGCGGCAGAGTTACTCTGGCCCTCATCTGAATACTGATATGGGTACTGAAGAGGCTCTTCTGATCCTGGGAAATACTAGAGGGGGGAGAGAGGGATCAGATTGAAGAGGCAGATTTAGATGCAAAAGAAGACAGCCCGGAACATTGGAATAATTTGCCAGGCATGCTGGCGGTGTGGCGTTACCCTCATGAGGTGGCTCATAATCTTCACGATCTCCTCCATGGAAGGCCGCTGCGATGGGTCTTTGGACCAGCAACGATTCATCAGACTCTCTATGGGCTTCGGTAAGTTCTTAATGAGAGGTGGTCGCGTGCCTACAGAAAGAGAGATGACAGAAGCTTCTAATCTTGAACCTAGACGATCTCAGCAGATTCTCATCATGATGAGAAGTCTTGAATGGGGCACAAACAAGCGCACAAAACTCACCGCGGTGCACAGCCCACATGATGCGGAAAGCAGGGCCACCAATTTCATCGAAGGGCTTCCGCCGTGTGATCACCTCCCAGAGAATGATACCCCAACTGAACACGTCACACTTCTCACTGTAGTTACTGCCTGCAACACACACATACAGAGAGTAATCACCTACATGTAACAATTTGCTGAATAAGGTCCTCATTCTGGTTATATGATCCAAAGCTATTGTACAAAATTCTGTGAAAAATATTATTGTATTAAAGTTTTTATAATACTTAAGGAATTGACATGGACGTGTTAACTTGTGAATTACGCTACCGTTCAAGTTTGTTCAAATGAATACTTTTATTCAGCATTCAGCTATTTTATTCAGACAAATTAAATTGCTCAAAGGTGACACGAAAGATTTATAATGTTACAAAAGATTTCAATTTCAAATAAATGCTGTTCTTTTGAAAACTGTATTCATCAAATAATTCTGAAAAAATTCTGAGCAGCACAACCGTTATGACAATAATAAAAATAAATGTTTCTTGACCAGCAAATGATCATATTAGAATGATTTATGAAGGATCATGTGACACTGAAGACTGGAGTAATGATGCTGAAAATTCAGCTTTGCCATCAAATAAAAAGAACAGTTATGTTAAATTGTACTAATAATTCTCAATACAAACATGTACTACCATTTTACTGTACTTTTGATCAAATAAATGCAGCCTTATTGAGCATAAGAGACTTCCTTCAAATGTTTTTTTTTTTTTTATCTTACAAACCCTTAACCTTTGAATGGAAGTTTGTGATATAAACTTCTAAACATTTGATAGACAGAACATAGCACTAAAACACAAATAATAAATGTGTCCCTTTTAAATAAAAAATACAATTCTTCTAGTATAATTTAAGGAAATTTGAATTATCTGTCCAAAAACACAAGGTGTGCACCAATACTAAAAGGAAATATTTTATATAGTTTTCTTTTATTGTTAGTTTTGTGTGGTGGATAAACAATTAAAAGTCCTTATTATATATGACATATCATTTTTATATAATTATAGATGTTTAATACAGTAAAATATAGACCTAAATTAATTTGGTAAATACTTAATTCTTCTACATTATGGTTGATATTTGCGTCGAGCTCCCCAAAATAACAACATGGAAGCAAACGGTACCAGACACCATAAAAAAAATGAAAGCCATTTCCCAAAAGCTCATTTTCTGCCATCCAGGGTTGTGGAGCCTTTATCTTGTCACCCCTATTTTGAACAGATGAGCTAATTTCCACTCATGCTGCCCTGGAGAGCCTTAATTGCTGCTCTTATTATTCTTAAATTACAGCGCCTCGCACTAGTATGTCTTTACGCTGACTTGCTCTGGTCTTCTGATAATACTGTTGTCAGCGTGGCAAATGAGGAGCGCGGCATCTCCTCTGCTGCCAGTGCTAGTGGAGTAATAACATGGGATTTCTGATCCTCCCTAAACAAACAAGATAACAACCTGCTCCTAATTGATGTTTCCTCCGACCCCCCTGACAGCCAAGTGCCCCTGAATGTGTTTGGTAAAATTGAAACCCATTAGCGGTTGATTGCAAACGCATGCATTAAATTATAATGGTTTCATCCATCATATAGACCAGGAGCGTCCAGTGACTCTGGTTTTAGGGAAATATTTGTACGAGGGTTAGTGAAGCGGCATATGAGAAGACAAGTAATAAGAAACACTGGTAAAAAGGATGAAAAGAAGAATCGGAAGTCAGTTTTGATCTTCTGATGCAATCAAAAACAAGCCAATGATAAGCCAGTGACCGTTCAAACATGAACAAAAGTTCTTGGACAGCTCCTGAAACTTGCCTTCAAACACCTCTGGGGCCATCCAGGCTGCGCTTCCCTTGTTGTTAGTCATGTGTGTCTGGATGTCACATGCTGTCCCGAAGTCACAGATCTTCAGTACAGTACCTCCAGCAACCAGAAGCAGACTATGAGGAAAAAAAAAAATACAAAATAGATTAACAGAGATGTCTCCAAGAAGAAAAACAAAGCAAATTCATTTTACAGAAAAATTTTTTAGGCATCATGGGAGTATAACGGCAAGATTGCATTACCAAATTAGTGTTTTAGTCAGTTAAGCATTCCCATTCATTGTGCAATAAAGTGCACAACCTGATTACTGGTACTAAAATTTTATTGCACTGTAAATAATATTGTTGGCTTTTGCATTATAAATTGCTTGCGATGTCCCCTCATTTGTAAGTTGCTTTGAATAACTTGCATTAAAGTAATTTCATGTGACTAATTAGTTTGAAGCCACAGGAAAATGATTGCTTCATGGCACCAAAACAACATGTACATTCCCGACCCCATCCTGCAGTGTATGCCAACTTAAAAGATTGTATTCAGTTAGTCAGCAAGTAAATTCACAAGGTTTCAGGACAGAGACAAAGCCTTTTGAGTTAAACAGAACATTCACACTTCCATTCAAAATGTTGGGGATGTTTATGAAAGAAGTCTCGTATGCTCACAGTAAAACAGCAATATTGTGAAATCACAATAACTTTTTATATATATATATATATTTTTAAATGCAATTTATTCCAGTGATGGCAAAGCTGAATTTTCAGCAGCCATTGCTAGAGTCTTCAGTGTCAAGATTCTTTAGAAATCGTTCTAATATGCTAATTTGCAGCACAAGTTTTTCTTATTTTTATTTAGTATCAATGTTGAAAACAGTTGTGCTGCTTAATATTTTTGTGGAAACAGTGATGCAGTTTTATCAGGATTCTTTAATGAATAGAAAGTTGAAAAAAAAAGTTTTTTTCTGTCACTTTTGATCAATTTAATGCATCCCTGATGAATAAAAGTATTAATTTCTTTCAAAAAATAAAATGGTAGTGAATGACAGAGTACATCTTGAAGGTTGAAGACAAGAGAAAGTGTGTGTGTGTCTTAATACTCAAATCAAGAATTCCATCATGAGAACATTAGCAGAGCACATATTTTAAAAATACACTTCAGTTGGCAATATTTTGAGCAGAAATACAGGTATACACAGATGGTAGTTAACCAGTTACCAACTGTGCTTTAATCCAATTAAACACAGTTAAGGCACTTGTGAGAACTGTTCATGGGGGTTTGACCCCAACTTTAGTGAGCTGTAATTTATCAAAAGTTAGTAATAACCCAGTTCTTCCAGAGAACTTCATTCTGTGTGTCTGGGAGAGAAGCCAGCTGACCATTTCCATGGTGTGCTGCCAGGGATTTTTACAAACAGTGCCTCATAAATAACCAGCCCTGGCCTGGACAACACCACACGCTGCCATGTTGTAAGTAATGCAGGGCAAGACTCCGAACATACGTCCTCCGACACCTGGACTGGACAGCATTTATGAGCGATGGTAGTCCTGAATGATCCAGAAATGTTTTCACCATCATCAGTCAGAAAACACATGATGTATGATTTTACACCTGGTGTTAATCTCAGGTGATTAGATCGCAAATGGTCCGGCAAGACTCAATGTAACCAGGTAAGTTTAAAACCCTTATCTTTGAAATAAATGGTAAGGAAGAACTTATATGATAAGGACTAAATTTAAAAAGCACATGAATGAGAAAAGGGAATTCTCATGGGGGTTCAAGCGACATGAGGCAAGACAGTGTGATGAGAGAAATGATGGAGGAGCATACTTGGGAGGTTTGAGGTCCCTGTGAATGAGAGCCTTTGGTTTCATTCCGTGGAGATACGAGACCCCCTGAGAACACTGCAGGCACCAGCTCATGGCATGAGACGCAGTGTAGTGAGGGAGAGGCTCTGCACCGTGCAACACTGTCAACACAGAATACATTCATAAATGCAAGCAAACGTATATGAGATATCAATCATTTGCTCACTTGTGAAACAGATCATGTGCTTGGACACTGACTAGAACTTTAGCACTTGCTACTACCATAGGCCAGGGATTAGGAATACATTTTGAACTATTTTTGAAATGCAAAGTTCAATGGAATCAAAGAATGTGTAAAATTGCACTGCAAAAAATACTGCACCAGACAATCTGTTGTGTTATTCTGAGCATGTATGCACATTTGTATACACACTGAAGAAGAGTATTTTCACATTTCTGTAAATTAATTCTACAACAGAACAAAGAAAATATCTGATCTGTCCAAGTACAACAACTGGAGGTAAAGTATTAAAATGACAAATCTAATTTCATTTGATTTAATTCCATTTTATAACTGCAAACCCAATGCCAGCCTTAAAAATTCCTTAAAACTTGTAGGCAAAACTTTTAACAAGCCAAAGTGATTTTTCAGAGTGTGATTTGGCCTCACACCAGTAGTTTTAAAATAATTAGGCCTAAGTCAGAAATGTCTAGCGCAGCGGCCTTTTCAAAAAAGTGTTGCAAAGTTAAACTTATAATATAATTACTTACCATTATACAATGAACCCCCCTCTGCATATTCCATCACCAGACATACCTGCAGTAAAATCATTCATCTTGTTACATGTTTCTTATCAAAGGAACCAAAAAAAAAGAAGGTTGGATCATAGCAAGCAACACATCTGACTCAAGTTTCACGATCATGATCAAAATCCACTTAATAGCAACATGTAGAGACTTACAGGGTTACTGCAGGAACCATACAGCTTCACAATGTTGGGATGATTTACACGAGACAACTGGCGAAGCTGGATAGAGAGAATGGAGAAGATGGATTTTTAAAATAAATTAGACCAAATGTCGGTTTAATCAGTACATGCACGGTTTATGTTTCTGAATACAGTAGTTACTAACGTGAACAAATTAAACAATATGACAGTACCTCAACAATGAAGGCATTTCTCTCCGATTCACTTTCTATAGTCTTGATGGCCACATCTCTGCCTTTCCACTTGGCCTTGCACACAACACCAAACGCCCCTCTGCCCACCACCTACAAAACACATGTATGAGAACATCACATTCACAGCACCGAAAAAGAGTTTAAAACAAACCTAACATATACAACTCAGACACTGACACATTAAGTTACACAGACAGAACCACATCTAAAACAGTGCAAAAGTGTTTTATAAAAAAAAGAGGCAAGTAGAACACACTTTCTAGATCTTCAAACACACTGTGGCTTGACAAAAACAATGAAAAACATAAATAATGAAGTTAAAAATAGAGATTAGGTGTAGTGTGATACAATGTCATGTGTCCTAGTTATAGTACAGATATCAAGGGAATGTTTGCAGGACATTTCCACATTATTGCCAGCGTGTTTATTAACTTTATCACTTGCGTATCATGTCACTCACCTCTTCCACCTCAATATCAGCATATTCTATCTCCTCAAACGGGTACATAGGCGGTGTTTCCAGCATATCGGCGGAGGGCATTGACATCGCTAGCTCGCTAGCCAGCTAATCATTAAAACACAAACAACTGATTTTACAGTCTTAAAACTTCACAACCGAACCGTTTCAGAATAAAAACGGTAGCTGACGCACCCTTTCCTTCGACGCGGCCTGCATTACACAAATATAGGTGTATGTTAAGTCACTTTAAAAACTTGTTTAGCGGCTAACGAGCTAACCCGAGTGTCAATCTAATCCGTTAGCCAGGCGGCTAAGAGGTTCCGAGGCAGATTAAAGTATGTCAGACATGCCACACGCTAATAAATGTTGTCATGCAGATAGGGAATACGCCCTAGGGTCTCTGAGAAGTGCAGTTAAGGGTATCCCATCGACATAAAAGCGTTGGCTGTGTGTGTTAGCGTTAGGCCGCTTGCTGGCTCGCGCTGGTGCGGTCGATGGATCTCCCCTCCGCGCAGCGCTCACTCCACACCGCCGCTGCCGCTCCGCACATCGGCCTCTCTATGTGCCCGAAAATACCGCTCGATAAAACCTGCTTTACGTGTCCCGTTGACCAGGACAAAGCATCCGAGCCATCGGATGCGGGGCTAGAACTTTCCAGCTCTCTCCTCCATAGGCTCGTTTGTTTTTCTTGTTTTCTGTGGGGGTTGTTTAAGCTCCAGGAAGTGTGCGCTCTCTTGTATTGTGCCCCCTCTAGTCCATGCCAACTGAAATGTCTCCAAGATTGGAGTCAAGCAAGGCCTGCCAGAATAATTTCCAGTCGTTTTAACAGAGGATTCGTCTTGATTTTAATATTTATCTGGATGTGTATTGAGTAGCATCCTTACTGCACCAGGTAACTTAGTTGCATGGAGGCCAACCGAAAAGAAGTATCCTTATTTTTCTCTGAAGAATGAACAACTGTCATTTTATATATTAATCTGTTATACTAATCAGCATGTTTAAAGGTAAATGTCTGTTTGGGTTCAACTACTTCCATTTTTTTTCTTTTCCTGTCACTCAATAGTCAACACTGTCAGGTAGGCCTATTTATTCGTACAATTGGGATAAATATTTATTATAAATATTGACAAGATTATTAAAAATATCTAGAATTCACATCAATTAAGGAATTAATTTCCAAAATGATTTTCAGCTCTTATTGTCACCACATTCAAGATATTTTGCACATCACACATAGGCCAAATTAAATGTTAAAGCAATGGAAATTATCTAAAAATCCTAAAAAAAAATTATGTGACAGAGTTGATATTTCATGATTGTGACAGAAAATATAAAGAGCAATTGCCTGAAATTATATTAGAAATCTAAAACTCACCTGAGCCTGTGCGATGTTTGAACTCATAGAAAGTAAAATATGGGAAAAGAGCAATTAGGAAGAAGGCTGACTTAAATATGATCAGATTTTATACATATCTAATGGTGTTGTCACAAAGTATGGCACAGCTTGGAAACCTGACAACTAAGGCAAGTTTTTTTTTTAATTAGTCTCCTTTTGTCAGGACATAGGCTAGTATTTTTAGTTAAAGACTTTATACAGTTTTGTCAACAACATTTTGAACATCTCACAATGTGAATCAGTTGTTGGCCTGTAACAGCCCTTATCTGAAATGCAGACCTATTTATTATTAAAAGGTGTGTGGAAAACTGTTGTGAATGATGCTTAATTTGACTTAAAGTGGCATGACCAGTGTCAGTAATGAGGTTCTTATATGCCTAGGTTTCAGGGGAAATAGTTTGATCAAGACCTCACCGCTGGCTTGTTTGAAAATAATCATAATTTTATAGGTAAGTACCACATCAACGTCTCAATTCAGTATGTTATTCCTACTGTATGTCTGGGGACTTTATTTATACAGGTGTTTGTATAATTGTGTAAATTGTTATCCCTTGTACTAACACCTGTCTATAAAATCCTTTGTGATCCCCACCTATGTAAGTGTATTTGTACAGTGTTGTGTTATCAAACCGATCAACGAATCAAAATTGCTGAGCAACCTGATCACATGCCCTCGGTGAGCTAAATATAAGCCCAGAATTTCAATCATCATTTCATGACAGCTGAAAATGATCCCTATTCATCACTGGAAAGAAACACTGCTGGAAAAACATAAACAACATTCGTTCATATGCAAACAAGGTTACTGAGATGAAGTAACCTTTCCAGCGGTGCGCTGTCCTCTCCAGGGAACTGATGACATCATTTCCACTGTGGGTTGAGTTCCATGAAGTGAGTAATGGTGCAGGTCGGTCTCTTTCATTTAGATAGTACGGGCAGGAAGTGGAGGATACCGGGGCTAGTTGTCAAACGCTTTACCCTGGTGAATATTTCTCAGGGTATGTTTATTAATCAATTTCTGTACAGGCACACGCTATAAAAGAAATTCCATTGCTATTGCCCAACAGGCCCCACTCGACAGGGGGCCAGGCGTACCCAATTATGAGCTTGGCCCACCCTGGCCCCACGCCAAATAACGACCATTGCAAAATTGATGTGATGTTCAATTCAGCTCCATATTTTGAGAGAGGCTGCTCACTGCAGAGCCCTGGGATGTCATTTGTCTCTGCAGTGAGCACCATTTGGATTTTGCGGGCGACCCTGCTTTTCAGCTGCTTGGTATCAAAAATCTGCTTGTTATTTAGAAGCTATTAGAATGTGACCGTGGTCTTCATAAACATTCAAACGATTTTAAACCGTTCAAGAGCAAGAAGACGCAAAAAAATGTAAATTCTGTGAAAACTCAATACCCATCTGAGTTCTCTTTTGCGTCTTACTCCGCTTAAATGGTCAAAAACACACAAAATTACATCAAAACGCCCATTTGTCCTTGTAAGCACTGTCTGAAATGAGTTAAAATAAAAATAAATCAATGAACGTAACAGTTGGGAGAAAATCTCATGTGTGTCATATCCATGTATTTGGTCTTAAAGTGACAGTAGCTTAATATAGCTGCTGTCTTGTGTCATATAATGTTAAAACGCTGCTCAAGCATTCTCTTGACAGAATAACTTCTTTAGGATTATTATATATTAAATGTACATTATACCCCTAGTTTCACAGACAAGGCATGAGCCAATGGATTTTTAAGCTGTTTTAACTGAAAGCAACTTACACTGCCATATCTTAAAATATGTCAGTGCCATTGTTTTGTCTCAAGATGCACGCCATGTTTTCTAATGCAAGTTTATAAAAGCTACTTAAATGTCCTAATTGAACTAAGGCCTAATCCTGGCTAGATTTAAGCTCTATCTATAAAGCCAAGCCATAGTATTTCGTAATTCGTACCTGAAAACTGTTGGACTTACTGTACCTGGACATTTACTTACCTTAATTTTTATTTTTGTTCTATTGTGTTTATTTGTGCTACTTGTAATTTTTTATTCCCTCTTATTTGATTACTGACTGTTTAACTGTCGTCATTTACATTATATACAACATTATTTACTAAAATACTATTTTTTAAATTGATTTGTTTCTTTGTTTGTTTGCTAGGACAGTGAAAATTGTGGCAGGGAAAATAACCAGTAAGCTCCTTAGCGTTGTGCCCTGTGTGTTTATATATTGAGTCCCTTTTGTTATAAAATAAAGTTACAAAATCTGTTATGGGGGAAAAAGTAAGTAATGTTAAAACTCCAGCCCACATTTAGTAATTTTATTACTTTTTTTGTTTGTTAAATATTGCTATTTAGGTTTAAATTTAGTGCTTCAACTTCAACTTATTTTTATTGTATACAGTGTAATTTTTGTTTAGTTAATTTTTTTCAACTAATATTTATATTTTAATTTATTTCAGCTTTTTTCCATTAACATAAATGTTTTTAATAGTTTTAGTTAGTTAACAATAATAGTGCTGCTTGTGACATCTAGTCCCAGTTTCTCCAACTAATAATCTTCACACGTTCTTTCAAGGCCTTTCTTTCTTCTAATTTTTTAGAGGAATTAAAACTTAACCAGTTCAAAAACAAAAAATGCTCATACAAATAAACCATTCAGTAATGGCTCTTTTACTTCATTTTAGACTGAAGTATGAAATGAAATGAAAGATCAAACAATTAAAAGAACAGCAATTTATTTTATTAAATTAAAAAATAATGGTCAACTTTGAGGTTTGATTCAAAACCTTAGTCCATTTGACAACTATACTCCTAAATATGAATCTTTCTGGATTTTTTAAAGTTTTTTTTTTAGAAGAATATAAATCAGTAAAGAAATACCTCATAAATAAGCGAAATAGACTTTTCAGTTCTTGATGATGATGCAGTGATAGTAATTAAGCTGAGCAGATATATTGAATTGTGGCCACACAGGTATCCCCGTGTAATAATTAGGCTTAATGATAAAGCCAAATGGCTCATTAGGATGCTCATCCACGACCGTCTGAGACAAAGTACAAGGGTAGGCATATGGTGTGGGATCTGGCTCTGAACAGATGATATTTGCTTACCTTGTGTTGCTAGGTTGTCTTCATCCAGAATGCCCTTAGACACACAACATTGCCCTTGTCTGCTTGTTATTTTGTAAGTCGTGGGAACGGGCATCATTCTGTCTAACAAGAACCTTAGTGAGAGTTCATCTGTGCACTTTGCCATCAACACAGCCACAATCCGCGACTATTTTGAGCTTTAATTAGTGCTATACTAACTCTAGAAGGTGGATTCTTTGAAGGACTAATAAAGAGGAGTGAACAGCAATCTCATTTACTTTGTTGTTGTACCACATGGTGGCACTAGTGCTCTATCTGGTTCGCATCAGCAGGAAGTGCTCCATTACCTTCACTATGATAAAGTGTTGAAGCAGCCACAGAACACATCGTAGGTACATATGCATTGCTGCGATACAATTAAAATAAATTCATTAATTTCCTTATGCCCGTATCAGCACTCTGTTGAAGTGGAAATAATCTTTTGCCTTTTTTAAGTTGATTGATTGCATAATGTTTCTGCAGCTGACAAACATTTGTCTTTCGTTTATGGCTTTTTAGATGCCGCAAGCTCTTAAGCTTGGCATTATGAATATCCATGTCCCAAATAAGACAAACAATGTTTAATTGGAGTAGGAAGAGTGTGTACGCGTGTGGGGTAGGGGTGCGAGAAAAGGCTGTTCTTTGTAAATATTCATGCAGATCATTTTGTGTAAGTAGAACAATTCCCTCTGCTGCAGCCAGACAAGCAAAACAGAGAGAGCATCAGGGGACCGTGTGCAGTCATTTTGTTAAAGAATTTTAACTCTATCTAAATGCTCCATTCATTTGCTCTGGATTTATGTGACACTTAAAATAAATCAGCTGAAGAATAAACCCAACAAGCTGATTAGTACTAGTCTACTGCCGCTGCAACAGTGAGCGCACATAAAGGAGCCCCGTGAGCAATTGCTACGCTCACTGAGTGCTGTTGCTGTATTGTGTATACTTTATAAGCTTAGAGCAAAATAAACACACTGTATTGTAGTCCAGAATGACATGCATAGGGCTTTTACCAGAAATGTTGTATATATATATATATATATATATATATATATATACTCTAAAAACAAATGGTGCTAAATAGCACTAAAAGTGGTTCATGGCTTGTAATCATAGGGGAACAACTTTAAGTGCCATATAGCACCTCACCTTTGTCAAATGGTGCTATGTAGAAACATAAGAGCACCTTAACCACCCCAAAGAACCGCTGAAGAACCAAACTGGGCTTAACAGGTTCTTAAAATGGCAGTGGTGCTATATAGCACCATACGTACTGCAAATAACCTCTGAAGAACCACTTTTATATATATATATACATACAAATATTATTGTCTTTATCAAACTATTTTTGTTGAATGTTTTTTTTTTATTTTGAAATTATATATAATTTGTGAGGGTGTTTTACCGCGAAGATAGTTATAAATGAAGGCACAGCAAAATTAACCGTTGTGTTTGTGTTTCTTTCATCAATGAATCAGAGTTTTTGAACAAATCAGTTGAACAAAACACAAAGTTTTATAAAGAAACATTCTTGCTCAACTAAAACTCAAAGTTCACTTTTTGTGTTTTAGTTGAGCAAGAATGTTTCTTTATACCTTGAACAAATCAGTTGAGTGAATGATTCAATGATTCACTCACTCGTAAATTCATTTTATCTACATTTGTAGGTGAAAATCAGTATGTGAAAAGTGCAATATGTCAGAATTCCCAATGCTCACAAAACAGTAGGCAAAAATGACCAGATGAGTAAAGTGAACGTCCAATGGACTATAGGCCCTGTCCCAAGAGATCTTTCTCTAAATCCACACCTTTGTGACGTAATGCTGCCACGTGTCCAGCCATTAAGTCCAGACAGGAGGAGCTGGACATCATCAGTGCTTTTGAACAAATAATTTCAGTGATTAAAAAAAAAAAGATTAATTCATAATTCATATAGAATAAATCTTTTAATTCCTGACCGAATCAGTGTTTATAAACATATCGGCCAAGTAAATGATTCACCAAGAATGTTTTTCACCAAGAGACTTTTTTTTTGTTCCTGAATAAACTTTTTAAAAATTCGTTCCTTTAGATCAATCAGTTGTATAAATTATTCAAATGACTCACTCATAAAGACAGTCACTTGTCGCCACCTACTAAAAATAGAGCATGTAGGAAGTTAGATATTTTAGAAACTTTTTTCATTTTATGAAAGAGCATATTTTACAGTGTGAGCTAAATGATGATATATCACATAATACATGATCTTGCTGTTTTACACTAAACTTAGTTATTGGAATGCTCATAACCGCATTTGAATAAATGGCCTGCTCTCTCTGCGTAAAGCATAATTTGAGCTCAGCCGTCCCTGCAGGGTGTTGGGTGACAGAGTTACTGCAGCTGCTCTCAGCTGGAGCCTGGCTGCACAGCCAAAGAGACCAACTGCTGAGCATGGGGACCAGCTGAGACTGACCTTTCCGAATTGTTCCACCCGAGCTGTGGGACATTGTGCTTGATAAGTAGTGCCAAGCGAGAAGGGGGGTCGCCAGGGGCCGAGACTGTTCTGCAACGCACCAATGTTTTGCTTAGACCACGCAGATCCCAGCGATAAGACCTCTATTGTCTCTATCCTGTGGTAATTTGTCAGTCAAAGTTTAAAGAGGATGGAAACAAGCATGGTGGATGACCTTTTCTGTCTTTTGCGGCTGCTGCATCTCCACTTTGGAGATGGGCTTTTCCATCAAAGGCGTCAGACTCTTAATCTTTAAAAGATTCGTATGACAGCATTATCCTCATGTGCCCTGGTTTATGACTATCTGAAACCTTTTTATCAGAAAAAATGGAGCGAGTACCACTTCTAATGCAATGTTGTCATGTAAATTTCACAGAAGTCTGTGGTAAAAAAAAAAAAAAAGAAACATTATTAAGCGCAAACATTTTCTCTGGGGAAATAAGTGATGTAAAATTGGCTAAAGTATAAATGCATTTATCTTCAAAAACAACCTTACAAACTAAATCAACCCATTAATGGAGAATTTTCATTGAAATTTAAAGCCAAAGGCAAAACATTTGCATCCGAAACCAAGGTATAAGTCCTGGAACCGTATCTCATAATAATGATGCAATGGAAAAGTGCAAAAATAAACAAAATAATAACAGTGATCTCATGAGAGCAGGAATATAGACGAATGCTGCGCACCAAAGGAATGGTATTTGTCTGGTAATGAGCTCTAGGGGCCAGAGCTTTACCATTATCAGCAGTGGTACAGAAAGAGGCCTGCTGAATATCTGTGAGTCACGGTGTTCTGTTCTTTATGACACACATTGCTTATTTTCTCTCTTAGTTTCACTCCATTTGTTATGCAGTGCCTACATCTGATTTCAAAGAGAATCAATCATTTTAAAAAGTGATTTATGCCATGTGGATGGTGTCCAGAGTAGTAGATTAGCTCTTTAAAGCAGTCTCCAAGGGATTCAGCCCAGTAAAACACTCGCTTTTTCGGGACCCGTAGGTCAGCCGTTTTATTTTTTCAGGGTCACACCATCTCTGAATAAATGACGCATAGTGATTGTAGCATGAGGGCTGCAGTAGCTACGAATAAGGAGACGTGTTTCTGAGGCACTTATAACCTAATTCTGTGATTCTGCTGTGACACCTAGAATAACTATTTAAAGGAATAGTTTAGCCAAAAATTCTGTCATCATCATGTTCTCACCAATATGTCGTTTTAAAATGATTTTCTTTCATCTGCAGAACACGATTCAGCTTTTTTTTTTGTCCATACACTTAAAGTCAATGGGGTCCAAAAATGTCAAGCTCCAAAAAGGACATAAAGGTAGCATAATCCATACATCTTCGGTGTTTTAATCAGTCTTCTGAAGCCTTATTGGTGACCTCATGACATTAAGTCATATGACACACAAGAACCGATAGCTCTGAAAGTCAAATTGATTTTGAACAATAACTTATAAACCTTTAAAGACGTGCTACAAAGTTTTCGTTTATTTTAATCGATATACCTCTCCTGGTCTCTTTGGCTGTGCAGCCATCAGATTGCATTATTTTAGCTTATTTTTTAAATAATTATGTTTAACAGCAGAATTCTTGGTGAGAACTACAAGCTCTTTAAGGCACATAAAGCACTGTGAGTGGCGTAATAGTCTCCTTACGGTCTCATACTACTTAAATATTTGTATATATTTACATGTTTTGCAATAAAGATAAAATATATTGTTTCAATATATATAATATCAGCATCTTTAAATCAATAGTTTTATATATCTCCATAGTTTTATATTTTTTATTTGATTGTTATTTGCAGTCTTGTACATTTGTCTTTTTGTCTGAGTTTAAATGCAAAATATTTAATTTTGGCTTTATGCCTGACTTGATCAATGTTTTGATTCGATTTGATAATGAATTACCACTTAAATTTCGCTGTTTATCATAGAAAGTGAATGAATCATTCCCAAAGACTTGGATTAAACCCTGAGAGTTGTGTGGATTACTTTTCAATAGACTATATTGAAGTCCTTTTTGGAACTTTTGGATGCACTAAAATGAGTTAATGATGAAATTACTCTCATTTCTGGGTGAACTATCCCTTTAAATACTGGTCATACACTAATGAATTCCACCCAAAACATCTTCGAAAAGTTTTTCCATGCTCCGTGTGTCTGTGTGAAATTTGTCTGTGTGAAGAAATGGAAGACAAAAATCCAGGCACTAATGTGCCACTTTCTGCCTTTCTCTGTGACATTCTTACTCCCTCATTATGCTGTCCGTCAAACCCCGGCGCATTGGAGTCAGAGTGGCCTGAAATGCGTCCCTCTGCCAAGGCCTCAGATTTTGTGGTCACTGGCACTTTATTCAGGCATAGGTCCATTTCTGTGATGAGAAGAGAGCAGCATTCGTAATGAGGGTAAGGGCACTCACCGCAGAAAAACTGCAATAAAAAGAAGAGAAGGAGAGGAGAGTCGTGTCTGGCTTCTCTGGATAAAGGAGAGTCTGTCGGTTAAAGTCTGCATCTGCTGCAGAACCCCCGCTATGAGGGAAAGAGAGAGGGGAAGAGCTCTCTCAGTCTGCTGCACCAGACAGACAGGGATCAAGGACATTCTTGTTATTTGTGATTATTCCTCCTGCTATCTCCTCTCCTGCTTTCTGTAGAGGAATGGAGTGATAAAAAAGGCAGACGACTCATCGGAGATTTTAAGGAGCCTTCTGTGGGGCAGGATATGGCTGAAGACATCAGCTCGCAGTAGCACAGCTCATTTCTCTTCAGTGCCACTGGGTCAGGTGTGCAGGAAACTGGGGTATTTTGTGGGATTAGGGCCACCCTGTTAGCACTCCGTCTATAAAGCTGACCACTGATTTTAACGTATTGGAGGTAAAGCTTGGCCCTTGGTGTGACCAATGGGAATCAGACTGTTTTCTGTCGGTCAGGACAGAGTTTGGAGGTTGTTTCTAAGATTGTCAGCTGGGACATAAAATAAAGGCTCTGATTTACGAGTTCTATCTTCTTTTTTTTTTGGTTGAGCACATAAATGTAATTTTTAGGCCAAGGACACCTTGGAGTAGAGCCGGCGCCATGCAAGATCCCCCCACACACAACTTTGTATTTAACTTCTGTGTCTGATTAGAAATGATAGAATTGTAAATGTATTCTTAAACGTGAAAACATATGCTACTGTCCAAAACCTAAAAAATGTATTTCGTAAAGATTAAGCAGCACAAGCATTTTTAAAATTGATAATAATAAGAAATGTTTCTTGAGCACCAAATCAGCATATTAGAATGATTTTTGGTGGGTCATGTGACACTGAAGACTGGAGTAATGATGTCGAAAATTCAGCTTTGCCATCGCTAAATTACACTTTAATTAAAATATATTAAAATATAAATCAGTTATTTTAAGTTGTAATAATATTTCACAATTATACTGTTTACTGTATTGTTTTTTATAAAATAAATGCAGCCTCAGAGAGCATAAGATACTTTAAAAAAAAAAAACATTTCAAAAAACATTACCAAACCCAAACTTGTGAACGGTAGTGTAATTAATGTCTTTTAAGTTACATATAACATATACACATTATATTATATGGTTAAAATGGTCAAATTAGATATTTAATTTTTTTTTTATCACTCATCCTTCAGTTAGCAAATAGCATAGCATATTAGCTTAGCATTCACTTTACAGTCAAGTGTTTTTATTAACAAGATATCGTGACAGTGCTGTGTTTTTGCTCAGGCATTGAGAAGGGGATTTCGATGAAGCCTCTCCTTGCGAAATACCAAATGTGCTGTGATTGGTTAGCTGGCTCAGTGTGTTGTGATTGGCACTGCTTAGTTCAGGAAATGTCCATTCCCTCCATAACTGCGAGTTCTTCTCTAGTGTAAATATTGAGGATGGCATCAATTTCAGACCAATTCGAGCCCGATTCAGACAATGTTAACGCACAAGAGGATCATGCAGAACAGATTTCATGCACAGACTTTGCAAGCACAGATTTCACAGGACGTTTTAGAGTGGTATGTTTTTTTGTAATTATCTTATACAGTATAGATACGATGTTATCCACCATTTAATCGTAATATTTGTCAAAAACTAAGGTAATACAAACAGTAAACGACCACTAAACCATGGTTAATTTTGAACCGCCTTACAAAAGCGAGAGCTAACTGTTCTCCATAAAATATGCAGCGCACCGATAAACGTTGGGGTTTTAATGTTCAGGAACAGTGTTTAAAATAAGTTTTAACCATGCACTCTAACTTTGTCAGCCTTATGAAGGTCAAACAAATGAGTTCTGGAAATGTTGTGGAAAAAATAGCGTCTCTTTGACGCTTTAACCAGGCCTTACACCTTTTTTGCGTATTCCGTGGGCTAATTAAAAAAAATGAGTACCACTGTGACTTTATATCCGGAAAAATCGCTTTATAGTCCAAACGAGCCGTTCGTTGTGGTTCTTGAAAAGGGGATTCTGTAAAATAAAATATCTCCCATTTGAAGTAGACTTTGAGCTTAGTAACCTTGCAGATCTTTTTTTATCCTCAAACAGCAACATTGCACTCAAACTAAAGGGGAAAAAGTGGAAAAGCATAGTAGAACCTCTTTATTAAAACAGTCATAATTGAGTTGTATACTAAGTCATATACTTGTAAAATACATTATTATTGAATTAATTAATGTGATTAACATTAATTTAATGTGACATTGAAACATTCAGCTGCCTGTGGCTAGCTGTTTGTAATTTTTCCAACAAAATGCAGAATCACCACGGAACCTACAGTATGATTTACAGTAGACCTACACCTGTGTATTAATTTCCTCACATTTGCCGTCCACCATTTTGTGGAAAAGCTCGGTTTCCGTTCAGAACTGCGTCTTTGTGCCGAGAGACCGCTTCCCGCTTGATTTTTCCTCTCTGAAAAGCATTTCATTTCTCAAAATAATGGAGTAAATGCAGTGTGGAGATATTTGGATCTGTGGAGTCCCACTCCGGTGAAGGGGAATTGACTATTATTCAGTGTTTACCTGCATGGTTCCTGCCAGGGGAGAGATGGCAGCTGTTTGTTTTTTCTTCACCTCAGCACACCATGATGAACTGTGACAGCTGACATCTGAGCAGCCAGTCAAAGAAAGTGCCTGTAATGAGCAGCCTGCTTGCTTGAGAGACACATGCCATCATATCTCAAATAAAGTTATTCTCCTCCTGTCTCTTCCTCTCTCTATCACTCACTCACATGCTGCATCTTCTCATCAGATGCCAGAGGCTAATGCTAGGGACGCTTACCTTAGGCTAGTTTATTTGTTTGTTTGTAAACAGGTGCATTTGGATTGCACCTAGATTAAAATGCACGCCCGGTTTGAGTATGAAAGTCAGTTAGCATGTTTGACACCAGATGCTAACAAAACCCTCGAAGGAGGCTGGCATGACACAGGATGCTTCTAGATGCAGGTGCACAGCACACGGCCATATGTACGGGCATCTGTGAAATATACATAAACCCATCATCTGATGAGGAAAGCACACCTGATTGTGGCTGTTTACATAGGCTCTTATAATGCGATTAAGGCAGTACTTCGATTAAGCTTGTGTAAACAGAATTCTGTAATTATGTTAATGTGTTTACGCTCATAATTAGAGTAACCATAATTGCAGTAAAATATGTGAAGTACTGAAGTTTAACAACATTTGCACTATACCCACATGAACACTACCATTTGGAGTCTGCAATATTTTTTTTCTTTTTTAAAGAAAAGTCTCTTATGCTTACAATGGCTGCATTTATTTGATCAAAATTACAGTAAAAATACATAATAAATACATTTATCAGTATCACATACTTCAGAAATCATTCTAATATAAACGTTTCATATTATTATCAATGTTGTCAGTTGTGCTGCTTAATTGATAAAACCTTTTTGGGGAAAAAATTTCTCCTGAGGATTCTTTGTTGATTAGAAGGTTAATACTTTTGTAAAAAATGTTTTGATACCCAAATTATAGTGTATATCCTATATTTTTCCAATCACTCTGATCAAAGTTAGCATGTGCTAGTGCTGCAGATGGATGATGTTGATACCTACCCGATCTCACGGCAATTCGTACAAATTTTACAAGGTGGCTAATTCGTACGAATTCATACGACCTCACTTGTACGATTTAGTACGATTTTTGCTAAATCGTACATATTTTACGAGTTGGTCAATTCGTATGAATTTGTACAAATGACCTACCCCTGACCCCGCCCTTAAACCTAAACATCACGTGGGTTTAGACAAATCGTACGAATTAGCCACCTTTTAATCACTCGTACAAATTAGTATGAAATGGTCGTGACTCGTGAGATATTGTTGGTTAAAGCTGCAGTCGGCAAGTCTGGCAGATTGAGGGGACTTAGCTAAAAAATTTTATGTTTACAACTCCCATGCCCTTCACCCACTACCACCGAGCACCCTCCCATCGAGTTCGCGAGCTCGTCAGTGCGTGTGCACTTTTTCTCTCCGCCATCACGCTTCGTACAATCCAATACACCTGCGAACTTCAGGCGTGTGCATGTAATATTGTAACGAGGGGGAGGGGGGAGGGGGGAGGGTGATCTGTGGCGTGTGCACGAACTGTGATTGACAGTCAGATCTCACACAGCCCTGCGCTGATTGGACCAGAAGAACCGGGTGCGGTGGATTTTTGCAAAACAAATAACAGGCTCCAGGTGGAGGTAGAAGCACGGGTTTTTTTCCTAAAACATGCTGATTTATGTTGTTCTGTCGGAGCATAGTGTCGGTTTCAGTGAATATGATCAAAAAAAATCTTGCCGACTTCAGCTTTAATACACAGGTTCGAACACATGCTGTGTCCAAAATCTCGTACTCGTATATTAATACATTCCAAGAGAAATTATACCTGCCATCTTGGCTTTGCCATTTGACCCTAATGTTCCTTAGCATACTAATAACAATTGTAAAAAATAATTTACCCAGGTATTGTAGGAGTATTAAACTCTAACACTTAAGCTGCACTCACATTAACAACATTTCAGCAAAATTTCATGGACATTGTCTATTGTCAATAGCATAGCAATGTACGAAGTACAGCACACACCGAAGTCTCTTTCAAATACAAGCTGTTTTCAGTTGGTCGGTGTGGTGAATCCACGTGAACAATCCACGGGAACTCGTTGAAAAATCTTCATGGTGGGATGGTGGAAAAGAAAAAAATGCTGAAACGGAGGATAACATCATCTGTTGGCTTTGGAAGTGTGTTTTATTTATTTATTGAATTTACCAAAGCGATGATACAAGCTTTACAGATGAGCTTTGTTAGAGTGAATAAATTCACTAAGAGAAAAAAAGGCCTTTGTTAAAAGTTGAAGTACAGTCAATAGTTGCTACGCACATGAATGTTCAAAAACTACTCATGTAGAACCTTGTAATAGACTTTCGACTCCACCAAGCATAAACGCCTGGAGAGGTCTCCTCAGAAACAAGTTTGTAGTGACATGCAAAATTAATAAAGGAAATTGAGATTCATTTATACCTGCCAGCACCAGCTAACACATCAGCAAAACTGCCAAGCAGAGGTCAAAGAGAGGGAAAGCCGATGTGCGGGCGGCCCAAGCATGGTTCAGAACTGCTTATTTGTGTTCTTCACCCAGATGCATCATTCCCTGTGCGGCCAGAGTAATATGAATTCCCCCTCCCCCCATTTGCACAATCCATAAATCAGCTGCTTGAGAAGAAGCTGTCAGATCGGCAGCACGTGGCGTCTGTAACAAAGTCAATATATTACGTCTCCCTTTCAAACATGGCTGCGATAACTGAGCAAGGAGCAAATCGATTGAGCTACTGTGCTCTATTTGCTTTTGAAAAATATATGGCAGGTATTTAGAAGAGATCCACCCTGTGCAGAAGTCACAGGCTTCATAGATCCTCGGTTTTATTGTTTCGCCACGTTCAGCGATGGGCTCGCTGCCGGACGGCAGTGTTTTGTGATGGGCTTTCTCTAACTTACTTGTTTCAAAGGGCTGGCATAATTCTCAGTTTTAAAATGCCAATACGCAGCACATGCCGCCGCGAGGCACAATCTCACTAAAATGCTAAAGTCTCTAAATCTCTCTCGCCCTTTCTTCTCTTTACCCTCATTTCTTCTTTGCCAATTTAATTAGCTTGAATTTTCCATTACACACAGGTTCAATCACATCAGTGAACCTGGTAGGCAACTAATTGATTTCGAGAGTGCAGCTAGCTCACTGCTGATTCTCCAGAAGATCCCCAAGATTGTCTGGAGACTAAGGACAGAGTAATTTGGTCAAAAAGCTGTTTTTGTATTAGATTAGGCCAATGAATCTCATTTAGAACAAGAGGAGTTGCGGCATGAACCTCCCCAGGGTCCCATATGTGCTGGCGTTGACACATAAACCTGACAGACAGGCGATACTGTGGCAATATGGCCGCTTCATCAGCATTAGATCTCACCCTGCTGCTAACGGAAAATAAATGTCAATTAGCACAGATGGATCTGTGAAGTGTTCTATCCCGAATGCATCTTCAGGCCACACACTTCGGAGCTTCCCTCTAATTTCAGCCAATTTTTGTCATCTGCTTGAAGTGCAACCTAGAGAGACAAAAGTCCATTTATTTTATTGAGAGTCCGCCGATGTTTGCCGTGTTTGATGCCGTTAATGAGTTTGTACTTAGCACACTCTCATGTTACGTTGAGTGTTGTAATATGTCTGTGTGTGCCACAAATGTGACTTAGTCAGTCCAACTTTGTCATTTTTTATTTATTTATTTATTTATTGCACATGCGTTTGTGTGGTGTGGCTGTGTAAGTTTTAATATATATTTGTTTTAAATAATAATTGATAAGCTCTAAATAATCAATAATCTAAATAATAATAAATAAATATGATCAAACAAATCAACAAACAATTAAATAAATATACAAAACCAATCTTAATAGAATCAAACACAAATAATAAAATAGGATCCAACTACAAAATTCATTTCTGTAAAATAAATTCCAAGTTCTGACATGACAAGTTCTAGATGACGCAGTCTGATAGGTCCTTAACTCATTTGGTAGTGATCGCATCGTCATCTGCAAAGCGCAGCTGATTGGTTGCTGTTGCATGAGCGGCCAATGAGCTGCAGCGCTACATTTAAATACCGGTAGTGTAGTACCCTGAATCCTGTACATTCCATAACTATTATTTCATTATTTAAGGTTACCATCTCTGATTGGCAGGTGGCACTTTGACCCTGGCGATATCATGTTGTGTTTTTGTGAAACAATTGAGAAAAGTAACTTCTCATCTTCTTTATCAGTGATGATGACAAGCAGATTGACTGACTGCCATCTTTTCTGATGATTTCATTCTCTGCATTCTTGGACAGTGTATTAATACATTCTGCTTTGGGGACCTATCCAGGAAGCTTGTCAGTCACTCTGAATTCTGCATCCCGACATGTGTGGAACATCACAATCAGGGCAATGCAGCAGCAGTCAATCACACCTACACTGAATGGAGGACTTTTCCTGCATTATAGTTAGCAGTGCTCATAATAAACGGAGTAGCAACCCAGTAAGAAAGACATTTTTAAAATATTTTGTAGTTAAGACATTAATAAAATCTATTTACTTTAAAGGCACAGTATGTAAGATCTTTGGATTAAAAAAATTAATGTTTAAATCCACAGAAATCAGCTATTTTAACCAGTGTAACGGCCCATATCACTGTGTCGCCTGTCAGTGACGTCATATCAACGTTACCCTCGTTTACTTCTGTCAAAACCATGAAACACATAATATATCATGTGTTTTATTAGACATGTGAGCAACTGTTTGCATACCTTTATCGACAGGAAACTAATATGTATATATATATATAATGTTAATAATAGACATGGTTAGTCTTTTGTTTGAATCTCTTGTTTTATTGATTTACTGCAAGTTGAACCATGGCTCAGAGACAATGCTATTTTGTCAAGTGGCCAACATAGAATAATCAGAAAGAGCTTTATTTGTAGTAATAGTAATACTGTGATGATAATAGTAATATTCTCCACCATACAATATGTGACCCTGGATCACAAAACCAGTCACACAAATACGGGTATATTTGTGGCAATAGCCAACAATACATTGTATGGGCCAAAATTATAGATTTTTCTTATATGCCAAAAATCATTAGGATATTAAGTAAAGATCATGTTCCATGGAAGATATTTTCTATATTTCCTACCATAAATATAAAAAACATTTATTTTTGTGAGTGAATGCAGCACAATTCCGAACAACTTAAAAAGGAGATTTTCTCAATGTTTAGATTTTTTTGCACCCTCAGATTCCAGATTTTCAAGTAGTTGTATCTCGGCCAAATATTGTCCTATCCTAACAAACCATACATCAATTTATTCAACTTTAAGATGATCTATAATAATTCTCAATTTCAAAAAATGGACCCATGTGACTTTGTTTGGACCCATGTACCCATGTTTTGTGGTCCAGGGTCACATATATTTTAATATTAATTGCGTGCGATTTAGCAACACAAGTCATCCAACTTTTAAATTCATATGATATTCTAATATCTATCTAGTTAACTGCAAAGTGCAAGAAGTATCTCATACCAGCCACTGAGCGAACGCATGTAACAACTTATAACATACTGAAACGTATTTTTAATTTGTCAAATAAAGTGACCTGTATGAGTTGTAATTCAGCACTTGCGGCTATTTTATTAGAATGAAATCAAATAATGATCAAACGTAACTGTAGCAAACACCCGAGACTGCGCTCTACCCCCCTCCGTGAGCGATACGAGACCGGTGCGTCGCGCAGGTGTCGCTCATCAGTAATCACGCCACCGGCCTCGCGCCGTTCTCCCAAGGCCCTCGGCCTCGTCCTGTTCGCCACAATGCCAAAACTATTTTGAAGAATGTTTTAGCTGTCCAGACCGTGAACAGTGAAGTACAATGAAAGCCATACAGTAAAAGTGTTGAGTAAAAGACAGAATTCCTATTTTTGGGTGAACTATTCTTTTAATCAGGTAACAAGATGATGATTTTCATCTAAATGTTTACAGTAACTGATGTGTTATTTTTATTCTGTCCCTTTAAAAAAACTATAAACGCCCATTATATGTCCATCTGTATATAGAGGATGTCATTACAGAAACATGTTAGCTATATGATATAGAAGTGTTGTTGAAAGCAGTGGCAGATCATGACATAGGTGGTATAGGCAACCGCCACACTCTTCACAACTCTATCGCTCATTCGCTGCAGTTTTAAGGGATTGCGCCCACTCACTGAAAATAAGTTGTGTCCTTGCAGGTAACTTTTTCTGAGCAGCTCCTTGCACTTTTCTTCCATCCCGCCGCCCCCTCTCACGTCTGCCGCTGCCTGCCTGTCTGCCCATGAAAAAGCCTCCTCACCTGCGAGAAGCCAAAAGTGAAGGAGGGAGGAATGTTCATGTTCATAGTGCCGTAGAGAAGAGGGAAAGTTGATGAAGCTTGTGAAACTTGCCTGAGCCTTTACACTTACTTGGACTTTCGCTAAAACATGCAGAGAATTTTTATGAAATGAAAGGATAAAGTGGAAACAAATCTATGTAGTATTGAATGTTATTATGGAAGAAACTTAATTTATTGTGTTGTAATATGCCCGTATCCAAGAAGGTACAATATGTAAGATTTTTGTAATAAAATATTAAAAAATCGCTCGTGTAAATCCAAAGAAATTCCAGTTTTAAATAACGGCTCGTCTTTGTTGTATCAATGACATAGCCTAATATCCGCGCTATCCTCGGTTTCCACTTGTAGAAGATATTGATATTGCACTTTGTTTGTACTTCCATAACACTTTTGTATCAAGTCTGGTGACCAAGTCTATGGCAGGGAAATTAAATATGTGTTGCACAAAAATATTTAGCCATGACTTGCAAATACTGGTTTGTTCAAATCTACTTTTACGATTGTTTTAACCGTGTAAAACTGCGCAGCATTAACCCACCAAATCATTTGACAAATAGTCACATATAGTAACAGGCTAGCATTACATTTCATGTTCCTTGCAGCTAATTCATAACGATGACATAAAATAGTGTGATCAAACGTACAGGTAATAGAAAAACTAATTTATTAGCTGATATATAATTTATATGATTTGTGAATTACATACATTTCTGGATGTAAAAAAAAACCGACATCTCACATCGTTCCACTCTCCTTCATAGCGTCATCAAGCTTCGTCTTCGTCTTACCTCTGGCGGCAAAACAAATTACAGATAGTGCCTTTAATTAGTTTTTTTTTACATTATCTTTGTTTATATAGGTCAATGACTAATACATTATTTGTAAAATGTTCTTAGAGCAAAGAACATAGGAACTCCAAGGCACTCGAATTATGTTGAAAAAAGTTAAAAAGCCTTCATTTTATTCATGGCTTAAACATTAAAATTGGTGACAGGTAGTATAGAACAAATTTCTAAGTTCTTAAAGAAAAAATATTTATTATTTTTTCATGTTTTTTAAGAATGACTCAAGTATTACCAAATCATTCAGAAGGAATTACTATGATTTGGATCAGTATTCTACAAGTGAAAGGGAAAAACATGATAACATTGAAATAATTTTTGTGGGGTTTTGTATCACAAAATTTGTAAGGTTTTGGATAGTAATGACTCAATTGTTCCTACATTATTCTAAAGGAATTACAAATTATTTGGATCAGTCTTCTCAAGTGAAAAGCATGATAACTCCCTTGTAATTACTGGAGTCATTGTAAGTTTTTGAGGTTTTTGTAAATTTGTGTAAGGTTTTGGATAGTAATTCCTTCTGAAGGATTTGGTAACACTTGAGTCATTACTAGTGGGTTACCATGATCTTCACTTTACAATACTGATCCAAATCACTGGTAATTTCTTCTCAAGGATGTGTCTGTTTTAAAATGTATTTTTAGCAATATGCTTATCAAAGGAAATTAGCAATATGCGTATCAAGAGTCCAATAAGTCCATGCATGTATGAGGTGCATTTTTTATTTTTTATTTTATTGTTTTATAAATTAATAGATCTAGCTAAATAAAGAGCATTGTCATTGATCCATATTTTTAAAAATGAAAAGGTCGAATGGTCCCATTATGTATTTTAGCTTAAAACCAAGATAAATGTTTCACACATCTGGACATTCCAACCATAGTTTTGTTATATATAAATGTTAAACACATGTATTCCCCCAGAAAGAGCAGAGTGATAGGTGATAATGGCCTATGGGGTTGATACTGGTGATAATAGCTTATGGGGTTGGTACTGGTATCCCCTGGTAATACTATACATTAAAGTCAAGTATGAATGTGCATTGCTTTGCACCTTTAGCTGCTAGACTGTTAAGATGAGGTCCAGAAACAGGTATTGCCTCTTTCCTGGATTTCAAAACATGCATTAATTTCCCTCTGTATATGTTACAGCACAGGAAATGAGAAATATTACTTGCTTGTTTTAAATGCTAACATTTTCATTCATGTTTCCAACCGGGATATTTTAGCTCTGCGTAATATATGTTTCCTTCAAGTAAAGTATGCTGAAAGTTTGAGCACAGTGAGTGAAAGAGAAAAGTCTGCAAGTCTTTTATGCTCCAAAGAAAATTTGAGGATGCCAAACACAGTGAGAGAGAAACTCATGGGATTGTATCAAAAATGTGGAAAAATACTGTGGTTTAAATCTAAATCTTAAAACATACCCCTGCCTTTGTCCTGTCCATTGGCTGGTGGAAATAATAGGAAAAGAAAACCAACAAGGCAGCCACTTTTGTTTGTTGCGCTTCAAATTTCACAGCACTTCTTATTATATTGCCACTGAGTAAATGGCTGGATGAGAGAAGAAGAGAGTCAGAGAGATAAATGTTAAAATGATAAAAGAGTTAAAGAGCTGCCACATCCAAGCCAAAGTCTGGTGAACCGACATAAAAGACAGTAACTGAAGTGGATGCGTTTTGAAATGGTCTAAAATTGGAGACCTCCAGCATCTAAGGACTATAAATTAATCTCTTTTGACCTCAAAACACATTGACTTTTGAGCATTTCAGAGCAAAAACCTCACTGGAAAAAAAACGATTTTTGCTGCTTGTTCAAATTGTATAATTAAAATGAGCTAAAGCAACACACTTGCTATACATTTTGTCCTAACTTAATTTGATTGAGTTCATTCCACTAAAATATATGTAAAATTGAAGTTTATTTAATCCGTTTGTGTTGGGATTACATGAATGATTTGTGTTGCATTAACTGAAACTGGGCGGTGCTAGTTCCCAGCATGCTTTGCATATGGCTGAATCAAGAAAGAGTAAATGTTGAAATAAAGTGTTATTTTATGTGTTTTTGAGCAAGATAAGAAAAGGGGGAGACTTGATAGTGTGTAAAAATTTTCAATTATGTTGGAATTATTAGAACCATTTAAATTGTGGAGAAGAGTGGGGTAATTTCATAACTGCTTTGCTAAAGGAGCATTTAAGATGCTAATGTGTGCTATTACTTGCTAAAAGTTTGTTATGTTTGCTAGTACAGTCTTATAATTCAGTTGTGTGACACCGAAATATATGAAATTGAATTGTATAAATTAATATATTAATTTGAATGCCTGTCAGGAAGCCATACAAAATGTACTTTGAGACTACTTAATTGGGTCACTTAAAATGACTGAATTCAATGATGTGTAAGTTACATAAGTTACATAAACAAATTATTATTTTTTTTCTTCAAACTTTGATTCATGTGGGACCAAAGATTAAATCATGTAAACCCAACACACTTTTTTTTCAGTGCTGCTAACCACTCGCAATCCAGTTTAACAGCTGCAAATGTGTTTAAATTACACAATGCAAGCTGCACTTCTTTATAGTGGATTTCCCCCTTTATTTTCTTTATTTTTTATTTCTGGAAGGAACCTATTGAAGGACCAAATCAATTCTCGCATAAATATCATAAAGGATCATAAACCATCATAAACTATCATGAATAAAAGGATCTAGTCTGTCGGATTACTGCTCAGCCTCTCATTAATATTCTGCTGCGTGAGGATTTGTTGAAGGTGACAAAAAGAAGAGGACATGCGATTCCCGATTCCTGACATGCTGAACAATATGTGATGCTTAAACGCAGTCGTGCTGTCTGAAGACACATCAGAGCAGTAAGGGAGATAACCTAAAAGGCTTTTACCACAGACGTCTCTTATCTCATCTGCTTCTTTTCGCTGATACAAAACCATTTACAAATTCGTGAGCTTTGAATAATGGAATCGAGCCAGATGGAAGGAATGCCTTGTTGCGGTGTGTCTCTCTCTCTCTTCTTCCTTCTCTCTCTCAGAAGCGGTAACATTCTCCGGTTCGAAGCAGGCCACATATTTTAATTAATTTGGCTCAGAAGGGGATAGCACATGCTGTCAGGGGCCCAAAACCCATGGGGAGCAGAGGAGCCAGTGTGGCAGAAGATGTTGCACTACAAACGCTATTTAATTAAAAGACACTGGCTAAAGCCAGCGACTGTGCCGTGTAGTGGAGAGGCAATGCATCATTAGCACCAAGCTCATTTCCTCGCTACAGCTGACTAGAATGGGCACGAGAAGCAATTAGGCATTTTCTAACACTTATTAGGAATTAATTGCCAGTTGATTTCCATGGGTGGAATGTTAAGTGGAAGAGGGGCTTCAGCAGAGAGAGGGAAGGTTGTTCCCAACTTTATTGATATTGATTATTAAAGTGGGTGATTGGATGGTAATTGCTGAAACCTTTTGACTCAGAATATTCTAATTACAGGATGAAATATGATCACTCTTTTGGGCTTAGAACTTGTGACAGACCAGAACGTCGCCGATTTCATTACCAATAATGTTGTGGAAAAGAACAACTGATTGATTGAATCGTATTGTTTTCATTTGGTTTGCAGGCATTGTGAAATGATAGGAGTTTTATTTTTTGGAAAAGCAGGTGCCAGAATGTAGATACAAGCATAGGAAAAACAAGCAGAGCTGAATGTAAAAAATGTTTTCCCTGATATAAAATATGACTTTAAATCAAATGATTATCAATTATGTGGCTTCATGTCATGCATTTTTGCATATTTGTATGTTATTTTGGACTGCTTTGACTTTCATTGAAAATCTGTTTTTCAAGTTTCTTCTTTTAGGTTCTGCAGTAAATGAAAGTCATACAGGTCTGAAATAACACGAGGGTGATGACAGAATATTAGTTTTGGAATGGAATATTCCTGAATTATTGAGCTTAAAGGTACCTTTAAAAAGGTGCAACACTTAAGAAAGTTTTCCAGAAGTAAAACAATTTTTTTTGCCTACTCTTTTAATACAGTGAATTTGGATGTAGTTGTTTTGTCACAAACTGTTTTTCGGCAACGGAAATCGGACGTGTCTAACCCCCTCATCTTAAACTTACAGCATTAGTAGCACATCCTGATAGAAGTACTGTTTGTTGTCATAAGATCCGTGCAACATTTTTCCAGATCTCTGAACTGAATCCATTAATTAAAAAAAAAATGTAAGCACTTTTTTGTTTTCCAGTTTTATGGCAGTTGTCTTATACTGACACCTATTGGCTTGGAGGCAGCATCACACTAAAGTTTTCAGTTACAGATGCCATCATAGAAATGAGCTATCTAAATTCAGCAATTACTTATTTATTCTGTGAGCCAAAGCGTCTGGTGGCCAGGAGGTTACAGAGAGCGGGTTGCATGATCTCAACATGATGCTCTCGTGAGGCGACCTGCTCCATGAAAAATAAATCAGCTTTTATTAGGCTATTGATATGACTGGAGTCTTCATCTCAAGTGAGTGAAACATTTTTTGAACATATTTGTCAGAAGTAATATCATTTTTTCATGTGAGACCTTGTAATGGGGAAAACATTCTGTGCACCTTTAACTATTCAAGGTTTTCATTCAGTTGCAGTGAGACGTAAGATAAATGGCTGATATATTTTGTTAAATAACTACAAAATGACCTCGAAATACTTTACATTTTACATGCGGAAATAGATGCCTTGTAAGAGCTGTTAAGAGTGATGTTTGTTTATAGCTATTTGACCCTAGAGTTTCCCAGTGTCATTTAGTCTGACAAGACCACCTAACCTTTGACCCTGAACCTGGAGCTGATGATACACAGAGCTAGAGGAAATCTCGGTGATTAAGTTTGAGGCAGATACAGTGTAAAAATGGTCAAGTAACCTAAAAATGTGTTCCATCAAAAGTCAAAAAAATTATTTAATTTGACCAAATCCTGACTCATTAGGATACACAAATGAAAATATGTTTTTATAAAGCTTTTTTTTGGGTGAACTGTCCCTTTAAGGTAACTACATAAGCAACTGCTAAGTATTTTTAAGAGACAAAGCCTTTAATTATTAACTCCTATAACCTGTTATAATCCAGTGTCAATGCATGCGTAAAGAAGCATGGAATTTAAAACCTGCTTGATCCGTGTTGCCATGCGATGTGAGTTACGATCTGAAAGCACTGTTCATTTAAAATCAGGTTTAGGGTTAACCTTTAAAACTCCTCAGACGTTGTTCAGTTCATCCCGGTGAGAGTCTCATTTCACACACCTGCTGTTTGCGAGAGCTCCGCTGTGCACGTCTATCCGGGAGTCCTTTAGCCCTGTTAAAGACTGTTTTCCAGGCCTGGAGATCTCAGTTTTCAAGCGCTCTTTGGCTAAATAGAGCTTCACCTGGATGAGTGGGCGAGAAAGTGAAAGGCCAAGGAGAGAGTCATGTTTACTCTGGGGCTACATTCTCAGCCAATGGGAATCCAGCCTGGCAATCTAGAGAAGTAAATGGTATTATTTTCTTCCCAGGCAATCAAAACACTATCTCCGTGAAAAATGGCAAGGACTCTTACGACATGATTGCTCGACTTTTTTTGTGGGTTGGGGGTGGGAACCATGGGCCAGGCCTGGGTAATTCTCAAAGCCACAGACTGCACCAATCCAGCCAACATCTATCATGCGTCTGGCAGTGAAGAGATACTTGAGATTAGAGGACAGGAAACAGAGACTAGCTGCTTCCTCTGTGTGAAATGTGATACAAAAGGAGTGCAGGGTCCCCTGCACTTCCTAATTGAAAAGATTTTGGGACTAAATCAGAGAATTTCTCATGGAAACCTGTAGCCATTTTTCCTCTGATGAAAAGGAAATCATATCCACTGAGGTTGATTAAAGGAAATCCATTCATAGACTCCAAAAAACAAAAACTTTTTTCCCAGTGATTCAACAGCATGTATCTTTTCCAGAGACCTAAGCAAGTCTTTTATTAAACAGTAGTGTATGTAATATATATATTTATTTGGTTTGGTAAGTTTTTTTTTAATGCTTTTGAAGTTGCATTTGATTATAAATGCCAGTAAAATTATAAAATAGGATTACAAAATAAAACAACTGTTTTCTGTTTTCATTTATTTTAAAATATAATTTATTCCTGTGATGGCAAAGCTGAATTTTCAGCATCACAGTGTCACATGATCCTCCAGAAATCATTCTAATATGCTGATTTGGTGCTTTATACACATTTATTTTTATTATAAATGTTGAAAACTGTTGTGCTGCTTAATATATATCCATTATTTTGTGAATCGACAGTTTAAAAGAGCAGCAGTAATTTAAAATAGATATTTTACAGTATACACACACAGACTGTTACATTGTTGGAGATTGTTCAATTTTAACATTTGATAGAATACTTGGGATTGATTTCTTGCATACACATAACAAACTAAAAACCGTTTAATCTACAATTACAATTCGGCTTTCATGCTAACGTTCAAACAGATAAACAGCGTAGCGAAGCACAAACGGTTTGTTTTTGCTGTAATTTCCTGTTTTCACTTGTGTATCTTATAAGCAGACTATTCCCTGAGGTCTTTATGTTCCTCAAAGCCAGGGAAAATAGACTCTCTCCCTGGCATCATTTGCACAGAGGAAGCTGATTAAAAGTATGTGCATCGAAGTCCTCCATTACACAAGAGTCGAAAATAGACACCTCCACTTTCCACACACTTCAGTGATGAAGAGAGAGCTGTTAAAACCAATCAAGACTAAGATTGCGCTTTCTCGCTTCCTCCCCGTTCCGCAAGCATCTTCTTCGTTAGTGAAACGTTCCGAATTCAAACACTTACAAAACATGAACAAGTGCAGCTGTGGCTTTAAAGATAGCAACAAACATCTTCTCCTTTTTCCGCTTTGCAGAGCCTTATTCAGAGTAATTATGTAGTGTTTTGACAGAGCAGGAAGACAGCAAAGGGTCTTATTTTCCTGAAATGAAAATACACAAGCAGGGAGAAGGGCTGATGCGTGCGTTTCTGTTAGCGAGAGCAGATGTTTTGTCTTTGAATAGCAGGCGACTGGTGGGAGACTAGTGAGCTGGGGTGCGCTTCCTCCATCCTCGCTGAGATGAATTCATCGTAATTGAGAATGGGACGGCAGCCCCTCTCAACTCGGTTCCCATCATACACTGAACCGGGCCTATTCAAGCCCAGTAATATTATTGTTTAAGCTCTAGGACAGCAGAGTCTCTATTCAAAAGTTTAGGTTAAAGCTACACTGCGTAACTTTTTAAGTTGATTTTTAGCAAAAAACACTTTGTTCTTTCTAAATGATATGTGCTCATTAATGTATAATTACTTCTACCAACTAATCAAGTATTCTCGTAAGCGTAGAATCTGCCATTTGTAATACATACGCATGAGTCGCTCAAATGGCGGAAGCCTTGAAAATACATTAGCCAAAGAGGGACATACCTGGAAATTCAAGCTTCGCCTTTCGCATTTTTACACTCAGTGGCACCGTGACGAATGCGATGGGGAGATTACTCGCGACTACCGGCAGATTTGAAAT
This sequence comes from Phoxinus phoxinus, assembly GCF_949152265.1. Taxonomy (NCBI): domain Eukaryota; kingdom Metazoa; phylum Chordata; class Actinopteri; order Cypriniformes; family Leuciscidae; genus Phoxinus; species Phoxinus phoxinus. The sequence continues at coordinate 29,320,984 of NC_136891.1, forward strand.
AATGCGGCCACCGTAGGAGTTACTGTTACGCCCTCAAATGGGAGGGGCTAGAAAGTAATATTCAGTTGGTAGTCATATACAATTTCACCGCTAGATAGGAGAAAATCCTACACAGTGTAGCTTTAAGATAAAAATAAATAAAAATAATTTAAGGCAGCATTTATTTGATCAAAAAGACCCCAAAAGTAAACCCAGAACATTGTGAAATATTACAATTTAAAACAACTGTAATTTGAAATAGAAATCTTCAGCGTAATAACTCACATGATCCTAATTGTCACGGCGCAATCCAATGAAGACGAAGAATATAGTGAAGTAACAAGGATACTTATGTAATGATGAGAAGGTGCAGGTGTGGGCCGGTGAGGATGATGGGAAACGTAGTGCAGATGGAGACGAACAGTGCTCGTGAGGAAGACGATGACGGTGATGAAGGACGTGACGGTGACAGTACTCCCCCCTCCCGGTAGGCGCGTCCTCGCGCCATGGAAGGACCAACTGCGGACGGAGGGAGGGAGGGAACTCAGGAGGACGAAGAGCAGGTGAAGGTAGAGGGCAAGAGGGACCAGGGCGGAGCAGACGGAGCATGTGGCCAAGGTGGAGCAGTCAGAGGAGCCAGGGTGGAGGTAGGGATGACGACACCAGGGGGCCGACTGACGGGGGCGGAGCAGGTGGGAGAGGAGACCAGGGTGGACCCGTAGAGCCGACAAGACAGGGTGATGCGGGGGACTGGAGGGACATGGTGAGCGACCGAGGCGTAGGCGGGGATCCAGAGGGCCACGGTGGAGCTGGAGCGACCGAAGACCAAGGTGGAGCCAGAGGGAGTGAGGAGCCCAATTGAGCCTGAGGGACGGAGTGACGAGGCGAAACTGGAGGAGGGTAGTCCCAGGGCGAGGTTGGGTCGACGAGGGACTAAGGCGGAGCCGGAGGGAGTGAGGAGCCCAACAGAGCCTGAGGGACGGAGTGACGAGGTGAAGTCGGAGGAGAGAAGTTCCGAGGCGAGGGCAGGGCGAGGAAGGACTATGGTGGAATCGGGGGGACGAGGAAGCCCGGCGGAGCTGGTGGGCCACGGCAGAGATGAGGGAGGTAAGAGCCACTGTGGAGGTAATGGACTGACAGGCTGCAGCAGAGTCCAGGTTGAGGAGGTCAGAGGCGGAGACCAGGGATCCACCGACCCTGAGGGAGTTGGTAGCAGGCAGACCCATGGCGACTCCACCTCCTCGAAGGTTGTAGGAGAAGCAGAGGGGCTGCCAGGTAAGGTAGAGAGGAGGCAGATAGGAGGAGGTGGGAGAGGGAGGCTGGGTGGGAATTCAGAGGAAGACAGGACCAGCGATGAAAAAGTCTCTGGGCTGGACGGGACCAGCGGTGAAAAAGTCTCTGGGCTGAACGGAACCAGCGGTGAAGGCTCTAGGCTGGACGGGACCAGCGGTGAAGCAGGCTCAGCGGGCATGACGTCAACAGTCTCTGGTTCGGCGGGCATTATGTGTACAGTCTCTGGCTCAGCGGGCATTACGTGATGCGCAGGCTCGGCAGGACTGACGTGATGCATCTTATATTTTTGATAATGACAGTTTAATGCCAATTTATTGTCTTGATGATCATGTTTTTTAAGCCAATTTAATATACAAATCTGTAGTAATAATAAAAAGTAAATGTAATAATCCACAGTCATGGGGATTAATATTAATGGTTTGGGAGATCCATATCCACATGCACATCATGTCAAAGGCATGTATTAATTTTCATATCTTAAATGAAAATCTAATAAGTTAACATTGGTACATGAGCATCCCTTCCTCTCCTCTCCTCTCCTCTCCTCTCCTCTCCTCTCCTCTCCTCTCCTCTCCTCTCCTCTCCTCTCCTCTCCTCTCCTCTCTCATATTCTCCTCTCCTCTCCTTCCTCTCCTCTCCTCTCCTCTCCTCTCCTCTCCTCTCCTCTCCTCTCCTCTCCTCTCAATTATTACAATTTAAAACAACTGTAATTTGAAATAGAAATCTTCAGCGTAATAACTCACATGATCCTAATTGTCACGGCGCAATCCAATGAAGACGAAGAATATAGTGAAGTAACAAGGATACTTATGTAATGATGAGAAGGTGCAGGTGTGGGCCGGTGAGGATGATGGGAAACGTAGTGCAGATGGAGACGAACAGTGCTCGTGAGGAAGACGATGACGGTGATGAAGGACGTGACGGTGACAGTACTCCCCCCTCCCGGTAGGCGCGTCCTCGCGCCATGGAAGGACCAACTGCGGACGGAGGGAGGGAGGGAACTCAGGAGGACGAAGAGCAGGTGAAGGTAGAGGGCAAGAGGGACCAGGGCGGAGCAGACGGAGCATGTGGCCAAGGCGGAGCAGACAGAGGAGCCAGGGTGGAGGTAGGGATGACGACACCAGGGGGCCGACTGACGGGGGCGGAGCAGGTGGGAGAGGAGACCAGGGTGGACCCGTAGAGCCGACAAGACAGGGTGATGCGGGGGACTGGAGGGACATGGTGAGCGACCGAGGCGTAGGCGGGGATCCAGAGGGCCACGGTGAAGCTGGAGCGACCGAAGACCAAGGTGGAGCCAGAGGGAGTGAGGAGCCCAATTGAGCCTGAGGGACGGAGTGACGAGGCGAAACTGGAGGAGGGTAGTCCCAGGGCGAGGTTGGGTCGACGAGGGACTAAGGCGGAGCCGGAGGGAGCCTCTCCTCTCCTCTCCTCTCTCATATTCTCCTCTCCTCTCCTCTCCTCTCCTCTCCTCTCCTCTCCTCTCCTCGCCTCTCCTCTCCTCTCCTCTCCTCTCCTCTCCTCTCCTCTCCTCTCTCATATTCTCCTCTCCTCTCCTCTCCTCTCCTCTCCTCTCCTCTCCTCTCCTCTCCTCTCCTCTCCTTCCTCTCCTCTCCTCTTTCATATTCTCCTCTCCTCTCCTCTCCTCTCCTCTCCTCTCCTCTCCTCTCCTCTCCTCTCCTCTCCTTCCTCTCCTCTCCGGTTCGGCCTGCGGTCACCTTCATGTTTCAGGCCTGTCAGACAGAAAGTGTGGGGATGCTGATGAAAGTGTTGAAACTCAAGCACTTCTACTTCTGATGGGTTAATTTACCGGAAACACAGTCTGCTCCAGAGGAGAGAGAGAGAGAGGTTGTGTTTTCAAAACCATTGCAATAAAAGCAGCCCACCTACCTGTGACATGAAAAACTGAAAGTAGTCCATTTAGAGAAATAGTGGGTGTTATTTGTGGTCTGTACTGATAGGCAATGGGATTGTGATCTGTTAAAGGAATACTGTAGTCATTCCAAACTAAAAATTCGGCCTTTTTTTAGTTTTTTTTTTACTTGCATGCTGTAATAATTTCCCCCATGGATCATAAAAGAAGATTCCGATCTGGGTCATGCTCTCCCACACAAGCTTTGAAGAACATGCATAAGTGTGACAAGTACACTTATAGCTCTCCTTGGATGTCCTTGTCAACCCCGTGCAGAAGTCATCATCCATACTTATGCGTACAGTCCTTATCAAACGACTGCAGGAATCAGACAATTCTTGGTGGGATTTTAATCCGCACGCTAATCTTGACTGCAAGACATGTTTACAGAAACCTCTCTTTTTCTTACTGTTTCAGTTTCAAACGCGTGAAAATATAAAATATGTATTAAACACAAATAGAATCATAAATAAAAACACTAAATGCAACCTAAATTTCTTCCCTCTTTTATTATCTCTAACAAACTTTTGCTATTATTGGTTTCAAGTTGTTTATTTCCCAGGGGATCGATCTGTAAGTGATTTGTTGTTAATGTTAAAATCATTTTCATTAATTAATTTAATTAATTATCATTTATTAAAATACAGCTAAAAATACTAAAAATAATACTAAGATTACACAGAGTTGCAAATTTAACATTGATGTTGAAGAGTAGAACAGAAAAATGTGAGGCCGACTACTAGATTACCGGAACCTGGAATTTCGAAATCTGCTTAGCCTTTTGGTGAAGTATAAATTATTCCAGAGCCCAATAAAGAGAGAATGTATTGTGAAGTAGTAATTTGCACTGATACAAATTGTCCAGCTTCCACTCAGAAATGCAAATGCGATTTGAATAATCTTTGCAGTTAATAAAATCTCTTATAGAGCATTGTTTAGAGTGAGTTTGATTGTGGCTCTCTCATTAATTTGGGCTGATTAATGAAGAAGTATTTTGGCTGTAAAGGTGTTGTGGGAGAATTATGTGTTGGGTTACAGGATGCTGTAAAGCAAGAGCCATTTAATTAAATATTGAGCACACACATATAGATGTCTGTGATCCAAACTGAAACCAATGCTAATTAAAATTCCAGCTCTGTCTTGGGAGCCGCCACTCTGCCATTGAATGTGTATATCCCACAATACTGTGCGACATACCTGTGAACGCATCAATTCTGCCAGATAAATAAAAAACAGCAGACTCAGTCATTTTAGCATTATTCTAAGTAATTACTTTCCACTACATGCCATGGAAAGTTTATCCGTCACATTGAGATGGGTATTGAGAGAACATTATGACCTAGCGAATCATTATATGCGACTATCCTATGCATCTTTAATACACGCTACGTGATAGATTAAGCTGTTTGTCATGCTCCAAAGATTAATAACATCACTAAATTAAACGAATTGACATGCATTGCAACATTTGATAAATGTGTTGCCTTGCTGTCAACCAGCTGTGTATCTTCGCTGACGTTAGCTCTGTTCCACAACCTAATGAGCTGCCGCCTCGCTAAGGAAGCATCTTAACCATCATGGAACTTCTTAAATGACCTGTTTGGAACATTCTACTTAGGCAGAAAGATTGATTGTTTGTGACCACACCACAGTTAAATGACTTTCTCCGCTCATCCGCCATGTTTATGGCCATCTGTGGGACAAAGTAACGGTGGTGAATACAAAAACACATGGACAGAGATACCAAGAAAAAACATTCATATTTGGATTTGATCCACACCAGGTGCAGATTTCTAAAAGTTAGCATAGACACTATTAAATCAAGTTTTTCATATTTAATCTGCAATCCATCTCCCTATAGTCACAGAGGTAAACCGAATTGAAACGCATTGATAAAATGTGAAGAAAAAAAACTGATTTATACAGGTGGAGCTGGGGAGGGTGGAGGGTTTTTAAAAGTGCGCAGCACTGCTAAATGCTGACCAATTATTTGAAGGTTGAGCAGTAAGCTCATTGGCCACTGAGCAGGAACCAATCAGCGGTGCCCTATAGAGAATGATGTGATTGCAAGCAGATTGAGTTAAGGATCAGCCCGCACCATCTAGAGTTTCATAACAGAACTTTGAATTTGTAGACTGTCAGCAGTAGTTACCTCACATACACACACATGCACTTCTACAGACTCACCTGTGAGTAATGAAGATGTCTCAGGACAAAGCTGGAGAATATGAAGTGGGGATAAAAGGAAGGAGAAAAAGCAAGTATTTTATTTTTGACTCAGGGGACCCAAAGCGACAATCGTTGTCAGGCTGAAAAAATAATGAGTTGCGAATGGAATGTTTTTAGTAGTGGCTCGTGTGAGGGGGTGGGGTGGGGTGGGGGGATGAGGGAATTGAGGAACAAGGGATAAGCACGACATTGGCTAGTTTAGTGACAGCCTCTGAAATGGTAGAACCTCAGAAGCTGCCTTCCGTCTTTGCCCTCTTCCCTCCTTTCTGTCTATAAGATAATACTGTTACTCTGCAAGGAATGCAGAAGTCAGTTCATGCAGGGCAAAAAATGACTGTAGTTGGTTAAAAAATCCTCTGGAGCTGTCTGAAAAACTTTAGCTATAGTGGCTTGTTACCTCCTGCTTACTAAATGTGGGGAGTCAGTTGTGTTGTTGAGCTAGATACTCGAAGAAAGCTATTTGGAATTTTGACACATGTACTTCAATAACAGAAAACAACGGGTGCTCAATCAGCTTGCTGGTTAAGCAGTCAGGGCACTGATCAGGGAGTCAATCGAAAAATCCTACTGAAACATTTGATCCCTAAAATGTCCCACAATGCACAGTAAAAACCAGGGAGCATCAATGATGCTCAGTATGTTCCCTTAATGGAAGTTCTGAAGCGCGAAACTATCCTGTGAGCCAACTCATAATGACACGCTATAGATGTTTTTTTTAAAATACAAACCATATTTATATTTTTGCCTAAACATACTGTACATCACCAGGTATAAAATAAAATATTTTAGCTAACATTTATAATTTACTTATAGCTGAAATTGTTCACATATACAGCAAGCTGAAACTTTTCACATGTAAAAAGCAAAGTATTTATCATAATGTACTAGATAGATAGATAGATAGATAGATAGATAGATAGATAGATAGATAGATAGATAGATAGATATAGATAGATTTGTAGTTTGAAAGATCAAATATTGTATATGGAAATAATTGTGGTTTATTCAATTAATTAATTGGCGTAAGCTATTTTGAGATTGTGTTTAACGCACATGCCAAATCAATTGCCCAACACCAGAAATAAAACATGCAAATGCATGCAAGCATTGTTAATAGACCTTAAACAGCTTCCATTTCTATAACTTTAATGCATCACACAGCCCTGTAAAAGGCCACTTGAGAAACACCTCCTCATTCCATATGCAATAGGCGCCAGGGAAACAGATCCTAGATTAATGGCACTTAGGCGTTTGCATAAATTCTTTATTAAGCTTGAGTGCTTCAATTTACACTGTGCCTAGAATAGTCACTTTATTCATGTTCCAACTGCGAGAGTCACACCTGGACCCGTGGCTCCGTCTTAAACTCGGGCGCTGAAGATCTGCTCCTCTGGAACGGCCTGATTAATTCAGTGCGGCGCCGGCAGTTTCCGTGAGAGAAGTCAGAAGCAGAGACGCCTCAGAGTGAAGGGCAGCCTTTGCCCCCAGCAGCCGGCATTGCTAAAGACTGCGACTGAGAGGGAGAACAAGAAAGAGGTGCAGTGGCTTTTCTCAGAATGTCATTCAAGTCTTCACCTTCAAATAAAGTAGAGGTCATTAGTAGAGAATTATCTCATTAACAACACCGCTTGCCGGCTCTCCAGGGGCCAGTTTCAGTGGAGGCCAGGCCTGAAATATGGATGGAGTTTTAATGTGCTCTATAAAAACGAAAGGGCCAAGCCGTAGACTGGGCTGTAAAACTCAGTCCGTGACAATGCCACCACGGCTTAGTAGATAAAAGGCGTTGGCAGGCACTTGGAGCTGATTTAGGATTTGTTTCCTGTATCTAAATCAAGCTGAATAATTAAGGATGAAAGCTCAGGTCACAAAACAGTTAGCAAAGCTGATTGGAGCTCTCTTGGACGACTTCCTCACTGTGGCTCAGGACTCAGTGAGAGTAAATAAATAAACATGGATAAACACAAATTAAAAAAGCATAATGAATATTTTGTGAGGGAGACTAAAGCTTGAAATGACTACTGAAATGCTTGTTTGGTTATTTTTGTAGAGTGGCAAATGCAGCCAGATAACCGAGAAATCAACATTCTCATCAGGTAACATCACTCCAGCAGTTTTTATCCACTCTAGTCACTTTTATTCAATCCATCTCAGCGGATTTGATTAATTTAGTCAAGGCTTAAGTAAATTTGGTCATCGGTTACTCATTACTCCATTACCTGGAGATCCAAAAATTACAAAAGCACCATGCATGAAAGTATTGTAAAATTGGTCCATATGACTATATTTCAAGTCTTTTGATGCCATATGATAACTCTATGTGAAGAATATTCATTATTTACAGAAGTAATCTGATATTATATTGATCTTGAACCGATTAATTAGTTATTAGTTCAACACCTGTGTGATGTCATTGATAACACTTCCTATATTGTTGAACCAATGTGGTTCAAATGACAGATGTGCGACAAAGTTACTACCGTGACCGGCTAGTTAAATTGTTTAATGATGCATCATGCTATGGTAGTTAAGCAGCGAGTTACGCCATTTTACTGAAAAAGCACCCTGAGCTGTTAGCCGAGCACTTAAATGAGCATTTATGTACTGGTGTAAAATATGTTTCTAGCCAAACAAGTTTGATGGTTGTGATGTCAAATGTCAAGTAAATAAAAATTCAGCACCTAGAAACAACATACCCACTGACTTGTGCTGTTTATTTGTTACATCTAATCATTTCCATGCTTTGGTTTCTGCAATGGTGTGAAAATAAGTCTATTTTAAGTGTTGTGAAATCACTGTATTGCGCCGCCCTGCAAACTCATCACTCCTCACCAGCTGCGGAGGGAAAATTTCTGTCGGATTGGACAGCTGTTTAACACAAACACACCATCCCACCATCTGCAGGGAGAAACCTGTTGGCCAATTATACCCGTCGAGTGTGCAGTTATTGGTAGGTTGACAATTAGGCACTGGTGCTATTCGTACTTGAGCATTAGGCACAGACAGTGATACTGCAATGCAGCGTGGGAAGGGAAGAACCAGGCTGCTGATTACAACCATCAATTAAAAGAGTTTCTTATCTCACAGTCGCTCATCACGGTCATTCCAGACATTTGCTTTTAGCCTTTTAATAGTGAAATGGTATTTTAAATAGCACAGCTCAAAGAAGTGCAGACAATTTGGGAAACTTGCAAGCTATTTATCAACCGCCAAAAAAGGTTATCTCTGAGGAAATAAATGTATTACTTTTAGTCGCCTCTATTATTTTGATTTAAAATTACAGATGCACACTCCTTTAATTAAAAAGCATGATACCATGCCACAAGACCATGTTTTGAGACTCGTTGAGCAAGCTGCTCAAAAGATGTAGCTAAGCTACACACGTCTCTTAAAAAGCATTAAATATTCTTAAAGTCAGCGTTTAGAGAAAGCTATTGCAATCCACATGGAAAAAGTAGCTTCTTGCATACTTCAAAGCTACTTCAAAAAAATCTTCACTGCTTCTTCAAATAGCAGCATATTGGACGCAGATTTGCTTGAATATCAGACAAAGGTATAAGACTGCCCTAGTGAAAAAAAAATATGTTAAGTATACTTGAAGCCAGACTAATTATTAGTATACTTCAAGTGTGTTAATGATTAGTTAACTTAAAGTGTGCTATTTTGAAACAACTAATTTTGTACTAAGTATATTTTAGTAGTAATTAAGTTGTAGTAAAGCATAACTTTAAATGTATTTAGTGTACTTTTGTGTACTAAATTGGAACAACTTTAAGTATATTTAGTATACTTTAAGTATATGCCTGTGTAGGGACTAGTTATATACTTGATTAGTGTATTAAAGTGTACTTTATTTGTGTTACAAGTATATTACAAATTAATTACAAGTGTCTTCGAAACATACAAGAAATATACCATAAATGTATTAAAAATATATATTAAGTATACTTGCAGCCACACTAATTATTAGTATACTTCAAGTGTGTTAAGGATTAGTTAACTTTAAGCGTGCTATTTTGAAACAACTAATTTTGTACTAAGTATATTTTAGTTGTATTTAAATTGTAGTAAAGCATAACTTTAAGTGTATTTAGTGTACTTTTGTGTGCTAAATTGGAACAACTTCAAGTATACTTAGTATACTTTAAGTATATGCGTGTGTAGGGACTAAACTGTAAAAAAAAACTGTTGTTTTTACAGGAAAACACTGGCAGCTGTGGTTACCAGAGAATTCCTGTAAAAAATACAGCAGCACCGTAGATAACTTTACGGACGAAATATGTAAATTGATTTACAGTGAATGAAATGACGGCTGAATCACATTAAAAAACTGTTAAGTCTACCTTTTTTTTTTTGTTAATTTCACATAACTGTGTTGTATATAAATAGACAATTTCCTGTATTTTTTACATGTAATAATTGCTTATTGTGCATCAATAAATTATCAAATTAACAGAAATATCAAACAAAAAACTAATTTAAACTGGTAAAACAACAGTAAAACTTTGCATTTTAAATGGAGATGTCCTGTATATTATACATACAATATCCATAATAAGTTATATTGTGGTAAATTAAAAAAATACATCTTGAAATAAGAAGAGAGGAAAATATAACTTTTGCCAAATTTATTTAACAGCCATCAAAATAGTTGTAAACAATTGGATGCATTTTTTTTTTTTTCAAAATAAGTTTGAAAAGTTATTTAACAAAGTTTAAGTGCCAGGCGCACAAAAACAACAACTCACAGGCATGAAACAATTGGCCCATTTTTTTTCCAATGTATACAAGATGCAAAGAAGCTTTAAGTGCCAGGCACACAACAACAATTTACAACAACCAACACTCTCCCTGTCTGGAATGTTCCACAGTATGGCATAAGACTTATCGATCTTCATGGAGACAATCAGGTGATGCCAATAGGCCTAGTTACATGTCAGATCTGTGGAGAGGCCCCCAGGTTTTTCTTTTTTGCATTAAAAACAGTTCTAATTGAATAAATGCAAGATACATACGGACCCTCTACCAGGAAGAGTTACATGCACCTTTAAGAGTTTAAAACAAATTACATAGTACCTTAACCATAATACACATTGTGGATTTAACAAAGTGAAAACAGTACCTCTTCTCAAACAAACAGTCAGAGTCAACAGAAAGAGTCCATATTTAGGCTTAACGCCACTCGTGATCGGAGAGTTCCTGTATCAGGGTGAGGACTCGAGGGTTCAAGTTGAGAGGACGCTTGGGAGTTTTTATTCTGTACTTTGGTTCCCTTTTCTGGGTTTATTGAGAAAAAACACCTGTAGAATAAAACCATATTAAGCATTTTAGTTAATCAGTAAAAAACTACAGTGTGTGTATAGGTAACACTTTACAATAAGGTTCATTAGTTAACATTAGTTAACTACATTAGTTAACGTTAACTAATAATGAACTGCACTTATACAGCATTTATTCATCTTTGTTAATGTTAATTTCGACATTTACTAATACTTTATTAAAATCTTGTTAACATGAGTTAATGCACTGTGAACTAACATGAACAAACAATGAACAGCTTTATTCATATTAACTAACATTAACAAAGATTCATAAATACTTTAACAAATGTATTGTTCATGTTAGTTAATACATTAAATAATGTTTAATAAATGAACCTTATTGTAAAGTGTTACCGTGTATATATATATATATTATTTTTTTTGTGTCTGTATGTGTATGTATGCATGTATGTATGTGTCTCTGTGTGTGTCTGTATGTATGCATGTATATGTATGCATGTGTGTCTGTCTGTATATATGTGTGTGTCAATGCATGAATGTATGCGTGTCTTTCTGTCTGTATGTGTATGTCTGTCTGCATGCGCGTGCGTGTTTGTCTGTACGCATGCATGTCTGTCTGTACGCGTGCGTGCCTGTCTGTCTGTGCGCGTGCGTGCGTGTCTGTACGCATGCATGTCTGTCTGTACGCGTGCGTGCCTGTCTGTCTGTGCGCGTGCGTGCGTGTCTGTCTGTGTGCGCCTGTCTGTGCGTGCGCGTGCGTGCCTGTCTGTGCGCGTGCGTGCCTGTCTGTATGTGTGCGTGCCTTTCTGTCTGAACGCAGGTGTACGTGCCTGTCTGTGCAGCGTGTCTGTCTGCATGTCTGTGTGTTCCTGTCTGTCTGTGCGTATGTGTGCTTGTCTGTGTATGTGTGCCTATCTGTCTGTCGGTGCGCATGCGTGCATGCCTGTCTGTGCGCATGCCTGTCTGTGTGCGTGTCTGTCTGTGTGCGCGTGCGTGTCTGTCTGTGTGCGCGTGCGTGTCTGTCTGTGTGCGCGTGCGTGTCTGTCTGTGTGCGCGTGCCTTTCTGTCTGAACGCAGGTGTACGTGCCTGTCTGTATGTCTGTGTGTTCCTGTCTGTCTGTGCGTATGTGTGCTTGTCTGTGTATGTGTGCCTATCTGTCTGTCGGTGCGCATGCGTGCATGCCTGTCTGTGCGCGTGCCTGTCTGTGCGCGTGCCTGTCTGTGCGCGTGCCTGTCTGTGCGCGTGCCTGTCTGTGCGCGTGCCTGTCTGTGCGCGTGCCTGTCTGTCTGTGTGCGCGTGCGTGTCTGTCTGTGTGCGCGTGCGTGTCTGTCTGTGTGCGCGTGCGTGTCTGTCTGTGTGCGCGTGCGTGTCTGTCTGTGTGCGCGTGCGTGTCTGTCTGTGTGCGCGTGCGTGTCTGTCTGTGTGCGCGTGCGTGTCTGTCTGTGTGCGCGTGCGTGTCTGTCTGTGTGCGCGTGCGTGTCTGTCTGTGTGCGCGTGCGTGTCTGTCTGTCTGTGCGTCTGTCTGTCTGCGCGTGCGTGTCTGTCTGTCTGCGCGTGCGTGTCTGTCTGTCTGCGCGTGCGTGTCTGTCTGTCTGCGCGTGCGTGTCTGTCTGTCTGCGCGTGCGTGTCTGTCTGTGTGCGCGTGCGTGTCTGTCTGTCTGCGCGTGCGTGTCTGTCTGCGCGTGCGTGTCTGTCTGCGCGTGCGTGTCTGTCTGTGTGCGCGTGCGTGTCTGTCTGTGTGCGCGTGCGTGTCTGTCTGTGTGCGCGTGCGTGTCTGTCTGTGTGCGCGTGCGTGTCTGTCTGTCTGCGCGTGCGTGTCTGTCTGTCTGCGCGTGCGTGTCTGTCTGTGTGCGCGTGCGTGTCTGTCTGTGTGCGCGTGCGTGTCTGTCTGTGTGCGCGTGCGTGTCTGTCTGTGTGCGCGTGCGTGTCTGTCTGTGTGCGCGTGCGTGTCTGTCTGTCTGCGCGTGCGTGTCTGTCTGTCTGTGTGTGCGTGTCTGTCTGTCTGCGCGTGCGTGTCTGTCTGTCTGTGTGTGCGTATCTGTCTGTGTGTGCGTATATGTCTGTGTGTGCGTATCTGTCTGTCTGAGTGCGCGTGCGTGCCTGTCTACATGCACGTCTGTCTGTGCGTATGTGTGCATGTACGTCTGTCTGCGTGAATGTCTGTCTGTGTGTGCGCGCGTGCCTGTCTGTACGAGTGTGTACCTGTCTGTCTATGTGTGCATCTGTGTCTGTCTGCGGGTGTCTGTGTGCATGCATGTCTGTGTCTGCGTGCCTGTCTGTCTGTGTGCGCGTGCATGCCTGTCTACGTCAGGGTTATAATCGTTAACGAAAACGAACGAAAAAACGAAAACTAGATGGGAAAAAACATTGTCGTTAACTGAAATAAAAATAAAAACGAGGCAAAACAAAAAAACGATAACTAAATAAAACTGTAATGTGTGGTTGACAAAACGAACTAAAATAAAATAAAATTATAGAGTAAATGTCCTTAGTTTTCGTCTTTGTCAATGTCTTTCCTTCGACGCTATTTAAAAACACGCAGAGAATTCGCTCAGCTGTGTTTCCTTTCCCTGCTCTCCCTCCGTCTCTCTGTCACTCGCATGCATGCGCGCGCGACACACACACACACACACACACACACAGTCACACACCCCTCCCCTCCTCAAGTCTCCAGAGAACGTCTCCATGTGAACGTGTTCGACGCGACGTTGAAGCAAGTTCGCAAAAGGTTGGTATCTCATGAACACCTTTACACAATCACTTACACAATCACACACATAAAAAGTGGTATACAAATATTTTATATTCTCTGAATATAATGTTCATATGAGAAGCAATTGGGCCTTTTTAAAAAGTTAACTAGTCGCAAGTTTGAGGTAACTTAAAATGCACTTGTTGTCGTTGTCAAAACACTAACGTTATAAGCTGCAGGGCTGGAATGGTAATCCGGCATTCCGGGCAAATGCCCGATGGACCGACGTACTTTTGATTCGATACATCTCGGGATTTAATACTTTATTTCTTTTCTTTTTCAACGGCCTTCAGATCTACATTGGCAGCCCATTTGTCCCATCCTTTTTAAGTTTATATTTTGTTTTATTACATGGCTTGGTTGAATTCCAATGTAGAATGCGGTCTGTTATTTCTTGATAACAGACCGCTGCGGAGTATAACAGACCGTTGCCATGAAAAACAGAGCGTTGCTATATGGACTCACAGAATTCTAACCGTAGTTAGCGGAAGCAATACAATCGTAAACTATCAATAAACTCCTTTTTAAATCAATATTTTGTTTCAAAGTAGTGATTTATTTGATAGGTAGCCATGTAATAAGCGGGATAATGTATAGCGAGTCGGTAGTTATTGGGAATACAACCCCTTCAGGCTGCTCAAGATCCCTCCGCTTCGCGTTGGGCTCCCGATTGCAGCCTGTCGGAGACAAAGACTAAAACTAATACTAAAACTAATTAAAACTAAACTAAAACTAAGCATTTTCAAAAAATTAAAACTAAACTAAACTAGCAAACCCACGTTAGAAACTAATTAAAACTAAACTAAATTTGAAAACACAAAGTTAAAACGAAATAAAAATAAAAACGAATGAATAATGCAAAACTATAATAACCCTGGTCTACGTGCGCGCGTGTCTGTCTGTGTGTATGTCTGTGTATGCGTGCCTGTCTGTCTGTACGAGTGCGTGCCTGTCTGTCTGTGTGGCGCGTGTATGTATGAGGAAAGTAGTAATGAGAAAGCCATGTTTACTCACCTTTGAAGAAACTCCAGAGTTGAAGCCAGCTCAGATGGATAATGGATATTAAAACAGTAGTAGCTCCCGAACATGAGACACAATGCAGAAATGAATGAGATGTTTGTGTTGATTAGGTTCTGATCCAGACTCAGCATGTACCTTGAGGAATAGCAGGACTGTCCTATGAACAAATTATTTAACAGGTTATTATCAATAAGCTCTGCAAATTCTATAAACAGTGCAATAAAAAAAGATTGGAAAAAAAAGACTTACCACAGACAATAACAGTGGGGGTCAGAGGCACTTGCTCCAGTTGGACCTCTTCTGCCAGGCATCTATCAGTAGAGGCAGGAATCAGCAGCTGTCCTTGCAGTTTAAGGTAAAAGAGACAAATGTTTCTGAGATAAGAATGACTATCATTCTCTGGCATATGGCTGCACTAGCTGTTGGCATGGCTTCATGTGTCTTTTCTGAATCATCTGTACTGGCAATGACAAATGGGGGCTGAGGGCGAGTTTCCCTGTACATGTTATCAATATCATCTGGGGAGCATGCTTTATGCTTCCTACACATATGAGAAGTAAATTATGACTTTTTTGTAAACACGACCGTGCAAACACTTACTGGATATGACACAGACCTGCCCTCTCCAATATGATCATTTAAGTGAGACACTAGTTCTTTCACGGTGTGAAAATGGCGGGAACATAATGAAATGGCGCATTTTAAATCCGCAACAACAGCTATATCACGCATTCGTCTAGCTAGCTAACTTAAATATCAACTAGTGCTAGCTTAACTTTTAACGTAACTTAACAACGTTAGTCTAACGTTACACCATGGGCTTTCAGCACACATTTTCACTTAGTACGTTAGCCTATCGAAAAAAAGTAACGTTAGACGTAATGTGCTTACCGTGCAAACGTTCAATTTTCTGGATGAACAGCTGCAGATCCTCCAAAAAACTTGAAATCGTAGATTTGTCCTAAAAACTTTTAAAATGACAAAGTGGTCCGAAGATTTCTGCTGCGCCTGTTTTTTTGTCTAGTAAATGCAGCTCTGGCTCGCTCGTTATTGACGTCACTCCTCCCGCTCTCCGCCCGCGATTATCCAATCAGAGACGAGCTGCACAATTCAAAATTAGTGCACAATGATAGAGGCACTGTTAGGTTTTAGCCTGTAATAAATGATAAAAATTGTAACAAATTTATTTTATTTAAAAAATAAATAAATAAATAGAAAACCATTAAGCTAAGTATTACATTAAAATTGAAAGACTAAAAGAAACATAAAGCATACAATGATTATGGTTGGGACTGAACAGAAGTGAAACTTTGCACAGGCCTCAATAATTTTAATTATTTTTACACATAGGCTATAAATACAGTATGCTACAAATAAATCATAAAGCGATGTTAGCGAAGGCACCGTTAATTGTTTTTAGCCTGTGATAGTGACACAATCCTCAAATTATTAGGCTACTATTATTTTATCAATAGGCCTATGTAGAAAACCAGTAGGCTAAGTATTACATTAAGATTTAAAGACTAAAAGAAACATAAGGCATAGGCCTACAGGGATTACTGAACAGAACAGAAGTATTACTTTTCATTGTTATTTATTACACACACACACACACACACACACAAGGCTACAATATGCTACAAAATTATAGTCTAAATTATAAAAACAATATTATTATAATTGTAGCCATATTTTTTATATATAAATAGGCAACCTCTCAGGTAATAGATAAAAAAATCTATTACCTCAATTTGCATCATTTCATCAATCATGCTAAAAATAGCCTACAGCATAAACTTGTAAAGTGACATACATACTCTATTTGTATTTTTAAAAACATCAGACTAAAACTTTAGTTTTACAATATTTACATGTCAAATTAACAAAATTGTTTTGTTATGAGTATTACAGTATTTCTGTTTTTGATACCAATATTTGTAATTTTAACAAATAATTTTGATTATTATCACATATTGTTATTGTAAATCTAACAAAATATTATGTTTAACGGTTTACAAAATTTTACTGTGATTTAAAAAAAAAAAAAAAAAGTTTTTGGGTTTACAATTTTCTGTAGGGATTTTAGTTTTTCTGTAAATTTCACGGTTTACATACTTACATAGTTACATACTTGATTAGTGATAATAAAGTGTACTTTATCTGTGTTACAAGTACATTACAAAATCATTACGAGCAATATACAAGTCTGTTATTTTTGAGTAGAAATTATTTTCTCCGTAATAGCCTACCTTTGGCTTAATCCAAATACTACAAATAGCACACTTTGTCTTCAATAACAAATGCACATTAAAAAGTGTATTTAAGCATATATTTATTACCAATGTACTTATAGTGCACTTGTTAGAAATATATTAAAAGTATATGCTTGTTTTCAGCATATTTCTTAAAAGTGTATTTAAGCATATATTTATTACCAATGTACTTATAGTGCACTTGTTAGCAATATGTTAAAAGTATACTTGTTTTTAGCATATTTCTTAAAAGTGTAATTAAGCATATATTTATTACCAATGTACTTATAGTGCACTTGTTAGAAATATATTAAAAGTATGCTTGCTTTTAGCATATTTCTTAAAAGTGTAATTAAGCATTATATTTATTACCAATGTACTTATAGTGGACTTGTTAGAAATATATTAAAAGTATACTTGTTTTTAGCATATTTCTTAAAAGTGTAATAAAGTATATATTTATTACCAATGTACTTATAGTGCACTTGTTAGAAATATGTTAAAAGTATGCTTGCTTTTAAATATATTTTTAGAAAATATACTTAAGTACTATTATTTTAAAGTGTGTTAAAAGTTGTATTATAAAAATAGATAAAAAGCATGATGCTAATATACTTTTAATATATTTAAAGATAGTATACTTTTTTTAGTATATTTGCAATGTACTATTGAAAAAGCGAATATATTTCAAATACAATAAAGTATACTTTTTTTTCACTAGGGTGTGCTTGAGGACTAATGGGAAAGAACTACAATTCCATGAAGCATTGCTAATGGGATAATCAAAATAAACCGATTTATTTAACGCTATTGATTATATTGGGTGCTAAAGTGTTTCAGTAGTCCTACTAGATTGGTGGAGATTTCTCTGCAGAATTAAGGGTAATGTAGTTTTTCACCAGGAATTCCACCGTCCAATGCAATTGTTTAAAGAAATAAGTTAAAATAATGCAATGCTGGTGGCTTCAATTAAATCATACCATTGATTAACAACCTTGTAGCTCACAATAGGTCTGTCTTTAAAGGTTTATAAGTTATATAGTTAAAAATTAATTCCCCTATGGAGAAAAATAATGGGATTTTTTTCTTCCAGAACTCGACTATTGCGCTCTCTGCGATCCTATTACACAGCGTGCAATCAAGTAAATTGCCTCAGATTAAAATAAGCAACTGCTAAACCAAATCATGAGGATGTTTATAAAGGAACGTGGTCTAAATGAAGACAACACTTAAGCTGTTTCTGATAACTTCAATGTCTCTCGGAGAGTATGTGTTTTTTTTACAGTGGTGCATGCACAACATATTCACTAAAGCTCCCCAGCTCCTCATCCCGATATACATATACCACTGGCAGCACACATTGCTGCTATGAACCTTTTGAAGTCTGGTTTTGGATGCACTAGTCAGGCTTCAGTCAAGGTTCACCCTCTCCTTTTCTTTATCCAAACCTTGCCTTTGATTCCAAGTTATTTCCTTTTTTTTTTTGAGAAGTCAATAGTGGTAGAGGGGTGGAGAGGTTTTTTCTGTGTTTCTTTATTCAAGGGGTGTACTAGACATGGCTAGAGGGTCCAAATGATAATCGATATACAAACAGCAGGTCTTTTTCAGTAAGAAGACCCTTAAGTAGACTCTTCAATAGTGCAAATCCAGAACATTTGTTCACTTGGAAACACACAAAATGTAAGAGAAACATGCCCCACATAAATACAGCTTTGTCACAGTTTTGAATTGTTGGAGACGGATCACATGACCTCCACTGTCTTCCCTATTGGTAGTTACTACTTTGCTCCACATTTGCATACAGTCAAAGTTTTCTCAACTTAATTGGAAACGCCCACATCCTGTTGCCAACGGTCACTGTCGCTCATGTCGCTAGAAGTTTCTAGCTTTCATTGAAAATTAATGAGTTTAGCTCATAGTGTCACTGCAATATGGCAGGATCCCGAGAGGAAGAGATGCTTTTCTGTTTGAATGTAAGTGGATGGAGGAGATGCCTCAGTATGCTGTCATATTATTGACTATCTTGATTAGTCGTTTTATAAGTGAAGTCAAGACGTTAGCAAACAGGCACTGTAGGACTACACATTCAATTCTCTGCCAAGCATTACTGACTGTTGTACAACTCAGAAAGCATTTCCATGACACCAGGGTCTTTATGTGTCATGAAAGTGAGTGGCAAGAAGTGGTTTTATGACATGAACCTCCCACCTTGGGAGTAACACCCAGAGAACTACTTTTACACCACCTTAAAAAGGTCATGTAGGTTCACTTGTGCCAAATATAGTAAAAAACGGACACACTATCAAAGCATTCTTTAACCCTGTATGATATAGTGTAGTCATCTGACAGCATAATTTGTTTTTGGGAATGAAAGTGGGTCTTTAATCAATAATCTGTTGTTTTTAAGATGCACGGCCTTTGATTTTTCCTTCAAGGTTCAAGATTTTCCTTTTCCTGAAGTCCCCCTTAAAGAGACACCTTCTGAAGAGCTCCACAAAATGCTCCATTTAACAAATTTTTGCTGTTTTTTTTCTACATCACTATTCTTTTGCTGCAAGTTTGCTAAGTTAATTAGATGTTGTTGTTAACTAATCCACTCTATCGAACATAAGAAAACATGAGAAAATATTAATGTTGCCATATATGATAACACTGTACCAAAATGGGGAAACAATGTCTGTGGTCTTAAAGGAACACTCCACTTTTTTTGGAAATAAGCTCATTTTCCAACTCCCCTAGAGTTAAAGGTAGGGTAGGTAGGATTTATATAAAAACTTTTTACCAAATTTGATTAAACTTTCTATATATATCAATGCATAATTAAAATGTAAGTACTCTGATAAAAAGAGTATAAAAATCGAGTGACTCTAGACCGTTTAATCTTCATTAAACACAGCTCATTATTTCCATTCGGGACGAATCACAGGATTGGCTTGCGCGACTGTCACTCTCCGTCGCCATGACTACCGCCACTATTACTGGCTCTGCCCACGTGCGCGCAGTCGCGCACCCGTTTTTAGGTGGGAGTGAATGGAATTAATGAGCTGTGTTTAATGAAGATTAAACGGTCTAGAGTCACTCGATTTTTATACTCTTTTTATCAGAGTACTTACATTTTAATTATGCATTGGTATATAAAGACAGTTTAAACAAATTTGAATAAAAGTTTTTTTTAGACAATTCTGACCTACCCTACCTTTAAACAATTCAGCCAATCTCCGGGTCTGGCGGTAGCACTTTTAGCATAGCTTAGCATAGATCACTGAATCTGATTAGACCGTTAGCATCTCTCTCAAAAAAATGACCAAAGAATTTCTATATTTTTCCTATTTAAAACTTGACTCTTCTGTAGTTACATCGAGTACTAAGACCGACAGAAAATGAAAAGTTGCGATTTTCTAGGCCAATATCAATGCCACTAGAAAAATAATAACTTAAAATAGAGCATATACGCTTCAAGCATATAAACCAGAATAGCCTCTCCAACAGAGAGAAAGAAGTTAGACTAAATTATAATAATAATCATAGTTGGCACTGAAGCAAATATACGGACAATTATAAAGAAAGTTTCACAAAATCAAATCAAATAAACTAACTCATTAGCAACAATATAGCTGACCTAACAGAAAGATAGAAATCAACTATCAGATCCTGCCCCTTTAAGAGATCAGAATCTCTTTGGTAATACATCAGAGCGCATTAGTTTGATAACATATTCAAAGTACGTGCTATTTTCATAAGCTCACAGAAAAACTTGGCCATGTGGCAACCACGGGACCGTAAAAATGTGCGGGCACAGGTGCCAATTGGGCAGGGATGAGGCAGTACTAAAATAATTCTCATCTTTTTAACAGGGCCAGAATTATGACTACCGTCACCGGTGGCTGGCAACCGTTACATCATCTTCAGTGGCGTTATGCGTTTAATCGGGTGCTATTGCAGTAAAGCAACACTAAATTTAGAGTTTTCCTTTCCATCTCTTCCTACTCCTTTCATTTTAGGATTCAGCAACCGACTGCATCCTGTTAATTAGTTTATTTTCCATTGCTTGTTGGCCCTCCATCACCTTGCCCATGTGAAAAGCTGAACTTTTTGCTTGAGATGAGGCTATCCTCCACCCACTGATCTCTTGGGGAGCAGCTTCATAAGTGTATAAAAAAAATCCATGTTCAACTCGGCCCGCGATATAGATATCATTTCAGAGAGGCTCTCTCAGCGGGGTTCCGCGGTCCGCTGAAGAATACTTCACCTGAAGCTGCTTTTGTACCGCTGAGAGGGAGAGAAGCAATCTCCCCGCTGTCCTTTGGCAGGGTGACGCTGGACTGTGCTATAGGTGTCATTGAATTCCCTGTGTTTGATGGTGTTGAATAGACAGAGGTAGAATGTAGATGGAGTGTGGCTGAGTTGAGAGGGGCCGTCTATGTCCTTTATGTCCCATCCACTCAAGCCTTCACTCATTCCGCTGAATTTAGATTCCTACGGACTGCGGGGAATTTAAAGCACTCCCGAGCGGATGTCGTGGTTCTTGTCCTAATGCGCTCACCCCGTCTTTCAGTTGCTTTTTCTCTCACGCCCCTTTGTTTCACCCACTTCTTCCTCTCATTTTCTTTGTGCAATGTCTGTTTCACCTTCCTCTTCTCCTGCTTTGTGCTTTTCATCTTCTTCAGCCTACTTCTTTTTTTAAAGAGATAGTTCACTCAAAATGGAAAACTGTCATAAACTTGTTTGATTTTAATTGCTCTGTGGGACACAAAACATTTATAAAAAAATAATGCAATGAAAGCAGATTCACGCTATGAAAGAGGACAAAAGTTTTATAAAAATGGTCCATATAACTCATTCACTATTCTGTAATCATACAGTAGGTTTGTCATTATTTTCTGAAAACCTGCACTTTCAGTGTGATTTTAACTGCTTGACAGAATCATTGTGTTAGTCAGTTGTAGTCAAATGCATGGATGACTCATTCAAAACTTCAGAATTGGAGCAGATATTGAAGTTTTCTGTGAATAACGACTTAAATTTCAGCCTGTTCCTCACACAAAGCTATTTTATGACTTCAGAAGATAAGTGCATAAGTCCTATAAATGACTTGAAATAAAAGGGTGCTACCACAGAAACCGAAAATTCTCGGGCCAGCAGCATGTGTCCAAATTTCAATCTTACCCGTTCTATTTAATCAGAAACGATCTGAAAACAGGGCTTTAAGTGTAAAATACCGAAGTTGTCCTTTAAATAAACATACACAGAGAAAAAAAGATGTAAAATTTTACCTTTAGGGGTAGCCTACAACAGCTTGTCACTGGGGCAGTAACCTAAAAAGGACACCTTTGTCCTCCACCTCCTTTTAAGGTTACTACCCCAGTGACAAGCTGTTGTACCCCTAAAGGTAAAAGTTTACATCTTTTTTTCTGTGTGTATGTGCTGTGTGTTTCAGAGAGAAGCATGGCATTGTATTCTTCTACAATGTATCTACATGATCTTCAAGAATCTACATGATCTGGTGTTTTCAGTGTCTCAGGCTGCTCGGCTGTGCTCCACACACACAAACTCAGCTCAGCATCAGTGTGGGTCACTTACAACTTGGATTTTGGAACGCAACACGCACCAACCATCTCATCTACCCAAAATTGTTTAAGAGAAGCACTTATAAACCGGCTGTTGTCAACAAAAGAGATACTAAAAGTGCTCCCTGCGGTTTCCCGCCTAAATAAAAGCTTGATGGTTTGACATTTTTAATGTGAGATGTTTTATTTCAAAGTGAAATATTACAATAGAAATAACTGCACAGGAAACCTGGAGCTTAAAAAAAACCCCGCAAAAATTATCTGGGGACACAAAAATTTTGCGAGCGAATGTAAAATCATTGAAAAATATTTGTTTCTTCCATCTCATACTTTTTCTATCACTGTGTCCCTTCAGGGGCTCCGTATAAATCCCGCAGGCCTAGCAGGTTATGGTGATCTTTGGCCGTTCTCCTCAAAATGTCCCATTTTGTGTTGTACGTATAACAAAGAATGTGACACTGGTTTGTTATGACATGAGAGTGAGTGAATAATGAGATAATTTTTGGGCGAACTATCCCTTTAAATATCTTTTCTGGCCTCCATCCAAGTGGACTCCAGCATGTCAGGGTGCAGTTACATATGGTGTCTGTGCCATGTGAATTGTTTTAAATAGGTTCTGACAGGTCGACCGCATTGTCCCAGTGTGGCCACACTCACGTCTGAAACCCAACTGTACAAGTGAGGTACGAATCTCTCAAGCTTTAAAATCTAGTAGTTCTGGCCATCTGCTGCCAGCACTATGAAGCAGATGAAAAATGTTGCCTTGATGAACTCCAACAATATAAAGCACTAACATCATAAGAAAGAAGCATTTCCTCCCAGTTTCCATCTGCTTGTGTGTGTGCATTCATCATTTAGATTCTCATTAGCACCAAATTAACGGTAATTTCCTTATCGCTATGATTTAAATTGAATTTCATAATAGATCCGACAGCAAGCAAATGAGCAATGTGATGCAATCAAATTATGCTGCTGTTTCAGTTCCCGTAGTTACGGTGTCCAAGGCCAACACATCCTGATCCAATCAGAAGCCGGCTGCCGATCATGCACGCTCATTTAGAATGGATGCAGGAGGGAGAAGAATTCAATTGGCTGTCAGCAGGAGGCTGTTGCAGTCTATTTCGGTGAGTAGTTTGGGACAAATCATTGTTCTCTTTTGATGAGAGATATTATAGAGTACCGCAGGAAGCTATTGTCGTAGGGCAAATTAAAAACACATTTCCGACTGACCTTGACTAGTGGCTCACATTTTGAAACAGGATTAAGCAAGGCCCTGCTGAGGTTATTGTTCGCCGTCCTGAAAAGTCAGACTACAGTTTCCTTTCGCAGGAAATTAATTAATGCGAAATCTTAATAATGCTGATGATTAACATGCATTGCCTCTAATGGTAGAAAGCACTTATTTGATTAAAAACAACAACAACAACAAAAAAAGAAAAGAAAAATACAACCTGGCTATCAAGAAAGAAGGTTTTCTGTTAAACCTTCCAATTATTATAGTAATTTTCAAATTCACACATTAAGGGGAATCGCCAAACACGAGAGCGCCAGAATAAAAACAAAACAAAACTGTATTTGTATTTCAAAATATTGCAGAACTATATGAATATGCTTTATAGGGAAAACCAAAAATATAATTAGTAATTAGTAGATATAAAATGTTATTATACTTTTGAAGTATTAATCCCTGGTTTTGTTCTTGCATTTCTTCATATCATACTTTAATGTAATCATACATAATAATCATATCATAATAGTTTTGCAGTTGCACAGTAAACTTCTGTGAAACTTTCACTATGAAATTAGAGGAAATTGTTCTCATGAAGCTAAACATATCTGAGAAAGTATGTCAAAACTCTCACAGCTTGACTTCAAACCAGATTTAATTTCAGGCAACATGTGAGTTACACACACTGAAAAACAAAGGCAAAATTCAGTGAAGTCTTTGTCTAACACTGTAAAGCAGGGTTCAGTGATTCAAAGCTATCACGCCTATTAGACAAGCTCACAATAGATATATGACAGTTAACGCTTCTCTTTTTCTCTTCAAACTTGAAAGTGCAAATGTCAAATATACTCATCAACTTCACACAAATTAGACAAAGCTAAAGTTTTGAAGACCAATATTTTTCTTAATTTTCATCAGAAATTTGACATACAAAAAAATAGCACTAATGAAAATGATAATCATATATCAGTATATATATATATAATCATAAAATATACTGTCATTAAAATATGTTAATGTAAAAATATATTTAAAAAATGCATAAACAAAATTATTTTAAAAAGTAAAGATTCTGAAAGCATTGAATGAGGTCCCATAATAATTGAATTTAGATTTACAGTAGTAACATTAAATCATATTTTATTATATGATTGGTTTCATTATAAATATGGTTATTATCTCTAAGGTGGACACCCAACTTCATATGATAATTACCATCTGAATCTATCCATGTCATGTCAACAAATGGAAAAGTCAGCCAGATGTTTATTATCATGTAATTGTGCCTGTCTCCCCGACAGCAGGTGCGCCTTTTACCCCATAGGCTACCATACTTTTACACATTCTTCCGTTATTAAAAAACTGTTTTAATTACCTTGAACAAAACTGAAAATTATTATTATATTATTATATTATTGTCTCAAAATATATTAAATAATTTCAGGCAAGTTTTTGTGCCACCTAGTGGTTTAGAGGAAAATAAAACCAAAGGAGCCTTTTACCCCGTGGAGCCTTTAGCCCCATTGTAGCCTATACTGATGTATTTTATGTTGCAGAATAAAACGTGAAAGTGTCTTGAGCGTGTGTTCACCACAAACCTTTTCAGCCATTTAACCAAAACCTAATAAAAACAAAAACATTGACTTCGAGACGATGGAACCGGCAGTGCTAAAATGCTAACTCGTTTCCGCGTTATGGCCTACAAAGTGATGTCATGTCCCACCTGAACCACTATTGCTGTGATGTCATGTGAGTGACAGGTTGTCCGCCCTCCTGCCAGTAAACACGTCAGAGAAGAGAAGAGATGTCGCTGCAAGTGGGAAGGAAAGTTTATTTGATTAAAGATTACAAAAGCACATTAATTTAAAAAAAATGTCATGTGAACGAATAAATCCTTTATAATGAATAGTGAATACTGCAACATTTCCGTAAAATATAGCCTGAGAATTGTCGATTGTCAATTTGTGGTGACTTTAAAGTGAACTCTCTGTATCTGTCAGACACAGGAAGCTTGAGAAGTTTTGCGGATGTAAATATATATGTTCATATTTTTACCTCACATCATATTGAAATGTTAAACCGAAAGTCGAGGAGCACTTTGACAGAACATCACACACACACACACACACACACACACACACACACACACACACACACACACACACACACACACACACACACACACACACACACACACACACACACACACACACACACACACACACACACACACACACACACACACACACACACACACACACACACACACACACACACACACACACACACACACACACACACACACACATTCTCAGTTTTCAGACTGTAACAGCTTAACAAAATTGCCTTTGCAGCGGCAACTGTGGCAGTATATGATGTCCCTCTGCTTTTGCTTCTGGACTTGTCGCTTAAAATTGCTGAGGACATAAACTTGTCACCAAACAGTCCTCTGATAAGCAGCACGCAT
Organism: Phoxinus phoxinus; assembly: GCF_949152265.1. Lineage (NCBI taxonomy): Eukaryota > Metazoa > Chordata > Actinopteri > Cypriniformes > Leuciscidae > Phoxinus > Phoxinus phoxinus. The sequence goes on from NC_136891.1 coordinate 29,346,960, forward strand.
ATTGGAGGTTCACAAACTAAAGAAACACTTTTTTATAGAAGTAACATGCAATTAAATAACTAAAAAGCCTAGAAAACCTTGCACTGCCGTCTCACCATTAATCCACATCAAGCTGCTGGAAACTTGAGTGGCACATACGTTATTGTGTAATAATACTGTGAGAAAACACAAGAAAGCAGATTTGATTTATTCTCTCTGGCTGCGGTGGATCGGCACGTACACCACGAGCTGCACAATAACATCAAGTCAGTCAAAATGAGCAGCAGCATCACCACCTGCCAGAGTCAAACAAAGAGACTCGTAGTTCAGCTGCCGTCCTACGGGGGGCGCAACATGCACAAACTGCACAGCCGCGTGAGGTGAAAAAGCACAATAGACATGTAACTTGCACACTGCCACCAGTGCTGTTTAGCCGGTTTCACCCCTCGAGGGGGTCATAGTTTGGGGTACTTATATTGGGAGCTGGAAAATGAAAGGTGTGCGGGCACAAAACCAGACCTCAACCCATTAAGTCATTTGCAGGGCTGACAAAATGGACCAGAGACTATGAGCTAATGACGGTCTTTCTGCTATCTCTAAGGGCTGTGTGTGTTTGCAAGTGTCCCTGTGCGTTTGTGTCGCATGCTGGTTGAGTGAGTGCACGAGAGAGAATGAGGTCTATAGGGATAATTATGTAAAAAGAGTAAAAACATGTTTGAATGACACAAAGTCAGCCCTTTGCTCGTCAAACCCGCCTTCAACAATTCGTCAATTTGCATAACCCCCTATAATATTTGACCTAAAAGAGCTGTGGCGGCTCCGCTTGAGTGGTAAATGCTGTCTGTGCATCCACACCAATGACCACGTCTGAGGGAACCGAGGGAGGTCTGCCAGCGGCCGTCAAGTTAACGCGCATGTCCTTTTTTTTCCACAGGTAATTTGCTTCACATCTCCATATTTGGATTACTGCTGTGGGGCTGAGCTGGTGGCCGTATGCAGGTTTTTATTTGAAATATAGCCACCATTTCCACAGCAGGAGGCTTCCCATAGTGCTCCTCTCTGCGGTCCTCCATTAGGTAGGCCTACTCATAATTATTATCAGAGATTTCAAATCTCCCTGCAGTCGTTCCGTTCGAAAATGTTTTTTTTTAAATAGCCTACTAATAGCCTACAAAAAAATAACCTACTAATTTAATGTGATGTAGGTAAAGGTGTATAAATAATAATAGCTTAATAAGGTTTGTTTGTTCGTCCGTCCGTCCGTCCGTTTGTTCGTTCGTTCGTTCGTTCGTTCATTCATTCATTCGCTAGCATTTTTTTTTGTTTTTCGGTTTACCCTGCTGGAAAATTTTGTTTATGCTGTTAACTGTTAATCTATTTGCCCCAGTTATTAGGCTTAGGGCCTATTAGGCTATATAGCCTACTATTAGGCTATAGATTTTTTTATTAATATTTTGAATTAGATTTTTTTTTTCAGTTTTCGTAAAAAAAAAAAATTGTTATGTGCTTTTGTCATTATTATTATTATTATTATTATTATATGATATTATATTTAGTAATTTATTTAGTTCATCAACTTCAACTTATTTCAGTTAGTAGCAACATTTCTAATTATCTATTAGTTTTCATCCAATATTAATATTTTATCTTTTATTTTGTCCATAAAGTTAATTGGTCCTTAATAAAACATCCTTAAACATAATCTTTTTTTTTTGGTAGAAAAAAAAGACTGCTTTTACTGCTTAGCCTCATTTTGACTCGTTTTTATAAACACTAACTGTTGTTATATTATTTTTATTAACAGTTTTGAAGTTATATGAACAAACACAAAAACATAAAACAGTCGGGACAACAAAGACACAAAAAACAACAAAACAACAACAACAACAACAACATCTGGATTGCCTCAGTCTGCAAATATATACAAAATAATTATTGAAAAAAATAAAATAAACAAAAATTACAATATTCACAATTGTTGTAGCTATAATACAGTAGATTCACCACAGGAGAGGAAAGTACATGTTAAACTTCCAAAAGCCCCATGAGAGGTCCCCATGTTAAACACTAACTGTTAATAACATTACACATTTAACCTTTTTTGTTCATTTGTATGTTTTTGTTTACAGCACATGAGGGGGAATGAAGAAAAGAGAGGAGAAACCAGATCAGGAAAGGCTACAAACAGAGCTTAAACCCACATGAAGGCCACGGCTCAAAGGGTGAACCATCACACTACGGCTCTCACCCGAACAAACTTGTATTTTTGTGCCATTGAGTGGTTTGAAGTGGCAGTAAGATGAAATGATGGCGGAACAGACCTATACAGTAGCTCCAATGATGTAATGCTGTGAATGCCCTTCACCCTCAGTCTGTTCATATCCCATCAGCCAACAGCATCTTCCCTACAGACAAATATTAAAAGGTCTAGACAGGAATGACAGAGACTGAGGAGGACCTTACAGCCAGTGCAGAAAGAAAGGTAATAGAATAGGCAATCAAAAACAAGGCTATCAAATCCAATTCTCTCCAATACAATCACTTTTGTCTGGACCTAATCATAAAGAAGCAGATAAGTCTGATGCTGGAGAAGCAAAGCCTTAAAAAAGTTTTATTCAGGCAGGATTAAAATAAGTGGAGCAAACACTCAACAAACAGATATCTCCCTTCAAGCCTGCAATCATTTCCAAGTATCATTTTGCAAGTTTGAGCCAGTAACCCGAAGTAACTAAAAGGATAGTTTACCCCAAAATTAACCATCTCTCATCATTTATGCACATTGATGTTCCAAACCAATATTTTCTTTTTTTTTAACAGTTCACAGTGCTTTGATATAATGACAGTAAAGGGCTGTCATGCTTCAAAAATTCTGGAAAAAAAACCACACATAAAAGACACTTTGAAGTAGTCCATATACAACTTGTGCACTAAATTACAATATTCTGAAGTAGTTCGATAGGTTTGATATTGGAAGAGAGCAAAATTTAAGTTTCCCCCTCGACCTTAGCTCTCATTTATAAAAAAGACAAATATATTAATTTAAAGGATTTGATATGGTGGATATGTTTTCAGAGGAGAAGATTATCAGTGAATAATGATATAAATTTCTTTGTTTGGTCAATATTTAACCCTTAAACACACCTCAGGTTTTTAGTGACCCGGAACGCTATTACTACTCATTAATTATAGTATTCCTCAATCAATTAATTATTAACAATATAACTAGAAAATACATTCTAACAAAAGAATGACTATTTTACCTGTCATTTTTTTTGTAAAAAATAAATTGCATAGGGTCCCTAACGACCCCATGTGTGCCACAGTGCAAGTATATAGCCTATATATGTTTTGCACAACAATAATTGTTGACTGAATAAGTGCAAGTCCCATTTATTCCACAAGTTGGCAATGTCTGATATATAATGATGACGTGACGTTTCACACTTATACCGCAGGCAGAAAACAAAAGAATAGGAAGTATTATCAGGAGAACTTGAAATGGCTCAGTGATTTACTGCAGAACAAGAACTGAACGCAATCAGATATTAATGTCGCTGTCACTTAAAGGTGGTTCTGGTGAAGAAGCTTTCAGCGATCCAAATATATGGATTTTGAAGATGTTGAAAATGATAGTTTTGAGAATATGTTTGAGATCGAGAATATGATGCTGAATGCACTGGGAAATGGACTCTGATGAGGACAGTGATGATGGTATAAAACATCTGCTCAAACTGAACACTTCCAAGCTCCAAAAGGTAACAAAATATGCTTTGTTTTATTCTTCTGTAATTGTTACTCTAATATCAAGAGGGTTTTATATTATCGTGACAGGTAGAGATCCATCCGTGTTAGAAATAGATCCGGGTCGCTAAAGACCCGAATATGTAATAATGATTGGCAAAATATTCAGACATTCAGATTTGGATTGCAATGAGACTGAAAAAAATAATGACAGACTTTCATTTTATGGGTAAACTAACAGGTCTCCTTCCCTTTTAAAACTGTGCAAATGCAGAGTCAATACATTTACATTGACTATGCAAATTGATAGAGAATACAACTCTACTCCGTGAGTTTTCTCTTAAAATGCTGTGATACCATATCCACAACAGACGGGGAAAGTGGGAAATGTTTTGAATAAACAGCATTGGACCTCCTGTGAGGAAGAGAGAGCCATTTGACCCACAAGTTCATTTCCGAGAGCAAAAAAAAAGAAGAAAAAAAAAAGAAACAGGAATTGAGACTCTTTCAGATGATACACCAGACGAGGTGTAGTGGAGCTTTTGCACGGAACCCGCGTGCGATTATTGGCTGTGGGTGGAAATATGATTAAGTGCACTCAGAGTTCAGAGGCAATAAGCGCCCACATTTGTGTTGCTTCAAGAATATGGTCTCACAACCGCTCTGAAGAAGGCAATGCGATTTACTGTATGAAAGGTCAAGTTCAGACTGAAGAGAAGGAATATATTATACAAGCAAAGTAACCTTATTAAGTATGAGTAATGAGCGTACACACACCTACTGACATTCATTCGTTTTAAGGGGCACAGCTATACAGATTGCGAGGCCATTACAAGTCAAATGTACAATCCAGGAAGACTTCAATTCTTTAATTATCTATTATGCATGATTATTTCATACTTAGTCCTCATTTATATTAAAACAAGTGCATCTAATCTCTATGAATCTTTATGATCATCATGAGTGGATCTCTTAATGTAGAGAATGTGCTATTGTTTCAGTTTGGGAAAAACTGATATAATCAGGCCAGATGATCTCACTATGTCATTGATTTGTATAAGCCTTGAAATTACACTGCTTGAGAAAAGGGTATTGACACATAGTCTAATTATGAGGGGTTTTTAGCTTGATGACCGAATTGATTATCGCATGGATTTTGGCACTGTATTATCAGCAAAGCTCTGGCAAAACTTCATAAACAATTTCCCTGGCTGTCGCACTGGAAGTCAGACTCCAGAATCCCCTTGAAATGAACAGAATATTAAAATAAACATATCAAATGACGTTACTTTCAAATAAAACGCCATTAAACCCCTTGAGATGCATCACGTTCAAATCTTACAAAGTTATGCTCACGCCAGGTCAATGGTTGAATCCCTCCTCGCATACTTCGACGCTTTCCGTGGAAAAACATTATAATTGATCCTCAAATTGCCCTTAACTCACAAGATTTGTTCTCCAGGCTCTCAGTTTCATGGGGCCGGTGCTCATATTATTTATTACTGCAGGTCTTGGTCTCTGATTAATTCCAAGCTAATTGCAACCTGTGCATGAGCTATTGATTTTTGAGACATAACTTTGCCCCTGGCTGCAATTTAGTAATTGTGAAAAGACAAATGTGGCTAAAACCTCATCTGAAACTCTGGAAAAATTATGACCATCATCGCCTAATATTTTAGTGGCTGGTAAACACAGTAACTCTGACAAAAAAGCTGCCCTGCTTTCACAACCAAGCCTCCGTTACTGCAAAAAATATAATAATAATATAAAATAAATACATAAAATAGGGCTGATTTTACAAGCCTGGGGCCCTAGAGATGTGGAGAGAACAGAAATACTGAAGTTCTCACACACAGCCAGGAGAAACACTTCTTATCCAGAGAGGAATCAACTTTATATTAAAACACTCCGATACATATTGGCTGTTACATAAAATCACCTTATATGGGATTGCAAATTTGGATCCTATAATGAATTAATGAAATTACGGAATAGCTTCCAGACCTCAAGCTAGTCCTAATAATAATAATAATATGTGACAAGAGGAATATTCACAGCCTCCTTATTAGTGATATATTGGGCTTTAATTAGATGTTTTTGCTCTTCAGAAATGAAGATATGAATTTTGCTAATTAGACAGCAGTGAACATTTTGTGCCTTTCATTTAAGACATAGTTTAGATCACATTTTTATTTCTGTATTTTAACCAGCAATTCCTGTATTTTAAATAGCAAAAAAATAAAATAATGAAATAAATGATTTAGCTTGTTTCGGCCAGTATGTGCTGCTTACCTGCACACATGGATCTAATGAAGATGTCAGGCAGCAGCCTAAAACAGTCATCGGTCACTATGATCCTGGCAGACCTGATGGATGAATTAATAGAAAGTGTCATCTTCTTTGACCCGGACCTGGCAACCCGTCCTTACTCCCGTGGGACGAAGCTGGCAGCCTACTTAGTGTCAGGAATGGACCTGCCAGATATACAGCAATCCTCATTCATTTCCCTGAAAATGTGCCGGCACATGACAGTACAGCCCTGAAATGGAGCCATTCCCATGGAAACATCTTTCGGCTGTGTCTGTCAGGCTTGACGTTTGTTTGAGTCTGATGTCATTGTTTGCTATATGCTTGAGTCAGCTACCAGCATGACCTCACCAAAGGACTAGATCAGATCTCCATAACATTGCGTCTGCAGTAAAATTAAATTAAGAAGGGAAGCATTTAGTCCATACATATGCATCTAATAATATATTTCACAGTATGTAAACTACACGTTTCTCATTACAGTCAGCAAGCAATGCAACACTGACATAAAAAATTCAAAAAAGAATAATAATGAATTTACTGTATTTTTACTGTTTTTACTGTATTGTATTGTATAAATGCAGACTTTGTGAACATAAGATACTTTTTGAACATAAGAGAAAACCTTATTTATTTGAAATCTTAATTATTTTGACCAGTGTGTACCATAACTTATAGCGCTGTGAATTTATTGCATTACTGTAGTAAAGTAGACAAATTATTACAATGTTACGGTTGGGAAGAGAAGAGACGAGGATATAGGCAAGCATTGTTTTATTAGAATAATTCACCTGAACAAAGAAAGTACAAACTGGGAAGACAATGATAATGAAATCAAGAAATATAATCCACACAGAAAACAGAAAACGCAACAGCTTTACAAATGGATATGTAAAGACAACGACGGACAAACAAAGAAACGCATGCAGGGGTAAAAATACACAAGATAGCAAGGCGCTAGACAAGGCACAGGTGATCAGGGGATAGAAAGGGATCACTATAGGTAACAAATGAGGGTAACTACAGACAATAATGCTGTATTCGAAAATCGCCCCTTATACCCTCATTCACTATTCCCTTCATTAGTCCACTAATATAGTTCACTTGAAGGAGTGAATGAAAAGTGAGTGAATTCAGACACTGAGTGCACTGGAATTGCTTCCACTTTTGCATAGTTTTGTGCTTGCTGTTTAATAATCAAACTGGCTGCTTCAGTAGTAAGATGAAAAGTATGTGTAAACCTCAATTAAACAATTTAATAATCAATCAAAAAGGAATTTATACCTGTATGATATTACGCTGTACCCACATTGGACCAGCGGTTTGGAAAATGGATGGATGGATGATTCACCTGCGGGCATCTTCTAGCTAGACGCGGCAAGTAATTCAGTCTGGTCGTCACAGTGCATTATGGGTATTGAGTGTACATCGGTTTTACACTCTTTATTGCGGTGCATTATGGGATTGAATGAGTGCACTCGATAACGTCCACTATGGTTTTGGTTATCAAATGGCTGTTCCCTCAAATAGTGCCCTATTTAAAGGTAGGGCTGCAAACGATTAATCGCGATTAATCGAATCCAAAATAAAAGTTTGTGTTTACATAATATATGTGTGTGTATTGTGTATAACTATTTTGTATATATAAATACACACACATGCATGTATATATTTGAGAAATATTTGCATTTATATACTGCATATATATTTTTATATGATTTATATTATAGATAAATAGAACTATTTTATATATAAATAACACATTTTTCTTAAATATATACATGCATGTGTGTGTATTTATATATACAAAATAATTATACACAATACACACACACATATATTATAAACTCAAACTTTTATTTTGGATTCGATTAATCGCGATTAATCGTTTACAGCTCTATTTAAAGGGTTAGTTCACCCAAAAAATTTAAATTCTGTCAGTAATTACTCACCCTCATGTTGTTCCAACCTTGTAAGACTTTCGTTCATCTTTGGAACACAAATTAAGATGTAATACAAAATAAAAGACCATGTCAAAACCAAGAAACTCAAAACTACTGAATATGTAACAGACATGTATTAATTATATGTAGATTCTGTAATTTGTTCTCTCAAATAGTGATTAATGCAATAATTTGTGATTCATACCGCATACATTGAATCCAATTAATTATTAATTCGATTAACAGCCCTATAAAATGAATAAAATCTTTTGCCAAAGGTCGTGGTATTCTGTATAGTGCATATCCTCAGACACACTGAGCCATGGTGCTCATGTCCCATACTGAAATCAGTTATGTATATATTTATAATTATTGATTGTCCAAAGAACTTGCCCCCTTAACATATGCAGATAGCCGCATGCATCTTCCTCTGGAGTTGCTCTCTCAGCTTTTATTTTCCCCTGACCTTTCGCTGAACTTTCTGCCATTAGTCTGAGTCGAATTTGAGCAGAGTGCATATTTAAAAGTGTATACGCTTCCCTTTTCATCTTGCACTGAAGTTTCCTGACAAGCCAGAGGGGATGCGAATCAACGTGATATCTGGAAAAGTGCATTAAAGTGATAAGTTTATTCCACAGGCATGAAAGGGAATGGCAAAATAAGGCATCTGGCTCAGAGTGCCGCGCTACTGCTGAAGCGGGGAGACTAATCAGACGCACGCCTTCACAGAGAGAGAGAACTTGCCTCACACTGCAGACTGCAAAGACGACAAATCATAGACATACTGCGAATCCATATTTCATTTTAACAGGGACTGTAAATTATGAAGGGCTAACAAGGGGTGATAAGTTAATGCTGAGGCTGTGATTATATGTAAAAAGCCACAATATATATTTTGTGACTTAATGTTGAGACAAACAGTGTGGAACTGACAACCATAGGCATCTATACATACTGTAGACATCCCATTCGCTTGCTCCAGACACGTCAATGTGCCGGGCTTCTTGGAACGGTCCACATTTCTGCTCATCACCTACACTAAAAAGTCCAATGAATTGCAGCAAGCTCATTGGAAAACCGTAGGCCATTTTTGCACAACGCAAAATACGTACCAATACGTACATATCACTGCAGTTTCCAACAGAAATGAACACTAGAGGCAATAACACAGCACTTTTAATCGCTTTCACACACAATTATGATTACTGGGGCAGATTTTGGATTAGTAGAGACTTGTTTTCACACAGCACCTTGCACACTTATGTTATGACCTCAAAACACTTTTACCACAGTGTATGATTTGTAAATGAATAAACTTCGGCGTTTGCATCATTAACCAGCTCCATATATTCGGGTTTACTTACATACTAAGCTTGCTCGGTTGCTCAGTACAGAATTGTACTTGTGATGCGGAGAGCTCGGGTACAAATCCTTTGAAAGGTGAGTCACGATAAAAGAGCTCTAAGAGAAGAGATCAAAAATAAGCTGAATGCCATGGTTACGATAGTGTTTTTATGTCACATTTGCTTTTGTTAACACTATCGGGTTTAGGGTTTAGTGTAGCTAGCCTGACTACGTCAGACTTCGTACTTCCGCTCAATTTCATTTCGCTTCTGTACTTAGTTTGAGACATCGACATGTCTCTCAGTTTTCCTCCGGCCTGAAAACAGCCGGCCAATCAACGAACAGAGGGCGGGCTGAGAGCCGTGACGTAGACGCTAAGCGCCGAGTTTGAGATTGGGGAAATCGAAAACGACCGCGGATATGGAGACAAGGGATGAAATTCGCTCTGTTGTGGAGAATATTCCCGGCATTTCCAAACTGAAGGACGAACAAGAAGAGTGTTTGGTAAACATTTTGAATGGAGGTGATGTCGATATGTGATATCTAGGTCTCTTTTATCTGTCGAGCTCGAACTGGCACCCTTTTGACAGGTCAGTGTCTCCTTTTTTTTCCAGTTCGTAAATATTGCCATGTCATGCTGTAATCTTGCAATTAAGTTGCAGCATTTCCGACAGACTCGAAATGAACAAAGAGCTGTGTTTGACATAACTAATCCTAACTTTGACAGTTGGCTGCAAATATTGTCATGTTTCTCTTTACTGTCAAATAATAGTTTAATAATAGAGGCCCCGATTGTGCCGTGGATGCGTAGATTTACATCACATAATCTACATAAAGTCGTTGACAGCCATGTTCACTCCGGTATTTCTCTCGATGGTTTCGTTTTCGCATTATTTATAATGTGTTTACAGTGGCAGTTCGATGCTGCTGAGCTGGCGCATAACCAAACGTTATGTGATTGGCTTACGGGTAACCAATGATTTTATACTTCAGACATGCTAAACATGCTTTTAGCGCCACCCACTGGACATTTCACTTTGAAACTGTCGCTAAACGTGCACGACGCAACGTATTTTGCAAAAATGTTGCCACGGGTATGTTTTTCTAATGAGCCTGGGCTGAAAACACAGCATACAGTACAGGTATGTTTATAAGAAAAAAAGGTAACACTTTATTTTAGTGTCCTTGTTACATTTGTTAAATACCAAAGTAATAACAATAAATTATGCATAATGCAAATCCTAATCCTACCGTAACCCTATAGTAAGTACATGTTGTTAATTAATATTAATGATATAAACTTTTAAGTAGCGAATATTGTGCTGTTTGCATGTTGAATATGTTTGCACTTAAAAATTTGGAAAGCAAGTTTACGAAGAATTGCAGCTTTATTATGCTTTGGATTTGGTCATAAGCATGTCTCCAATGCTAATGGTCCTATGCTTTGATTTTATGCCACCCAGGGTCATTATAATCGAAATATGTTCTGTACTTCTAAGAAGTACTTTCACCATTCATCCAGAATGCTTGTTAGATGCTTAGTATCCCATAAAAAGCTGAACCCCCCCCCCCCCCCCCCAAACCAAACCAAATACAGACAAGTTACCCAATAAGCAGTAAAGAAGAAAAACATATTGTTTACCTTCTAAAACCACCTTGCTTGCTGTAAATAATTCTGTTTGTAGCTTAAAACATGTATTGAGTTCACTAACTGGAGGTTTTGTGAGTTTCTTTGTGTGCGGTAGTGTTTTGGTATGAAGATGAGATGCGTATCGATTGTTTTGAATCCGAAAGATGTAGAGCGGATGCACTCTGCGATCCCCCATCGTGTTTTTAAGATCAGCTTTTCTCTGATGAGGATCCAACACAGCCACAGGCACACCAAGAGCTGCTCTCTCTCTAAAAGGAACAGTACACCATCACGCTAAGCCAAAGTTTACTCCCCTGAGAGCAATTGACTAGATACACATCCTCTCTTCTGCTGTCATTTGTAAAAATGTTCACAATTTTGCACTTCACCGTGCTACTAGATGCAATTCTGATGTGATTTTTGGTAAATAGAAGCTCTAGCTATTTTGACTGGTAGGAACGAATGTTTACAACAAATTGAGATCAAAAAGAGCTAATGTACCATTGTTGGATCAGTGGATTACTACTGTATTTACCTCTAAACACCATCAGAATCCACCTAAGGATCAGCGAGAGGTCACTTTTTAGAGGTGGTGGTGGTGATTGTGCATTAGCCTGAGGCTGATTAAATTTAAGGGATTTGTGAATCAGGAGCTGATTTGGCTGAAAGGGCAGGCTATAGCATGATTAATGGCCTTACCCAGAGCTGATTCTTACCCATCGGTGATTAGATAATCAGTCATCTCTGTCACACTTGACTGCAGAAATGAGAGGATAAGGGAAGGAAGCGGTGTCATGGAATATGAAAATGAGGTGACACAGGATCATTATGAGCTGTAAAACCAAAAGCAGCATTTCACAGACATGAACCAAATGTGATCAGACCTATCAAGGTTCTTTAAAACTCTCCAGAGCATTCAGTATTATGATTATCTCTAATGTATGTGTTCATTTTTGGGTGAACTAACCCTTTAATGCGTGCATTACTCTATCCATCCATCCATCCAATTTTTTTCATATGCTTTTCATATAAATATGACATTATTTCATATTTACATTATTCCCTAATTTACACTCTAAAAAATGCTGGGTTGTTTCAACCCAATTTTGGGTCAAATATGGACAAACCCAGCCGTTGGGTTAAAAATGTAATGTAAAAATTTAACCCAACGGCTGGGTTTGTCCATATTTGACCCAAAATTGGGTTGAAACAACCCAGCATTTTTTAGAGTGCATAGCTTTCCTGTAACTCAAAAAGTAGAGCGTTGGTGCTTGCAACGCCAAAGTAATGGGTTCGATTCCCAGGGAAAGCAAGAACTGTTAATAATGTATATGTGTACCATGAAATGCAAGTTGCTTTGGATAAAAGTGTCTGCCAAATGCATATATACACTCTAAAAAATGCTGAGTTGTTTCAACCAATTTTGGGTTAAATATGGACAAACCCAGTCGTTGGGTGAAATTTTTAAATTAAATTTTTAACCCAACGTTTGGGTTTGTCCATATTTGACCCAAAATTGGGTTGTGTATGAACACTTCAGATGCAAATCAGAATTTTCTTCTAGAATGATAAATAATTTCTATTTATCAAGCTTGTATGTTTATGTTCAGTTATTTCACATTAATGGCAATGAAAATTACCTATTAATTCTCATTAAAGTGAAATTATTGACTGATAAAAAATGCTAATTTTAGAAGAAAATTTCAGATGGCACTTAGAGAGGCTTTTGCGTCTGAAATCTTATATATATATATAATTATTTCAAATACACTGTGGTTAACTTTTCCAGCTTTAGCCAGGCTTGGATTATGTGCAGTGCCACTTTTGTTTAGCAGGTGTTGGTACTAGGCTGCATAAGTGACAGTGCTCTAGAAGAGAAGCGTGATAAAGATAAATAACTGCTACTCTGGAACATTTTTTGCATCATTAAACATGGCAAACATATTAGCTTGCATAGAGTGAAGGAGAATCCCTGAGGAGATGGGGCTGAATCATGCGGCCCACAGTGATCATAAAGGGGTATAGACTCTTGCCAATCCCTGTAACATCAAAGACAAGTGAGGAATTCACTTCACGCCATCTGAATAACTAAACAGGGAGGCATTCTTTGCATATGCAGAGACTTGAGGAACAGCACTTGATGAAAATCCCTTTAAAATTCCTCAGTACACCTTGAGCGGACCTCGGTGCTGAAGGATAACGCCGTTTTAAAAGTACATTATGAACAGTGAGACATTTTGTCTCATGGTCACGTTGACAGTGTTTATGGGCAATTTGGCAAATGTATTCAGAGAGGGGTGCAAAATCATAACTACAGTACATCAATAATCTGATCAAGCATTTCATACTGATATGTGCCGAGATAACCTCCTCAGGCCATATTTTAATATTAAATATGTTACTTGCTGCATATTTAATAGGAAAGTAAAATATCGGATTTTATGTACTTTGCAATTTAAAATGGGTAAAATAATATGAATTTGGACTTGCACATTGAATGTTATTTTGATCTACACTGGGATCAAATGCTGGGATGTGTCAACCCATGTTTGGGTCAAATATGGACAACCCCAACCGTTGGTTTAAAATTTTAAATGTAATAAAAAAGGTGGACAAAGTACACAACTTCCTTATTTGAGTGACAGATACTGTAGATCAGAGTCATCAAAAATTACCCCATTACAAGTAAAAGTTGTAAAGACCGATTTTTACTTAAGTAAAAGTACAGAAGTATTAGTTGTCAAAAGTACTTAAGTACACTCTAAAAAATGCTGGGTTGTTTTTTTTACCATTTTTGGGTCAAATATGGACAAACCCAAACGTTGGATCAAAAATGCAATTAAAAAATGTAACCCAATGGCCCAATTAACCCAAATTGGGTTAAAACAACCCAGCATTTTTTTTTTAGAGTTTATCAGAAGTAAAAAGTAAATGTCAATCCATTGTTTTATTACTGTTGCATTTTTGTATGTAATACTTACAGTAGCTTATGCCTCTGAATCTATGCCTGCCTACCTACCCTCTTATCAAAATAAAATTTATTTCTAGAACACATTTCCAGTAATGGGATTGAATGTGAGATTGAATAAGTGCACTCAATAATGTTCACAATGGTTTCGGACACCCAAATGACTGTTCAAATAGTGCCGTATTTAAAGTTTTTGGCTTTTAGTATAAATATGTAAGCCTTACTGTTATCTATAAGCTAGTGTGCTCCAAAACAATGACAACATTCGCTTTTAGAAGACCAAACCCAACATTTAAAATGGAAATCGGGTTGATGTCAGAAACCAACATCAGTTGGTCAACCCAACTTTCATTTCAAACCAAAATCCAACGTCTGTCCGACAATCTGACTTCGGGTTCTGACGTCAACCCGACTTTTATTTCCAACCAAAATGCAACCCCTGCAACCAATATCACCCCTGACTGACGTTACAACTTTCTACTCTAGGACCTTGACAGAAATGTAGTGGAGTAAAAAGTACGATATTTGTCTTTCAAATGTAGTTAAAGTTCAAGTTAAAAGTTTCAGAAAAAATAATACTCAAGTACAGATACTCAAAAAGGTTACTGTCCACCTCTGCCAACGGTTAGGTTTGTCCATTTTTGATCCAAACATGGTGGACGTACCCAGTGAGTATTAATTTTTACATCCATATAATATAAAAAATTACTAGAAATTATTATTTTAGAATTATTATTATAAAATTAGCCTATACACCTGGTAGTTCAAACTTGCAGATGCAGTAGACACAGGACATCTGTTTCTTGTTTTATGATGAGAACGAACATTTTAGTCATTAGGTTTTCAGTTGAATTTGTTAAAATAGCCATTTTGGTTTTCACATTTCATAGTAGTAACACAATTCTAAAGATATTTCAGGTAAAAATAGGAGGTTATTATAAAAAGCTCATTGTCACTCAGTGGAAATGTGGAGCATCATTCTCACATGCACAAATGACCACCCACAAAAGTTTACTTGTTTCTATAAACCAAGCAAATCTAAAAGCAGACTAGAATGAGGATGTAAAGCAGACATTATGTTAATGATAGGTGAAAAAGTTAATGCAAGGTCACTGTAGGTGTTATGTCCGAAATAAATGTCCAAAACTGATAAGCGCACATACGTTCCTGCAGACCTTAAGGTCTCACCTCTGCCATACTGCCCTTCTGAATCTCTGCCTTTAATAAACAGGACTGTTAGCGCTTTCATCAGCCAGGTCAAGCGTCACCCAGAACCTGTTCATCTGGGACTGCCCTGACAGAAACTCACCTCATTGTGAGCCAATATGGCCACTTAGGTCTTCCTTCAGGGCTTATATCTCTCAACGAGAAAACAGGTGCCCAAAACAACAAACGTAATGGGATTTTAGCTTCTCTTTTTTTTAACACCATAGTTTCTGCACTGGATGGGAGAGCACCCAGGCCTGGTCGTGCTGCAGAATACCATTGTTTTGAGTATATATTGACATTTCACTGGCTGGTAAATGAGGGAGACCTGGCCCCTGCCCCTTAGTGTGAGTTCAGTGCCACCGAGCAAATTAAACGCTGGACTGTGGGGCTGATGGGAAATTGATGTTCCTGTGTGTCCCTCAGCACTATTTGTTTTTCAGCAAAGGCAATAAGTTGGTAAGTTGCAATCTCAATCTGTATACACATTGTGCAAACAGGTGGACATTGTCTTGAGCATTTACTGAATATTTTAGTTGTTACACTAAACAAAGCCGCTAATGTGACAACAACACATAAGAGTGTCCACAGTAAAGATACGGAAAAATCATTACAATTTTTGTTTAAAACATGTTACAGCTTCTTACAATTATACTCGCTTTGTATTAATAATGATTTCATATGGTTTTGAAAAACTTTTATATTACTTAAAAAAAGAGAGAATGTTAACATTCAAGGAAAAAGCAATAACATAATTTCCTTACACCTTGAAGTGTTCTTAGTAATTATTTCCAAAAATGTACAAAAAAATATATTTTTTTGTGGTCACACCACATGACTAATTTGCAGACAAAAGTTTCGTTCATATATTAAGAAGTAAGTAAAATGTTATTTTTATTTTTAAGAAGTAATGCAATATTATGCCAAACTGTAATATGGTTTTATTTCATATGTAATATTTCACTTTTTAATTAATAAGGCTTTTTCCTATATTATGTTATCAAGACAGTTGTATAACACTGGCAGTTTTTACTTTATGCACTCAAAATGAACTTTGAATTTCAAAATTAAACATGTGCATAATAGAAAATGTGTATTCATTATGCATGAATTGGATATTTGCATGAATTGAATATTTTTTTTTGTATTTGTTTAAATTGTAAAATGTATGTTGTGTATCTCTATTTAATTATGTAATGTATATTTTGAATCAATTAATTGATCTGGACCAAAAGAAATGTATGTAATGTAATGTCATTGACCCTAATGTCATTTTCTGAAGAGGAATTCCATTTTATAAATCTAAGTAGAGATAAAATATAATTTGCGAACATATTGCAATCAGATTGAGGCAGGACCGGAGCCAGAAGAATGTGATTTATCTCACCTCTGAGTGAAAGAAAATTGGAGAGTTGTACTGTGTCTTTGTCTCGTGTGATTGGGTTTCCTGGAGCATGAAGTGTGTAGGAACGTATGACGTGTTGTTAGAGTAGCTGATGTTATTGTAGGTGTCAGGGAGATGGAAGTTGGCAGACACATACAGGAGTTGGGCAGAGTTTATGAATCGGAGCTTGTGATCTACAGCTCTTTTGTCCTTGAGAAGTCGAAGCGCGAGTTTGCGCTCGAGTGTGCACGTACATGTCTGTTTGTGAGCGCGAAAGTGGGTGAATATACTCGTCCTTTGATAGAAAGACAGAATGATGTCTGCCCAGTTCTTTATTGTCTCAATCTATTAAATGCACTGTCAGTTATCTTAAGTCTGCATCTCTCTCCAGGACATTTAAAAAAAAAAAGTGAGTAAATGGAGAGGTTGCTTCAAAAACACTCCAATAAAACACTGTGGAGGAAAAAAAGAAAATGTCGCTTGATTTTACTCCCTCTCATAACCAGACAACAACAGCAACCGAACATAACAAACAGAACAGCTATTCAAACTAAATGAGTGATGATTGTTAAGTGATTTTGAAATTGTTCTGTAGTCCCTCTTTTCTCCACTGAAGTAGCATTTATTATACAACACCTGTGTAGCTGTAAAATCATCTATGGCAAACAGCTTTAAGGCAAGTGAAGAACAATGAGCGTAATTGATCAGCTAACTGAGCACTTCAGGCTGTCTGGGTCACTAGGTGGGCCACCACACCTGTGCTGCCGACATGCTTGATGTCTTTCTACCGTCTAATGAGCAATTTGATGAGTGAAACCCATCATGATTCCAAATGTGGCATATAAAGGTGCAGGGTCCAATCTGTCACAGGTCCACCACTGAAACAGAGGTGAAACCAGCCCACGTCTCGTCTTTGAGAAAGGGTGCTAGTCACATTTGAAATAGTGTCTTCTCTTTTCTTTTTGTAGTAACTACTGATTTTTTTATGCGGCAAAACTCAGACGGTACCTATACAGGGTACATATACCTATACCTACAATTCACTGCTGTTACCAGTTGAAATGTGCACTAGTGGCAATAAAACAGTAACAACTATAACTAACAGTATAGTGATGGGGACACTACTGTCAAAAAGCACCGTCCTTCGGATGATACATTAAACCGAGGTCCTGACTCTTTGTGGTCATTAAAAGCCCTGGATGTCCTTCAAAAAAGAGTAGGGGTGTAACCCCGGCGTCATCAGCATTTGCCCATTGGCCTATGTCCATCATGGCCTCCTAATCATCCCCGTATATACTGATTAGCTTCATGACTCTGTCTCCTCTCAATCAATAAGCTGGTGTGTGGTGGGCGTTCTGGCGCACTATGGCTGCCGTCACATCTTCCATGTGGATGCTGCACACTGGTGGTGGTTGAGGAGATTCCCCCCAATGTAAAGCGCTTTGAGTGCAGAGAAAAGCATTGTATAAATGTAACAAATTATTATTTAGCACACCAATTATGATTACAGTGGCAAAATATTGATCAATAATGTGGTTCCTTGCACAATACATTTACATTACATTTTTTTTCAGAAGCTTTTATCCAAAGCAACTTTCAAATGAGAACAATAGAAGCAATTAAACTAGCAGTAGGACAACAGTATGTAAGTGCTATGACCCTTCGCAGTTCAATCTAACGTAGTACTTTTATTTTTATTTTTAATTTTTAGATAGAATAGAGGAGAAAGTGTTACTGGATCAAGTGCTGCGGAAAACGTGATAGGAAAAGCCATGTTTCTGAATCACAGATTCTAGTGATGTTATGTAGATGGAGAAGAGAAGTGGTCCAAGCACTGAGCCCTGAGGCACACCAGTAGCTAGATGTTGGGTCTTAGACACCTCACCCCTCCACGACACCCTAAAAGACCTACCCGAGAGATACGACTTGAACCACAGGAGTGCAGTTCCTGAGATGCCCTTCATCTTTTGGATTGACAGGAGGATCTGGTGGTCAAAGGCAGCAGACATATCTAGCAGGATGAGAACTGAGGACTTGGAAGCTGCTCTTGCCAGTCTCAGAGCTTCAATTACTGAGAGCAGAGCAGTCTCAGTTGAGTGTCCGCTTTTGAAGCCAGACTGATTGTTGTCCAAGAGGTTGTTCTGCGTAACAATACTATGTATTTCTTTGTATTATATTTACATATAATCAATTAGCAGACACTTTTATCCAAAGCGACTTATAAATGAGGAGAGCAATAGAAGCAATTAAACTGACAATAGGACAACAATATGCAAGTGCTGTGACCCTTTCCAGTATAGTC
Source organism: Phoxinus phoxinus (assembly GCF_949152265.1). Lineage (NCBI taxonomy): Eukaryota > Metazoa > Chordata > Actinopteri > Cypriniformes > Leuciscidae > Phoxinus > Phoxinus phoxinus. The sequence continues at coordinate 29,365,764 of NC_136891.1, forward strand.
TAATGCAGTATATGTCATTTTTTAAATTTGTTTAAATAGATATAGAATAGAAGAGAAAAGAAAAGAAAAGAAAAGAAGGTCTAAGTATTAATGGATCAAAATGATGCATCTTCAGCCATTTCTTGAAAATGGCTATTCGGACTCAGCAGCTCGAGTTGAGTTGGGCAGGTCATTCCACCAGCAAGGAACAGTCAAGGTGAGGGTACGTGAAAGAGATTTTGTGCCTCTTTGAGATGGCGCCACGAGGCGACGTTCACTTGCAGAATGCAAGCTTCTGGATGGCACATAAGTCTGGAGAAATTAGTTTAGGTAAAAGGGAGCAGAGCCAGTGGTTATTCTGTAGGCAAGCATCAGTGCCTTGAATTTGATACGAGCGGCAATTGGCAACCAGTGCAATTTTGTGAGGAGAGGTGTGACGTGTGCTCTCTTCGGCTTGTTAAAGACCACTCTAGCTGCAGCAGTAGCAGAGGTTTGACAGAGCAAGCTGGAAGACCTACCAAGAGAGCATTACAATAGTCCAGTCTGAATAGAACAAGTGCTTGGACAATTTGGAGTTGCTTAGCATGCTCTGATAGGAAGGGCCTGATCCTCCTAATGTTGTACTCCTAATGCAGGCAAATCTGCAGGACCGGGCAGTTCTAGCAATGTGGTCTGTCAAGTTCAATTGATCATCAATCACAACTCCAAGGTTCCTGGCTGACCTTGATGGAGTTATGGATGACGAACCTAGCTGAATGGAGAAGTTGTGGTGTAGTGCTGGTTTGGCCGGGACCACAAGCGACTCTGTCTTCGCAAGGTTTAGTTGAAGGTGATGGACCTGGTCCTTCATCCAGCAAGAAATGCGATCTCAGGCAGACTGCAGAAATCGCACATTCTGGAAGCAGTGCAATTCCCTAAAACTTTTGTATAGCTTAAAAGGTCAACTTATCACAATGATTTTTTAATAAATATTATTTTGATTCTGAATTACTCTTCTTAGATTCACTTTGAGCATTCAAGTAAAACATGTAAGACTGCATTTCAGATACACACTGTAATTTTTCTTTAAGATGCTGGCAGTGTTTACGCAATCAGAATGCGAAGTGCACAACAATTTTCAATCAGTCATATAAATGGACGCAAGGTCACAAACACACTAATAGGACACGCACCAACTACTTTGTAAGAAATTTTCTATCATCATTTCTCTCTCATTTTTTTCTGCAGTATACAGCGGTGCACACTGGGTGATATATGTCCCATTATGCAATTTGATTTGACCTTCCATTTCCTGCTTGATTCATTATTTGATTGGACTGCCAAAAGGTAAGACATTTTTATTCAAAATTGGATTTGTTTTCATTTTCAAGATGGATGAGCTTTTCAGAAAAGAGCTTTTTAGTTTTTAGTCCTAAAACCTGTAATGTGAAAGTTGCTTAAATTAGCTATTTAAGGACTACAACTACCACAATAATGTAAGTTGTGCTTGACGATTCAGAGTTGTTCTCATAGCAACTTTGTTAGCAACCTATGTTTTCAAAGCACTCAGTGGTTTCAAAGCTCATATTTGAGGCATGACTGAGATTTAGGTTGTAGAACTAAACAAGAAATTCTCTTGAAGTAATATGAACCACAGACACATTTTGTGCATAAATCACTCATTATAAATTCTAAAACCCATTAGCTTCTCCTGAGGGAGTCCATGGTGAATTAGCATTTCGGGTTAGCCTACAAATTGACATCATGACTGAACAGCTCTATTAGACATGCAGCATAATGGGGTCATATGACAATGCAATGTTTCTCATTGCATAATATGTACTGTCTGATATTTTTAATAAATAAATCAACAGGAAGCAGTGTTCAAGTATTCAATCCCGTACAGCAACGTTGAGTCAGTGGCTTAATCTGTGACTCGCTGGTTGTGAGTGAAAAAGAGGAGGCACAAATCCTCCTAAACATGTAAACATCCCTCTTATCCCCTTCAGTTACGCTGCCTCTAATGACAAAAGCTGAACTTGTGACTGTCTGAAATTCATAATCATAAAGTAAACAACCAGCATCCAGAGCATGGAACAGGCTTTACTCCTACTGTATTCGTCAGCCTGCATTCACCTGCCACATTTATGAGTGAAAAACGCTAATCTTCAAAAGCATTTTAGCTCCGTTTAGCCGCTTTTGTGGTGCAAAGATAATTTATGGATTTTTTTTTTCTATCATGATTAACAAACGCTGAAACTCTAGAGACCAGGTTTAGGCCTTCAAAAGGTGGTGAACAAAAGACGAGAGCGAACACGCTGAGGGAACCCTGTCAACCCCACAGACTTTCAATCGCACAATTCACCCAAATGTGTTTATTAACAAAGGGTACCCATGGTGTCCATATTTGCTCTCCCTGCATGTCTGGTTGGTCTGGTGAGGAAAAAGGCAGCAGCTTCTTCCATTAACCAAGCATTGTAATCGGATTAGAGCTTAAAGAAATGTAAGATGGCAGACCATCTTCCTTTAGACTCCTCTGGCTATGGAAATTGTCACTGGTGAGCGGATTATGGTTTGTAGAAGATGAAAGCAATTATTTAATGTCTGCGGGAGTCAAAAGTGTAATGGGAACAAGTTAGTAAATGCGTCAGAATGCCTGCGCTGTAAGCAGCGTTGTCAGCCTATAAAGACTGTGACAGGTTTGCATATATAACCATTTACAAGTAACTAATGAAGTATATATTTCATTTAAGTAATTGCTGAGAATTGCATTTCCATTTCTCAAAGCAGACGGCAACTAAAATGCAGTTGGAACACAGCCAGTTTCACCACTTGGAAGTTGGGTTCAGTGATGAAATCACGATCATACAAGAAATACCATCATCACCCTGAGGTGACAGTAGACATTGGGACTCATTTCTGAGGTTGAAATGTTCACTTCTAGGTATAATAAAAATATTACAATACAATTAATAAACGCATTATAGATATGCTTATAAATCAAGACAAAAGCATCTATAGCTGTATTTATAAACTGCTTATTAATGTCTATTAATGCTTTATAAATTATGATTTTTGCTTTATAAATTGCTTTATAAATGGTAATTAATGCTTAATTAATGATTAATAGCGTGCAGTTATTATAAAGTGTTACCAAAATGATTGTAATGCATAAAAGATTAACAAAATATATACAAGCACAAAATTTAAACCACATTTTCCAATAATTTTCCAACCCACATCACCTACTGTTTCAACCAGTTAGTGTGATAGTGGTAGATTGTAACCTGCACTTTGTTTAATTTAAGGAATAGTTTAGTTGCAGATTTCAAAACAGCTTCAATTTGAAGGAAATAAATGTTGGTTAAATATATTAAACTATGATATTTTGCATGAAAGAGAAAAAAAATCCCTGAGTTACAGACATTAAAACAAAGTGTTACAGCCACCCCCGGTCACCTCTATTCTTTGGGAAAGTAATGTAAGATTGCATAGACTGTTTGTCAGTGTGATTCATACTAAGGGCAAACAATATCACATGATGACAAACTTTCAAGAGATAAGATGATATCTTGCAGTAAATGTATTGTTAATTACGAAAAAAAAAAAAAAACACGCATGGAAATTCCAAATGTGGCGGGACATAAATCCCAGTGCATTTCTGGATGGGATCCCAGGTTCCGCTTTTAATCTCACATTTGATTTATATTTCATGATGAATTGGTACAGTAGAAAGCACCTGAGAACAAAAAGCGTTCGTTCTCCAGAAAGATGTCAGCAATAAGCTCCAACTCATCTGGAAAAGCTTGTTCTGGCAATCTACATCTGATTTGTCTTAAAAAAAAACGGGAAAAAAAACATGTTATCAAATTCACATCAGAGCGGCCTGTGCATGGTCTTGTCATGGGAGAGTGAAACACAGGAACAATGAGCCCATCAATTCTCTTAATTAATCTAAACTGGGGATTAGTCAGAGGCACTGCATTTTCAACCCAACCTCCCGTCTCCTGATGCTTTTGCAGCCAGAGCTTTTCACCTTCTCACGACACATGTAATCGCACCTTTGCATTCCTTTTTAGAATTGCATGATGAACTTAGAGGAACCACATCAGCGTTCTGCTTATGTCCTCTTGTCCTTCTGCAATAACGAGCCCCGCCCAGTGAAAGACATGTCCCTAGAGTCATTGAAGTCACCTAAACTTTAGTTCCTGATGATTCGGTGTTACTCCCTTGCTGCACTTTGCCAAGGTTGCACTATATCTGGTGCCGAATGACAAATCGCTGGCCTTCTCTGCGCCTCCTTTTCTCAGGGGAGAGTGTGATTGCTCTCTGCTTTTAGCTCTCTGGGACATTGTTTCAAATTAAAAGTGGTACAGAATATGGGTTCTTCATGTAGAGGCAGAATATGTCACCACTGCCAACCTTCTGAGTCGTCTACTACAGTTCTTATGTGCCTTTAAGTAACAGTCGAGATTATGTCATTATTTACTCCCCTTCATGTCCCCCCCACCCCCCATCTTTTTTTCAAAAAGATGTTTTGTCAGCTGGACATTTGTTATGTGAACCAGTGGACCATCACTGAACTTACTTACGCTGGACTATATGCTATTTTCTTGTAGATCTGCTGTACAGTGGAAACACACTTTGTTGCATTATTTTCCTGTGATCACCGTAAAGCTGCTTTGAAACCATCTGTATTGTAAAAAGTGCTGTATAAATAAAGGTGACTTGACTTGTTAAACGACAGTACCAGTCATTGAACACACTGTAATTCTATCCCTCACAGCCTGTTTTCAATCCTGACAATAAATTAAATATGGCGCTACCCTGACTAAGATCTAGGGGCTTTCGCATCACGGGGGAACCTTTTCATTCCTAAAACTAATAACAGAAGAACCCAATTTTTTGGTGTTTTCGCATCGCACTGGGAATGACGTTAGATCTAGGAACACGCATGGAGCAGTCTGGGAAGGTGGTAAGGCAAGCCGCAGGTCGAAAAAGACTCTGTGTGATCCTCAAGGGTACGATGCTCCTGGTCCAAGCAGAGCAGGCGACAACTGGTAAGTCCATTTCAATTTTAGGCTCAGTGTTCTTTCACCACTGTGCCTGTAGTGAATTGCACGACTAAGGAGTAGCAAAACAGTCTTTAATGAACACAATCCAAAAAGGAACACGCTTCAGATATTCCAGGAAAAAACTCACAACCATGTAAAATTAAGACAACTTTGAACAAAGAACTGAGATGAAATAAATACACAAGGGAGGCTAATCAACAAAAACTGAAACAGGTGCATAACTTAATCAGTAACCAAGGAAACTAACTAGTGGCGGGAAAATGAGAGCAAAAGAAAATGGGTACAGGAACTAGAACTAAGCCAAAACTGAACATACACTTGAGAAGTATACTTCTGTTGAGTCAGTTAGTTATTCTAATATATGCTTATATCACTTGTTTATAAGGACACTGGAAATATGTGTTTTTGCAAATGTGAGATTTCAGGTGGAACATTTAATCAATTTTATTATAATTTTAGAATAATTTTAAATGCAAACGCTTTGATTATGACTTCTGCTGTTTGTGAATACAGTGAGTTAGTAAGACCCTTAACAGCAATGATCACTATGAACTGTCATTGCATGGGGAAAAAAACAGTGGGAAGATACACATTTTGGTGTACTGCTCCTTTAATAAGCTCATAAACATCTCCAGGTCAAGTGTTTTAATTTGTGTTGCTTCAAGTAACACATCGCACTGTCAATGTACAATAGACCTTTGTAGCTGTCAAATAAATTGATTGGCATACAGTACACATTCTTATTGAAGCTAGTTAACAGAAGGGCTATTAAATGCAAATGAAGTGACTAGATAATCTGAGGACATTTGTTCTGTTGATTGTTTGCTGGGGAAAACAACAGACCTCATCATGACTTGTTTATAAAAGCAATAATGCAACTGAATGAGGACGAAGAGAATATGACCCAGCAAACAAAATTAGGATAATTACAAACCAAACAGAATGAAGAATGACTATGGCTCCCGTGCATAATCCCTTATAAATTCAGTTGTGGAAAAAAGAAAGAATTAGTAGTCAGTCCTCATTATTGCTTCAGAAAGACATTTAGGATGAGCAAAGCTATTCATTTGAATCGTAAAGTATCTTTATGACAGTGGAAAATTGTGCTATAGATCCATTTATTTGGCTTCTATTTATCCTGGCCATTGAGTAATGCGTAATATAATTAGTTCCTCCTGTACCATAGTCATTATTGGCAGAACATTACGAGACGCATGGACTACCTCAGCTGTGCGGTCTCTAAAGTCTGAGATTCATCTTACTGATAGCGTGATTACATCAGGAAATGATTTACAATTCACAGTCTGTGCTGCTTATTTTCTGCCAATTAACGGTGAGGGAATATCAGAATGCACGAGGCCGAGTCTGAGAGGAGATTAACAGCGCCGTTTTGATTTCCACACAGGAGCAGATTGGGGGAAGTTGCGAAAAATGAAAGTAATGTTCGGCTCCTCAACTTTCAGTCCTCTCGAAACTCTAAAACAGACGTTGGCTGGAAGACAAAAAAGTTTTGTCGAGATGTTTAAAGTTTAATGCAGCGGTGGCATGTGGCACCATCTATTTGCATCGAGCCTCTCCCGACGGCTCCCAGGGCGTCTGGGCCGAGTCCGCTTGGCACCGCACTGAAAGAGCATAAGAAAATATAGCTGCAATTACAAAAAAAAGTGGCCGCTGACGATATCATCACTCCTCAGGAATTCTCTCTCATTCCCCCATCTAGCGAACACGGCCTCTCTGCGGTAATCCTGTATTAATGCGGTCGAGTTCACCCAGAGTATCAGTGCTGGCTAAGTACGGAGGATTTTCACACTCCCAAACTCTCTGTAACAACAGCGATGTAATAATGAAGCTTATGGAATGAACTTCAAAAAAAAAAAAGAAGACAAAAAAGGGATGAACCAGCATGCCATTTTATAATTGGCCTTGTGGGTTTGTCCCGTTCATCTCTCTGTGATGTGGCACTGGTTAAACGAGTATGATATTCCACAATTAAGAACATCACAAGCTGTTTATCTTCTCACTTGTGGGTTGACTTGTCATCCATTTAATCATTTAGGGATTGTCACTTTTTTCTCCTCTTTTCAATTTTTTATTTCTCATATCTGCGGCTCAAAAGACCTTTAGGGCATTATATTTTCAGTCGTTAATTTGGCACAGATGAATTAGAAATCGGTATGAAAAGGTGTGTGTGTGTGTGAACGGAGGAGAAAAAGGAGAAACGAATAATTCATTGTCCATCTTCTCCTAAACAGGCGCATAACAATTATGTCGTGGAATTAATCACTTTGCGCACAGCGTGAAACCTTTGATAATTTGTGTATGAAAAGTCAGAAATGAGAATTCGCAAAAATACATTAACACTGTTTGACCTCAATCTTCTTAACTTCAATCTAGTTAGTCAGTGCTTTAATCACAGTAATTAATTGGCTGCCTGGTTTATTCATAGCAAGGATAATGCTCATATTTTTTTTAGCCAATCAGCTCCTTTAAACAGTATATCTCTCATTTTAGTGACACCGAGCAAGGCTGTGAAAGCTTCACGAGAGTGCGTGAATAATACTGGCAGATAATACAAGCGTAACCCTTTGTGATTATGGAGGTATGGGCGAGTGACCCTGGCAGTGGTGGTTATGGATACTGCTAAAATTAGAGGTTTAAAGCATTCATTTAAAAAACGCTTTCCTAAAATTAAATGAAATCTTATCAACATATTTACCTGAACAAGTAGAGCAGTTAAAAGGGTGAAATCAGAAATATGTCACACAGTCTGCTAAAACAAATAGCTGTTAAACAATGACGTTTTCATGTCTTTATTAAAAACTCTCTGTGTAAACATACACATTTGTAATCATACAGCCCCAAACTTTTGAATTGTTTAAGATGTTTATCGTATTATACTATTAATGTTTTAATTAATATTTTCATATTTGTATGAATATTTTTCAATATATTTGAAAACATTTTGAAGTCCCATTTAAAAAAATATTTTCCTCATATGCCCTCGTAAATGCTTTTACTTCCTGGAAACAACATCTGTTTTCTTCATGACATCTCTCACAGAGGGTGGGGCTAAATATCATCCACAGCAAACAGCAAACTGGCATTCAGATCTGCCTCCATTTGGATAGCAGAGCCCAACTTCCTATGGCCCTATCAATTCCCGAAGGACGAAGTTAAATCATGGCCTACATTTTTTTTTTCATTCCGAAAGCTGTTTCACTTGGAAATACGTCACAAAAAAAAAAAAAAAAAAAAAAACCCGCTGTTTGCAACTTCTGTTTCATGCCACACTGTAAAAAGTGATCAGTTGACAACTTAAAAAAAGTGAGGAAACCTTTGAATGATTGAAAAAAAAAGAAGTCCCAATCAAACAGTACTTTCACTTCCAATCTTTGCAACGGGTATAAATTGGGAGAGTAAATGTTGAAATAAATTGTTATTTTATGCATTTTTAGCAACATGAGAAAATGGAGAGACTTGTTAAAGGATAATTCCGGTATTTAACACCTTGAGTCTATATTGTAGTTTGTTTTGGATGAACAAGAGTAGTGGACAAATTTTTTTTGACAATGGTTCCTCTATCGAGTTTTTTACTATAAAAGAATTGGCCATGGACCCATTTAACATTGGAGTCAATGGGCATGTCCGAAAATATCATTAAAACAACCTTTAACATTAGTTTTCAAAACTGTGCAACTCACCGAGTGATTAGTGATGTTAGTTGATGTTCCAGAAACAAAAAGTGTTGCGAAATACAGTTTCTGTCGTGTTTTATTCGTCATTTTGTAAAATCCCATTGAATTCTGTTGAAGGACTGAGTGCTCGTTAATATAAATGCGCTACCGGAAACGGAAAGGGGGCTGTTTACATTTGGTCGATGTAGTCTTTTTGCTCGCTTCCGTTTCTCATAAGGCTAGCGAGCAGAGCAACTGCTCCGGGAGAGTAAGCGAAATAAACAAACAAAACCTTCATTAATTGTTACTTGTAACATGGATTATGAAAAGTGGATTATGGAGGACCCGCTCGATTTCGATCCCGCGAGACATAAACATCGGTTATCGCCATCAAGTGGTCGGGAGTGTGCTAACGCTTCAGATTCAAATATTGAGCGGAAGTTACACGGTTGTGAAGTGTCTGAAAAAATCAACCCGATCTCACCAAATGCGTATATATAGCACGCAGTGTGTTTATCGTGTAATATATACGCGAAAATGAGTTTTTACGTGCATAGTATACGCATGGATAGCACATGGTTGGGTTTAGGGTGGGGTAGGGTGCGTGTGTATTATACGCTTGGGTAGGATTAGTGGTGTGGGGTGCGTGTGTATATCACGCAATTAAGTGCGTATCATATGCACGCGCAAAACTGCGTATCATATCCACGTAAAAACTCATTTTCGCGTATAAATTGCACGATAAACACACTGCGTGCTATAGAGACGCATTTGCGTGAGAACAGGCTGGAAAAAATTGTTCCACTATAGCAAAATAAACGGATTGGAATCATATATTGCGACGATATATTGTTTATAATCATCAACGAACACCACTAACCACTCGGTGAGTTTAACAGTTTTGTAAACGAACATTATTGGCTGTTTTAATGACATTTTCGGACATGCCCATTGACTCCAATGTTAAATGGGTCCATGGCCAATTCTATTATAGTCAAAAACTCGAGAGAGGAACCATTGTCAAAAAAATGTTGTCCACCACTCTTGTTCATCCAAAACAAACTACAATATAGACTCAAGGTGTTAAATACCGGAATTATCCTTTAATATTTCAATATGTTGGTATTTAAAAGTTTCATATGTTAGTGATTTTGGGGGTTAACATTGTGGTGAAGTGTTGAGCTTGTGCTTGGGTTGACGACCATGCTAACAAGAATTCTAATTGGTTTAATAAAGCAACCACTGGATGAAACCAGTATCACTTCTGGACTGCCAACACCGAACATCACGTGTAAAGAAAAGTTATATTTAGTTTTTTGTTTTAAATCACAGGACTAAACAAGAAGCATTAACCGTAGGATTATTTGAATAATTAAATTTGAACGAAAAACATTTCATTAAGTTAAACTAAAACCATTAATTTAAGTTAAATGGACACCAATGATTCTCGTTAGTTGTACATGGTTAATTTGATTGGGTTTTACTTGTTCCTATCATTATTATTATTATTTTTTTCAATATTATTACTATTAAAGTTTTACTCTAAAATGTTTTTAATTCTTGTGTAGAAAATGTATGTGATATATTTTTTGCCAAAACCATAAAAAAAGAAAGGTGTTTGTTGTGCTATAACCTAATGAAATGAAGATAAAAAAAAAAAAAAAAAAACAGTTAAGGAAGCCACTTTACTCATTTGACATTTGTTCGTTTGCAATAACACATCCAAGGTCAAAGAGGGACTGGCCCAACTTTAGCTGTGAACTCCGCTAAGGATTTGGGCTAGCCGAGACCATTGATCTGAGAGTTTCTTTATTGATGAGTGGATGATCTGGTGCATCTATACTCTTTTACCCTGAGCGCTATGATTGATTTTACCTGTATTCTCTCATAGGCAGCGATCAATGCTCACAGCTGATGAGGCTGGGATTACAGGACTGCCCTAGAAAAGCTGCACATTCAGTTTCCTCTCTTTCATTTTTGACCCTCTTACTCGTTTTTGTGCATTTTGTCCAATTTCTTTTGCTGCATGTGACACCCCATGGACCTCATAGGAAAAAATGAAGTGTTGGTGAAGGAGAAAATTACTTTGCAGAGATTGCTTATTGTCTTCCTTTGAATTGACAAAGTGCAATGTCAAATGGGAGGACAAGTCTCTCAAGAGAAGTGAATCTGTCATTGCAGCTGGACGACAGCTTGAAAGACTACATTGTGTCTAGCCACAACACAATATGTGAAACGAGCCCAGACAAGCATAAAAGGTTTGAAAATAGGTGACACAAATGTATATTTATGGTCTGCCTATACATGTGCCATTTTTCAATGCCAATGTAAAACACAGACTCTCTGAATTATAAATATGACCTTGCAAGTGCTCTAATAAACAATAAGCCTGTTTGATTTTCATCTTCAATGCCAACGAAAAGAAGTTTTCCATCTTCTTCCTGTTCTGTTTGTCATTCAGCCTTTGACCGTTTAGTGTCAAGCTGAGAAGCACGCAGAAATAGAGCACATATCACTGTTTCGTATGTCCTGTAAAAGCTCTTAAGCTAGCGTGACGTTGAAACTCTGTGCTATTTGAGAGTTAATCCTGCTCTGAATGCCTACTACTGTTATATCCCTGTGTCCCATGAAAGGACTTTTTTTTCATCGGGGGAAAATGAAAAAGTCAGCACAGCACATTTTTCAATTAGTCTATTACACGATTACCTAAGTGTTCTTTATCAAATCAGAGATTGTTAGAGACAAAGCAAACATATAGCAGGGTCAGTGACAGTGACAAATTAGAATAATACAATATTTTTTAAAGTCCCCCTGCATTCAATAATTTAAAATGTTTTTTTTTTCCTGTGAAAAAAATTGATTCATGCCTTAAAATATCTTGAATGTAACTCTACACCCTTGATTTATTTAGTATACGCAGATCCATGAATATGCAACTGCTGAGCCCCGCCTCCACTCACTCATACCATCTCAGAATACCTGATCCGCTCGGTCAACGTAACTGTAAATGCCGCACAATGGCAAGTGGAAATACTGGTTTAATTCAGCCATATATGTTTGAACCAGAAACTGATTCAGAAGAAGAAAAAGTGAAAGAATGCCAATAAGTTTTATGTATTGCTCTCTACGCCTTACACATAACGGTACTTAATATTCCTTTTGCTTTCCTATGTTATCAAACAGCTAATAATGTGTTGCTAATGTTGTACAAACCATGTTCCCTTTAAGAGACTTATTGACCTGGGCTGTGTTTCTCAAAAGCATTGTTGATCGTAGACACAATTGGTAGCATTTGTTCTACGATGGATACCTAGGCTTGTTCAGCATGTTGGTTGCACCACATGACTCTAACTTGGAGGAAAAAAAGTTTTAAAAAATATATATTTATAAAATGTTTTGTTGCTTATTTTTCCTAGAAATAATAATAAAATGTATTAATGCTTTCTTCCCAAGATTTTTATTGTTTAATGAAGCTTTCTTCAATATGATATTAAGGCAGTTGTGTCACCCTGATCACCAAAATGAATGTTCAGTGTAAAAGTAAATTACATGTTCCCTTTCTGTACGATACACCTGACTCCGTTCCCTCCTTCAGGGAACGAGGATTATACGTAACCGAGATGATCTTTTAAAAACAATTTAATCGATCTGCAAAAAATTTTTTATCGTTGACCCAGAAATGTTCCCATAGATCAGAGTATTGACTTTACTTGAATGAATAATTAGCCTTTACACAGAAGCTAATATTCATTTTATGCACAAAATTAGCTAGCTATTTTGTCAAAATGAGCTATTTTGCACAGCCGAACCAGTGAGAAAATATGGTGCAATAAACATTAATACCTCATGTTTTCTCTTTCGGCAGAAATCCTTGTTGACCACAGAAAGTTCCCTGGAGTTAGGGCAGGAGATGCCCATAAGAGATAGTTTGTCACCGTGAGGAATAGCTCAGCTAATGAGCCTTCTCATAATCCTTTGGCTTGGGACTAATGGGGCATTTAAGGGAAGACAATGCATCTTGCCGCATACAGCCCAGCCTCTCTGTCTCATCCTCATTTGTGGGAAGTCATGTAAAAGTCACTGTGCAATTAGCAGCAGTAACAATGAGCGGTGGTGCTCTGTTAAGGTATTTACTAGCTTCAGTGGACATGGAAATTTAACAGTCGTGCTGTCACAGAGAAGAACGACAAGGGCCTTTAATTTGTCCGAAGATGTGCTTTGTTTCTTGAAGGTCCTTAAATGCATGAATTTTTCATTTCCTTCACTTTACATATTGTGACAGTTATGTTTTATTCATATCATGATTATGAGCTCAATGTCGACTAATTTAAAACTCCTTTCCTCATAATCTACATTATGGAGGGAACATGGAAAAGTAATCAGTCTCAGGAATACATAAAACCGAAGCCCGCTAATCTCACGGCCATAACGTAACAATAATGCCATTCGAATTCGAAGTCCCACGGACCCGAGCGAGTAACGATTCGTTCTCCTGGCAGAATTCCAACCTGACCTCTTGGCGTTTCTCATCCCGACTCTTCTCTTGTGACTTAGCCATGAAATTTGTTCTCTTCAAACCTAACTAATAATGATTAGTCCCGAAGTCATGCTTCATCCAACTGCATTTGTCTTGTCTAGAGAGCTTTGGGTTCCAGTGGGCCTCGTTGCTGGCCAGTGGCCCAGAAAAATCATATCCATCCTCATATACTATCAAAGATGGAAGGAACTCTTACAGTGTGGAGAATCTTCTACCCCTGCTGTTAAAAGCAGTGATACTCTCCACTTTTTGGTGCAATACCGTGACCTCATCAAGACGGTTCGCTCCTGTATGTGTGTTTAATGAATATTTATGCCTGGCTACAATCACATCGTGAGAATTGCTGTGGGCTCTGCCACCGCTAAGCTTGGTTGATCACGTAGCCCACAAGCCATCATTTTCATACCTTTTGTCTTGCACCTGCTGTGCGCGCGAGTGCCAACTATTCCGTCTCCTCGCTGTGTCATGTGAAAGTCACTTGAATCTGACATTGGGTTCAACTGTAAACGTGTTCGTAATCAAGGTGGATTGCTTTTGTTTGCTGTCTCGCAAGGTTGATTGATTTCGGTCGTCTGTGTTTTTATCGTAAGAGACTTGATGCACATCCTCCCTGGTGAGACAGTTTTAAATTACACTGAATTCTTTAACAGGTAATCAACACATTCATCGGTACATGTAGTTTATGCAGAGTGCTGTTAGAATGTGTCAAATGCGTAATTCCAGCAGGGCTGGAGTAAAAGGAATTATGTTTAATTAGATATAGAGCTGGAAAAGAGTGGGAGGTGAGACCTCTGGTGGATAGTCCCTCTGTCTCTTTCGTCATGTTGGGCGATAATGAGACCCATGGTATTTCATGTTCCATAAAGGTCATTGAAGTTTAATTTGGACATTTCACCACAAATTCAGTGGCGAGGCAGGGGGGTCTGAAAGACACTCAATTTCAGATTTCCCATTCCAGTGAAAATTAACTAAATGTATTACCTGAAGAAAGGGATTCCAGCAGGAGGTAGTTTTTGCAATTATCGGTGCAACTGATGTGAGAAATTTATCTTCAAATATATCGCTGTATATTTTAGTGGTCTTCAAAATGGGGAGTTCAGGCTCTATACTGAGACTAGTACCTCAAATGTGACTAACGATCAGAAATGAAATACATTTTTGTAGTTTTATCTTTTAATGTGAAGATGTCGATCTGCATTGTCAATCTCTTCTGGAAATGCTGCACGTACCTCCGGAAAACCTTGAAGTCGCGATGTAACGTAAGAAGTGACAGATCTTTTGTTCCGCATTTTGCATCAGAGTGAAACGGATTATCGAAAAAAAAAAATGTAGGGCAGAGACTTCGTTCTAGCTATGAGTTATTTATTAGATGGAATTTATGGTCAATTTTAAGAAAGAGGTGGGGCTTAAGTGGACTAAGGGTAGCTACATTTACACAACAACGATGTACTAAAAACTCAAAAGTTTTTATTTTGCGTTTTTTTTTTCTGGCAGAAATGCAGTTTCCAGACTCACAAGGAGTTTGTGGGCCGCTCCGCTTACAGTTACAAAGATCACAGCAATTATACCCTACACCAAGGTCTAAACTACGTCCGTGCTTCAGGTTGAAGGATTCTGATTGGCTAAGAAATAGATAAACATAGTAAATTTTCCACATGGACTGATAGACTGAAGCATATCTCCATCGATCATACGGCTGACACGTACGCCGTGACTGAACAACAAGTCAGTCAATCTCTAATAATGCCAGTTGTTCCTTAACCTGTAACCAAGAAGACTAACACACATACCAACACACAGCTTCTTCAAGGTTGGATTTGGCCAGGCTCTAACTATAAACAGGAGAGTCTACATCAAGATAATACGTTATTTCTCTCAAGTAGAGGACACTTTAATCTAACACAGTTCTCAAGGAGATGACACTTTAGCTAAGAAATGGCCACTTACACTATTGGTTCCAATGACCCTTATATGTTTTAACACATGTTGAAGACCTTTCTCAAACAAAACGAGTCCATATTTCATTTATGGAAGCCGGGCTAAATGAGCAAGCACTGTAACTGCATTCCTGGCATGAGCCAGACAATTCAGTCACCTCTCAGATATTTAATACAGACATTAGAGAGTACATGAAAAGAACATTTTCAGTAATCACACTTGTAACTTCTATAACAAAGTAAAGTCTTATAAGCCCAGAGAAGTCATTTAACTCATGTGATATTTCAACGCATTCTCATCCTTGGGCGTCATATACTGACGCTTTTGACAAATCGTCTACATCCAACGCACATGGCACCCTTTAGCGTCAATATGAGACGCACAGAGCTTTGTTCGGTTATGGCTGGCCCATATCTATCTGCGTCTCATATTGACGCTAAAGGGTGCCATGTGCGTTGGATGTAGACGATTTGTCAAAAGCGTCACTATATGACGCCTTGGGATGAGATCGGGCTGGGTATTTAGAAGGAAAAATATTGATTAATACCTTGATTATAATCACATATTAGATATACACTGAAGCAGCAGTATATTCCAGAATCCACCCATTCAACACGGTTCCATGAAAACTACTAAAACGCTGCATTATGCTGCCAGGCCAGTAGTTGGCGATGTAATTTTTAAAGAAACACTATGCACCTATAGACTGAACACATAATACGCATGCAAATTACATTTTTTTTGTAGTTTACACAGAGACGATAATGATATCATTGTCAGAAACGTGCACTTTGAAACCCGTTTTCAAAGGAAAATACAACGTTTTCAAAAATTGCATTTTTAAGGCCCCCAAAACGCTGTTGTCGCCTTGAACGTCCAAAAACAAAAAAAAGTTGTAGATTTTTTGTTGAAAATGGTGTTGTGTAAATGGCTGGAGAACTCTGGAATACATCACCAGAGAGTGGTAGATAGAGTTGTAAGAATAGATAGATATTCTTAATAACTATATACCTAACACCTCTCCATGATATGACTGTTTTTATCTCATTTTGACTTCAAATAAAACGCTACCATTTTCTAGTGTCCAATAACAAATTCTGAAAGAAAACACGAGGAGCCTTCTGTTGCTATAAAAACGAGTGCAACTTTTACGCATGTGATAAAAGATAAACATCAGATTCTTATTTCAGTGTTGTTGTTAACACTGTGGTAAGCAGACAGTTTGCTTCGTACATTCAGTTTAACAGCAAGCCAATGAGGGCGAGCTTTAAACTGAACTATGCATATGCATTTTAAACACTTAGGCCTATTATGTTCTTGCTCCATCCATGCAATAAGTAATTCAAGTAAATATGAAGATCCATTAAACTCTCCATAATTCACACCCTGATAACATACAAATACTGCCCATTATTGCTTGTGTGATTGTCAGCCTCTGCTTTCCCGCTACAGACTGAAGCCATCTCGGGTGTGTATAATGCACCATTACTTTCAGCTAATAAAAGAAAAATACTGCAATTTTCTGGTGTTATTTTTTGATTGGTTGGGGCAGTTTACAGCCCTTCATCAAACCTCTCAAAACAAAGCCTGCCACAGATTGCTTTTAATCAATGCACTAATCATACAAAACAGATGAACACCATATTTGACTAAATTCTGGGCAAAACAGATATTTGAAAAAAAAAAAAAAAATGAATAAAGCATGCATGGATTATTTGTTCACAAAATGAAAAACCTGCATTTAGAAAATTAACTTCATGGTGACTTTAATTCACACAACAAATAAATGCTAACCGATTGTTAAAAAATGATTTATGGATTCCTGAGATATGTATGTTTCTCAAGTGAGTGAGCCTCACAATTATTTCACCATCTCAATTAAAAACCAAATTTCTCCTTCTTGTGGCTCATTGACTCAGACAGTAATTTTATGAGCGAGCCTTCTCGAGGCCTCTTGGTGAGGATTAGAGGAAAGCAGATGGTCACAGTCTGTTTGGACATTGTGTTTGAATTGTTTATAATATTTAGGGCTATTATGTTCTTTAGAGAAAACACTGTTCCACCATTTTTTTGTAAAAGTAAAAAGGGTTTTTTAAAATATGTCATACTTGCCTCAAAATGCCTTATATTAATTAATTATAAACCTTATTAGCCTAGATCATGAATATTAGGTGACCGTCAACTGTTCGGTTAGCAAAAGCTTCCGCTTAGTCTTAAAGCAGATGTCGTTTTACGTGGATCTTTACAAAAAAAGATATTCACAAGCCCAGTTCAAAGTCTTATTTAAAACATAATTGAGAAAATTATAAATGCACTTTTATTTAATGGCTCAGGGTATATTAAAAATAGGATAGGCCGTGGGTCGTTCATATAAATAGAGCAATTAGCTTATACCTAATTGGTCCATTTTAACTTTTTTCAAAGGCCATACTGGCCAATTGTGCCTGCTGGCCAGGAGAAACCACACATGTGCAATTAGTGAAATTAAGTTCACATATTTGTTCTCATCATTTATGATACACGAAACTTAAAAAATGTCAATTATTACACATTTTGCTGTTGGCATTAAAATTCTTCAGAAGGAAACAGCATCCATTGGAAACCACCAACTAGCTCCCTGGGAAACACCCAGAACACCTTAACAACCAACTAGTGAGACCTGAGCATTTAACTAGAGCACACTAGTAACTGCCTAGCAACTACTTAGCAACCACCCAATCACCCTAGCTTAGCCATAGAGCATTGCAGTGTTCTAATGTTGTCTGATGAGGTCTGATGAAGATATACACTACTGTTCAAAAAGTAACAGTAAGGACATTTATAATGTTACAAAAGCTTAAAGGGACAATGTGTAGTTTAAGTATTTTATTAACTAAAATCATTGTCTTCATAAATATGTCCTCAATGGTGTACAATTACCTCCCCCAATGATCCGACTTATCCTCGTACGTGAAGAATTTCTTATCTTTATTTACATGGGACAGGCAACTCCACGGAGGCTTCCATGTCGTTCCTCCATCTTGAAAAACTATAATAGCAGAGAGGGACAAAAAGCACTAGGCTTCCACAACGTGTTTTAGTCCAGAGCCAGCGTAACGTGACTGACACCAGCTGAAGCGGACGGGAGAGGCGTAATACGTGTCACTGCCCCGGTAAATTTGAAAGGTTGCACACACGATACTTCATAATTCAGGATCATACTTATGCCGAGCCACAGGAGAAATGCCAAAATTGAATTTAAAAGGAAATGTGACCGGCGAATTCAAAAACCGATGGTAAATATCGGGATAGCTTTACCCAGTTGGAAAGAGCTAATGAAGGAGAAAGACTTTGAAAGGGACTCTGAAGTTTCCTGCTTTCTTCTCGACGGGTAAGTCAATGTTACGGTCTAAATTACAAACTTTTTTTTCATTGCTTGGTTGTGTAATTTATTATATAGGCAGCATACCAGTAGAACATGTAACGTATAGTTAAACTCGACGAAGGGCTATTGTTCTCATAGCTTCTTGGTACATAACGGCTACTGTAGTTGCAACAGGCATTTGAAAAAGCGAGGAGCTAGAGAGAACTGTTCGTTTGAATGCAAATACTATTTCACCGCTAGATGGGAGTAGTTCCTACACACTGTCCCTTTAATATAAATGTTCTTTTGAACTTCCTATTCATCAAAGAGTACTGAAATTGTGTATACAATAAGTATATAATAAATTGTAATAAGAAAATATTTATTGAGCATCAAGTCAGCTTAGAAGGATTTCAAGTAATGATATGAATGATGCTGAGTTATTTTAAGTTTTAATAATATTTCACAGTATTGCTGTTTATAAGGTATTTTTGATAAAATAAATGCAGCATTGGTGAGCAAAAACAGACAAAAACAGAGAAAAAATATTGCTTTAAAGTTCTCCTTATCAAACAGGAAAAAGCTCATGTTCATGCAATGACCCTAACTTTAGATTTAGTGAAGTCGCACATGGATTGACCGACATAAAGGGGATCAATATTTTGAGGCTGAAATGTTGCCATGTGACATACATTTCAGAAAAGTGCTGCTGACATTTCCGAGTTTTACAGTGAACCCACTGAAAGAATAGAACAGAAAATCCCACAGTTATAGGTTTGATTCCGATGTCCCTGACTCCCTGCCTGTTTTATTATTTGATGGCAATGGATTACTCTGAAGAACTGAGGGGAATGAAACTACGAAAGTCTTTCTATCTCTCACTCACTCACTCACCACTCACTCACTCACTCTCATGTACCTTCTTTACCTCTCAGAGCGGAATAAAGCAGAGAGAGAGCAGTCAGCATCAGCAGTAATAACCTTGAACATGTCTCTGGCAGCATTAACAGAGTGCGGTCAGGCTTATTTGCAGCTGAGTCGGCTACTGATTACCTTGTCAAGCAACTCACAATGTGGAGGCTGGTGCCTTGGCAACTTTTAAGGTGCGGGAACGTTCTTGTGACGGTTTTCAAAAATAGCGCAGACAGACAAATTGCCACCTTTGTATTCAGGAAATTGTCAGGCAAATAGGCAGGCTTTGTGTGGTCATGTTAGACTGTATGTCCATTTATTTATTTTAAATGTTTTAAAATGTATCTTAAATTGTTAAAAGAACGAAATACAGCAGCTGTTAGAAAAAAAAAAGATAGAACAACTTTTCATTCAGTACTAAAATCTCAAAACGACAAAGCCTTTTGACTATTCAAATATTAATTTCAACACTTTCAGAGTATGAAAGTTGGTGATTGAAAAAATATACATATCAAGCAAAGCAAATCTGTCCTGATTTATTTTTAATACCTACCTGACCAACTTTACCTAACTTATCATCCTTGAAGATTGGCCTGATTTGTAAACAGTCACTTTCTCTTTCATCCTTTCTCCAAGGAGTCATGATCATCTGGCGGCACACTGTGTGGATCATGCTCTCTAAGAACTGGGTCAGACTCTCAGTCATGCACTCAGGATTACCTATGTGTATCTAATTATATTAGGTACGATATATTTACTTGATTTTACTTAAATGACAAAGCCATACAGCCTTCCTTAAGCCCATCATAATTTAAATCAAACAAGCACATGACAAATACAGAACAATCTTGTCAGTTTTTTATTACTGAGAGTCTGTCTAGGGGCTTTTAGTGCTGTGTGCAATAAAACTGGAAGTATGGTGTGAGAATGTGTTTGGCCAGGGATTGTCTGAAAGGGCTGCAGTGAAATGCATATCATCTGTGACCTTTCACTGGACAGCAGATCCGTGATGTCATTAGCACCTGAGGGCAGTGAGGCAAGCTCTCCGTGTGGCCGAGCGGCGTCTGGGTGAGGACAGGGACAGGTCTGCCACTAATGATGGTGTCGGCCATGCAAAGGTCAACGGAGAGACCATGGAAGGGTTTGCAAATGAAACTTGTGCCAAATATATAAATCTGCAGATTAAGAGTGGTGACTAAGCCTTTTTAGACTAACTGTTTTGCACAGCCAGTTTGGTGAAATCCACAACTGTCAGTTAAATATGGAATGATTTGTCTGCATACACAAATACAAAGAACCGATCTATGCATTTTTGAACAACAAAAACAACAAAATTGACTGGGGTCATAAAGGACATATGAGTGATAAGAACTTGAAGTAATTTGTATCAAGAAACAATGCAGGCACAATAAAAAAAATTCACAGGCATAGGTTTTTTTTTGGTGCAAAATGCCATTTCTGCGTTTACACGTAATTTGATTCAATTTAATAAGCACTAAGGAGGTTTGTTGTGGATTACTACCGTTCTACAGTTTAGTGTCAGTAATGTGTTTTAAATAAGTCTTTGCTCACAATTTGAATAAAACAGTAAAATAGTAATATTATTGTTATGGAACATCAGACCCAGACAGATGGTTAATGGAGAAACGGTGGAACTTTATTACAGCGAGCGAGCAAAGTGGCAAAATAGTTATTGCAGTTTGTGGTAATAAATGGATGGTCACTGGATTTACTGTTTCGCAGGTGACGGTGGAGATCGTGGGATAAGGAGTTTGCTGGGAAGTGGTAAATTGTAATCTTGCACTCACACAAGTAATCCATCCATCCATCCATCCATCCATCCATCCATCCATCCATCCATCCATCCATCCATCCATCCATCCATCCATCCATCCATCCATCCATCCATCCATCCATCCATCCAGACAGACAGACAGACAGACAGACAGACAGACAGACAGACAGACAGACAGACAGACAGACAGACAGACAGACAGACAGACAGACAGACAGACAGACAGACAGACAGACAGACAGTGTGAGGTATATGTGTGTCTTGATGAGGTGGTGATCAGTAGCAGGTGTGGATGGCTGAATGCGAGCAGGTGAGACCCAAGAGGGATGCTGGGAATTGTAGTCCAGAATGTGAGTGAGGGAGTGTAGCAGTGAAGGAGGACCGGTGCACTTGTGACAAGTATGACATATTATTACAACTTAAAATAACTGTTTTCTATTTTAATATATTTTAAAATGTAATTTGTTCCGTGTTGGCAAAGGTACATTTTCAGCAGCTACTCCATTTTTCCCCTATCAAGAATTTAATGTGAAAAATATATGCCTTTTCTTAATTTAATTTAAGCAGTAAGGAGGATCAATATCTCCACAACAAACCTCCTTAGTGCTTAAATAATTAATCGTATTAACTTAAGTAATTTATTTATTTATACTTGGTAACACTTTATTTCGACTGTCTACTTAGACATTCTACGAACTATAAGTATTTAAGTACCAAGTATTATTAGACTGTCTGCTTAATATCTGCTAACACTTTATTTTGGTGCTCTCCGACAGACTTTACTGACTATAAATTACAAGTAGCCTACATGTCAACTTATTCTACTAACCCTAACCCTAATCTAACAGTCTACTACAGTCTATTAATATTCTAACGAGAGTTTGTTGACAATTGTAGTTGCAAAGTTACTTATATTTAGTAGAATGTCTAAAGTGGACCATTGAAAAAAAATTTAACCTACCGCTTGCTCGCTAACTCCCTCACTCGCTCACTCACTCACTCAATCCCAATCTTGTATTGGTTACACCAAAATGCTGATGCCACTCAAAGTGAAAAATTAAATGCATGCTTGTAAATATAAATAGGGGATTTATTTTAATCAGTTTGTTCTGGATTACTGACAGGCCATTATATTAAACTGAAGAAAAAAAAAACTGCAATGAGAAGCCTTGATTGGAACTGTATAAAAGAAACTGTAGGAATCTATTGAGGGAACATATTGATTGCTTCTTCTCTAGCTCAAGAAAAGCAGACAGGCCCATGCTCTTCCTGCAGAGCACTGGTGATTGAGAGAGCGCTAACATCTGTCTCAGATCGCTAACACTGTTACCAGGAGCTATCATCTGTCATCTTATGCAAAACAAACAGAGACGAATTCACTTAACAGTTATGCATGGGGTTTTCAGTCCAGATATGCCTTCTTTCTTAAGTAAAATAGGCTCATCCATTGAACTTGTTCACAAAAGTTAACCTTTGGTGCAATTAACATTGCACTATTATCATGAGGAGAAACAGATGTTAAATAGAACTTTCAAAAAATGTATTTATAATAAAAGTATTTTACCTGAACATCACTTTGATATCCTTTTTTACATACTCATTTAACTGAAAGTTTAGTTCTTGCGAGGCCGAAGACCTTTGTCCTTAGTCATTTGCAAGACTCAAACTTTCCATGAAAGTAAATTCATCTCCAAAGCCAAGTTCTTCATGCTTCAATGCTAAGCCAGATTTTCAAAGTGTTTTTACCCGAAAATTTGCGGTCTGAAACCTTATCCTCTGCAATCTCTGTCACTCAAATCCATGTTGCGACTGGCAAATGGGAGAGAGAGCTTATTCGTTTGATTTGCACAATGGAAAACACAATTCCGCTTTCCTTGAGAGGTTGAAATGGCTTGTGATGAAATGGACAGAAACAAAGACAAGTTATCGTCTTGCTCATGTCAAGATGCATCATGCTCGCTATCATCAGACAGAATGATGACTGGGTGGTTCAAATTTTGCAAATGGAAAAATATTACTGATGAAAACACATCAAGCTTCTCAGATGCATTCTGAAAGAACGGCTCACAGGGTGGTGACAGTATTTAGCTGGTGTTATAGCGGGAATAATTTCTCCCAGCAGACATTAATTCTTCAAACAAGCCCAAACAAGCCCGCCTCAGTTACATGCTGTAGGACAACAACTGTTGCAGGATAAATACATTGAAAAGATGGATGGATTTTTATGCAAAAAATAGGCTGATCTTGAGGATTAGGAATTATCTCAATAATCTCTTTGACATTAAAACTCAATAAAGTTCACAAGCAATGTCAGTGTCCTGTTGCTAGATTCTTCAAGCGGCCTTTAGCTAAATTAGCATACATCAATCCTTAATGGGTTTTCTAGCAGTAAAACACATTTCATGACCTGAATAACTTGATACACAAACCATGAAAAAGAGAGATCTGATTTTTCATGTCCCACTGCCGCTGCTCAACACCAACCTGACCCGAGGGTTTATATTGAGTCCAAGGCCCTTTTTTCTCATTTAGTGTTGTCATAAAATCGTCAAGGTTCCCCTGCAGAGGGAGAACAGGTTGCAGTCTTTTACCCATCTGTTTCTGAGCACTGAGCTCAGCACATTAAAAGGTGAGATATGGGTAACAAGAGCATATCAGAGTCTCCAGTGAACCATAGTTCAGGTACACAGAGCTTATCTGAACACAGCTCTTTTCTTCAAAAATAAAAAGGGTAACGGTTGTATTTTTGATCAAATAAATGCAGTCTTGGTGAGCCTCTATACTCTAAATCTTACAGCAGAGGCGTCATGCACATTCAAATCGACGGGGCACGTGCTCCCTCAGATTTGAAAGCAGTTTCCAAAAGACAAAAGATAATATTTTTTACATTCGATATTTAACCCTTTGAAGCATAATCACATCTGTGTGATTAGTATGTTCAGTGTGTCATGTGATCAACAGCATAATTCAAATCTGCATTCGCGCTTTGGTTAGCGCTGAGCCAGATTATAAATGTTTATTATATAAGTATCAATATGGACAATTGAAGGACTAATACTGTATGTTCTGAATTTGTATAACTTTAGATGGATGCGCTCGGCGCTCATCATCTATCACAACTGTTCAGTGTTTTCAACCATATAATGTTTTTTCATATTTCTGACATTTAAATACAGATATAGCCTAGCAAACAACAACAACAACATTTCTATAGTTTGTAAAATATACACTGATGTCTATGGAAATGGCGATAATAATCCTTTCAAATATAATTTGACAACGTGTTTTATTGATAGCTGATATTTACACATTACACATGTAACTATAAAGTTTATTGTAGGTATAATGAATGCACCAAAATTGTCGTTTTTTGTTGAATTTCTTTGGTTTGAAGCTAAAATATGTGATTCGTGCAGAGGGGGAATCTGTCCAAAATTGAATAAAAAATGAATTCTTAGCCTTCTGTTATGGAGGACGTTAGGTTTGCAGAACTTTTTATAAGTTATTTTTATATGGTAAGTTTTTTCCACATGAAACAAACCGCAAACCGTTCTGGTGTCACCAGCCTCCCGGTGGTGCCCCCTCACAAATACTAAGTGCATGACATCCACAAACTTTTGATTGACACATTTTTTTTGTTAAATAAGTCAAAAAAAAAAAAAAAAAAGTAAACTAGAATTTTTAACAGATGTTAAGTTTTTATCGTGGCTTTCCATTATTCTTTATCATATCTTTACAGATTCCCAATAGAAAATGGCAACAACTGCAATGTTCTTCTCCCTGACCCTGCTGGGGGAGCTCGACTTGCTCAGTGACTGTAGAGTGAAGTAGGGTTGGATTGAGACAGCAGCCAGAGCATGAAAATGACATTCCCCAGGCTGCAGAAAGAAAAGAAACGGAGAGGAAGCCACGTCAGGCCTCCGGGAGAGGACGCTTCAGTCAGGGAACCAGCAGCGGGTGGAAAAGTCCCAGCGACACATAGCTGTGTGCTGCGTTACTCAAGGCACTTGACAATACGTCTGTCATGAGCACTTGATTAACATTGTGTTTGATCACAGCTGTTTGCTAACAAAGGTTCAGCAAGGTGGATTTACATCATCAAAGGAAATGACATCAATATGACCCCTGGCAACAGAACTTGAAATATACCTGGTTATTCTGATGGCAGAATTATTTGTTTGGAGATATATTGAATATACTGTGCTGCAGGGAATGAAGACTGATATGGGATTGTTGGTGACATTTCCTTTGGAGCATATTTACAGTAAATATGAATGTATGGGTGTTTTTTTCTTCTTCAACTATGGACACTTTCATGGCCTGTGGACTATAAAATACATTTTCTTAAAATACTTTTCATACTCTCATACATGCATCACAGAAACATTCTGTCATTTTTGGTGATTTTTACTGAAAGTCATGGACATTTCCATTTCAAATGTAATGGCTTCTGTGGACTGAAATAATGGTGGTGGAAATACATTTTAAACATTTTTGGACTGAAATGTCCTTTGTCTTGCTGTGTAATTGCATGGATAGCATTTTGAAAAATACACAACAAAATAATATTTTTGCATAATTTGACAAAATGACAGCTTCACTGGAAATGCTGATTTTTTTTCTGTTTTTATTATTCACTGATACAATGTTGTCTGCCACATAGTAAACTTTTTATAATTTTATAAAAACTTAGATCGCATTACAGGTAATAATTCGGAAAGGAAAGAAGTATCAGAAACAAATGATTTTAAACGAATCGCGTCGTGATAGTCACATGATATTTGTGGTTAGCGTCAGTGACGTCAAACAAACCATGAATCCAACACTTTATACTGTCTATGATCCAACAGCATCGCGTTCAATGGTGCCATTTTGTTGTTGAACGCGACTGTACGCAAAATAAATATAAAAAATCTCATTACCGTATGTGTTTCACAGAAGAACGAGGAAAGTACTGGACGGCACGGTGAGTTCTCAGACGCATTTCTCTCTACATTATGTTAATGATGGTGCAGATCATCAGAACATTATAAAAAATAGTGGCATTTGTCGTTAAAGGGATAGTTCACCCAAAAATGTTACTTTTAATTACGTTACTCACCCTCATGTCGTTCCAAACCGGTGAGACTTTCGTTCATCTTCGGAACAGATTTTTTATTTATTTATCTGAGAGCTTTCTGTCCCGGACACTTCAAAAGGTTCATAAAGAGATTGTAAAACGAATCCATATGAATTTAGGCTTTAATTTACATATAGGCCTAGTGGCCTACACATTGATCAGAACAAACATAAACAGAAGCTAAACTGAACCTGCTTGACGCGCATGAACAAACATCTGGAATCTAACATGGTGCATAACACGATTGGACCTCATTGGTACTCGCACTTCAAGGGAACATGCTTGAGCTTCTGTTTACCACAACTGATGTGTGTGTTGATGAATGTTTATGTTAATAAAAGTCAAATTCAATCTGTTCATGATAAGGCGATCTGCACAATGTATCTGCACCTGGCACATTTTTTGACATAATGCCACAACTAACGTTATTTAAGGCACATCAAAGTAAGCATTATAAACTAGTACATTTGTCTCTGAGTGGGTGCATGATGATTTATGATTGCAGCACATTGCATTGTAATGCCCAGTTGTTTTTGATGTGTTCATTTAATCATTGAAAGTCTAAATGTGGCAAAGCTAAAAATGTATTTTCCTATATAGGCCTAATGCAGACATCCCACCCTGCAAAAACTAATTTCCGGGAGATTACATAAAAAAAAAATCTTTCATACTTCACTTAACGTAAAAAGTTTTATGTTGATTTAATAGTATAATGCTATTGGCAGTATTAGGCTATTAAATAAAATAAATGAATTTATAATATAGCTGTAACTGAGCTGAAGTTATACACATACAAATGATAATAAATAGCACTGGAAACTCCATAGTCATTGCCACATACTAGACAGGCTCGGACAACTGAAAACTGTTTTTAGAAACATCTAAGATGTGGCTAATTTCATTTGCAATTTAAAGGGTTCACCCGAAAATGAAAATTCTGTCATTAATTACTCACCCTCTTTGTTCCAAACCTGTAAGACTTTCATTCATCTTCAACTGTTTGAAGCGTCAAAGTGGTAGTTGCGTTGCGTAGTTCTTCGAGGGACAGAAAGCTCTCAGATTTTCTCAAAAAGATGTTCAGTTTCACGAGTTTCAGGAACGACACGAGGGTGAGTAATTATTGAAAGAATTTTCATTTTTGGGTGAACTATCCTTTTAAAATAAAATGCTCTCAAATCACAACGTGACAATTTATGAAATTAAGACTAAAACTCAAAACAACAGCAACAAAGCAACTTATTTTGATTCTGATATCAGAATGAGGCAAATGTATTATTTGTAACATTGTACTATATGATGATAAATTCTGGTTTTACTTTTATAAAATATACTATTAAATTCCATCCCATTTTAATTCTTTAAAATTGAATTAGCCTACATTCTTGGTTGTCATGAAATAGAAAATTGACAATTCCTTTTTTATAGAATGTTGCAGTATTTATTATTAATTATCAGTGCTTGATATCATATTTTTTTTTTATTCATGTGCCCTTGTAATCTTTAGTCAAAATAACTTCCCCTCCCACTCGCAGCGACATCTCTTCTCTTCTCAGATGATGTTTACTGGTGTGATGGTGGGACAACGTGTCACTCACATGAGATCACAGCAATAGCAAACTGCAAAGCTGTTTCCTGTGGATATATGTTACAATAGGTAAGAAAAGACAATCGCAACTTCCGTTTCTTGCCGACATTAAGCATCTGTTGGTATGCAGTGAGAATCCCAGCTAAACTTCAATTAGGTTTACAAGAGGCTGTGTGCTTGCACTGTCACATGCTTACCACTGTGTGATGTAACCCTTTATCCTTTAGTGAGGAGAATTTGTATTCCACGAGTCCTCTGAGGTGTTCTTTAGTTTTATTGAGAGAGAGAGAGAAATAGAAATCTCACAGGAGCTCATTATGTCAAACCTGATATCTTCATCTCTATCTCTGATGCCCCCTGAGGAAATTTTCCACAAAGAGTCTCATGTATATTATCACTATGCTAGTTTGATCCCGTTACGCTGGGATATTATTTGAAGCACAGTTGACTCCATCAATATTACATCAGACAAAAAGATCACATACAAAGTCTATCGACTTCAAAATGTACCTCTCTCTGACAAATATTTGAATGTCACCCTTTTCAGAATTTCAGAATTTCCCTGCCCATGTACTTCATAAATTATAGTTTTTTTAAAAAGTTACAACAGATCTAACTGGCATCCAGCTGGTTGTTGTTTATTTTTTATTTTTTTTGCTGCTGCTGCTGGTGGCAGGCATGTGGTACAGGTCCTTCAGAGGTTATGGATCTAAAGAACAGATGAAATAAAATTATTTTCAGAGGAATCGCTGGTAACACCTGCTTTTTCATGTCTGTCTATGCAGTATGGTTGTGAGAAAACTATACTGCCTGTCCAGGCTTGTAAACAGCTTAAAGTCGACGTGAAACGGAAGTTGCGATAGTATTTTCTTCCCTGTTGTGCGTATATCCGAGTGAAACAACTTCTCAAACAAGAAAAAAATGTAGGGCGGGTTTCGATTTTGTCATTTGGGAATTGATTGGATCATATATGGTTTGTTATTGCTGTGATCTCGTGACAGGAGTGACAGGTTGTCCTGCCTTCGCACCAGTAAACTCATAAGAGAAGAGATGTTGCTGCAAGAAGCAGGGGAAGTCATTTTTGGGGGATTTAAAAAGAATAATGATGTGCACAGATAAATCATTTATAATAAATACTCATTTATAAATAAATAAGAATTATCAGTTTTGATTTCATGGTGACTTTAAGACCTGTTGTTCTCAGTCATGATCAGTGGTCAATGGAATCGTGTAAAATGGAGTTCTCGACCTTTTTCAGTCTGCCAACTTTTACCAAATCTGTTTTAAAAGGGTTAATTCACCTAAAACTTAAAATCATTTACTCACCTTGTTGTTCCAAACCTGTGTGACTTTCTTACACTAAAAAATATAGCCTATATTTTGAATAATTTTGGTAACCAAACAGTTTTTGTTTCTGGTTTAGTTAGATTTTTTGATTTTTCATGCGATTGTATGGACAAAAAACATTTCTCAAAATATCTTTTTTTTTGTTTTCCACAGAAAAAGGAAAGCCATATATGTTTGGAACGACATGAGGGTGAGTAAATTATGACACAAATTTCATTTTTGGGTGAATGATTCCTTTAATTCTTGCCAGACTGGAACCAGTGTAATATGGTTTAATGGTAGATGACGAAACAGGCACTTTGGATGAACTTTGCATTTTTTGATGTTACACATTAATGTTTTATGTCTGCAAACCTGATTATTTGTTTTTTTGTCATACGTGTACTGCATGTATATTATACATTGATGTTGCAAATTTAGCTGATATGTCACAAATATAATGTTATCTAGCTCTACTTAGACAGATTTTTTTTCTTGAAGGCATTTTGTAAGGATATGTTTAGTGTTTTGCATCATGTAGATTATGGCTGTATATTTCTAGCTTGTTATATTTAGTATTCTTTTTGTAAATAAAAACATATTGTTTTAATGAAGAAATGTAAAAATATATAATAAAAAGTAGCCTAACATTTCATAAAATGTTTTAAATAAATCTGGCAAATATAGAAATTCACGGTACAGAATAAAAATGTATTTTTTATTTGTGGTAGGGCCAGTGACTACTGGAATTACTGGTTTAGAAAACAAAATTCTTATTGTTGAGAGCTGATAGATCTAACATATGGTTATGCAAATTATACTCAAAACAACTTTTTCAATAAATCTCCAACAAGCCCATCTGCCTCTCTGGCGAGCCCACATTTGAGGTATAATTTTATTTTCTATGCCATGCTCTGTGATTTGCAACTGGATGAAGGTAATGAAAATGATTGAAAAACAAACACTGCATTAGACTTTTTCAGCTTGAGTGAATCATAAAAATTCAATAAAGCAAAAGCAAGAGCTGCTGTTTTGTGTTCCTCGTGACAATCCTGGCATATTATATTTCAACATTAGCATTAGTATCACATGGAACCACCTTGGTAGTTCCATCGACCTCTCAGGAGTTCTCATTTCACCGGACCACCTAGCTCTCAAGTGTTTGCAGATAATTGTTTGAGAGCTCTCTCCTTTACCTGACAGACCCATTAATGGTTCCATTTACAGTGAATGGGCCATTCAGCCCAGTCAGAGCTCATAGAATGAGCTAATGCCACACTCTATTCAACAAGTACAGCAACCAATTTAATCTCTGTGCTGTGCTGTTGGCCACCAAAGTGGTTCCTCTCTTGCCTGAGGAGAAAGTCTTGGACACCTAGACCTGTCAGTTCAGTACTCACTTCAACCCCTTTCTTCATGTTTCTTTTTTTCAGCATGCTCAGGAGGAAGGTGAAGGTCGAGCAGAGGCTAATGACGCTTCAACACAGAATGTTCTTGGAGATCAGGCTCCTCGGCTCGCAGCCTGGCAGCCTCTGATTATAACCGTGATGGCTGGACAAGCCGAGGAATCGCTTATGGAGCAGAACAGACGGTTTTGGAGATGTATCCAGCATGTGATCAGTTAAAGAAGTTACCCTCCTCGGAAGACCTTGAGCGTGCCGGTGGAGGACAGGTAGGGTGGTGGTGGCTGCGTGCGTCGGTAGAGCTACTGAGGAAGCTCTCGACTGACAGTTCTTGTTTGATATGAAGGGACTCTTTTAAGTGTTTGAAGTTTGTTTTTGAAGTTGGCCGAGTTCACCTATTCACTTTGCAATAAAGCAACTGAGGTTAACCCTTATCGACTGTTTCCTTTTGGAAAGTATAAAATGTTTGTCCCTGAAAAATTCTACACAGCCGAGGAAATATAGATATTTGAAAAACCCTGCCGACAGCTAAAGCGCTTATTATGTTTGAACTTGAAAGTTCTTTATAAAATGGCCACTTCACTTCTGAAAGCATTAAATATTAATTAAAAAAACATTCATAAATGTGTTAATTCACATTCTGGTCAATTCTTGTATGGTATGGAAAGGATTTTTTTTTTTTTTACCAACTCTACTCTTAAATGACCTGCTTTTATTTTATTTTATTTTTTTCTGGTAAGATTAGATGACTTAATTCTTTGCAAACCGCCTCGCTCTCAGCCGCTCTCATTTAGCAGTGTTTCTGATGAAATAAATAGAGCTAAATTGATTCTGTCAGCCAGTTATAATGTTTTATCATGGACAGTGTCAGGGAGCATAGCTGCAGGCAGTTGGAAGTTGCTTTTCAATTAAAAAATATTTTTTTGCAAGACGCACTTAAAGCTAAGTGGTGTTCATTATCAAATGTAAACACAGAGGAGCATATGCTGTCCTGAGACTGCTTTCAACACACACACACACACACACACACACGCACACGCACACGGACACAAATGCCGGTTTTTAAAT
Source organism: Phoxinus phoxinus (assembly GCF_949152265.1). NCBI lineage: Eukaryota > Metazoa > Chordata > Actinopteri > Cypriniformes > Leuciscidae > Phoxinus > Phoxinus phoxinus. Next base: position 29,397,497 of record NC_136891.1, read on the forward strand.
GCCTTTTAAAGAGGTATCTTATGCTTACAAAGGCTGCATCTATTCTTTTTTATCAAAACAGTAAAATGTAATAATGTGAATATTATTACTTTTATTTTTATTTTTATTTGTCTTTGAAAATGTCATTTATTCCTGTGATATGAATTTTGCAGCTGCCATTACTTCAGTGTCACATGATCCTTCAGAAATCATTCTAATATCTGGTGTTTAATATTCTTGTGGAAACTGTGATACATTGTCAGTAGATTTTTAGGTCTAGTCTAGCTACTGTAGTTACAGCATCAACCAGCAGCAGTTAATGGTGCCATGCTATCTAACCAAACCATAGCTCTATAGTTAGATTGGAATATGATAATGGTGGTTGTCTGTTCACACAGAATGCGTTTTTGCTTTGAAAAACGCGAGATGCGGGCAGTGGAATGGGTCTCAAAATGCGTTTTTTAAGAGTTGAACTAATTTTAACTTGAGCGTCGCGTCTTTAGAACTCTGTCTCATGTGCAAGACGCTGCAAAAGACGCAAGTGCAATGGTTACACACGTCCGGCCAGTGCGTTTACATAGAAAAGCAATGGAAAAGTAGCGTGAAAAATGCGTTCTGTGTGAACGCCCCCTAACAATGCTAATAATTTCATTCCAATAATGAAAGAACACGGTCTTTGTTGTGAAATATCAAAATAGTCATTGAGCAATGATTCTCCTGTCCTCTTTCAAATGTATCTGTATGAAAAACGTGGCAGGCTGAGGCATGCAGATCAAGAATGCATCACACCATCCTTTATGTTCTTCATCCCATGTGCAGACAACACCCCTCCCCCTCTTCTTTATCTTTTGATGAGAAAATATGTTCTTTTGTTTTCTTCTTGTATGTAGAACAGCAGTCCTGACAGGCTCCGTCTCTTCTTTATCTCTTTATCTCAACTCGGCTTTGACTTTTTTTCATGTACCATCCCACTTCAAAGCGTTGCATAGTCAACACGTGGAGAGCTAGAGATGGGGATCAATGGCACCAGTCCACTACCTTGTTTATTACCATAAATGTCAGCCGCTCACTTCATCCTCAGCTGTCCTCTAGCTTTGGCTGAGAAAAATGTCAAATGTATTTACAATAGTCATTACAATCAGATGATTCTTGGTGAGGAGTAGAACATAGTAAGATATAGAAAAATAACAGTTGTATATGTCATTTTGATAAATACTTACAGCCAAAAAGAACCACAGCAACTTCTGAACATCTGAGGTCCCTGACAGAGACCGGATATCGAGAGAGATATATAATACTTATATTTTATGGATTTTGAAAGGTCAGAGCACTTAAAGGTGTGCTCAGTCATTTTTGCCCTCATTAAAAAGTTTTTAAGTTGAAGAAATGATTAGTACTTTTGAAAAATGTCTCTAAAATGATGGACTCGTCACTCACTTGAGAAGAAGACTGCAGTCATATCAGTAGCCTTTCAAAAGCTGATTTGTTTTACATGAAGGGAATCCTCTAATAAGGGTGCGACATGACCAGCTGAAGACTACGGTACTTTTGAATACTATACCGCTAATTGATATTGACATCATGGGAAAAGAACGTTACTGATATAACTTGAGTCTTTCTCTCATATATGCTCAAATTCAATGATTTGGGGTCGGTAAGGTTTTTAAAATGTTTTTGAAAGAAGTTTATTACGCTCACCAAGGCTGCATTTATTTAAAAAAACAAACAAAAAACCCCCCCCGTAAAATTGTGAAACATTACAACTAATTTATTCCTGCAAAGCTGAATTTTGCCCAGCCATTAATCTTTAGTCTCACATTATCTTTCAGAAATCAACCTGTTATATTGATTTACTGATTTTTTATTATCAGTGTTGAAAACAGTTGTCTTATGAAAAGAAAGTTCAAAAGAACAGTATTTATTTAAAGTATAAATCTTACAGGTATTTACTGCCATTTTTGATCAATTAAATGCATCCTTGCTGGATAAAAGTATAAATTCCTTTCAATTAAAGTGTGTGTGATTAAATGTTTATTTTTCAAAACTGCCATTCATTTTTTTGTAAAAGTTTTTAATGTTGGAAAATGACTGGGAACACCTTTAAAAACCATGATAAGTAAACACTGAGTGTGAGCTAATATCCTTAATGTATTTGTCAGAACCCCTCAGCTGAAATAGCTGTCAAACCAGGCAGTTTAAGAACATTTCTATGCTTTCGCATCTACTTGGCTCAAATTGGCTTCTGCTTTGCATAAGTGTTCCAGCTCAGCCCACTTTGCACATGCATAATGAGAAACTCTAAAATGCATAAATCGAATTTGTTCCCCTCGCTTTTGCATGTGGCACTGAGTTGACAGCCATCCTCATATGCGTTGAGACCGGTGGTTGTTAGAGTTTCCAGTGTCTTCTTACTCGCTAATGCTGAGGGGAAACTGTTTTGCTAGTCTTCAGGGGTCTGTTTTAACAAGAGCAGAGGGACCTTTTTTGGAGGGAGTTCTCTGATGGCTACTTTGTAAGGGTGCCAGTAACTCAAAACTCAGCATGGAGTCAGTATTACCTGGATGGTGTGGCCTGCTTGATTTAGATTTGTTTGAGTATTAAAACTTCAGAGTGGCACACTCAATAGGTCAGTGAATTGCACAGTGATGGGGAAAATGCGGGAAAAAGTTTTTACGATATAAACCACACAAACAGATGCAACACATTCACTTAGAACCGGCCGCTCACACCTCCCCACACCCCACACACACACACACATACTGTACATCCTCCTGCTGTATGACTTACTCTTCAGTGTGAACATAAGGAGAAACCTTGTTTACACACTGCTTTGCATCAGCAGCTTTACTTGAAAACTTCAGCGAGTTGATGAACACAGTTAGATGAGAACATGGCGGCCCCGGTGCTCCAGAGCATAATTGCCCACAGCTGTGAGAGACGCGTAAAGCAACGCTGTAGTCTATACTGAGTGGCACTTTTGAGATGCCGATTTTAAATTGCAGGCGAAATTACGCATTCATTCAAATTTTAATCAACATAAAGCGCTCATCAGTCACACTAAAACTTTGGGCCATCATTGCAGTTTCTTGGTAAGCTTTTCCATATAGCAAATACAACCAGCATGGGAATTGATAATTAGAAGAGGGTTTTAATGATGAATGTGCCCAAAAATGTGCATATAGATTATTTTTGTTCTCTGAGTGTTCAGATATAAATATTTTTGAAATATATTTGCATCTCTTTATAAAGAAAAGTATCGTTGATTACATCAAACAATACATGACTGTAAAAATGTTAGCAAACAGAAGATGCTACAGAAAATATATACTGTAAAAAAACACGTATACAGAAACTTTTTTTTTTACTCACATTTTCAAATGTATGCATTTCTTTATTATTTACAGAGAAATCAAGGCATTATGTACATACAAGTAAAAAGTTAAATTTCTAATTTTGGTACATTGGAGTGTTTTATTAGTTTAGTTAATTTAGTTTATTAGACCATTTTAGAGTTATGTGTTACCTTGATGACTTTTTGTGGGCAAAACTGTGATCTATACAGTATTAAATGCCACCCTGTAACATTGCTACTGTATTTATTTACTTAAAGTAAATTCTAAAGTTCTGGCAACCACAGCTAGTTGTTTTACAGTAAATTAACTTGTGTATATTGCTATTAAACTAACAAGGTTGTCTAATTTGCTCATGTTCAATTGTAAAATGGTGTTCATTCCTCTATTAAAGAGATACCTCTGCGACATGCTTCGAAGAACAAATATCTGTAGTTTAATTGCCGTTTAAGCAGAGATTGGCATCAATTACTCTCAGCGTGTATCACGTAATGAGTGCACCGACCCATGGTTGTGTTCTGGTTGGCCACCCACTAGAGAAGGAACCACATGTTTGACGGATGTGTGAGCGGGACCGGTGGATTGCGCTGCCTTATTGTTAATCCTGAGTGAGAGGGGCAGATGCTATCAGAACACTGTGATCTGGGATTATAGAGAGCTGAGAGCATCACAGCACCCCACTCAACTCGGATCTTCTCCTCTTTAAACCTTTTTCTCTTACTCTCTGCCTTATCTTGACTTGTATTAAGTTTTCCTCTTCTCCCGTTCTCTTTTTCTTCCAGTCTTTTGCTTTCTGCCGTTTCGATGTGCTTTATTGACAATGCAAAATATGGCGGTTTTGTATTATTGAATATTTTTGTTGCCGTTCTCTCTTACTGCCTCCCTCTGACCCTCATTCTTTACCTGCTACAATGCTTCAGGTGAAACACCAGCATTATACATAGACTGATTACACGAGGGACATATACAGTTGCAGTGCATGTGAACAAAGACTGCGCTGAATGCTACAGAAATGTCTAAAGAATACATTGCATATTGTGAGTAATGGAGGCATACCTAGGGCTAGTGCTCTTGTGTATTGACATACATTGTTAATTCACACATTCCTTTGGTTCTTACGTGTGAATGCGAATCCATGCATCAACATGCGGCTTGTTTCAACCCATGTTTGGGTCAAATATGGACAAACCCAACTTTCCTGGCTTGCCATCAAGCCAATGAGATCTGGGAAACGGTAAATAATGTTTGAGAATCTGAACTAAACCATTTTGAAGTAAATCAAAAGGACCATAAATAATAGATATCATGCAGTTTGAGCTTTACTGTCAAACAGGGGGCACAGCAGAAGTTTGCTAAAGTTTTAAATTGAGTTGCATAAGAAGCATGAAACGGGCTGCATAGAAAGATCTTAAATCCCTCTATTTAAATCCTAGCATAAAATCAACCCATATAAAAATGGGGGTGACAAACGGCACAAGAGAAATAATATGATTACGCACAGCAGGGGCCAAGTCTGTTTCTTTTCCAATGTCTAATTAGGTATAGCAGAAAAGGAAATTGCCATTGACACCTGCTAAAATCTGAACAATTAACACACGGATATGCATGAGCATTTGCAATCACTGACACAGAAGATTGCCTTTTAAATGAAAACATCTTTGTGGCTTGATGTTACAACAGGACATATCCCTTCTTGAACAACTTTCTCACAATATAGGAGAAAAAAAGTAAATGAAAAGAGTAAAACAAACAAAAAATACAATTTCTCCTATAACATTTGCCATGGATCACTCATGACTTGTTAACATATAAATAGCTTACATGGGTTAATAAATATTTATTTGAACTTTTTCGTAACTTTTGAAGCCTCCCCTACAATTTTGTACAATCGTCCAGTAAAAAAAGTGAACACACAGTTAGTTTGCTGCTGCATTTAAAGGTAGTTTACTTAAAGCTGAAAACCCTTGTCGTTTACCCTATGTCAATCCAAACCCATTTATTTATCTAAACAATGAGTGACATGCATTGTAAACCAGGACGTTTTTTCAGGCGTACTGACATAATACAGACATATTGTGTTGTGGTGCTCAAGTAGGGGATATTGGTTCGAATCCAGCTTGTATCCTGATCAGCTTTGATCCCTCATTGACTGTAGTTTCTCATATTCTGCTTTAAAAATACATACAAATGAGCTCAAAACGTCCCATTAAAATTACATAAAGACCTACCGTTTGGCATTTATGTGGTACGTAAGGGATATGTTTAAAAATCATACTTGATGATAAAATGATTCTCTGGTCTCAGCAGAATTGCATGGCTTTAGAAGCATAGCTACATTTATGTTTATTCAGCATCTCCATAGTTGTTCTTCCCCTGCAGTGCTGAAACTCTCGCAAACACTAGAAGTATGTCCACATAATTTACTCTTACTTTGTCTCCGAGCGTTTGATCAGCAGAGGAGCATTATTTATGAGGAAGTGTTGGCAGGACCCTGTTCCTGGACCCTGACCCCTGTCCAGAGCAGGTTAAGGTAATGTAAAGGAGACTATATTCACCCTGGATTAATTACATTACCACCCTAATAAACAGCTTGTACTTTGATAAACTTTTTTGCTGGTGCCTATACTTTTGCACTTGCTGCCTTCTGATAAATATTAATGATGCGAACAGAAATCAGAGATGCGTTTTTTTCTCTTCTGGCTGTCCTTGTGAGTCAAGGTTATGTTTCTTCCTAATAAAACGCTACCTGTTTAATGAAGATATGAGCTTGAAATGATGATCCTAAAAATGGGGAAAACAGGGTTATAAGTCAAAAGGAGATGATGCATATCTGTCTGACTTTGTTATAAACCGACTGAAACTGAAACTGTTGTTTTTGTAACACTTTACAATGCAGTTTAATTCGTTAACATTAGATAATGCATTAGATTTCAAGAACTAACAACTTTTTTTTTACTGCAATTATACATCTAGGTTCATGTTAATTTATAAATATACATTTGTTCATTGTTAATTCATGTTCATTCATAATACATTAACTCATGATTATTTATACAACTTGAAAAGTTGTAAATGTATTAATGTAGAAATGAACATTTACAGATTCTTTAAAAGCTTAAAGTATTAAAAGATGGAAGTATTGTTCATTGTTAGTTTATGATACATTGACTAATATTCACAAATTGAAACAATGTAACATGTTACTGTTGTTGGGTCAGTTTAAAAAAAATAAATGTATGCTTTTATGAAGGACAGATTAAATAGTTCAAAAGTGACAGAGAATACATGTTAAAAAATATTTCAATTTCTAATTAATGCTGTTCTTTTTAACTTTAAATTAATCAAAGAATCCTAAAAAATAAGAAAAAATGTTCTATGGACTGAAACCAATGTTCTCTAAAGAAGGGTTATTAGATTATTTACACACTTTTCCCACCCTCATTGTGAATGGTCATTCAGTAAAGTCATCAAAGCACAACTTCAAAATTGATAGTAATGAGTTTTTCTTGAGCATCAAATCAGCATATCACATGAATAAACGACAAATAAAATAAATAATACTATATTTAAAATCTATATTTATACAACAAAATTTGAATAGTTATTTTTCTACTTTTCTCCTCACCACTTAAAGGGATCTGTTCCAGCTCTACTCTACGTCTTCCATTTCCCGCTCACTGCTCGGCCATTATATTATATATTATATAAGCCATAATGGATAAATGATCGTGTATTAGTTTCATCCTCGCTTCTTCAGTAACAATATTTGAAAACGCATGTCTTCTTCCATTCATAATGCACAAGCTCTAATGCACATATTCTGTTTTGGGGAGCAGGAGCTGAGAGGGGCACAGGAGAAGCATGGCGCCGTTTGATCAGAGCTAATGCGCTGGAAGCAGCCGAGGATGCTACCAGTACCGTTCTTTCCCCTGGAGAGATGGGAAGCGAAGAGAAGAAAGGGTGAATGAAGATGTTCCCAGCGGACACCTGCAGAGCTTACCTCACCCTCATCCATCAGGAATCTCCCCTATGAGTTAGTGCCGGTAGGGAACCATCCTGACAGGTTTGGCCTTAATGGCGTGATCTATAGAGAATTGAGAGTATTGCAGGAGTGCTAGTTAACATAAGAAGTGTTCCTGCAATGCTTTTGTGTGGTGTGTTTACGTCTCAGATTCACATCAGTTTAGTGACATGGAGGCCAACCTGAAATTGAAAGCCAGTTATGAGGGTCAGACCTGAGAGTGAAACTTGTGAAAAGCTTTCAGAACTTGCAGTTTCATCGGAGTCTTGTTTATCTTTGAAAATGTCCAAAAGAGCATAGGATTGACATATGTTGAATCAGTTTTTTACCTAAACATGAACTGCACTTAGTTCCATTGATTTGCCATTTTTATTTAACATCTTCACATATGAAATGTGTCTAATTAATGGATGACACATTTTAATACTTCTTCCATTTAAACTGTCATAAGCAGCTCCATCTTTGTGTTTCTCAGCCTTGCCTGGTCAAATGTCTACAGTAGTTAAATGTGCAAGGCATGGATTGTTAGAGCCCCATACATTTCAACATATAATAGGAGGCCTTGTGGAACTGAAAAATAAGACGAAATGAAATGGCATGCCCCTGTGGGTTATGATCAGATGCTGCAGTAAACATAATCTTGTTAAAATGGCCCTATACTGTGTATATATATATATATAGCATTTTCCAAAACGCTTTACAACTCCCTCAAGAATACTGAATCACTTCATGATCAATGCTGCTATACATGTTCGACATGTTCCTTATATGTTTGTTCAGTGGCGGCATTCAGCAGTCAACTATTTTCTAAATGCATCTTGTTGGATTTATCATTGTTTTGACTGTTCACAAGGCCAGAAGCTTCAGTTTACATCTACATGTGTAACTGCAATACTGTGTACATGGATTGAGCTTCATACACTAATTCCATTAGTTTCATCTGCAATCTATCCGTCAATATCCTCCAGAGAAGGTAATAGTTTGGATCGCATATATGTATGTGTAATATTCTGGATTGCATAGTACGTGTATGTTGTTGGCGAGTTATTACATGATGAGACACGACCTTGCTTCCTGAAGCAGCTTATACTGGCTCTGAGGTATGTTGGCAATTATGTCAACATAATTCATGGCAACTAGGACTTCAGGGAAGAACAATGAAACGGGTTTAACAGATTTATTACCTCACAATCTGGATTCTCCATTGTTTTCCTTGCCCTCCCTCTTGAGACCATGTAAAACAGCCTTTCTTGGAAGTTGCTAGCAATGCCAGATGTTTTATAGAGAGGAAAACCTTGACACTACAGAGTACACAGGAACAACTAGAGATGTGAGGAAGCTGGGAAAGGTACTAAAGTACATTGATAAATGTAGATGCATAAGCGAAATCACATGATCAATCATTTGACCAGAAAAGCATTCAGTCATTGATCAGTGTTATGTTTTAAAAGAAACATAATATTGCAATTCTCATGATTTTGTAATGTAAAGTAATGCGTCGTTATTTTTTATGTTACTTTTTCTTATCATCAGCTGAATGAGATCTCAAGGGTGTGTTCTCCGCACAATGACATAACTCGCTGCTTAACTACCATAGTACGATGCATCGTCGAAGAAATCAACTAGCTAGTCACGATTGTTGCAGAAACCGTATTGTCGCAAATTTACGTTCAACCACGTTGGTTAATATCACGCATGTGGTGGAGTAATGACTTTTAATTAATCTGTCACTCTAAAAAATGCTGGGTTGTTTCAACCCAATTTTGGGTCAAATATGGACAAACCCAAACATTGGGATAAAAATTTTATTAAAAAATTTAACCCAACTGCCGGGTTTGTCCATATTTGACCCATAATTTGGTTGAAACAACCCAGCATTTTTTAGAGTGTAAGATCGAATTAATGCTAGATGTTTTGCTATAAATTACGGACATGGCATCTGAGGACTAATTCTCATTTTGCTTTATTTCCAGATTCAATCATAGACTCAATCGTACGTACTAGAGCATTCACATGCGCAGTCTTCAAAAATGCTGCTCTAAATCTCCTGACAAACTAAAAGACGTAAATGACATTTGTATGTATTTTAAATAAAAGATAGATTGTACTGAATGTCAGCTTGCTTATTTTACTCAAGATAAGGATTTATTAAGTCCACATGTCATGCAAACAAGAAACTACGCTTCTAACTACAGGTCGAGCGCTGTCGTTCCAAACACACAACTTTGCGATGCGGTCCCTATGGTCTCGGGAAAAACTAATAATTGATGTATGCTAATAACGACAGCATTTCGGGTAAAGCACCCCAGAGCGGAAGTGCTGTTTCAGTCTTTATTATTTAGATTGTAATCCTCTGACATACAGTACATTATTTTACATGTGATGACCAGGAAAATATGTATTACACACAGGAATCAGGCATTTTCCTTTACGTTATATACAGTGCATGGTGCATACTGATTGTGCACCTTAAATATGCCTCCTTTTTCTCCCACTGAGGGAAGGTTTTCAGTTGTATTTGTCAGTAAATCAATTGAATAAATTAACAAATAACATGTTCCTATTCATCTCAATGGCAGTTGTTGTCATTGTTCATGGAACTCAGTCCTTAACATAATTGTTTTTCAGTTAATCATTTAATATGTAAATAGTTCCCTTAACACTGTATTTGAAATCTATTAATTTCTGGCTCTTGTTTAAGAAAGATCTGAAATTTCATAATATCTTTTATAGGAAACGGCAACTGATTTTCAGTTTGAACTGATCAGTTTATGCATTTTTTCAAAATAACTTTACACATACTTTAGCACATACTTTACATGCAATCTGATGTCATGTCTGTTTATGATTGCTTTTAACACTTCAGAGTTCACTAGAGATTATTATTCAGAGCATGGCCAAGCTTGAGGGAATTCAGTATTCTTGTGCAGTAAACATTGTTTTGACATCATGACAGCTGTGAACCAAAGATGCCTGCAGCAACTTTGCATCGTTGCACAAAACTTTATCTCTGCTGTGCCAAACAATATTCAGCACACTATAGCAGATGAAGCCATGCTCAGCAGCACGGTAAACCTGTAACTACTGCTCAATTAAACACAAACCCTTGACATCTGAGTGAATGAAGGCTGACAAATGTCACATGACAGTTTTATACATGAATATGTCTGAATTCACTGATGCATGAGAGGGAGAGGGACTCTATCACCAGCCTATCATTAGGAAATGGGTTAGTGGACTCAGAAACACACTCGCAACTGTTGAGGACCAAATGCTTTATTTCGGGTTGCGCAGCTGTCTGATTCTCATGTGTGAAATGCTTGTAAAGAGTTGTTTTTCTTCTCCCGTACACCTACGTACAAGCTCTCTATTCCGTCGGATGGACGGCTCACTATTCTGCTCTAAATGTTCTTCCCTGTCGCCATGCTGTAAACCTGAGATAATGATGCGTGTTTAGGGCTTGTTTACCACTTGTTTCTTGGCAGAAACAGTATTTCCATGGCACTTTGCACTCGCTCATGCTATCTAAGGAAATAACTGTGATTGTGGCACACTTTAAAGCTGAAATGTGTAATTTTCCGATCTTAAAATACTTTCGTCTATCGCAGTTTAATGCAGGGACAACTAAATAAAAAGTATAACATGCAAGGGATGGGACTGAAGTTATGTTTATTTTATTTCATGACATATTTTGTTTTGTTTTATTGTGTTCTTTATGTTGCTGGCTTTTCGTACCATAGAGGGTAAGGCACCTTATTAATGTTTGGTAGGAAATTTAGAGCCTTCATTGAGGTTTTAATAGACTAAAAACCTTGCCATTCAAAGAGTTCATTTCCTGAGAGCTAAAAGTATTGTAGACCTTTGAAAGGTCAATAGTTGAGACTGGGAGCAAACACACCCACGATCCACAAGATCGATTTGATCCTTCAGTCTAAGTGTATACTGCTTCTTTGAGCCTATTTAGCTCACTGGAAGAACATGATATTACAGCATGTTGTTACTATTCTTATTATAATATAGAAAACCGTTTTCACACACAGTATATTGATCACATGCTCAAAGTTGCTTCAACTTTGCAAATGTTGTGCTATCTGTCTGGATGTAAGTGGACACTATGGAGGGGTTAGTTACAGATGTGCTTGCGTTGTAGCTCTTGGGTTGTTTAACACTGATATGGTATTGAGAAACTCATATCACATTTGCTCAGATATTTTATATTACCTTTTTAATATTCATTATTTGGAAATCACATCTCAGAAATGTTCAAACCGAAATGTCAACATCAAGATTTGATTTGAAATCATTTCAGTTTCAGTTTCTTTCCATTGTTGACATTTTCTATTAAAACATTGAGTTGCAAACAGCCGGTTATACTTTTTTCATTTTAAGTACCGGTACTGAGTAATATGAATTAACAGCATGCACTTACTATACGATTGGGGTTAGCACCAGGGTTGGTTTAGGGTTAGTTGCATGTAATATTTATAATAATAAATAATTTATAGTTTGCAACTACATGTACTATTTTAAAATGGTGTTACCAAATAGCCAAAAACCTTCAATGGTTTGAAAAAATAGGTTCGTGAATCAAATGCCTGCATTATAGCTATGTTAAACTGTTCTTCTTAAAACAGTTTGCAGTCCTTGAAAGGAAACGCTAATGATGGTGTTAAACTAATACCCCGAAGCAGGCAATAATTACGGTTATTGTTACAATTGCTCTAACAAAGTGTTAAGCAATTGTAATGCTAATGTAATTGTTTAGTCATCGTAAGTAGGAGCTCTAGATAACACTGGTTCATACATAGGTTTGATGTTTGTTCTCTGAGACAGAATGCGGTATTCACAGATGAAATTAGTTCAAAATAAAACACAAGCTTCACATATAACCTTGTGGATGGTATCACAGCTTACTTGACTTCCCCAACTCTCTTCTAGCACTTTCTCAGATGGGGGAAATTTGCATTAATTAAGCAAACTCTGTGATTCAACTGAGGTGCAGGAATGTTGTTGCAGGAGGAATATATTTGAATCAATTTCAGAGAAAGGAAGTAAACGAACAGACTGTCAGAACTCATCACTTGTTCGTGGTTCAGAAAGGCTGCTAGATCTGTGGTTATTACAGTGTTTTATAAATGTGCCCTGGTTTTCATTGACGTTGCTACAGTTTAATGATGCATATCACTGGCATTTCATTTCAGTGTTGTTGATGGGTTATCAAGCATTAGTGATTATAAACGTTACATAAGGGTCCCATGTGGGTGTGTGTTTTAGAGTGAACATTTGACAATTTACAATTTCACAAATCACAATTGACTGATCTACTTAACTGATGTTGAACTCCTACTAAACAGTATGGAGTGCAAAATATACAATGTACAGCATTCTTGAATTCTTGAATCTGATTAGTCAATCGCTTCATTCAGCAGTCAGATATTTCTGCCGTCGAAAGCAGCGCAGAATTTCAGACCATTGGCATTTGGCACCAATATACAAAAAATGACAAAATAACTGTTTATCAACACTTAAAGCCATTGCCACTTTAAGGGTTTCTGCACGACGCTGCAGAGGTCTCAGAAAATAAGAAAAAAAATACAAGTTCGAAAAAGATATGAATGCTTTTTACAAGGTACTGTACATGGTGTGAACTTACCTACTGTATTGTTTTGATTTCTTATTGATTATAGATTACATTTTTTTATTTGTAGGGAATTTAGGGATAAAATACTAGTATGATTATAAAATAATTTAAACTCAAAGCAATGTTTCACATCAATGTATTCATTTTATGTCCATGTACACAATATAGTCAACAGGTTAGACAGAATATGTTGCCATGACATATTTCATTTAGTATTTTGTATAATAAACACAAATGATTTAAGTTTCTTGTCTTTTGATACATTGCATTCAACCAGAGCAATGTCGACAAAAGGCATTGGAGCACTAGAACAAATGCTCTTCTTCATCCATCCCTCTGAGCTGAAATGTCTATCTCTTAATCTGCAGGAACTGAATTATTAACATGCCTGCTGGCGGTGAGAGAACACACCTTCCAGCAACAAATTACACACAGCACCCACAATTAACAAGCTGACACTCTACTCAAGCACTTCATTGGGCTTTTAACGTTTCCTATTGCTGCTAAAATGCTAATTGCTTGCAGAGATGCCATTGTCAAACATGTGTTAAATATGAGAATGACCATGCTTATGTAGGTAACTGAAACTAATGCTACTTTCGCATTTCTTTTGTACCACATTGTGTGTGTTTGTCTCTCATTTATTGACTGTAGTAAAAATAAACCCAGATGCTCATTAATATTGCTGTAACATTATTGCAGTGAATATCTGGTTGCTTAGCAGATTGTGTAGTTCTTTTGATATACAGATAAGCAATATTAAGTAAAAAATACACAATAATGTAAAATTAAAATGTAATTTAATGTCATTTCTAAAATAAAAGTTTATCATGTTGCTTATCAGTCATGGATAAATACTTTTTTTATAACTAAAATTGTCACGGGTCCATTGTCTATTGTTAATAGCGCAGCAATGTATGAAACACAGCTCACACAGAGTTTCAAACCAAGCAGCTTAATTAATAATTATACATTATTTGTGTGACCAACTTGAAAATTGTTGCCAAATCGGCATGCACTGTAAAACAAAATGTTGGTTTAAAGGGGGGGTACAATGGTGTTTCATGTATTCAGAGTTGTTTACAGTGTTAAAGAGATGGATTCTCATGCTAATAATGGCCAAAGTTTGAAAAGTTATTTTGAACGAATAACAGAGAATTTCTGTGCTGAAAATCATACTTCCGGATTGCAACACGTTTCGGCTGGTTTTTTTCTATCGTAGATCTAATGACGTAGACCAGAGTGGAACTCCTTATATGAGCATTGCTCTCGGAAAAGCGCGTTCACGCACACGTCGACCAGAGGAGAGAAAGACCGCGCTCATCGGCGCATAGACATCATATATCTCTATATAATATCTATGCATCGACGCGCTACTACCGGAAATCATCAGCAGCAGCGCTAAATATAGGAATGGTTGATGTCAAGAATGTCTCCAAAAAAGTGTGTTTTGGGATGTGAGGGAAAGTTTACCTTGTTCAGCTTCCCAAAGAACCCAGTGTTACTGGAACAGTGGATGCAGTTTGTATTTCCGGGACAGCAAAGGAGTGTGGCAAGTGCGGTTTTGTGTTCTGGTCATTTCAGTGACGAATGTTTTATTAACAAGGCCGAGGTCGTCGCTGGATTTGCAAACCAAATACTATATATATATAGTAATATGGCCTACCGCACCACGATCGATAATAAGCAAACCTTCCCGGGCGCTCCCGCTTGACTCTATAGCTCCGCCCACGCCCAGAATCAAGGACCTCGGCTTTTTCCGGTTAGAATCGGAAAGCTGTATTTTTATTTTATAAATATGATGAAACTAAAGACTTTTTGGAGATATGAAGGACGCACTATTACTCTATAGGTACTCAAGATTAACATGAGATTGACTGAAACTAAGTATTTTACCCCCCCTTTAACTTTTTTTAATTTTTTAGTTTGTTGTAATTCAAAATTTGAGTTAATACAATGAATACGAATGGTTTAATAAACAGAAACTCAAAATAGTATGTTATCTTCACACATTAGTTATCGAAGTTGATTTGACAAAAGATAAAATGTGATAACAAATTGTGAAAATATTTTTTTACAGTGTGGGGAAAACTTTCAGCCTCATGTAAAGTTTCCGATAACATGGATTCCTATTACAATGACCGCATTCCGTCCACAAAAATTCACTGTAAAATGGTAAATGTGAACACATCAAATAAAAACTAAGAGGATACCATGCTAAAAAAAACCTATGCTAAACTGTATTAAGCTGGTCTAGCTAAGCTAAAAGTTACCAAAGCTCATTTAAAACAGACCAGCCTGACCAGCTTGGAGTCCAGCTAACCAATCTTAGGTTGTTTTCCCAGCAGTATGCATATTTGTTGCATCAATTTATTGTGAATACATGGCAACAAATCTCTCTCCATCTGTCCTTAAGAAAAGATTCCACCTGGTTTTTCCTGGATGAGATATAATTTGGCATGGGCCAAATGATTTAATGAAGTTTCCAGTCCTTTAAAACATGTTTAATAGTCATCTTACAGTTCCAGAACAATCTGTAGGGAGTTGAAGTATTACAGCAGTGCACCACAACAAGCAAACTCCCATCCCGACTGTGCTGCACTCTTCCAGGATGAGGACACAGGGGAAGGAGTTAACATACAATCAATACAGATTTTAGAGAAACCAGGACCTTTTAGAAAGGACACACACTCACACACACATACACACAAACTATGTGTATTAAATTACCATTGTCTAACTTTGTGTTTTATTTCAAAGTGATCCCATTATTTTGCAGCCTCTGAACAATTACATATCCATTCACTGCATTCACGGACTCAAATGAAGTGGAACCGCAGATGAGAGAGTCTTCTCCCGTCCTGTCTCTCTGGGGAGCAGAGGAGAGAGCCTTTTCCGTGAAACCTTTTCAAAGCCTCATCTGCGTCTTCCATTAGCCATGCAGAACGAAAAGAAAGCAAGACGGCGGCAGAAACACACATTTTCGCGTGCGAGGGGAATCACCGGAGGCTCTGATCAGATGTAATGTAACAATTTAGCGCACAGTCGGGCCGCCGTGACTGTTGCTTTCCCTTTATTGGAGAGATGATTATGATTGCTCAAAGACTTGATTTGTTCATTTTCCTGGCATATGTTTTAAGATTACAACAAACAATGGTTCAGATTGCAGAAAGGTGAGCTGTGAAGGAGGCATATTAATTTGAGATGCGCAAGCTGCTGTTTTGAGATCAACTTTTTAGAGGGCACCACCCTGCTTCCACGTGGCATGATCTGATTTTGGTGATGGTTATTTGATGTTAAATTGAGTTTTCCAAGCACTCACCTATAGCTCATGCATGCTTGCTAACCTGACACTGATTCATGTATGAGAGTCATTGCTCTTAAATTATTAACTCAAAAGCTTCAATTCAAAACAAACCGGGGCAAATGAGATGCCAGCGAAGAGCTTTTCTTCGGCGACAGACATTTGCTCCTCCAGGGACAGAATCATAAATGCAGAGAGAAAGAAAGAGAAATTGACTAAACTGCAAGCAAGCATCAGACCGAAGGCCTCGTACTGTTCATATTTAGAACAAATTAATACATTCTCAGAAAAAAAAAAAAAATCTTCATGTATCTCTTTGTTTCTCAAATGTCTTTCAAATATACACATTTATGGTTTAAAAATAACAATAAATAGCATTTTAAATACAGAAAATGAAATCATATTTGCATAAATACTAGGCCTGTAACCATGTACACTAACTTTTTTTTTTAAGTTGACTTTATACAAGTTGACATAAATCAAGGAGGGTTTATGCAGTTATTTGACGGTTTATTGTCTTTTAGAAAAACCTTTGTAATATGATTCTTAAAGAAATATACATATTTTATTGATACTATATTTAAATTTAATCATTTTCATATTTAAGAATGTAAGCTGGGTCTGGGACAATGGCAGGCTGGATTGAACTCATTGTGACATAGGCTAAATAAATTTGGTTACACTTTATTTTAAGGTGACATACAGTAGTTACATTGTACTTAAATAAGTGAGTAACATTAATTAACTACATGTATCTACTATAGAGCTAGGGTTTGGGGTTAATTAGCTAATTATGCGTAATTTACTGCTACATGTAGTCATTTGTAACTACGTCACCTTAAAATAAAGTCTTACTGAAATTTTTTGGCCCCCTCAAAACCCCTCACTCTCGGCCCCCACTCAGTAGCTTAAACATTAAACTATATCGTCGATGTTACATGTCTACTTTCAAGAAATGGAAAAAACACTATTTTAAAAAAAATAAACTGTGTTGTCAAATATTGTGGCAGTTGAAAATAAATAAATGATGAAAACATTTTTAAAAAGTTTCCAAGTAGTAATCTTCATATAAACATTTGAGAAAGAAAGTCTGAATAAAATCTGAATTAAAAACAACCCCTAGGATGTACAAGTGGCCGTAGTTACAGTACACCCACGTGTGTACCTGTGACATGTAGTTGAACTGCTCATAGATTCGTATGTCTGCTGCCAGGACACATACTGCTCTCTCCATCTGTATCACTGACCGTTACACAGTCCGCTCACCCACATATTCACCTCTGAGTGCTTGGGTGGGCCGGTCCATCACAGCGCCTCTCACACTCAACCGGATCACCCATGTACCGCATCATGTTCTTGCTGGAGGTCAGACTCGTAAAACCGGTCAACACTACTGCAGTTACTTGGATCAGTCACATCTTAAATTAAAGTGTATTAAAGGTGAAGGGTGTAATTTGGGGTATGTTATACAGACAACTTCCAAAAGTGTGGACACACTCGCTCTGTATAGTAACATTGAGCACTAGTGTGAGTTTGGAGTAGCGATGTGAAAAACCCATATCTTCAAAACAGACTAGTCGCTGGGTTTGATTTTGAAAATATGAGATATGTTTTGCTCATCCCAACTCCAAATTCAAACCAGTTTTGCTAGGATGTTCAAACAAACCGTTCAATGCCACAGATTGAGAATATTTTCTATGAAAATATGTTGTTTTAAGCTTTAAAATGTAGACAGGCATAGCAGACTGGAATTTAATGCAGATGTTTTGAGACAATTTTTGACTTGATGTTGTCTGAAACCTAGGGCTGGATATCGATACAGGTTTTCACATTCAATTCAGATTCACAAGCTCTTGATTTAATTTGATCCTGATTCATTTGGAAATATTTTAGCTATTTCCTATATTGCTATCATATGAAAGACATTTTCTCTCATCCAATATATAAAAGTAAACGGAAGTAATAAAAAAGTAATGGTAGATTTAAAAACCCAGTATAACATTTAAAATGATTAAAATGACACAAAACTGTTTGACATTTTATTGACGAGTGTGTATTCCTTTTGCCGCTACTGCTGTTCACACCTCTCACTCATTTATTCTCTCACCCACTCGCACTCTCGGTCTCACCTCAGGAGCCCTGCTCTGTCTGCAGACACTAACATATTCGTAAAGAGTGTGAAAAGAATTGCCACATCCTGGTTGCCCCCTCCAGCACACAGTAGGGGAACCGAAAGATCTGAGAAGCAGACAGACGAAAGTTTTTACCTCTTGCTGCACGGTGAAGGTCCTATCAGGTAGAATTTCGCACCATGCCACGCTTTGATACATAAATGATGAGATACTACTCTATTGAGTAATATAGTCTGTGAGGTTTTCGGGTTGACTTTTCGAAATTTGTCAATCCTGTAAAAACATGGATGGGTGATGTAATGTGATGTTATGCTTGTTTCTTTTTGTCTGCATCACAACAAACATTTACATCAAATACAGAATACGTTATTCATTTATGCATATCAGATTTTAGCCACCCTGTATTGATATATTAATTCATAAAGAAATATCAGTTGCAAAATCTTTTAATAGCGTTCATTTCATTATTTCCTCACTGAATTTGTTTCTTAAAATGAACCAAATCAGACAAATCTTCTGTGATATTTAACTTTGCACACTCACAATAACCTGCTTCAATATTAACACAACCTTTCAGTTGGAATTTGTATTAGCGCAGACTTTGCTTGTCCCAGAATTATGAAAAGCTAAGGTATGCTTTGTGTGTGTATTGAAAGTTTAATTAAAGTTTTGACTGACTCAATGTTTTAAGGGAGCCCCATGGGGATTCCTCTGCCCTTTTTTAATATTGCTTACTGCCTAATTCAATTTCTGTGGTCTGCTAGCGGCAGACTGAAGCCAGCGATTCAGTCACACTTTAAACATGCTGAAGTAACACTAGCAACTCAGAATATAATTAGATGGTTGAAAGTTATGCACCACAGTGTATGTTTGTGTTTTGGTTTGACCCAGACAGACTGCATTGGCTCCTATAGGGGAAAAAATAGGCCACAAATAATGTTTTTAAGTGCCACACAAGAATAAACGTGTTTTAATTTTGTCACGTGTTGTCTCATCTGCCCTACTTTTACAGCATCAGCATTTTCATCCATCTTGGGAACTAAGATTCACTTAAAGTAGGAACTGAATTGCTTTTCCAACTTGAGAACTACATACAGTCCCAAATAATTGTTCTTTACACATAATCTGAGCCATTGTCACAGACCATGATAATGTCAGCATTACTTGGTCAATGAGTATAGTTTGGCCTCCTCCTAACAACTATAAACGTTGTTGTATGTCTTGCATGCACCCAATCTATTCATCTTCATTAGTAATATCTGAAAGGCAGCTCTTCATATGCATTTATAAGGGCAGTGTTTAAAATTTTAGCTCCTTCAATTCTTTCGCAGACAACTTACTTACTTACTTACGCCTTCCGCCCAACTTTGGGCATAGGCCACGAACAAGGGTTCTCCAGTCGACCCGGTCCTGAGCCAACTTCTCTAACTGTCCCCATGTGTGGCCAGACCTCTTCACATCTGCATCCAGATTGCGACGCCAGCTGTTCCTTGGCCTGCCTCTCTTTCTTTTCCCTTGTGGGTTCCAAAAGAGGGCCTGTCTTGCTATGCTTGATGCAGGCTTGGGAAGGGTATGACCAACCCATCTCCAGCGTCTTTGGAGGGTCTCTTCTCAGACAACAGGTCAAGTAAAAATATAAGGATTATGTGATATAGTGCACATATTTAGCAAATTCCCCATTTTATAGTTATTTTTTTCTAGCTGACTAATGAGTTTATGAGCATTGAATTTCTTTCCTGAGGTAAATTTGACGTTATGTGACATGATTGTTCATAAGCTGTTTTATACAAGCTCTTTCCCAGGTCGAAATACTGATTGAGCAATCTGTCAGGCCACGTTTAAAGGGATAGTTCACCCAAAAATGAAAATCACCACATGATTTACTCACCCTCAGCCATCCTAGGTGTACATGGCATTATTATTTCAGACAAATACAATCGGAGTTATATTAAAACATTTCCTGGCTAATCCAAGCTTTATAATGGGAGTGAATGGCTGGTGAAGACTTGAAGCCCAAAAAAGTGCATCCATCCATTATAAAAATACTCACACGGCTCTGGGGGGTTAATAAATGCCTTCTGAAGAGAAGCCATGAGTTTTTTTAAAGAAAAATACACATATTTTTAACTTTATAATCTAACATAACCGCATACAACCCATAACATTCCGCCAGGAAGGCATATTGTAGGTAAAAGTCTGGGTCTTTGAGAGCCTCTCTCAGATGTTGAACACCCAAACAACACGACGGCAGATGTCATGACTGTAGGAAGGCCAACCAGTTGGAGTGGAAAAGGGAAATGACGTGCTGTACAAAAAGGTCGATGCAAAATCCAAAAATGGTGGTTTATTGTAAGGTGCTAAAATATTTACAGTGCATGAGAAGACAAAAATAAATAAAAACTGTACAAAAAAGAAAAGAAAACAGCAACAATGTGCTAATTTTGGCTAAACCAATTGGCCCAAGATCGCAACACTGCACAGTATGAGCTTCCTCTGAGTCCACAATCAGAACTGGTATCCTTTCAGACAGCAAGCCTATTTATAGGCTGAAGCCCCACCTATAGGGCATACCAACTACAGGTACAAACTAAAACATTTGTAACAGTCAAATTAAATAATCTAAACACCCAACACAACACTTAAACCTTCCAAACAGCTAAAACAACAACCATTAACAGAGAAAGAGTTTAACAACAAATTAATTGGCAAAAACAACGGTTTCTAAATCCCCCCCTCTGACATCACACCAAAATGGCATCTTCCACAGGAAGTGATGTGGCGGTTGCTTTAAAAGACAGTTTAACCTGGATTATGGGTTTGGTTGTACAGAGTGTGAACCGGGAAGTTTAACTGCAATAAGGTTTGTGGGAAATATGTGGAAAAATAAAGGTAATTATCATATGAATTATTGTGTTTTCTGGCATTCTGTTATTATAGACAAATAATGACAAACTTTAAGAAAAACTATAAAGAGTTGAACTATAACAAAACACAGCAGTAACAAACCTTAGACTGAACAAAACAAAAACTCCATAACACCTTCCTGATGTGTACACAGATGTTGATATTGCCGGCAATGCACAGTATCAGTGAAATGGATGTATGTAAGTCCAAGTTTATAAAGTCACCAGGTTAACCTGTGACAATGACCGTCGTCCGGGAGATGATTATTAGGGCACAGCTTACAAGCCAGTGGAAAACCAGTGGCAATCGAGCTGTGAGCCATAATTACTCGCTAGTGACACCCTCGGATAGCTCCGTAAGGTTTAACATTAAGCTGGATGATAATAATGAATAAATGAAAACACAGGAAAATTAATAAAAATAATACCATTCCCTCGGGTAAACCGACAGGTAATGGCAACAAATAACTCACGAAAAATAGAAAATATATCTAAAATGGCCGACGGATTGAACCGAGGGGCACAGAGTATAACATAAATAACAACATAACATAAAGAACAGCTGAATAGATGATTACGTATAACGGAACACTGTTAACTTATAAGCACGGAAAACACCAGCCACCGGATTGCACCGAGAGCGACAGAGTGTTACCTACGAAATAAGCTCATATAGAAAATCAAACTCACCAAAATGCTGCTAAAATACTCCAAATCCGTTGAAGTGGCGTAGATTTGTGCTGACACAGCTTGTGAGGACGATATCTCACTGCTCTTCTAAGCTGCACTTGACACCGCAAATATATCACTCATCCAAAACCAACCTATCTCAACCATGCGAGAAAGCGAAAGAGGCAGAGTGCTGAGCTATTGGCTTATAACCCCACAGGGCTCAGCATACATCACTGCGTGACTTTGTTGGTATATTCTTTCAACCTATCTGGCTGGCGCTGCGATAATCCAATAGTGTTTACACTGCCTCTGGCGGTCAGTAGGAATGAAACAGAACCATGGGTCACACGTCTGAAAGAGTCTGTTCTCGCGTAATGAGTGAGTGAGATTTCAAACTTGTAATGAAGCAGGTTAACATGTCAGAAAGACTTGTCAGAAGAGATTGTCCCATACTTCACATCTACACCTCCATTACTCTCATTCCCTTGCTTTCTTTCTCCTTCTCTCTCTATCAATTTCACAGTCCCTCTTCTCCTCTTTTCTATAATTTTCTCTCTGACTGGAGATTGAGTTTGAGCAGGTGTGCCGCTTTCCTCCGCTGCCAGCCCCCCTCTCACATCGCTACGCCCTCTGCGCTGTGTTAATCGCCTGATCTTGGCGTCACTTTCCCTGCCATTTCTCCAAATATTCTCCCATCCTCCACAAGCTGCACAGGTCACCTGCTATATTTACAGCCTTAGGGCTGGCAGCCTTTTTGTGAGTGTGTTTGCAAGCTTTCAGAGCAGAGAAAACAATGGAGTTTGACAGGAAAATAGGGGAAACACTCTATTGATTTGACCTATCCCTTACACACTGTGAATGGCATTCGCTGCTGATGGCGCCCCGTGTGCAGTCTGGGCCTTTTCAGAGAGTCTCTGACTACGGTCATCGACACCGCGTTTTGAAAGGATGACTCATTATGGGTACACAAAAGAAGCAACAGAGCTGAGACCAATTTGAACACTTAAACACAGCTGGGATGAAAACTTCCCAGTGAATTACCTGTAAGGGGTATAAACCGAAAATGTCGAAATGCCAATTAAAAGGTCCAACAGCAGCTGAGAGGATTACACAATGCTGCGTATTTGTCAGCTTCTGTAAATGAGACTCCTTTGATTAAGATGTGAGAGGTATCTGGAACAAGCTTCAGATTGAAGGTCTCTGTTGATCATGTCAGTGACTAATGGTACTGTATGTGTTTCAGCTTCATGTGTAAGTTTTAACCTTGAAATGTTACATTTTGCATGTAATTTATGTTTATTTTTTAATTAACTAAATGTATTATTTTTTTGCAGTAATAGTAGAATTCAATATAATAAAAAAAA
Organism: Phoxinus phoxinus; assembly: GCF_949152265.1. Classification (NCBI taxonomy): domain Eukaryota; kingdom Metazoa; phylum Chordata; class Actinopteri; order Cypriniformes; family Leuciscidae; genus Phoxinus; species Phoxinus phoxinus. The sequence goes on from NC_136891.1 coordinate 29,420,863, forward strand.
ATTTTTTTTTACTTCATATATATTTTCACTGACACTCTATCACTCTACTAAATTGACACACACATGCCTGTTTCTATTCTAACATTCCTTTACTGTACTGTACCTGTGACGAGTTGAGCACATGCTGGGTTGGCAAGTCTGCATTTTGCGGTTTTGCACAAATTAGTTTTGAATGTAAGATTTTTGGCCAATGTTCTGCAAGTCAAAACAGGTAAGACAGATACTATTTTTTATGGAAGGAGACAGGTCAGCTGTGGTTATGATTACAATATAGTGAATTTACAGGTGAAATAGTTTGTCAGCAGAAATGGTAACTGGGAAACAGTTTGAGGTAAAATTGCTTTTATACAACAGGTAATATTGACTAATTTACATTTTAGACACAGCACTGCAAAAAACTTCCAAACAACTGATATATAAAGTTACTTCCCTGAATGAATCAGCATTTTTTAATGAGTAGGTTGAGTGAATTATTCAGATGACTCATAAAGACAATCACTTGTTTCATTCCTGAATCAATAAGCATTTTTAAATCAGTTGAGTAAATTAATCAAATGACTTGCTCATAAAGACAGTCTCTTGCACCATTCTTGAATGAATCAGGGTGTTTGATATAATATAATATAATATATTGTAATGTAATATAATAAAAACTATTTGATGTGGCATATTCACATTATGTTTCATATGTACATAAGCTCATAGGGGATTTATCATTTTGATAACAGACTGCTTTGACTAGTACTCTTGTGCCATTCAGCAGATCTACAGCAATGACTGCATTCACAGTGGAGCTATTGAAACATTATTGAGATTATTACAAGGCAGTGCTTTCAGCTCACAAGTAACCTTATGTAATTCATATTTGTGATGCCTTCCCACTTAAGATGGAGCCTGAGTGGTGAAGTGGCTTATTGAACGCAATAGATTCAAAGGAGATTATACCCAGAGTAACTATTTGAGCAATATTACTTGAAAATTAGTCTGGCAAATGGATGGAATACAGGGCAACTACTCTGGGCATTAGCTGTTGAGAATGTGATGTCTTACCTTGTTTACCACCTCCAGAATCCAACACATGCAATTTTGAAGTGTTTTTTAACAAAATTATTGTTTACGTCATTGAGTGGTTTAGCACATACTAATGATTCCTCGGATGTATGCAAATCCCATTTACATGCCACTTAAACGCCACATACTCAGATCAAACTAGTTTGGAAATCCACTGCTACTTGAAGTCAAGGGCTCTTAAAAGCTTCCTGTGCTAGTGGATTGGCTAGCGTGGAGAGTGGAAGTGAGACAGAGGGAATATTCTAGATGAGATGCTGCAGTGATGTGTGCATTGATGTTTGCTTTTTACATTGGCTCCCTGCATCACACCATCATGGACATCTGGACATGTCGTCCCAATGACTTTCACTCCCTCAGTTTCTTTTCCTTTCTTAATTTATCTGTCTTACTCCCTTTCTGCTCTTACACACTGTTGTGGTGTACTTTCAAACAGTCTTCTTATGTCACTCAATCAGGGAAAAGCTTTACATTTTCCTGTCAACTACAGTTTTACCGTTTCAGGTCTCCAGCATATCTATTGTAGGGGAATTCATATTGGTGTCACTATAAAAATAATGTGTTGGCTCAACAACAACAACAAAAATTAACACAATGGTTTGCATCCATTATTATTATTTTTTTTAGTTATGACTAGTTTGGATGAAATGATGTCCAACCAACAAACTACAAACTGAAGAACTAATATATAAATATTTTTTAAATTGATTACTCAAAAACTTAAGTCGATCCAAATACTTGAGTTGTAGCCCTGGAACCAAATAGTCTTATTAACATTAATAAACTGAACGTGACTTATTCAGCATGTACATTTAATGAACAAGAAAGATTACTTGTCACTGGCATTTGCACAGTCATTTCCTAAAGGGTCAATGCAGTGTTTACCGTCATGTAGTCTACTCTCAGCACAGCATTTAACAATAACAGGTCTTTCCCTTCACTAAAAAACAAATCAAATAAAACCTAATTTCAACATTTAGTTTCCTTATCCAGTCCTATGCAAACCATGTTGGGAACTAGAAATCCACTGCCCGATTTCCAAAATTATCAAGACAATATCTACAAGTTACAACTTATTTTAAAAAAAGAAAAGAAAAAAGAAATCAATCAATTAAAAGAAAATGAGTTTAAATTGCACACTATATTAAGTTAATGTAATGATCAACATTATGTCAAAATAAATACATTTGAATTTTTAACTTGCAACCATGCATTTATTAAAGTTGTGGCAACAGGTCCTCTCTATTACTTATTAGGGTAATAGTGTGTGTGTGTGTGTGTGTGTGTGTGTGTGTGTCTGTGTGTGTCTGTGTGTGTGTGTGTGTGTGTCTTTATCTGTTACCTTCTTCTAAAAATCAGTAGTAAGCTACTGTAAGTATAAGATATACACCAATGTGCAGGGCGTCACACAAGGATTAATTTGATAGGAAGCATGACACTAATAAGTTTACATTGGTTTTGTCATAAACCATGCATAAAACGGTATACAGTACAAAAGACATTACACAAGACATTAATGATCATACTCACAATGTCCCGGGGAAATGCATGTTAATTTATAGAACAGTTTGTCTATAAATGAATGAAGAAAAGTCTTTTTGGTTTTATGGAAAAGCTTTGGGGTTTATGTGCCTTATGAGGAAATTGAGTGAGAGTTACGCTTCACATTCCTTTTGGTGGTAAATGGCTTTCATGTCTGTGTGTTACTTTGGGCGAAGGGGGTTTGCTGGATTATTCATTTACTATTATTAATAATTTTGTGTCATATTGGTCCAGACGCTACACTGTGTTCACATATAGATGACAGACAAAAAAAGTCCATTGTTAATGTAGCAATATATAATTGACAGATCACAGAGAAGACACTGTTGTGTGCTTTCTGTTGGTGAATGCAACAAACTTGACCAACTTGAACCCGATGTGAAATCTGCACTAGACATCTACATTTTAAAAAAAAGATGGCTTATTGCATTAGTTCAAATAAAACCAATCTTCCTTTGGAAGAAAATACACAGATTAACTAATCAGATTTAGTTTGAATGTCAGTTACTCAATATTAACTTCTTATGTCTGGTGAACTGAATATTCGACCGTACACACAATGCCGCAGAATATTAGTTCAAGAGCTCTACTGATCCATCTACTGCCTTCTTCGTGCTAAGTGCAGTGACAATTTTTTTTAAATATAATCATAGGGGAAAAGCTGATTATGTGGTATTCCTTTTAACTGGAAGATCTGAGGTAAATCTGAGGTAATTACCTTTTAAGTAGGCTATATGACAGGATGCATTTTTTCTTTGTATAAAATGTATTTCATCTGTCTTCATCATCCATATGTGGTCTGAATAATAAACCGGGACACCTACATACACAAAAGCCCTTGACACACTGACCCTCCCTTTGAGAGTGTTTGACATTAAGAGGGTGTTTATGAATGCAGGCGATGTGGTCAGCCATGGCCACTTCCTGTGCAAGGAGTTTGAGTTGATTACTTTTTGATTTACTCAGTACTTCTACAAGCACTACATCAACAGCCTTTGTAATCGCAAGTATAATCTTGCATGCAATCACAGCTGCTTTTCAACAGCCAGTCCTCAGAATCTTCAAGAATTGGTCAGATTCCATTGCAGGAAATAATATCATTTTTGTATTTGTTCTCAATTCCGTTTACTGACTTTATAGGGGAAAAAAACTAACATATTTTTTAAATATTAAATAACATTACATTATACAGTGTGTAAATATATATATATACTTAAGACCCCCCAGGTGAATATCCAGTGAATAATGTCCCCGTTACACTTACTTTTCCTGGTTAAATAAACATAACACAAAAAAGAGAACAAATAAAATGATATTTAGTATTTTTTGCACTAACTATTTAAAGTTATATTTATTAAAACCAAGTATACATTTAATCAAGTTACTGTTTTTATGCTTTTTTTTTTTATTCCAAAATAATTACTGAAGGCAGTAACAATTTTAACAATATATATTATTTGTGAACTAATATTCAGCTTTTCTTTTTAATAGTCAACTTATTTCCAGCAGTAATCAAGCTTCTACATCAGGGGTCGGCAACAGTCGACCAAAACTGGCCCGCCAGCAATAATATTTGGTTGTAGTGCCATTTTCTCTCACCAGCTAGCTTATGTTAACACTCTGCACACGACGTAATTGCGTGCTGGAGGTACTGTGTTATATAGAACCTGGCTTCATTATTGTGTAAAAGTAGGCTACATCAAATAATTATTACAATAAGTTAGGCTCCATTGTATAACAAGCAAATCAAAATGATACATATTTATTATTAACAATATGGAAAGAGAAAACAGTTCGTTACGTGTCACTACTGCTTTATTAATTTATCCAGTGTAAAACCCGGACGCCGCTACACAAATGTGGCTTTTTGTTAATGAATGTCCTACTACAGGATTTAACACAGAGTATCAGCTCACTACCAGTTACAGAAGACACTGTAACATTCTGTTAGGCAATTCTAGTTGCATTTTTTAATCAATTAATTTCTTAAATTATCATTTGACTATGATTTTTTTTTTTTGGCCCGATACCAGACTTACTTGCCACCCCTGTTCTAAATACTGCTGGTCACAGACACAGATGGATGTACCTTTAATTTCCCCAAGCTGATTGCTCACTAAAAAAACACACAGACATCTTGGTTTCGGGCCATTTCAATTTTGATTTTAATTTTACGTGACATAAAGTGGTGATATCTAAATGGTTAGGTTGTTTACTTTTGAATTAGTCTTCCCATTGTCTTCATTCAGGCCAATGTGAACTCGGAAGTAAACAAGAGACGCGATTTATCGCACAAACCAATCATATCCATTCAAAACCGATCATATCCATATGACTTTTACACTTTTGAATGTCACATTTCGTAATATTTTGCGTTTTTTTGTAATAATGATAATTTGATTGATTGAGAATTATTTTCTCATCCAGTTTTTTTTTTGGAGGAGACACTGCTTCCTTTACCTCCTTGGAGGAAACATATGTATCACATACTTCCCCAGTTGATTGATTACATTAAAAATTGCCAACATTTTTTGTATTACAAGTTTTCAGAACTTTGTTTAAATATCAAAATGATGATTTGTCTAATTAAATATGCACCCATTTGCAAAACTTTCCAGAACAGATATCTGAACATTGAATGAAGCCAGGTTCAATATTCTTCTTTCATTTTGTTGAAATAAGAGTCAAAGGTTTATACAGGGAGGGTTTGGGATATCTCTTACAGCTAGAAAAAACTCATGGTTTTAGGAATAAAGTTTTATGAAGGCAAAGGATAAATTAACAAAACCCTCTGAAAAACCTTCAGAATATAGATCAAGTTTGGCGTAAATGGAGATGTGTGGTTCAGTGAATGAAAAAAAATCATTTTGAGAAAACAGCCTTTAAAATATGTATTGTAATTGAAATGTGTAGATGCAGAGTTAAAGGGTTAAAGGTAGGGTAGGTCAGAATTGTCTAAAAAAACTTTTATTCCAATTTGTTTAAACTGTCTTTATATACCAATACATAATTAAAATGCAAGTACTCTGAAATAGAGAGTATAAAAAACTGAGTGACTCTAGTGTATTTAATCTTCAATAAACACAGCTCATTAATTCCATTCACTCCCACCTAAAAACGGGTGCGCGACTGCGCGCACGTGGGCAGAGCCAATAATAGCAGCGGTAGTCATGGCGACGGAGAGTGACAGTCGCGCAAGCCAATCACGTGTTTCGTCCCGAATGGAATTAATGAGCTGTGTTTTTTGAAGATTAAATACACTATAGTCACTCAATTTTTATACTCTCTTTTTCAAAGTACTTACATTTTAATTATGTATTGGTATATAAAGACAGTTTTAGCCAATTTGAAAAAAAGTTCTTTAGACAATTCTTACCTTCACAACCTTTAAAGTGTGTAAAATAAACACTTAAAAGTGTATTTTGGAGGATCCCAAAAAATACATATAGCACAAAATCTCAAAACTGCCAATTCATGAAAAAAAAACACTCTTGCCTTAATCGCTATCGAAATTGTGATGTTTTCCTGTTAATACTGAAAAAGCTCAATAAATAGAATAAGCAACAAAATGTTAAAATATGAAAACATGGGTTAAAAAATGTAGTACCTACTGCAATGTACAAAGTACATTTTTACTTTAGCCTTATGTAGTATACTGCTACAAGACTTGCTCTCAGGTGGTTTGCAAACACATTACCTTCCCCTCTCTCTCTCTCTCTCTCTCTCTCTCTCTCTCTCTCTCTCTCTCTCTCTCTCTCTCTCTCACACACACACACACACACACACACACACACACACACACACACACACACACACACACACACACACACACACACACACACACACACACACGCGCATCTCGTGTCCTTCACCGGCTCCTGGATGAAGTCCAGCAATGCTCTCTTCTCACCCGAGTGAGAATGATGGGTATATTATGCATCCGGAGCAGCAGTAGGGCAGAGTTGCAGGTGTTGTGCGGAGGAGGCCTCCCCCGGGCGGGGCCCAAAGAGGGAGCGAGAGACCCCAGTTGGAATTATTTCCCTGACTCTCAATGCAATCAATCAGACGCTCTGGCCATGATGCATTATTAACTTCCAAGGTCCTAATAAAGCACAGTGACCTTCGATTCATCATACCTTCTGCTGGTTTCTGAGTCTATGTACTCTTTTACAGCCAACAGAGTCAGCAAACTCTTAGACCTTTTGTATATGCCAAAAGACTCTTCACTTCTTAGGATTACTTGTACACACAAAGTTAACTTTACTCTTGCCCCCCCAAAAGTAGAGCTATAGGTTGTTTCCACCTAATTTGCATATATTTGTAAAACTGTTAACATTTTTACAACAGCCTATTGAGTGGCTTAATGTCCCCAAGCACTCTTGTCATACATGACTAATTGCTGCTAGCTTGAAGGAGATGGGTTTCTCCTTTCTGTTGCAAACTTTCCAGCGTCTTGTTTTATTAACATATACTGGGCCATGCAATACTCCAATACCAAGTGAAAACCTCCTTCCCTCACCTTGCGTCTCTTTCTGTCTTCTGTAGAAATCTCTAGCCATTTTCGTTTCATCCTGTCACTTACATATGCAGTTTGACTTAATAACGGTGACGATCATGGTCTCCGATCAGTTTCCGTCCGTCCACATTATAATATTAATGAGGACACAATATGCAAAAATTGATTCCCTTATTAGCATTTTTATTGTGAGTTTTTTCTAAAAAAAATATAGGCCACTGTTTCTTCCTAATTGTGTGCCGCAGCTGATCCGTGTGATTCACAGCTGAGGAACTGGAGTCTCTGGACTCGCATTTCTCCCACACTGAGATCTTTTGAGTGAGACATCAAGCCTTCAGCCATAATTTATTGATAGACGTCAGGAGGAAGAGGAAGAAAGAGAGAGAGCGAGCAAGTTTGCTTCATTGGCCGTGCAGGATTCACAGAAAAGACAAAAAGAATTCTTGATGAACTTTGAAGTGCCTTTTCCGGAAGTCCTCGCAAATGCATATTGATGAAGAAATCGACTTTCCTGGGGGGGATAGGAATGTCGACTGCTTTGCTTACCTTCTAAATATTCATGAGCGGAGAGGACATGGCTCTCTCTGTTTTCGTGAGGGGAATGGGGAACTGTAACGCCATTGGTTCTGAGCAGTGGTGATTAGAAGGGGGAAAAACTATGTGGTGTGACGTCATACTAAATATACTATGTATGCTGTAGCAATACCAAACCTACACACACACACACACACACACACACACACACACACACACACACACACACACACACACACACACACACACACACACACACACACACACACACACACACACACACACACACACACACACACACACACACACACACACACACACACACACACACACACACACACACACTCATGGGGACCAAAAAATGTCTCTCTCTCTCTCTCTCTCTCTCTCTCTCTCTCTCTCTGTATCTGTGTGTGTGTGTGTGTGTGTGTGCGTATGTGTGTGGTCTTGATAAACCCTACTTTATGGGGACCAAATGGGTGAAATCAATACCAGAAATCTTTTACCTTGTTTGGTCCCCATAACGTACGGTTTATCAATACCACACACTCATATGCATATCTTGCCTTATCATCTTTTTTCTTGATTTTCTTGAGTGACTGTTTATTTAGCTGATCTACCATTTGATAGAAATCAACAACAGCGTCTGGCCACCACTTAATTTTAATCATTCAGTATTTAAGCTGCTTTGATGGGCAATAAAGAGTCTTAAACCATGACCGTATGCCTGAGATCAAGGAGTAAGTTGGAAAGTTCTGCCCATAGACATTATCAGACCTGATTTTGTCTGTGTTTGGTTTAACATAGTCATATATCAAGCCAGTCTCCATCTTTCTCCTTGATCTCGGGCATGCCGGAGCAATGAAAATGGCACGGAAACTTTCACCACTAAAAATAATTCAATATATCACCAGGACACAGGCCCCAGCTGATTTGAATCATGGGTAGCTGGGGTGGTTTCGCATTTTAAGAATCCATCACCCTGTCCTCATAAAGCAGCAATACAGCCCACACTGCCTCATTTAGGAGACAATTACAATTCATTTCTCTGATTGACCACTACGATCATTCAGAAGCTCCCTGTTGTTAATCTATTTACTTCCCGATGGGTTCCAGCACTTTCTGTGGAGAGGCCAAATGCCTTTTTGCTCTTTCCACATGAGAACATGGAATGGCTTTGAGCTTTTCCCCCAAAATGCTTCATTACGCTCAGATGTGTTCATTATTTTGTGCTTCCTCCCAACATGTCTGCGGTTCTGTGACTAAATGTAGTTTTGTAGTGTCATTTCAAGGAGGAAAGTTAATTGCTTTTGTTTTCACAGGGGAGATCACTCATCTGATTACTTGATGTTATAAACTTACAGCCCTTGTTAACTTTTATCTTCAGTGATATTTTTTATTATTATTATTCGCATATTTGCATAGACTGACATGTTATCTAATTTAAGAAGAGATATTACAGGTCTGACAGCAGGAGGACAGAAAATCTTTGGTGTTGTCAGCTATTTTCATAATTTCATATAGTTACACTAATAGAAGGGCGATCAGGGTGCTATGGTGTGGTAATCAGTTTATATGCTTTTCATAACACATTACACGAAAGCTGTAAATCTGAGCTGACACAATTAAAATGTGATTTCTGCTGGGGGCAATAGCAGAGTTGGTATAATGCTTATCTATGATCGGGGTTAATAAGGAAAGATGGGCATTTAAAAGACTTCAACAGAGGTATTATCTGGACTCACCTGGGACTGAGATCGCAGAGCAGTGATGTTCAGCATCATGAAATTAGCCAGTTGTCATTCTTAACTATTGCTGGAATGAGTATGAAGTGATCTTACATTCTGTGCATATTTTAGAGACAGTATTAGGGTAAATGGACTTGGGGACTGGAATGTCCCTATATTGTGATTATATGAGATCATCGAGCTTAAAATAGTTGAATTTGGTGTTTAGTGTTCAAGTTAGTCAACTTTAGTTGACTAGCTTGAAAGTTGGCCAAATGTTTGGAGTTTCTTTCTTTAGTGATTTATTTATTTAAATCAATCAATCACACATGGACTCTTATCTGTTTGGTAAAATTGCTTTACCAAGAGGTTAGTCACAATATATTCTGACATTAAACAGCCTATACTGTAGGCTTATACATGGGACCCTAACCCCAACCATAACCCTAACCCTAACCCTAACCCAACTGTTTGGTTTGAAGTGTGCTGGGGACAGAGACGCATTCGGCAATTTTTTCTCTTTCGCGCATATCATGTTTTGAAAGACGATGTCCTGTAGCTTACTAATATAAATAAATAAAAATGTATACAAAAATGTGATGATGTCCGACTCGTTTTATGAAGAAGAAAGCCTTAAGTTTTCAAAAAGCATTATGATCCACCATTCTGCTTCATAAGTACCACGTTGACAATATGAAATGGTTTAATGACGTGGTTAAATGACGTGGTTTAATGTACCTAAACAATGATTACATAATTTCTCTCTCATATTGCTCCTCATAACCACTGAAAATGGTCCAAAAATCGAACCCAAATCATTTCGGCTTCACATTTTCAGCAGGGCAGCGGAGCGGCTGTGGGTTGACTCCTGACAGTTCTCATGCCGCGTGTTACAGTTGTTGCAGTGTTATGAACAGAGAAGTGTGTAGCTAGCGCAGCAGCAAAACGGCTAAATTGAGCTCAAGGTTTAAAAAAAAAAAGTGGTGGGTACAAAATGACGCGTATTCACCGTCCCCACCGAAATCGACGCCTATGGGCTTATAGAAAATATTTAGGCTATCTACACTCTAAAAAATGCTGGGTTGTTTCAACCCAATTTTGGGTAAAATATGGACAAACCCAAATGTTGGGTTAAAAATGTAATTTAAAAATTTAACCCAATGGCTGGGTTTGTCCATATTTTACCCAAAATTGGGTTGAAACAACCCAGCATTTTTTAGAGTGTAGTAATTTTTTTACATTTTTATGAAACACAAAACAATTCTTGAAAAAACCACAACATGTCAAATAGTTTTGATCAATAATACACTCCATATTTGACCCAAAATTGGGTTGAAACAACCCAGCATTTTTTAGAGTGTATTGTAATTAATAAAATGTATGATTTGCTTGCCCCATATTGATGAAAAATTGTCCTGAGAACACAGTTCAGCCTTTCAGTTAAAATATAGCTTTATTATTGCTAATTCATGTCTGAAAGTTTGTCAGTGGATATTAGGTTCACTTGTTTACACAACAGCTTTAACCAAAATATGACAATGTTGACATGTTGGTGTGGAGAACAGAACTCAAATATCATTTCAAATGTAGAACAGGTTTGGGAATTTGAAACATTTCAAATAACTGCTAAAGAAAGCACACATTTTGAATATCTGAATAAAACCCTTTATTGGTGTGACAACATACTAATATGAAATTTAGTCCGGGTCTCTCAAAATGTAGGCTATATCTGAGAACATGTAACTAGGAAAACCTTCAACATCCCTCAGATTTCAGTATGTGTAAACAAGTTTACATTGGTTTAAGTATGCTTATCATTCAGGCAGATGCAATCTAACGTCCTCTCTGCCAAGAAATATCCAAATAGTCCTGCTAAATCATATAAATCATAGTTTTTGTACAATCCAATTTGGAGTCCCTCTGAAGAGCCCAGACAAAAGGTAAGTACTACACAACACAGCAGTGTCTTCTGGGAAACAGAATGAGAAATACTTTCTGACAGACACGATGCAGACGTCCGCACACATTCACCGAACAATGAACAAAATTACCTTGGCCATATTCCATCTGATCGTGTTTACATGTTATCATAGTAATTTTGGCTGTGTGTGTTTGTCCGTGCTCGCTAATTCCCAACAGTCTGGTATGTACTGTGAGCAAGTGTGTGTCTGTGTTCATTGGTTTTTATGAAACCATTGGCTTTCCCTCATTGATTGATATGCTGAGCACTTGCCTCTGAAACAAAGGCTGTTCAACCTCCCAACCCCCCAACACTTATTGCATTTAACATTAAATAAGCATTCAAAAAACGTCTGCTGAGAAATCCTCTCCCATAAAACACCATCTGTGCTACTTTCTTCATCTTTTTATATGCTCAATACATGACAGGGAGTGACACAATAAGGAAAAACAGAGAGCGTAGCACAAATCAGGTCAACCGTGATCTGTGACCAATTAGCGTACGTGCTAACATTGCAGCTCCGATGATATTAAAGACTTTTTTTTATGAGCAGCACAAACATGACATCCAATGTGCTCAAATTTTTGCTGTAAATCTTAAAGGATGAACGTTGGACATATAGGCAGAGTTTAAAGAGCCCATAAAATAAATAAGTTATAAATCAGAATTTGGTGTTGTATAAGTTGCACTGTGGGAATTTAAGCAATAGAACAGCTGAGATTTGCAGGGACATCTTTAATCTGTCTTAATTCTCTAGCTTTGAAAGAAGCACACTATATGTAACATTCATAAACCATTTTTTAATATATTCAAATGAGGAGCAAAGGTAGGGTTCATGGCAGGACTGTGGAAGAGCAATCAGCATATTTACTAAAATGAAGCATCAGCAGAGAGACCTTTGCCAAAACTAGGAACATTACACATTCAAGCCCTCAAAGGACTACAATAAGAAGTAATTAGCCTAGGCGGCAAGATATTTTGTATCCCCACTTTTGTTCGATTAAAAAAGGATGCCAGAACTGTTCAGAATGACGTTCTCTTCCGTAAGCAGATCTCACACATGTATTCTTTTTCTGATGTTGCGTCTTTGAGTTTCCTGCATTTATTCTACGGCGCCACGACACCACTGCTAGTCTACAGCCCTGAAAGAGCGCAAGCAGTGTATGATTCCTGATGAATGACTGTTACGAATCAATTCGTTTAGTGAAGCAAAACCATACAGCACAAACTGGGGTGCGTTCCCCGTACAACGACGTAACTCGCTGCTTAACTACCATAGTGCGATGCGTCGTTGAAGAAATAGCTAGTCACGACTGTTTCCAAGAAACCGTATTGTCGGAAATTGTCGTTCAACCATGTTGGGTAATGATGTATGCAGGTGGTGGAGTAATAAATAATTTTAATGAATCTGTTTGAGATTTAATTAATGCTGGATGTTTTGCTATAAATTACTGTACGGACATGGCTATCTAATATTTTTCTCAGTTATTTTCATAAACAGTGCTTTAAATCTCTTGACAAACTAAAAGATGTAAATTACAATTGTATGTATTCTAAATAAGAGAAACGGGTTGTACTGAATGTCAGCTTGCTTATTTTGCTAAAGATAAGGATTTATTAAATAAAAAATTTAATAAAACAGTTATACGGTGAAATATGATCAAATCTAAAATAACTGTTTTCTATTTTTATATATTTTAAAATATAATGACAAAGCTACCCTTTCAGCAGCCATAATTCCAATCTTCAGTATCACATGATCCTTCAGAAATCATAATATGCCGATTTTTTTTAATCAATGTTGAAAACAGTTGTGCTGCTTAATATTTTTATGGAAACTGTGATATATTTTTTAGGATTCTTTGATGAATAGAAAGTTAAAAAGAACAGCATTTATTTAAACATTATATATTAATAATTTAAATATATATTAATAATTTAAATTATATATATATATATATATATATAAATTATATATATATATATATATATTTTAAATGTATATCATGTATATGTACATGTAAATGTATATCATATTTAAATGTCTTTACTGTCATCACTGTGATCACTTTCTTGCTAAATAAAAATATTGATTAAAAAATACTTGAAAATGGCGGTGTGCCCTGGAGCTCAATATGCCTCCTCCATCTGAAATATCTGTACATCGGCCTCTGCACGGCCTCCTTGCATTTCAGGGTCACGGCACATTTAAATAATGTCTCATTCCATTATATAAATGTCAACCGCAACATCAAAAAGCGATTTGAGCACTTCCTCCAAAAATGCCCAAGGCAATAATAAAACTGATTTTGATTTTTAGTTAAACCTAAAATAACAACCGTTTATTCCATGGCAAAATGACTCATTATGCTGGGCATTTTGCTATCTATTTTTGAAGGAAGGAGCGCTGCAGGAAGATGCTAGAAGATTAAAAATGTTTCTCTTGTGACAGGTAAACCTATGAATCATGCAGCATATATCCTGAAAGAATGGAATCATGCATTTATAGAAGCAATTCTCAGTGGCATCAGCCCCAGATAGGATCTTATTTGCCATTCTGTGGCAGGATTGGTGTTGTTTATGATTGCCTTGTTAAAAAGTGATGGTTATGACCAAGGCCTAAAGCTAACTTTTTTTTTGCCACATCTGCCAATGGCCAGTGGCTTCAGAAAATTTACCGGCCATACATATTTTTTTACAGGCCACGAATCTGTTTTTTGCAAAAATGGGCAGTAATGACACCACAATTTTAGATACCAGTGAAAATTCACAATTCTCTATTTCAAGATGCCTCAGCTAAAACTACAAGCCTAACTAATATCAATTTAAAACATTAAAGACAAGTAAACACCCAGTATAAAATAAAAAACGTATAATCAAAATACAAGCAAAAGCTCAAATAAGAGACAAATGAAATAAACAGTGCTTTCAGGTATGTGTCTGGCAGTAGTTTTCAGGTACAGAAATGTAATAAAGTAGTCAAGTGTACAATAACACTATAGTCTGCACTGTATAAATGAAGCATCCTTATGAATTCATTCTTATTACACGGTTATATACATGCCATGCCGATTTTTACTCGTATTTGGCACTTAACACTTCTCTTTTTAGGCCCTGGTTGACAGTATTTTAGCATGGCTTATAGTAGTGCAGGGTCTTTCATAGCTGTCTTTAATAACAGGGTTCTGTGATGCAGGGACAGCAGGTACAGGCCATAAAGGCCAAATGGAAAACATTCAGTAAATGTTGCCAAATGCACTTTATGTAAGACTTGTTCTTTTTGATGCTTTTAAGCTGTGCTGTGCCTCTCTTCATTGCAGTAATTATGCATTGTCCTCGTACAATAGCTGTCAGAGGAACCATTATTTAGCATAATGGGGAAATTCTGAAGAGTGTGCTATGATAACATTTGATATATAGCCTAAACCTTTGACCTACAGTACATAGATTTCAAATTTAACACAACAATGCAGCCTTAAGATTTGGAGTTTAGCTCGCTATTGAAAATAGAGAATAATATCTTTCAAAAGGAGTGCATTTATATGTCTAACAATAAGTCAAAAACTAGCAGTTCGTATCTTAAAGGCCATGCGCATCTCAGATAAAACCCCGAGCTTCACTTACTGTAGCAGGCTGACACAGCATTGATTTCTTCATCATTTTTGAAGGCCAAGTGATCTCACATTCTGCTATCACATCTGTAAAGCAGAGCTGTGTTGAAGCAACAACACAGACCGCGTGTTTCCCCCGAGACACAAAGACACTGTAAACCTGCTGATCTTCCAGAATGCCGAACTTATCTAAGTAGTGTTTGGAAAGCTCTAAAACTGTAGCTTCCCAAACTACAAGCTCATAATAATTATATATTAGGGGTGCAGGGATCATAAAACTCACGTTTCAAAATCACATTACGTTTTTTGAGTCACATGATCATCGGATCATCAGAAAAAAGGGGAAGGTGTGTGTGTGTGTGTGTGTGTGTGTGTGTGTGTGTACGGAGCCCCTAAAGGGACCTTTGCATAAAAATATAATTTAAAAAAATATACAGACTTTCACGAGAAACTTTTTTTGCGTGCTCAAGCGTTACAATTTCCGGTTTATATATACTAGCTATATATAAATTTAATTTGAGCATTACTGCCGTTTTACTATTAAGAAAACGAGAGTATGGATGCACATGAATTAATAAAGCTCTATTTGCTTAAAATTTGCCTTTCGTAGGGGCAGGATAGGCTATCTCTAATATCACGGCATTATGTCCGCCGTGAAACATCACCACAGGCTGTGGACTGGACTGATGGTGCAGGACGGCTGTGTGCATTGGGCAGGTAAAAAGTGCTCAAATTTTTGATTTGGCCAGAGCAGTATCGTCTTGTACGAGGATGAATACAGCTTTACTCGTTTGTCGTTGTTTTTTAAGTGTGAGCCTCCCCTTTATATTCAAAGTCATTTATGTTTATGGCTCTGCTCGCAATAAGCCCTGTTAGAATTTAATGAAGAAAATTAGCATTTATCTGCCACCTGTAAGGATGCGTTAAATCCGACAAAGTGGTTTAACAAAGGGGGTTTTGTTACGAAATTTACGAAAAATTACGATTTTTTTGTACATTTTATTTTTCCAGTCATTTTTATATGGGACGATATAGTCTACCTTAACGTAATCCCATTTTCTAAAAGAATTTTTACTGACTCAAAGTTTTTTCATGAACCGTTTAACTTGCACACTGAGCCCATTTCACGGCGCAATTTCTCGGCCACCACAGAGTTAAATTCATTAAAGTGGACATAAGGCCTTGAAATATGACGCACTGCCCTAACGAAAGCCAAATTTTGCGCACTTTTTACAGTATCAGCCTCTTTTTATGGAGCCTTGAACTTGGCAAATAGGACAATGCACATTGCCGTATTGCGCCATCAGCTCATTTCACAGAGAGGTTGTTGGTTTTTTGTCACAGAGGATGCGTTAAAGCGGACATAATCTGATGTTTGTTTGCTTGAATGTTAAGCTGCATACATTTTGTCAAAATGTGCATACTAATTTTTTTTCTCACTTAAATGTTTTAGCAAATAATCTGGGTAAAGCAGCTGTGGTGTATCAAAAAGTAATAAAACACTGTTTTAGAGGGGAAACACACACACAATAAAGTCACTCCCCTCCTCATACTTTAGGTCTGAGAGGAGAGAAGGACATTAAATCAAACTCACTTCCTTCTCCCTCCACTCCTCATTTAAAGACAGGGACTAATTTGCGTCTCTGTGGGACTTTCCCTTTTCTTTTTCCATTTCTTACAGCAAAACAGGGCATATAGGATTGAAAGTTTTGTTTAGTTCAAATTCTAGCCATAAATTGCGGTCTGACAACCTTAGCTTGTTAACAAAAAAGGGTATTTGCTACAATATAGTGATATTTAGATAAAATTGCACTTCAAAGGAATTCATTGAATTTGTATATGTTGCGTTCATATGCGTGCACATGAATAAAAGCTTCTAATGTAAATCACATGTAAGGTTAATGTCCATCTGTTCATATAGCAGTCCACTGACATTACAGTGTCAAGATAAACAGAGAATGCATGTGGAAAGATCGTGTTTCAAGACACAGCTCTGTTTAGAAACTCAGAAACATGCTTCATTGCTTTCATTTCATC
Source organism: Phoxinus phoxinus (assembly GCF_949152265.1). Taxonomy (NCBI): domain Eukaryota; kingdom Metazoa; phylum Chordata; class Actinopteri; order Cypriniformes; family Leuciscidae; genus Phoxinus; species Phoxinus phoxinus. Next base: position 29,437,858 of record NC_136891.1, read on the forward strand.
CAGATGTGTAAATAAATGCTTTCTTTACTTCATAAACATGGTGCATTTAATGTCATTAATCTTGTGTCTGATGCCAGGTTAAACAGTGAGAAGGTTACAAGCAGCTCGGGGTGTTGATTGTGTTCTTATAACATGCGTGTGCGGCCACGGTTTTGAGCTTTGGAACTGTACACGAGGCTTAAACAAGCAGGCCAATATTATTTATGAGTGTCTAACTCAGAGCAGGTGCCCCTCAGGCTCTGACTCTCATACCTGAAAAAAAAAAACTTCAGGGCCTGAGAGGCCTAAAGGTTTAGCTGCAAATCAGCACAGCACATTCATTTTTTACAGACACTGTTTTACTGTGGGAATGATGAAGATGTCATAAAAATAAGACTCCATTATAACTCAGGATGTGAATGACAGTTTTCTGGGAATTTTTCTAATGATCAAACTAGGTCTGGTTGTCACCTGTCTGGTTCTGCAGATATGATAATTTATTTATTATCCGGGGGGAAAGAAATGGTTTCTTAGTCTCAGCACTTTTAACAGCCCTCCATGTTCTTGTTGTCAGGTCTGTTTTCCTGCAAAACTTTATCAATCATATAAAAAACAGTAAGTATCTCTAATTTAAAAATATCTATATATTTTATTTGGGAAAACATTTACTGCTATTGTCATGGGTTGCGTGTATAGTTAAATCCAAGGACGATGCATGACTCAGAATGAATGATTATAAAACTTTTAATTAACACTATAAACGAAAGAGCACTTCACTCATGAATGTACCATTAACACAAGACATTGAACAAAAGAAACAGAGGGCTAATATACACATGAGGATGATCATCAACGGAACAGGTGAGAACTTGATTAAAAAAACATGGCAACTAAGGAATAACTCGAACACAGGCAAATATAGACAATGAAAAGACTAGAAACTAAAAAAGAATCCCACCCGTCCTTGTGCTGCAAATCATAGAGGACGATGAGCAGGCATTGGAAGACACCAAGGATGATGACCAGGGAGGAGATAAAGGTGGAATGAGCTAAGGTGGAGACAGGTGGAACCAGAGCAGAGACGGGAGAAGCAGGAGGATGACCCAGAGCAGAGACATGAAGGTCCACAATCTAGCCGATGGAGGGAGGTGCCTTTGTGGAAAGGCCGGCGGAACCAGATCCAGACATAGCCGAAGACCCAGTGTGACACTGAAGGCCTGGAGGGCCACGGTGAAGCTGCTGTCAAATGTGACAGAGGTTGAGGCGTGGGTTTGGCAGAACGGGATGGAGACGTGAGTGAGGACAAGGGAGGGAGGAACCGGAGAGAAAGAAGGGCTTGGCTGAGCCAGATGGGTGGAGGGTCGAGGTGCACCTGCCGAGGAGACTTAGGGCTGGGTGACGTAGATAACTTGTAGCTGAGCTTAACCAGTGAAGATATGGAGCTGGGCTTAACCAGTGACAGCTTGGAACTGGGCTTATCCAGAGATGACTTGGACAACTTGGAACTGGGCTTATCCAGAGATGACTTGGACAACTTGGAACTGGGCTTATCCAGAGATGACTTGGACAACTTGGAACTGGGCTTATCCAGAGAGCTCCAGCTTTCATTTAATTTTACACCTGGACAGACTCCATGTTGGGCACAGGCCCCGGGATGAAAGTTGCCTCTAGTGATCACTCCGGGTCTGTTTTCATGGCAGGCTTAGGGTCTGAGTCTGCGATGGGCTAAGGTTGGTTCGCAGTGGGCATGTGTGATGGTTGGCTGAGCTCTGGGTCTGGAGTGGGGGTGGCAAGGGCCTCCTCAACAGGATAGACCAGAGGTCTTCAACCCTGCTCCTCGTGACCCACTATCCTGCAAAGTTTATTTTCTACCTGCTTTGGCACACCTGCCAATGTATTTTCAAGTGATCCTGAAGAGCTTGATTAGCTGCATCAAGTGTGTTTGGTTATGATTGGAGCTAAACTCTGCAGGACAGTGGGTCCCCAGGAACAGGGATGAAGACCTCTGGAGTAGACGGTGAAAGGTGAGCCACACTGCAACAGCACCCACTCCACATACTCCTCGAAGCTCCCCCGAGGACTATCCACATCCATATTATTTTTGAACAGAATATTTCAACACCTTGTTTTCAAAATGCACTAAATTCTTCATTCTAAAATTGGACTGATCCATTTGCAGCTGTTCTCGAGTCATCAACTGACTGAATAATTCAGTCGGAGTGTGTCACCAAAACAAGTCTCCTAGCTGGCCATGTTCGACTAAAATAAAGCAAAACCATTAGTAATTTGATCTTCAGAGCTTGAGTGTGCAGAGGATTTGACTGATACACACAAAAACATTTTAAAAAATGTAAATACAATATCATGGCATATTTTGTTGTTGTCATGTTCACATGTTTGTTCACACACTTAAATGATCAATAACTTTAAGGGATAGTCATTGTTCACTCAACCTCATGCCATTTCAAACCTGTATGACTTTCTTTCCTCTGTGGAACATAAAATAACATATTTTGAAGAATGCTATTAATCTTTTTGTTTTGTTTTTTGCTTAAGCAGCCTACATTAAAAATAAGTACTTTTGTACTTTTACATTTCAAAATTTTAAAACAGTACTAATACTTTTAGTGGAGTAATATTTAATTAGGGCATACTCGTGATACTATATGTGTGCTTCATCCACCACAAAATGTGTGGAGGCATTTTCAGTGTAAAATGACTCCAAGAAAACCATATAGGCCCCACGTAGATGTCTCAGAGCTATACGAATTTTAGATAAGACACTACATTAACAGACCATTATCAGACTGAGAGTGTCTGTAACAGAGTTGAGTGTCTTTCAGAAATGACTTAGCATTGATAGTGAAAGTTTTTTTTTTTTTTTTTGGATGTAATGTAACCGACTAATCTAGATTGGAGGGGAAAAAAATAATAATATATATATATATTTTTTTTTTTTTTTTGAGTGGAGTGGAGTACAAGTAGTTTTTGACCTCTGGTAAAAGGTCACCTTTGTAGTGCTTCTTAAAAAGCTTTCATGAAGTCAAGTATGAGATTTTCGTTTATTCCTGTTCCACCTGGTGCCATCATCCTGACTGCACTTTATATCGGGGATGATGTGTCTCTATACAAAGGAATGAAAAATTCATCAAGTACCCATCTGCAAACTCTACTGAAATCTTTCATTTCTGGGGTTCATTTAGCCAGATTAAGAGCTCATAAAATGTGCTCGTTGTTCTAGTTTCTGACAAGCTCATATCTTTCAAATGGCAGTAAAAGCTAATAGGAATTTAAATGATTCTCTGACGAGTGAGGAGGGTGAAGGATTGATTAAGTTAAAATACAAGATAATGGCTACCGTTTCCTAAATGAAAGGAAGCTTCTTGCTGTGTAATGGTTCTTTAAGGAGTGAAAGGCAGAAGGAAGTCTATATCTAGACTCAAGACAAAATCACAATGCATAATATCAAGCCTCTCCTTCACTAAAAGGATCCTGCAGGACCACTTGATGATGAGAAGGACAATTTGACTAATTAGGTGAAATATTAGGCCGTCACGAAGGTATACTTGAAGGTCATATCCCTCTGCATTACTGTTAATATAAGCCACATCTCTCTAACTCAGAGCTTCTCAGACCTTTCATGGATGGGGTCGGCATGATGTAGATGGGATTTCTATCAACTGTGACTTAGGCCCTGTTTACATTAGGTATTTAGATGTGTTTTGGTCGATCAGATAAAACATTTTGAGCTTGTTCACATTCAACCACTTCCAGAGGTAGTTGAAAACACATTTGACCGGATTACCTTCGTAGTATGAACGCGTATGTGGTCGAATGTGTTCGAACAGCCACAAAAGACTGCATACTGCATGCCTGCCTACTGACTTAATGCGTAAACATTACGGGAAGCGCACTAGAAAACGAATACTCTCCGTATGTTTTCTCTGGTCATGTTCATGTGTAAGTTACATTATTACGAAATTTAACGACCAAAACCCATCTTAAAACCAGGTGTAAATAGGGCCTTATTTATGGTATGATATAGCTGTAGCATACACTGTATATAGCTATAGATTAGACATATATAAAATACATAGCTTCTATTTGAAATTATGTGCATCTGCAGTGACTGAGTTAAATGTGCATATCAGGATTCAGACTATCTAGCTACATATTGTTCAAAATGACACATCTTTACATTTTGTCTTTACTACAAAGTTCTGTAAAGAAACTCTAGATGGCACAGGCTGATAGGTCCTTAACTCAATCTGCTTGCCACCACATCATTCTCTATAGAGCACAGCTGATTGGTTCCTGCTGTATCAGTGGCCAATTAGCTGTCAGTAGCAATTAAGGGATAATGTACATTGTTATTTCAGAATTGACCCCTTCAGGCTGATGCTAGACCTTTCCGCTTCGCGTCTGGGTCCTGATCACCCTGTCGGTGTTTATTATGAGATAACAACCGGCTGGATGTACATTATCCCTTACTTAACATATTAATATCTTATTCTGCATGACCATATTCTACATCCCTTAATCCTACCCAATACCTAAACTTAACAACTACCTTACTAAATATTACTGTAGCAGTTCTTAAGTTTATTGAGGCAAAAGTAGTAGTTAGTAGTTAGTTAATTGTAGAATTGGACCCTAATATATAGTGTGCCCAAATGTTTATTTACAAAGAGAGCCTTGACTCATGCCACAAAAATCTGAAAACAAAAAACAAAAAACGTAATACTTCATACGTTATTTATTCATTTATTTTAGAGAAATGAAAAGTAGCTTGGTCAATAATTATGAAATTTACTAAAAAGAACTATACTAAATGAAACGGCATCATAATGTATTTACTTTTAAATAATAATATTTACTTACATTCATTATTATTATTATTGCGTCATATTTTAACAAGCAACTCATTTGAGAAAAAAAAAACTTATTTAAAATATATCATGCTGCAACATGGTTTTGCTGTTAGGTTGGATATGTGGGTACTGCAAGAATGTGGCACTTAATATGTCTTATAGTCCAATAAAGGTTGAAACTCCCTTCACAAACTCCATCCATATGGCCACATGGACATTGATTTAATGTCCCCAATAAAGGTTTGTTTTAAACAGGCAGTGAAACCCCTCCATGTGTCCACCAGGTGCTGAATCTATTGCAGGTGTACTGTATTTTATCTCCTCCTGCCCCCTCGCAAGCCATCATTTCCTCCCATTTGACACAGACCCTCTGGTCAGGATACATATTAACATGTAAAGATGGGAGATGGGTTGGTGTGGGGGATCTGATTATGTCGGCTGTGGCCTGGGGAGGAATGTTGGCGGGGAATGGAGCTGAGATCACGGGAGCCGGGAGCCTGCTGGGCAGATGGGAAAGAGAGGGGGAAAAAGCCATCAACTCTTGCTGCTCTCTCAGCTCCTCTGTCTACAACAAACCCTCTATTCTCACCTCCTCACAGTAAATATATGTTCAGCCCCCTCTGAAGAGGGGTAAAGAAGCTCGGAGTTAGGGTATTGGAAGTCAAAGAGGACGTGGTTTTCTTCCTGGAGAGTTCAGAAGGGAGGTGATGACAGGGTTTGTAAAGAAACCATAAATGAAATGAAGAGCAAGTTTACGTTTAAGCTCATGAATTGCATTGTGTTGAGATATACTGAGCATACTGGAAAAGCTGTTCACACGGCTATATATTTTCTCCCTGAACAGAAGAGAAATGTGCTGCCTGCATCAAACCTGAGTGCACAATTCTTACAAATAAATCACAGGTAATGGCATTCACGTCTTGTTCTTTTGCGTTCACCGCTGGTCGAGATTTTGTGAAGGAGTGTGGGCTTTAAAAAGCTTTTAATCAAGCGTTAAAATGAGCCTCAAAATGGCATCCATACAGCCAGTGGCTTTATTTTCCCTGTGAGAGCTGAAGTAATAGCCGTGCAGTTAATGTGAGCTTTACAGCAGCCCAGAGGAATGTGAGACAGAAGGTTAGAAGATGCTCCTTCAGAAAAAAGGTCACCTTAAATCCACAGGTCAGAATATGTATGCTCCCCATGACAACCATTCTGATTTCACACAAACCTTATCACCAGGTGTAATTATACGTATACTTCAGAATAGTATTGTGAAAACAGCTCTTTTGGCTTTCTGGAACAAGTTTTAAGGAACGTTCTTGTGTTTGGTGTCCACAAACGGCAAGGTTTTTATAGGCAAAAAAGTAGTTATAGGTGTTACAGTGTAAAATAACTGCAAGGGTCTAAAAATGTCTTTAAAATATACTCAAATGTAATGAGCCATTCATATTGTTTTCATTTGTATTATTTTCTCTGCGCCATTTCAAATACATTATCAAAAAAGGTACTGAAGCATGTGGGTTTACATATTTGCACAAACAAAATTACATAGAACATACAGTATCTCTCTCCAAAACACATCATTGCGCGATAAGGGAACAATTGCAATATTTTTTATGCTTTCTAGCTGCTATCTTTCGAATATTTTTATGTAAGTGTAACGTAACACCAAAAATAGACTTTTAATAAGTAAGACTAGATCATAAAATATAATTTAATAAAATAAATAAGATTGTTGTATTTGCACATGTGACAGTGGTTAATTTTAATATATTAGTTAATTATATGAATCTACTGAATCTCAAATAAGAGTAATAGGTTTCAACTTTATATGGTACTAATTCTTTTATCTGTATGTAACATTACACATTTTATTTGTATGATACATTTCAAAGTATTTTTTAATGGAAAAAGAGATTTAACTTTCAACATTTATCATTCATTTGAAAGGATCATACCTCTTTTCTCCAGCAGATATACAACTTTAGTCAGCATCTGCTGAATATGTGTCATCACTTTAACGACCTTGTTGCAATTGTCTCCTTTAGTAGTATAGCAGTAAGAATGTCCTCATCTTCCTTTTCACTTTTTGCAGTTTGACCAGTGGTCACCTCTAGATAATTCAAAGATTGCACCGCAAGGCTTGTGTCCTGCCTGGCTGTTAGGGGTCCGACAAGAGGTGAAAATCAGGCTGAGACAGTGTGGGAGAAGATATAGGGTCAGCCTTCCCTCAGGATGGACTCTGAATTATTGAGTGACACTGACAGCATCAAGTGCCTTCTGCATTTGACAGGGCCCAGGGCCTGACCTCAGATTCACCCAAATCAGGCTTCACTTCAATGGAGTCACTTTCTGTGCTAGCTTTGATATCATTATACCCAGAGACCCCCACCTATGGCTGTGACTGCTCCTTTGAAAAAACACACACAAAAAAAAACAAGTTAAAAAGGTGCGACGGTGGAAAATAGGGCAGCAGACGGAGAGGACGTGCCAAGCGAACAACTTTCTTCTGCTTTGAGAATCACAGGAAAGTATTAAAGTTTTCTTTTTTTTGGAATTGGCGATTTGAAATTTCTACAAATTAAATCCAAGGGCAAAGGCAAATAGCTGAGAGGATTAGAGCATGTTTAATTTGTAAAGAAAACAGGGGAAGATTCAGCTTGGTCCTCTTCATTCTCAGCCACTTAAATGGCTTTGTAATTGAAAACAACTTCATAGAAGCTCCTTTGAGAACTCATTCAGACTGTGGATTATAGGCCACAAAGAAAGGGTCTCCGAGCAAACAAGCCTGGATGTGATTAATGGCTTATTCTGCTGTGATAACTTTAGCACGCTAAAATATTTACAACAAGCCGTCATAGTCAGAATGAACGGGGGTGGGGGGTGGGGGGTGGGGGGTACGATTTAAGAGCACGTCACAGCTTTCAATGTCACAGTGTTTTTTCTTTCTTTCTCTCTCACTTTTATTCCATCAGCAATGAAAAGATGTCTCTGATAATAATAATAATGTGTTATCGGAAAGAACAAAGTGACTGAGATCTAATCAGCGAGCGCATAATCCTTTTTTATCCCTCATCTGTAACATCAAGTAGCTGGATTTTGTTGGGGACCGGATGATTTAGGCTCTTTGCCGATGTTTTTCCCCATCCTTCGTCTCCTCCATCTCACCTTCCCATGGGAAAGTAACTCTCGGTTTGAACACACATCGAGAAATGCCTGATTAATGGGTCTCTTGCTTTAAATGACGAATTGTTTGAGGAACCCTCCCACTTGGACTCCCCCGTCAGCTTTATATTGGCATAATTTCTATCATATCTGCATCTAACAGTGTATCCATAGACAGAGGTAATCTCATTGCAACAATGCTGTGAGAATTTCCAGATTCCACGGATATAATTTGCGACCTCAAAAGCAATCAGGATAGAGTCATCCTTATTCAGGGCAGATGCCGGTCCTGCCACTCCTTAATCTGAATCCCCCGTCTACACACATTCTGCTTTATAGCCATTTGATTTCCAAGACTCACAATCAATTACAGAATATCAGGTAATCAATTAAGTGTGAGCTTTGTGTATTGGCAAAAAGAGTTCGCTAATGTGTCCCGTATCCACTGCTGTCGGGTTAGTTCTATCTCTCTCGCTCCCTCCCTTGGGAACGCTAACTTGAAATAGTTTTGTTTCTCCGGTCTCACTTTTCTTTTGTTCAAACTCAGAGCTGGATAATGAAATGCGAGTCTGTTAATCTCACCCGTTCTTTAATGTTTAATTCCACTCGGAAAGCATACGGAGGACTCTAAAACAAACTCTGCTCTGAGAGTTGAGGCGCTGAGAGCGGGAATTGCAATTTATTGCTCATGATCTCTCATTTCACTTCACATAATTGCCTGCATCCTTGAGGTATACGTCAGGAGCTGGTGTTTTGAAAATAACTGTCTCGATAAAACAAGATGCATGTGACAACGGTGTGAGAGTTTAGTCTTGCTCGGGGGAGTTATAGTGTGTAATAAGTGTGTAGTGTGTAATAAAAAACGGCTTTGCGTTCTTCACTATGAACCTATTCAATCTATGTTGTTGTTGGTTTACCTGCTCTAAAAAGCTCACCTGAGAGCTAGTCTTCACCTTGGACTAGGTTCATCTTGGTCAACCTCCATATATTTTTCGGGAACTGACCCAGCAGACAGTGATTATCTTGTCTCAGCAGACTTAAACAAAGCACATACTGTCCCAGTGGAATATGTATTGTTTCATTGCTCAGGAGACTTCATGGAATTTCTCCTTTAGGCCTCATTTAAGTATCTTTGTTTCAGATGTTACTCCTAAAATTCCCTAGGTGAAATAAAAACAGACAATTATTGACAGCAGTAAGACTAAGGGTGTATTCACACCTGCCTTGTTTGGTTCGATTGAATCGAACTCTATTGGTGCGGACCTTTTGGGCAGGTGTGAATACAGCAATCGAACTCGGGTGCGGACCAAACAACCGAACCGAGACCCAGCTGAAGAGGTGGTCTCGGTACGGTTCCAAACGAACTCTGGTACGGTTCGTTTACGATGTGAACATGAACCGACCCAATATCGGCCCTATATCAATATTGTTCGTTCAAGTGCGAAAGATAATTCCATTCCGGCGCGCTGTCTGGCCACACGATACTGTTGCGCGTCTTTCTGCGCGTCGTGTGTGCATCATTGGAATGGAATGAATGAATGAGTGTGTGCGCATCATGACATTCACATACAGAGCGTTCTCTTTAAAAGCATTTGCATTAATACGAACGAATTCTTGTATCCTTGTGGCCAATTAAATTCAAATTCCAACTCGTGAATTATATGTAATTGAATTTCATTCCGAATTTTCCCCAACTCTGACTGCAATAGCACCACATGTAAGAAGTAGCAGCGAAGTAAAAGTGTTTGAGCTGTTAATGAAGCTGTGCAGTATCTTATTCCACTGCCTCAGGGCTTCATTCAGCATGAGGCTAGAGCTGGATTTTATAGGGTTTGTTTGACTTGGGTCTATAGAGATGTGCACTGTGGATAAGACAGCTCTCTATGAATACGAGTGATACAGTGATATAAGGTGTGTCATATTGCATAAGAATTGAAAGTTGTGGCAACAGAAACTCTGTGGATGATTTATGACATACTGAGCATACTGAATACTACAGTATTTCTCAGTGAGTTAGTCATTAGACTGGCTACTGTCATTAATGTCATTCCTGATTGACATCAATTGTCAACACGTCAACAAAACTGTAAAAGTGAATGTTCCTCACTCCGCCTGCAGGAAGTTCCCCAAGGTGTCACATTCCCTCATGTTTCTACAAACTACACCCAGTGTCACTGACAACCGTCCATTCTGTTTAGTTTGGTAAATAAAAGATAGCCTCATCTAATCCACCAAGTCATCCCCGCTGGTATACAGTCTCTGTGAATACTGACAACCGCCTCTACAATCCCTTGACATCTTATTTTAGGCAGCTCTCCCAGTGCCTGGAGGAGTCGGGGCCAGCATAACAGATGCCCCGGGGCAGTGAGGCAGAGGCTGGGCCACGTGGCTGCTGAGCTGGCTTCAGCGGGTGTCTTTAGCTGCGTTATCTGTTCTCATAGACCCTGAGAGCAGTCGCTCAGGAGGAGTGGGCCGAGGATTAAAATAATTGGGTGTGCAGTCAGTGGCGTAGTTACAGTCTTCCATGCGAGTGATGGGAACATGCTGGGTCTAATTAGAAGATTCAGAGTTTGACAGACACACAAGACAGACTGCTTGAGCCTAGTTAATTGTCATTAATTTGATGTTTGTCTGGCTACTTAAGTCCCAAAGTTCCTGTCTGGTGTTTTACCTCTGCAGAAATTAACTAAATAAACAAACATACTCTATGTCAGGGGTTCCCAAACTTTTCCATGACAAGGCCCCCCAAATACCACGAGGTTCTGGCCAAGGCCCCCCTTTTGCAGGATGTGTTATTGAACCCATCGACAATACTACGGCAAATGTAGAAATTAATAAATAAAACATCTGTTAACATCAGATTATGTGATGGTGTTTGATACCAGCCAATCAGAAAGATTATAGAGATGCACCGATTACACTTTTCTAGGCTGATTCCGATTTTTCATTGAGTTTGACCTGCCGATACAGATTTTAGCCGATTCCGATTTCATTTTTCTAACCACTTTACAGCACACACAAATATTTATTTTCTATATTATTTTTTGTATAAAACACCATAGGCCTATACTTTTAACCAAACTGAATAATAAAAACAAGTTTAAATGGGTACATTTCAGAAATATATTTATACTTTTGAGTCTTCATGTTCTTTTCTGACATAGCCTACTCCAGTTCTTGTTAAAACACACTAGACATGCAAATAATCTGCATTTTAGTTTTTTTAGGACATTTATTTTGTCCATCAAAAGTGTGTTTAATTGAGCATGAGCAGCGCAACAAAACCCCCACTTCACTGCTGCTCACGCGACGCTCCTGCTCGCGGTGTGAATGCACTCATTGATTAACATGCACGCCACGCTGAAAAAAATACGCGTTGCTCGCGCTTGCGGTGTGAAACGACCGTAATTCACAGGTTTCCTACATGTGCGTTCCGTGTACACGTGTGATGCTGATGTTGCGCAATGTTAATCATGCAGCGCCCGAGTGCATTTGACCGGCATAAAATTGGCATATATGTTACTGATTGGCCGGTCGCCTAATCTCTAAAAGATTAGCATTAAAAGTAAAATGTTCAGATAGGCTATGTGACAAATTATTATAATGCTATTTCATAACAATTCTCATAATAATTTTAATTTTTTTTCTTTCTTTTTTTTTCCCCAACTTGCTGCGGCCCCCCTGGTGGCCCCCACTTTGAAAACCCCTGCTCTATGTCATCGATTGCAGACATAGATATTCAGACATGTGTCTAACTACAGTTGCAGACTTGCAGTCCAATTGCTCTCGAGTGTTCACGAACCAGTGTTTTGACGGTTTCAATAAGGCTTACCTATAGCGGCCCATAGAGACAGCCGCTAGTGAGGCATCTACTGTATATATCTATGGGTTTGGCTGCATGTGCAACTAATATATATATATAAATATGTGAAATTGCAGTGATTTTTTCAAACCAAAAATCTGGGGTACACAGACATAACTAGATAAACCGCGATCAGGGGACAACGCACCATGCTAACTTAAACTTCTCCCATGTTTACTGTCTGCAAAACAATTAGTTTTGCAACACTTGTCTTTTTGAATGCAGTACAGATGGCTGTGATGAGCTTCTTGTGCTGGCCCATCTTGAGCTGAGAGCTGCGGTTGGGTAAAACTGTTTACCGTTGCAGCAGGAGATCTGTCAAAACTGGCTCACTGTTCAGCCTCATGACATGGGAAAGGAAGAATATCACCACAGTCCCATCACAAAACCACATGTGCCTTCCTTTCCCTATCATACTGAGACACATTCAGTGGTGGAATCTGATGCTGCCCCTCCTTCTGGACAACTCAGCTTCTGTCCAAACATGGCGGGAGCAAAACATAGGGAATGTGTGTGAGGGAAAGAGAGAGAGAGACAAAAGTAAGAGCAAAACAAATTAATTTACCCTATTTAACCATCAGATGTCAGTATGTAGCTGGCGCGGAGCTTGCTAAGTGAAGCGTTGTGTGGCATCGGTTTAAAGTAATTATATGAAGAGACAAAAAGAACCTAAAGGGATGGTCCTTATTGAATGAGAGCTTACTAAAGAGAACATGAGAACATGGTTTTACAAGCCACAACTAATGAAGCCACTTGGATGGTGAAATGTTTTGAGCTAAAGAGAGACACATCCATCTGAACAGAATAAAACGACTACTAGAATGTGATTTTACATTTGCAAGCATTACATGCAGGCAAACTATAAGCATGAAGGTAGACCTCACTGGGGTGGGAATTCATATGAATTAAATCTAAAACATACATGTTACAAATTGCTATTGTGTTGCTGACTTCAGATATGCAATTGAGAATGTTAACTCATCATGAACAAATATACAGTGGGAAACTCGAAACCTGACCATTCATTACTAGCCTTGGAACATGGTACAAGATAACCCAGGATTACGTTAACAGGGTTTACAATTACGCTGGGTTAACATTTGCAAAAGTACAAAAAGCTCATGTCAGTCTCAACACTATCAGACCCTGAGCAAATGTGTAAACATGAATCTATACAGCCTGTGCTTTATCCAATTGAATTTCCTGTAAATCATTCAACATGACACTCTATTGTTCCTCATATTCCAGTGGCAGGGCGTCTATAGTTTGAGTTAGGCTTAATGGATTACTCCACTGACTGGCTGATCATATCTGCTGATGACCATATGCATCAAAACTCTCTAGAGCCCCCCTAACTTTCCCATCATGCCCTTGATAAGTGTGGTCTGTTTTATCCTGCCTAGCAGCCGCACAGAAGGCTGAAGCTTATCTCCTGCAACCTGAGCACCCAACATTAATCACTCTCCCAGCAAAGACAGAAATTAGTCACTTCGCTATCTACCAAGCAATCTCACAATGATTAACGTCAACCTCCCACCCCTCCGACGTCTGCTTGACATTGCCCAGCACTGTATGATCTGGCTTTAAAATAGAGAGCAGCCTACAATGACCATGAGGACAGATGAATAATCCACAGCTGGGAGGAACATTAGGTGTTAAGCTATTTATTTAAGCAATATTTATAAGATTTATCTTTATTTGCTCTAAAGGTGAAGTGTGTAATTTTTGTGCCGCTAGTGTCACCAGACAGAATTGCAAGAATAATGATAAAAGGTTTGCCGGAATAAAATGTAACACAAAAAATATTCACCATCTGCCATTGGTCAGCCAAGCAGATTGTCCCTCCCCAAACTCATGTCATTGATTGATCCAATGTCTTATTCTCAAATATACAGGAAAGCCTTTTCACATTTCAGTGATTTTTAATGGAACCCAATCTCCTACACATAAGGGGAAAAAAACACACTTTGGTAAATCATAATAAAAAAGTCCAAATGATAACATAAAGACATCAATATGACATAATAAAATAATACACAATTTCGACTTTGTATGTCAAAATTTTGTTTTAACAAAGCACAATTTTTTTCTTACAGTATGTGTTGGAAATGGGCTTCCATAGATTTAAGACTATTCTATTTAAAAAGTTCACTATGGAATTTTTCTCAGCTTCAAATGTCTTAATTGTGTGTGTAAATATGAAAAACATGAAACATGCTCAACTCTAACCTAAATTACAGTAAATGTTATCACTAGTGTAGTAAAAGGCAAATGCAAATTACAATATTTAATTAAAAAAATATTTTATATATGTTATATCAACAACAAAACGCTTTAAAATATTTATTTGTAATATGTATAAAATTAAATAGGCAGTATAACATTGTTACAGCTTTGTATCATATGCCTTTTTTTTCAGTTTACAGTAATTTAAACTGCTTATTATTACTCTCATGATGTCATTTTCCCACAACTCCCGAATTAGTCACAGCCTATTCAAGATTTAGGTAGATGGCTATAAAAACTTCCCATGAACAAAAATGTCAGATTTGAAATCAGACACTTCCTGGGGGTCCAGCGTCAGCTGACCAGCTGGCACTGAGATGAATGGGCATGCTAACAGATAGGTCCCAGGTATTATAGACCCCCTTAGGCCATAGTGGTAATGTTCTCATTTCAGTATTATCATGTCATCATAAAAATCCCAATTTAGTTCAGCTCATCCAGTCGGAGACAGCTCCTGCTAACATTGACAAGAGCAGCTGCACAAGGAGTATATAAGCTCCTGTTTAACACAATCCTCCTCATCCTCACCCACTACTGAACTTGTTCACCTCTTCTGAACACTCTCTATCTCTCTCCCCTTCTCTCCTCATCTGGCTCCGGCTCCTCCATGATAGATGTGTGAGTGGGTGTCCTTGTGACCCCTCCGCCGCTACAAACAGTGGTGTGGGTAAACTCCTCTGCCAAGCAGAATATTGATTTCATGTTTAAGCGTTCTCTCTCTTACACTCCCCACATCTTTTAAAACATATTTATTAAGTTTCGTTCAGCCATGGTTGCCAGGGAGACAGCAAACAGCACCCAGTGTTGCAGAATCAAACCCAAATGACTGAAAGGAGGTTAATTCCCACACACACACACTTGTACACACACGCGGCGGTCCTGAGAGAACATGCTAAGATGTTTGAGAGCGGATAAGCAAATATCAAATGACCCACCACTTTTGACCCAAGGCAATTTCACTTCCAGTTCGGATCAGCTCGCTTTGAGTATCTCTTAACGTGACATTATTGATCAGTTATGTCATTTGGCTTTCTTTGTGTGTTTTTCATCTTTAGACTTCTATTAAAAGGAGGGAATGCTTCAGTCCAAAATGACAGCAATCATTTTGTTTACAGGCAGCATAGCGTGAAGTTATACACAAACCTCTAAAATAGGAAATTACATTCAAAATGAATTTAGCATCCATAATGTGACATAATGATTTTTGAGTAAAGCAGTGTTGTTATTAACTAAAACTATAAAACTATATATATATATATATGGTTGGGTTGATATACTAAATATATGGTTGATGTACTAAAATGACTGAAAATTAATAAAATAAAATAAAAAGTAAGCTAAATTGATATTTATTAAAATGACAAAATAAAACATAAACTAAAACTAAAATAGATTATACATAAAATATTATACAAATATAATCAAATAAAGCTAATTCAAGATAATTATAAATAATATAAATAATAGGCTATATAAATAATACAACAATAACTCTGGTAAAACTATTTTTAGCTTTATTTAATGTATATAGGGCTTGCTTTTATTGATAAGAATATGGTTAGATCATGAAAACTAGGCTATGATTTTAGTGGTTAATAATATTACTTTTTAATGCCAGTGTTGCCTCGCTCTTGCCATCAGAAAAAAAAAACTGTTGTTTCAGAGGTAGATAAATTACATTTTTATGAAGCCTTACAAACAAATGTTTCCCTGTTGTTGCACAGAATATGAAAAAATATAGAAGAGAAAATAAGTTTTATTGAAAAGCTAACTGAGCTGTTTTGATTAGCCACACATGACAGTACAGGTACAGTAAAACATGTCTTTAATCTTCAATCATGAAATCATAGCTTGATTTCACCTGCATTAAGACCTGGATGCTGTGTGTTTAGCTTTTGCAATGTAAAGTGGGATGTAAGTGTATGCTTGTACAGCATTCACATAAACCTTTTACTCATATCTGTTTACTCTAATGAGACCCTCTGGAGAAATAATGCGCAAAGATCCACTAAAGTAATGCATGCTTCATGAATATGGTAAACCACTCCAAACTATTATGAAGTATTTATGTGGAAATCAGCAAAGCTTGTCAGCGGCCCCCAGTTGAAAAGTCATAACTCTGGCACATGTACGCAAACACACACTCTTTCACATGTTTACTAAAGAAAGATTAAAAATGTCCCTTCTGTATTTCTGTTGTTGTCTGTCCAAACATTTGTAGAAGAGTGTGTACTTTGCCACTCCAGCTTCATGCATGGATAGGACCAAAGAGGCCTATAAACTTCTACAACTCTGCAAAAAGAAAACAAAAACTGTTTGTCAAAGTGTGTGTGTGTGTGTGTGTGTGTGTGTGTGTGTGTGTGTGTGTGTGTGTGTGTGTGTGTGTGTGTGTGTGTGTGTGTGTGTGTGTGTGTGTGTGTGTGTGTGTGTGTGTGTGTGTGTGTGTGTTATTGATCATAAAAACATTTATAATGTTACAAAATATTTTTTTATTTCAAATCAATTATGCTCTTTTTAACTTTCTATTCATCAAATAATCATGAAAAAAGTATAAGTTATCAGTCTCCACACAAATATTAAACAGCACAACTGTTTTCAACAGTGATAATACAGTTTTTCTCAGTCGCTTTGGTGCATTTCTCACATCACTATTTACATTTGCACAACAGTTAATGCAGTTCTCAAAACAATTAGTACAAACTGCAAAACCTAGTTGATAACCTGCAAAAGCGTGTCACTTGCTCAAAATGGATAGCTCATTCCTCAAAAGCAAGTATTCATGTCAATGAAAGTGTCAGTGTCATCAAGATGAAAAGTCTTGACACCATTGCTCATGAACAAGATAGTCAAATGGCTTAGTCATGTTTTCATTATGACAGTTTACTCTGTAAATGTTTTCCAATGCAAAAAAGTCAGATATTGGTGACACTACCTGAAAATGCTCAAGACAGCACTATATACTATTTGCACAGCCATTTGAAAAATACAGTAAAGTTACACATTACTGTATTTAGTGAGGTAACTACAAGACACTGAATGTTTCACATTTTTACTGCATATGCTCTTTGCAATTCTAATTTGTTCACAGCATTGTGCAAAAGAAAAAATACACCCTTATTTACAACAAACATAAACTCCCTTTGGGTAGAGCTGTGCACAACTGTAAACAATATTGCAGTACATATTGGAACTGAACATACAACATACATAGTACTGTAATCATTCATGCACATCCAGACGTTCCTCTCTGTCTGGCCACATAATTTCATCTGCATCGCAGCGAATATCATCTCTTGCAATGCAATCCAGAACAACAACATGCTTGCTCAGATGGTCTCCAGTTAGACCCCTCTCATTCTCAGGGATTATGTCCCTGTAAAGAGTGTCTAACAAAGTCAGCAGATGTTTCATTGTGAGGCCGTGACAACATTTGTACCCCTGTTGTACCCCTAACATTTGTACCACAATTGTACCCCTGATTTCATCAGGGATCCGCCTATGTACTTGGCCTCTTCCTTTCCCTTCCCCTGCCCCGTCCCCGTCCTGCACCCGCACTCTCACCCTCACTCTCACTCTCACTCTCACTCTCACTCTCACTCTCACCCTCACTCTCACTCTCACTCTCACTCTCACTCTCACTCTCACTCTCACTCTCACTCTCACTCTCACCCTCACCCTCACCCTCACCCCTCTTCCACGAGGCTGGCCTTCCATTTCTGTGTCACAGTATTGTAGAAATGGTACACACTATGTCCTGCTTGGTTCATATATGCTTGTAAAGTGGGGGTTTATGGGATTCAGCTCTGACAGTGATTGTAGAGAAGTGGCTTATCATTGGTTGCAACTAGTAATGCTTCACACACCCCTTCACATCAGTGAAAGTTGAGATTCACCTAAGATAAATTGTTCAATTTAGGAGACATTTTCAGGAAAAAAAAAGATTAAATGTTTTTTGTAAAATTTGCTTGACAGATTTTGACAACTAGTTCAACATTTTTGTATGGAATGACTAAAGCAATGAAAGGAGGACTAATAGTTTTATATGGAATGACTATTCAGCATTCACAAGTATAGTTCATTTTGACTGACATGACATAAGCAAATGATAATGTTGTAAAACAGCAGAGAGTTGTATGAAAGCAATTGATGCATGTCCAAAAGCATTTGCAATTTGTTGGAAGGAATGAGAAACTGCTACTAATATGTGCACAAATGACTAAATGTTGTGAAGGTTGAACTAACTGTTGTGCAAATGTAAATAGTGATGTGAGAAATGCACCAAAGCGACTGAGAAAAACTGTAATATAGAAAACAGTTACTGTTTTTAGTATATTTCTGATCAAATAAATCCTGCATTGGTGGGACTTTTTTTCAAAAATATCTATAAAAAAAAACATACACCAAACTTTTGAGCAGTGGTTAATATTACATGTCCTCTTGAATATATGCTAATGCATTCTATACTCAAATTAAATTTGAATATAATACAAAATTGTTGCTTGAAATGTTACTGTAAAAAAAAAAATTTTGCTCAATAATTCTGTAGTTATGCCATACCAGCAGTGGCAATATAGGACCATGCAAACCCTTGGCTAGTTGACCCCTTGGTTAGGACAAAGCCCTGCATGCTGTTGTAGTCTGTGTGTCTCTGTGTGTCTCTGTGTGCTTGTGTGGGTATTTAAGCCTAGATTATGATGATGGAAAACAAGGCCTGTAGGGAAGCTACAGTACATCCCAGCACACACAATCCCATCCATTTGCTCTCTCAGACACATAAAACACACACAGAAACAGACATCAGCCTACACACACAAAAACACGCACAGTCCCAGCACACATTTATCATGACCTAGTGTCTCTAGGTCCCCATGGTTCCACAGTTTGAGGTCTCTTCACCACCCATAAACACCAGGCCCTGGCCAGCAGGGGCGCTGTCACATACAGCCACACAACTATTCATCAAATCCTCCCTGAGCCAGTCTGCTTGATGATATCTCGTCTGTAAACATGACCCTGGCATCTCTGAGCAGGAACAGATGTGCAGAGTACCCAGAGACAGCTGTAGGGGGGGCTGTCACAGACATCCCACTAACCATTAATCATGCTCTTCAAACGAGCTTCATCCTCCTCATCCTTGAACCTGACCCAGCCATCACCCGAAAGAGACTGGCAGTGACCTCCATTACAAAAATACTACTGATGTTATTATTAAGTGCTACTGTGTGGGCAATGGAAGTCTCACTGCATGAAACTCATTGGATGTGAGTTAATGGATGGAAACAACAATTTACATGCAGAACTGTTGGATATTCTGTATAAAGGTCAGTTCACTTTGTTGTTGGTCTAGTTATTGCTGTTATTTTAATTAATAAACCAAGATGGGTGCCTTAAATGTTACAAAATCTATATTACAGGTAATTTTGTCATATTCCTGGAAATGTAGATATGTACTTACAGTAGAAGCATAAAGGATTGGGCACAACACTCAGAGCAGTGTTATTTTAGTATTATATTATATCAGTATTTATTAATATTTTGAATTAGCATTTTTTTTATTTTGGCTTATAATTTTTGCTTAAACGGTTTGGTCCTTTATGTGCTTTCATAATTTTTTTTAGTACTTTATTTTCAACTCATTTTCAGTTAGCTGCCAAAACAACATTTCGAATGTACATTTAGGTTTTTCCATCTAATTTTTGTATTAGATTTGATTTCAGATTGAGATGTTTTTTTTTTTTTCAAATAGCAACACTTGATCAGAGGTCCTGATCACTGTTGGGGTTTATTTTGTGAGAATGACTGTATTTCATCTCACTTAATTCATGGCTACTCTCCAAATAAATACATATTAAATATATAAAAATTGATTTTAAATTATCTAAAAGCTTTTGCTAAGAAAAATAGCAATTTCAACATACAACAATTGCAACAAAACAATCAGCCTAACAACAAGACGAATCGGTTATTAATACTGAAGTGCTCTGATGTAATTTGATTACGATCAGTCACTGAGACACAGACCGAGCCAGTTGTGTTTGCATGCAAAATAGAGAGAACGAGTCCACTGTGTAACGCCTGACAAAAAAGTAGCACTGGTTTCAGTTAGATTATGTACATCTTTGCCATGGACAATGGCGTATATTAGGAAAAATCAGACCTCTGAATACTGTGATTGACCAATCAGAATCAAGTATTCCAGAGAACCGTGTGATAAAATGATTCCTTTCCTTCCGAGACCCCCCTTCACTGCTGTCTCACGGGCATTCCTGCCCATCAATCTCCTTTCATCCTCCAATGAGAATTGACAGAATTTGAACAGGTATCTGTCCAGGGTGGAAGCCGGCTGCATGCGCTCATTCTCACAAGGGAACTGAGTGATGTCCTGAAGAAAGAGTTTTCTCCTTTTGATTTACATTTATTGATTCCTCAGATATGGGCCATTAATCAACGGTTGAAATAACCTTTTCTCCCCTCTGCACTGCTGCCGTCAGCTGTAAATTTACATGGCCAAACATGTTAGGAGCTGTGCAGCATATATACCGTCCCATCATCCCACTGCAGGAAGAAAGAATCTGATTTATTTCCAGTGCTTTGTGAGGGAACTAGCCTCTTGTCTCAAGTCTCTAGGCTAAAGTCATGTGTTGTCCTATGAGGAAACACAACAAATGGCTTCTAAAATTGGAAAATTATTACTTGCCCTTAATATCACTTCCTGCAACCCTCTCTGAGCTAGCAAGTAGGGTTGTAACAAAATTGAAATATTGAGATGGTGTGGTAGCTGTTACATTGATGTACTGAGTGGGGTTGGATGGTTTGGTTTGAGGTTGTGTTTTTTTTTTTTTTTTGGGGTGGGGTGGGGTATTCCAATGAAGTCGTGGAGACGTTGTGAACATGGACTTTATGGGCCCTATCTTGCACCCAGCGCAATTGACTTTGAACACCGACGCATGTATCATTCCTATTTTGCACCCGCGCACAGCGGACTTTTCCCTCCACAGACGCACGTCGGTAAATTAGGGAATTAATTTGCGCTCGCGGGGGTGGTTCGGCGCAAAGAGGAGGCATGTTCCGGCGTAAAATTTCCCTGGTGTTATTTTCCAGTTTTAGAAAGCAATTGCGCCACTGACCAGGAAAAAAAACAGTCTAAAGACAGTGGCGCGTTGCGTTAGTGATATGGTATTTTAAGGGCGCGTGCTTGGCCATAATGTAGTGTGTTAACGCGCATCCACTTTGATTCTCTAATAATTATAAACAGACGCAGCAGTTTTCATTTTTGCAAATCCTACATTATTACAAGGAAAAATATTAACACACGAGGGAAATCATTGTTGTGTCCATGAAGATGTGAAAAAAATATATCTAAATTAAAAAAAAAAAAAATCTAGATTAGGCTACACATTTACCCAAATGATACGCCTGTTGATACGCCTGTTTAACCGAAGCTAATTTGGGTGGGTTTCTCCCATCATCCCCAATGTCACTTCTCTGTGTTTTACGGCCCTGACGAGAACGTCGCTCTCCTCGGCTGTGAACTGCTCCTGGCGTGCGCCTGGCAAATCCGCCGTTATAATAGCGATCCGCCATGGAAAAAGCGCGCCGGCTCTTAAAGGGAATGTGAGAGGACGCTCTGATTGGTTTATTTCACGTTACGCCCAAACCACACCTATGAATAATGAAGCTACTTCAGACCAACCCCTTTTCGATTTGCGCCAGGCGCAAGAGTCATTTATCCCGCCGGGAAAATAGCAACAGCGCCGGGATCCGCCCACAAAGTTACTTGCGCTTTGCGCTTTGACACTTGCGTTTCAGATCGTTAAAATAGGGCCCTATATGTTGCAGCGCAAGCTGGAGGTGGATCTTCCGCCATCTTGCTTTCTGTTTGTGTATTGTTTTGTTATCTCCAGAGCGTCTGTGCATTTGTCCATGTTGGATATTT
This sequence comes from Phoxinus phoxinus, assembly GCF_949152265.1. Classification (NCBI taxonomy): domain Eukaryota; kingdom Metazoa; phylum Chordata; class Actinopteri; order Cypriniformes; family Leuciscidae; genus Phoxinus; species Phoxinus phoxinus. The sequence continues at coordinate 29,459,939 of NC_136891.1, forward strand.
ACGATTCAAGATCGTGTCGGCTCCGATGTTCTATTAAAAAACTGTAATAGGAATCATGCCAGTTGGATGTTCTGAGACTTCTTCGAGATCCATCTTCAACATTTAGTGAAAGCCATAGTCAGATGTCGCAAAATTGCTACAACAATGTAAAAAATTGAAGAATATTGTGTAGATGAAATGCAATTATGCAAACTTGTGGCATTTTTTTCATGATGATCATGGTAAAATCCCTGCTGAAATGTTATGAATATATGGCAAACTCCCTTCCCGAGGCTGAGTAATATGTGAAAAGAGCAGAACATCTTGCTTGGAATGAATAATGGGACCATATGTTCTGTGACCCCCACAGACCTGCTATGTCATACTGTTTTCTTTTTTTTCTTTCTTTTCTTCTTTTCAGACTGATTTATTTCAAATGTTGTTTTAATAAGTGAGTTCTGCTTCTTTTACTTCATTACTCTACCCTGTAAACCCTGCTCTGAGAAACAGTACGGATCTCATGGGAAAATAGTTTCATCAATTCTTTAAACACGGTACAAAATAAAAGATTAATGTGGGCAACTTGCAACCTTATTCATCAAATTTTCCTCCTGCAGATCGGGGCTGCATGCACCTCATCATGAAACACTTCAATGACTTCCAAGCAATGGCAAATTTCTTTTGGGTCTCTGTATTCACCCAAAGCATTGCTCAAGGGCTACTGTACTCGAAAGGTTGGTGCTTTTTGTGAGGTTTTCAAAAGAATACACCAAACTCTGCACCTGACACCCACAAGAAAAACACTGAGCTGAAATGCATGATAAATCCTGATATACTAGATTCACTTTTGTGATCGCTTCTTCCACTGAAACCAAAGAAGCCAGGGTAGGACTGAAGACTAGTGTGAATATCACTCAATTAACTTCTCTACAGGCCTTAGTGATGGTATAGAATTGAGATTGTGAGTGTATACAGCACCTGTTACTGATTGAGTCAGGTTTAGTGTTTTCCTCAGCTGGTCTTCTCTGAGGGTTTTCTTTTATTTCAAAGCTTCCCTCGAGACCTTCAAATCATTCTTCCCTCTTTATAACACTTTTTGACATTCTCTCTGACTCTCCTTCGACTTCCCTGGAGCTTCCTTGCATGTGTTCATCTTGTTTTCCGCACAAAGCCTCCTTTTATCCACTGGTCTGGTGCCCACCTGTTGCTTCTGTTCTCCATATCCTCTCTTTCCCTTCTGCGTCAGTACATTGATGGCTTGCATCACTGGCAGCAATTTTATCGCTGGAGGTCAATAGGTCGCAGAAGGCTGGATGCCCTAATAGTGGGCCTTGAAACTGGCCATAACTTTTGAAAACATCCTATTTTGATTACAGGTAAAACTATATCGTTCTAATGACAACCAATCAGTTTTCTTGATGCTAAAAATGAACATTCTGCAGGGTTACAAAAAATAAACATTCTGCATTCGTATATAAATTGCAGTAGGGCATAATATATCATGAGCAAAAATGGCTCACTGTAAAGTTAATTTTCACATTTTGCAGACTCTCAACTATAGTATCTCGCAGTTCATATCTTCACTGATCTTCACTTCATAGTAGTCGTTGCATTGCATCACTGTTTATTTGCATAAAGTTGAACTTTTTCTCAGCTTTACCGTATCACAGTCACCCCAACCGAAAGTTGCTGTCATTCATGTTGATGCAGATTGCTGTAAAATCAAGGGATTAATAAAAGATTTATGCCCCCCTCTCAATGCAATGCATTCACAATAACCCAGACAAGCTTGAAACACCTTAGTTGTGTGTGATATTGATCCAGTTCATCGTCAGAAGCTATGTGACAAATCACACTATGTAGGTGGAGAAGTGACTGTGGGTGACTATACAGTTACAGTAACACAAAATGCAACACTTGGACTGCTTTTTACAAAGCCTTTAACAGGTCCTGTTCCACAAAATGTCACTCATAAAAAAGATTAAATCAAAGCCTGCAATATTCACTCTTTTATAGATATGATATTACTAAATGATAAGCATAGTAAAAAAAAAAACACACAAAAAAGGCTCTTAAAGCCTTAGAAACTTAAAATAATAAAAACGTCATAAAATATCAGTTGGGCAAAAGAAAATAAGGGAAAGAAAGAAAGTCTGTCTTGTTTCAGCATGATTAAGCTAGCAGAAATGTAAGCATAGCTTTATCTGGACTAAACAGGATTGGAAAGAAGTCCATATCTTGTTAGATAAAGAGCGAGTTAAACAGTCCCTTTCTCTGTTTACTCAAAGAACAGAATGGCTGGCTGTCTTAAAGACCTCGTTCTCCAAAGAATCAGCCTCTGTGTATCAGGATCTAAGCTCTGTGTCCTAAACCAATAGGGAGGAAATGTAGATAACAGATATTTAAACAACCTGAACAGACAGAAAGCTTGTGAAGCTTTAACACCTTCGCAGGGAAATGCTCTTAAAACAATAGACAAAACATTTTATTTTGAGTTAAAATGAGTGAAATATTTTTTATAAATATATATATCTCACTAATACTCACTAATTCACACATACAGTACATGCATTCTAACAGTCAGCCATGAGACTGTCCTTTTATTGTAGTACAGGAAGGATTTTGATCAAATACACTGCACGTAAGCTGTGTTTTCTTCAAGGATGTACAGTTTGCCTAATAGCCTGCATCTGTGGAAACAGGTTGGAGAAAAATAACCTCTCAATCACAGGAAGAACACATGCTGTCAGTGCAGGCCTAACAGAGTTAGTGGTCACACAACTGGTCAAGTGCTGCTTGAGGGTTCTCAGGGGTTCTTCAACAGAGGCGAGTGTTATGTCTCGAATACCATCAATACATCTTGCATATCTTGACCTTTCAATCTGTGCCAAATCAACCTCAGTAATAACGGAAAAAGCGACGTCGGAGTATCTAGAGGAGTTATTCCAAGTAGAGGCAACCTAAACTTCCATCCACTGATAGAAGTTCATAGGCTGCAAAATGTGATCAGTTGACTTTACTTAAAAAAAGTCAGGCAACCCGTGTCCTTAAAATTATTCGGTAAATAAACATTATACGTAATTGAAAAAATTAAGTTATGTAAACTTGACAACTCCAAGTTATTTTGGAAAGAAAAAGTTATTGAAACAGACTAAATGTGTTGTGATAACTTTTTGTTTTAAGTTGGATTAACTTAATTGAATCAAATGGCAATTACTTAAAAATGTTCATCAACTTAACTTAAAACGAACAAGTTTTTCTGAGTTCTGTCTACTTACTTAAATTGAGGGAACCTGTTGCCTTGAAAAATTTTGAAAAATCACTTGTGACTGTTTTGATGTAATCTCATTTGATTAATTTCTTTGAAAGTCTTCAGAAAAATTGTAGCCTACTAATACAATTATATATATTTTATATACATTATTCCACTTCCATAAACTGCAAAAAAAAAATAAAAAAAAATAAAAAAAATAATAATAATTCTTCTTTGAGAATATATAACATTTTTAATTGTCAATCTGTTATTACTTTGTATTGTAATGTATTCAGAAAAGCAAAACATTTATTCAAAGAGACTAAGTGGAGAAAGTACTTTTTCACCTTAAAATTCAGAAGTTTCTTGCCGATGCTGTAAAGTATATTGGTCACCTAATTATTATTATTTTTTTTAAATAATGTAGTAATGATAATTTAGTTTGTGAGCTTAGACCCCTTGGCCCTCTTTCCGTCTGTTTCTCACTCGCTCTTTGTGTGTGATGTGCTATTGCGGTGAGTTATTTGTTCGGCAGTAGGAGGCGTTGATGGGATGGATCCAAGGCCTACCTACAAACAGTAATGAGATAACTTAATCGTCCTGACTACTACATGAGCTCACTGTCATGTAAAGAACAATATCGACTCACTTTCACACATCCGCAGTGCCAGGTGCCTCATCTGAGTAAGAGCAACACAAATTTCACACTTCAACCCGAAGTGTGACTGCTCAAAAACTTTGTTCTGGTATTTGTGAGCAAGTTCTTGGAGAGGATTCTTTTTCATCTTGTTTATTTTTGTTCTTTTTTTTTGGTCACCACATTTTCTTCACATGTTTTTCTGGATGACATGAGTGAGAATGTGGTTATCTAATGCTAATGTGAGACAAAAATAAATATCTTTCACACAGTATAAATAGTTTCATTAGTAGGAAGTCTATCCATTATCAATGCACACAATGAGCAAAACCTCACATTGGTTATCGGAAGACTGAATCGCAAAACTTTTAATATAAAAAAAGACTATTCCGGGTTTAATACAAAGAAAGATCAGTTGATTTCAGTCAGATTACCTATATATATATTTTATATATTAATCAACTTCTGATAAAGACATATAGAGTATAAGGCTCTTGCTTTCAATTTTGTAGATCTGCTCCTTTCCCTGTTATTTTCATGATTTGTCGACAACATTTGTCTTTAGAATATGAAAACACTTTCATCACTGTCATTTTTCCACCATTGAATTACATTATAATACACTTAATGAACTAATACCTTGTATCGAATTCCTCAAAGGCGATGGCTGCATATTTATTGGCTGCTTCATATCTACGTGTATTGATCATTGAGTCACTCAAATGCTCTGTCAGTTTGGCACTGCGTTGCTTGACAAGTGCGTCTCTCTCGCTGCGGGGTGATATCAGTGTAATTGACTGCCCTGTTCTCACCCTACAGCAGTGAATAATGCGTGCGGAGCTGACAAAACCAGAGTTGTCAGAAAAACGAGTCCCTCTTCTTCGGCACACTTCCCCTTCCCCGCCCCCCATTACTGCAATTCAACTCCCCGCAGATGATGATGGCTGTTGCAAAGAGCAGCAATGCAGGACTGCAGCAACTTCCCCTCCTTGCTGGCCTGCCTGTGTGTCCCTTTGTCCTTGCAGGCGGTGGCGGCCCGTAGCATCCATCTCTGTCAGCCAGGCACATCTCTGGGCCTCCCCATCCCCGTCACCGCTAAATGGAGCTCTGACAGTATATTGACTAGCCCCGCACCAACCTCCACGAGAGAGCCGAGTGAGAGAGAGAGATACTAAATGAAACAGAAAAACAAATTGAAATGGGAGAGGAAAAAAAAAAAAAGCAAAAATGAAAGAGATGATGAAGGTATCATATCCCTTGCACTCCCAGCCGGGTCCAGGTGAATCACTGCGCAATTTGGCTGTTGTAAATCAAGCAATAATTGATGAAAGGATGGTTTGAACTGTTTTTACACAGTTTTTACCGTGTTCAATGGTACGGGATAAAATAACACACAGTCTTGCTTTTATAAAACTTTGGTAGCAGCAATAATACTTGTCAAATAATATCATACTATACTGTATTGTAGTATAAAGTTTGTATTTCACTATTCTAACGGTCTTATACTACTTTTTAGGTCAGTGTAGTCATTTTACGATTTCAAATGTGACTCCCAATCAGAATTTACAGCCTGAACTGTTTTGTAACATTAACATTGTATGAGGTTATCACTGCTTCAAACGGCAAGCAAGTGAGCGATTTAATATATAGCTTGTTGATAGCCTTTGGGACCGCTTACATATTGTACCTTTGCACAAACATACACGTACGTACCCAGGGGGCTTGTAAAAAGCAACTTTAATGGTTATGCAGTTTATTTTCATTGAGATACCACTATTTCAAGTCCCCGTTCAGCCTCTTGAGTAAGCTGCTCTTCACATCAACAGTATTTCATTTTAGAAATAAATCCCCTTCACATGAATATGACGGTGGATATAAACTGTCTTTTATTAAATTGTCCAGGAAAATGTGAAGTTACAATAATCCCGTGGCTCTGTAGAAGCTCTCTGAACTGTCGGAACAGAGACAGTTTGCCATTATCAGGAGAGCTGGAGTCTAAGTGAAATAAATCCAACATTGATGGAAGGTAACAAAGGTAAGACAGTAACGTCACTGCACATATTTTGCAAGAATTAATCAATTTAAGAAACTAACTAACTAACTAACTAACTAACTAACTAACTAACTAACTAACTAACTAACTAACTAACTAACTAACAAAACGAACAAACGAAACTAACCAACCAACCAACCAACCAACCATCCATCCATCCATCCATCCATCCATCCATCCATCCATCCATCCATCCATCCATCCATCCATCCATCCATCCATCCATCCATCCATCCATCCATCCATCCATCCATCCATCCATCCATCCATCTATCTATCTATCTATCTATCTATCTATCTATCTATCTATCTATCTATCTATCTATCTATCATCTCTAGACACAGATAGTTAGTTAGTTAGTTAGATCCATCCATCCATCCATCCATCCATCCATCCATCTATCTATCTATCTATCTATCTATCTATCTATCTATCTATCTATCTATCTATCTATCTATCTATCTATCTATCTATCTATCTATCTATCTATCTATCTATCTATCTATCTATCTATCTATCATCTCTAGACACAGATAGTTAGTTAGTTAGATCCATCCATCCATCCATCCATCCATCCATCCATCCATCCATCCATCCATCCATCCATCTATCTATCTTATCTATCTATCTATCGACACAGATAGATAGTTAGTTAGACAGACAGACAGACAGTCAGACAGACAGACAGACAGACAGATAGATAGATAGATATCGATAGATATAGATAGATTATAGACTACCACACAGCATTCTGTATACAGTATAACTATATTGCCTTACTGTAAATATACTTATTTCTACATTGTGGCCATCACCCACCTGCATGGTTTTAGCACATAACAAAGAACAGCTCATCTGCCTAGTGTCCTGTTCCTCAGCTTAATCTGCGAGGCTCAGTCAGGAGTCTCTCCAGGCAGCAGAAGAATCACTGCAAGCTCCCGGTCATAAAAGGGAAAGTCCTGTGTCTCCCTGGGGAAGCAGGAATCAGAGGCCAGCATTTATATTCCCCCTGCATGCCCACATCCATCAATCAGCTCATCCCACGGCGCCTCGGTCTCAGAGGCCGCTTGCTTTCATAGGCCTTTGAGTGCATGTATTGAAAAAATCCTGTTAAAAGAACAAAGGAGCGGCGATGTCAATAAATCTCCAAAGATGGATTGACATTCACTGTTTTGGATCAGAATTGAGATGCCGAGAGATGATTTTGACATTGGTGATTTTCTGTTCTCTCTGACAATTTTTTCTTCTTCTTGGTTTTGGCAAAGTGTTTGCTGAAGGACAGCAGAGGATGATGGAGAGATGACAAGGTTGATCGTTGTATGGAAACTCCAATTGCAGAGCATGTTCTTTTGCTTTTTTTTTATTCAGAGAATTTGAAAGATCACACGAAATGTGGTCGATAATGTGAAATGTGCAATTTACTTAAATATATAGAACTATCATATGGTATAAGTCTTTAATATACTGCAATGGAGTTGGGCCACTTCTATGGTGTTTGTTATTTTCAAAGCTTAACATGGGTCACTGAGTTGAAAATGTGACAAATTCTCTTATTGTGTTCCATGGAAAAATGAACATCATACAGGTTTATAATGACGTAATTGCACTAAAGTACAGAAGAATAAAGGAAAAGCGATGGGAATAGAGTCATGTAAAAATAATACATTTTTGATCCATGATTTATGTAAGATCTTTTATCAGTTTTCTTTTGAACTTTGCCTTTTACCCACATCTATCACTTTGGCAAAGGTTCCAGTGGCCAAAACTTTATGTGGCCCTACTATTTGAGGAAAGCTCAAACTGTTCTCCAGATCTAATCAGCTGGTAGCAGGCCTCCAACACTGCGCACTGTTGACTTGCACAATGTATCACTAGAGCTCTGAATAAGTAATGATGCATGAGGTGTTTTGAAGAGAGAGTTTCCCAGCTGAATTGAAACTCTTTATACCCCCCTCTAGCTGTTTTAGCTGTATCTGCTGAATCGAGTAAAGCATCTCTGCTGAATCACTAGTTTATAATGAAGACTTATTCCTTACTTAAGGTGTTTCAGCATGTGTGGCAGAGGAATTAAGTTATGGTTTTGAAATTAACTGTTTACATGTAAACAATGGGAACGATCAAAAATCAGCTCATTATCAAATCCTTTTTTTTTTGCCTGTTTTGATATCAAAATGTAAACATTCTTATCATCAATTCAAAATATACATATTAAAAATAATTTTTGGTAACTGAAATAAAGCTGGAATAAAATAAAATACAAATATCAGGTCTCTAATTTGCTTTTAAGTAGTACAATTATTAAAACATTACAATTATTAAGTAGTAAAATTATTACAACATTACAATTATTAAGCATTAAAATGATTAAAACATTACAATTATTAGTAAAATGATTAACACACACACACACACACACACACACACACACACACACACACACACACACACACACACACACACACACACACACACACACACACACACACACACACACACACACACATTTCACAATAGCTTTAATTTAATTTAGGTTTTAGTTTTAATAATATTACTACTTAATCATTTTTATGCTTTAATTGCATTTCATTTCAGCTTTAATTATCAGCAAAATTAATTTTTAGTTATATTTTTAATTGATGATGAGAATATCTATGTACATTTTGATGTCAAAACAGGCAACAAAAAACAACCTCATGCTAAGTTGTCAGGATTTAATAATTTAATAATGATTTAATGCCAATATAAGCAACAATGTTATTATGCGTGTTTTTAAAAGTGCTGTAGATTAAGGGAAATAATGAAAGAGATTTACAGGGATGTTTCATCATATTATTATTGCATCATGTTGGGATTTCACACGTCACACTGATTCTGTTAGTGAGCAGAAACAGAAGAGCTCTGGGATTTAAGAGAGACCGTGTGTGGGAAAGTAAATGAAGAAAGAGCACCAGAGGAGGAAAGGCAGCATCGGAAGTTTCCTGGGTCAAAAGGTCACGATGGCGAGACAGAAGCTAGTTGTCACTCTAGGAAGCTGTCACTGGGGCTGTATCCAAATAACCATAAGGTTTGGAGTCAAAAATCCAAACAAGAAAAGGAATTTATGAATTCTGCCCTCCAAACAGAAATGTCAATATTATCATATTTTTGCTATAGCTGTTGGGTTATAGATTTTAACTGAAATGTTGAACCGTTTTCTCAGACCTAAGCATATTTTTCACCAATGCAATTTTTTATTATATTTATTGATCAAAGCAATGGTTAGATATTTTTGATGTTTCATGAAATGTTAAGGATTTCAAAATTGTCTTAATGTTTGTATTTAGCCAAAAAGTCTAGGTTGTTAACTGGCAGATTCTATTGTGACAACTTATAGTGCTACACATGCCCTGCTATTGGTCAATATGGTCAACACCGTAGATCAACATTTTTGAATAATTAATGTTTTAATGAGTCTCATGCTCACCAAGGCTGCATTTTTTAATCAAAAATGTAATTTATTTCTGCATGGCAAAGCTGAATTTTCAACAGCCTTCACTTTAGTCTTCAGTGTCACATAATAATAAATAATTCTAATATATCATTCCATTCCATTTATTCCAAACTTTTGAACCCCAATGTAATATTTTTTTTTCTCCCCGTGCAATAACAGAATAAATGTTCAATATTTTTTTTGCTGGCCAGGCATAAAGGTATATGTCTTTATAGAAACTGTCTTTCAAAAAATAAACCTATACTATATCGAGAAAAAAAATTATGACAGCAAGCTCCCATATCCCCTGTATATACAGTAGAGTATATTTAGGTGTGGGTACATATGTTCAAAGTTTGTGCTGGTATTTAAGTTTTTAAAGATAAATAAGGTTTTGGATGATTGTTAAAAGACAACAAGAGAGAGCAAAGAGAGAGGGAAGAAAACCGAAGGGGAGGGGTGGAAGAGAAAGAGAGCTGTCAGGAAAGGATGAGCAGTGTCCTTCGGCAAAGTGGGAGCTATTTTACGACTCACTTGACAGTTTGACTGCTTATTTCATTCCCTCCGACCATATTCCAGCTTCTCTCTCTCTCTCTGTCTGCCTCTCCCTCTCTGGCTCGCTCTCTTCCAGAGCATCTTCAATCAGAGGCTTCTCAGTACTGTCAGAGGAGCTGCCAGGCCTGTGATCGTGTCTCTCAGAAGACCCAACAGATGATGATGATGACCCCGGCCTCCACCCTCTTTTCTCCTCCAAGGCCAGACACAGAGCCGGCATCCAGATCGAGACTCATCTCTGCCGTCAGAAGCGGAGATCGCTTTACTACGAGGTCACGGGATGCGAACACCGTCAGAAGTACAGTGTAATAGACTCTGGTGAATGCATTATCTTTTCTGGGCTCCGTCTTTCAAATCTGCTTGGAAGAAGAAGAAACATCTCATATAGTATCAGTGAAACCTGCAACATTTCAAATAAGATGTCATAGACCTGCCTTATGTAAAGCCGTCTCACATAGTTTCACAAACTAGACCTTTAGCTAACAGTACAAGGTCTGCTTCATGTTAAAGCTTCATCTACGACATTTTTAAGACTAAGACATTTTTGGAAACGGGTCTAGACTTTGTGGCCGGAGTAATATTAACTGGCATGCACATCCAACAAAGCCTCCCAAATGCAAGTGATATATTTTTGAGTAATAGAAACGTAAATGTTTACAGGAACATTAATGCCACTCTATTGTGCTTTAAATTGAGTGTGAAATTATCTATTTTCCTCAAACTGTGACGAAGGCATGTTGCCCTTCAATGACCCGTGCCTTAATGAGCACAAATGGAACACTGTAAGTCAACTGATTTAAGTGGCAAGCGGTAAACTCTCCCTTGAGCCATACAAACCAACAATAACAAGATTCAGTAATGGGAATCAATGGGTGGCTTATGTGACCTGATAAGTAGCTGTTCAGCCGCAGGACAGAAGGCCGATACTGTGGCGCTCGATGACTTAGTCTCAGTTGTTCTCTCTCTTCCTCTATGCTGAATACATACAGCACAAATAACAAAATCATTATGCTACAGCTTACCCTGAGTGGGATGTGTCTTTTTGTAAAAGGTTGTACATGTTTTCTGGACAAAATATAGGTATAATGGTTCTCACTTGTGGTCCTTAATAATGGGGATGGTCTTGTGCAGTGGATCGGATTGTTTGTCATAATGTCGTGAAAGGTAGAAATATTGCATTAGGGAGTCCAGCTGACAAGTGAAATAATATATAATGTGCTAAAAACTGTTAAAATAGTATCAATTTAAATGGCATATTCTATTTTAGTGTTAAAAAAATAGAATGAGAAAATTAGTGACCAGAAGACAATTGAAAACAAGACAACTCTATCTGTCTAAATTTCACTGAGGCTTAGCCATCTGTCAATCTCGAGCATAGTAAAGGCAGAACCAGACAGAATTGACTAATGTTGCTAACTTAACTATATTTTTACATTTTAGTGTGAGTTATTTTCAAATTAGCGTTTTAAATGGGTAACAAGCTACTTTTCCAACAAATAGCCATGTAGCGTGACCAAACGCTAGTGACTAATGAAACGCGCTCATCTAAACAGCTCTATCTCTCAAACGCAGAGCTGGAAAATATGATTCATTTATTCTACACAGTCAGTTCATTCAGACAGTCCTCTCTCTGTAGTAGATGTAGGATTAAAACGTTTGAATTCTTTCTAGTGATTCAATTCATCAAACTGTTCCCTCTCACATTATAGCACTGGAAAGTCCAATTCATTCTAGTGAATCGGTTCGTTCTAAACGGTTCTCTCACACACATGCAGCATTCAAAGTATAATTCATTCTAGTGAATCAGTTCATCCTTAATGGTTCTCATTTATATTTAGACATTGAAAGTCTGATTCATTCTAGTGGGTAAATAAACAGACTCAAAAATGATTCACCAATTCGAGGCCCTGGATGCACTGTCCTGTTTTTGACTTGATTATGAAAATTTGTTGTTGTATATATGTAAGTTTTTGATGTTGTATTAAATGTAACTTTTTGATAGTCACCCTAATTGAAATGAACTGCAAGTGTGCTTTAATTTTAGAAATGTGTTCACCTCACATTTCTCGCATACTTATTACTTTTCAGCTCTATGTTATCCTCCATTTATTTTATTTAATGTGCACATCACTTTATCAAGAAGTTGAGCAAATCTGACATTTGACCTTTGTATTCAGATTTAAAATGAAGGAGATGTTTGAACGGAGGTCCAGAGAGAGTGAAATGTGCGATGAATTGATGATGATGGCCAGACTAATGCAGCTGTGGGAGACTCAGACTGATACGACACTAATGCTAAATCATCATGCCGCGAGAAGCTAGTTCCTAAACACGCTTTCTCTAATATATATAAACAAGGATGCTTCCAACCAAGAAATCCTCTGGTTGAGCGATATTTATAGCACATCCAGGAAACACAGGCTGATTTTTTTTTTCTTTCCCTCATCATTTCTCCTCGTCGTAACCCCCCATTTGAATAACGAATCTTCCCTGTTGGAACATTCCTCTGGTGGAGAAATGAAGACATCTTGAGCTCAACTTCAAACACTCTCTTTGGTAAACAGACACTGTGGAGAGAGAGCGTTTCATCCGTGCCTCTGGGATATTATTAAGCCTCTCTAGCTCAGACTGCGGAAAAAAGGGAGACTGCGGAAAAAAAAGAGAGTGAAACGGGAAGATAAGTAGGAAACTCCTGTCTTCTCAGCTACAACACTAAGAAATACAGGAGTCTGCTGAACCAACCTGGTTCTGGGACTGTAACCGAGGCATGTCGTTTCATTAAACTGGGTCTGTATTCAATCACACACATTGTAAGGTGAACTGAAAACACTGGGAATGTTTCGAAGCCAAGACTGGAGGAATATAAGTAAATTACTTTTTATGACAATGACAAAAAGCCCAATGTTTAGGAGGTGTTTACAGAAATGTTGTATAAAGGTGACTTCGTATTCCTCAATATCGCAAGGACTACACTATTATGTGGTCAGTATGAGCTAAAGTGCCCTTGGCCCCCATTACCTTTTCCTAACCTCCGTCTCATGCTTGGACTCCACGAGCTTTGACATCCATTAAAATACTCACAATTCCTCCATTCATTAGCAGCATATTTGAGCTCTTAGTTCATTCTTCAAATGCTGATAATGACAGCACATTCCACCAGAATTAATGCAGTAGTACCACAGGAATGATGATGGAAATGAGCCATGGAGACAGACCTAATGGGATAAAGTAATATTTACCGGTGAACACTTATTTAATCTTTAAAGGATCTCTAGCATCAGAATGAATGCCGTCGGAGTGAAAGTCAAAATGCAAAAGTTGAATAGAGAAATATGTTGCAGTTCTGGTCTTTCTGGTTTTGTATAGCAGACAGAAAAGTTAACATGTTGATATGAGTTTCTTGTTTATATAGAAATACTGTGTGAAACAGTCCAAGCTGGTCTTTGCTGGTCTCCCAGCCTAGCTGACTGATTTAGCTAGTCGGCCCACCAGTCTCTCAGGCTATCTTTACACAGAAACGATCTGAAGAGAAAACGCAGAAGTGGCGTTGTGTTATCACTTTTTATTCTGCGTTTAGACGAGCGTTATGGGGGGGAAATCTGCGTGCATATGGTGACGCAAAAGTGTGTAAAATTCGATGTAGTATGCACTCCAGGCGGCTAGGTGGCAATGTGAAGGACTGAAAGTGAAAGAGACGCTGACACAGTTTTTCATGTTTAATACGGTAAAGCTGCTGCTTTAACCCTCGGTGCTCTTTGCATGTCGCTCAAAAATGACAGAATTTTTTATTATTTTTTGTCAATGAAATGAATGCTATATTTTAGTTTGATAATGTTTTGTTATTTTCCTGTACTGGCGCATGCCTGTGACGTAAACGCGTGGAGGGTGGTTTCACTTTTTTGCGTTTTTAAGCCCCAAAAACACTGTCGCCGTGTAAACGAAAGGCAAATCCGATAAAATATTTTTACGTTTTTACCCGCGAGCGTTCTCGTGTAAACAGGGCCTCAGACTGACCAGCTCAAAGGTGGCCCAAAACCCCTCTAAAACCAGCACACAGACCAGACTGACCAGTTCAAAGATGGAATATAGATACATTTTAACCTCATTGAATGGCTCTTTACAAGAATGAATGTACGATTTCTTTAGTGATATTTTGACATGATGTAACGTGATGTAAGATTTTAACATCTAAAAGAACTGTTTTTATTCAAGTCCGAAATATAATGTAATATCGTATGTGAATTCATACCAACAAATCTGTTTATGGGATAAATCAGGTAAAAACAACTTTTTAAGGCAACTATTGCAGGTTTACGGTGTAGTAATTGTGATATACGTCCCTATTTTTCTCAAGATTTTCATCTAAATGCAGTATTCTAATGGACCTCAAAGTTAATTTGGACAGATTTGGTCTCTCACTCAGCAAAAAGAAACGTTGTCACACCACTAGCTATACACTCAATGCCATTTTGAGAGCAATGGGTAGATTATACAAACCAAATCGGCATCGTCTACTTCTTTTCCCTGCTCTTCATGCCTGCCATTTGAAATTTACCTTCCCTGTGTTGCATTTTACACAGTTGAGGACATTAAATGACAGACTTAGAGCGACTGCACGCTATTTGAACAGACTGCAGCAGTTCTGTGATAAGGCAAGTGGAACATTTATGCCTCTGTAACAGAAATCAAGGGGTTGATTAACCATTTCCCCCAGTGACATTAAAGACAGCGATTGTCTCGGTTACACTAGATGTGATATGTGAACACGTCATGCACATGCAAATACACACATTCACCCACTCCTTCTCTCACTCTCCCTTTCACCTCCTCTCACATACACATGTCCACAGTAACACTTACATTCACTCGTACAAACACCCACAAGCACTGTGTAAATGACAATTAAACAATAAATCAACACACATCAACTCTAAACAGAAATGCAGTGCTTACGAGGAAAAAAAGTGCCACTTTTCTATGCCAACAGATTGGGGTTAGTCACCGACTGAATACAGAATTGCATTACTCTTGTTACTAAACATAATTAAGTCATTAAAATATCATTTGCCTTAAAAATGGCAATGCAAATGAGGCCTGCAGTGGTTTCTGCCTGTTTTTGAAACAGAGTGAAAATGCAGCTGATGACTTTTTAATCAAAAATGAATGAGATTCTTGACACAACACATTGTCGTTTATTCATAAAACAGCATGTAGGAACTAATGTAGGGAAAACACATACATATTTCTCTAAAAGACGACCTTCTGACGCAACAGTCCAATGTGGAAATGTGCTCATGAATGCCAAAAATGGCTTAATAATCCAGCGGATTTTATGGGACGCTCTGATGGTCTCTCAAATGACAATCCATTTACCCAACATGACTGTCCTATACTGCAAACCATTTAAGGAATATGTCTGAATCCAGTGTTTTATTAAGCCCTGCTGCTAGCAACACCAAGGACATGAGTTTGATTTCCAGGAAACACACATAATAATGAATGTGCACATTGAATTCACAACCATTTTTTGTATGTAAGAGTCAATCATTCTCAAGTGAGAAATATACAAACATAACACAAATCAATGAAGTAAAAAAAAAAGAGACCGCAACTTTGAAAATACAATAGACCATTGACTAGCATAAAAAGGGCATTTTAACAAAAACAAAACTAAAAAATCATATTGGTCATAAAAAGTAGTTAAAGGGGTGGTTGAGTATGATTTCACTTTTCTAACTTTAGTTAGTGTGTAATGTTGCTGTTTGAGCATAAACAACATCGGCAAAGTTACAATGCTCAAAGTTCA
Source organism: Phoxinus phoxinus (assembly GCF_949152265.1). Lineage (NCBI taxonomy): Eukaryota > Metazoa > Chordata > Actinopteri > Cypriniformes > Leuciscidae > Phoxinus > Phoxinus phoxinus. Next base: position 29,475,692 of record NC_136891.1, read on the forward strand.
AAGCAAAGGAAGATATTAGCTTTTAAAGAAAAGGACTACAACAAACAGCTGGTAGGGACTACACGACATTCCTCCCAGGTTAGTGACATCAGCAACCCTAAAATGTACATAAACCCCGCCCCCGGGAACACGCAGTCCATTTTGAGAAGAGGAAAAGTTGTTGTATAAGAGCACATTTGTGAGTCAGCTCAAACTTTAGCATCCATCTTTTCACATGCAATAGAAAGTCACTCTGTGTGCATCTCACAACAGTTCCTATACGAGTGATTTATAGATTACCATGACAGAATATGCTAATTAAAGATAGATAACTCCACTTCAGCAACATAAATTCATCAACTAACCTTTCAGTATCTGTTGCATTCTACGTCTTCACTTCTTTGTGAGTCTCTCTATCATTGTCTGACTCCGTTTTAACATTAAAGGCAGAACAGTTTCTGTCATTTTAGTGTGTCTGCGTGAGGTAATACTGCACAGCTGCACTACTTCCTGAACTTAAGCAGGGTTCTTTGTTTCCTGTCTGCCAGGATTGGCCAAACTGATTAATCCAGGTGTGTCTGACCCATAGACATGTATAAAGGCTAGATGGCTTACCGGCGCTGAGAGCCAATAGGACCCGACGACGTCACACAGCGGCCATCTTAGGACAGGACCGCTCGTCCAGTTATAACATTAAAGTCTATTGTGCATGTAGTGCTGAAATAACTATATTTTGCTCAATTTTCAACCGATTTTCAAACGGCTTGGTGTGTCATAAACGTCAGGGATGCCATGAAACACACAGCTACGCTGCAATGTTAAGCGTTTCTCAAAACGTGAAACTACAATTTAAACATCGGCATCAGCACAAATCATAGCCACGTTAATAAGGTTTGTAATAAACCAAACCGTTTGTAAATCCGTCAAGAATTCAGCAAGTTACGAGCATTTGTCACTCACCTTCCGTCCACAGCAGCAGGGAGCAGCAGCGCAGTCTCCTGACCTAAGATGGCCGCCAAGTTGACGACACAGCTGACTCCGCCTTGAGCCATCTAGCCTTTATACATGTCTATGGTCTGACCAACAACAATAATCAGACACACCTGGATTAATCAGTTTGGCCAATCCTGGCAGACAGGAAACAAAGAACCCTGCTTAAGTTCAGGAAGTAGTGCAGCTGTGCATAGGGCCTATCGCAGCTGCTAACACACACAAGCTCTTGAAACCCCGCCCTCTGCAGCAGCTCATTTGCATTTAAAGGGCCAGGCACAAAACGGTGCGTTTTTGCAAACCCTCAAAAAGTGACAACTTTAACATGCTATATAAAAATATCTGTGGAGTATTTTGTGCTGAAACTTCACACACACACACTCTGGGGACATCAGAGATTTATTTTACATCTTGTGAATAGGGCATTTTACCACCCCTTTAAAAGTGTGACAAATGAAAAAAAAAAAAAAAAAGAAGAAGAAATATAAATGTATTATTATTTATTTCTCACACCCATGCTGTGATTTTTGACCATCCAACCTGTAAGGGGATTTCAGTTCACAAGCCAGCTGTGTTCATTTTACCCACCCAGCTCAATATGTGCAAACAAATCCACCCGCAAAACACGTACTTTTTATTTACTTAAATTAATGAAGAACTGATGCTCGGCTATAAATAATGTCACACACTTGAAATGAACCACCTATGTTGATACCTACCATTATCTTTTCATCGAGGTTTTGGATAGAGAGAGTTTAGTAAAGGAGAGCCTTTGTAAAGGAGATTAATGCATGTTTTGACATGTTTACATACATTTTTGTCTCTTACCTTGAGTGTAAAATAGGTCTATCAGCAGTAGACATGTTTTTAAGACATTTGAAATGCAGCTGTTGATATGGAGTGGAACGGCAATAAATCTTTATGCGCCAGAGAAGGTCATATGAAGCAGACTGCATGTCTGTACACAGCCTTAGATTATAGTGTAACATGAGAATTCTCTACATTCATATTCATAAAGACCTTTGAAATAACAAACTTATGAGTTTGGTCAGATGTTCACAGCCAATCAAAGCATTTGATTGAAAGTGTACTTTGGACCAATCTGGGACCAATGCCATTCAACGGTGGGCGGGGCTACACAGTGCAGTGCTTCAGAAATAGTGATCAACAACTCATCACTTGTTTTATTTATTGTTTTATTTTTGATATTGTAGTATGATCTTGATGCCGCAGTTGCGATAACAGTAAAGTGAAAATTAAATCAGCTGAAAAGAACATCTTTGTTTAAAACAAACATTCATTGGTATACAAATTATTATAAAATGTAGGCTATATAAGTATAATTATATAACAATATTCGTAACTGCATTCTGTTTATACAATAAACAAAACAAAAGACTAAGACCAGAAAATCTGAGCTGGCTTTGACATCACTAATAAAATTCATAATAATTTTTTTTACGTCTGCCAACTGAGGTATGAACTGACTGTTTCACTGTTAATTAAATATAATAGGAGTAATTTTGTTTTAATGCATTGCAGTGCGCCAATGTGTTAATTTTTTCTTAGCAGGGTTTTTTATTTATATATTTTTAGGTAGGCCCTATTGTTGTTATTCTGTTGAGGATGCTTTAAACCTTTTCCTGGGGTTTAAAGTTGTCTGCCATTTAACCCAAGATACACTGTGTGTATATATACATATTAGTAATGTGTATATATATATATACACTGTAAGTATAAGTATATAAAAAAACAGTGTATATGTCACGGTGTGGGTTTTGTTTCTTTGTCTTGTCATGTGATCTTGCCATGTGTCTTGTCATTTGTTAATCATCTGATTATTGTTCACAGGTGTTTCTTGTCTTGTAATTCTGTGTATTTAAGCCCTCATGTTTGTCCTGTTTCTTTGTCTAGTATTGCATGTTTCATGTGAATGTTTCTTGTCCAGGTTCTTGGCTTGAGTTTTCATGCCTTTGTTTTATGCTTGTTCACGTTTTATTTATAAAAGTTGCGTTTGGGTATATATATATATTTATTTATTTGTCAGATTGTGTACCTGTGTGTATTGGTCTGCATCCTCTGTGCTGAGGATGCTTGTTCGAGACTGTTTTCGTTTTTTGTTTCAATGCCTTTTAAAAATGCTATGTGGGCTACAGATGCCACTCTGTGCAGGCCGCTGTCAGCAGAAGATCTTCATTAGGGGTTTCAAAGGCAGAGCCCTCTGGCTCTATACAAGCCGCCCTCAGCACTTCCAGAGGAAAAGCTACTGCTGCAGAGAAAAAAGCCTCTCTCTCTCTCTCTCTCTCGGTCTCACACTCTCACCCAAATAACGTTCCTTTGCCATTTCATGTTTTATTCATCAGCCCTCAGCTCCAAGAAATTTTGCTACTTTTCAATTGTTTTCAAAGACTGAATTCTCGTCACACAAAAAGTGGCTGTCATTATATAAAATATTATCTGATGCCTGGGCTGAACAGAAGAACTGTTGGTCGATGTACGGCAGTTGACACATGACTGCTGAAATTCCTCTCTAGCCCATAGAAACTTATTGTTAGCACTTTACAATAAGATGTACTGCTAGCACTTTACAGCAAATTTTAGTTTGTTGAAAGCCCAAAGTATGGTTTGATTTTTGCCATAATATTGTTTTCATTAATATCTTCTGGTCAGAAATAAAATACTCCACAGGAAAATTATAATTAAAGATGGAGGCTTCAAAAACAAAATTGGGAACTGGTAAAATATCTAATACTATAATTAAAAAAATAAACCATATGTAATTTTTTTTTAAGTTTGTGAAAGAAGTGTCTTATGCTCACCAAATAGTTATTTTAAATTTGAATAATATTTCAGAATATTGATTAACTGCATTCTTTTTTTATCAAATGCAGTCTATTTGATAAAAAAAGAATGCAGTTAATCAATATTCTGAAATATTATTCAAATTTAAAATAACTATTTTCTGTTTTAATACATTTTAAAATGTAGCGTATTCCTGTGATGGCAAAGCTGAATTTTCATCATCATTACTCCAGTCTTCAGTGTCACATGGTCCTAACATCACATGAATTTGCTGCTCAACACACATTTCTTATTCTTATTATCAACATTGAATACAGTTGTGCTGCTTAATATTTGTGTGGAAACCTTTCAGGATTATTTTTATGAATAGAAAGTTGAAATGAACAAAATTAACTAAAAAAATATTTTGAAACATAAATGTCTTAACTATCACTTTTGATCAATTTAATAAATAATTGCTAAATAAAGTATTAACTAATTTATTTAAAAAATCTAACTGACAAACTTTTGAACGGTAACGTTGCTTGCTGCAAAAATATTTAGTCACAATACAAAGATTGGTTAAATTAAATATTTTCTTTCAGCCAGCCTTCAGTTAGCAACTTTGCGTGTTAGCTTAGCATAACACTGACATCATCAGAAAAGCTCTTTTTATCAGCTAACTGATGCAATCTGTATCTGTACATCATCAACAAGCAGGGGCTAACGGGGTCAAGCTAACTGGCTAAACCCGATTCCTGAACAGAAATAGGAATGAACAGGCTGCAGCAGGTGTCTGACTGCACATGCTTTAGCTCTTCATTCTTTTGTTTGGCACACTTTGGACGTGTCACCCCGGAGCTAATACGTCTGCTAAATTAGCCCCCATCGTAAGCTTGGACAGTCTGTGTCCTGCCAGCACCAATTAGACGGTGGCACGTTACAGAAGAATCAGGCTGAGGTCAAAGAGACTGTTACTCTCACTGAGAGAAAATGAGCAAGAGAGAGAGAGAAAGAGAGAGAGAAAGAGAGAGAGAGAGATACTCCTGCAGTACTTAATCAACATTTCCTGAGGTCTGCTCTGGAAATGCCTAAATAGACGAATACACAAACAGGGGGAGAAACATTAATCACTGTACCCCATTGTGTGTGTGTGTGTCCTGCTACTGCACACTGAGGCTAGCATATGCGAATCCATCATCTGATTAGCATGAGGTAATGACAGGTCCGTGTAGAACACTGTTATTAATGAGGTAAACAAAGCTTGGTTTAATGCTGTGGTTAGTCTTGGACTAAACAAGAACTAGTATTCTTTTCTTTAATGTATGCAAATTTAAAAGAATCTTCATTAATATACTGATTGATAGCACTATGTGGCGACGCAGATTATATAATCCTTTTAAATTGATGTCACATAATTCCTGTTATTGAAGTTTATTCAGTCAAATAACCTCTCTCTGCGAAACAATACGACCAACTGTCAACACTGTAAAACACATAAAGATGGCCCAGGGCAACAGACTGCATTCAGGCCCCAAGCCTCCTCTTTCTCTGACTTGCTTTATTCTCCCGCTTTTTCTTTTTGTTTTCTACTGAGCGCACAGAAGTTCCTGCCAAAACTCCTGTGTTCTTCCTCTTAGTTAGGATGATAACAATGAGAAGCATCTGCTTTGGGCTCTACTGACTGGCTGGGCTACTAATGGCTTTTCTCACTGGCAAACTGGGTCAGCAGTTGCAATTGTGAAATCAGACCACAGAGGTTTCAATAAAGGCCGATTTCCTTCCAATCTCCAGTCTTGATTTAAGCATTACATCTGGACGGAGCCCATAAATCACACTGAGAAAACAGCCACGAGAAGGTCCAAACGCTACACAAGTAATATCATTCTATGTTGTCATTTGTCTAACAGTTATGTCCGCTGTCCATCAAAATAGACATTAGTTCAACTTACACGACATCCACATAATTGGAAAGAGAAGGGATAACACAATAATAATTCACTGACATATGACTCATTCTTTCATAATACCTGGGATTCTGGGAATTGAACCCTGACTTTGGGGTTGCTAGTGCCATGCTAGTGCTCTCTGTGAATGAAAATTGGATGGCAAAAACTAAATTGACTATTTATGTGGCACACTCAAAACTTTTTACAAACTAGCTGTTTATTGTTGCTACTTTTGGGAGGAATAATTTGAATGTACGTTTAATTCTTTCCAAGAAAACTTGATGAGCACTAAAGAAAGCTATAAAGTCTTAGGTCTGTTTTTAATACATGCACATTTTTGCATGCAAAAAGTTTAATTAAAGATACATTTTTGATACACCGTTTTTGTGGGTCTGATTGCATTTTTCAGTGTGCAGAGGCAACTTATTTTATTCTACGTATCTAAGAACTGACTGGCTTTTCTTTTTTTGAGCACATACAGGTAAATTATGTGAATAAAAAATGATTATATATTAAATTCTATTATTAATAAATTATGTAACCATTGTAATTTTAAAGTGATTTAAAAAAATACATTATATGTCTTTAAACATGATGTCAATATTTTAATTTATTTATTTGTATTACTTTTATTAAGAAAGGACACTGCAGTAATAATGCTGAAAATTCAGCTTTGCCATTACAGGAATACATAACTTTTTCAAATATACTCAAATAGAGAATTGTATTTTATTTTAAATGTATTTTAATAGTATTGTCACAGTTATGTTTTGTTATTCACAGACTTTTAGTATGTTTCATGTTTCCTTTGTTCAGTTTTCCCGCTCCTCATTTGTTTACATTGGTTTCATCTGTGTTTAATGGATTTTGTGCTCTTACTTAAGTTGTACCCTCGCATTTGTTTTCTGTTCAGTCATGTTCACGTTCGGTGTTTTCTCTGCTCTATAAGAGATCATGGCCTGTTCGGATTAAACTTCTTATTGGAATGATCGTCTTCGTCTTTCTGCCTGTCTGCTATACGCACACTGATGTTGTGATGAGTATAAATATTGTAAAATAAATTAAATCAATAAATTGATCAAATAAAAACAGCTTTGGTGAGCATAAAAGACATTGAAAAAATCGAACTGACCCCAAATTTTGAAACAGTATAGTGTAGATAAAGTCTGTGAGAACTAAAAACATCTCTGCTACTCATCGGCTAAGGGGTTTCACTCACCGAATATCTTCAGGTGCTCTTTAGGTAATTATTTTGGCCTATGGAAACGTAGCTGTGGAGGACTGCTCAGAAGTCTTTTGTTCTGTATACTAAAGGTGAGGAACTATGAGAATCGGTGGGTGCCAACAAGGTCCTCGCTCTTCTGTAGTGCATTCTGGGAGAGGCAGATGGGAAGAGGATACCCTCCGTTCCTTCACCATGACAAAAGAGAGCCTGAGACCGGGTTGCCTCTCAAATGCCTCGATGAGAGAAACCAATATCATTAGCGACACTGGAGGAGCAGACAGGATGAAAAGATCCCAGCATTGAATGGGCTACGGGTGGTTTTTTCCCCCGTACAGGGGTCGAGAGAGGCCGCGGGCACATAGTAGCTTCTCAGACTGCAGATGGCGGCTTCTCATTGTTTTTAATGGGAAAGTGTCACAGAGCACCGCAGACACCCACCCGCAAATGCTTTCGAAATACTCACGAGGTAACGTCGGCCAGACAGATGGGTTGTTTTACAGTTTTTTTTTTTTGTGAATGTCACCACAGATTAAGCGACACAAACTTGCCGAGCTACAAGCACACAGTGTGTCAGTGTATTTGCCCGTCAGAAGTTTTAATGAAACATACCCCGTAATCTTGTCGGAAAATGAGATGCGCTCATTGTATCGGCTCGCTCGGCGACGAGAGGAGATTACCCTACCGTTTCTGTTTGATAATATAGTCCGCCTGTCACTGCTTCCTGTTTACTCATGCATGTGCACGGCATTGTTGACGTTACTGTCAGATAGCACAAAGCACAAATATATGTCTAATTATTTCATTAATATATACAAACTTATTGACGTAGGCTACTGCTGTCACGCGGCTAATATATTCACTGGCGAATTGCAGCGTGGGCGCTAACGCAGGTGGCTGTCGTTCTACCCACGTCCCTGCAAGCAACGGGGCTCTGCGACTCGTCTAAAACAAACAGGTCGCTGCGGCAAATCTACAGTGAGTCACGGGGCGTCTCTGGCAGGGCCACAGACAGCCACCTCTTTGAAACGAGGATCAAAGGCTTGTCTATAGTGCCAGGCTCGCTGCCTCTGCGCCGAATATTCATGAATAACACGACATCTGTCTACACTGAAGTAGACAGAGCGCAAGAAAGGTGATGTTTGTTGCCAGAAACTGAAGGAGGGGCTTCAAAAATGCTGGAAAACAAACAGTTGGGCAGAATGCAGGCCCAGCCCCATGAAGAACAACAAGCAGTATAATCACTGTTCAAAACATTTCACAAGAAAGTCTGCTATGTTATTTAAAGAAAATATGTAATAATAAACAATAATGAAAATGTTACACAGTAATGAAGAATGATTGACTCTGCCAATCGCTCATTTTTGCAGTTGATGTTATTAAAATCACTGAGATCTCACACCTTAAATCAATAGTAATATCTCAATATTAAATACAGGTATTGTTATTTCAGCGTCTGGTGTTAAAATATCAGTTTAGTAAAGACTTACAGACAAGTGATATAGCTTACCTAAAAAAAAAAAAACAGTAAACTTATTGCAGAAATAATATACGTTAAAAGAATTTACCTATATGTGAATTGAATGTAATGTTTTGGACACTAAATTTCACGTTAATTGCAAATTATATCAAAAATGTATTGTAGTTTAAAGGTATATTCAATTAAAGATTTCTGAGCTTTTTAATGCTTTTTCACCTACTTTAGTAACATTTAAGTACATCTTTACATTTTATTGTCTTTCAAATGTTCGTAAAAGGTGCTGCTAAATGTTCTGACAAGCATTTATGGTAAACTATATACTTTAATGTCATATTACAAATTGTGTCATGTATTTGTACTTTTGTAATGATGAAATTGTAATTTAGTATAAAATAAATAAACATTATATAAAACATTACAAATGATTGTACTTTGCATATGCTTTAGTATGCTAAATTAGCTAATTATTTCCAAAAGCATGACAAAATATCATTAAAACAATGGTTTAAGATGTACTTAAAGCGATAGTTCACCCAAAAATGAAAATTAGCCCATGATTTACGGGCCTGTCTGCTAGTTATTTTAGTCAATAAAGTATAAAATATAGATATTTTTCTTACATGAACGCATCGCTTCATTTCAGAAGGCCTTTATTAACCCCCAGATCTGCGTGGAACACTTTCATGATGGATAGATGCACTTTGGACTTCCAAAGACATATACCCATTCACTCCCATTATAAAGCTTGGAAGAGCCAGGACTTTTTTTTAATAGAACTCCAATTATATTTGTCTGAAAGAAGAATGTCATATACACCTAGGATGACCTCCGGGTGAGTAAATCATGGGCTAATTTTCATTTTTGGGTGAACTATCCCTTTAAGTAAACAATTAAAAAGTGCACTTTTTTAAAAGTGTGTTAAGAAACTGAGTATGCCATGAAAGTACACTTAAGTGGGCTTTTATTTCATTAATATTATATTATTAATATATAATTGCACATACAAACAATTAAGCACACTTCGCTTCTCAAGGGGAGTGTGCATACGTGGGTTGTTTTTAGTGCTGCGGTCAAAGGTCACGCTAAAAAAAAGATGGCACCTGTTGCCTGTCTTGAATGTCTGATTAAATAATGAGGTGTGTGAGAGGTCAGAGAGGTTGGAGGTCCCCACCTGGGCCATTTGGGAAGAGTGTGTGACACATGATCAGAGAGATAACACAGCCAAATGACAGTTCAAAGACACAACTCTTACCTTCAAACGTAGGAGAGCTGCTCTCTTTTGTATGCTGTGCCTTTCCTGTGGGCGTTGGGTTTAAGCATCAACTGTGATGCTGTTTCACTGTTATTTTTTCAAGTTTGGCAGATCAAAGTTATGCACATGAACCCAAACATCATTGTTAAGTAAGTAACCTTCAGTGAGGATGATGTCTAAGAGAAAATAGCGCTAATTAAGACACTGAAATGTTTGAATATGGCGAAAGAGACCTAGTTATTATGAGAGAGAGAAAGTCCTGGGAAAAAAAGAGTGATCAATGAGCACTTTGAACAGACAACTGAAGGAAAAACAAGAGAGGCATAAAGAAAGAGTTAGCTAGAGGTTTTTGTAGTTAAAAAAGGGGTTTACTAGTAATATAATATATGGAATTACCGATATATTAGCATTGCCATTAACCAGATCATCATCACTGCCCAAATAAATTATGGACATGAAGCTTCCATCTTTCCCGTCCTCGTGTCTCTAGTCTCTGTTAAAGGTTTGCATAAGTGTAAGCCTCGTGTTTTTTTTTGGTTGTGCTAGTAACCAAATCGATGTGAAAGCCAATACACATGCAAATGAAAAACAAAAGAAACTTGGTTGCAAAACAGTGGACCTCCCATTTAGTTTAAGACCCTTCATCATAATAACAACATCTATATTAAATCTGAGACGTTACACGTCTTTCTGACAGGCATATGTGTTTTCAGCTACCAGCCATCAGATTCTTAGAAATAGCGTGATATTGTATTTCCTCCTTGAAACGGAATGGGATCAAATTGTATTTTGATCTATGCAAATGAAAACTGCACCATGCAAAGTAAAGCGAAGCGAAGCCAAGGAAGTCCAATTCCGCCTTGTGTTATCAGCGTGCCCGGCCCTTTGGTTATTGTTGATGTGATGTGTATGCATGAGGAGAGCAGGTATCAAAAGCTGTGGCGAAATCCCTGTAAACGTCTTGGGTTAGGTAAAGCAGGTCACAGTTGCATTTGTATTCATGAGAGAGCCAATGAGCAGATTAATGAATAAATGTATGACAAGAGGATCCCAGATTGTTGCATAAACGTCTAAGGATGAAGCGATTCAATTGACAGGAATTGAGATGGTCGGGTCAGAAGAGAAGTGAGCAATAACTTAAAGAGTTGAACTTACACACAGGTCACTCCTAATGTTAAGACATAGAGTTATGTCCACATGATAAATCATAAAGTTGTTGGTCTGAATGTTAAGAGATGGAGTGCAACACATGCACCTCTGTGAGAGAGACCCAAGCACTGACCCGGTGTCTTTCTGATGAGGCCGGGCCGGAGAATGAGGGATGGAAAGGCAGGGGAAGATCTGAGGATGATCTGCTTGAACAAGACTGAGGCTTCATAAACAGTGCACAATGAGAGTTCATCATTATTATTTAATGCTACAGCACCTCTTTGATCCTTTGATCCAGTCTGCCAGTCTTTGAGGCAGATGTCTCTTTCTACTGCGGGTAAAGAGTCAAACCTGTCGCCTGCCATGACTAGGCTTGAGGTTAGGCCATAACTTCATCTTGTCAGGAGCCCAGGGCCTTAAGCAATGGTACTGATGTCTTTGAAGAACGGACACATCATTTTCTTCTATTTTGAAAACTGACAATTGCTTGTAAAATTGTAATTCCTTAAGATCTCCCAAAACGTCTCCTGGCAATATAATATCAGATTTGTGTTTAATAAAGGAGAGTTCACCCAAAAATGAAAACTCTGTCATTATTTACTCACCCTCAAGTTTTTCCAACCTGTACACTCTAAAAAATGCTGGGTTGTTTCAACCCAATTTTGGGTCAAATATGGACAAACCCAGCCGTTGGTTGAAATTTTTTAATTACATTTTTAACCCAACGTTTGGGGTTTGTCCATATTTGACCCAAAATTTGACCCATATTTGACTCATACACCCTAAAACATTTTTTAGGGTGTATGAGTTTCTTTCTTCTGTTAATCACAAAAGAATACATTTTATAGAATGAATGACCCCATGGACTTCCTTAGTAATTTTTATTTTTTTTGTTCTAGGGAAGTCAATGGCTATTAACTGTTAGATTACCATCATTCTTTAACATGTTTATTTTTTGTGTTCAACAGAAGAAAGAAACTCATACAGTTTTGGAACAACCTGAGGGTGAGAAAGCATTTTTGGGTGAACTATCATTTAAAACTGATAGCTGATATAATATGTGCACATTAGTCATATTGTAATAATTGATTTGTCAGGTCAAATGCACAAATCCTTGTTGGAACCATAAAGTATTTTGGACTAAGGCCTGTCATGTTATCAGGGTATATTTACGTATCTTAGGGCCCATTTGTGTCATCTGTCTCAGTTTTGGAGATATCCTCTTCATGCAACTACCAGATCATTTGGAAGCTGGAGCAGGAAATGTCTTGAGAATTTCTCTGGGTGTCTGACAGGGAGATTTATGAATTGTTTAAGTGCCCCAAGGTTATCCGTATCAGGTGAGGTGTGATAGGAATGTTTTCTGTCCAGATAACAGTCCGTCACATGCCTCTCCGTGACTTCCTCCCATGACCCCTTAATGAGGTCAAACTGTATGTGTGTGAGGGAGTGTAATTGTGTGCTAGAAAGACTGAAGGGAGTCTCTTAATAATCAATAGAATTTAAACTAAAATATCAGAGAGTGCATTATCCTTAACTTGAGAAGTGCTACAGCAACCACATATCTCCAATACAAATGTTTAGGTGAACACTGAAAGAAATTCTGTTCACAGAACCTAAAAAAGTTGAATTCTCTAAATCGACTAAATCTTAATTATTTTAATAATTATATACTTACTTATGTTAAAATAGTATGCTGTCAAGAGTTTAACATTTTCAGCATTGCAACAAATATCTATTTAGATTATGTAAATCAAAGAACCTAAGAGAATCAACTTTAGAAAGACATGTAAATTCAGGGAAATATTTGCTTCGGTTTTCAAATGCTCAGTACATGTTTTCTGTAAGAACATGTATACTACATTATATATTACATTGCATTCACAAACAGCTACAGTATATAACGCACTGCATAAAGGGTAATATTTCAAAACTAATAACATGACACTTTAATCAACTTAAAATAGCTAGTTAGAATTTAGGAATAATATGTAAACCAAAACGTACTCGGTTACTAACGTAACCTCGGTTCTCTCTAGGAGAGGGAACGAGTACTGCGTCGAAGAACGCTACGGGAAAGATATTTCTTTGTCGAGATTGAAGCCAAAAATTAATCCTTAATTTTGTAATATTGTAAAACGCTTTTCTGAAGCATACAACCTAGGCGGAGCAATACAGCTCACCCATTGGCTGCTCTGCCAGAAAAGCACAGCCTATGCGAGGCCAGGACGCTGACCAATGAGGACGCTTCGCGCCCTTCTGCGTCACCTCCCGCCCAAACAGGCGTGGCCTAGGCCTATAAATACGAGCATAGCTGTCTAACACGCCGATTTTCGTCAATGAAGCGACGCAGCGTGGACACGCACGGCATGAGACGCAGTACTCGTTCCCTCTCCTAGAGAGAACCGAGGTTACGTTAGTAACCGAGTACGTTCTCTTACGTAGAGTTCTCTCGTACTGCGTCGAAGAACGCTACGGGAACCCTATGCAAACCGCCGTGCGTGTTCTTGGATCGACACAGACACCTAAGGGCGCGCGCGCCCTGGTATACAAGCGCCTACCCCAAGAAGTATAGGGAGAGCGGCTAAAATAGCATCATCTCTTATAGTAGTGCCTCTTAAGGCATAATAGCATATATATGTAAATATAGATATATATGAAGGGTAATAGCATGCTCATGGGACACATTGTCAGTGAGTGATGCTTAAACATTGAAGTGACCTGGGCCGCAGCGCGGGGCAGGAACACTTATACATATTAGGCATTGAAGTGACCTGGGCCGCAGCGCGGGGCAGGAGCACTTGTACATATTACCATTGAAGTGACCTGGGCCGCAGCGCGGGGCAGGAACACTTATACATAGTCTTCTAGACCGAGAGCAGTTTAGCCTGCAACGCAGGAACCTCTAGGTTATAGAACCTAATAAATGTAGACGGGGAGGCCCAGCCTGCCGCCATACAGATATCATGTAACGAGATTCCGCTATACCAAGCCCATGAAGAGGCCATGCCTCTCGTGGAATGTGCTCTGATGCCCAAAGGGCATTCCAAGCCTCTAGATGCGTAGGCTAGCGCAATGGCGTCCACTACCCATCGAGATAGACTCTGTTTCGTTGCGGCTCGTCCCTTGGAGCGCCCGCTGAACGAAACAAAGAGCTGCTCCGTCTGTCGAAAAACAGCGGAGCGGGACACGTAAGCTCTTAATGCCCTGACCGGGCAAAGGGAGCTATTTCCGTCCTCTGAGGCCGGCATGGCCGACAGGGAGATGACCTGAGCCCTGAACGGTGTGTTGAGGGACTTAGGCACGTACCCATGCTTCGGTTTCAATACGACTATAGAGTCGTTTGGCCCGAACTCCATACAAGAAGCTCTCACTGAGAGCGCTTGCAAGTCTCCCACACGCTTCACTGAAGCGAGAGCCAAAAGAAACACGGTCTTGAGAGACAGGTGTTTCATGTCAACTGAGTGAATAGGCTCGAAAGGGGGCCCCTTTCATAGCGTTCAACACTGTAGAAAGGTCCCAAACGGGGACTGAAGGAGGCCTTGGAGGGTTTAACCTCCTGGCGCCTCTCAGGAAGCGGACCACCAGGTCGTTCCTGCCTAGTGAACGGCCAAGCGTTGGATTAACGAACGCTGATATGGCAGCCACATAGACTTTGAGCGTGGATGGGGTTCTTCCCTTATCCAATAGCTCTTGCAAGAAGGAGAGAATCTCCGGTTCTCCACACTGAAGTGGTGACAGACCTTGATCTGAACACCATCCAGAGAACACCGACCATTTGGAAGCGTAGAGCCGTCTAGTAGACGGAGCCCTAGCTTGTTCGATCGTGTCTAACACTCCTCTTGGGAGGTTAGCGGGTACCCGCTTATGGCCCATACGTGTAGGGACCAAAGCTCGGGGTGAGGATGCAGAATCGAGCCCTTGGCCTGTGAGAGGAGGTCTCTCCTCACTGGAATCGGCCACGGGGCAGTACTTTTCAGTCGCATCAAAGCTGGGAACCAGGTCTGATTCGTCCAGAATGGAGCAACTAGCAGTACTGAGCATCCGCTCTCCTTGATACGCTCCAGCACTTGAGGCAGGAGTGAGACAGGAGGAAAAGCATAGAGCGGGCGGCGGGGCCAGACTCTGGCCAGCGCGTTCGCGCTCTTCGAAAAGAATTCTGGGCAATGAGCGTTTTCCTGGTTTGCAAACAGGTCTATTTCCGCTCTGCCGAACGTTTTCCACAGCAGACGCACTGTCTGTGTGTGTAGGGACCACTCTCCCGTAGGAACGTTGTTCCGTGAGAGTCTGTCCGGGCCTACGTTCAAGTGGCCTGGCACGTGCATTGCTCTTAACGAGCGCAGGTTGTGCTGGGCCCACACCAGTATGCGTTCCGCTAACCTGAATAGGTTCCGGGATCTCACGCCACCCTGGCGGTTTATGTAGGCTACTACCGACATGTTGTCCGAGCGGACCAGGACGTGGTGTCCTTTTATCCGGGGACAGAAGCGCCTCAGCGCAAAGTCCACTGCCATCAATTCCAGGCAGTTTATGTGCGGTAGTTCGGCTCGCTCTGACCACTGGCCAAAGAGCGGACTGCCGTCGAGCAGTGCTCCCCAGCCTGAGGTGGACGCGTCCGTGGACACCACCTTCAGGCTCGAGGAAGTCCCCAGGCTTACACCTGACCGGTACCAGTCTGACGCTCTCCATGGTGTCAGGGCTGAAATGCATTCCTGAGTGACCTTGAGGCGATAACGACCGTGTAACCATGCTCGGCGCGGTACGCGCGCTCTCAACCAGCACTGTAGTGGGCGCATGCGCAGAAGGCCCAACTGCAGCACTGTTGAGGCTGAGGCCATGAGGACCAGCATTTTCTGAAATCTCCTGAGTGGCACTATGTGGCCGCTGAGGAAGGATTTCGCCATTTGCAGGGTATTTTGCCTGCGCTGTGATGACAGCTGTGCTGTCATAGACAGTGAGTTCAGATCCAGTCCTAAAAAGGAGATCCTTTGACTGGGAAACAGTGAACTTTTCTCCCAATTGACTCTCAGACCTAAGCACTCGAGGTGATCGAGAATTAGGGTCTTGTGGCGGATGCGTTCTGAAGGTGATTGAGCTAGAATCAGCCAATCGTCCAAATAATTCAGAATTCGAATGCCGCGGAGTCTCAGGGGTGCCAGCGCCGCGTCCATGCACACTGTAAATGTACGAGGTGCTAGAGACAGGCCGAATGGCAGGACTGTGTACTGATATGCCTGGCCCCCGAAGGCGAATCTCAAAAATCGCCTGTGACGTGACGCAATTTGTATGAAAATACGCGTCTTTCAGATCTATTGCCATAAACCAGTCTCCTCGGCGAATCTGCGCGAGGATAGCTCTGGTCGTGAGCATTCTGAACTTTCGCTTTGTCAGCGCTTTGTTCAGATGCCTGAGATCTAAAATGGGTCTGAGACCCCCGTCTTTTTTCGGTTCCAGAAAATATCTGCTGTACAGGCCCCCTTCGCTCTGAGCTTGAGATAAAGGCTCTATGGCCCCTTTGCTCAATAGCTTCGCTATTTCGGCTCGAAGTAGATGTGCTACTTCTGTTTTCACCGTAGTTTCGACTTTCTCCGTGAAACGGGGAGGGCGTCGATGAAACTGTAGCGAATAGCCTCTTTTTATAGTCTCTAGCACCCATTCTGAGACCCCGGGAAGTCATTCCCATGCATCTGCACGTGTGACTAGGGGTTGAATGTAATCTGGGCCCTGGTCGCGAAATGGCGGCGACACGAGAGCAACCGTGTGCTGTGACATGGACGCCGTGGCGTGTGAGGCGGGGGGCATGTTTAACACAGTATGCATCCCGCGCGCGCTCAGCTCTCTGTGTCGAGAGAGAGCGCGCGGGACGAGTCCCGTAGGGCTCGTGATGTTTGTGAATAAACGTGGGCGCTTGGTGGCGGGCACATTTATAACACCGGGAACACTGTTTTTGTGTACTGACTGACCGTTCGTTAGTTTCGTTTTTACAGAAAACCGCGGAACGTGCAGTGTGTAGTGGTTGTGGGCACTTGGCAGTGGGTCACGCTCACTACATGTAAAACACAATCGGCATGAGCCGATTTTATGTATGCAGACCCTGTGTTGTTCAGGGCTGTGCTTGCACGGGTTGAAAAACCGGGCTCTGGTCGCGAAATGGCGGCGACACGAGAGCAGTCGTGTGCTGTAACATGGGCGCCATTGCAGCGTGATGCGGGGGCGCGCTTAATCGAGCGGGGAGCCCGCGCGCGCTCTCAGCTCTCTCAGCTGAAAGAGAGAGAGCGCGGTGCGAGCCCCGTACGGCTCGGCATGTTTGAGAATAAATGTGGGTGCGTGAACGCGGTTACATTTATAGCACTGGGAAGTACTGTCTATTAGAACTGACTGACCGTGCATTGGTTTCGTTTCATAGAAACCGTGTGACACGTAGTTTGTAGTGATTGTGGGCGTTTGAAAACGGGCACGCTCACTACATATAATGCACAATCGAAATGAGTCGATTTATGTGTGCAAACCCTGTATGTGTAGGGCTGTGCTTGTGTGTACGAATGGGCACTAGGTCGTGGGCATTACGGATACACACATTACATCATCGGCTGTGGCCGGGACACCGTGTAGCACAGAGAGTACTGTCTATCAGAACCGACTGACCGTGCATTCGTTTCGTTTTTACAGAAACCACGGGACATGCAGTGTGTAGTGATTGTGGGCACTGAAAAGCGGGCACGTTCACTAACTTACATGTGAAGCACAACCGACATGAGTCGATTTTATGTGTGCAAGCCCTGTATTGTGTAGGGCTGTGCTTGTGTGTACGAATGGGCACTAGGTCGTGGGCATTACGGATACACACATTACACCATCGGCCATGGCCGGGACACCAGTAAATACATTTTCAGATTTACCTGGGGCGTCGTGAAAACGGCGTCTGTGTGCAGGCAAACGGGCATTGATGCCGATTTGGTGACTGCAAAATACACTGGCACGGTCGCGAATGTTGGGACTGTGCGAGCGAGACATTTTAGTGAAATCCGGCCGCGGCGGGATTTTAACACTGTAGCTTTCCTCGAAGCAGAAATGCGCATCCTGGCTGAAAACGGGGCTTTCCGGGACTCGGGGCTTTTCCGGGCTTCTCTTCGTGAATTCAGGAAGAAAAAGGCGTGGGTCGTGAGGACGGTAACGTACGTTCCTCTGCAGAAAAGCAGCCATCCAGCCGGTAAGCGCATCGATGCTGGTCTTTCTCCGTCGACGCTCACGAGCGGCGGGGGAGGGGAGATCCTCGGAGCTCGCCCATCCCTCGCTACCCGAAGCGAGGAGAGAACAGCAGTCGTCCTTCACAGACACGGCTTCATCTTCCTCATCCATGACGGACGCGGCGGCACACAGCGGCCCTTGTCCGTCGGTCAGAGAGTCGAGCGAAGCGGGCGGAGAAGCTAGCGGCAGCAGCGGCGAGCACCTCGTGGTGGAGGGAGGTTCCGGGCTCCGCTGAGCACGGCGCTTTTCACGGCGCGGCACTACAGCGGGCGGAAAAGGGTGCAGCTTCAGTAAATGAACGCCAGGCGAGTCCGCAGAGTCACCGTAGGCATCAAATCACAGTGATGGCAGCCGCCATCGACGAGAGCTGAAGCTGCGTGATACTCACAGGCAGGAAACACAAGCACGTGGTCCCCGTCGCTGAGCGGGGCTCTACACGAGCCACAGGAGGTGCGAGACATCTTGAAAAAGACGCTCGGCTCTTTTAGTGTGGAAAAACTGTGTGACGCGACGGCGAACACACACACAAAACACACACACATAATGTAAAGGATATTCCACGCCGGAGAAGCGCAGCAGGGAACGGCGGCTGAAGGCGGCGATGACCAGCGGCTTCAGGTAAGAGGCGCGTCCTGCTGAGGTGCTTGTATCCAAACGGCTGTGGCGGCTCGAATCCAATCCAACGATGCGTGCAGCTTCGTGAATTTAAGAAAATCGGCGTGTTAGACAGCTATGCTCGTATTTATAGGCCTAGGCCACGCCTGTTTGGGCGGGAGGTGACGCAGAAGGGCGCGAAGCGTCCTCATTGGTCAGCGTCCTGGCCTCGCATAGGCTGTGCTTTTCTGGCAGAGCAGCCAATGGGTGAGCTGTATTGCTCCGCCTAGGTTGTATGCTTCAGAAAAGCGTTTTACAATATTACAAAATTAAGGATTAATTTTTGGCTTCAATCTCGACAAAGAAATATCTTTCCCGTAGCGTTCTTCGACGCAGTACGAGAGAACTCTACGTAAGAGAACTGCATTATTTTCTAGACCTAAGAATCATAGTCCATTCTATCCTTGCACTTATACCGGAAATACAAACAGAAAAATGGTGCTGAATTATTGTGTGAAAACCTTTTATCCGAAATAACTTAAATATAAAAAAATAGTGCTGTGTAAACATGCTTTGCTGTGCAAAAATGGTCATTCATTACTCTAAGCCAGATTAGGCCATTAGCCAAAGTAATAACAAATACAGTGTTTGCCAATAAAATGAAAGCAAGCTTTCAAACATCACTGAGCTATTGATCTTCCTGAATTAATATGCAGCGACTCCGAATAATGCAATTTGCTGTCTGTGTGTTTCTGAAAGGCGTGTTTTTGAAAAAAGCTCAGTTGCATTATTCTTGATAGACAGTGATAGACTGACAGCATATATTATGGCATCTAACCTCTTAACACTATACACTGTATTTATACAGAGTTATTAGAGGAAAAGTGTATATTGGATCTACAGAGGCTGCAAACGACAATAGTTAAAAGTGAAAAGAATTGTTTTGGTCTTGGAGAATACAGCTCTACGATCAATTTATGAAGGTGGATGATTTTTGAAATCACTTCGCTTTCAAAGGATTGTGATAGTTGTTTTGCTGCACCGAGCCGCCAAGTTTCCCAGCAACCATGATCTCTGTATTCAACAGCGCCTTCGGGAAATCCAGCTACTATACCAGCAGCGCTCCTCTCTGGATTTGTATATTCCAGTATGTTTTCCCTGCATCCCCTTTGACTTCCTCTCACGGCCTGCCTTTCCTCACAGAGAGCAGATGTGACACTTCTCTCAGGTGTGTCTTATGTTGACAAACCTTTTCCCATCACACTCTCTTTTCCTGTCTGCCTCTCTCCTTCTGTCCCTCTCTTCAGCTCCAGGTTGGATCAAAGATGCGCGCACACACACACACACTAAATAAACACATCAAAATGCCCAACAAAACAGCTCTTAACAGCTCAGGAGGGAGGGAGGGAGGGAGGGAGGCAGGACGAAAGAGAGGGATGAATAAGAAAGTGAGGGCTGTTGGCCATCAGATCAGAAGGCAAGCAGAGGAGGAAAAACAGGGCTGTTCAGAGGAGTGCATGTAAACGAGTGTGAGCAAAGCCCCTTAATGATGTCACTTCACAGCCAGAGGCTAAGAAGCAAAGCAAAACAAGCTGATACTGAGCCACAGCATGCACTATTTTGTTCATAAGATGTTTATCAATGAACAGAGCCACTGTCAGGAATTTATACATATCAAAGAGAAATAAAAACAAGCCTATATATTGTGATCTCATGATTTCATAGTTGTTCATAGACGGAACATTCGCAGACTGCATGAAGAGTAACTCTTAAAGGGATAGTTCACCCCAAAATGAACATTTCCCCATGATTTCAGTCACACCTCACAGCAGTAGCCTACACGAGATCCAGGGGGCGGAGTTGGATCCAGATCTAAGGGGTGGAGATTTGTAGGTTTAGGGGTGGGTTTATGGATCAAGGGGTGGAGATGGGTGGGTTTAGGGGTGGGTTTAGGGATCGGGGGTGGAGATTGGTAGGTTTAGGGGTGGGTTTAGGGATCAGGGGGTGGAGATTGGTGGGTTTAGGGGTGGGTTTAGGGATCAGGGGGTGGAGATGAGTAGGTTTAGGGGTGGGTTTAGGGATCAGGGGTGGAGATGGGTAGGTTTAGGGGTGGATTTAGGGATCAGGGGGTGGAGATTGGTAGGTTTAGGGGTGGGTTTAGGGATCAGGGGGTGGAGATTGGTAGGTTTAGGGGTGGGTTTAGGGATCAGGGGGTGGAGATGAGTAGGTTTAGGGGTGGGTTTAGGGATCAGGGGGTGGAGATTGGTAGGTTTAGGGGTGGGTTTAGGGATCAGGGGGTGGAGATGAGTAGGTTTTAGGGGTGGGTTTAGGGATCAGGGGGTGGAGATTGGTAGGTTTAGGGATCAGGGGGTTGAGATGAGTAGGTTTAGGGGTGGGTTTAGGGATCAGGGGGTGGAGATGGGTAGGTTTAGGGGTGGGTTTAGGGATCAGCGGGGGGGGGGGAGATGGGTAGGTTTAGGGGTGGGTTTAGGAATCAGGGGGTGGAGATTGGTAGGTTTAGGGGTGGGTTTAGGGATCAGGGGGTGGAGATTGGTAGATTTAGGTATATGTAAGGTGGGAGGAGTAATGTCTGGATCCAACTCCTCCCCCTGGATTTTGTGTTCTGCAGTGAGGACCATCTCCATGATTTACTCACCCTCAAGCCATCCATAGGTGTAAGACTATCTTCTTTCAGACAAATACAATCGGCATTATATATATAAAAAAAAGCTCTTCTAAGCTTTTTATTGTTAGTAAATGGAGGATGAGATTTTGAAGCCTAAAAAAAGTGCATCCATCCATCATAAACGTACTCCACACAGCTCCGGGGGGTTAATAAAGTCCTTCTGGAGCGAAGCGATGCGTATGTGTAAGAAAAATATCCATATTTAAAAAGTTATGGTTAGGGTTAGTTACTAAAATAACTAGCTTCCGACAGACGGCCGTACACATCGGAGGATAGAGAAAAACAAAACAGGTCACGAATAAAAAGTCTAAAATGAGAATTTTTTAAGAGAAATGTCTGAGGATTTCGATCTAAGAGAAGAGGAGCTTGAGTTTGTTGCCCAGCCCTATTTGTTTGAACCGCGAGAGGCGTCAGAGATTGCGCTACTCCCACATCGCGTCAAGTGTTATTTTTTTAAGTTGGCATGTAATGAAAATTCAACCATTCTAATTTTTAAATGCATAGATATTATTGTGAACAATTTATCCACGCATACGTTTCATCCATTCAAATTGTTTTGGCCTCATAATGTTTATTCAAATAAGCACAACCAGAACTGCTGGTGGAAATTATAAACGTATCTCTTCTCCAATCATTTAGTCTGCTTAAACCTCACCGCTGCAAGTTCATATTCATCTGCCTCCACTTTTAAAAGCAATGCCCATCTCACCATCCAACTCATCTCACCAACTGATGCAGAGAATCAAGTCCTGCCATTTATATGTACGTCAGAATATGAAAGAAAATATATGTCGCTACTAACATGTCACTGTGACTTTAAGGGGGTTATGCTAACTGTGTAATGGTTGTTATCTCTGGACATTCACAAATCTAGTTTAAAATTACTTTTTTTAAAAAGAAAAGAAAACTTAGTTGCTACAAATTAGTTGCAACCTGCTGCCAAATGAACAATGTTTCAAGGCTCATGCACTCATTTTGTGTTTCCCTTGGATTCCACTGCAGGTTTCCAATATGCCCACTAAATCAGGTTGATGTGATTCTGACGTGGCCTCCTGCTGGTGCTCTGTGGGCCTCCAGAGTGGGCTTTAATAGCTTCTGACAGGCGAATCAAAGAGAAAGATGGAGAGGCACGATAAATGGCAGGTCTTTATTAATTACAGGGCAGGTGGACAGCAGCGAGGCGGAAGTAAAGACAAGGCTCTGAGCCACGTGTGATTCGCTCATAGCTAATGAAGCTTGGGAGAATGTGACGGATTCTGAGCCAGACGCACACGCAGAGAGAGGAAATGAAAACACCATTACCAGCACTTAATTAGCACCTCCGTTCATCATTACATCTTGAACAATATATGAACATAAGGACACCGCAAAAAGTTTGGATGAGTGTTATTGTGCTGTGGAAAGATTTATGTTCAACTGTGGATTTGTATGAATTCCAAGTTAGGCCATTTTTGCTTAGTGAGCTATACAGTCAGTTCCTGTGCCTTATGACAAATGCCATTCTGCATTGTTGTACAGTACCTCAAATCCAACATATTGCTAAGCTGTCAGAAGATAACACATGCCTCGCAGTTTTTGGTGAAAATGTAAAGCCAAAGACAGTCTGAGCCCCTGGGGAGTTCTAGCAGCTGAAATAAAACTGGATATGATATTCCACGTCACTCCGCTTCATAAAAGAGAATTAATACCAAGGTCCCACTGCGGGAGAGACGCCCAGTTAACTAGGATTTTACAGCATACTTTTCTCTGATTTGACCTGATTTTGAGCATGACCTTGACCTCAAAACAGATTTTCTATTTACAGTACATTCTATACACTACTGTATAACATGCTCTGCAGATGCATTTTTGACCACATCTCAATCATGGTGATAGAACAAAAGCCTTTAAAACAACAACACAAGTTGTACAAAGCCACTTCCTACTGGTCACGTAGTGATCCAATTATTTTGAGTTCTATACTCGTAGTACACCAAAACAAGGTATTCCCTTAAGGGAACGGTACTTTTATCCGTGTACAGGAGTTTATTTACTTGTATAACTTTAACAATGTGTTTTATGGTCCTACTAAAGTGATTATACACCTGCTTCCTTTTTTATTTCCTTAGCTCAGTGATTTTCTACATGGCCTCAGAACATTTTTGTCAACAGCCAAGCCAACATTTACTTCATTTACTACGATGGCAATACACACGCACGCACACGCACACGCACACACACACACACACACACACACACACACACACACACACACACACACACACACACACACATGGTTGGGTTTTCACGTTTTATGGGGACTCTCCATAGGCATTTCAAATTTTCAAAAAATATAATTCTGTATGATTTATAAGCTTGTTTCCTTATGGGAACAAAAATCTATATTCTATCCTATACAAAAACAGAAAACATTCTGCACTTTTACATCACACAAGGTAAGGAACCTGAACCACTCATACATAATACACACATAATATGTGCAATATTACAATTTAAAATAAATATTTTAATATATAATTTAAAGGGAATTTATTCCTGTAATGACAAAGCTCCATTTTCAGCAGTTTTCAGTGTCACATGATCCTTCAGAAATCATTCTATATATATATTGTATAAATAGTATGCTGATTGGGTGCTAAATAAACGTTTCTTAAATCTTATTATCACATGTGCTGCTTAGTGCTTCCTATGTTTGTGGAAAGTTCAAAAGAACTGTAATTGTTTTAAATAGAAATAAAAGTATTTTGTAACACTGTACATATCTTTACTGTCACTTTTAATAAATGTGTCCTTCGCACCATTAGAAATAGAGCAAAGTCTTCTAGAACCTAAACACATGAAGTGTTTCTCATATAAAAGCCCACATTTTTCAGTGTTGAACTGTGTTAGAGACTTCTTTACCGATAAGCTAAGTATGTGGTGAAGTCCTTTGAATGAGCTACAAGAAGTCATGCTCTATGAAAACAGGTAAGGCCGATATTGTTCCTTTGCAAGAGCAGATCAACGAGAACTTGTCTGAGTGCCATGTTAAATGGGGTGGTCAATCAGAAATGACAGGTCGACAACACATCGATATAGTTACAAGTCTCCCTCTTTCTCTCTCTTAGCCTTCCTATTTACTCCCTTCTTATAAGTGCAGTAGACGACTCTTGCTCTGCAGCAGCTGAAGTGTGTGTTTATCTGGGAGGAAGCTGTCAGGGCTATATGAAGGATGTGAGAGTGACTTTATATTTCCTGTATATTTCCTGACATTTAGTCAGCCAGAAGATCGCCATTTAGCTCACTGCAGAGGTCGAATGCACACAGCAAGTGCAGCGCTTCTCCAAAACAACACTTGGCACCCCATTTGCACTGATGACTCCGTGAAACTTTAGGGCCACACGAAAGTCA
Source organism: Phoxinus phoxinus (assembly GCF_949152265.1). Classification (NCBI taxonomy): domain Eukaryota; kingdom Metazoa; phylum Chordata; class Actinopteri; order Cypriniformes; family Leuciscidae; genus Phoxinus; species Phoxinus phoxinus. Next base: position 29,500,412 of record NC_136891.1, read on the forward strand.
TGAAAAGTGAGCTAAACTTGTGATCATATGTCGATAACAATCTTTTTTCCATTTACACATCTTTTTTGGGGTAGCTGACATGAAATGTTTGAAGTTGACATGTCCTGTGGTGTGACATGCAATACGTCATCTATATTTTATTTCTCTCTATATATATATTAACAGGGTTTGAAATTAACACCCGCCAATCCTCCAAATGAAGGTAAAATTCAACCGTGGGGGGTAACGCTATAGCAAATCATTAGCCAATTTGGTGGGTTACTTATTACTCACTTTGCTTGGGAAGTTCGTGTAAGCCAAATCTGCGGAGATTTAGTGCAAATACTCAACTCGAAAGTAATCATGATATATTAAATACTGCGTATTGCGCAGAATCTGCACATATGGCTTACTTGAACATGCATGCCCGTCACTACGCAACAAATAACCGCGGGCTTGATCATTTGCATTGAAGCAATAGTGAAGATTAAAAAGCATTTGGTTAACAGAAAATACATAGTTTTTTCCCAACATCCTACATTTTGTTATGTTCTTCTTTGTACTAAAAGGATGAGGATGAAAGAGAAAGGGAGGAGATAGCTGGATGACAGGATTTTGTTTGCATTAGGAATTAATGTATGAAATCCAAATTTTATAAGCTGTGACCTAGTTACAGTATTATGGTTTACTTCATACCTTAATTGCCAAGAAAATGTATTTTCGTATTTTTTTTTTTTTTTTTTGGTTAGTTCTGAATGGCCGATAACTTCAAAATTTAGTAGCCAAATTGACCGGTGAGTGAAAAAGTTAATTTCAAAGTAACCCTATAAAAATTTATTATTATGCATGCAGCTTTAAAGCTGACATCATTACAGTAATTGAGAGATAAGATGGAATATGTGTCCTTTTATTACATTTAATAAAAAAAAATTACATACATTTTTGGATAGATGGATGGACAGACGAACGGACGGACGGATGGATGGACGGTGGACGGATGGATGGATGGACGGTGGACGGATGGATGGATGGATGGATGGATGGACGGACGGACGGATGGATGGATGGATGGATGGATTGATGGATGGATGGATGGATGGAGATTTATAAGAATGACATGTCAAATGTATTGATATCGAAAATTATATTTTATTATTTATTATCTATTGATATGCAAATTATTTTTGATTAGCCTATTTATTCTTTGCTGATATGCAATGGCGGCAACATCCTGGATTGTGATCTGTGAGACAAATGTGTAAAACTCCAGTGGGAGTGAAAGATATATAAATGAAGGTGTTTTTCCCTCCCCTTCACACAGAACTGAACACAGTGGACTGATCACAAGAAGATCTGCTAGGCAATCAGACTGTGCAGAAGCACAATTGAATGCTATGCTAAGCAAATGAAATAAGATGATAATATCAGGAACATCATGCTCCCATTTTTTAAGGGGGAAACAGTGGCAGTACTGGCACTTAATATATAATATAATATTATAATATAATATAATATAATATAATATAATATAATATAATATAATATAATATAATATAATATAATATAATATAATATAATATAATATAATATATAATAAGAGAATAAAAAAACCCAGCAAGAGTCTGAAGTAAAATGGGGGTGGGTAGATTATAACAAAATGTTCTGTTTGTGTTGTTCTGAAATGTTCTGAAGGTGCAGTCAAACATCAACCAAATTTAGAAATGCGAATGTCTGATATCTGCCACAGCATTTTAGACAAGCCATTTTGTGCAATCTATAAAAACATATATATTTTTAATCTGAACAAGCTTGATGCCTTCCCTGTACTGCAGCGATTTACTATTCACTGAGCTATAACATTTACTCTTAGGCACAGCAGCAATGCATCATGCTATACATTCATGACCAGAGCCACACTTCATTTCAGCCCTATTTACCAAACCAGTGGACTCTGCAGTTTATTACACTGAAGACCAGCACAGTCATATTATTAATATGTTTTAAAAGTTCATGTATAGCAGCTTATAAAATATAACTAATACATGACTTTATATTTGCTGTTTATATAGAATGAGAAGGTTTACCACTTGCCAGGAGTATTTCAATGCCTTGGTGTCTCAACGAACGCGACTAGTGGATATTGATGGTTTCTTTCCACTGACTGGCAACACTCAAATGAACGAGGCTGTTTAATAGTCTGAATTCTTTCATTGGAACTGTTAGCTTGAACAGTATATATGTTTAAAACTGACATATAAAAGGTTTGCTCATATATTTTTTATCTTCGACTGAGCAAATGCCCTTCATGAGTTTTCTTTAGGTGCTTTGAATAAACCTTTGCAACTAATTGAATACGCAAAGATGAAATTTAAATCCTTGTGTAAATACTGGGATGTTTAAGCCTGTATTTGAATAAATGTGAGATGTGCGAAGGATACTGTCATATTATGAGTCACCAAAATGATGTGAGTTTAATGATCCATAAAAATACAATAAACAATACAGTACAATGTGAAAGTAACATGTTCAAACACATTATATCATAAATAATGTAAAACTAAAGTCACGCTACCAGGGAACAATGGCCTACAATAGAAGAAAGGACTGCTATGAGTGAGCAAAGGACTCTTACAGCTGAACGAATTGTTATTGAGTGGATTTCCAGGGCAAATCTGCTGTAAATTTCCATTCAAGGCAAAGCAAAGAACTCATTTTTATTTTAGAGATCCCCTATAAAGTGCCTCAAAAGATACTATTTAAATACCAAAAGTTAGAAAAGCAAGCAAACGCAGCAGTGAACCAGATAAATGCTTTTGTCCAAAAAAATGTGCAAAGAGGTTTGATTGAAGCATAATGGCAGGATGCAGCGTACCCTCAATATTTGCCCCAATTTTCCTCTGGACTTCCTCGCCTAAATATTACAACACAGGCTCATTGCCTGTGGCGACATTTCTTCGAAATGGTATTATGTTGCTTCTTGCACATTTAGTGATACTTTCAAAAAGTGAAATTACTTTCAGTTTTGATGACCATTGATCTGCCGAAGTTTTGTTATTGTTGTTGTACATAACGTGGCCGTTCGGAATGCCCAGTGAGTGGTGCTAAAAGGTTAAAAAAATCCCGCCAAAACCTAAACCCTACCCCAAATCTTACCGATAGTGTTAACAAAAGCAACGGTGAGATAAAAGCAGCCATGCCCAGACATTTTAGCTATTTGGAGCTGTTTTGTCGTGAGTCGTGTTTCACTGGACTCGAGTGCTCTGCATCACAAGTGCAGGTAAGCCACCGAGCAAGTTTACAACATCCGAAAAGACATACATATGAAGCTGGTTATGAGATGAAAAAGTAAAGATGTACAAATCATGCACTATGGTAAAACTGTTTTCATAATGTATTTGGAAAAGGAAAAAAGTTGTTGGTGTTTTAGTCCGACTAGTGTTCATTTCAGTATGTTTAGGTATGATTTTGAAGTTTTGCAAAAGTTTAATTATAGAGGCATGTTTTTCCAATAAACCCATGTTGAAAATTTGAATAACAACAACCAATTTAAAGACACTTTTGGACAATGAAGCTACACTAAATTCATCTCGTTGCATTAGTTAAAAAATATTAAAACCACCTAGCATATGCAAATGATGTGAGAGATCAGTACCAACGTCACTTTTCATATCAGTTTTTGCAATTAGTTTAACTATTATACAGTATATGTGTGTGTGTGTGTGTGTGTGTGTGTGTGTGTGTGTGTGTGTGTGTGTGTGTGTGTGTGTGTGTGTGTGTGTGTGTGTGTGTGTGTGTGTGTGTGTGTGTGTGTGTGTGTGTGTGTGTGTGTGTGCTCGTGCGCGTGTGCGAAAATGTTTTACAAAAATTAAGTAAATGTTGAGCATAATTAACCCTTTGAGCTAAATGCAAGCTAAATATGTATTAAGCTGTGAGTGGCCATTATAACTGGCCAACTATAAATCTACTGTTTTCTGATTTGAAACCATGACAAATATATTATCTATCTTTCAAATGAATACCATTTGGTTTCACATTTTGTTTCATAACAAAATGAACAACAATATCTCACCATACACCTCTTCATTCTGCCTGTATACAGCAGTGAAGCATTCTTACGGACCTGCTCCAAGACAGAAATGTCACATTGTGTTATTATAGCTGATGTACATCACAGTTAGTCCAGTAACACCACAGTCTGACCAGCACCAGCACTTCATGGTGAAGCAGTCTGTTATTTCTTTAAAGTGTCCTTGCTGCCTTGAGGAGGCCAGCCGGTATCAGTGGAATTTCCGTCAATACATTCAATTTACTGCCAGCAATTCCAAATATGTGGAACTATATAAAGGATATCTGCAAACACTAAGACGTTTATGTTCTTACTGACATATCTGTGCGATTCTTTAAACTAATATGTCATTGTCTCATATACTGTTTATCAGTTTTGTTATCATATAATTAAAATGGATTATATTCATGTATATACATCTAAAAGTTTTAAAACTTTACTTTTCACATGTTTCAGCCAATCACAAGGTTGTGTGTGTGTGTGTGTGTGTGTGTGTGTGTGTGTGTGTGTGTGTGTGTGTGTGTGTGTGCGTGCGCACTGATTTCCTTTCTTATTGACTCATCAACTTAACTAACAGAATTATATTTTTCCCAGTCAAATCAAGGTTTAAATTTAGACAGTTTAAAGTTTAAAATTGAAACCTTGAAGAAGCAAACTGTGTTTTCAGATACAATTAAGCAATCAAAGTTACATTGTCCCTGGGAATTAAATCTTTGACTGCATGTGTCACAGTATCATGCTGCACCAAAAAACTTTAAATATGTCTATAGCAAAATATTTGGATTGGAAATCATCTGCTCAACCTCAGGCTATTCTTTTCTATACAACTATGAAGCTAGTTTGTGCACTATACTCCACATTATCTGATGAACGTCAGTATACATTGATAATCTTCCCCTCTAATCTTGATTTGTCTCAAAGGAAGTAAAAGTTGAAGCCCTTATTGCTCCACTAGTGGTCATGTAAACCACAGTGTGATTTGTAGCATATTTCCTATTTGGCAAAAGAAAACGTATAGATTCAGATTGTTCTCATTAAACTAGGCAGGCACGAGTTTTATTTAGTCATTTTACTGTGCAAATGTTTAAATTTGTTGCTTAAAGTGGTGAAATATATCAAGTACTGTATATCCAAGGAGACTCAGATTACATTGAAATTTGAATGAGACTAAATGGAGAAATAAGTTTTCTGTGCCAAGGAGTTCCTTGGTTTATTCATAAAAAAAAGGAAATGTCTGTGTTCCAAACCTATAAGACATTGGTAATCTTCAAAACACAAATTAAGATATTTTCCAATATCCAAAAAGGTCATTAAGGTAATCCCTATGAATCGAGCGGTTTTAACCAATTAAGAATTACAGTAATATGGACTTTTTTTTTTAATGCCTTTATGACCTTTTTGTATCTTCTAAGTTTTGGTTACTTGGGCTGACATTGGAGGGAAACCTCTGAGTTAAAAAAAAAAACGTAATTTGTGTATCGAAGATTAAAGTCAGCGTGAAACGGAAGTTGAAATGGTATTTTCTTCCCTATTTTGACGTATATCCGAGGAAAACGGCTTCTGGAATGAGATAAACATGTAGGTGGGAGTCGTGGGACTTAATTTTATCCTCTGGGAATTGATTAGATTATAGGAAGTTGTGTCATTAAGAGAACAGATGTCATTTCAAGGGGGGAAGGGACTAGGGGAGGTTAACGTTTTTGAATAAAGATAGTCAATTTTGATTTCATTCTGTTTAACTAAAGTAACCAAAGAACAACATGAGGGTGAGTAAATGATGACAGGATTTTTTATTTTTGGCTGACCATTGCTTTTTAGGGGTAGCACTTTCTTGAACACTAATGCAGTTTAAAGAAAAAACAGCTTTTTCATTTTCAGATTTGTGTCTGCTAACATTACTGCTTGCTTGTTTGGTTCACTTGCACGTGCATCAATACAGGTATGTGGAAGCAGGTAAAGAGCGTCTCAATATTCCATGCAGCATTGCCAGCGTGAACGCTTCATATTTGCCGCATGCACCTTAGACATGATTAACCATCTCACCCATATTAAAGCAGACCCGCACAGCCATCTGCCAAGTGCGATTGTGTTCAACCTGAGAGGCCATTTCATGAGAAAACTCATTTTCAGCCTCCTAATTATTTTTCATTACATCGGTGCTTTGGTGAAGTAAATTGGAATTGGACAGTAATTGTCCGACCAGAGAGATGCAGGTAGTCGCGGTGTATCAGGCTAGATGAGGTATGACAGGCAGACACCTTACCACTATGCAGTGCCTATTAGAAAGCTTCCCCCCCTCTTGATAGCGGAGCTAAACTCGTCGATCTGACCAGGCAAGGTCATCCAGAGACCGTTAAAGAGAGGATTTCCAGAGAGAGGAGAACAGCCATTCTCCGATTTCACTCCACCTGTGCCGGCCTGTGGCCGATCCGTGGCTCCAGCGTTCCGAGTCGCTTTGCCATCCCCGGTGGAACTAACCGGGTCGGCGCACCTACGGCTTTAAGGCGGATGTGTTCAGCACAGTCAGGGAGCCTGCTGTTCGGATTATGACTTTTTTCTCTGCCTCTCTTTCTTTATCTGAACGATGATAGAAAATCCTCTCCAAATGCAGTGTGGTTTTCTGCCGCGCCAATCAATAAAGCTCCATCAGACCCGACGGGGGGAAGAGGGAACTGAAAAAAAAAGACAAGGTCTTCTCTATCTGCCAATCTGTTCATTCTCACTGGGCGCTTTATGATCTCAGTTGTGTTTGTGTAGTGAGAGCTCAGGGTTAGGAAAATGAGGAAGAGATTTGTCGGCCTGCCCTCACCTGTGGAGCACCGTCAACTACCTGTAAATCACTTTATTTCATAAAAATGCGCATTTTGGGGCATGCTAACTTTCCGACATAACACTAGATCCTTACAATAACCTGTAGGTCTCATGATGAATGTTGGATTGCAAAAAGTGAGGCGCACATTTTTTTTTTTTTTTTTTTTTTTTAAATGAAAGCAAAAATTTGTTTGGCTTTGAATTTATTTACTTAATTATTTTCAACAATTACGTATTTATATTGTAAGTCTAAACCTATTTTGACAGAAGTAGCAACAGATCTTTTTTTCCATACTGTGATGTACTGTACATTAAAGTGAAATATCGGAAATAAAATATCGCATTATCGAGTAAGAAAAAAAAAGTACAGAAGTAGGCTGCGGATTTTAGTTGTGTGTGCATCGCTATCCATCGGTTGATTGAACGGAGGCAGATCTGAATGCAAGCTTTTGGTCAATTGTAAGAAAAAGGCCTTTCTTAGTCGATTGCAAGAAAAAGATGATTCAGTGTGAACGGACTACATTATTGGAGAGGTTTGGTATACGTCACTATAAAGAAAAGTCTGTAATTTAGCTAAAAGGTGAAACCTGTTCAATAAGATTCAGGGTGAATTTCCATGTCATGCCGACTTTTAGTTATATTAATATTAAAAAAGCGATCTATGTGACCACACTGTCACTGTGGTATATATTACCGTGGTGATAGAGGCAGGATGGATATGCAGAGTGGGGTTTATACAGTATGGTATGATATTAGTCTCCCTGCTCTGGCTTAAAAGCGCATCCTGTGACAGTCCACTGAACTCAAACAGTTTCCTGCCGGGTCATTTTATCTGCACAGTTAGCGAGCTCTCGTTCCTGATAGCTCAGATTAACTCACCGTCTGAAGTAACACCACTTAATTACATAGCATTACAAGACAGAGATCATGACAGTTTAATTTCTTAACTATTTTTACTGTGTCGATAATTAATTTTTCAAAAGGGAGCCTTAAAGCTGACATGACTTAATGGCTTGGCAGACGCTCCACGTTCTAATATCTAATAAAGATGACAAGTACTTTTGCAATTTTTCTCTCTCACGCCATAAAGTACCCAGAAAACATTGATTAGATAAGGAATGGCTAAACAAAGCCCGTCCAACATCATATATCAGCGCTGAGAATGTGCCAGCATTACTGCAGTGTCTGCAGTGCTTCAGGTTTTATAGAGGGCTCGTCAAACTCACACTGATTCAAAGGTTGAATATCAATCCAATGTAGTCAATCACCAACAAACACCTAATCGCCTGACAGATCATAATACAGACATATAGTGTGATTCATAGTTGACTTCATAAATTAGCCACAACAGCTACTGAAGATGCAGAGAGCAAGATACAAGCACTAAGTCAAAAAAACTGGGTCAGGTTTGCGGCATTATGGGTTTTTTTTTTTTCAAACATAATGCCGCAAGCCAAGCATACCGTTTCCACTGAGAGTTGTTAGCTGAGGATTTTAACATACACTAAGTACTAACTTAGGGATAGTTCACCCAAAAATGGAAATTCTGTCATTATTTACTCACCCTCGAGTTGTTCCAAACCTGTATGAATTACTCTCTTCTGATGAACACAAAAGAAGATATTTTGAAGAATGTCAGTAACCAAACAGTTGATGGACCCCATTGACTTCCATAGTATTTTTTTTCCCCATACTGTAGAAGCCAATGGGGTCCATCAACTGTTTGGTTACCCATATTATACAACATTTATTAGTACAATAATACTTTCTGTTTTTAAAGATTATCTTTAAGTGAGCGTTACATGACAGCAAAAGTAATCTAAATGTAAAAATAGATGAAACAAGCATGCAATAACTAACAACAACAACAAAATTGTATCAACCAATAGTATACCGATATATTGTGTATCCCGAAACATATTTCAAAAGTAAAGCTGCTGCTAATTAAACGTGAACGGATCGCGGGCTTAGGAAACTTGTCAAAAGTTCATTGTCACTTCTTCATTTATTTTGTGGACTGATTAAATTATAGAGTGCTGGCCCTTTGGGGAGATGCGCCTCTTGTTTATTCCTGTTGCTGTGAATCACGATTGTGCCGTGGGAGTGTTTGTTTGGAGATGTAATGAACTCTGATGGGAAGAAGTGAAGTCCATGTCATTAGTTAATTAAGTCTCCTTCTGATGCAGGACGAGTGAAGTGTTGGACACCAACAAGAGCTGACGTGGGATCAGACAGGTCCACCTGAACCAGCTTTTTTGTCACAACTATACAGAGATACTAATAACATAAGACACATTATGGACATTCCTATTGACGCCAGAATGCGCCTGCTCAAAATATATCTGCTCATCTTTTTAATTAACTTAATATCTTTATTTGATATATTACATTAACATACTCAAACCATCAATCATATTTATCTATGAATATTGTCCAAGGAAGCTGCTGAAATCCTGCAGTGGATTCTTATGGCACAAACACATTCGTACAACACTAGACACTCTAATGCCCTTTTGCATTGATTTAGTACAGATCAGTTCATCATCAATTTCATTTTTTAAATTAAACTGATTTAATGTGCACTACCATTCACAAGAGAGATATTCAAATAAACGGAAATAGGATTTCAAATCAAATCTTCATGCACATATTTCTCTTATTATTGTATTCTTATTGAAAAAAAATTATGATAATAATAACAATAAGTGTATCATTGCCACTCACAGCTTAATACATATTTAGCTTGCATTTAGCTTAAAGGGTTAATTATGCTCAACATTTACACACACACACACACACACACACACACACACACACACACACACACACACACACACACACACACACACACACACACACACACACACACACACACACACACACAAAGAAAAAGGCCTTAAGACATTGTATTCGTGAGGTGAGTGGCTTGCTGACCAATGCATTATTAATAATGCTGCATTGCACCGCATGTTGCCTTCTGAAGAGTCACGTAGGCTGCAATCACTCCCAAAACAAACGATTCAATAGTTTGTGCATGCATAACGTCTACTGTGTCCTGCATTGCCCAACTCATTAGTTTCCACTGAATGTTCGTGACTTTCGGTTATAAAAGAAACAGCCCAGCACAATGGAAAACACACTCAAACAGCTTTCTGCTTCTAATGGAACAATAAATTATTAAAAGAAAACTATACTGTCATGTAGAAGTTCTCTTAAATTCTTTTTAAGACTTTTATTTACAGCGCCATTTCCAGCCCACTGCCTCTTGTCACAACTGGAAGTGCCACGCATACTGAAAACTGAACGCTGAAAGCCTGTTGTTTGGGATTTCTCACAGGCCACAAGGGTGCTGGTGTTATTATGCTATATGATCAGAACAGCTGTGTTTTACTAGATCTTTCTAATGGAGGAAGCTCACATGGAGACAAATCATTTTAACAAGGGCAAAATCCAGTGTAACAGATTGGTTACTCGTGTTCTTGAACCCATGAATTAAACAAAGGATTCAATTCACTTTACATCATTAACATCCCACGTGTCTTTCCCACGCACTACATTTCATTTGTGCTAAATGGAAGAGAACAGCAGGACTAAGATATGTTTTCACTCATTTCAAATATCGAAAAGGCCCGAGACAGACAATCCCAATAATACTGGGGTGTCAAAATGGATTTTAGAGTATTCTCATAAAATTAATCTTTTTGTGATCGTGTCTCGACTACATACAAAATGATTCTTATTAACTGTAAGGATCTATTTCTTCCTGGTAAACTTAAAAATTACCCTAAAAGATTATTCCCTTGTGAACAGTGTTAAGTTTGTCAGCTTTAAAAAAATGTTTTATTAGTCTTAGTCCAATGTCAAATGTACTTTTTAGTATTTATCCTATTTAGTTTCATATTTAGAGGCCTGGTTTCACTGAAAGGACAAGTCAGGATTAGGCTCTAGTTCAATTAGGACATTTTAGTAGCTTTTATATGCATGCCGTAGAAAAAAAAATAATACCGGTGTGCATCTTGAGACAAAAAAATGTCACTGACCTAAGATATGTTAGTTCAAATTCCATTCAGGTAAAACAGCTCAAACATGCATTATATGTCTCAGCATTTAGATTTAGTCAATACAAATTTAATCACACTTTCGTCATGCTGCATAATGTTTAAACTGATAATAATGATTATTTTGCTCAAAATTATAATCCAAGCCAATTGTTGTCATTTGAGAAATCTATTTTTTGCATCCGAATTATTGCACTTTCACCTATAAGCACAAATCAAGAGAATGTCAACTCATTTTAAAATAAATAAAATAAAATATCTATTTTTAAGAGAATAGCTCTGATTGGGTGATTTAAACCCTTGACGTATGGCAACCTCAAGTATGAAAGCTTGTAGAGGCTTGTTAAAAACAGTCTGTAATTGTTGTTCTCTTTTTTGACAAAAATAAAGAGATGTTTGGTATAAAGAGATCTTTTTTCATCAACGACATTGCATGTTGATATTCCAACGCTATCTCACGACCAATTCGTACGAATTTGCACGAGTGATTAAAAGGTGGCTAATTCATACGAATTTGTAAGACCTCACTCGTACGAATTCGTACGATTTGTCTAAACCCACGTGATGGGTAGGTTTAGGGGCGGGGTCAGGGGTAGGTCATTCGTAGGAATTGGCAACTCATAAAACATACGATTTAGCAAAAATCGTACAAATTCGTACTAGTGAGGTCGTATGAATAGGCACCTCGTAAAATTCATAAGAATTGCCGTGAGATCGGGTTGTATATTCACAGTTATTGTTTAATGATGCTGTTGTCGTCTCATCATTGTCTCGTCCTAGTCATGGGGAAAAAAAGGTCATCAACTAAATTTTTATGTCATAGATTTTGTTAACGAAATTACCACTACTTGTGAGGAACCCTTTTACTAAAATATAAAGATTAAATATTTTCACACACAGTGTAAAGAGTCTTTATACATTAACTTCATACAAAATATATTATACATTTATATGCTGTGTGAAAATATTTAGTGTGATTTAGTGTGAAGTGATCTTAAGTTGGTTCCGCTTTTACCTGGAAGGCAGAACGTTTGCGGTAAAGATTGGGAATCATCATTCTTCTTCTGTTCCTATAACTTAAAAAGTAACTCAGGGCTCTATTCTAGGGCCGCTACTTTTCTCTCTTTACATGATCTCGTTGGGCTCCATTTTTTATAAATATTGCATTTCATATCTTTGTTATGCTGGTACACAGTTGTGTCTTCCTTCTAAAGCATGAAATAATGTGGCTGAAATGGTCTACTTGATTGCCTAAAGGATGTGAAATGCTGGTTGAATTCCAATTTCTTAATGATAAATGATTTTTTTTTTTTGGCAAAAAAGCATGGTATGTACTCCAGTGCCTGATAGTTCTCATCCTGCATACAAATTCACTAATCTATAGGTGTCATTTTTGACTCAGACCACAATTTTGACCATCAAATAAATGCGATGGTAAGAAAAAAAAAAGTTTATTTTCAACTAAGAAGGATTGCAAAACAGTTTTATCAAGAAATGATCTTCAAAGAGTTATACCTGCTTTTTGGTTATCTTCGCAACTGGATTATTGTGATGATTTTTAAGCAGGGGTCTGTCAGTCATCTGTCCCCCCCCCCCCACACACACACACACACATACAGACATAGACACAAACAAAATTATCTGAAGATCATAGATTTATTTTCGGAAAGTCCAGAATGTACACAACTTAGTCCAAGCTGCCATTCAAAGCAGCAACCGACAACTACCACTTTGTTGTTTCACACAGCACAAAGCCTAGAATATTTGCCACCCTTAAGAGATGTGTGGAGAGATGATAGGCTAGAATAACAGGGTGTGATGAAAAAGAAGAGAGAGAGAGAGATGAAGAGAGAGTATGAGACCCTTGTGTACAGATGGGATCAGAGCCCATGGTGCGCTGAATAATCAGACTCGTCGCATTTCATGCTTGACCTTTCTATGTGACGGGAGAGGCTAATGTGAGACCCAGATGTGGCAGGGAGTGAGATAGCGCTCTGACTGTCTGCCGGCATTCTGACCGTGCCCTCTATTCCTGTGTCGTGTGCCCTGTGAGACAGCCAATCTCCATGACATTTTCATACTTCAACAAGAGGTTGCTCAATTTGGTAATGATGGTATCAGTTAGTGGCCATGGGACATGCCACTCAAAAGACGTTAACAGAGAGAAGATAAAAGATGCAGATTTCAAATGCTAAAAATGCTGAAGGGTGACATGATAGAAAAATCAAGCTTCAGGGAGGTCAAATGTTGGACGTTAATGAATTTTATGAATGGAAATACTTTTCTTGTCACGACAACTCAATTGAGGAGCATTTTCATCTTTCTTTCTTTTCCTCTTCCGCTCTGGGACAAAGGCACATCAAGTTGGGACAGGTAGCTTCACGGCCTATAACAGGGTGACTCACAAAAAGATGTCACAGAGAGAAGAGAGTGAGGGTGAAAGACGGAGAGCATGAAATTGGGGGAAACTCAATCCCCTCGGCCCTTTCTAAGTGATGGATGTGCTATGATGGGCCGGCGCCTGCCCATAAACATGTCACTTACTCAAAGACAAAAGAAACATCATTTTACTGCCCTTGTCTGGGCATCTTTCACAAGTACACACACATCTCTTCTCTCTCTGCCTGTCTCTCTTTCTCTGCTTCATTCTCTCCTTAACGGAAAATGACAGATGGAAATTGTGCAGATCAAGTAAAGTCATCAAGGATCAAAGTAGCTTCTTTACAACTGAAGAGTCATGTCTTTTTTCCCTCTTTTGTACCATTGTATATTCTCAATGTACAGAATATTTTTATGATATCTCTGTTGAAAGGGACAGATTACCCCACAATTGCAATTCTGGAATTATTAACTCATTGCAAATATCCCTTTAACACAATTATTGGCACATGATGTATTGGACCTACAGTATATGTTTTCAGATGATTTTAGAGTCTTTTATTTATTGTTTATTATTATTATTCATCTGTATCGGCTAAAACTGGATATTTCATTAATTGTACATGCTCTCTTCACTTATTTTTAGATTTAGATTACCTTTGCTGTTATACCGCTATTAACTTAAAGTTAATATTTAAAAATAATTATAATTGAATAGCACTGATAAATGCAATCTTTAGCAAATCTTAAAATGAATATGCATTTTCCATACTGTGCACTATAATGCTGGAATGTCCAAATTCCCTTCAATTATATTATAGAAAATAATGCATAATTTTAATATCAAGAATGAATCATTTATCAGCCATAATATGACTATTTTCACTTTATTGTATTGGCAAGATTTTTTTGATCTGTGCATCCTTGTAAAATATATATTTTTTATATATATATCACAGTAGTCATTAAGTTACATGACAAAAAAGCATCATAAATGTAGTTTATTTATTTTATTATTATTCTAGAATCAATTTGAAATGAGATGCAGTGGAGAGGAAGAGAATTGAATAATAACTTACATTTTGGTCTCATTGTCCCACAAAACGTATGTCTTCAGAAAACGTACACATGAACCAGTTTTTGGACATGGTCTCTATGAACTGCCATTGCATTAAAATCTGCATAATTTTTTTTTTATGTAAAAAAAAATAAAAATAAAATATTACTCTAATAGCCTGTGTCTGTCTGTTAAATAGTAGCAGAAACGAAATCTAATGCTCTCTGTATGTGTTTCTGTAGTCTCCGGGTGAGTTCATATGTAAATTGCACAAGCTTATTTTAGAAGAAAAAAAACATACATTTATAATAATAATAATAATTTGTTACATTTACCCCTCCCCTCAAAGAAATCAGGACAGAGTTGGTTAAAAGTGGGCAAAAGAGACGGATTAAAACACCAGGTGTAAATGGGTTTGTGTCTCCATCATCTACTTGTGATCCAATCAACCAAAATACATCTTAATACCAACAGAGCCAAGCTCAGAGCCTAAAACTGTGCGGCTCAGTGTGTTAGTTTATTGCAAAAAATTTTATTTGATTATGACAAAAGCATGCTTTATTCAAGCACACTGATGCAACTGTTGCAATTAAAGTGAAAGATTTCTAGAAGAAGAAAAAATAAGTCTAAACCCTCCATAAACTCCAATGATCAATGTTGTTAATATACCTATAGAAGAGATAAATAAACCTTGTAAGAGGAAAAAAAAAACTGCAACAAAAATGTGTGTAGAGACAATTTTCATTCAGAAATTTCTAATAAATTTCACAGAGAAACAGCAAGTAACACATTGAATTGGGGTTATGTGTAACTTAACTTCCATATTATGTAAAACAGATCGCATCACTTCCAGTTCAGTTCTTGTATGTGCTTAGTGAAAAAAATTGCTGTTTTACTCAAGATAATTTCAAAGGAGCGAGCAAAGATGAGCATAACCAATGTCCCTCGCATATGCAGATTGATATCTAAAAGTTTTTATTTTTATTTTTTCTTCCTCACACTAATGTTTAGATATTTAAATAGAATAAAACGGTAATAACAGAGTGAACTAGGTAGGTTAGCTGATTACGTTAAAAGTCCACAGATACCGGCATCAGTACATACGGTTTGGTCATGTGACGTTCGACATATAATCTATTTAATGTGAAATTGTTAAATTGAAAGACTGAAATACAATTTTTTTGTAAAAAGTACTCCAATAATATTTGTTCATTCAACTTTTTAGAGTAATACACACTAGAGTGTGGATCGGGCCGCATTTTTCTGTCCGAGCCCGGCCCGCGTCCGACAGAGTTATCGAACCCGACCCGAGCCCGACACAGTTCAAATCGAATTTTCTCATACTAATGACACACGTGCGTTTGTTTGTGTGGAAAGCTCACTTTTATTAGGCAACTTTAGGAAGCATTCGGAAATGTCAACAGATGAGCGCATCAACGGACACGGGTCAACAAGTGCACGTTAACACAGGCGCGCGCACATTATGCACGTGTTTTGTTGTCACAGCTACATAAACAAATTTCCGCATGCAGGAAGACGGATGTTACGGTAATATTTTACATTCATTTTAATCACAATAACAGCTTCAAGTGAACCAGGCCTACTGGCTACCTAGATGATAAGCTTTTTTAAATTTAAAATGTTGCCTTATCGCACTGATGTGACTGAGCGTGACATAGACTCTCGCTCTCTCTTACTCTCACTTCTTACACAGTTCCTATAGAACTGAGATTCCTGAGATTTTGCAATCAAGATATCATGCCTTTCCAGCCTAGACGGCAGGTCTTTGATGACCTTCTCGCTTTTCGTTTCTCCGACACAAGCTCTTTAAACCCTCTGCTTACCTGAGAGAGCTGAACCCCCGCTCCGTCCTGCGTGATGGCGATCGATTGCCGGACCGGGTGAAGTGCTGGGTCCTTTGGAGCCACTGAACCCCAGCTTGAAGGGTTAAAGGAGAGAAAGACAGACGAGGAGAGCAAGGGCAGCCCACACTGATGCCGAATCCCCGATGAGGAGAAGAGGGCCTTGGACGCACTACAAAGACTCCGCATCCAAGGCCATCCTCAGTGTCTCCAGCCTCCTTCTTGAAATGCGTTTGGTGGGAGAAGAGAGAAACATATCAAAACCACACAGAAGACAGATTGAGTGGGAGAGAAATAGAACAATGATGCCTTAGAAGGTTTAGAAGATGCTTTTTAAAAGCATCTGTGAAGAACAGAAAGGATAAGAAATGTTTCAGAGGACAGAGAGGGAAAGTGGAATTAGCATTCTGCCATCTTTAAGCGGCAAGGAAGCCGCTGAGGTTACGCGGGTGAAATTAAAAGCAGAACCTACGTTCCTGTTTAAAGGTCTCAGAAGGCAAGCTCATACAGCTGAAAGAGTCAAAACACAAGATCCGCGAGTTAAAAGCCTGCTTTGCTTTTCTTCATAGCTCTTTTCTCTCAAGACACTAGACACTTTAAAGCAGAAGTCTGCATGTTGCAGCTCTATTTCATGGATTTGACAGCTGTTTATTGTCCAACACCTTGGAGTTACATTATAAAACCCTACTAGATCGGCACCAAAACAGCTCAGACCTGTGAGACTCACGTTGGGATCACCCATGTTACACGCGGTCGGGACCACGGCCCTCTAACATTTTGGGTTGTGTGTGGGTATTTGGGAAAGGCACGAGACGCCCCATGGCCGTGAGCCATGTGTGGTTAAGCCTGGGCTTGTGGAAAAGCTGAATTAGAAAGAACAGGGAAAGAAAGCTCTCTGCTGATGGATTCGAAAAGCCGCTGTTATTGCACGCTATCCTGCAGATTGCCACGTAAAACAATGGCTATCATTAAGAGGTCACACACAGCTGTAAATAAAACAAGAAGAAAGTGGGGTGGATGAGCTGAAAGATGTTTGCTTGCTGCTGGAGTCCATTAGTCTTATAAAATATGGAGACTCACATTGTGGGTCAGCGCTGGAGTCTGAAAGACAATGGAAGATTACAAATATTCTGTACAAATACACTCAAGACCCAGCACGCAATCCTGCGGCCAGTAAAACCTCATTGAACCCTACAGAACCGAACCGTTGCTGTGGCACAGACAAATGACATCAGCTCAGATTGGTGGACATTGTTTTATAATCACATTGGCTAGATTACAAATTGCACAGATAACGCGATCAAAGTGTATGATTCAGCATCGCTACCGCAGAGAGAAATGCACTTTAAAAGAAATTTAAATACTTTCTGGACTACTGATCAAATTGTTCCCCCCCAACAATGACAGATTTAGGTTCAGCTCATGTAAGATATTTTGAGAGTCCAATCAAATCCATGCAATTTTACTTCACAGTCTTTTGATCATTATGAGTGATCAGACAGATTCATGGGAACAGGTGACTGAGACTTTTTTGCTAAATTATGAGCCTCCTTTAGAAATGGTGCATCAGAAACACAATGGAGCATTTTCACCGGTATAGCGATTAAACACCTGGAAGTTGGTCTCTGTGCTGTTGATTGCTAATAGACATTCCTATTCAATCAGGTGTCAGATCTCTATGGAAGATCGTTTCCGCCACTGAATAATATAAAAAGTAAATGCGAATTTGTCTCACAATTCTGACTTTTTCTTTTCTCGCAATTGTGAGTTTACATCTCAGTTAAAAAGTCAGAATTGCGCGTTTATTTCTTGAAATTCTGACTTTATAACATGCAGTTGCAAGTTTGATCTGCAACTTTGCTCTGAGACACTGGGTTGAGGATCCAAATGCAGTTTTTTTTAATAGGGACAATCCAAACACGTAATCCACAGTACAGGCAAGGTCAAACACAGTACAGGCAAGGTCAAACACAGTACAGGGAAGGTCAAACACAGTACAGGCAAGGTCAAACGCAGTACAGGCAAGGTCAAACGCAGTACAGGCAAGGTCAAACACAGTACAGGGAAGGTCAAACACAGTACAGACAAGGTCAAACACAGTACAGGCCAGGTCAAACACAGTACAAGCAAGGTCAAACACAATACAGGCAAGTTCAAACACAGTACAGGCAAGGTCAAACACAGGAAGGCAGTCCAAACGAACAAAAAAACAAACAGGAAGGCAGGGAACACAGGCAAAAAGGTATCCAGAGACAGGCAAGAAATCCAAAACCAAGAGACATAAGATCAGGAAAATGACCGTAGATGCAGTGTAAACAACTAACACTAAACAAGACTTTGCTGGAATGAATGTGAAAACCAGGCTTTAATGGGGTGAGCTAAAAACATAATGACATACAGGTGAATGTGATCATGGCTGATTAGCCTGGGCAAAGGATTATGGGAAATGTAGTTTGTGAATGTGTGGTGATTGTCCGGGTTGGAGTACCCTCTGATGGTTATCCCGGGCACTCTCACTGGTGATCGTTACAGATATAAACCTGCAATTCTATGTAAGCTTGTTTCCGCATTAGAATAAAAAATGAAATTGCAACTTTTTATCTCACAAATTTCTTACTGTTTTTCTCAGGATTGCGTGATGTAAAGTCAGATTTGGTGATATAATTGTGAGTTATAAAGTCACAATTGCATGTTATAAACTCGCAATTGTGAGAAATAAACTCGCAATTCCAACTTTTTTCTCAAAATTGCGAGTTTATATTGACTTTATTAGAAAACTTATGTGAACTAAAATAATAAGACTAAGACCTGAAGAAGTGAAACTAGACATAAATGACTTGACTCAAACTCCACCTGCCTCTACAGGGACTTGTGGACATGTTTGATCTACACTCCCATTGGTAGCAGTTAATATGTAAGCCTTTTAAGATTATAGAAAATCACTTGACAATCTGCTCAATCGTGCTTTGTACCATTAATCTTTTTCTAGACATTTAATGAAACAAGCACTAAACTGTACTGCACAGAGATATTATTCCTCCATTCTTCAACCCAAAATTCATTGGCCTAGAATGTTCAGTACATTGATCCACTTTCAAGTCAACTGTGACCTCTGCTCTTATGGTAATGGATCTCTGCAGTTTTAATCGAATAAACTGGATAATGACAAGTTGCCGGAGTTCAAACTCAGAGAGATCACAAACTTTATATGGCTTTGTTTAAGGGCTGTATAAACATATTTTTAGAGTAATGCAAATCAGACTTGCACAACGTGATTTATACGGTTACCAGCCTGTGCAAGATAAATGCTTTGACTTGGAAAATTCTAAACATTTGGAAAGATTATGAAAGCATTCCAGGTGGGCCTGTATGATCTGTCCTTTGACAGTAACTAGCTGAACTAAAAGCACAGGAAAAATCCTGCTTTGCTAAGCTCTGGTAAAAATGAAAGCAAACAGATGGAGTAGATGTAAACTCAAAGATGTGGAGTCTACACGATGATCTAAGTCTCTTGGCTGCTTTGTATTCATCTCACAAAGCACGAAAATTAAGAGCTTGCTTAACAAATGTTTTATTTTATTATTATTATTAATACGTTTTTAAGCAAGTACACACACACACACACACACACACACACACACACACACACACACACACACACACACACACACACACACACACACACACACACATATATATTGTTAAACAAGTGTATGATTTGTGTATGAATAAATATTTTTTTACATATATATATTTTGTTATCTAACCTTACAGTGGAAAGAACTGTGTGAATATGAAAAGAAATGTAATGAAATTGGGATTTCCATGATAAAAAAAGATGTGTCCCATTTATGCTGTAAGGGAACATAATTATCCAGGATGTGATATTGCTCCAAATTTCCACACTTTTTTTTTTCATTAATATTTCGCAATATCCATTCATTCACCTTATGTGGAGCTTGCCATTTCTGTACTATTATTATGAATTCTGCGTTAGATTAAACTAGTGTTTCCAGTAATTACATTTCACCAAATACGGGTCTCATGCTAGTCGTCTGAATGAGCGGGTGGATTCACTCCTAAACATTCAGAGCGGCAGCAGGTATGCGTTTATTTACTTTCTCTGATGTTACATGACCTCAGCTTCCTATTGTTTAATTTGCAGAGATTATTTATTTAAGTAAGAAGGCCAACTGCTTCATTTCATGGCCTTTACCCAATGTGGAATGACTGATGGAAATTGCAGGACAGACTTACTGGTGGAGGTGCTTGTGTGTCCGGGTTTCTGGCCTGATGTATATTCATGAAAAGTGAGGGAAGTTGTTGGCTTGAGATAAGCACATGCCAGACTGATCTATTCACGAATAACAAACCGTAACAGTCATTTCACGGACAAATTCAACATGCTTTACACAAAACCCAGACACACAATTTATATCCAAGTACTTATCTCTAAAAACTGTCCCAAAAGCTCACGGCTAAAATATGTCGACCCATTTGACTAAACTGGTGACAGTCTACAAAGCAGAGACTGGGAAACCAATGTAAACTTTTTCTTCCCCTTTTAACCAGGCAAGTTATTTCACAGCTAGGGCACTTAGGTTTTGGAGGACTCTAGTGACATGTGGAAGAAGAAATGAATGGTGCAGTAGCTCAGAATAAAACTCACAGCTGGAAGCGCCATGTTTCTGTCACAGGTGGTGTTTTTCTTTTTTGTTTACATTTCTTTAAAACTCTGAAATTTAATTAACATTTATTGTAAGTTATTTTCAAAGTTCATTACTATTTTGTTTATTTTGGTTTGTGTTAACAAGCAAGGATTGAATTGCACTCTGGCATTAATGGTTTATAGCTTAAAACCGCATAATGCGCCAAATATGTTTTAAAAAAAGAACAGGAATGTTTCTTTCATTGTGCTAGAGCAGCACAACGCTCTGCTGAGATACTTGCATGATATTTTGAATATACTACACCGAGAGAACCAGAGCCAAAATCACACACACTTCTTGTCAAAATTAGTAGAAAGTGTGATTTTACACATGAACATGAATCTGTAACCTCTGCCTGTTTTCTTATCTACAAAAAGCCACATTACTTTCGCTCTTTTGTGTTCAGAATTGCTTTTTCCACAAAAGAGGTAGCTTATCCCACCTATTAATTCCTTATGAAACCTCAGAAATTTCTGGGTGAAAGCACCACATATCCAAATTGACTTCAAGCCAAGAAAACACACAATGGTTATTAGTGGACAACCCTAATGAGCACAACACAGATAATTTGCATTTGAGCCAAAATACTTGGTGAGAAAATGATTAACAGTAATAATTGTTGTTACTTGGTTTAGTGTATTACTTTGTCACAGGCTACATTAGTGGCCTTTTTATAATTTATTATTATTAAGTCTTTCAAATATAATTATGTTTTGATTCAACAGTTATTGTTGTTGCTATTGTAATTCAATATTTGAATAGGACAATTAACGTAGAGAAATGTAGAGTGTGCAGTTTTCTGTTTAAAATAATTAAATATATCATACAATATAAACCACTTTCTAAAGCCTGGTTCAAAAATGTACTTAGGTCAGGTATAGTGACAGTACTTTTGAAGACATTATTCATATTCTGGTGCATAGTGCTTTAGAAAGCAAAATGACACACTCGCACGCAGTCACAATACACACTGCATTTGACAGTTAATAATCTAGCATAGCAAGCTGGTGTCAAAATACCTGTTCAGTATACAGAGCACAATGCTGAGTAAATCCTATGCTATTACGAACCAATCGGATCGCAAGAACTCTTCATTAAACCACATTCTGCCCCGCCATTGTGTAATGACATATCGATGAGTGTATTCAGTGCATGGTGGATCCGTCACTAAACGCTTCTCTCTGTGTCTATTCTGAACTGTCACTTCATCCAGTGCACCAATCCACCAGTGCATAAAAAAGACACTGGCACGACGTCCACTGATGGTTATCATAAGGATGAAGTCCAGATTAATACTTGATGGTTTACAAATGAGTCAACAACTTTTCATTCCACCAACTTTCATCTTGAAATTTTAAAAATATATCTAAATTATTAAGTTTGGTCCATGAGTCATTCCCTGTATTTTTAGATAATAAGACACAAATGGAATGAAATAAGTACTTTGTCTCAAAGTACTTTGCCAGACTGTCAAGTTTGCATCAGTAAAACCTAAATCCACTTAAATTGAAGCAAAGTTTTAAATGAAGTCCATCCAGCCTAATTCTTTGAAATAATTAAAAAGAGACTGAGATAAGAACGGTGAGCGCAGGAAACACGGACAGCCTCGCTTGAGTTCTGTCTCAGTCTTAAAGCATGACATGTTCACTCCAGACAGACCGATGCCTTCAGTGCCAGTGTTTATATGGAACCAATGTAATATGACTTCTAGTTATCATCACTGCAAAGGCACAGCTTCATTGTCGCAGTATCTAAATATGTCTGCCAGTTCAGACATGTCATCCCCTGTGTCCAAAGAAACAGTGTTCATTAATTCACCTGACAGAAGCGCCTGCTCTAGCCTTCACTAACCTGTCTATTATCACGTTTTGGGCATGGGGTTCAAAACAGCACTAATGGCCTGTGGGATACTGCTGAGAGATGTGGGTTGTAGGTATCACTTACACACAAACACACTGCACTGTCCTTCAGACTTCTGCATGCTTTGCTGATTGAAACGCGGCCATGATAGCACCCCTGGGGGCCAGGCTGGGGTCAAGAGAGGTCATGGTGGGGCCTTTGAAGCAAAGCCTGTTCAAGCCAACAAATCCGAATCCCAAAACATACCTCACACAACGATGTCAGCATGAGCTTCCTGCGCTGAGAGGGTCATAAGCGGTGTTGGGTCATAAGTGGGCCGGTACTCACTGGTACAGAATAACAGTAATTCAGAGCTATTTCGCTCAGAATACTCTGAAATATTCTTGTGTACTTTCAGACAAAGACTGCTAGTTTCATAAGTCAAAAGTTTTGATCAGTATTACATTTTGTTCATATTGTACCTTGGTCTGGCTTATAACTGTTTAGATATAACAGGCAAACGACATTGTGATGTTAAATCACCAATCATATTTACAGGTCATCATATGAATCGGACATCAAAAGTGATAGTATGGGAAATATGAATATATTTACAAAATTGATTGTCATGAACGGACCACCATTGTTCTTTTGTGCTGGAATCTGCATCTTGATAGTGGTTTCCCCTTTAGTTTCTCTAAAGTTCTTATTTTAAAGAAGTTTGTTTATATTAGTATAAATTTCATTAGTATATAGTGTATGTTAATTAAATAAACATTTTTATTGCTAAATTAGGTAAATACATGATTTATTATTTATGCATTACTATTATTATATCATCAATTATAATCAAAATAATAAATAGGCCTAATATATAATTCTAAATTAGTACATACAGTCACAATTGTACGCCGTTCATAATTCAACTTCGAATGGTTTTAAATTCCAATTCTACGTCTGAATTTAAATTGTCAATCAAATATTTTTGTCAATCCAATTTTTAAAAAAGGGTTATTTGAAATCTGAGAGCTGTCTCACTCCTCCATAGGCTTCTAGGTAATTGCATCTGCCGTCTCAGAACGGTAAAGAAATCGTTAAAATAGTCCCAAGTCACTACAGTGGCTGAACCTAAAGTTTATCAAGCGCCGAGAATACTTTTTGTGCGCAGAAAAACAACAAAAATAACGACTTTATTCAACTATTCATTTTCTTCTGTGTGGGCCTCTGACGTGAGTTCACCACAACGCATGCGCGAGAACTGAGAACTTTCAACTTGGTTACCCACATTCTTCAAAATATTTTCTTTTGTGTTCAGCAGAAGAACACAACTAACTTTAGGTGAGTAAATGATTAAATAATTGTAATTTTTGGGTGAACTGTCCCTTTAAGATTATTATCTGATTTATTGAAGGGACAGTGGAGTTACTGATCAAAATGCATGCGGACAAGCCAGTGCTCCTCATTGTCACCTGTGACAATGGTCACCTGTGCTGGACTGACCCCAGCTAAGACCTCTCATAACCTCCTTACAGTCCTCCAGCTGTAGCTGCAAACCCCCGGTATCCCTGCGATGCCGGCCTCATCATTAACACACACACACACAGGATCCATCAGCCCGCAGGCCTGTGGGGCTGGAAGGCAGGAGGCCACTGTGCACAGATGCTGCAGTGTTAAGAACTGCCCTACAGCAGGTGACACACAGGACCGGGGCTCTGCGGAAGGATGCCAAAACTCAGAAACCTACTAAATGTGTTTTAAATGAGCTGGGCAGCAAAACTCTGCACTAGGAGCTGAGCCTGCTGATTCAAAAAGGATTTAAAATGTGTGGAAATGCCAAACTTGTATGGTTGTTTTGAAAGAAAACAGACGGAGACGCAAGAAAGAAAATGCCAGCCAGCCTGATAACGTCTATAAACCGCTCTCTCTACACCAGCTGCTCATGATCAGTACTTAGAGGGTCTCATTGGTGTAGGAGGGATAGGTGTGCTCCAGGGCAATCGAGTAATCAGAGACTGACTGCAAGACACACCCACAACTCTCTCTCTCTGTTCCTAACCCAATTATGCCAGCGGTGGTGTGTATTGAGTTTATTTTAGTAGGGGAGAGCCTTGTAACACAAGGTGAATACTACCTTCTAAGCACAGAAATTCACTACAAGGTGAAATCACTATCATGCATGATCGCCATATTTGGTCACACTAACAGCTGTAGACTCAAAAAATCTAGCATTTACAGGACAATTTTAAGATAACAAAAATAAAATTAATCAATAAACATTCCACATCTGGTATACAAGTTAATACGTTTAAGTATTAGTTAATGTCTGTTAAATGACAAACTGTTATCCTTTGAATAAGCAGCTTCAATTTTATCATGTTTACTCAAAAGATTGTAAAAAAATAAAATAAAGCTAATATGGAGTTGTAACAACTTTCCCTATTTACTTCTACTAGATCCACAAAGATTGAACAAAATGGAGTGTATAAGCTAACATTTGACACAATTGTAAAATTGACTAACACACACACACACACTGTCTGTTTTTCCCCCTAATAGTGTAGTATGTTATGTATTTGTTCAACATGGTATTGTTAACTAAATCTAAAACTATTTTAAAATCTTTTGAAATAAAGCTGAAAAAAAGAAGAAGCAATATTTAGTTGGACAAAAGACAAACAAAATGTTTTAATATTTCTTGGCATTAAAAAATAAAAATGAATCAAAGGTATATAGAATATAAAAAATGACAAGCACATAATATAATTACTTAAACTTAAAACAAATAAAAAACATAAGCTCTTTCAAAATTAATAAATACAATGATAGTATATGATTAAACCTAAAATATCACTGCTTTATGCAACTTTACAATAAAATGTTTCCTTTTTTTGTTTTGCGTAAGTCAAATGGGGGGTGGGTGGAAGGGGTTAATTGGGGATGTTATATATAAAAAAAAGTAAATCTAAATATATTCATGTCCATCATTTAAACTGATGTTCATATTGTCCATAGATAAACATGTGGGGAAAATAATCTTAAAGTTTGAGATAAAACAACAACGAACTGACAGCTAAGCTGACGTTAAAACAAAATGCTGCAACACTCTCCGATGTGCCACAGTTTTGTGCAGTATTCACTCTAAACATATTTGTGAATAAGGTGAAAACATCATTCCAACAGTGTAATGTTAAAGTGTAATGAACCAATTATGCTGAACTGAAGCTGTGAAATATGTATGAGATCATTCAGCCATATGGTTGGAAACAATATATGTGATATTGGGATGAAGATTAGCTTTTGTGCAAAACTGCAGGGATTCGAGATTAACTTTCATCCTCTCGTGGTGAGGCACATGAACCTGATAACGAATAGGTTTTCAAGCTCCTGTGATATTAATCTGATACCTGACCCAATATTTTTTTCAGTCTTCTCTGTTCCTTTTCACTTTCTCAAAACAAACCGTCACTCATCTCTATGGAGTTCATGGTCAAAAATTTCGATTCTCATAAACAAATAATGTCCAAAACCCGCAGGTCATTAATTCTCGCTGTCACCCTGTCTTCTCTGTTTTAAATCAAAGAAGCAATTCACATTTCCAGTAGTTGCTCAGTTTGTCAGGCAAATAACATTAATCATGATTGCAATGGATCTTTTGACTAGGACCAGTGGAAGGTTTCAGGGGAGCAAACGTCTGTGTGCCAACATTTTGTTGAGTCCGAGACCCTACAGCTTCTCTGAGCAAAACTAGACACCTTCAAACCAACCTGAATCAGGGGTTAAAAAGATTCTGTAATGATAAATTGTAGATGAGTGATCCCACTGGATGCATCCCAAGAATTTAGAAAATTGGCGAAACATAAATAGGAATTAAATGTCCCCAGCTGCTGGAATTCAGCTCATGGTGAATTTCCCTTCTTCAAGTTTCAGAGCGAGTTGGTTGCAGCAGCCAGCTCTTAACAAAGTCCAGTTGTGTTTATGAAATGGCAGACCCAAGCAGCAGGTCAGAGGACTTGAAGGCATGATGGATTGGATCCAATGAGAGAGGAAGCTTGGTGATATCTTCAGGCCAAACAGAGTTCAGACCAGGCTTGGTGTGATTATACGGATGGCCAAACTACAGAGATGTGTTTATGTGACACAGGTTGGGTCACCGAAAACAAGACAAAGGATTCGACAAGCTTCACTTCAGTCTTATCATCGTTAATAGAAACCAAGAGAAAACATTATTTTTTTTTTATTAAAATGAAATGAAAACTACCATAAAGTAAACTAAGGGCCCTTTCACACCTACCTTGTTTGGTCCAGATTTTCTGACTTTTCAGTTTGATCCGAACCAAAATTACAGTTGTGAAACCTCCCCCGGACCACGGTCCGGACAAAACAGACGAAATTTGGCCCGATGAAAAGAGGTAGTCTCGGTCCGGATCAAACTGAACAAAGGGTTGGTTTGTTTCTAGTGTGAAAGCATTTTCTGTAAGGTTCGGACTTTCAGACATTTATAGGAAGTTCTGGTGGTTCCCAAGTAGCCGAAGAAGACAAAGATAGCAGGAAAAGTTACCTGTCGATTTGACAACATGCTGACGTCAGATGCACGTCCGTTTACAAACCAATCAATGTCGAGATGCAGCCCACATAGGTGATGACGACAGGACGCAAGCATGTCATGTAAAGTTCTTTAGTGCGCTCGCATAATTGACCCTTTGCAGGGAGCTTGATTGACAGGTGATCTGACCAATCATACTTCGCCATCCGCCATTTTGTCCGACAAAGCAGTCAGGAGAGTTAGTAGATTAACATGTGTACGAGTGTACTGACGCCTTTCCGCGGTTAAAACAACATTCCTTCTTATGTTCATTCCTGTTTATTTGATGCTATGAATGAACTAGAAGGAAGAGATGATCGGTTCACGAGCAGCTTTAACTGATGCTCTACAGCGATCTGTCAGGCACATTGAAGAGCCACAAAACGGTATTTATTGTTTAAATTTCTTTTAAAAAATTACCAAATTTGAAAGATGAGACTTTGTTAAATATGTTTCATATCAAAAGTAACCTGGTCTGTCGGCGTGTTGTCAGTCTCCTCTCTGCTCCGCAATGTATTTTTCACTGCATGAGAACATGGTGTGGCGTGAGAGCGGCGTAGCTTGTCGGACATAGCGACAGTAACTAAGGGGGGCGGGTCTTTGCGTACGGTCAATTGCAGTGTGAAACCAAACCAAAACTTATAAAATGTATCAAAGCATGAACTTTGGTTCGGACCTTGGTGCGGACTTTCAGGTGTGAAAACGCCCTAAAATACATTTCCTTGACACCAGAACAAAAAAAAATTCAATTTTTTTCTTTTTTCTTATTGATACAGTGCTATGCATAAGTTTAGACACCCATGCTAAAGTTGACTAAAAAGAGGAATAAAAAATCATCCTTTGGAAATTGAACTTAATGCCTTAATTTAAAAAAATAGGAAAAATCCAACCTTTAAGGACACCAATTTTCTTTGTGAATGAATAATGTATCGTAAATAAATAAATTTTCTTCCTTAAAATACAGGGTGCATAAGTTTGGACACCCCTATGTTAAACTCCCATAGAGGCAGGCAGATTTTTATTTTTAAAGGCCAGTTACTTCATGGATCCAGGATACTCTGCATCCTGATAAAGTTCCCTTGGCCTTTGGAATTAAAATAGCCCCACATCATCACATATCCTTCACCATACCTGGAGATTGGCATGGAGTACTTTCCATAAGATCATCTCTCAATGCAAATCAAACCAGCTGTTAGGCTAACTGAAATAAAACCATGCCAATCTCTAGGTATGGTGAAGGATATGTGATGATGTGGGGCTATTTTAATTCCAAAGGCCAAGGGAACTTTATCAGGATGCAGAGTATCCTGGATCCATGAAGTAACTGGCCTTTAAAAATAAAAATCTGCCTGCCTCTATGGGAATTTAACATAGGGTTGTCCAAACTTATGCACCCTGTATTTTAAGGAAGAAAATTTATTTATTTACGATACATTATTCATTCACAAAGAAAATTGGTGTCCTTAAAGGTTGGATTTTTCCTATTTTTTTAAATTAAGGCATTAAGTTAAATTTCCAAAAGATGATTTTTTATTCCTCTTTTTAGTCAACTTTAGCATGGGTGTCTAAACTTATGCATAGCACTGTAGGTAGACAGACAGAAAGACTGCACTTTCAGTGAGAGAAATGTTGGCTATTTCAGACTGAGGTCAGTCTCGTGTAGCGTTCCAGAAACTTCTAACTAACGTAGTTTACAAATGTAGCCCTTATATTCCCCATGAGCTTCACCAGATACATGCAATGTGCTGAATCGACTGTTCCTGCTTTTGCAAAGTCATGGAAATATGAAGGCAGAGGAGTTAATCAATGTCACACTAATCAAATATATTGTCATTGCAGTATAAAATCTGAACAGATATGTTCTGACTGCCTGCCCTTTGTTTTTGTGTGTGCCGCTTATAATAAATGCGACAATCCAGTGCAAATGTATTGAAGAAAGAGAAACATGCACCAGCTCAGCTCTCCTTCTAAGAGAAAATCAGCAAGACCCTGAATCTGAACCAATGCTGATTTTATCAAACCAGTAATTTCCTCTAAAACTTTCAGTAATTGAGGAAGAGCGATGCCTGCGGGACACCTCTTTGCTTCTAAAGAACGTAATACACACAAACTCTCACATGATATTTGATTAGTCAGTGGGCTGTCGTTAATAGAATGACTTGATCTAATCTCATAGTCGCATGCGCACACATCAATTTCACAAATCAAATGCGATACGCTCACCTGGCGTACACAATTATTACTGTAGGCTTCTGACAAGAAAAGAAAATATGCGTGTTTTGGTCTTCAAATATAAAGGTAGAAATAGACGGGGTATTCAAAGCAGCCTGCGGGTGTTTTGAGCAATGCTTTATTAAAACTTTGAGGTAATGTTCTGTGTGCAGGTTCTGGCGATCAGGGCTTGACAGGGCAGTGTGATTGGTTGATCTCCAGGTCAGTGGGTGAGGTAATTGAGCAGAGTTTGAGCGCTCACAAAGGTGGTAATTAAGTGAGACGGGAAAAATTCAATCAATGTTTGTTCTTCCTCAGCATGAAGTTGTATTTAAATATTGAATGGTTTCACTTCTGTGCCTTTTTTAGGTGTCATTTTATTAGTTTATTTATATATATACAGGGTTTGAAATTAACTTCTCTCTCACCGGCCAATTTGGCTACTAAATTGTTAAGTTACCGGCCATCCATTCACATCACAGTTTATATATACTGTAGTATTACATGACTTATTTGTTTATTATGAGAGAGGATTGTGCTGTTATGATAGCCTACCTCAGACAGAAAACAAACACAACTGCGTTAACCTGTTAGAGACGTGTTTGGCAATAGCATCCTCATGATTTTCATATCATATGGGCCTTTCTGAATCTGCTTGCAAGATCATTTGCAAATAATTACCATCAGCAGATTTATTTCACTCATGCACAGGTTTTAATTAAATAACATAGTGAAATTAATTAAGATTACATCCCTTAGCCACAGTGAATCAAATTACTGCATCTTCCCCAGCGTGCGTGTCCTGGAAGCGCAATTTTCTTAAAAAACAGAGGAGGTGGGGGTCATGGATGGGTTTCCGGATTCTCACCCTGAGCTATAGGCAGATTTGCTGTCTATGTGTGTGTGTGCGTGTGTGTGTGTGTGTGTGGGGGGGGGGTTGCACGTGTAACATTGCCCTGTCAGGCCACTCATGTGCTAGTCGTAATTTGCTTCTTTATCCTTCAGGAACGATAACACAGTGTGAAAAAAATCCAAAGGCTTTTGCCCTTGAATTGTAGGAGATGGGGGATTAAGAGGGGTAGTTTAAAAATGTATCGATTCATTAAGGTCAACTAGAGTGTGGTAAAGATGTCATAAAATATGTAATGTATTCCTGCCCCACAAAAAAACAAAAATGTTCAAACCAGTCGAAAGTTTGGGGCACTTGATTGGTCAGGCCGGGAAGCTAGCTATTTAAAACAACTAAGATCAATTAAAGACCAGCTTGGTCAGGCTTTGTGACCAGCTAAGACTTCTGTAAATCAGCTAGGCTGAAAACCAGCTGGGCCAGGCAGGCTAACTAGACTAACTACTGCAGTTTAAAAAGGCTAAGACAAGCAGAAGAGCAGTTTGACCAGGCTGGGATATTAGCTATACCAGTTTAAGATCAACTTAAGAGCTTGGTTGAACTGGTAGACCAGCTAATACTGGCTTAACGCCAGCTTGGCCAGGCTGGGATACTAGCTAAACCAGCTAAGATCAGCTGAAGACCAGCTTGGCCAGACTGGAAAACTAGCTAGACCAGTAAAAAAAAAAAAAAAAAAAAACTAAGATCAGCTCTAGACCAACTTGGCTGGACTGGTAGACAAGCTAAACCAGCTTACAGTTTTTTTCAGTCGCTAACAAGCGTTTGTCCAGCCAGTTGTCACATTTTCAAAACTCTAAACACAATTAGCACAGCATCGGTCTTTTGTGGCCATACCATTCACACATTTCATGTCGTTTTCAAACAATATGCAGTCAGTGAACACATTTCCATAATGCTTACATTTTCTTAACAGACAAGCTATACCTACCAACAAAACTATGGATTGTTTTTGTAGTATTTACGAATGTTAACACACAACATCCCACAATAGCAAAAACAATATTCCAAACCTTAGATACAGTATAAAAACCTCTGCTTCTGCAATGATCAGTTCAAAAACAATATATCTCAGCTGATAACAAACAAACAATTGAATAATTGACACAGAGCTTATTTATGTTGGGTAAATTGGGCCAACCACAGCTGATTCCAGTCTGGCTTAGACTGGCTTAGAGTGGCAGGGGTTATTTTTTTTCTATTACATTGACACTTATACAGTAAAAGAAGGACTGTGAGGAGTGATGTTTTTGGAAACAGAAAAAGACAAACACTGTAATGTCTGGAAGAGTAAGAGCAAGGGGCCCAGTGAGAAGAGCAGGCCCAGTGAGAGATGCAGTGAGAGATGCAGTGAGAGATGTAGTGAGAGGTGCAGTGAGCCAGTGGACCCTATAATACCGAGCGTATCCTTGCCTTTCTCAATGATCTCCACCAGCACCTGGGTCCAGAGCAGGACCAGGAGGGAGAAAACATGAGGACCTTTGTAATTACCTGGGACAATGTGGCTTTCCATCATTCGCAAGCAATAACAACATGGTTTGAAGTCCACCCAAGACTGGTAAGTCTCTTCCTTCCACCCTATTCACCTTTCCTCAACCCCAGAGAGGAGTTATTTTCTGCATGGAGGTGGACGGTTTATGACCATCAACCACATGACCAGATGTCCCTCCTTGAAGCCATGGATGCTGGTGCAGGGACATCACAGTTCATGATTGCCAAGGGTGGATCCAACATACCAAGTGGTTTTATCCCAGGTGCATCGCCTTGGATAATATCAGATGTGATGTTGATGAAAACATGTGGCCTAACCCTGAAGATCGCAGAGATTAGATACTGTAATTTTGTGCTTTTTGCTGTTGTTGTTTTTTTTGTTCAGAATGCTCTTATGTGTTTCATGGATATTTTGTTCACTGTAAGCAATACTGTAAAACTTTTTCTGTTCTATCATACCGTGTTTCTACTGTACCTCCTGTAGTAAAGAGTAAAAGGAAAAAAACTGATTTGCTTTTTACTGGAATGCTTTTGAATGAGAACATTACTGTACATGTGGACATACAGTTCCCAACCAAGACATTTAGTGTAAAAACGGTGGATTGCATGGTTTGCATGCAAATACCTGTAAAACTGAAACATAAAAGTCTATGCAGTTTTTGTAATGTCAAGAATAGCCAGTATTCTGAAACCTGGTGTACTTTGATTGACTGCATGTACCTTGTGAAAAGAAATCAAGTGTTATTCTTTGACAGAATAATTTCATTTTGAGTCAGATTTCCAGTGTTTTGGTAAAGTTAGTGTGTGCAGAGAAAGATGTGTTCTATTTTGAAATGAAGAGTTAGTATATATTTAACAAAATGTGTTTTTGAGAAGAAAATTAACCATTTGGCCAATTGTGTTTTGTAGGTGTGAGTCTGTGTTAAGAGTTTAGAAAAAATATCTGAAGTATGGGTAAGCGCTTGTTAGCGATTGAAAAAAACTGTAAACCAATTAAGACCAGCACACATTTTGAGCAGAGATGTTATGAGAAACAAAACATTACACAAAATGGAAATTTAAGAAAGCTTCACAATAGTTGTTCGTTCCACTCATACTCATAAGTGAAGGAAACTTTACTTGTTTTTAAAGTACGTGATGAATTTCAAAGGCTTTTCATCATGATATTGCATTCTCGCGCCGCAATCACTGGAGACTGTAAAATGAAATAACCTTTAAATATAATAGTAAGCTGAATAGAGGGTCATCAGGCAGATTGTGGTTGAGAGGGTCTGCAGAGAGATGATTAATAAACATTGGGTCTGGTTTCTGCTCATTAACATGTCTGCCTCTGATTTTGATGAAGGAGCAAATGAACTAGCTGAATTTGAGCTGAACTTTTAAGTTAGTTGAGTGTGTGTGTGTGTGTGTGTGTGTGTGTGTGTGTGTGTGTGTGTGTGTGTGTGTGTGTGTGTGTGTGTGTGTGTGTGTGTGTGTGTGTGTGTGTGTGTGTGTGTGTGTGTGTGTGGCGTTGCAGGCCAAAAAAAAAAGAAAGAAAACGTGTATGAGCGAGGTGGTTCAAGTGTGTTTATGCGCTTATGACTATGTGAATGTGTGTGTGTTTGCGAAAGGTTCGGCATTGGCAGCTTTGCTCTCAGCGCTCAGCCTGTCTGTTAGTTTCGGATGGCTGCGCGCACTTCATCTTTCATCACTGTGATATCCATCTAGAGACAAGCTTCGCTCCTGACGACTGCCACCATGCTGGCTCCCAGCCCCTCCAATGAGGCTCCCAACCTCCACTCCTCAACTTCCTGATCCTGGCAACAGCACATGAATATGCATTCACCTTCAGCAGTGAGCGAGCGAGCGGGCGACTGCACTGCAGCTCTCTCAGTCTTGTCGTCCTAATGTGCACTCTGAGGCCTGCCTGTAACCGCTTGGCCTTGCCTGCTTCAGATGAAGCACTGAAGCGAGAGAGTCCATAGATGCCTGAAGATGATTTCCCAGGTGGTCGGAGGACTCACGTGCATTCCTCTGGCTTGTAGCGAAGCGATTGCTCACGTTTATGTTGGCTCATCGAATATGCTGTCCTCTTGGCCCTGGCTGAGGAGCTGGCTTTAGGAAAATGACAAAAATCGATAGTTATTTATTTAGCCTAAAATTAAAACCTACCAACCCACAAAGCAAAAAGACATTGGATGAGAGTTGAAATAACGAGGTTATTCTAGTAGTTATTTTTTTTTGTAATACAGAATAAAATGCTTTATACACCTCTTAAAAAAGTACTTATTATGGCAATAATATTGTTTAAATAATATACTTATGTGTGGACTGAATTAATTGGAATTAAATTAAGATGTTTTATTGATAATAAATGCAACTAGCTGAACTTCAGAATGCTTTTTTTGACCCAAGTCGTACTTTTTTTGTTTAATTTCATAATGTCTTTGCATGTGTACTCTTGAATACTGACAAGCATTTACATTGTAATAAAGCAATGACATAACATAAAAAAATGGTTCCCCAAAGACATTTTTTCTTAGTGTGAAGAACCTATTGTGCAATCGAAAGGTTCCTTGGATGTTAAAGGTTCTTTATGGAACCATACATCCCAATAAATAATCTTTATTTTTAAGAGTGCATGATAAATTACACTCTAAAAAATGCTGGGTTGTTTCAACCCAATTTTAGGTAAGATATGGACAAACCCAAACGTTGGGTTAAAAATGTAATGTAAAAATTTAAACCAACGGCTGGGTTTGTCCATATTTACCCAAAATTGGGTTGAAACAACCCAGCATTTTTAAGAGTGTAAAATATACTATAATATAATATTATTTATATTGAAACTTGTGTCATGTATTTAAACATATTTTAATAAATCTTTATATTTTGGATGTGCTTTAGTATGTTCAAAATAAGTGTGCTTCTTTGATGGTTTTAAATGATGATTTAAAAAGTCCTCTTAAAAAACTTTTAAGGCATGTGACACATGACATCCACCATATGCCGTACTGATCTTTTCTTGTCCTGAACTGTGCAGTTGCAGCTATAAACTACTATAACTGGAAGTATTATTTTTGGAGACAGATGCATTTGAGCCATGCTGTGAAACTGACAACATGGGACGGAGAGGTTCCCTGCAGCTTCAGTTAGCTTTAAACAATACAGCGAAACATGTCAAATCTGCGGCTGTCTTTCGGTATACTGACTCCCAAACCTTGAACATTAAAGCACTTAGTGTTAAAGAATGACTTACTTACAGCAACACACTAAAGTTCTGTCATTATTTATTCACCTTCATGACATTCATTCTGTGGAACAAATAAAGAGAATTTTGAAGAATTGCCCTGATAGCTCCTTAGATCTACAATAAATGGGCACTGAGGCCTTCCAGTGATATCAGATTTGACGAAAATACGAGTTTTCTAGTTAAAAAAATTAGACATGAACTCCCTCTCAAAGCTTTGATACCAATTTCCAAGTAGTGCATATTTACATATATGAATAACCATTTGAAGTGTGTTGTATGTTTTATACACAGCGAGTATTTAGCATTGTGAAATGATCTACTAAAAAGAAACCCAATATAATAATTTGTTCATGAATAAGACACCACTATTTATCTTATGAATATAAACACTTTTTGAACATAATCTGTTCTTCACACAAAGTTATACGCCGCACTAATCATGGATATTTCTAAAATTGTATTGTTGCTTTTGCACATTTTTAAAGCTTTTAGTAATTTAAATTGTATTTAATTCATCTAATTGTAATTTGCATGGAGACAAGTGATTAACTAGTATGCCTTTGACGTTAAGTATGGATGTTTACCAGTGAAATGTACAACGTGTTCAAACGTATTTGAACGCTGGGACTCGTGTTATGGTAAACATTGAAAGTTTCTGACCCTGATGTCTGTATGTGTTATAACTTGAGACGACATGTCAAGTCCTTTTTCATGTGCTCTCGGATGATGACTCTTTTGATCTGAGTCGTTTTCATGGTAATATGGTGCATCCAGGGCTCACTGACCACATGTTCTCACATACTTGTGTGAGTATGAGACTCAAGGGAGCAATTATAGTCAGTGAGAGATATGGATTGCAGTACAATTGCTTTTTTACCACACCACAGAGTCTGACATATTTTCACTTTCCTCAGACTATCCAGACAGAGGTTTACAACTGGACGATGTTCTGTAAAGTTCTGTAAAGCACAGTGTATTTAGTGGAAACATCTGTTTCCTTTGTCCGAATAATTGCTGATGGTTTTCACGTTAAAGTGATTCACATTCTAATCTGATGGATCTGAGAAGTTCAGTCCTCTATTGGACTTTAAAGCCATATTTCTATATGCTGAAAAGCCAATCAATCTGCCATTTCGACCCCTGCCTTAATCAAGACAATGTTACCTTTGAGACAACAAATATTGCCATATGATAGCACTTCAAAAAGCCAAGCCTCCTCTGCCTCAGGGTAGGTAACCCATAGGCCTTCATGTGAATTATTTAAAACGAAATTCATGCAACGTGACCCCTGGGATTCACCTGCCCTCCTGACTTGAAAATGGAAAAGAAAGAAAGAAAGAAAGAAAGAAAGAAAGAAAGAAAGAAAGAAAGAAAGAAAGAAAGAAAGAAAGAAAGAAAGAAAGAAAGAAAGAAAGAAAAAGAAAGAAATGCAAAGGTAATTGCTAGCTGTATTTCATTAGACAACCATTGACAGACATAAGCTCTGCCTTCAGAAATTCCAAAAGGTCATGTCCATCACTGGAAGCGCTTTTAATTGCAAGGAATTGAATTGCCATCCTGACTCTGGGAATGAGAAGTAAAATAAGCACATGTATAAATACTCTAAAGTTCATGAAATAAATATAGATTGTTTACAAGTGGGGAATCAAAACAAATCATTGATATAATGTTAGGTAATATTGCAAACAAGCTGCTTTATTCCATGCAAATGTGTAGGTACATTTCTGGGAGATATATTTAACTGAACAATATGCAGGCCTATGAAAATATTCAGTAGCTGGATTGCATTTAATGATTTTGTGTATGATAAATATACTCTAGCCTATGGGCTACTATTCAAAAGTTGGGGGTCGGTAAGATTTGAATGTTTTTGAAAGAAGTCTCTTGTGCTTCAAAGTTACAGTAAAAACATTCCTATTGTGAAACATTACAATTTAAATGAGCCATTTTCTAATTAAATCCATTAAAAAAAAAAAAATGTACTCCTGTGATGGCAAACCTGAATTTTCAGCATTATTTCTCCAGTCTTTAGTGTCAGGTGATCCTTCAGAAATCATTCTAATATGCTGATTTGGAGCATATTAAATATTCCGTATCATTATCAATATCATATATCACATTATAAAGAAATATCGGCTTGTTATTTGCTTCACAAACTTTTATTTAAGAGTATTTACATTTGATTAAAATGATCTTTACTTCACCCTCTAATTTGCCATATTAGGGAGCAATTAAATTCCCTGCAATTAAAAGCATATGTTTAAACATGAATCACCGTGAACAGGTGGGCTTCCACAGCTAAATCTGGCTTGCAATGCATTAAACATTATAAGGTCGCTGTGGAACAATATTATGCAAAGCACTATACAAATAATAGACTACTAATGTGAGATATTACACTATATAACATGTATGAACATGAAGAGACACTTGACATAACTGAGGTTGTGAAAAGATAAAACATCTGGATCTTGTTGTCAGACTGCTGTAAGATAACACACCTCATTATGACAGACCCGTCTTCGATTACTTTACCTTCAACGTGTAATCTCAAGATTAACATCTGTCAATGCCAGAGACTTTTCAATCTAACTAACATATACAGTACTAGTCACGCAAACGTTAGAATATCCTGGTTTAACCCAGCCCGAACAAACCCAGTCAGTTTATATAACACATTCATCTCGGAGAGAATCATCTAGAGTCCTGCTCTGATCAAGTCAAAACCTTGTTAATCCTGTCTGCTGAGGTGTTGATTTGTTTACTGCCAGAATTCCCGCAGACAAGATGTCACTTCCCTCGCGACAATCACACGAGGACAAGCAGAGAAAACAATCTTTAATGGCTTTCCTGGAAAGCGGCCGACTGTAAATTGAATTTAAATAATTTCTTCTGAAATCACGTATTAGCATCTTAGCTTGCTTTAATCAACTTCACTCACTCTCTCTCTATCTGGCAAAGTGCTTTTAAAGTGCTCAACACTTTTAGGACATGGATTCTATCTATTTTGTTGGTGTCGAGTCACAGTCTTTGGATTAAAGATACATTTAATGGTGTAAATTAAGGTCAGCTCAACATTCCAGTTGAAATTTAGACTCCTAAGAACATTTTTGACCGAACTCCAAAAAGTGTATTAAAGGAAACACGACTCACTCCCAGTAACTGCATCTACGTCAGAAGTCAATCAATCAAGCACGGTGCTTTCTCGAGGCTCGAATTTACACCAAATACATCCATTTTAGGAATATTTGATGAAAGTCATTGTACTTTTTTTTGTAAGAGATTCAGAAGTCGATGTTCTCAAGGTGCATTAAAATTCGATCAGAGCTAGTCCTCTGTAATGGCTTTACAGATTTATGGGAGCAATCATGATTGTTTTACCAGTGTAAGGTCACATCGTCTTGTTTTCTCTCTTGCATTTTGAAACATCTTGATGCTTGTTCCCTGCAAGGAGTCACGTTTTTACTGTTCAGCTTCCTGCTGTTAGATGCGGGTGAAAAGCTAGTAAATGCAGAACGTCATTTTCCAAAATAATAAATTACGTTATTTAAAGTGTGAAATACACTACACAACTTTTAAAATCTAAACAGATTTTTCAAATGCTAGGCGTAGGGTTGCCACCTTCAGTGTGGCAAAATAAGGGACCCCCCCCCCCCCACACACACACAAACACACACACACACACACACACACTAACATAAAAAACAGATATTATTAAAATTTATTTAAAAAAAATTGTAGATCTAGAAAGTGTTGTCAACCGTGCAAAGTCTCACGCCATTTGGACAAAGATAATTTTTTATTTATTTCAGCCATTATATTTCAGTCATTTGGGGTCGAAAAGACCCGAACAGCGCACAAGGGGTTAAAAAACGTGCAGGTTTACAGCGCATGTTCATGAGACTCAGTCGCTATAGAAACAAAGATGCTAAAATGCAATCACGCAATGAGCTTCTCTACTACGAAATTGATTTCTTTATATTTGCTATTAGTATTATCCATACTGCAAAATCCTTCTGTTTTTATTCAACTATGTGTGGGCCTAATGTAAAATACGGGACAAATCGTGTCCCTTATTGATTTGATACGGGACACATCATCTTACTTGTAAATACGGGATGATTCCATATTTTAAGGGACGGGTGGCAACCCTAGCTAGGCGTCACACATTTGCCGACTTTGATTAAAGAAAGTTACCTCCATTTTTGGAACCGAAAGTTGAGGTTATCCGCTAACTTACCCTTAAAGGACAAGTTCGGTATTTTACACTTAAAGCCCTGTTTTCAGATCGTTTCTGATGAAATAGAGCGGTTAAGATTGAAATTTGGACACATGCTGCTGGCCCGAGATTTCTGTGGTTTTAAACAATTTTAACATTGAGCTCAATTTTTTGTAAATTTGGAGTGCTGTCAATACAGAGGAACAACGACAAAAATCGGTGTTGCCTACACCGTGTTATCCTCTTTTTAAAATTTGCACCCTATTGACTTGAATGGGGCACGTTTTAAACCTGCTTTTATTTCTCTTATCATCCTTGATGTGTCATTACAAGTGCCCAGCCATGTTGAGTGATTCCTTCAGAGTGAACACGAGTGAATCTGACTGCAGTAGATGTGATAGATATTAATAAAAATTATGTTATATCAGCCAGCGCACATACCTGTATTTAGTTCCTGTTTTCGGTGGAAGTCCAAAGTAGTCGATTGTCGAGTTCACGCGTTTGATCTAAGTAACTAAACCTATGCGCGTCAACTCATCAATCGACTACTTTGGACTTCGACCGAAAACAGGAACTAAATACAGGTATGTGCGCTGGCTGATATAACATAATTTTTATTAATATCTTTCACATCTCCTGCAGTCAGATTCACTCGTGTTCACTCTGAAGGAATCACTCAACATGGCTGGGCACTTGTAATGACACATCAAGGATGATAAAGGAAATAAAAAGCAGGTTTAAAACGTGCCCCATTCAAGTCAATAGGGTGCAAATTTTAAAAAGAGGATAACACGGTGTAGGCAACACCGATTTTTGTCGTTGTTCTCTGTATTGACAGCACTCCAAATTTACTAAAAATTGAGCTCAATGTTAAAATTGACCGGAGTTCTCCTTTAAGGTTGTTCTCCATTAGCACCAATCTGCTGTTAAGCGTTCTCCCCTGGTGTGTCTGTTACCAGGAAGATTGCTGCACTTTGTTTATCTCACATCCTTTAATATTAAAGCACAATTAAAGTGCTGCGATGAAAGTTGAATCTCCCTTCTCTGGAGATTGTGAGCGCTCACCCACACATACACACCGACACATTTACATATGCGGACACACACAGATGCATTCATGATAACACATACGTGTACAACACTGGCACGTTTCACTAGACCTAGATTCCCAGTTCATATAACATCATCAAAAATGTATATTTAAGATCAATAATGTGTAATTCTACCACACACTGTACACACTGAAACTCTCAATATATTATTATTGTTTAATCATGTCACTTTTATTTAGATTTATAAAATAATTAATTAATACATTTGCCAATTTATAGTTGTTTCTTTGACAGTTTTTATTTATTTATTTAATTTAAAATTAAATAAATAAATACAATAGCGATAAATTACCCTGAGGATTTTTAGAGAACTGAACTTGAGCATTGAATGCCATTTCTTAACCCAGGTCTGGACATTTGTAAATTTGTATGCTATACTGTACATCTAACGTACACTAGTAAGATTAGTAAGTAGAAAGTAATACTTCTTTCAGAGGATTACTTAAGAAAGTAACACACACACACACACACACACACACACACACACACACACACACACACACACACACACACACACACACACACACACACACACACACACACACACACACACACACACACACACACACACACACACACACACACACACACTTAAAATATTACAGTTTTTACTGTTTTTACTGTTTACTGTAATTTTGATCAAATAAATGCAGCCTTGGTGAGCTTAAGAGACTTATTTAAAAAAATATTTAAAAAATCTTACTAACCCCAAAGATTTGTAGAACAGTAGTGTCCATGTGAAGGGGTTTATATTTTATATTCTCTCAATATGTTGTATATTTAGTTGTCAGTGTATGCCCAAACCAAAAAGTATCCTATAAATATACCAACACACATCTGCTCAGCCTGTT
Source organism: Phoxinus phoxinus (assembly GCF_949152265.1). Classification (NCBI taxonomy): domain Eukaryota; kingdom Metazoa; phylum Chordata; class Actinopteri; order Cypriniformes; family Leuciscidae; genus Phoxinus; species Phoxinus phoxinus. Next base: position 29,541,774 of record NC_136891.1, read on the forward strand.
TAATTATATCCCTTTCCCCCTTACTCACACACACGGTGCCACCGCTGTCTGTTTGATTTAGTCGTGTCTGGACCCTTCTTGCCATAAGTCCACACAAATCTAAAGTCGAGGATTTATGACACATGGCAGCCATTTGCTATATTTTGCATGACCTACAACCTGTATTTCTTGTGAAAAGTGTTAAAGCAACGCTGCTCTCTGATATCCTTTCTGATCCTTTCACGTCCACTGAGCAGATCTGCTTAAACTGTAAAACCCAGGCTCATGCTGTCAAGTATCTGGGAGAAGTACACCACGTCTACACTGGAAGCGACCGATGACATGTCGTGCCACAACAGCCTTTGTTCAAAAACACAGTCCAATCAGCTGTGAAGTTCAATGCTAGAGTTTGGTAATGACAATGAATCCTCAATCATTTTCAATGGAACTTACTTTACTTTACTTTACTTTACTTATGTGTATTTATAAGCAAATTAATGTAGTTTCGTATGAATGGGGAATACTAAATGGCTTGGATAGCTCTGCAGTACATCAGACATACAGTGTGTCCATCAGCTGAAGTGTAAACGTCCAGTGGGCGCTTGCAGTGCAGACAGTGCCATTGATTATACTGTAATGGGAACGATTTACTTTTGACATGTTGTGACACTTCACTCTCATCCGGTGTAGACATAGTGTTAGAAATTTCAAATTTAATCTCAAGTATAGTACTTAAGTAGGATCACAGATGCATAAACACACTCACAGCATTTTTATCATATAGTCATGTCAGTCCCAACTCCATTCCCATACTTGTTTCTCTCTCTCTCTCTCTGTGCTGTATCCTGGCCCTGTGTGTGTGTGTGTGTGTGTGGTGGCCATCAGTTGCTGAGAGTCTAATCGCAGCTGACCATGAGTCTCTTCCCCACCTCTCCACGCAGATCTGGAGTGGGCCAGTGAAATTAGGATGAGATGAATGCTGATAGCAGGACCTGTGTGAGACACTCCAAGCCTTGCTATCTGTCCACTGCTCTCCTTCTACAGCTTGCAGTAAACAGTATTTACTGATAATGAATCACACACACTCAAACCATTCTACAGATGCATAGACATTTGGATTATTATGGATATTATTTGACACCAGCTAGACAATTAATCGTACAATTATTCATTAAAATATCATCATCTCAATTCAAACTCCCACATGATCTTTTTTCCTAAATGACAGCGATCCGGCTATGTATATTAAACCTTTAGAAAAAAGTACAGAAGTAGCCTACAGCGAACATTCAAATTAGCTTTGGCTGCCTATTTGCAGAGAGCAGTTGTCTAGGTATCAAACAGCTTCACAAACTGTCTTTTCAACCACACAGTATCATTTTTTATCATTACTGTGTAAAAATAATTCAAATTATCACAGAAGTGATACAACTTTACAGTTCGGATATAAATACTGATGTTTGCAGTAGCGATCAGAGTAATTCAACGATCAGAGAAATTCAACTTTTGCATGTAACTACATTATTATGATTTATAAATATTGTATCAATTACATCATTACACCTGTAGGCGGCAACAATTGACTTAAAAAATGTTTTGTTATTGAATCATTAATTTGTTTAAAAAACACTGATTCCTCCAGTAACGAAACATAAAAAAAAAACATTTTATGATGATATGATATGATATGATATGATATTATGATATGATATGATATAAGATATGTTGTGATGTTAAAATAAGTTGTAGGAGAAGTTTGTTTTTATTATATTTTATTTCTGCATCAGGCTGCATCACTAATACAGTAAAAAGATATATTGTGAAATATTATCACAATGTAAATTTCTTTATATATATATATATATATATATATATATATATATATATATATATATATATATATATATATATATATATATATATAATTAATTATATTATAATGTAATTTATTCCTGTGATAGCAAAGCTGAATTTTCAGCAGCCATTTTGATAAATGCAAAATACAACAATTTTCAATAGTGGTCTCAGACTTCATGTATGTGAGTCACATGGGTCAGAATTGGTGTACGAAGTTGTTTAGTGGTTGCCTACTGTAGCCTATAGCAGCCCACGTCAATAAAATGCAGTTTACATGATTATACGATCAATCCTAATTCAGATATTGACTCTTTATGTATAGGAGAATTGCTGTTATAAAGCTGCAATCCCTTCGAAACCTGAAACAAAGCACCATAATCGTATCTCTTCATCTGACCAGTGGAGGCGTTTCATTGAAAAATAACACTTTTCCTTCTACAATACCAAGCTGTGCAGTTTCCAGCTTCCCACAAGCTTACTGTAGGTCATTAGCATAACGTTCCACAGAGCCTCAACATGGCTGTTTCACCTCCTGTCAAACACGCTGTGCATTTGTATTCCACTCAGCACTTTAGCCTTTTGTTGTCCGCATAAAGTCGTTGTGATTCATTTCAGTTATTTGATCTGCTCTTGTTTCTCTGTCACAATGTGAAATTAATAAATAATGCCGTAATGCCCCTCTGATTCACTTATCAATTTAAAAGCACAAACAATGGCCTTGAATGCAGGGAGAATATACAGTAAGACTTCCTCAGGGAATGGCGGCGGTAAGGGCTTACAGGAGGAAATAAAAGAATCTCCTAAAAAATATATTTCATGCAGTACAAAAGAGGGGCTTTTTTTTTTTTTTTTTAGGTAACTTGTTTATTTTTCACTTTTCGAAGAGGGAATTCCACAGAGAAAGTGTATTTATATCTGACTGGTTGTCATGAGATGGAGGTGGGTTGTGGAATTTATCAAATGGCTGGCTTGACACATAACAAAAGCTGGTTTGATTGGTGGCAGGATGGAGATCTCAAGATGTCCTCCAGCTCATTGGCCAGGGATGTATACATGGGGCATGTCAGTAAGTCACCCATGCAGGAATGGACAGATGCACCTGGTCCTAAAGGGCTCAAACATGTTTTTGGGTGACTTTAACAAATATATTATTTTTTATTTTCACTTGCTTGAAACCAAGGGACAGGGAACAATGATATATTCAAAAGTCAGCAAAACTAGCTTTTGCATTTTTCATTCAAGCCAAACACAGTTAATCATGTCCAAATATCCAACAGTGACCGTCACTTAACTGACAATTTATGTAATTAAACCATAATGATGCCATTTCCCTAAAGTGTATGTGACATTCAAATGAGCTAAACGAGGATGTGTAACATAAATCCAATTAGGTTTGCTTAATCCATGAAGCCAAGCACTTATCAAAGTTCAAACATTCACTGGTTTGAACAAAAGTGCACAAGTAACAGGATTAAAAATGTTAAAATATATTCCACTTGATTTAGTCTCACTGAATGAGGAAAATAAAGCAGATTATACCACATTTAGAAATGTACAGTGGACTGGTGAGGTCTAACGCTGCTTAAATAATAAGAGAGGAGACTGTCATGGACATGGATAAGCAAACCAATTTTAAAGGCCAAATTTGTGTTATTGTTGTAATAATTTAAAAATATATTCTATACTCAACAATGGGCATTTTGTGTTGCTGAACTTGTAAGACATTGTGTACTGATGTACTGAAGGCAGTGAACATCCGATGAACAGATAGAAACACCAAGTCCATTCTTCATCATACTCGCCTCTTCTCCTTGTATCAACATAAATGTTTTGATGAATCTTGTGAAGAGGTGGCTGTACTGTATATGAAGGCAAACATGCTCTATGATGAAAAGGGATATCAGGCGAGTAATGATGCCAGTATGTTGTAGGAGCTTTCTTGGCCTTTTTTTATTTTTCTTCTTCCCTGTTTGGCTTATACTTGCTCTCCTCATACATTTTTCATCCACTGATTCACTTGCATTAGAGGATCAAAAGTAGAATGATTTCCTGCAATGCTACGTGTTCTCATATATCGCAGGCTGACTTTCCAAAATCATTATATGCAACATCCAGTGTACGTGCAGCATATTTTCTTCTTTACATTTTGCATGCGAGTTTCCAGCGGTCATATTTGCTCAGATGCCTTTCATCTGCCAAGCTTTGAAATGAACTAAGTCTCCTATTGAGCTTCTATGAGTAAATGTTTTATTTTATTTTTTTATTCTATGCATTGAAGATACAAACTTCAGGAAGACCCTACAGGTAGCCTACACTAAGATACTGTATCAATGATGACATTTTAAAATGTGACCAGATTTGTATCATGGCCATTGTGTTGTACACTCCGCACCAAAGGAACACATGCCATTTACTGTTATACCTGTAATAAGTTGGATCATTATGTAAAAATAACCATGTACCAGAGACATACCACTGTATTAGGATTTATTTTATGGATCGTAGAAAGCATTTTGAATGGGCCTGGCTAAGAATGATGATGAGAAATAATAATGACCTCCTCCATAGTTTTAGCAAATGCATTGCAAGCTATCACGTTTTTTTAATGTATCCTACTAAAAGTTTTGATCTTTGTGAATAATTTGGTCTGACTAGTGAACAGCAGCTGAGAGTTTCGATACATGCCATTGCCAGACAATGAATACATCATTTAAGAGTAAATGTCACAAAATCCCTGTGAATGCTGAAGTTCCACTCCTCCATGTTTCACCGTGTATTGTGTTTGTATTGATTAATCAGACTTTAAGCTGTGCTGGGAACAGTTTGGTGATGATCAATTTGACATAGTCTTTAATTCAATGTAACCCCTCCGGTTCTACTCCTCTGGTTCTACTTGCACCGAGAGGGGTTTGAACCGGCATGCGAGGCTAGGGGAGTTTGGTTTACTCTCACAGCTCTTACTAGCTCCCCTCTATGTTGAGTTGCTGACTATAGCATTTGTATACGTCACCTGACTTGAATAACCAATCAATAGAAAGCAGAGCTTCTTCGTTATGAAGCGTATCATATAGTACTTTCAACACACTCATGGTAGTCCGTAACTATCTTAGGTTTTTGGCAAATTAGTGGCTAATTCATATGTATTTGTATGATCTCATTCATACGTTTTTGAATGATCTCCTTTCTTACGCACCACTGAGGGTTAGGGTTAGAAGGGGACCTTCATGCGTAGTTTGTAAAATGGCTTTTTGGCATTTTCTCATGACTGGGATGGTACTTTACATGATGTAGGATAGCTTAAATATTGTGACAGGATCAATCATTTTCATGGTTTTGATTAAAAATAGTAATAAAAATAATAATAATAGTAACAACAACAAAATAAATACTGTATAAAATGTGAGATCTTGCTTAAATAATAATTTAAACACAAATAATGTGATTATTCAATACAGGTATTATTTATAAAATTATTGTGTGTTTGACCTGATCAGTACTGTTGTTGTCTCTCTCTTTTTTTTTCTTTTTTTTTGGTGATGCTTACCTTGACAGTGCTTGGGCTCTCCTGAGGCCCAGACTTGCCCAAGGCAAAGCTCGAAGTGATAATTCACACTGAAAACCATTTTAGGGCATACATTACTGGACTGCAAAGATTGCTATGTCTGTCTTTGGGTCCAGTGCACCAAGACAATTACTAAAGTAAGCCATGCATATCAGTCATGCATTGGCCTGAAATAAAACTCAGGCCTCACCTCCAATACATGCGACCAATAACCCTTGTTGGCTTGTTTCTTTCTACTAATTTTTTTGTTCACTAATTTAGTTATACATGAAACATTGCCTTTAGCCTTAGGCCTGCTTTACATTTTCACATGAAAGCAGTGCATATTTATTTTGACGCCCATATTAACAGGTTACAACATTCATACTGCTCTTTTAAACAAGCTGTGAGTTGCTCGGTACTAATTTGTACCGTGTAGCAAGCTGAACTTGTGGGAAATAGAGTGAAATGCAATATAAACCTCTTTATGAACAAAATCTGCTGAAATACAAGCTTTTATGAAGCAACAAATTAATGGAGGTGATGCAAGTTACACACCATAATCATCTGTCTAAAAAAACATTATAATAAGTACAGTTTGGGTTTAGCCTTGGGTTTAGCCTTAGAAATATAAAGATCTAAAAGGATTTATGAAATTTTATAATTGTAAGAATACGATTTATTCATAGACTGACAGTCATTGTTAATAGTTTGGATTAAGTGTAAGGAAGATCCATAGCCAGACATTGTATTAGGCATTGAGTGATATTATTAAACTTTCAGTATGTAAACTTGTGTCCCCACCCTGAATGATTTTAGTGAATAGGAGTAATTGTTGTCCCTACTCATTTACAGAACAGAACGCAAGTGGATTGAGCCTAATTATCACATATTATGATGAGGAAATCAAAGGCTTTAAACCCCTTGACACTGGTCATAAACAATTTATGTGAGCTCCACCAGGCAAATTCGACACAGTTGGAGTGCTGCTTTGAATTTCCTCCTGAAAAAAAAAGGAAAGGAGGGGGGTTTAAAATTTGATTTATTTCACTTTTGAATTACTTGGGCAATTAAGGACCCAAACTCTGTCCAGATACATGCCTTGGTTTAAAGAATGCATTCATCCACAACCACAAGAATAGTTGACATGCCTTACTTTGATTCAAAGGCTATAACCTTTTTAAATCGAATTACTCTAATTAAATAACTTTCTGACGAGTAACTGATGTTGAAATGAAACCTAGTTTAGCTATACGCTAGTACACGTATCATAATGCTTTGATTACTTTTAGTGAGAGCTTACTTTCAAACATTTATTCAGAGAAAATCACCTTGGACATTTTCACGAAAAAAAGAAAGAAAAAATACTTTAAAATGAAACACATAGGTGCCAAAATAATATTTTTAGATTACAGTTTCATTCAATTAAAATGTTCAGGAGCACTTCAATTCATTAAATGTATTAGTACTGTAAGTGCAAACATTTAAAGGGTTATTTCACCCAAAAAGACCCTCATGTAATTCCAAATGCATAAGACTTTCGTTAATCTTTAGAAAACAAATTAATACACTTGAGCTTTTTAAAGTGTCAAGGTTTTGTGTGAATTGACTTTCAATGGAGGGACAGAAATCTCTCAGGTTCCATTAAAATATCATCATTTGGGTTTTGGAGATGAACGAAAGTCTTAGAGATTTGGAACGACACGAGGATCAGTAAACAATGACCATTTTAACTTCTGGGTAAACTATTCATTTAAGTTACAGTTTATACAAATGGGTGTTTTCTAGTTGTAGGCTATTTAGTATAAATTAGTTATAATTTGATGCTGTCATATAGCGATTGTATTTTTGCCATATTCTGTAAATATCACCCTGTTTTGTTAGAATATTCCTAAGGCAGAAATAGAGATGCAAACACTTGATAGAAAGTGCAAGTTTATACAGAATTTACGTCAAAGTCTGTTGCCTTGAAAGACACTTAACAAATGCTCTTTCTTTTACCCTATAAAAGTCCGTCTACAGTCATCTTTTCTGAGAATATTCCCAATGGATGCAAATGGGCTGCAAGATCATTCACAACACTGGACAAGAGGGAATATCCTCTAGTCTAGTAGCAAGAACGAAATGGTCAATTGGGACATAAGTACCACCTAATTAGGATTAATATCTCACTCCATGCGAGCTCACAATAAAAATATCAGCTCTCATGGGACGTGAACCAAATCCGACAGGACCAGAAGGCATTCCAGCTCTTCCACGTTGACCCAGAAGTATCAAGACAATTGCAGGGTTGTCATTTTTGCCCTACTGCATAACATCGAGCTACCGCTGGAGGTATAAGTAAGGACAGCTGCGCACACTATTAACCAACCTAATGAGTGATCTCAATGACCTCTTTGACAAACACCCATGCTTTATCTGCCTAGATCTTCACACACATGGGATGCGGCAGAAGTTTAGCTCTAGCCCATCTCAATATGTCTTGTTTGAGCAGCCCATTCCCAGGGACTTTGCCATGAGCGCTTGGCATGCTGAGCGAGGAGCTGGCAGGGACTCGACTGAGGGCAAATAGCACAGATGAGACAGGTTAGTCTTTATCGTCTGGCTAGATCTTCACACACATTTCCCTTACCATTTGTACAGCTGGGTATTGACCTGGGGGCTTGTTGCTTTAGGGGTTGGTCCACAACCACAGGGAAAACTGCCAGGGCTTGGACACCAAGACCCGCTGGTCTCATTTGACCCACTGGTGTGTCCCACACTTGTTCCTCATTGCCTTTTTGAGAAGCCCCAGTAGCACAATAATTGAGTAGACGTAGTCAGACAGAGCTTTAAATATTTGCTCTATTGCTTTTGCCATGCCACTTGCTTTGAAGGTGCGCTGTCACAAATTGAGCAAGGTTTCATTTTGACAGAGACAAACTGGCAAGAAAGGACGTGTGGAGACCATAAAAAAAACAGGAGGGAGGAACACCCAAGAAAAGTCTGTTAGATAAAAGCCCAAAGTTCTCCCCATAGGTTCTGCCATGAGCAGTGTGTGAATGTTAGCGGAACTGTCATAAACACCGTAGTGCATTAATTGCGAACCCATCACCAAGAAAGTTAATTACAAGCACTCGGGACGAGTTGGTGGTTGAGCACGCCCCTTTTCTCTAACTCTGAAGTGTCACCTCTCATTTCCCTCTCCCAAACATTTAAATAGCACACCGCACTTGTTGTCTTTGCAGCTCTGCGTCAATGTCAATGCAAGGCACAAACATTACAAGTGCTCGGCTTTCCCCCAACATTCAGCCCAGATCTGGCTGTGCATCACATCGCCGCAAATATAATTATGGTCTGTAATTACAAGGATCTCAGGGAGTTTGACTGAAAGTCAAATTACAAAGGCAACAAAACACAGGCTAAATTGCGGGAGTACTTGACAGGGGTCATTAAACCGCCATTCACATTCAAATGTCTGAAGCGTTTCGATATCTTTCTTTGGGTTTCGGCACTTCTTCTCCTTCTTCTTGGGATGTTTGCTCAAAGCTTTTGTGCCGGGATTAAACAAATGCTTTGTGGCCTTTCTTTGCAGGTCATGAGAAAAACAGAAGTTAGGCCAGATTTTCTCAACTCCTCCACCCACCTGCGAGGGCAATTACCATATTGTTTTATTTGTGTAAGAGAACTACAATTTAAATAGTATCAAACTTTCAAACCTTTTTGTGAGGGTTGCCATAGACAGAACTAGCAATATCCTTCCAAAAAAAAAAAACTGAAATGGTGCATTGATTTAAATCAATTAAAGTCACTTTTTTTTTTACAAACTGGTATTCAGATCTGGCACTATTTATTTGGCAACTTCCAACTTCCCACGATCCAATCAATTCCCAAAGGACAAAATCAAAAAAATGTCTGCCATTTCATGCGGATATATGCCGAATCAACCCGGTCTCACCCCAAAACGTCATATACTGACGGGTCTTGACCATACGTCAACATACGACGAAAAGGGTACCCCTATAACGTCAATATGAGACGCAGACATAAGTGCACCAGCAGCGCCTCCTAGCGGTACCCTAACGCATACCTAAACCCAACCATACCCGAATCGTCACACATGGACGTTATAGGGGTACCCTTTTCGTCGTATGTTGACGTATGGTCAAGACCCGTCAGTATGTGACATTTTGGGGTGAGACTGTGTTAGCCGAATTTAAGTATGGTCAACTGTCGTCTGTGTATCAGTATCAGACCAGGATAACTTGTTATTTTTTCGGCAGTTCTGCATTACCTCTTCATAAATTTGCATTCAATGGTTGTATAGATCCATTTTATAAATGCCTTGCAATGTTGTTTTTCTGTTGTGTATATTACATAGTTGTTCTGCTCATTGTGTTATCTAATGTAACTGGCTGACATAAATAAAACATTTTGTTTGTTAAATTAACAGAAATTACTTGTGAATCATGAATCAATTATTAACCCTTTCGCACGTACGATCACACCCGTGTGATCAGTCTTGGCTGGTCCCTGGAGCGTACGATCACACCGGTGTGATTAGAACGGTCAGCGCATCACGTGATCAACTGCTAAATTCAAATGTGCTTTCGCGCGTTGGCTGGCGCTGAGCCAGAGATGGACGTGCTCGCGCTTGTCACATATCACAACTATTCAGTGTTTTCAACCACATAATGTTTATTTTAGGTTTCAGGCATTTAAAATCACATAAGTACTAGCAAACCAATGAATTGGAGTTTGTAAAATACACACAGATGTCTATGGAAGCGCCAATAATAATCCTTTCCATCATAATAAGACGACATGTTTTATTCATATCAGATACACAATGTGTAAGTAGCTTTACATTTTACCCTATTCTTCTCCCAGTTAACCTGCCACTTACTTTCATGTATTTCGTGAGAAGTGGAGGAATTGACGTGTTGTAAATCCAGCACAAACTAACATGGCGCCGCCCATCGCGCATACAGCTCAACTAACGCGATCGTTATAAAAGTGTTTAAACAACCAAACACATCCACATGCACATATTTGACAATCGGAATATCTGTGTTTCATGCTATATCTAACATATTTTTGAATATTTTGAATCAAAAAGAGAAAATTGCATAAAAGCAGATCATCATTCATTCAGCGCTGTGTTGTGTTAAGCGCTGTGTCACGTGACAAGCAATGACGCATCACCATGGAAACGATAAAGTGACAGGTTCTAAATAACGGTCGCCTTGAAAAACTCACGCTGGGGGGTCAGTTAGAATATTTTAAACTTACGTGTGAAAGGGTTAATGTTTTGCATCAGTTTTCAGAGAAAAGTGTGTTTGAGTTTATGGGCAGTATACACTCAAAAAATATTTAATTGGACAAACTCATTTAATTGAGTTAATTGATTTGGCCCAACTCAATATGGGTCACTTTGGACCAATTCCATTACACTGGCAATTCAATTCAGTTGAACCAACTTATATTTAGTTGGACCAATTAAATAAAATGTAGTTACATTTCATTAAATTGAGTCGAGCCAACTTAAAGGTGCATTAAGCAACTTTTCATGTTAAAAATACCCGTTTTCTAACCCATACATGCTTAAACAATTGCCTGATGGGCGGAATGAGCCCTTCTCTGATCACTGAGACTGTCTCTATAATCCTGTAAAGTAAAATAAATATGAGGGATTCGGGCCGAATTTTAGACTGGGCGTGACGTCATGCGCATTCACGGCACGCTCACATATGTCTGGGAGGTTTGTGTATTCGCCGGCATTCTCCGTAGAAGATGGATTGTATGAGACCTGCTTGTAGTTCATTTCAAACACCAACGCAAACTCCACGTAAGATAAAAAAAAGAAAACTTTTGTCTAGTGCGTGCACATCTCTGGCTGCAGTTTCGCTTGCCGCCAGAGGTGGCATAGTTCTGCAAAAACTCAGAATCTTGTGCTATGCACCTTTAAATACATTGGCCCAAATTGAGTAGGATCAACTCAATAAACCAACTTAATCAAATTGAGTTGGACCAACCTAATAAAATTGAGTTGGACCAATTCAAATTAATTGCCAATGTAATTGAGTTGGTTGGTTGGTAATTGAGTTGGTCCAACTAAATTTTTATTAAGTTGGTACAACTCAATTTGGGCCAGTGTAATTGATTTGCTCAATGTTTTGAGTTGGTCTCTGAAGACAAAGAAACCTAAAGGCACATCTGTTTCATATGTATTTATAGCCTCTCACAAGCATGCATTCCCATAAAGTCATCGTCAGAGGTTATTTAATGCCAAGTTCTTTTTTCAAGTTCAAGTTTCGGTTTTCCCACACATATTTCACAACCGGTCAAACAAAGATGTTTGCATTGAGAGTTGTTTTGAAAGGGAACAACTATTTAAATCAATATAACTGCTTATTGTTAATATCTTAAAGAGATAGTTCACCCAAAAATGAAAATTCTGTCATCATTTACTCACCCTCAAGTTGTTTCAAACCTGTATGAGTTTCTTTCTTCTGTTGAACACAAAAGAAGATATTTTGAAGAATGTTGGTGACCAGACAGTTGATGGACCCCATTGACTTCCATAGTAGGAAAAAAAGATACTATGGAAGTCAATGGGGTCCATCAACTGCCTGGTAACCAACATTCTTCAAAATATCTTCTTTTGTGTTCAACAGAAGAAAGAAACTCATACAGGTTTGAAACAACTTGAGGGTGAGTAAATGATGACAGAATTTTCATTTTTGGGTGAACTATCCCTTTAAAACATATTGTAAATTAGTACCTTAATTATTAAGGTTGTTTCCCATTGTTTGTTTCTCAACTCTTTAGGCATTTTAACGGATACATCAAGCTTCAGCTGAACTGCCTCTTCAAAAGGAGTGCCAGCTTTGTGATGATTCAGCCTTTTTGTCTTAATTGCAGGAATAGTAATGATGAAGAAACTCTAATTGCCTATGAGGAAAAACTCTCAGTGGAATATCAGAAGATGTTTTTTTTTTTTTTTTTTCACACAGCAATATTTTTGTTAGAAAATCTGAATCAATCCTACAATTTCGTTCCTGTTTGTTACAGCACACAGAGCTGTCATCTCTCCCAAGATTTGTGGCTCCCATTTATTTCTTTTTTTAAAACTATAAGTCAAGATTTAAAAGAGCAGAGACATGCACATCTCTAACAACTGGCATTTTAGTTACTGTGTTTAGGCATGTATCATTCTTAACAGTATTATTGTATTATCAGCTTTAGGCTTTGCTAATATATTTACTAAAAATAAAAGTACAGTTTTTACTGCAGAGAACAGAAATGCATAGCATAAAATCATCAGCAATGTTTTTTTTGTTTTGTTTTTTATAATTGGCGCTGGAATTTATTTGTACTATGAGTGTCATGGTGGGCTGACAGGCTGACGACTTTGGTCAAAGAAAAATAAACCATGCAAAGTTTAGTAGTTTGGCATCTCTTGGATGTGGCGTGCAGCATTCCTCCAGAGGAACTGCACCCTTACACTTCAGTCTGTTCTTAAACTAACTAACAGCCCCACTTTGGGCTTTACAGCAGACCACATCCTTCCAACTGCCAGCCAGACAGAGGACTTTTGAGAAGCAGGGCTTGTGGTTAATTCATTATTCTTTCGAAATATCTCTTAAATGGGAAAGAAATAGCGAGTCTTTTTTTCTTGCCAGGTGCCACATTAAAAAAATACTGTAATCTTGTGAAACTATCAGATGTTTCTTTCTACACAGCTGTTACTGCTCTTGTAGCCCACCAGGGACCGGACAACTTATCACCTTGTGTGTTTTTTTTTTACATATAATTTCGCTCTTTTCTGTAGTAACAGCTTTTAATAAGAAAGACACATACAGGTGTTTCCCTGGGGAGCGAAGTAAACTGATTTATATGCAGCTCGCTGGGTCATTACCACACACTAACCACCGCAGAACTCGACAGGAAGTGAGTTTCAGTGCATTAAGACATAACATGCAAAATGTATCGATCTCTATGCAGCCTGGCGACCGTTTGTAGAACTACTACCGCTGCTGCTGTTGCTGCTGCAGCAGTTTTTCTGCATCCTTCTTTTAAAATACAGCAGTGTGGCAGTGGCGGCAGCTGGCTGACCCAGTTTCCTCACTCCGGCAGAGATTTGAAGTTTTCGCTCAGCACTTCTCAGGTGGCCGAGGGGCAGGGGAAGAATCCGAAGTCCTATGAGACTCACTCTTCTCTCCCTGATTCTGTGTCTTCCCTGCAATGTTATAGGAATTAAGGTATGGTCCTCATGACCAGGGCAGGAAATGAGTGCTACATGGTGGTGGTCCTGCAGGGGCACTGTAGGCCTTGAGCACCATTGTTGCACTGTGTTTTTGTCACTTCCCTTTATAGTATGCAGTGTCCATTCCTCTGCTGTTCTGTGCTTTGAGTGATGAGAGTGAAATGAGTGTGAGGTGGAGACCTAACGCTTTAACTAACGCTTTAACATTTAGTGTGATGATAATAATAATACATATATTCATAATAATGTTTTAATAATACTATAATTTATATTTAAAAAATATTGTATTATTAATAATATTATAATTATTTATACAAATCATTTATATACAGATGGGTCATTAATTCCATTTATTTATTAATTAAAATAATCATAATTTTACAATATTTTACAATATTTGCTTAATAATAATGACAAAGATTTGGCATGATTGATTGTTGATTTATTATTTAAAAAAATGCTTTATTATTTAAATAATAATTAAAATAGTTGATATAGAAATAAATGCATTTTTTTTTATTAATGATAATAAATAATGTACAGAATATGCAGCAGGGCAGTATTAATTGCATTATTTTATTAAATAATTATGCAATTAGTGCTTAATTGTGATTAATATAATTAATAGGCATATCAGGCAATTACTTGCTCTGTGACCTATAGTTTTCATTATTTTTTTTATTTTTAAAGCTATCTGGGATATTAATTATATATCTTAATAGCCAAGTCAAGTTGAATCATTAATCTCAAGTTGTTTGCTTAGTTCCTTTAGTTCTTAGATGCAAAGAACTTATGGCTTTCTTGGCTCTTGTGAAATGTCCAGGTGCTCCATTTTGAGCTTCTGAGCCGAGCTAAATTGTGATTGAATAGTGCCCGAGAAATAATCAAATGAAGTCATCTCAGGGATTACACAGAGGCATGTCTTTAAAACGAACCCTCCTCCCTCTCAAATCTATTGTAAAGTGGGGGCCTCCACAGGGAAAAACAAGGCTGTGTAATTATGTCTCCTGCAGGCAGGGCGAGTGTGCCTTTGACAAAGGGCCGATTCTCTAGGAGAGATGTGAGGAACTTTGGGGATCAGAGAAATCCTGGGCTAATTATCTCAGTTCTGCCTGGGCGTGGGGGCTGCGGAACGCCCTCTCTCATTGGTCAGCTCCGTAGGCGTAGCTGAGGATTAGAGCGAGGTGAGAGGGGGGCGGAGTCACCCCTGCGGTGGGGAAGATCATAATTGAGGACATTCCAAAATTTCCAAGGAAGCAGCGCCGCACTGCCGGACAAAAGTTTAGGTGTGGACAATAAAGCTCTCGGTTTGGCTCCGCGTACGGGTCCGGAATCTTCTGCGGCATTGTTACCCCTGCCTGCATTTAATTTCCCTGCAGTCCCTTTTAGGTCACAGTGTCTAAGTCTCTAGATGTGAGTCTGAAAAGGCTTTTGTGAGAGGTGCATGCTGGGAGCAGGGTCTCTGGGTCTTGTCTGTGGTCAGCTATTATTCTCTCTTTTGTTGACAGCTTTAGCTAAGGAGGCGGTTTCGGAGTGGGCAGCGGTGAATTTTATATTTTAATATTCTTGGATATGGTTCATTTGAAATGGGTTTGGAATCTGCCAGTGTGCTTGACATCTTTATTCAAGTTCCTCAGCGAGACTTCCATCTCCAGCGGCCGACAGCAGCAGTCCTGGTGCTAACTCGCCGGCCTCGCTGACCCTGACCCGCTAAGCTCCGCCGCTGTAATGAGCAGGGAGCTCATGCTAGCAGGTTAATGTGCTTTTATTGTCATGGTGCACCTATTAGAGCTGTGATGTCTTTCAACCCACCTCCCTCCATTTCTCTACCAAATGGAGGACAGGATGGAGGGAGAGAAGTCACAGTGAAACCTCCCAGAGGGGATGGAGGCTGTCTTTGGACTAGAGTGCACCTGATGGATAAAACATTTTGACAAAGATGTATAGCTCTGGGACACCTATACAAATGATGAGAAGTTTAAAGTGAAATCTCTCTCTTTTCTTTTCCCATCAATCCAGTGTTGCTGATTTTGGGTTATTGGTGAATTTGACATCGCTCAAGGAGAGAAGGGAAAAAGTGACACCTCTATACATCCCCAGTCCCATTCCAAAACTCATATATTTATTGATTTTAGCCAAGTCTTGAGCTTGGAGACCAAACTGCCACTTATACAAGCACACTGAACTTTTGCTCTAATGCACTATTGATTTATCATAATGATTTGCATTAGCTGAATCACAAATATATGCTTCCCTCATGCCATTAATGGGATGTACGGGACAAACTGCGATAACCGATCAAATAAACAACTTTTAAAACGTTCCAGAGGCACATTTGTTGGTTCAAATCCAGTGACACTGATTTATGTTAGTTAGGATTTTGCTAAATAACAGTTATGGAGTTACAAAATAGTGTATGTTATTCTGGAAATTATGGATATTCAACCTATAGTCAAAATACAGGATTATTTAAGGTGTTACCTGAAAATGAGCCTCTAACAAAACCATCTATTTTTTATCTGAGAAAAATGTGTACATAGATGTTTAAGTAATCAAGTCAAGTCACCTTTATTTATATAGCGCTTTTTACAATACAGATTGTTTCAAAGCAGCTTTACAGCGATAATAGAAAATGAATGCAACAAAGGTTCTGAAAAAAGTCAAGAAAGTCATTGTCCAGTTTTTGATTGAATAATTTCCGTAGTAAAAAATCATTAGTTATTAACTTAGCTCTGGGTCGCTAACACGACACCATTTTCAACTGAAAACAGAAAACTTTTCATGCAACTTTTCACCAGCGTTTTGGTGGCATGAGAACGCAAACTTTGAAATAGGTTTCAAAGTGCACGTTTTTGAGTTTTGAAAACGATACCGTTATCGTTTCCGTGTAAACTTCAAAAGTGAATCTGTGAAAATGGTGACGGCATGCACATGCGTATTACGTGTTTAGTCTGTAGGCGTACGTGTTTGAATGCTTATGTGTGCGGCCGTGTAGTCTTTCTTTACAAAGTGACATTGCCAATGGCTTGTCTGGCATGCATAATACGGCGCCGCGGATCCGTGTGAACGGGAATCGTTTTAATAACTTTTTTAGAGGAAAAACTTTTTTCATGACAAAAACTGTTGTCGTGTCGATGAAGCCTTCTCAGGGGATAGTCTAGTTAATAAAATTTTTTTTCCTTAGCCAGTATTTTTGTTGTTGTTGGATGTATTTAATTTTGAGGCTCGCAGGGTGTTATAATTAAAGCAGCTCCTGCCAAGCAGGGCAGTGTTGTGCATTCCTCATCCAGCTGTCCTACAATGTGTGTCCATAAAACCATGATTCTTTTGCACACTCATCTGCCCTAGAAATGCATGGAATATTTAATAGACATCGGTATTCCAAGCCATTCACCCACAGCAGAGTCTGAGCCCAGGAACATCCTATCCAAATCCAGCGATCAAAATCCAAAATCATATGAGTTGTGTCCACACCAAGAGTAGCAAGATTTTTCCTTCCCGCAGACTACTCTGATGATGTCGGCTAAGTCGGGGTGTTTTACCATTCAGACTGTGGACATACAGCAGTGTTTACCCTGTCTGATGTAAGCCGTGTGAATATTTAAGTCGAACAGACATTCTTGACTGTTCGTACTGTAACAATATTCTCCTAAAAGCAGGTCTGGACAATACTGAAGAAAAAATGCGATAACTTAAATACTGTGATGCGATTAAGTGTGTAAAATTCATTTATATCATATTTTAATATATTTAAAAACTGAAGATGCCCATATGGAAATGTAATATATGACATATGTCCTATATCGCTAGTGACGCCGTCATATATGCTAAATATAAGACAATATATTGCTATCACATATATACATATCTCTACATGTCGATATAGGTTTTTAACATATATAAATGTTCCATATTAAATGAGTATATTGACATATATTAATATGATGTATATGATTATTATTTATATAATACTGTATGTTTTGACCATATATGTCACCGATATGTTTAATTTATATATGCCAAACTATTTACTATTTAACTATTTATTTCAAGTCTACAGATCAAGTCTACATATCCACATTTCATTTCAATTTCTCTCATTTTCGAATCTTTTATAAATAAAATGTATTATTTAGTATTATTTTACCTCTTCTTGACCAGCTCATAAAAACAAAACAAATACTACACAAATTCTTTTTAAAAATCGAATAATTATATATGTGACATGTATATAAAAAAACACTATTATACATACATAAAATATATGAGCTGGCAATATGTCAATTGTTCCATTTTCTAATAGATTTTATATATGGGCATATATATTTTATATATGTGGATATATTTCATATATGTATATTTCATATGTGTACATATATTACATTTCCGTATGGGTGATAACCAACATACATGATTCACATTC
This sequence comes from Phoxinus phoxinus, assembly GCF_949152265.1. Classification (NCBI taxonomy): domain Eukaryota; kingdom Metazoa; phylum Chordata; class Actinopteri; order Cypriniformes; family Leuciscidae; genus Phoxinus; species Phoxinus phoxinus. The sequence continues at coordinate 29,559,822 of NC_136891.1, forward strand.
TTGAAAAGAAAGCATCACTACAGCTTCTGAAAGATGACAGCCTTGCATATGTCCAGCCCAAGTACAGTCGCATGCTCACTTTATTCCCTGCTCTGTCCTAAAACTTTAGCTTTTTGTATCAAAGTATTAACATCATTCAGTTATCGCAAGGCGTTGCTATATGCATGTCACCATTTTTACATTTGCAATATTTCAGTTATTTCAATATATCATGCGGCCTTACCCAAAAAGGACAAAACAATGTTTTTCAAAATGTTTTTTTTTTTTTTTTTCAGAAGAATGTAAGGTTTGAAATAACATGAGGGTGAGTATATTATGTCAGCATTTTCATCTTGGCATGAACTATCCGTTTAGATTCATTTCTTTTTGCTGTTATTTTATGTCTCAAACCGGGTTTTATATCCACTTTGCATTCTGACACCTCGGCCTCTCTCTGCAGTGCTACTGAGGAATTCCTCTGAACTGAAGTGCCACTGAGAGCGGTAATTGTGGGAAGAGTGGGAAAAAAAGGATAAGAAAAACAATGTCTGCTTCCCTCATGTTTGCCAAGAGTCTCCTGCTCCCCTCCACGCACTCCTGTCCAGAAAAGTAGGATTACGTCTCCACCGAGGCCAGTAAATCTCTAAACCCCAATTACTGTGCTATTTGCTGATTTATGGGTTTATTTTAATGACACATTAAAATGCAATTAGTATTAGTATCCAGAACAAACTGTGTGCATCCAATGAAATTCCAGCACTGTAAATGACAGCCTCTCTTTCTTTACACATCAGTGAGTGGCTGCTTGGCAGGGAGGATGGTGCTGTGTTGTGCCCGTTGGCTGCAATCAAACAACACTTAATGGCTGATCTTTTAAAACCTACTGGGTTCCATGGTGTTCCATGTTGGAAAATTTTGGTCTCTCTCTCTCTCTCCCTTTTTTTTAGCAACTATTATTATCATTATCATCATCATCATCATCATCATCATTATAATTACCATCATTATCATCATTATTATTATTATTATTATTATTAATCTTAGATAAAGGAATAAGTAATTCCCCTCCAAAAATATAATTCTGTCTTGATTTACTACTCTCATGTTTTTCCAAATCTATATAACATGTTTTTTTCTATGGAACACAAAAGGGTTTAAAAAAAAAAAAAAAAAAAAAAGTTTCAGCCATCAAAAAGGACACAAACGCAACATAAAAGTATATATTTTTTGTGCTTTATATTACAAGTCTTCTGTGGTTCTTATTTTTATTTTTATTTTTTTAGCTTTTTTATTTAAGAAATAGACTGAAATGTTAGTCGGTATGCCCTAACTGTCCCTTGGCACATACATTTTATTTTTATTTTTTTATAATAATAAATTGTATCATTCAGTTTACAAGACTAATTCTGATTTAGTTCTTTAGTTCAATTCACTGACTCGTTCTGGTCGCTGTGGTCAACAGCTCACTGGTAGGAACATTTTCAGTGAATAACAACATCTGAGCCATTTTTATAATACTTTTACGATGCTTTTATGTCCTTTTCGAAGCTTAAAAGCTTGTGTGTTCCATGAAAGGAAAAACTCATACATGTTTGTAACAACGTGAAGGTGAGTAAATCATGACAGGATTTTCATTTTTGGGGTGTGCTATTCCTTTAAATGGGAAAACTGGATAATTCAAAAGAAAACCCATTTCAAACTCCAACTGACACACATTACTATTTGGTAGCAATACGCAGAGTCGTCCTCCGGCATTGACCTCTGAAAGGAAGGAATTAGCTCTGGTTATGTGTGAGGAAACATTTTCTGACAATATCTCCTGTGACCTACAGATGCCAAACCAAAGGCTGTCTCCCCGCAGAATGATAGTCATCTTTACATGCGGCAACATACAGAAATAGCTCCGAGATCAGCCGATTGCATTGTGAGATGCCCCACAGCATACTGATTGCTATTCCCAAGCTCCTCTCTGAGAAATGAGTTCCCTCAGTGTAAACACAAGGCTGCAAAATTAAAGCACTGTATGTCATGCAGAATGGCTGCTATAATATCTTTTCATCTCAGTCATCTCACGATGCGAGACACGCACACACACACAAAGCATGTAAAAAGAGGCTGGAGGGACTCATGAACGGCACAATAAAATACTTCACTGTGAAGCAACAATTGGCAAATACAAATTTAATCTAAAACATGGTGCACTTTGCTGTCATATTTGTAGTGTGCATCTCTTGTTCATTACAAGCAGTTCATGCTTTACACTCATTAGCCAGTGTGTGTAGAAATCATACTCTTAGTGATCATGATCACTAAGAACATTCACAGGCTTATTTTATTTTTATTCTTTTTTAATTTTTTCGAGCGCACATGATCAATGTAGGAACAGTGCAGAATGTGAAATATTCATTGGTTTTGATTTTTTTCTCCTTACTGACACCAAACATTTGAATGGTATATAGTGTATATACGTGTGTGCATATAGATGTCAGTACAATTATTATTATTTTAAAGACATGTATACTTTCCATAATCAATTATGTTTATTGAGCATCAAATCAGCAGCTTTCTAGAGGATCATGTGACACTCAAGAACAGAGAAATGGCTTTTCACAATTTTGATCTTGCTACAAAATGTTTGTACTTTCTTCAGTCATTTCAGTGCTGCGTTTCCCAAAAGCATCATAAGCCTAAGTTGATCGTAGAACAATTGCCATCAATGGTCTCTACGATCAAATTAAGCTTATGATGCTTTTGGGAATCGCAGCCCAGGTCAGTAATTCATGCAGTGTACCATTTGGCACAACAATCAGTGTCCCAGCCTGATTTGAAATGTTGCTTACCCGAAGGCTAAACCTGTGGTTAAAAAAAAACATTAACACAGACTTAAAGGGGTGGTACTGTATAATGCCCTTTCACAAGATGTAAAATAAGTCTCTGATGTCCCCAGAGTGTGTATGTGTAGCTCAAAATACCCCACAGATATTTTTATATAGCATGTCAAAATTGTCACTTTTTGAGGATGAGCAAAAACGGCAAAACACGTTTTTGTGTCTGTCCCTTTAAATGCAAATGAGCTGCTGCTCTCAGCACAGGGGGCGGAGCTACAACAGCCTGTGTCCTGGAAATTTCTAAAACTTTTAGCCTTTTATGTTCAAACCGGAGTCAGAAAAATATGGAGAGACTCAAAAAGAAGTGACGACATGTACAACATTCCTGCATGGTTAGTTGATGAATGTATAGCTTATGTGTAGATATCTTTTAGTTATTGATTAGCATATTCTGTCATGATAACCCCCTCGCGCTCCGGGGGCGGGGTTTATGTAAATTTTAGGGTGTGTGATGTCCCTAACTCAGGAAGAAGGTTGTGTAGTTCCTACCAGCCGTTTGTTGTAGTCCTTAAGCATATAGTGTGGAATGAATGCTAGTTCACTCTGCCCTACCAGACACCAACACACACCAGCAGTTGTTGGGTCAAAATGTGTCGACAATGTTTGCATTTGTTGGGGCAGCATGAAAATCACAGTTGCGGATACAAATTCAATGAGTATGCCAAATGTCACCGGCTAGAGAAGCAAAACCTTCTACGGAACTGGATATGGTTGTGGCATACTAAATGCAGTCACGTCAAGGGTTTCTTTAGGAGGAAAGGTGAAATCAGAACAGATAAATGAAAGAGGACAACAGAGAGTCAACTACTCAGGGTGAAGGAAGCATCAGACACTGAGCGCAACGGTTCAGCTGAACTACAATGACAGTCTGGATGTGAGAAATGACCAGCAGCCAACAGCCCTGTCAGCACAACTGACCAGTCCAGGGATAGAGTCGGAAAAAGGTTCTCGATTCCATTTATAAAACCCCACACCTGCATGTTTATGTCAGGATGGCTTCCTGGACAGCAAATGGCTCCCTTGTAGCGATTCTCTCCCGCTGTCTCTCTCTCTCTCATAAACTAATTAACGCACCTAGAACATATGGCTGCAAGCACAGGGAAGTAATCATATGCAAATCTCAGAGATGTATTTTAGGGTTTTCATTTTGCCTGGGACACATGCCATGAAGCCTGTCAGGACAATGCGACGGGGAAATATCCGACTCTGCGGTATTTGTGTCCATGGAGACTGCAAAAAATATCAAATTATGCTTCTCTCTTACACGGACGGTAAGCTTAGGCCGTATTGTTTATTTATTGAGAATAGGACACTATTCCAACAGCCACTGCACTCCAGCATCATTATATATAGTCTTGTGGAACAAAAAGTGCTTGGTTTATTTCAGAGGATAATGAATGTGACAGTAAGCACGACGTTCACGACTGTTCAATGATCTCACTGGTTTCTTTGATAGATGTGTGAGTTCTTGATAAATCTCTGCCATAAGTGCTGTGGATATGTCGAACTAACATTCCTCCCTTAAGAGCCGTCACTAAACCATTTGCATCATTTTCCAGAACATTCTTCCTTGCCATAACTCCGATGCACTTACCCAGCCTCGACAGATGTACAACACAGCTGACAGCTGCATTACTCACCAGAACAGAATTAACAGTCATAACCCAAATCAGGATTTCTCCTGAACAATTACTTCTGAATGGAGGCCAAGAGGTTAATTTACTAATCATGAAATCTGCATAAATGGGAGCTGTAATGAATTATGTTAACTGTTGCAGTTGCTCGCCACTCTGAGGGGAAAAACCCCCAGAATGTGTTTCAAGAGGGAATATTTATAGTTGTTGGCCCATAGACATATACAGGCATAAATATGTCACCAAAAAACATTAAACAAGTTAGAGTTGAATTCATTTAAACAGCACCTATTATGCTTTGTTTGATTTTACTTTTACTTTGGTGTGTAATATAGCTTTTTGCAAGCTAACCACAAAAGGATGATAACCATACCAAGAATGATAACTAAATGGTCCACAACAACAAATGCTTATTATAAGTGTCTGTTGCAGTTATGTCATCTAGCACTTTGACTTTTTCCCCGCCTGCGTTTAAAAAAAAAAAAGTTGCCAGCCACCGCCAGTGTTTTTGATAATTAAAAAAAAAAAAAAAAATGATTGGACCCCAGAATATTTTGTTGTATGAATATCTGAACATGGAATATCTCAAAATAAGAATATCTAGTCTTCTACCTTATAACAGAGAAAACAAAGAAAGACGAAAAATTACGTCAATAGCGGTGAAGTGTTGTCTCTTAAATCACCGAAAATTGTGTCAAGGGAAAGAGTTAAAAGCTTGAGCTCTTTAAAGTCAAGTGGATTATGATTGGTTGACGATGTTTTATTTTTATTTCTTTTTTTTCAACGGCTGGATAAACACATTCAGAAAGTGATTCCAATGACTTTATTGTTATCAGTATACTGTAGTTATTGTTCTTGGTGTGAACGGGCCTTGTGAGTTTGGGAGTGTGAACTGCATTGCTTGATAATTTATTATCTTGCATAGGTATGAGTAGTCTGTGTATTCTCTGATCTGTTGTAACTGTGTTGCTTAAGTTTTAATGCTAGGCCCTGAACATCATGAGCTCTGGTCAAGGGGGACTTGGTTTCCCATGATCCTTATCACAATGCACAATGCTCCACAGGTAAAGGTGGCAGTAAGCTAACCCAGTTTACAATAAACACACTACATGAGGTGAGGAGGAGACATGTACCCCATATATCATCAAGGCAGTTTTTCAAACGAGGACAATACACCTGAGGTCGACTGAGCACAATAGAGGAATACAAGCTTTTTATGTTGTTGTGGAAGTGTATAAACATTTCACGGCAGAAGGATTATATTTCAATTTAATTCAATTCAATTTGTATAGTGCTTTTCACAATACACATTGTTTCAAAGCTGCTTTATAGAAAATGCATGTTTAGATTACAATTTAGAGTGATCTGTTATTTGATCTGCTATTTTAGTTTTCTTAGTCTGCTCATTTGCAGCATCCTTTTGAAAACAAACCCAAGAAATGTCATCGCCTGACTACAATGCTTGCAGTGACAGGAATAATGCACACTCACGTTGTCATTAGTTTGGATTTCAATCATTGAGCATAAAATGACTTGTTTGCACCTACTGCTGCTGCTTATCAATTAGCCGAAGCGCTTACATACTGTATCTATTAATCATGAAAACATTCATCATTGATGACAATGAGAGCTGAATTTGTAGAATGATACGCCAGCAGTGAGAGTCATAATAGTCCTCCTTGATCTTGAAGATAGCTCAATTTAGAAGAATTTTCTGGCAAATTCCCTCGTGCTGTGGTGGGATTACACTGCCTCATACCCCTGGGAGTAATCAATACCGAATGTCTGTTGTTGCCTCTCAGAACTCCGCTTCCCTTCTTAAAGTTCAGCTGTGTTCCCATTTAAACACATCAGTAACACACTGGGACCCAATCAATGGCGTCAGTATCACCACCCCCTACAGAGGCATCAGGGCATCGACCCACTCCACTCACCATGGTGCACAGCTCCAGTCGCATGTGCTTTTTTCTTTTCTTTTCTTTTCTTTTCTTTTCTTTTCTTTTCTTTTGGTTTCTTTTATTGGATGGATGGATGATGGATGGATGGATGGATGGATGGATGGATGGATGGATGGATGGATGGATGGATGGGTAGGTGGGTAGGTAGGTAGGTAGAGATAGATAGATAGATAGATAGATAGATAGATAGATAGAGATTGATTGATTGATTGATTGATTGATTGATTGATTGATTGATTGATTGATTGATTGATTGATTGATTGATTGATTGATTGATTGATTGATTGATTGATTGATTGATTGATTGATTGGACAAACACAACACCTCGGACGTCGGATATGTAACACCCTTACCATAATCGTGAGTTTCAGCGTCCAAGGCTTCTAAAGCAAATGTAAACACATTTAATAAAGTCATCGCTATTATCATTTCAATTCCAGCCAAAGTCAGATTCTGACAAACCAGATGATCAAGCTAATCAATCTGAACCAATTTGGTAACTCTACAATTAACTCTGAAGCCTTGTCTTCTTTCTTTGCGTATGCCTTTAGGTGGCCATTTTGCTAATGTCACACTGTGACGTAGATGTTTGATGAAGAAATTTCTGGACTTCGATCAAGGCGTTTTAGGCAGGTCTAGATCAGTGTTCTCTGTTAGATAGAATAAATCGCTTTGCGGGAGACCATGAGCTTTGCAACTTTGCAGATATTATACATGTACAAACTAGGGATGCACCGAATCCAGATTTTTGAGGTTCGGGCGATTCCACTGGTTAACCGAATCCACTGGTTAGGATTCTGCCGAATCCGAAACTACTCCCATCCTCAGTCCATTATAACACAGTAAACGCATTAATGAAGTATGTGTATTTTTCAATTTATTTTATTTTATTTTAACTTTAATAAAAAATATATAATTGGCAACATTATGCCAGGATGACAAGTGGGAAAATCAATTTTTACAATTACCATATGCCATATGTTTAGCCGTGACTGTCCTTCCTTTGCCGTACCTGAAGTTGCTGCATTTTGGCTGCTGTCTGTAACGTTAGATTCCTTCATGCACAACTCATATTCTTTCGGATATTTCATACGCAAATGTTTTAACAGCGGCGATGTTGTGTTATTGTTTAGGGTCCTTGCCAACATGAGACAAATCGGCATTGCAAATTGAACATGTAGCTCGACTTGAATCGCCTTCTTTTGACTGAAAGTACTGCCAAACAACACTTTTTCTGCTCACGAGTTACATTTTCACGTTTTCACAGCCTACTACATTCGAACGGTCCATCTACGTAAACAACGGTGGCGTGACGTAGACCAGCGTAGCGCGCGTAGTGCAAGCCTAGGGTTCGGTTCGGTGAAAAAAAATTCTCTAAGATTCGGCAGAAACCGAACCCTGTCCAAAAGCCCAATATTCGTCCGAATCCGAATCCTGGATTCGGTGGATCCCTAGTACAAACAGATACATTACACACTAAAATGCATCATATTACTCCTTTAAATGTGTTTTTGAATAAATCAATAGATTTATTAATTGATAAGACAAACATTATTCCTTGTTTTTTTCCTTAGTTTCTGTCCAAGCACTTTCCAATCATACCGTTTTAATGCGTAGTTCTTCTTCATATGAGTGGGTGACTGTAATGTTCAGCTGTGATTATTTGCTGCAGTTGAGTTGTTATCAGCTGGGTTTATCCGAATCTGCCATCCTACCAGAGCATCAGCCAAACATCTGTTACCACCTCTGCTATGCTACCGCCGTGCAGATCAATCTTTGCACATTCACGACTTCCAACTTATGTCTGTCTTATTTCCTCCATGTTACTCACTCAGGCTGATTGTGGTGTGGTTTTTCAAGCAATGTGTAATTACTGAGATGAATTAAACAAGGCAAATTGCATAGGGATAGGAATAGCAATACGAAATTGTCAAACAGTTCAGCGTCGGTGTACCAGATGTCTTTCTCAGCGCTACTCAGAGAATTGAGGCTCATCAATTTGGGCTTTTGTCCATAGATGAACTTGGTGAAATTCAAGAAGAAAGTTTGCCAAGCCAACTATTAGATCAAAGAATTTATTCCAAGAAAATGTCCTTTGTGCATAATTGGCATCGTGACTTGTGATTGGTCAAGTTGTTGGGGTCAAGTAGTGAATATGTCAACCATAACAGCATAAATGCATCAGAATGCAGAATTACTTAACAGTTATGTACTTTGTTTATAGTAATTTTTTGTTTGTCTGTCTTAATTTCTCGGTCTGTCTGTCTACCTTCATCAAGGTATCAACTGCATCCTGCAGTCATTTATTTCAATGGTGTTCTTCTGTGATCAGATTGGCGGATATTCTTTATTCATCTAGTATCCCAGACCATCAAAGCCTCTGGGATTCTCTGTTCTACCCATTATTATGAGTAATATCCCACATCTTTTGCGAGATGAACTGATAATGGTGTCACAATGCTGTCACACATCTCTCCCCGAGCTTCATCCACAATGGGCTATTCTCCCATCTGTTGAGTATTTCGTGCTTTGCATGACTGTCTGGTGTCGTCTGAGGCTGAGCAGACACTCTCGTGGCCTCCATTCTGACCCTAATTATACATTACAGTGTAATAAAACATTTTTCACAGTGTAATAATACATTTGTTACAGTGTAATTATAAATTATTACAGTGTAATATACATCCGACACAGTGTAATTATAATTTTTTGTGATAATGAAATATATAAATATGTAAAAATATGTGTTACAGTGTAATAATGCATTTGTTACATTGTAAAAACATGTTTGTTGAAGTTTAATTATACATGTATTACAGTGCAATAATGTTACAGTGTAATAAAACATATATTACAGTGTTATTATACATTTAATTGTATTTATACTTTTGTTACAGTGTAATAATAAGTTTGTTACAGTGTAATTATACGTTTATTACAGTTAAGTAATATGTTTGTTACAGTGTAACTATATGTTTGTTACAGTGTAACTATATGTTTGTTACAGTGTAACTATATGTTTGTTACAGTGTAATAATACTATTAGTACAGTGTAATTTATTATTAGTTAGTGTAATTATACGTTTATTACAGTTTAGTAATATGTTTGTTACAGTGTAATTATACATAATTACTCTGAACATACATTTGTCAGTGTTTTTATACATTTGTTACAGTGTATTAATACATCAGTTACAGTATAATATACATTTGTTACAGTGTAATGATACAATTGTTACAGTGAAATAATATGTTTGTTACAGTGTAATTATACGTTTATTACAGTTTAGTAATATGTTTGTTACAGTGTAATTATACATCATTTTGACAAGGTTATCATCTGTATAGTCTGTTTATAGTATACCATTGTCATGTAAATATACCTTTATTTGCTTCCGTTTATTTGCTTCAATTTATAAATCTTATTCCTTAAAAAAAAGAAAAAAAAAGGAATATGTATCCCTAAACATTGTAAATGAACGTACTAAAAATGCTAGGGTGGGTTAAAACACATGGATTTTTTCTGCATTTTTGTATTGTGGTCAAATTTTACTTTAACCCCCTGAGGTCGGCAAACGCGCGGGCGCGTTTTGCTCGTTTTTTTTTACATAGCAGCAAAATAGACCTAAAATACTCCGTCGGTTTTGGTCATACAGACTTAAGAAATATGAAATAATAAGCTGTTAAATGTCTACTTTTTTATGTGTCCACTTACATTCGAAATAAAACATTGTGCTTTTGTAAAATAAAGAAAGTAAACAGGGAGTGCTTTATGCCTCTCCGTCTCCGTGAACTTTTTTTCTGAAGCACGTCTCTAAATTTAAACAAATCTCAGCGAATACTATTCACTCAGACATGAGATATATATCTCTATAATCATTTAAGTGTGTAGTTTTAAATTATCTAATTCAAAACTAAAACAAATATTCTCTGTTTATGTAATCTATATAAAAAGAGCGAGAGATCAGTCGTGCTCATTATCGTTCTGGCACCTCATTATCTGCTAATGTGACACGCCCATCGAGAGCGCGCCGCTATTCAAACGCAGATAATCTGAAGCAACATATGCAAACCAGTCAACGCCCACAACAGCTGGACAACACACTCGCTGTGAGGAATAATAATATCGTGATAATCCTGAAAATTTTACCTCAAACGTGCTGGAGTAGCCGAACAACGGATCCAGCTGCAGATCATCAGTAAGTGCTTTGTTCTAATCGCGATATGAAATGGTGTCTGTAAACCGCAAAAGACTGTTTAAATTTGAATGGCGTTTCTGTGTTTGAATGAATGAACGGCACATGCTGTTGTTTACTCCAGTTCGCGCGTTTCTGTGTTTGAATGAATGAACGGCACATGTGCATGTTGTTGTTTACTAGCCTACAGCTCGCGCGTTTCTGTGTTTGATGAATGAACGGCACATGATGTTGTTTACTCCAGTTCGCGCGTTTCTGTGTTTGAATGAATGAACGGCACATGCTGTTGTTTACTCCAGTTCGCGCGTTTCTGTGTTTGAATGAATGAATGGCACATGCTGTTGTTTACTCCAGTTCGCGCGTTTCTGTGTTTGATGAATGAACGGCACATGCTGTTGTTTACTCCAGTTCGCGCGTTTCTGTGTTTGAATGAATGAACGGCACATGTGCATGTTGTTGTTTACTAGCCTACAGCTCGCGCGTTTCTGTGTTTGATGAATGAACGGCACATGCTGTTGTTTACTCCAGTTCGCGCTTTTCTGTGTTTGAATGAATGAACGGCACATGCTGTTGTTTACTCCAGTTCGTTCGTTTCTGTGTTTGAATGAATGAACGGCACATGTGCATGTTGTTGTTTACTAGCCTACAGCTCGCGCGTTTCTGTGTTTGATGAATGAACGGCACATGTGCATGTTGTTGTTTAGCTACTAGCCTACAGCTCGCGCGTCTGTGTGTGTGAATGAAACTATCTATATTGCCTACTGAGATGAGTAAAAATCGACTGAATACGTTGAAATAAAATGTCTTTGTATAAGCAACATTTTAAACTGCAAATTAACATTTATGCCCTAATATAGGCTATATTATAAAAGACGATGTTACAGACGAAATATGAAAGACAACATTTCGTTTTGGATAGATTATAAAGTTTGTACTGCCACATCAAAACCTAATTTCCAAGGTGCAAACAAAATCTTAAAAGGTCAATATAAGCCTTCTCTTTAAATTATTTTTGTGTTTTGTTAGTGACAAATTTGGGGAGAGGATAGCCTACATAATCCAAAACTTTCTGAAAATACGAATAAGAATTAACTGCACAATTACTAGAAATGTTTACCTTGGATATTATACAATTTGCAAGCATAGGCCTACACAGTTTGTGGAAAAAAACACTTTTTTTTCAAGATGTTTCCAACTCTGAACCAATTCTGTAGTAATATATATATATGTGTGTGTGTGTATGTATGTATGTATGTATGTATATATATATATATATATATATATATATATATATATATATATATATATATATATATATATGTGTGTGTGTGTGTGTGTGTGTGTGTGTGTGTGTATGTATGTATGTATATATATATATATATATATATATATGTGTGTGTGTGTGTGTGTGTGTGTGTGTGTATGTATGTATATATATATGTGTGTGTGTTGTCTTTGCATTCTGTGTGGCTCAGTGACACCTAAGGCTCATTAGTATGCAGCATTAGCAGTTCTTTGTCTTCAGGTGTGAATGAGGACATTATTCATGACCTTGTTGGATCATTCACGCCCACCTGCATATTGCCTTTCCAAACAAAAAGTGTCTTACAAAATTTAAATCAATCTATTGTTTAATGTGAACGATTAGCCCGGATGATTTTCAGATAATTTTGAAGTAAATACTCTAGCCGACAAGATCCATTAGTCAAAAGTATTGTGGAAATATGTGAAGTTGGTTGTTTGTGGTCTTATATCAGAACATTTAAGTTTGAGTTTTTTGAATAACCACGCATAAATAATATTCTCTCAAAAATGCAAACATGTACATACATGTTGCTCACATATTATGATAGTCATGTTCGTGCTAAATAGAGTGTAATTACACCTTTGCCATTAATATGTTTATAAGCAACTGAAAAAAATACAAATATCAGGTCATGTCAAAACATCTCAAGGACCCCAAAAACACCTTAGACCCCAGAGGGTTAAAAGGTGTTTCATTTTAACCCTTCAATAAATGTATAGAAAACATATTAAACATTATTAATAGCACATTTTATTTATTTCCTTTTTTGTGAAAAGCTTTTCTTCTTTTATCTATTTTTTCTTCGTTTTGTCTCTTTCTGCAACGCGTCATCTCAGGAGTGTGGTGCCTACAGGAGTGTGGTGCTTGCTGTATATGATCTCCTCCTCTGCTGCTCATTTCTAATTGCTTAAACTGATGGAGTGACTGCCTTCCTTACTCTAGTTTTCTATCAAAATGTGGTACTATTCGAAGGAGAGGGTGAAAATAATGCAATATTTTCCAATTAAATGCAGTCTAGAATTCATAAAGGTCTGTTTTGTTCCTCGATTCTGAAAATACAATGCTAATCCATTTATCTTGCTGACCTTTGAAATCTCTCCAGGCCTCAGATGCTGTAAGCGCCGTGGCAGCTCCATCCACACCTGCAGTCATTTCTCCATCATAAATGAAATCTCTGTCCTTCCAAATATGAGCTGTCCGTGCCACAGGCCGGCTAATGGCGGCACCCCTATTACTCATCCCAGTCCCGTGTGCCTTTGAGGAAACCATCATATCTGCCAGATCCATCAGAGGAGGCATCAGCCAGCCTGTGAAATTGATCATCTGCTCAGGAGATGGGAGAGGATGGCAGAGAGGGGACACATATTTTACTGGCTCCTTTAAATACTTAATGCCAAAAGGTGCCATGGGCCCGGCCGTAAAAAAAAAAAAAAAAAAGGAAATGTGAGGATCCATGACAGTGAAAGCGCTCGGACTGAAATTGCCTTTAGGTGTAGCAGCGATACGATAAGAGCATCTAAAAGGCTTTTAATAAACAATACAATATCCCTGAGTCCAGTCACGCTATCGCTCTCCATTTACCACTAAACGTAATATATAAAAGAGCAAAAGCCATAATATTGACTTTGAATTCCACAATACATTTGCATCGGAAATGGAGATGCCGGTGATCTTGAGCCGTGTGGCAACGGTCAGCGAGTGACCGAGGGGAAAAGATGTCTCCATTTCACCACGTTGATAGGAATGGCTGATTATTAATGTTATTATAACAGGCACGCTGGATCCCCTTGGCAAAGAAAGCACTCGGCTATCATTATTGCATCACAGTGCATGCGGATCGTAATTACTACCCAGAAACTTTTCTGCACCTTTCCAATTATACGGTACATCACGTTATCATGGGTATTGTATAACCAGCAAGGAATGAGTATATTAAAAAGGGGAAAAAATAATAAAGGAAGAACAGACTAAACACACACACATATGCACAATACATACACACACATATCAGACTGTGAGTGAAGCTGGATGTGGTAACACCAGCATTGCTTTAAAATAATATTCTAAGCTCAATTGACCCTTTGCAGGGAGCTTGATTGACAGGTGATCTGACCAATCATACTTCGCCATCCGCCATTTTGTCCGACAAAGCAGTCAGGAGAGTTAGTAGATTAACATGTGTACGAGTGTACTGACGTCTTTCCGCGGTTAAAACAACATTCCTTCTTATGTTCATTCATGTTTATTTTATGCTGTAAATGAACTAGAAGTAAGAGATGATCAGTTCACAAGAAGCTTTAACTGAGGCGTCACAGCGATCTGTCAGACACATTAAAGAGCCACAAAACGGTATTTATTGTTTAAATTTCTTTTAAAAAATGACCAAATTTGAAAGGTGAGACTTTGTTTAATATGTTTAAAATCAAAAGTAACCTGGTCTGTCCTGTCTGTCGGTGTGTATTTTTCACTGCGTGAGAACATGGTGTGGCGTGAGAGCGGCGTAGCTTGACGGACATAGCGACAGTAACTAAGACCGTCTTTGCGAACGGTCAATTGAAAGCATTATAATATTGATTATAATATGAATTGATTTTGTGGCTCAAAGCAATTTATTTTACATAAAAGTTTGTGTGTGTATATATACAAACTTTTGTCAAATGAATGGATTTGACAGCACTGTTTAAAATACTGTCCATGTCGATGACTGGATCATTGCTGTGATTATTATGTTCCTAGCATGTTACAGTCGAACCACAATTTATTCAACATGTCTCACATTATCACAGTTTATTCGCTATAGTTTAGAAAATGATGACAAGAACTCAGAATGATCAAATCAGTTGATAGTTCACTGGTTTTGGCCATGTCTCACAAATGAGTTCGGTTGAATAGCTGTCAGCCGTCAGTTGTTAAATTTAACTACAATTAGATGATACCAATTTAGGTCAACCACTTACCAAGCAATGCTTCATTTTGTTCAGTCTGTTTTTGTTCCCATATTTTTTTTATTAATTTTACTGGTAGTCCACTGTATGAAGAATTTGTGGGTTTAAAATGTCAGTTTACTTTATTTTGCTATCCTCGCTTATAAGTGAACAATTTTGTCCTGCACCCACTAGTAAAAAAATATAAAAAATGATATCTGGTGTCTGAATATTTTTTGGTGTGACTGTATATGTTTAGCAACTGTTCTTCCCTGATTGATGGAGTGTGTAGCTTTCCATTTCTTAAACAACCATGAAAGACGTACCATGGCCATATTCCAGGATGACAATGTCAAGATTCATCCGGCTCAGATTGTGAAAGAACGGTTGGGAGGGAGTCCAGACCTTAAATTCATTGAACATCTTTGGGATGTGCTGGAGAACACTTTACAGAGTGTTTGACTCTTGCGTTGTCAATACAAGATCTTGACCAAAAAAGTTATGCACCTCTTGATGGAAATAACAGCACAACATTTATTTCTAGAGGTAACGCAGTTAATCATCTGCTTTATTCTAACTTTCAGTGTCTTCGTGTATGCCTAGTGTTGTAGAGTTGGGTTGAATCTCTTGGGGAACTTTGAGCAGGTTTCACGCTGAGGTGTTTTCATTAGTGAAAGCTGACACCTGAATGCGTTCAAGTCCTGTAGCGCTTGTACACCTGACAGAATGAGCGCTTTACGACAGCTCCCTCGTTCATTAATGTCAAACACACACATGTCTGCGCTCCAACACAGTGAGTGTCTAATGTTTCTCCTCTCTTTCTCACCTTTAGATGCCAGGCCACTAAAATATTGCATAAAGACAGAAACTCACAGAACAATCCGTGGAAGACACTGTGGTGTTTGATGTGTGTGAGGGAATATAGCATGGATGAGTCTTCAGTCTCTGGTAAATTGCATCAGTTAAGCACCTGGCAAATCCTAATGGGAAAAAAAATAGTAGGAGCAAAAGAATACAGGAACTTAACTCATACGGCCAGATTTACTAACAGCTTGGTCCTCTTTTGGCGTTACAAACTACTGTCAGAATTTACTAAAGACATGCAGTGAAAAGGAGTGGACAGGGTTATTTTTGCGGGCTGACCCGCATGTGCATTTGTTGGAGTTTTGCTTTCAGACGCAACATTTATAGGAAGAGAGTATTTAAATGAAACATGCAAGATGTTTTACTAGGGTTTGCGCTAGTTACTTTACTAGCACTAGAGCCATTATTTACTGCCCCCCAAAAAAGCATGTCTTAAACCGACTCTAATTTGCACTTCTCTTGGTAGATTGCATTGGTCATTATGGAAATGACCCGAAATTATCTCTTACGCTAATTTGCCCTGTTTAGTCAATCTGGCCCTTAAAGGTATTGATGAAAAAGGTATTTTCAATTATTCACTTAATTTATGCATTTAGAAGTCAAATCTTGTACATTTTTATATTTATATCATTATATATAATTTATTATATTATTATATATAAAAAATTATTGTAATTTGTCTAATTTTTAATAAACAATTTAAAAATATACTACCGTTCGAAAGTTTTGTGTTGGTAAGATTTTTTTGGAAGAAGTCTCTTATGCTTCTGCTGCATTTACTTAATATAAATACAGAAAAAAAAACTGTGATATTGTGGAATTTCTTATTCGGATTTAAAATAACTCTTTTCTATTTGAAGATATTTTAAAATGTAATTTATTCTTGTGACGGAACAGCTGAATTTTCAGCAGCCATTACACAGTCTCAAACATGATCAATATTGAAACAGTGGTGATACTTAATGTTTTTGACACATTTTTTTTTTTTTAAGATTCTTTGATGAATAGAAAGTTTAAAAGAACAGCATTAGCTTGAAATATAAATATTTTGTAACATAATAAATGTCTTTACTGTCAATTTTCATAAATTGAACGTGTCTTTTCTGAATAAAACTATTAAATTCTTTTAAAAAAACATCAAAAAATAACTTTTCTTTTCATTGTTATTTAAACCTCTGGCTGACTTTACAGAGCTTCATTAATAAATACAAAAACTGTGCAAGCGTAGTCTATTAATGAACAGGACAACGAGAGAATGTGAAGAATGTGAAATTACAGAACACACAAACAACATCCGGCTTAAAACAACAGCTGGGCAACATCTTGATTTGGCTCTCACTCAACTTGCTATCAAAAATATTCTATCAATTCTCACTCTTGCGGCAAATGTAGTGTTTCATTATGTGCAGATTTATAGTTTCTGGAATAACTTAATAAACAGAGTGATGTCTACATTAGTTATCTAAACGAGCGCGTCAGAGAGAGAAAAGAATGGATCAATTATTTACCAGGCTATTTGATCTTGTGGAATTATACTGTATGATTATCAAGGGTTGTGATGTAAATTGCAGGATAAGGAATTGATTATTGAAGCTTGAGCTTATCGTGCAACCGTTTTCACAATTTTCCATTGATGTTCTACTGTGTTGCTTGCGAAAAAATCTTGTCGTTTTGCTGAATCTTGATCCCTTTCATTTTGTTCTTTTGGAAGTAGAATCTCAAATGAACTCTAAACTGGAAATGTCATGGAATCAGTTGCACTGTTGTGTTTACATCAAAAGAGCAAAACAGCCTGGTAATTCTTGATGGAAGCAAGATTAACGGGGATTACGAATGTGTTGTCATCAGAGAAACAGCTCCGCTCGTCCTCCCTCTGCTGAGAGCCTATGAACTTCTGCCAGAGTCTTTTAGTAACCATATATACAGCTTTGGAGACACGATGAGGTTAAGATCCCCCCCTGAGTTCATAAAATAAATATCAGAGTATATGCAGAGATATAATCTTTATAAATCCATTAGGGCCTCTTTGTTTAACTCCCCAAAGGGGCTGTGGCTTAATTTTCCCTTGTCGGAGGCTTCGGGTAATGTCTTTTTAATGACACTATCCAGGATCCTGTCATGAGCAGGGTCATCAAACAAATCTCCCAGCCTCTCTTCCTCTCGCTCTCTGTCTTGTCAATACATAATGTTAATATTCAAGTCAAAGAGCTTACCATACAACTCCCAAGGGTCATATTAGCTAATGTACTTCCAGTGTGTACACTGAATTGCACAAGCAACCGGGTGGAAAACAAAAGTTACAGAATCACCCGGGCTGTGCAACAAAAATCTCCCTTTCAAGTGTGAATTTGAATTGGCCACATCCCACAGGAAGCTCAGGAATACGAGGAAGATACTTTTATTTTGATCACTGCAGTGTTAGAATTTGAGGTATTTAATTATTTTAAATAAAAAATGTAAGTCTACAACTTCACATTGAAATTAAAATTGCAATTAGGTAACTGGTTTGCTACCTTAATCAAATATTGTATTTACTGTATACCAAGATGGTTTACTCAGTGCTGTGAATGGGAGAAAGTGCAACGTGCATTACGGAGGAATAAGTCCCGCCTTCTAAATATGAGAGCCAATCGGAAATTGGTTAAGTCTTCACATCATTGCAGCTGCTGTTAAAAGCTCTGGTTCTCATATAAACTAGTGTTCTGATATGCTTGGAACTGTATGTAAGAAATGTATATGTCATTTCATGCTGAAAATATGTTTATATGGCATTCAAATGTGTTAATAATAATGTGGAAATATGTTAATTAAATGTGAGTTTGGCATTTCCCCATTCAAGTAGATAGGAGCAGGTCTGAAATGGTTGCCAAATATTGTCGCCGAGTGAACGGATTTTCCTTGAAAGGTACTTTGCTTCAATTCAAGTTGAATTCCTGTATTTGAAAGGCAAAGGCATCCTCAATTCAATACAATATGGCGCATAAACCCATAAACTATAAAGTTAAGCCTCATAATTGAGAAAAACAGAAATCGAAGGCACAGACACCACTATAGAGATTGCATTATATTTCCAAAAATATATGTACAGTCTATTACAAAGGTTACAAAGCAAAAAAAAAAAAAAAAAAAAAAGGACAAAAATGGTCTATGTAACAAGAAATTGTCTAGGTAAATGACAATACAATTTTTCAGCTAGGGAAAATACTTCTTTTTTTGACCAATGAATACTCCATACTCTTGTCACAAAAAATAAATAATAAATCAACAATTCGTTTGTACTGTACATTTTTTCCAACCTAGAAGAGAAAAGAAAAGAAAACAAATCTTTTAAAATGGAAACCTATTAGCTCTCTTTGGTCCTAAATGAGAAATTATGTACAACTAAAAGAGTGAGGGTGAAGAGAATCAGCTGCATGTGAGATAGAAAAATATAGTGCATTTTCAATGAGCTCACTACAGAGTACTTAAGTGAAACATAAAGAAGAAAAAAAAACAATCATAAATAAAATATACAAGTTTTACAGCTGGAACATATACAAATTGCCATCTGGCTTGTGATTACTCTGACACAATCAACAGTGCTGAACTCTTTGGAATATTCCACTTCACTTTTGTCTAGGTGGGCTCTTGACCGTCTTTCTAGAAGTCTTTAATACCCTGCTGCACCGTGAACTCAATCAATCCACAGCACAAACTGTCTTGACCGAAAACTCCGCTACTATCAAACCAGAAAAGTTAGAAATGGCACAAAGCAGAAAAATTGACAGATTTGTCATTGACCCGTACGGTGGCCTCAATGTGGGATTGATTGAATCCAGGCGTTAATCTCAAATTGGCTCAAATTGCTGTCTCTACAGGGGCCCCGGATCCGAACGGAGAGGGTAAGGGACTGCGAGGGGCCCCCGGGAGGCCGGAGTGTGAGATCAGAGTGCTCGGGGAGGCTGATCTGAGTGACTGCAGCTACTGCTGAAGCTCAGGAGGTTTGTGCTGACCGAGAGCCTTTCCGCTCGCATTCAATTCAAAGGCCTGGCGTGGGCTCAATGCTGAGGTTAGCGAGATGGAAGGATAGCGGATCGGAGTTGGGCCTCAAACCAGGGCACAATATGATCCATGAGAGACGCACACACAAACCATCTGGGTTCACAATGGAGACGGCACAGTCGATGGCTTTTTTGAAGCGCCAAGCGTTAGGCTAAATCCTCCAGTGATGCTGCGCTCCAACGGCTCCGTCTTCGCTTTCTTTCTAATCAAGAAAAATGCCACATGTTGGCACGGCTTTTGTGGTTAAAATGGCATTGGCTTCCGGAGATAATGTGAAAAAAAATGTTTTGTATGTTTGAAATGTGTCACATTCAGGTTTTACAGTAAAACAAAAAAAAACACATAGATCTACTTCAGCTCAAAGCTGAATAAATGGTAGAATTTTATGGCAGCCCAACAAATCAAGCCTAAAAATGTACAAATGTATTTAACACTATTGCGCGTAACATTTAATCACTATTGCGCGTAACATTTAATTGTCAACGAAACATTCAGTTGAGAGTGGAAGGCTGTTATGGCACTAAAACTTAAGCGTAAGCATCAACTTTGAGCTCAGCATAACAAAAGGGTGGAAGAAACAAACCGTAACGTTGCAGTCTAGGTGATGAGATCCTAGTATATGAATTCAACAACTCTCTTTGATCAAATTTTACAGAACTGCTGCGGATTTCCAAGCAGTATGTGAGAAAAAGTCTATACAGCACCTCAAATTATTGCTCATATTTGTCAGTCTCTCCCCAACACAGCTGTGATCTCACCAATAATCTAAAAACCTAGAAGTAAGAGCAATAGTTGACTTGTTTTAAGGCAGCATTACTCATTTACACCACAACATTGTATGATTGTAAGTCAGTCACCTGCTGTAGGAAACTGATGCTAAACACAAATGAAACTGTTGCTGAAACAGATTTTGTTTCTAAATGAAAAAAGCCTAACTTTTTTTTCTTCTAATTTTTGCGTTTCTTTATGGAAACATGTATTTATGGTAAATAATATCAATATTAAAAAGGACACATTCAACAACAGCACTGATAAATCCATTCATGTGGTAAATATAAACTTATAAAGAATATTGCCACCAAAGTAGTTGTTCTTACATTAAAAAACTCCATCACCAATTCTCTTTGTACTAATTCACATCTGAATTGTCACGTAGGATCATAAAATATACCTAACTGTCTGTTCGGGGCTGGTATAAAACACAACCAGCCATCCTCAGGAGCTTCATGTATCCAAGCGGTGGGATATTTCTGCTTGATATAAAAGGGCAGGTCGGCCCGACTCTCTGCCAATGCTTCAGTCTGCTGAGAGCTTCATGTAATAGTGCTGGCTGGAGAAGACAAACCTCCTCTTGTCTACTTTCAGCCTCTGGATCTGTCTCTTTCCCTCCAGATGAGACGTTTTACCCTGTTGTCAGTTCCGTAACACAATCCCAGAAAACAAGCTAACACAAATCAATCGAGTAGAAGAGTAACGTACCACATTGTCTTAATGTGGATGTTACAAACCAAAGTAAAAGAAATCTCTCCAAATTCACTCCTTATGAGCTGGATTTGCTTATTTTTATATTCACCCTTGATTTAAAAGAAAAACAAACCAGTGAAATCTATAGCAACTATGAGCAAATCAAAACCTTTTGTGACGATAAAGTCCGTACAAAGCATAAAAAGCCTCTCAAACGCTCCAACTCAATGACGTGAGGAGTTCTTTAGAGCATCCAGAGGAGCGTCCATGTAGGATTCTCTCTCTCTCTCTCGCATGTTTGCTTTTTCATTGTCTCTCCGTCTCTTGGTTTCCAGCAGCTGCGCCAAAATCCTTCGCCAATAACAAAGGAATGATTCTGTTCTGCCAGTTCTGGAAGGTTAATCTCACCGGAAGGGTGTGGAACGTTTTTTTTTTCTTTGTTGTTGATTAATTTTTTCAGATTTTTTGCCGCGTCACACACTTTACGGTGTTTCCTGGAGAGTTCTGGTTCATCCGACCGGGAAGGGCTTTGGACCTCCATCACACTTGAATACCCGTCCCGTGAAGATGCAGCATCTGGGCTCTCATAGTCTGTATACTGCTCATGATCTTCTTCTGATGGCCCACCAAGGAGATTCCCAAACTCATTACATCCCTAAAGCAGAAACACAACGTTCATAAATCACAGCAATGGAGCATGAAGTGCCTGAGAGGTATTTCATTACCAAAGCAAAAGGAAACTGAGAAAAGACCATATTAACTACAACAAGATGAGTCAGAGTATGAGTCAAAGAGGTCTGATTAAAATTCAGTGCGATGTCAGGATCGTATTGTGAATGAGAGCTGAGGGCTGAAATTACTCCTAGAAAGATCATGCATTTCTATAGAGCGTGACAGTGTGTAGGAAAGATCACAGCAGAGCGCTCTTACTCGATAGTCATTCTAGCGACAGATTCGAGCGAGCTGTAGCCGGCAGCTGTGAAGTTGTCCGCGTATCTCTCCATCTTGATAGCTTGCAACCACTCACTGACCAATCGGAAAGAGGTGAAATCTGGAGTGTTCTGGTCAAGCAGTGGGCTTATGGGTCTGAGGAAAAGGAAGAGATATATATGAGTGTTAAAATGGCACAGTAACATTATTTCTTAGTACTGGTATGCTAAGAGGTAGAGAGAAAGAGAGGGGGGGAGGGGGGGGGGGGTATTTGACTGTACATTAAGTTTCCAACTATTTGTACATTTAGATTGCCAATGCTGTAATCTAACATACGCAACATGAAAATGATTGTAAGTAGTATTTTTTTTTTTTTTTTTGGTATTTGTATTGAGAATAATGAAATCTCAATGATATTCAGCCTTCAGCTCTTATTCACAATACAATATTGTGCCAATCTTAACTAACATGGATTGCACTAATTTAGAGAACTGTTACTTTGTAACAGGCATGATAACGGACGGTTACGTAGGGTTTCTTCCCAAAGTTTTAAAGGTCATATCTTCAATGTGAGATGCAGATCCTGTTGTGATTGTAAACACACTTCCTCTGACTAATACCACACTGGAAGCTGGAGTTCCCACAAGGCTTTAAAGTTTCAAACACTCATTATGACAATTGATTTAAAGTCCTTGTTATCGAACATAAAAGCATGGAGGCTGTTTCGCTTTATTGATTCCCCGGGATTTATCTTTCATCAGTAAGCCCTGGCGGATAAATCAAATGCTGGACAGATGGAATTGTTCGCAAATTTACTCGCGAACCTATAAAAGGGCTGAAAGACATTGCAGTGAGGTGCAGGAGTATAAAACATAACAAGCAACTTCCACGCATCGTAAAAACAAAGCTGGTCTGTGAATGGCATCACTTTCTTTGAGCAGAGATAGATAAAGCCGAACAGTAAAAAAAAAAAAAAAAAAAAAATTGAATGGTCCTTACCGCGTACACGTTCCCATCGGCGTTTTTAAGGTGTTAGGGTTGCGGATCATTTTGTCCAAGATGCCGACGATCTGGTCGAATTTGGGTCGGTCTGCTCGGTCTTTCTGCCAGCAGTCCAACATGAGCTGATGGAGGCCAGGAGGGCAGTCCATGGGGGCGGGAAGACGATAACCCTCCTCTATAGCCTTTATGACCTGCAGGATCAAAATGACAGATGGAAAATTAGAAAAGGTGCAAAAGAAAACCAGAGCGGCTGAGAGACAGATCAAAAACGAGTAGCTTAGCCATTAGCATCCAGAACAGAAAGTACACAAAGCCCTGCCTGCACCTCCAGCTCTCTATTTGTATCCCTCTTTCCACTTGCTCATCCTTTAATCAGGACTCTGTAAACAGCCGCTTTGCTGGATAAATCTGTTGTGGTTTACCACCAGCATTACAAACTACAACAGAGGAAAAGCAGGCTAACCAGATGTGATTATTCTTGCACTGGTTATTGGAGGGTGCCTGAGCGCAAGGAAAGCGTGAATGAAGCAAGCGCACTGAAAGCTGTTTGTTCAACAGCTGCTTGTGACGGTTTAAACTATAACCTTGTGATAGTATTACTAAGGATGAACACATTGATGCCTGGGTGTCTGTGCACGTCATGGTTTATGATCTGAACGGGTCCATATAGCAATAAAACCACCTGTTGTCCTACTCACTCGGCATGCTAAGAAATTATAATAATAAGAAATGTTTCTTGAGCACAAAATCAGCATGTTACACCGTGTCCTCATAACCAGACGCGATGCGATAAGATCCAGCGACAAATAATTTGTCTGTCCACACTAGACGCGACTGCGAGATGCGACAAATCAATCAAACCACACAACAAATCAGAACAGTGTGTGGGCGGGCTCTCGCGACAAGTGCACAGCACCAGACAGTAATCTTGACGGCAATCGCAAGAAAATGGATAAGTAGGCTACATAATCAAATTCACAGATATTACACCATTTAAACAGTATTGAAATACATGGCCACTGAGTTACTAAAACAATCTTTGTCAAATAATACATTTGTTTCTTTACAGTTTGAACGTTCTTGTTTCCATTTGTTTCATTTCAAGATCTGAGGTGAATTATCCATTGTTGCTTTTGCAGCTACAAAGCTGCAGCACTAAATGATATTCAAAGTCACATTACACGCTTTTAACATGAAATAAAGCACATAAACAGTACCTGAGATTATCATTGCCACACATTGTGTTTGTTGTGCAGCGCGACGTCGCAGAAAAATAGAAACCGTTTCTAAAATAGAATCGTCGCGTGTCGCGGCTGGTTAGGACAAAAACTCTGATTAACATGGAAAAGATGCATTTTATCACGTGTCACGGCGTCTCGCCACGTGTAGGACACGGTTTTCGAATGATTTCAGACAGATCAAGTGATACTGAAGACTGGATTAATGGCTGCTGAAAGTTTAGCTTTGCCATCACGGGAATAAATGGCATTTTAAAATATATTATTACAATTTAAAATAACTATTCTTATTGAATATATCACAATATTACTGTTTTTACATTTAGCTGTAAATGAGGCTTCTTTCAAAAACATTTTAATAATTGTACCAACCCTACACTTTTTTAACATTAGTGTGTCCGTGTCTGTATGCATTCGTCAGTAAAAAAATGTGGAAATATGATTGTCGTACAGAACATGGGCTCACAACTAGCACCTAAATTGATAGAATTATTAGTCGACTAAACTAAACATAGATTTGGCTTGTCCAGATCTATGTTCTTCCCCCTCGTCTACTCCCAAGGAATAGTAAAAGCAGACTGTATATTTTCCCCAAATCCTCATCTGCTATTCTCGTCGTGTCTCTCCAAACCAGGCTTGAGCTACAGAAAGAAAAGTGTCAAAACAGAAAGAGTTGAAGAAATGTAAATATTTCCTCCTTTTTTAGAAGCCCTCAAGGAGTTGTTCGCCTCCTTCTCAAAAGGGTATAAAAACATCTGACGTTGAGGCCTGACAAGTATCAAGACTCCACTGAGGCGAATGTTCGAACGCAAAAAAATAATATCATTAAAGACTGATACTAGCTATTCACTTCCATGGAGAGCTAACGTTTGCTAGGGAGCAGAGAATTATAAGCCGTCATTAGTTTCACTGATAAGGGTTGTTTACCTTCTCTCAAGCTTGTGTAATTTTGACAAAGAATCTGCCTAACAGAGCATTGTACACAAGACAAGTGCCTACATACAGTGGCGGATTAACAACACTTTCCCTCATACATATCATTAGCCGTGACCATATCTGAATTTCCATCCGGTTCAACTTGAAAACCCTGCACGCATGTGATCAGAATGATGAACGGCACTTTGCTGTCCCAATTTCTTTGAGACAAAAGCTCAGCGCGCAGATCGTTCCGAAGGTTTTGCATGGCTAAGCAGATATCTTTGAATTGATTGAACTCTGCTAATGATGAATTTGGCACGCATTATCATTTCTCATTATAAAGGTTGAAAGTGTAGCAGAATACAAAAAAGGAATTCTACAAGCAAAACACTCCATTCCTTTCCGCAGATCCATTAAACCTTTTTATCCTCAAAATGTATCATTAAAACAAGGTCACTCCTGACACCTGTGTTGATATCCAGCTAGAAAATTCAAAGTGTCAGGTGTGCTTAACTGTCCTGATACTTGAATACCTACAGATTATGTTCACGTTATAACGAAGGACTTTTAATGCAAGCCGTGGTTTTACAAGACTATAAAGTAAGCTGAACTAACAAGAGACTTCTATTTTCTGCTAAAAGTGCCTTGATGAAGAACAAAGGACATTGAAAAACTTTTCGTTTTCCAACAGCATGAAAGACTCTTGAAGGTTATCAAATATGTATAATGGTGGCATTTAGGGATGTGATGGTGAGGAAATTCTCTCACCGGTGAAAATCAAAATCACAACTAACCCTATGTAGCATTGGGTTTAAATCCAAAATATAGCCAAATCTGTTTTTTTTTTTTTCACTTTTTCACAAACAAAAAAAGCATTGAAAAATTGAGTCAGTCAACTCGCCTCACTCTCGTCACGTGATGAATGAAATCTGACTCCTGCTGCTGATCTGTGCTGTGACTCTCATTTGGCTCCTTTTAACTGTAGAGTCTATTCTCTAACTGAACTAAATTATTTTTATTACTATAAAAAATCTAAACGACGGTGGGGTACGGTGCCGCTTTTCCCATTTCCAGAACCATTTGGTTTAATGTATCTGTACAAAAACAAGTAACTTACATCTTGATTGGACATGTCCCAGTAAGGTCGTTCCCCGTAGGACATGACCTCCCACATGACAATCCCGTAGCTCCACACATCACTAGCCGATGTGAATTTACGGTACTGGATGGCTTCCATTGCTGTCCACCGAACTGGGATCTTGCCACCCTGTTTAGTAATGTGTAGATTTTTTTTAAATAAAAATAAAAATCACATTCAGTACACCATGCATCATCCAGAGAAGAGTTGGAAAATATTGTATTGATGTTCTGTGAGATTCTACCATCACAATGCACCACAAACAGTATCTATATTTGTACAGCACGGATTGATTTGTTTATTCTGAGAGCGCCGTGGGCTTCCAAGGCAGGTACAATGAGACAGCAGCTTAATTGACTCACCGTTGTGGTGTAGACAGCTTCGGGATCGTCGTCAATCACTCTGGACAGGCCGAAGTCGGACACTTTACATACTAGATTGCTGTTGACAAGAATGTTTCGCGCCGCCAGATCGCGATGGACGTAGCCCATGTCTGAGAGGTATCTCATCCCGGCTGCAATGCCACGCAGCATTCCCACCAACTGAATCACAGTGAACTGCCCATCATGTTTCTGTGCAAACACAAACAGAGAAACATTGTCTATCCATCACCACCACACAACAGACACACGCTCCATCCACCACGTGGGGTGGGGGGATACTGACAGTAACACGGCCCGAGAATGAGCAATGGAATGGTAAATCGCAGTGGGTGTAATGAACAGAACAGAAAAGATATTGTATTCACTGACCAGATTGTCTAGGGTGGTTTATACGTACCCTGAGGAATGCATCTAATGAGCCATTTTCCATGTATTCAATTACTATCATGACTGGTTTTCCTGAAAGAGCAAAGAACAGACTCCATTAAAGTGAAGTGCGGCCAACGCACACTGTACGAAAGCAGTAATGAGAAACAATTCGCAGACAATTCTACAACACTGGATTCACTTTAGTCTGACGACAGGGCTTTTCATAAACACTTTTGGAATGTACACCAGCCAAAATAAGCCACACATAATTTTTATCCAAAATTACAAGATCAGATCATAAAAATATGACTTCACAACTGAGCTTACGGTAAGCCATAACTCTTCAAAATTTAGAAGATTAATAGTGGACCATTAAAGTTCAATTTCTGTCAGACTAAGCAATACTTTGTCTTGTTTAAATGTCATGTAACTGCTTTAGTCTAACTGATTTTGCAAAGTCGGACTAACAGACCTACATAATAGGATTGTAGCTTTGCTTCATCGGACTACAATTGGCCTTGTAATTTTGTTTGATGTGTATTTAAGACTTAAAAATATATAATGTCAAATATATCGAATAACATGCACTACAGTTCAAATTATGATCAAATACTTTGCATGCACTTTAGTTAGTCAGTGCATCAAAACAAGGGCTTCTTTAAAAAAAAAATCAAATCATTATGATTTAATAATCTTGTCACACTTTAAAGTAACACATTTAATTTGACATTACTACAAAGTGCACTTTTTAAAAGTGTATTTAAGGATATTTGTCATGAAAGTGTACTCTTTTTTTACAAGGTAAGGACGTCCTGCGAGTTAAGAAGCCACATCCAGTATTCAAAGCATGTGCACGTGATGAACTTCCCACCTCTTGTGACGACACCCTCCAGATGGACCACGTTCGGGTGATCAAACTGGCCCATTATGCTGGCCTCGCACAGGAAGTCCCGCCTTTGTTTTTCAGTGTAGCCTACTTTCAGCGTTTTTATGGCCACCGACACGTCCCTCTTTCCCGGCAGCTTCAGTCGTCCACTGCACACCTCTCCAAACTCTCCTGTGAAACACGCAACCACCCGCAAGCTGAGTTCGAGAGATCCGGGTCAAGTTTAACACCGTTACCTGTTCCGATGGTGCTTAATACATATCAGTCATGCAGGCGGCAGGATTCAGCATTATATGATGCTATGCATCGGTACACAGGGGAGTGCAACCAAGAGAGCAGATAATTGGATATGCTATATAGAGGACACGCTAACACACTTATACGGTTTGTAACTAAAAGGGATGTGGCAGCAATTCATCAATGGCGATACATTTATGTGCATCCTGGCCTTAAGAGAAGACATATTAATTATAAACCAATCCTACAGCAGCGCTATCAATAACAAGAGGCCAGAGAGATGCTCTGGCCGCTATCGAGAGTGTAAATATTTGGTTGTCATTGTGATAAATGAGAGAGGTGTGTGACTAAAGCGAGGCAGCGGAGAAGACAAGAGAAGAGCTCACCTGCGCCGATAACCCTCTCAATCTTAATGCAAGAGGCATCCAGCTCCTTCGCAAACTGATGGACAGCCCTGTTCGGGTCCTCGTAGGTTTCAGGGTCAATGTATGTTTTGGTGCCTGGAAATTTAACTGTAGAAGGGTAAGAGGATTACTGTTACGATTAAATATGCATGCCGCACACACACACAGAGCCCTTGATGGACGGATGCGATTACTGGAGGGTAGAGACACGGGGCTGTGGGCTAAACAGCACACTGTGATGGAAGATAGCATGTCAAAAGGTCTCTTTCATCAAATAATAAAACCTATGCTTTTATTTTTCCACACATATTTCATAAAAAACGCTATTACATTTTCTTGTTAACCTTCTCACAACGGAGCCGAAAGGGTATTAGCCATACAGCAGGGCAGCAGCATACATAGCTGTCACTCATTGGATAATGGGTTTCATAAAACTGAGCTATTGCCGAGAAAGAACGTTCCACTGCGTTGTGAAACAAACATGAGACATTTTATTATTATTATTAATAAATATTTAAATACATAAAAGATAATATCTAAAAAACAACATATATTAATTACGTATTTGTAATAATAAAACAATATTAGTATTAATTATTTTATTAATACCATGGATGGAATTGATTATTTATTGTAACATTTATTAAAACATTATTATCACCTTTATTATTATTATTATGTTAATACCGTATATACCCGAATATAAGACGACCCTGAATATAAGACGACCCCCCCCATTTCCAGACTTATTTTTGTAGAAAAAATCTGGTTTTCAACAGAAAATAATTTTATTTGAAAATTGCACTGATAATTAATTTTCTCTCTTCCAGCACGCGCGCGCACCTTTCTCTCTCTCTCTCTCTCTCTCTCTCTCTCTCTCTCTCTCTCTCTCTCTCTCTCTCTCTCTCTCTCTCTCTCTCTCTCTCTCTCTCTCTCTCTCTCTCTCTCTCTCTCTCTCTCTCTTCTCTCTCTCTCTCTCTCTCTCTCTCTCTCTCTCTCTCTCTCTCTCTCTCTCTCTCTCTCTCTCTCTCTCTCTCTCGCACACCTCTCGAGCGCACACCTCTCGAGCGCACACCTCTCGAGCGCACTTCTCTTTCTGCGTCTCTCGCGCGGCAGAGAGGAGCAGCGTTTTAATTCAGTTAAGCACAGATATTATGTTGCTTCTCTAATTTTACATGCAAGTATTCCCGAAATCACAGCACAGATATTGTTTTATCTTATGTGTATTTGATTTCATCAGACGACGGCTCGATTATCAGGATTTTTGTGCAGATTAACATCTTGGAAGGGAAAGCTGGTTTTGTCGTAATGGATCGCGTTTCAGTCACTATTTCATATTCATTCGTTCTTTCTCCCTTTCCCCCGTGATTTTGTCTATATTGCGAATATAAGACGACCCCCCATTTTTCAGCCTATTTTAGGACAAAAACCTCGTCTTATATTCGGTTATATACGGTAATACTTTTTATTAATCATATTAATAAAGCACTAATTATATTAATAAATTATAATGCCCAATTGGCAATATTTTACTTTATTTTATCCATACGCAACACTTTTTATTTAAAGGCCAATTAATGTGTTCGCCCAGTCTTACTATCTAATCAAATCCTATAATTACATTGCTACCTGTCAACTTCAACATTAAGCTCCACTTAATGAGATGCAAAAACTAATAGGCTACATCATGCTGAGATGAAAACGACTAAAATGGACTGTTGCTAACGAGTAATTAAATTACTAATTTGCAACAAAAGCAATGCCGAGGAACAGGGAGAGAGCTTTTTCCTGATATCCCTGTGTCGGCCTGCACGATGACATAAGCAAATGGGCATTGTGCTCCAGTCATACGCAACGTATTCAGCAGATTTCCCCCTTCTTCTTGCCTGCTATAATTGCTTCGTCCATCTAAGTTGTCAGTAAATCTGATAGAACGTGTTTATCACTGCCGCCCGCACAACACGAGCAACAAATTGGGCGTACGAGTACGATGCGCGCCTTATCTGCCTTTTGTCAAACCAGCTAGCATCTAGCGGTTTTGCGTAGCTGAGCAGGTTCTCTTTATAAGCAGATGTTGTCTGCAGTGTCTGGTGCTGTCTTTGGCAGGGTTGCACGACGGCGAGAATATGGCAGGGCTGTAAGCCTCAGCGTGTGGGCAAGAACGCTATTGAGAGTGAGCTGCCCCTGAACAAGCAAGCTGTGCCACCTTGAACCTTTGTTTCCAAATCAGCAGTTTGCCTACAGCACTGATCATTAGCAGAGCAAGTCTAGGGAGGCCGTTGCCAGCGCTATCTCCAGGGGCTTCATTAGGGACTGCTGAGAGAAAACATCTTACTGGCCGAGAGGACTGGGCGCAGGGGTTCAGGATCCAGAAGTCAAACACCTAGAGGAACATCTTAACGCTAAGAGGTCTGAAAGCTCTCTTTAGATGAAGATCTGGTGATGAGGGCATGTTTCTGTAGGGTTATGGCCAAGCTTTACACCATAGGCGATCATATGATCATAGAGAATTGACTGTAGCTCTATACAGAATTTGCACACATTGGAATTCTGTGGAATAGATTTAAACATGGCAATGTGCCCAATATATCTGATCATATCTGGATGATATTATCTCCCCTTCTGATTAATGAAACTTTTTTTTTTTTTTTTTTACATCTGGACTTGACTACTGCAATAGCGTTTTTTGCTGGGCTACCAAAGAGCTCTTGTGAGTTCAGAATGCAGCTTCAAAACTCAGATCCCTTCCTTGCCTGTCAAGATCCTCTCATTAGTTTTTTAAATGTCTTCCTGTACCTTTCTAATTGGTTGAATAAAAATACTCCTATAAGATTGCTCCGAACATCCAATGGTAAGTTGCTGGTTGTACTAAAACACAGCTAAACATTGGTGAGTCAGCCTTTAGTCATTTTGGTCCCAAGCTATGAAACTAACTTCCTGACAGCCTACGTGCAATTGACTCACTATGCCCTTTTTAAAAGCATCTCGAAACACATTTGTTCACTAGGGCCTTTCCTTGATTTTTCTGCAATACTTTTTTGTTGCAGTTTTATTATCTTATTTCTATTTTGTGAGTACATGTGTTTTTCTCTTCTGTGACTGCACACATTTATCTTCAGTAAAGCGCTTTGTAAACACTGTTTTTAAAAAGTGCTATAAATAAATCTTTACTTACATTTAGTTGTTTAGATCATCATCTAGCATTAATTTAAAGAGATGGCCACAGATTAGAATGACAAAGTAGTACTACAAAGTAGCATAGATCAGGGATATTATCACTAAAGGAGTAATTCATCACTGGATAGTTGGGCTTACAATAAAACCTATTCAATAAAAAGTCATTAATCAGTAAATTACTAGAGAAAACAGAGAGAAGGGGCTGTGGCGTTCCCGATTGCCAAAACCTTTAACACAAAATGCACTTTTGATTTTGGCACTGATCTGACTGTCCGTGGGGCAGATACAAAAATGTGAACGTTTGATCTGTAGTTTTAACGAAAGCCCTAGAGCTGTCGAAATTTAGCCGTATGACACAAAACGTGTAATTTTGTGCCATCCAGCAAACTTTTGACTACTCAAAGTTTTTTTCTGACGGTCTGAAATAAACGGGGATATCTGGGTGCAGGTAACATGGAGAAAGAGTTCAGATTGGTCATTAAAATAATACATATTAGATTTAAAAAAACTTGATAAAAAAAGGCTGCCTTGGCAACTAATTGAAAAAAGTTGAAGTTGAAGCACTAAAATTACTAACTGGAAATTAAATAAAAACTAAAACAGGAAATTACTCTAAAAACTAAAACTGAAAAAAAAATATTCTAATAATAAATAAAAAAACATTACAAAAGCACATCATAACATAAAATAAAATAAAAAAATAAAATGTATAAAATAGTATAAAACTATAAAAATGGTTTACCATAATTTTAATTTCTCTTTTTGCTAGCTAAAAGCATTAAACGAAAATGATCTCTGTATTTGAATATTTAAAGGAAAGGTGCTAGATATTTCATAAAAACTGGAGCATATGAGAGAGTACAGCTGTTATGGTTGACCAGAACGTGATCAATGATGTACAGCATGGCTCAGTCTCGCTCCTCTCCTCCTGCAAAGTTTAGTTCCCATCCTGCTTTAACACACCTGCCTGTAATTTTCAAGCGTGAGCCCAAAGACCTTGATTAGCTGGTTCAGGTGTTTGATGAGAGTTGGAACGAAACTCTGCAGGATGGTTCTCCAGGAGCGCGGCTGAGCACCACTGATGAGCAAGTGTATAATGAGCTGGTGAAAGCTGCCACTCACATTGAAAGTAGAGCTCCTCGTCCCCTTCCTGATCGGCCTTACTGTAGCCACAGTGTCTATACAGGGGGAAAATAAACTAATTAATGGCCTGCAGTCACCAGACATGTTATTTCAAACATAACAGGGCTATGGAATGTTAATCGAAATGTTTTACACGGAATAGAAATGCTATGTATTCCTGTTCCGTGCTATGAGCTTCAACATAAATTAATTGATTTAGATTGTTTTGTCTTTCAGAATGATTGGAATTTTAAAAAATATATATACACAAATAAAGTATCTGCAATTACTGGAAATTATATATCCAGTTGATGATTGAGAATAACTCCATAATGAATTGAATACCAAAGCATTCAGAGTTCAAAGCATTCAGTATCGATGGACATGCAGGAGAGCAATTGTTTGTGAAGGGTTGGGAGGACATGGGAATCAGTGACAAACGTCACGAGTGAAGTTTTCAGATGGAAAAACACTGGCGTTCTTGGTTGAACAATGACAAACAGGTACAAAAGTGAGAAGGAAGGATTCGCAGTTGTGAATCTCATCCTGGGTGTATGCTAACAGCATGAGCTAGTGAGGGGAAAATGCATCAGAGGTCACATTCCCACAGTGTACAACATGATGGTGGGTGGGTGAGTGTGATCACACGCAAGTGGGCGAGGGTGTGAACTCCACAGCTATGGTGGCCTTTGAGGGACAGAAAGGCAAACTGAGAGAGCGTACGAGACTCACAGTAGCGGAGAGTCAATGGGGGCCGCGAGAGCGTACCTTCTCCCTATGATGAAACCAAACACCATGAAGACCAGGATGATGGTACCGGCTACCGCCACCACCGCAATGATGATGACTGGATTCTGCTCACTCGATATGACTGTAGCTGCAATTGAAACACAAATAAACAATAAAAGATGTTAACTGCAGTGCTATAAGCTTAGTTTATAAAATATAGGGATTCAAATTTAAAACATTAATTTTATTGAATTAATTGTTAATTTTCTCCTATTTTTACACTCAGGTTACATTTTCTGTCATCAATGCCTATATGTGCTTGCAGAATTTAAAATGACTGGTTTTAGTGTTTCATTTCAACTTTATTTAATCATTTACGGCTTATTGGAATTGGCCAGAATTTTAATTTTGGCAAAAGGAGAAAGCAGGATAGCTTAAAGCAAAGCTCCATTGAAAAATCATGGGACGGTTGTAACCCCCTACTCGTCCTCTCTCTGCTGCAGGGAGGGGCTGGCTCTATTTTAGGGTCTCGCTGAGTGCACGGTTCTACTGTTTCAGAAAGTGGGCTTAATAGTCCCAGATGGTAATACAGTGGCCTGCATTTGAAACAATGACACATTCAGGTTGGATTGTTTCACGTTAGGTTCGTTTCTCCGAATCGAAAACACTGCGCTCATTGACAAACTGCAGAGGGAACCGAAACATCTTATCGAACATACACAATGTCTTAGGAACAGTCTGGGTCAGAGATTTTATCTGGAAGAAGCTGGACCTTGCCTTCAGGTGTAATCGGATAGATCATAATGCGAAACCTTGCTAAACTAGAGCTACTGTAAACTAGCAGGCCAATTAGCAAAAGTAGATAACAATCACATTCTGTTTTGCTCACCAGATCCAGTGGATTCTTCCTTGGTGGTGACCTCTAGTCTTGGACCGAAGGTGCCGTATCCCGCAGCGGTGAATGCTCGAATCTGAAAGACGTACGCTGTGCTTGGCTTCAGATTATTGACTGTGGCTGAAGTGGACTTTGACTTCACGGTGGAGTAAATGCGATCCTTCTGGTCCTTCAGGTTCAAAAGAAGAAAACAAAATAACAATCTTGTCACAGGGTATCAACCGCACAAAATTGTACAAATTCTTCATAGAGAGGGGGGTTACGCTGAAGTGTTTGGCAGCGAATACTGGAGCATTTGGCCCTTTTCACACGTAAAGAGTTCAAGCAGAGGCAATATCACAGTTTTTCATCCGTAACCTAGGTAACCAGAAGCAAGCTGTTTGCGAGGAGCTGGTGCTTCATTTACAATTGGAATGTCAAAGAGAGCTTTAGGAAACACAAACACATGCACACCCACACAGAGTGTACGGCTATATCCCAATTTGCATGCTATCTGTCCTATGTAGTAGGCAAGATTAAGATTAGTGTGTCACAGTGTGTTGACAATGGTATGCAAAAGATGTCTGAAGATGTTCTATTTTTAAGTAAAAAAAATTCCACAATGTTTTTTTTGGGGTTAATATTGCCCACTTGTACACTTGTATCAAATAGGAAGCAGTTTGTACTTGTTCTACAACCACAGTAATATTCAAATCTTTGAAAACGAAACAAACTCAGTGATATTCTAGACAGATATTTCTAGATAATGTAATTGCCAGATAACATTAAAAAATAGTAATAAATTGAGAGGTAAATAAAGTTGCAATTGTGGCAATTATGGAAAAAGTAATTGTGAGATAAATGGACAATTACAAGATAAAGTAACATTCAGATAAAGTCACAATAGTGATATGTAAATTATGAGAAGTAATAACAATACAAAAGTTGCAATTTTGAGTCGATATAAAGATTTAAAGATATAAACTCAAAATTACGAGGAAAAAAAGTCCCTAGTCTTCAAAAGTTTGGTTTTTTTTTTTTTTTAAGAAAGAAAGAAACCGGTATTACACAATTTTTTACTGTATTTTTGATCAAATAAATGTAGCAGTGGTGATCATAATAGACAAAAAAAACATTAAATACATAAAAAAAAAACATATATATACATATAATATATATATATATATATATTTTTATGTTTTTTATGGTTTTTTTAAACAAAAATATATATATTAAAAAAAAATTGTGTAAATGTTCTTTAATACATAAAACTGATTCAAACCTGCATCACCTGTGTGAATGCCATAGCTGCAACATTTGAAAAGCATACTAGTGCTATACATAGTATTTTTCCACTGATCTTTAAACTCTCTCCTGGACTTCAGCAGACAAAAAAAAACTAAAACTAAAACTAAAAAAAACAAACTAAAAAAACTCTTAAATGGAATGCCACAGGCTGTTAGGAGTGAAGTCAAGCTTGCTTCTAATTTTCAAACAGGACGGACAACAGCCAGGGAGCGCTGGTCAGGAGGCTTCCCTGGTTTCTCTGCTTTCACATTGTCTAAGAGACCGGAACCCTTAAGGCTGAGCACCGAGCGAACGCGCTGGAACTTTCTGCTCATGCTTGACTAGCTTACATATGAGTTTGATGGTAGACACTATGAAGCTGTGCTTTATAATGGATGGGAGGAGGGATTGAGCAGGAGAGTGAGCTGAGGTTAAAGAAATTAAGTGTGGTATGTGTTTGTGTTCATGTTTTTTTGGGAATACAGTACTGATTAATGTTTTAGTGGCAGCCTGAGCAAACCTGCAAGGAGTTGTGGGTTGTTTTTCATCGAACAGATGCTCAGGTACAATTCCAGACATCACGAGTTATGTGTGCTGCTCTTGTGTGTGCATTTCTGAAGTGGTCTTAGACGTGCACGAGTGTGGCAGTGATAAACTGAGACGGTCGTGTGTATGTTTGTGTGGGATTGGTGAAGGACCTCAGTCTAATTAAAATCTTATGAGTGTCTCATTCATTATAGCAATTAGACGGGAAGGATCCACTCAGACCGGAGCATTTGACTATGAGCTATGTGCACAGAGAATGCAAATCATGAAAAAGACGAAAACATGCAGGATGGGACAGGTTGCATGGGAATTGGGATGCTGACGGACAGGTAGACGCGCAGTCATTGTCTCTCTCTGTCTGTTATTTTCTGAAACAAATACATATATTCATTAATAGCTTGTGCTCTGGAGCAGGTGGTGTGTGTGGACTCACTTTCTCATAGTACTTGATCTCGTATTCGGTGATGACGCCATTGGGTTGCTCTGGTTCCTGCCAGGAGAGCTGAACGCTGTGCTGCTGAACTCGCTCCTTTATCACCTCACTCACCTGAGATGGGGCTGAAAGAAAGAACAAAAGGAAAGATTTTTGAGTTTTAGTAATTCAGTACATGTTAAAATGGTACAATAAAAAAAATATATACATGCCTTATTACAAAATGAACAAAACAGTAGTTTAATCGTATCTGTAAAACTGAAACTTGCTTGATTGACATGTCACACAATTGATGTTTGTGTATCTCTGTAAAGCTTTACAATTAATTGCACAATTTTAATTTTACTGTAAAGAAACAATTCCATATAAAGGACAGACAGACAGACAGACAGACAGACAGACAGACAGTGTTGTGTTCTGACAGACATAATGTGTTGTGTTCTGTGTAGATTTGTTAACAAAAACATAAATATTAGGGAAAAACATGACTTATGACTTATTATTTGAGATCTGTTTGCATGGAAGAACACACTGAGCCAACAGCACCTTAATATATTCACATACGCATAAAAAAACGATTCCCTTGCTTTAATGCAAATTCGGTACCTGGTTGGCACAAATACACACAGACAGAATCTTGTGTCACTACTGCTGCTCTGATGAATATTCACTTGGTGGCTGCTAAATGTTTACACCTCATAATGGAAATTTCAATTACTGAGCAAACAGCAGAAGACAGCCTTATCCCAGTCAGAGTAAAACTGCAACGTTTGGCTTATGAATGTCAATTAAGTCAAATTAATTCCGCCGACACATGCGGAAGTGCTTTTGAGAGAAATGCACCCGACCCCGTTGGGCGTCTCATTTATTCCCTCCCTTTAGCGCCATTGCCAGATCTGCGTGTGCCTCCTATACTCTTTCTTCGCCAGTGTGCTATAATTGTCTTTAAATTACAAAGTTATTGCACGCTTTGTACGTTGACTCGGTATACTATTTCCAAACGCTGTGTGAATTTAAAACGAGAAGCTTGTGGGTAACCCAAATGAAATTCCTTGTTTTTAATAACCTCAGAAATAAGATCCGTTCGAATCTCAAAAGGTAACCTTCGGATGAGGACGTTCTGGAAGAAGTGCGTGGAAAAGTAGCGCTCATGCACACGGCATTAATGAGTGTCCACTCTCAACGGACGTCTGTTAAAGTAAGAAAAGACAGAATTACCTCAAGCAGAGGGGAAGGAAAAAGAGAATTAGGCTTCGAGAGGAATTTAACTGATCTGTGTGTGCAGTGAGACAGAGTGAGAGACGTAGTGACATCTCCGTATCGGTGCTCGGTGATCCGTCGAGGGCAAAGATCCAGGGTCACGACCTCATTTGACCCGGGATTTTCTTTTTCTTGCTGATCTCGTGGTAATGAGCGTTTTAGGATTAAAACCTCATTACGGCTATCTGGCACCACGGATGGCAGCACAGATCTAAAACCGCAGCAGTCAGATTGTGTTTTGACATATGTAGTATAATCCAACTAAAACAATCTAATTTCCCATCCAGATCTGAAGGTTGGCCAGATCAACTCACACTACACTGTGCCAGCCTGCATGGTAGTTCTTAACACCAGCCAAATTTCTTGTTCTCCTTAAGAGGCTATTCAGTCTAAATCACACTAGCTTTCACTTAACACCACAGCAATCGTACTGATGCATTTAGGGATGTTGTTACATACTCAAGGTGTTTTTAACTCCCTCAGTTGTAAACTGTGCTGATGAAGAGGACTTAAACAAGACTGATTACCTACTTTTTTTTGCTTAGTCAAAGCAGTCCGAGCGTCTCAGAATCGGTGTTTGTTTTTCGCCTCTGTCCACATTCATTGTATGCAGAGAGTGTCAATTACCCATGAGGAGTGGGGCGATGGCAGGCAGGACACGCCAATTTAAAGAGCACACTTGTACAGCACAGAACCAGTTGTACTGGAGTAATTGGATCTTTTGCCCCCTTTCAACTGACTGCTCCTTCTGTAGTGTTTCGTATAAGGTGCTCGACTGTCTTTCGGAGTAATAGCCTCGGTCCTTTTAACCTGATCTGGGAAATAAAAGTTGTTACTGTTTCTCTGGAGTTACTTCTCCCACATGAAGTGTTTTCTTTTTATTCTTCTATATGAATTTCCATATCCAGCACACCCTCTGACTTCTGAATCTAGTTACACTATACAAACAAGTGTACTCTGCTCTTGGGATTTCTGAGGACAATTTTCCATTGACAGGTCAATCTGTTAGACACTTGTATTTACTTGTAAAAGCACTAAACTTTGGCCCTAAGGCAACAGATGTTCGCTAGTTTTGACAAGCCACTTATCAAGATAGTAATAAAACCAAATAATAATGTAACCTAAAATGTGTTAAAGTGTAAACGGATGTTTTTAGAGAGAAACTAGAAAAGAAAGAAGTTCTTTAAAAAATGTAACAAGAGTTTTGCGGCTTTTAGTTCAAGTCTGTTAGATTCGAGACCATATATATGATGTATAGGGATGCACTGATATAAAAATTCTGGCCAATAATGATAATTATATTAATGTTCTGTCTGATAACCGCCCTCGTCAAGCCATTTCACTGGGTCTGATATATCTACAATAAGAACTTCCATAAGAACAACCTTACCACTACCTTCAAATCCTATGTGGAAAAACCTATTTCATATACCCACAGATATATTGATTTGCTCCACAACTTTCACTACATCATGAAAGCTAAAACACAACTATCTAACTCCTGTTCAAACTTATAAATATATATATATATATATATATATATATATTAATTATTATTTTTTTAAGGCAGGGCCCAAACTTTCATCATAAACAGCAGCCTCGTGTTCCAGCAATGCAGGACAGGCCGCCATCCCCTCTCCGCTGAGAACCAGCCGGGTAATTGAGAATCGAGCGTGATGACAGCCCT
The DNA here is from genome assembly GCF_949152265.1 of Phoxinus phoxinus. Lineage (NCBI taxonomy): Eukaryota > Metazoa > Chordata > Actinopteri > Cypriniformes > Leuciscidae > Phoxinus > Phoxinus phoxinus. The sequence continues at coordinate 29,599,698 of NC_136891.1, forward strand.
CATATCGACTCGAATCTGCGAGCTGGAAGAGAGACCCTGAGTTCAGTGTTAATATGGAGGAAATGTGTCCCTCACTCCCTCTCCGTGGCACTTTCCCCATGGTATGTTTAACCACTGCCCTATAACAACCATTAATGACATGCTTACCTCAGAGCGAGTCAACCCACTCCCACTTTTATCGCACGTAAGGGGCCTAGCGCAGCAGAAAATCGGATAATTGTTCCGTCTGTCCTAAAGAGGCAGTGCGAGGGGGGGACGTTTTGTGTGCAGTGGCTGGGTGACATAAAAGCAGATATTAGTGACCTTCTCAAGCCTCCTAATGCATAAGTTAATTCAAGCAGAAGCAAGCGTCTATCATGCTCTGCATTAGAATACATTAGGGATACATTATGCATGGATGTTTTTATATACTCTCAGCTTCTTTCCCTCTTCCTCTGTTGGCTGGCTGTGGCGTTCAGCATCTGAAAGTGCAGCACTAGAATGCCATTATTTTACAGAAATCATTTTCTCTTTCTGCTTTGCTTGTGCAGTATTAACTTTGAAGTATTTTAATTATCCAGCCACTTAAGTCAAGGCTGACACTCTCACGTCCATGAATTCTTTTCATCCACCTAAAAACTATTGAATAACTCTGAGCGCTTACCAAGAGATGCCAAATGAAACGGCTCCACAAACACATTCTTAAGTGCTGCATTGCAGCTCCTATTCTTTGACTAAGGCCAGGAGACGGAAGAATAGACGTTTTGCTTTAACCAAGGGCATAGGAATGATCTGAGAAGCATGTTAAAAAACCTTATCAGCCTGGCTCATGAATATTAATGAGGCGATGTTAATGTCCGGCCAGTATTTCTAACTGGTTTGCTGAAAAGCAGGTGGGTTTGTTTGATCGACTGCTGATACTATCGTCCGGCAGAGGCTTCTACTTGGTTGTAAGCTGTCGTTTTATGTGGCCAGCTACATTATTTTCTGTAAAAACACTAAATAAAATTACTACTGCACAAAAAAAAAAAAAAAAAAGTGTTACAATAGTCAATACAGCTTTAAGTGTGTGGCAGTTTGACGCATGATCACTAAAGAAATCCTGCATACACGGCAGGTGGGGGGTTAGGCGGGTATGTGGGACGTCCTCTCAACAGATTTCTGTCATTTGCTGGATATTTTTTATATTTATGGTCGTCCCTCAGCTGGAGCACAGGACTTTAATAGAGCTGGGCCTCCCACAGACGGCTTTTCCAGAGCCCTATGAAAACATCGAGATCGGCGACAGAGCTCTCGTCGGACGGACACTAACGAGGGCTGACGCAATCAACATTACTTAGCTTGACATTTTGACTCTAAGCAGGAAAAGAAAAAAGGCCTGCGAAAGAGACGGAGTCGCATAAATGAAAAAAATCTCAAGGAGAGGCTGCACCGGTGTGTGAGAGTGTGTAAATGAATATGAGAACGGAGAAAGCGTGGGTGTTAGATCTGCCTCATTATTGCCCCTGGCTACCGCAAAATGTGTGTGAGTGTGTGAAGGAGCATGTCCTCTTGTTCCTCCGGTCTGCCGCTGCCTCACAAGCCCAGGGAGATGGCGTGTGTACTGTATGTGTGAGTGTGTGAATACTTATTTAGACTAACCTGCATAATGAGTTGAGACATGAGATTTTGTATGTGAATAATGGTGCTTCATGACCCAAAAATGATGGACAGCAAAGGGAAAAAACAATGCTCAATGTAAATAATAAAATGCTACTAATAAATGTATAAATTAAATAGGATCAACAACTTTTTAAAATGTTTCCTTTTCAGAATATTGTTGGGCCTATGCATTTTATAGTCATATTCAAATCAAGTTTATTTATTTAGCACATTTTAAAGTCACAGAAGTTGACCCAAAGTGCAGCACAATTTTAAATAAATAAATTGAGCACAAATATTATATGTTTACTCGTAAAAAAAATATTAAATTATATTATAATAAATCATAACAAATAAAAAATTATAATACTTAATTTTCCTTTTGTTTACTTTAGTAAAGTCCAATGTAAAATAAAACCAACTGAGAACAGCTAAAGTACATCATCATTCGCTCATGGCTGTGTATGCTTGGACCGTCTCACGGCGAAGGTTATTCACTCAGGAAGTTGATAGTGCACATAGTTGAGTGCAAACATTAGAAAGACTGAGTGGGGAAAAAGAAAGAGAGGACAAAACCCAGAGAAATAAAGAGACAGAAGCCATAGAGGGAGAGAAAGCAAGGAGAAGAGAATTCACTCCGTCAGTAGAGGCTCAGTGATTCAGAAAATAAAGTAGGTAGAAGATGATGGCTCCCCGTTTTGATGAATGTTGAGGGAACCGGGAGAATTGCAGTGACAAGGTTTTCTCTTTTGCTGTCTTGTGCTGTCTCTCCCTCTCTCGCTTGCTGTCTGTCCCTCGACCCCCAGCCCCGGCGTCCTCCCGCTGCACACTACCAAACAGAAATGTGCTTTCCCAACCACCGTTACCAAGAGCTTTGTCACTTTCAGTTAGAGCGGGGCCAGGGGGACGCTCCGATTTGGCGCTGCACACAGGAACCGCTCAAGCTGCTAAGTAACGCTTTCATTTCTCTCAGGGATCAAAGCCCGAGCTTTTCGGCAAACCGTGAGATGCTTTAGAAGTGAAAAGGCCATTGAAACTCACACTTGCAGCTGAATCTGAAAGTAAAAAGTACAGTTCTGGGTCTAGTCACGTCTAGTTTGCTTGGTGTTTTCTTCAAATGGTGTAAACAAATGAAACGAAACATATCACAACCTGTAATATTTTGCCTCAATATTAGAGAAGCTAAAAGCTTTTTCCCACGATCCATCCTCACTATCAGTCTTTCTTGAATAGTAATGTAAGAATTCCATATGAGAGTTCTTGATGACACACCCTGTGCTTTAGAAGGGGTGCTATTACGATAGCTGTCTCTCACAATTCGGAACTATCCTATTAGGCTGTAGAGAGAAGTGGAATCCAATTCAAAAGCAGATCCAGGCAGCAAAGGCTGTTCATTCCGGAGTCTGGCATTGGCAGAGCTGATTGATAAAGATGACTGTTTGAAAACACAGATTTGGAAAAGCTCTAAAACATACAAATTGCAGCTTCACACCGCAAATTATTATTTTTTTAATCCAGAACAAAAACAAATGTTATGTAACAAACAAAAAACTAAATTATTGAAGGTTGTTTCTGCCTCAAGGAAGGAAGGAAGGAAGGAAGGAAGGAAGGAAGGAAGGAAGGAAGGAAGGAAGGAAGGAAGGAAGGAAGGAAGGAAGGAAGGAAGGGAGGGAGGGAGGGAGGGAGGGAGGAAGGAAGGGAGGGAGGGAGGGAGGGAGGGAGGGAGGGAGGGAGGGAGGGAGGGAGGGAGGGAGGGAGGGAGGAAGGAAGGAAGGAAGGAAGGAAGGAAGGAAGGAAGGAAGGAAGGAAGGAAGGAAGGAAGGAAGGAAGGAAGGAAGGAAGGAAGGAAGGAAGGAAGGAAGGAAGGAAGGAAGGAAGGAAGGAAGGAAGGAAGGAGCTTATTTTTTATTTGTGGATCCTCGCTTCCTTTCCTCGCATCTTAGCTCCACCCCCTTAGGATGCGAGGGAAGGATATACCCGTGTATCCTCGCTCATGACTCTAGAGGAAGCTTCCTCGCTCCTCACCTTCTAGCGGTGCAATTAGAGAATTGAGATGTCCTTCAAGATGGCTGAATTCAATCGGTTTCTGGGCCACAGGCTGGAGGACGTAGGAGTGAGGAAATGAGGAGGCGTCAATTTGAGTATTGAGAAGCACCCATAATTACACAGTCATTTTGTTTTTGTTACATAATACCTCGGAGGGAGGGAGGGAGGGAGGGAGGGAGGAAGGAAGGAAGGAAGGAAGGAAGGAAGGAAGGAAGGAAGGAAGGAAGGAAGGAAGGAAGGAAGGAAGGAAGGAAGGAAGGAAGGAAGGAAGGAAGGAAGGAAGGAAGGAAGGAAGGAAGGAAGGAGAAAGTCAAAATTATGAGAAAAGAGACCAAAAGAAACTGCAAAAAAAGGCAACAAAACAAAACCAAACGCCAACAAATCAGAGCCACTGATATCCTTGAAGGATGTTTGATCTGGAAATCTAGCTTCCTTCAATACTGTGAGCCCCTTGATCACACGTCACCAGCCATGGAATCTAACTCTTACTCTAACAGCCCAGCTGTCCTATGCGACGAGCATGCCATGAGTTTGGAATGGCATTTAATCGTGTAGCAGACGTCGGCATGCCTGATGCCTAAAGCGGAGCTGGTGAAGTTCGTCTCGACACTTCCTCTCACAAATTAGAGTCCAGCGGTGGCAGCCTATTATCAGCCATCACTGTTCCCACTGCACCATCTGACCCCCAGACAGAGTCACCTGACCTGCATTAGAAACACTCATTTACAGACGTATAATCATACAGTAATCATGTAATCTCACTGACCCAAGGTTGCCACGGTCCACATACTGTGAGGTTCAAATGTCAAAGGACACTAATGAAAATGCTTCTATCATGCATTAAATTATGAGCACAGTAATTTGACTGAAGAGTTTAATTGAAAAATTAAAATACATTTTAAAATACCCTAGTATTAAGTTTGTTCCGTCTTTTGTTTTAATTACAGCAGCACACAATTTGTGTCGAATCTGATCACCATATTCTCCAGCATGATTTGAGATGATCCAAAGAGTAAATTAATAAAATGATTATTCATTTTAAATGATAATGTTTTGTTTCCCAAATTTTGAATGTCAGATTTTCAGAGTATTCTTAGATCCTTAATGTATCATTAAATTGGATTCGTACAGCACAGCAACAAAAAAATTTCATCTAGTTTCAAATTTTTGGTCTTTGATGCATTGCTGTTATTTCTTATTTCCATAACACCCAAATATCGGCCCAATAAGACGTAATAAGAAAGCAAAATAAGATTTGAAAGGTAACATACATAAACACAATGAGAAATCTTTATCAACACAGCAGAGAGACGTTTCAAAACAAGCAATAGCGGAATTATGTTGTTATTTCCAAAGATGAGTAATAGTTAAGGGAGAGGATGAGAGACATCCGTGTGCATCTCGGAGTCTCCGCTGTGGGTGAAGAGAGAAGAAATAGAAATCATGTGATTATGACTTGACTCCCAGGTGCTAGAAAAGACAGCACTCTGGATTTTATCAGGCTACCCAGCATCCCCTCCACTCAAGCGTGATGGCCTCAGCCATAAGCACCTCATCATCTCTGCAATACACACATCAGCGCTCCACGTTCAATTCCCAACTCCACCACAGCTTCCGTAGGAGAAACCCTCAGACCGCTCCTGACATTACACACCCCATCTGCTGCCACGAGCCGCCCATGTGAATTAGCAGCAAATCACCAAAACAAAATCAAACGGTTGAGGTTGCATACATTTGCTCTAGATTTGATCTTGAATTTTGTGGAAATGACAAATTTGAAAATATGCAATTGAGTTAGGGAGAACTTTTTGCCTTACTTCACTGGAAGTTCACTCATGCTGAAACTGGCCTCTGGTTTATGCACACGCACGCACGCACACACACACACACACACACAAACACACACACACAATCATGCCTCACTCTAATTACAGACTTTTCAGGAACACAGACTGCAGTGTTGGGGTGAAAGGTTGCCATGTAATCATAAAAATATGCCACAGACCCTACTCTCACTGGGCGTTTCAAACAGTAATCCTGACCTCACAGACCATCGAAGCAAATACCCGACCCTGAAAGCGACGCGATTCAAATGAGGAATGAACGTCCTGGGACAGAGGCCAATTTTGGCCCACTCTTCCAGTTTATCTGCTGCCAGCCTGACCTTTGGCTATACAAGCAGCTACATGACTACAAGACATCTCAGAGTGTTAACACGCGTCATGCTTTTTATAGTTTGTCTTAATAAAACAGAGGCTGCATGACGATTCGCATTTGAAGGGCTCACTAAACAGACAGAAGGACCTCAACCTTCTCATCTCAGCGAAATGTCAAAGTAATGCCTCAGGCTTGCGCAACACATTCACACACGCACGCCGCGCTGATTGCATATCTGAGCTCCGGCGGAACCGAAAAGCTAAGATTATTCACCAAACAAGCTGTGCTTTAAACTGATGGGTTTTTCAGGGTCAGAGGCACATAGCAAAAGCTATTATTTTAGATTTTGCATGCATTCAAGGCCACTTATCTTAGTTTTACCATCAGGTCAGTTCCTCTGACTATCTTTTAAAGGAACAGTTCACCCATAAATGAAAATCCTTTCATTTACTCACTCTGTCATTTCAAACCTGTATGAATTTCTTTCTTCACAAATGGAGGCTTTGGATGAGAAACAGACAACTTTTATGAGACTTTTATGGTGCTTGCGTCCTTTATGAAGCTTGAAAGCTACATTAATTGATATTGAATGGAAAAGAGCGACCAGGACCATACTGTTTGGAATCTAGGGCTGGAACGACGTCCATTACGTAAAATAGTCGGCATGCTGAAAATCAGCCGTTATTAGAAAAATAATCGAGCCCGATCTAAAGTGTGGAAATATTTTTAACAGAGACTGAATAAAATGTGCTCTGCATGCTCTATAAAACTGAAATGGCAAACCACAGCAGCAAAACTTCTATACAGGACCATAGAAAGTTTTTCACAGCTCTAGAATATGGTTGTCACTCTCATATTGCATGCGTAATACGGCTGCGTTCATACAGTATTCTGTTTTGTGTTTTTGATCATGGGTGCGTGGCTTAGAGACGCGCTGCTCAAACGTACTCTCTGCAACCACAAAGCATTTAACGCTATTGTTGGTTATTTAAATATTTAATGGGTGAACTCACGCCTTGATCGGACTCATTTATTTAATAATGCACAGTCAATTGCTTCACGGTTTTATGGACATGTTTGATACTGTCGCTATTGCCACTATGGTTGGTTAGTTAGAACTGTAAAATGTATTTCCATACAACTGAATGAATATATTCAAGCAACTATTGTAATCTCCTGAATGAACAAAACATTTCAGAATTCACGCTTGTAAGCAGCTGCTGCTGTAAATCCCCAAAAGTGACTGAACACTTTTCCTAATTAAGCCTACACTGCATAAACCTGATCTTTTGTGATAAATAATATCATTAGGTAAAAGTTCATACATAGATTAGTTATCGTTACTCTTTATTGGTAAACTATTGGTTATTGTTCATTGGTAAATTAACCAAAGGATTGATTGTTCGAATAATTAAAAAAATAAATTAATCGATAGATTAATCGATTGCAAAAATAATAGTTATAATAGGTGAACTCTTCCTTTTTTCTTTACTGAATAAATCTTTCATTTTGCACCTGATTGATGAATTTTTTAAATCTCAAATTAAATTAAAATTGCACGAGCGCTTTGAAAAATGATGCCATTGTAAATAGCCATTTATTATCCCAAAGCCTCTGTCATCAGCAATATGATTGTATTAATCAGACCTCGTATGCTCTTTAATCACAGGTTTGGATGCCGTCCACATGGGTGGAACCAAATCCAGTACCGCTCCGTTTTTCCTATTTTCACTGGTTAAATGCATGGCTCTGATTAAAGCTTGTGTGAGCGCCAAAAGGGTTAGTCATTCACCAAGAGCTGGCTAAACTGAAAATCAGAGTCATTGATCTTTCTTAAAAGAACACACAGAAAGACTTGAGTCACATGAGAAAAGCTCAAAATCACACACACATATATATATATATATATACACACATATATATATATATATATATATATATATATATATATATATATATATATATATTGTGTGTTGCGTTTATATGCATATGTGTTGCATATATATATTGTGTGTTGCACATCTTTTTGCACACCTGCTTTCAAGGCAAGGATGGTGAGTGATGAGGTGAAAGAGAAGAAAGGCAGAGAGAGAGAGAGAGAGAGAGAGAGAGAGAGAGAGAGAGAGAGAGAGAGAGAGAGAGAGAGAGAGAGAGAGAGAGAGAGAGAGAGAGAGAGAGAGAGAGAGAGAGAGAGAGAGAGAGAGAGAGAGACATGGCATGTATGTGATGTTTTATTTGGCCTGAACGCTGTAATCAGAGGCAGGGAGAGGGACACATCTGCAAAAGCCTGGACATGCTCCGCTCCAGCCAAATTGGCATCAAAGCGAGAGAGAGAGGTAGAGAAAATGAGAGAGAGACAGATGAGAGATTGAAGGGTAAGAGAGAACTGCTCTTGTTCAACAAACACTCCAATTCCGGTTGTAGCCAGAGAAAATATGAAATGAAAAACAGAGGAGGCTGCCTGGGCCTAAAAACCAAACAAAGAAAATATTTTTTCCTTTTACAAAGAAGCCAAATTTATTTTCCAGCCTACAGTGTCGACCCACACTTGCCCCTCTCTCTCTTTTTAATGACCTCTTGTTATCCTGCAAGTGATGGAGAGAACATTTGCTCAGGTTGTTGTCACCGCTACTCCACACAGATATGCGGTGACACCCGCTCAGGTTTCGTGTTTAACATATCTGCACACTGACATGCCATATAGGCACTCGTTCAGCCAAACGCACCTGGCAACAAACAGATACATACCATACAATGTGTGCGCACATGTGCGTGTTTCCGTTTAGTGTGTGTGTGTGTGTGTGTGTGTGTGTGTGGGTGTGGGTTGTGTGGGTGTGTGCTCAGCTGGGCTCGAACAAATCTGCAATAGCCATAAATAAACCGTGTTAATATTATACCCTTTTAACCCTTTAAACAGAGGGTTACATCTTCAACAAAGTCCACCTGGTGTTTTTTTTCCCTGTCACAGAAACATATTAAACATATTAACATTCAAATTACAGAAACGTATTCAAAGAATTTGATAGTAAAATAGGATCTTTATATATTATGTTAAGCGGATGGCATGAAGAAAGAGACATTAGATAACAAATCAATCAAATTCCACATGGGAAGCCATAAAAAGCATCCCGTCTGGTGTGTGTTCTTCTTCGGTTGTGTGAGACAGATCAAACACAGCTATGTTTTGTGATTGACGGTGTAGTGGAACGCCCCACTTTCATGTTCGGTGTGAACAGACAAATTGCTTGCGACTGCAATCCTTGTTATTACAGTCGGACAAAACGAATGACTCAACGCTACAATTGGCTTGTTTTGAGATGCGTCTGGTTTTGTTCATCGGCGCTGCCTGTGAACAGACTTTGATGGAGGTCATCTTAACTAACACTAAACTAATTCCAGACACGCTCGCACACCAGCACCAGCTGTTCGTCTGCCACTGCGGCGAACGATGCGCAAGACTTCTGAGTCATGCGATTGCGGATCGTGTTTGTTAGCATGTATCTGTCATCGCAGGTGAGCAGCCCTATCATTTTTGTGTCTCATCTGGTCTTGACGTCTTCTTTACAGACGCACAGAACCCAGCGTGAGGAATCCCTTCTATGACACGCAGCTGCGGATGAATAGCCGGCACATCTTTCTTTTTTAACGTGTTTAGACAAAGTCCTTGTCGGTACTTACAGATGTATTGCCTCACAAAATTTATTCCAAGTGGTCTTGCTTCTGTTGGCCTCCGATATTACTGTGCGGTGACGTCCATCCGATTACAAATAATGAGGCCCAGAAAGACCCACTGCTCTGTTCTGTTAGCGAACAGAAACTTGTGTTGATTGTGATTAATGTCAAGTTGAAATGGAACCAGAAACAAACAGATTTGTTAATGAGACTTTTGTAGACTTTTGAGTTTTCAGTGGTTGGTCAGTAGATCTGTTTTGATCACACCTGTAATGATGATTTGTTATCAGTTAACTGGATGTTTACATTAGTCTCAATGAGATGATTCATGGGCCAATTAACTCTGGCTCTGGGAAACAGACGTTCGAGGGAACCGGACTATGCAACGGGGCTGAAAGTTCAAGCTGATTTCAGTGCTTTCATTCTTCTCTTTGGTTTTGTTCTCTCGGGCCCTGAGAATAGGGTGATCAGAGTGAGAAAGAGCTGATTATTCTCTCTGTCTGAAGAGAAGAGGATTCTAGTATCCATCTGGCTCGCTTTAGTGTGAGAACCTGAGCGCTGCTGACGGATCCTCTACAAGCTACAACAAAGCTCTCTCTTACTCAGCCGTGGTTTACCAAAGCTCTCCTCTTACACACTTTCCCACTAAATGAGTCAAATCGAAAACGCACGAGAGGCAAGCGGTTTTGTTTTTAACTCACAGGCAACCCTAAAAATACAAAAGAGTACAAAAGTCTAAGATCACTAGTGCAAATAATTGTTTTCAATAAATAAACAAATATTTTCATATTCTATGTTTAACATTGAAATAATTTATATTTATGTTAAGTACAATATTATAATAATAGACATGTTAAAGCTTATTTATATCAAAATATATATTCAATTTGAACAACTTCATAAAAAAAAAAAAAACGGGCAAACTCGAATGTAAAAATGTAAATAAACATGATTGATGAATGCAGTCCAAAAGTCTAAGACTTAGTGAAAATGATTTAACTTTTTTATTGGATACTACTCTTATTTAAGAAATAATCTTAAATATTATACAAGTACAAATTAGATAAATAAATAGCACACACATATAATTATAATACATATGAATTAATATATAATTAATTAAATAATTAATACTTGATCAATATAATATTCTAATTATAATTTTGATCTTATTTAATTAATGACAGAAAAATAGCGTACAAAAGCTTGTTTCTTATTTAATCTCCAAATGTTGTTTTAAAATACACTTTGAATGCCATCTTTTCAATGTATTCTCAGACTTTTTCGACCCCATTATACAAACCTAGGTCTTTTATCCCTCTGTCTTTCATGTCTCTTTATTCTTGGCTTTCTAGGCCAAAACGTTACGCTAGGAAACTCAAACATGGCTTTTAGATGACAGACGGCAAAGCATATTCCCCTGTCTCTTCCCTGTGTCCCTTCATATCTCCATATCTCGCTCTGTACATTGCAGATTCAGCCGACTTAATCGCTCCAATTGAAAGTGCCTGTGAGCAGTCCAAGCTCCCAACGCACAGTGCAGAGATAAAAGAGAGGGCCAGTTGACTCTCATCCCCCGGGATAGCTGGCCCCTAATCCTATTTTCTGTACTTTTATGAAATGAGAATAACAATATTCTGATGGATAAAGCGGTGGCGACATTCATCTCGTTGCTGGAAGGGGTCTCTTTTAAGCCGGGCTCGTCCGGGTGGCTTGAACTCTGACCTGTGTGTGGAAGAAAGCTATTCCTGAGGAAAACATGTCGGCTATCACTGCTATAAATTAGTATATATTACATTGTGTGCATGTTATCGCTATCGTTTCTGGTTACACAACATTTTGATATGACGCTTCCAGGAGTTTGCAAATGAAAGCCTTATCTTTACACCCATCTTCAACTTGCAATATCTGTATTTGCCCCATGCTGCTGTTTTTAGCACAGTCGTCGTACCAGTTTTTCGTAAAGCAGTGGCACGCATTCAACGTTTTTAATAGGTCTAGGACGTGAAAGCCTTTAGTGTCAAATTTCACTAGCGTCATTACTCCATAATATCTCAGCGTCATATTAACATAGTAGTCAGACTGAGTCAGTGAAGACAATAAAAGTGAGCTTTTAAAGCCTGTCAGCCCTAATGGACTAGATACTGACTCCACGGTTTAAGTACATTTATGTTATTCATTCTTTTTAGCAGTAGTTTTTATAAGAAACACCGCAATAAGCTTTTATTAAACAGATTTCACAAGACACATACAATGACATATAATCAACAGCAATATCAACGAAATATATATATATATTTAGGCCTACATTTTAAGATTTTTGTATTAAAACTACATACTGTATACAATTTCCATCCATTTGGATTAAACAATTTGAACATAAATTAATAAACTTAATGTGATGCATATTTTTTAATAACACATAGTAAGAAACAGGTTAATATTATGTCATAGTGCTAATAAACTGAAGTGTCTCAAATGCATGCTAAGCAGGTTTATATATTTATCACCAATACATGTCAGTACACTTTTAGTCTCATACATATTAACTAGTCCTAATTGAATATTGCTTGTTTCACAGCTAGTCATATATGTATATGTTTTACAAATAAACAGATTTATGCAGATTCTAAACAATTTTATAAAAAAATGCATTTATAGTTCATAATAAACTATGCCTACATATTATTATTATTTATTTTATTTTGTAATGTAATGTGACAAAACAAAACAATAGAAAACAGTTAAAAAGCAGAAGTATCAGATCAGGAAATGACTTTCCATCTGAAGCACAAAGTGCAGCTCAGGTCGGCTTAGAGCTACTTCACTTTAAAAACTCCACAAATAGTCCTATAAATATGGTGGTCTCTAGATAACATACCTTTTATCATTAAGTAATTATTGAGGGTACTTGCTGAAATTGCTCCATTAAACGGATAATGTTTTCTAATTTAGGATCAAAGCCAGACTCTTTTGCCAGCCGACAGAGGACTATTTGCGGGTTCCTTAAAATGACAAAACTGTAGAAGATTCGAAAAAAATGCTCCTCGCCGTGCAAGATAAAACATTACCCCTCGCGCTCTCTTTGTTTCCCTCTGTAGATCTATACGTTGGAAAGAACAGCAAGTGGAAAGTATTGAGAATGTGATGGGGGGGGGGGGGGGGGGGGTGGGGAATAGAGAGGTCTTGCGGATTCTTTGAAGTCTGATTAAAGTTTGGAGAAGAGCCAGATTCAAAACCTCCAGCTTTGATTAAAAATTCACCCTTTTCCACTGGAAATGATGGACAACACATAAACACACAGAAGCGCAGAACACACACACAACAAAGATGTCTTCGCATTTCCGGTCAACTGAACTTTCCATCCATATGGAACTAATCAGTATCCGATGCAGTGAATCACTCTTAATGGCACTGTCTCTAAAAGTGGTCCGCCTAACACAAGCATCATTAATCAAAGTACACATCTTTAAAAAAGAAGCTGCTCTTGTCTAGTCGTTGTTTATTGGCTTGAATTACTGTAATCCCTCACTATTAAACTAGACCAATTGCCTTTCAAATCTATAATCCCTCCCCCTGTGTCAGACTGTGGGCCAATCAGAACACGGAGACCACCATCACTGTAGCTCCTGTGGCTTTTGGACATACAGTTCCTCGTAACAATGAACACAGCCTAGATAAAGGACCAAGAGAAAAACAGACCTGACAAGCCATAGATCAGGCCACTCTACTGGGTAACAACTTAACAGGTGCTACTATTTTCTCTGCGACTATGTGGGGACTGAATAGCTTTACTGTAATTGGTGATTTTGCATGAGCCTGGTTATAAGTGAGGGACCAGGACGAGTGTTTGCTGAATAAATTGTGACCAAGCCTGCCCCCAACTTTTCAGAGCACAATGATGGTTAGAACGAGGCTTTGGCCTTTCTTTGTGCTCTCCAATTGTTTTCTTAAGGGAATTAAATGCACTCTGTCAGCAGTTAATTGGAGGATGCTGTTTTTCTATTATGCAAATGGAAAAGTTTTCACTTCATTTAAACAAGAGCCACCTCTTCTGTTATTTAGGGGTAAAAGAGTAAGAAAAGCCCTTCAATACCCCTTCTCTGTTCCCACACTTGCCCAAAGAGGCAATGTGGCAGACATTACTAACAATGTTATTCAGACTGGGTGGTCATAATGTACTAATGAAAACATGGAATCAGAGAAATGAGAGGTTGATAAGTTGATTTTCAATTAAATGGAGGATATTTATGACATTTTCAGAGCCTGAGAGACACTTCCCAGATTGCTGTCCTGCTTTTGGGGTGCCATTTAAAATAAATATTTCAATTATAGTTAAATTATTGTATGCAAAACTTTAATTAAATGTATAATTGATAATGTACCATATATTTAAATAAGTGAAAATATTTGCTCATTAATATATCTAGAGGAAACACACCTGTCTAGACCACACGGAATCCCCTGTTCTTTCTTTATGGAGAGGAAAGGTCAGCAAAAAACAGACAAAGCAACACAAAAGGCGGTGGTTTGTGTTTTGTTTTGTTTTGTTTTAACAGCACGTAAAAGTGGGCACACACTCTTCTCTAAACCAGGGAGGGGGGTGCTCTACATTTTCGCAATTTCTGGTTTTTCCTCTGTTCTGTCAGGGAAGAAAAATCACATTCCTCTCCGCAAAGGAAAGTATAAAAGGAAAGAGTTCTATAAATAAATCAGAAGAAAGCGTAGGAAAGCAACAAAAGAGCAAACAACTGAGCATTCCCTTGAGTCTGAAATCTGCACAGGTACATTCCACATGGTTGTTAGCACAATATGGTTATGTCAAATGCCCTTGTTTGGTACCATTTACAAATTCAAACATAAGGCTAAATATTTAACTACATGAAAGCCAGAGTTCAACAATAAGGGATTTTATATCTGTCGTATAGTTCAGATTGTACTTGCCCTGACAATATTTTCAGAGGTCTCACTGCATTAATAAATAAATAAATACATTTTTTTTTTTTGCTTGTTTTTGGTATTTTTAAATTAAATGTTTTAATTATTTCTATATCAAAAACAAGTAATGAATGAATAAATAACATTTTGCTTGTTTTTTATAAAGAATGTTTGATAAAGAGTCAAAATCCTATATCAAAACATTAAATAAATGAATATTAATTTGTTTCTTTATTTAATATGCTTGTTTATGTATAATATTTGAATATTTAAGCAATAAATAAACAAAATGTATACATTTTTGGAGGGGTGCGTGACATTTTCATCAACTGGCCCGAAACACTCCCACACTGGCTCCGGGCTATCAGGCCTTCCTTTCTGCTGACCCATGATAACTAATCCAAAAGGACGCAAATGGACACAGCAAGATAAAGAAAAGCCTTCTGGCCCATATCATATGTGACAGAGATTGTTTAAATTGTGGCAAGACAAAGCTTGTCCTAAACAAAAAGCAGCAAGCCGTTCCTGTCCACTGCAATGACAGTACACCTGCTGTTGGATAAGACAGAAATACGTTTTTCAAAGCTGATGGTCACTATCTGCTATCCCAGCATCCTCTCTACCTCCTGTTACCCTTCTTTATGGTGTCCAGTCCAGCTGTGTTCCCCATCTGTCTGCTGAATAGACCCCTCTCACTCAGTCTGTGGACGCTGTAATCTTTTTATTGTTGTTTTATACTATAAACATTAAAAGCCCGGAGAGCAGATGGCTCTCATATCGTCCTGCAGCTTTGATGAAAAGGCACCGGAGCAATATGACCGAGAAGCAGAGTGTGTGTGTCTGTGTGTGTTAGCGTCACATATAGCTTACAGCAACCAGCAGGTGTGAGAGATGAATAAAATCACGTTACGCTTAGGAAACAACTAAAAGTTGTCAAAGAGTTGACAATTCTGTGCAGGTGCCATTGTGGAACAAATGTTTTTTTTCGTTTGTTTTTTTCTTTCTAGTGAACGTTTACCCTCATGCACTTATTCCGATGCCAAAAGTAGCAAGACTAAAACTCATTAGAATTTCTTTGGCTAATGGAGAGAATAGGAGGAGGTGTGAACAGGAAGGGATGAAGACATAATTAGTTTCCTTCTCCACAGGAGACGGTGCGTTGATGAGACAATGAACAACAGAATAATGAGGGAAAGGAGAACTTTTCCATCATCTTCTGGCCTTTAATCATGTAAAAAAAAGACCAGTCCCTAAAAAAAAAAGAGATGTTACGATGTTTCATAACATTATGATGAGTCTGCTTTAAATCAATTAACAGCCCGACTACATGATACATGTACAGTATGAAAATGTTAAATTTTTATCTAAAAGATCATTGACTTTTCATGTATTTAGATATAATTATTGATAATTATTTTCATGTTATGGCGATTCAATACAATTCTAAGACAGATTTTTAATATTGGTGCACCCCTACAATAAGTAAAGAAACTTAAAATAGTAAAATAGTGATTTAAGCTGAATTTAATTTGTTATGTGGGAACTAAGAAACGCAGTGATTCCAGAGACGTGAAACTAGCCAGTGTTGCCAGTGGTAAAAAAAAAATGGTACCAAAAAAAGTACAGTTTCTCCCGAATGCATAATAATTTATAAGGATCGTTTTCTTACTTTACCACCAAAATGTGTGTATGTGTGATTCCTTTACTTTGAGTGTTTGACAAGCTTGATAAGGCTGCTATGAAAAAGTAAAATCAGATGTGCCAGTTCCCTGTTCAGTTTGGCACATAGATTTGTTCTTGTCAAACAGGTAACAGACAGGGTAAAAGGATTTGGCGCTCTTACAGCTGTACTTCACATCCAAACACACACGCAAACTTTAACTGCACATGCACGAGATTTCTCTCTCACACATTTAAAGTGCGAGTTGTTAAGGCGATGAGTTTGCTCTGGAGTGTGGTAGGTTGTGGCAGCTGGTCTCGGGCACCGCTGACACGCATCTCAATTCAGTCGCACACTAGCACAGTACCTCCCCTCTGTTTCAGCCCTTCTGCAGCAGGAAATGAAACACTCTAACCCCAGAACAGCATGTAGGAACACATGTTGCATGTAAACAGTAGGGCCACAGGTGCATTTGTTTGTATGCGTGACTGTGTGTGCGTGTGAACATTTTCAGAAATGTTTGGCTAAATAATGTCTCAGGTTGGAGCTGTGTCTGCATTTGAACAACAACAAAAAGAATAATGATATATATATATATATATATATATATATATATATATATATATATATATATATATATATATATATATACACGCATACATTCTCTGAAAATATAAATGGAGTCACAAGTAAGAAAAAGCATATGTGCTGCTGTGGACCCTGATGCAATTAACTGGGTTTAAAATATCCTCATAACCTCTATTTCAGACTCATTGTGAGCTGAAACAGTTTCCTCAAAGCCTCTATGAATTATCCAGTCAGAATGTTCAATTAACGCCTGTCAGTTAGAACTGCCAGTTAAGAAGCACCCGCAGTGATGGCCAACAGCATTATGTGACGCTTCCATTTTTGTTCCAATTTATATTTCTCTGCCGACGGCACATCTGAGGACATTCAGGTGAAAAGCCTCAGAGAGTTCAGAAGGTGGTGACAATTACAAGGAGACTAAAGCATCCGACTTTAATGCATGGTAGGCACCTGGAGCTCGAAAATGTTTGATTGTAATTTGGAAAGCATCTAATGCTCGTTTGCTAAGAGAGAGACGATGCATTTGATGGCAAAAGCAGGGGAGAGAAGAGGTGAAGGGGGGGGGGGACTTTGTCTGAAAACTTTGTTGCTGCCTCACAGGAATCTAAATAATTGAGCGAGTTGGTATCCGCTCTTCTGACAGAGAGAAAATAGTTTTAGAGCAAGAGGGTGGTGGGGGGGTTGAATAAGAGACAGAATGGAACGAGCCTGAATACATACAAGTGAGACTTTTCATATCTGTTGAGTTTGACATCATTGTTACAACAGTTACTCCTTTCTGCAATATATCTGACAGCAATATACCATATTACAGTATTTTCCTAATGTGCTTTTGTAACCCTTTATAATTAAACAAATTAATTATAAAAAGGAATTAAATAAAGAGTTGTTAAAACTAACCAGAAATTAGTAAAGAGTGTAAGAAAAATAATAAAATCAAAAAGAAATGCATGTCAGTGTGATGATTGACATCTTAATGATTGTCCAATTGCGTGAGATTTATGTTGATGTCCCGCCCCACCACGTTAGTTGCTGTATGGGGGAAGCCATTTTACTTTATCTGCGTTACTGTGAGACGAGCAGCAGCATAACTTTGTGTGTACAAGTTAAGATCGTCAGAGAGGATTGAAAAAGAGAGATTTATGATCTATGTTCTTTGGATTTGGTGAGTACACACTTTGAAATGTGTAAACTTTCATAAATGTAATTAATTGTGTACAGATGTGTTAAATTGAGAGAGAGTGAAATCGTATTTCTTTGTCAGCATGAAATGCTGATATGATCTGATGTTTAACGAGCAAAAAGTTATGTATGGTAAGAATATGAGTTCGTAATGTTCATATTTTGTTGTTGATTATATTGAACGAGTGATTTTCCTTGTTTAAGTTGCATACTGTTATCTAAGCTGTCAAATTACGATTGAAGTGCAGCACAATATGTTCAACAGGATAACAAGTGCTACTATTTTCTGTTGCTAACCTAAAAACAGTGAATCTAATGTGTGTTGTGAACTAAATACTGCCTGTTACATATGCAGGTCGGGTTTTTTTGTACTACGCTGGAACTGCGTTAATTTCAGCGTGACGATCTAAGATGGCGAGCCTTCCCAGCGAGATGAACGTTGAATGATGCAAGATTTGAGTTCAAACGAACACCTGTGGAATTGGGTAGGAAAGTTCTGATTGCCTGCTAGTTTTTCTAAACAGGACTGAGCTTTGTTTTTTGCAAGACTGCTCAGAGAATTTTATTTTCCTGCACAACCGATTTTTTTTCTTTGGACTATAGAATCATTTTTCCACGGTTCTAAGGAACTTTGGATTCTCCGAACTGAATCAGTGAATCGAGTCTTTTGAATCGGATCTTTTGAATCGAATTTTTTTGAACTGAATCTTTTGAAACAAATTTTTTGAATCTGAGCCTCTAAACGAACTTTAACTGAACTTTTCAAACAAACCTTTTGAATTGATTCATTGAACTGCTGTCTACTGAACTGTTGTTTGTATTTTGTTCAATTCGGTTGAGTTTATTTTTGAATGTGATTCAGTGATCTGTCAACTTAACAAATTGTGACAATTTGTAAGGGTTTTTGAAGGTGTAGTATTTTAAGGATATCTTTATAGCCTAGAGGGTGCACCCAACTAATTGAACGAACAGAGTCAAGTGAAATTGTTCATTGATTGTGAATTTAATCCATATAACTGTGGTTTGATACTGAGCAAAAAACTGTCACAATTATTTGTTTTATTTTTATTTTATTTTATTTTTCCGAATATCAACAATTACTTCCAATCATTCATTTAAATACAAAGATTTACTTTATCATTTAACCAGTGTTGTCTTTATTACACCTCCATAGTCGAACCTACTGGCCTATAGTGAATATTAGTAACAAGTTCAATATTATTTGACACGTGTGCTACATAAAAAGTGGCTAGCCAGCCAGGAGGTGTAATTAATAGCTTTATTTATACTTTACATCCAAAAGAAAAATTGAGAAAAGAGACATTCAAATCAGTTTATTAGTGTGGGAAGTAAATTGACTTTGAAAACATGGAAATAGTACAGAAGGAAAGTGTCAAAGTTGTAAATGCTCTTCTAGTTAGTAGACCAATTAACACTCTTGAGGATGAAGAGGTCCTTGATCTTCTAAAACGTCATGGTACCATCGCAAGAGTCCTTCCCATTAACGATCCTGAGTCCAAGTATCATAACCACACCATTGTAGAGTACAACTTTGGATCAGCTATTGAATCAATAAGTCACTTGCTACCTCTTAGCTACACAGATAAAGACGACCCAAGCTTAACTTACCAGATAAGAGCCCTGAGCAGTGTCTACTCTTGTGAGGAGAGTTTTGGTGCCACAACCTCTTACTTATCCACCCTGAAAACCATTGCTAAGCAAAGTGGAAAATCCTTCAATGCTTTGCTACGAGAGGAACTCTCGCAGATCTCAAGCTCCTTAATTCCAGATGAGGTGGATGCAGATGAGCCTGCGCTTGATGAGCTCAATTCCATTAAAGAGCAGAATGCATCCAAGAGGAATGTCCAGAGTCCTGGTTCCATTCACAATGAGCCAACAATTGATCAAGATGACTTACCAAGGTCTGAAAAACAGTTGTCAGGCACCATGAGTAACGTTCAGCTCAATCCTGCTGAGGTGCAGAAAGTTATTGTGGAGCATATAGTAAAGAGTGAAGTCGCTGCAGCAATTCCATCCACTGCTGTAGTTAGGCTCCGTCCTTTCTCAGGGAGAATTCCCCAGCCCAATCATGAATCTGATTACGACACTTGGCGTTGTAATGTTGAATTACTCTTTGATGACCCTTCTGTGTCTGACTTACAAAGGGTAAGGAGAATTATGGAGAGTCTCTTACCTCCTGCCACTGATATTGTCAAGTCTTTAGGGCCCCGTGTTTCTCCCAGAGCTTACCTTAATGTGCTTGATGCAGCTTATGGTGCAATCGATGATGGTGATGAGTTGTTCTCAAAATTCATGAACACATTTCAGAATGATGGAGAGAAAGCATCTAGCTATCTCCAAAGGCTTCAAGTTGCTTTGAGCAAGGCAGTCAGAGGAGGTGGGATTAAATCGTCTGAGGCCAACCATCATCTTTTGCGGCAGTTTTCCAGAGGCTGCTGGGATGACATTCTTATTTCTGAGCTTCGTCTCGAAACTCGTAGAGACGACCCTATCGAGTTCCAAGACTTACTGCGTTCCCTTAGAACCAGAGAAGACAAGAGTGCACAGAAATGGGTACGCATGAAAAGCCACATCAGTGCTTCTAAGCAGAAACCACCAACATTACCTAGATCTGCTCATGCTTATAGCCAAGACACTGCCATTGCAAGCATATCCCCTCACGAGTCAAAGTTGTTGTTTGAGACTGCTGAGTTGAAGAAGCAAATTGCTGAGTTAAAGGAACAGTTAACTTCATTGACTCTACCAAAGCCCAGAAAGACTGTCAAACCCAAGCATAAAACATCGCCCTCTTTCACTACTCCTGAGTTTATTGCTAAACATCCGTTCAAGTCAACCGGTGATCCTGTCATGAAAACCAGACCACGCCCTGGTTACTGTTTCAGATGTGGTGAAGATGGCCACATCTCTGTTACCTGCGAAAATTCTCCGAACCCCAGGCTAGTTGAAAAGAAAAGGAACGAACTGCGGTTGAAGCAACAAGAGTGGGATCAAGAGAACAGTCATGATGGTGCAGCTTCTTTAAACGCCTAACAGTTCCAGTTGCGGGACAAACTGGAACTAGTGAACTTAAAAGTTGTCCCCCCAGAATAAATTCAGGGCCACACCACAAATTCCGTATTCAGCGTCTGGTTGGATCCAAGTGTACAGCGCAAGTAAAAATCTCAGGGACTGAATGTCATTGCTTACTTGACACAGGGTCGCAGGTGACCACAGTTCCTTGGTCCTTTTACCAAGCTTGCTTGATTAATCATCCCATCAAGCCCCTGAATCTTCTGCTTGAGGTCAGTGGAGCAAATGGTCAGCCAGTTCCATACAAAGGATATGTCGAAATTCCAATAACTTTTCCAGAAGACATGGTCGGATCTGAGGTTGAAATTTCCACACTGGCACTGGTCGTTCCTGACTTCAAACCAGAAAAACAATCTCAAGTCTTAATCGGGATGAATACGCTTGATTCATTGTATGCTGAATGTTCTAACTTGAATATCCTTGAACACCATTCTCCACGATACGGGTACAGTGCTGTGCTCAAAACTCTGCAATTACGTCATAAACAGAATGCCAATGGATGCCTTGGATTGGTGAGATTACAAAGCAAGGAGCCCGTAGTGATTCCAGCACAGCAGACCGTTGCTCTCTGTGGAAAAGCAAATGTGAATTGCTTATCCACTAAAGAATGTGTTCTTCTGGAGCCCCCATCAAACTCCTCCCTCCCTGGAGGTGTACTTTTTTCAAGAGGTGTAGTTCAAGTGCCACCATTCCCAACGCAAAAGTTGACTGTCCAGCTACGGAATGAGTCGCATCGGGATGTAGTACTGCAGCCAAATGCTGTGGTTGCTGAAGTGCATGCCATCGAGAGTATCATCCCTCAAGAACGAGATGTGGGATCTGTACCTGCTGGTCAAAGCTGTTCTGAAACAGGGATTACCTTTGACTTTGGGGACTCACCGTTGCCCAAGGAGTGGAAGGATAGAATCAGTAAGAAGCTCAGTGATATGTCTGATGTCTTTGCGCAACATGACCTGGATTTTGGTCGAACATCCAAAGTAAAGCATCACATCAAGCTGTTTGACGAAACTCCTTGTAAGCAAAGGGCACGCCCTATCCATCCTCATGACCTGGCTGCTGTCAGACGCCATTTGCAAGAGTTAAAAGAGTCAGGAGTCATCCGGGAATCTGAGTCTCCTTTTGCATCCCCAATCGTAGTCGTACGTAAGAAGAATGGCGACGTAAGACTATGTGTGGATTACAGGAAGCTTAATTCACAAACTGTGAAGGATTCCTACGCTTTGCCGAACCTTGAGGAGTCTTTTTCAGCCTTGACAGGTTCTCGATGGTTCTCTGTCCTGGACTTAAAGTCTGGTTATTACCAGATAGAAATGGAGGAGTCTGACAAGTACAAAACCGCTTTCTCTTGTCCCTTAGGATTTTGGGAATTTAATCGGATGCCTCAAGGAATTACCAATGCACCGAGTACATTCCAACGATTAATGGAAAAGTGTATGGAGGACCTACATCTCACAGAAGTCTTGGTGTTCCTTGATGATTTAATAGTGTTTTCCCAGACCCCTGAGGAGCATGAAGAACGGCTTCTAAAAGTACTGAGAAGACTAAGAGAGTATGGGTTGAGATTATCCCCAGAAAAATGCAAATTCTTCCAAACTTCAGTCCGGTACCTAGGCCACATAATATCGGAGACAGGAGTCCAGACAGATCCTGAAAAGATCAGTGCTCTTAAGACCTGGCCAAAACCAAAGAACCTAAAGGAACTAAGATCATTCTTGGGATTTTCGGGATACTATCGGCGGTTCATCCGCGATTATTCCAAGATAGTGAAACCCCTAAATGATTTAACTGCTGGTTATGCCCCACTGAATCGTAAGACCATGAACAGTGAGCTGAAAGGAAGCTATTTTAACCCAAAAGAGTCATTTGGGAGCCGATGGACAACGGCTTGTGATGAAGCATTCAACACAATCATCTCCAAACTTACCAGTGCTCCTGTGCTTGGGTTTGCAGACCCGACCTTACCTTACATCCTCCACACAGACGCAAGCACCATAGGTCTTGGCGCTGCGTTATATCAGGAGCAAAATGGAGAAAAAAAAGCCATAGCTTTCGCCAGTAGAGGTCTTTCAAGAAGTGAGTCTCGATACCCCGCCCATAAGTTGGAGTTTCTTGCTTTAAAATGGGCAGTGACCGAGAAATTCTCTGACTACTTGTATGGCAATCACTTCTCTGTCATAACTGACAGTAATCCTCTTACTTACATCCTAACTTCCGCGAAGCTTGATGCCATAAGTTATCGTTGGCTATCAGCATTAGCCACATTCTCTTTCGATCTGACCTATAGAGCAGGAAAGCAAAACCAAGATGCCGATGGGTTATCAAGACGTCCCCATGGTGAGCTGATCAATGACATGGTATCACAGAAGGAACTGGAACGGATACAGCAATTCGCCTTCAAGCATCTGGGTGGAGATAAAGGTGTTGTCATGGACTGTGATGTTGTACAAGCTGTGTGGGACAAGCATCTGGTTCAGCAAGGATGTGGAACTTCTGTTGCTCTAGTGGAGTCCTTGGCAATGGAACAGGAGGTTATTCCTGGTTGTTTTGCTCAAGACCTGACTGAAGAGGAGTCTGCAATCCCCTGTTTAACTGGTATAGACCTGCAACGTGAACAAAGGGAAGATGTTGTCCTGAACCAAGTCATTAGCCACTTAGAAGAAGGCCAGATGCCATGCCGGACGGTGAGGTATGAATGTCCAGACTTTTCTTTGTTGTTGAGAGAGTGGAACCGCTTAGAATTGAAGGATGGAGTTCTGTACAGACGACGACAGTTGGACGGTCAAACAACTTACCAACTGGTGTTACCTGTTAAATTCCGTGCAATGGTGCTGGAGAGCCTGCACGATCAGATGGGCCACATGGGAGTAGATCGCACCCTCGACCTTGTCCGTTCTCGCTTTTATTGGCCAAAGATGAGTGCTGATGTTGAGAGGAAGATTAAGACCTGCGAACGGTGCGTGAAGCGGAAAGCTTTGCCAGAGAGATCTGCCCCCTTGGTCAACATCCAGGTTACACGGGCCCTTGAGTTGCTCTGTATAGATTTTCTTTCCATCGAACCAGACCGAAGTAATGTCCAGAATGTACTTGTCATGACGGACCATTACACCAAGTATGCAGTTGCCATACCCACCACCAACCAGAAAGCCAAGACCGTGGCTAAGTGCCTTTGGGATGGATTCATTGTCCACTATGGTTTCCCGGAGAGGATACTAAGCGATCAAGGAGCCGACTTTGAATCCAAACTCATCAAAGAGCTTTGCGAGATGGCAAAAATTCACAAGGTACGGACAACTCCCTATCATCCTCGCGGTAATCCCGTTGAGCGCTTCAATAGGACACTCCTAAACATGTTGGGTACCTTGAAGGAACAGGATAAGTCACATTGGCACGACTTTGTGAAACCATTAGTGCATGCTTACAATTGCACGAAAAATGAGACCACTGGATTCACGCCTTATGAGCTCATGTTTGGGAGGCGACCCAGATTACCGGTGGATTTAGCTTTTGGGCTACCCGTAGAAAAACCTGTCCATGAGTCGCATTCCAAATATGTTCAAAGTCTCAAAGCCCGACTTGAGGAGAGTTACCGAATTGCCACTCAAAACGCTTCAAAGTCTGCAATGAGGAATAAGGACAGATTCGACAAACGAGTGAAAGAGTCAACTCTTGAAGTGGGAGATAAAGTTCTAGTGAGGAACGTCCGAATCAGGGGAAAACATAAACTCGCAGACAAGTGGGAGTCTACTATCCATATAGTAGTGGAACGAGTTGGAGACCTGCCAGTTTATAAAGTTCGTCCACAAGATAAGGATGTTCCTCTACGAGTGTTGCACAGGGATCTACTATTACCGTGTGGTTTCCTTACTACTTCTGAGGAGAGTGTCCCTGATCCAGTAAACATCTCCAAGCCTAAGACACGAAGCCAAAGAAAGAGAGAACTGTTAAATGAGGAACAATCGGATTCAGAGGATGAAATTTGCATATTCAGTAGAATTCCTGTTGAAAAAACAAAGATTGTCTATGCATATGACACCACAAAGTCAAAAGTGGCTGATGGAAAAGAAAAAGACTTACCTCCGAGATCCGACTTACCTCAGGAACCAGACTTACCTCAGGAACCAGACTTACCTCAGGAACCAGACTTACCTCAGGAACCAGACTTACCTCATGAAACAGAATTACCCCAGCCTGTGAACAGTCCAGCTAACATTCTTCCATTGGATGAAAGTTTAGGAGAGGTGACTGAAATGTATGAACCTACAGATCCTGAAGTACCAGAAACTATACCAACAGAAAATGGAATTGAAGAAAGATACTTACCATCATCCAATCCAACTGGTAATGAGGAGGAAAAAGATATGTCCACGGATGCTCAGGATCTGGAAGAAGAAACAGAACAAGTTAATGCATATGCAAGATCAAGTGTAGATCAAAATCTAAGAAGATCAAACAGGGTCCAAAAACCTCCAAAGAAATTCCATTACCCACAGTTGGGTAATCCCCTTACCTCAGTAGTCCAAAACTTGTTCCAGTCATTGAGTGAGGCAGTAGTAAATTCAATGAGTCTTGCTGATATACCTATAACTGATTTAGTGCTGCCCAAGAGTTACTAAAGGGTCAAGTAAAAGGCAAAACGCAAAGAGACTTGCTTATCTTTAAGAGGGGAGAATGTAACCCTTTATAATTAAACAAATTAATTATAAAAAGGAATTAAATAAAGAGTTGTTAAAACTAACCAGAAATTAGTAAAGAGTGTAAGAAAAATAATAAAATCAAAAAGAAATGCATGTCAGTGTGATGATTGACATCTTAATGATTGTCCAATTGCGTGAGATTTATGTTGATGTCCCGCCCCACCACGTTAGTTGCTGTATGGGGGAAGCCATTTTACTTTATCTGCGTTACTGTGAGACGAGCAGCAGCATAACTTTGTGTGTACAAGTTAAGATCGTCAGAGAGGATTGAAAAAGAGAGATTTATGATCTATGTTCTTTGGATTTGGTGAGTACACACTTTGAAATGTGTAAACTTTCATAAATGTAATTAATTGTGTACAGATGTGTTAAATTGAGAGAGAGTGAAATCGTATTTCTTTGTCAGCATGAAATGCTGATATGATCTGATGTTTAACGAGCAAAAAGTTATGTATGGTAAGAATATGAGTTCGTAATGTTCATATTTTGTTGTTGATTATATTGAACGAGTGATTTTCCTTGTTTAAGTTGCATACTGTTATCTAAGCTGTCAAATTACGATTGAAGTGCAGCACAATATGTTCAACAGGATAACAAGTGCTACTATTTTCTGTTGCTAACCTAAAAACAGTGAATCTAATGTGTGTTGTGAACTAAATACTGCCTGTTACATATGCAGGTCGGGTTTTTTTGTACTACGCTGGAACTGCGTTAATTTCAGCGTGACGATCTAAGATGGCGAGCCTTCCCAGCGAGATGAACGTTGAATGATGCAAGATTTGAGTTCAAACGAACACCTGTGGAATTGGGTAGGAAAGTTCTGATTGCCTGCTAGTTTTTCTAAACAGGACTGAGCTTTGTTTTTTGCAAGACTGCTCAGAGAATTTTATTTTCCTGCACAACCGATTTTTTTTCTTTGGACTATAGAATCATTTTTCCACGGTTCTAAGGAACTTTGGATTCTCCGAACTGAATCAGTGAATCGAGTCTTTTGAATCGGATCTTTTGAATCGAATTTTTTTGAACTGAATCTTTTGAAACAAATTTTTTGAATCTGAGCCTCTAAACGAACTTTAACTGAACTTTTCAAACAAACCTTTTGAATTGATTCATTGAACTGCTGTCTACTGAACTGTTGTTTGTATTTTGTTCAATTCGGTTGAGTTTATTTTTGAATGTGATTCAGTGATCTGTCAACTTAACAAATTGTGACAATTTGTAAGGGTTTTTGAAGGTGTAGTATTTTAAGGATATCTTTATAGCCTAGAGGGTGCACCCAACTAATTGAACGAACAGAGTCAAGTGAAATTGTTCATTGATTGTGAATTTAATCCATATAACTGTGGTTTGATACTGAGCAAAAAACTGTCACAATTATTTGTTTTATTTTTATTTTATTTTATTTTTCCGAATATCAACAATTACTTCCAATCATTCATTTAAATACAAAGATTTACTTTATCATTTAACCAGTGTTGTCTTTATTACACCTCCATAGTCGAACCTACTGGCCTATAGTGAATATTAGTAACAAGTTCAATATTATTTGACACGTGTGCTACACTTTATAATCTAAAAATGGCTGGGAAAAACTAATCCTTAAATATGTAATGTACCACAAAAATAAAAATGTTCTGTGTAATTATTTGATACTTAACTATAAAAGTGGTACAGCAAATATATATATATATATATAATATAGGCCTAATTAATATTTTTTTCTGACCCAGAATGTAATTTGAGGTGATGATAATAAAATATGTGATTAAAAAAACAATAAAATTCAAATTCATCAAAATAATTAATTTCATTTACAAATATAATACAATTATTTATTTAAATTGAATTGAAATAGCTTTAAAGCCCTAACTAAAGATGATGCTACATTAGAAGTACTTCAGAAGGTTCATCTGGAAAATCTCTGGACAGCCAACTGCGCTCGATTCCACTTGCTGGACACTGAAAGTCCGGCTCACTCTCAATCCAACAGGTCCCTTTAAGGTGGCTGGCAAACTTCCTCTCCATCCCCTCGCTCATGCTGAGAGACGAGTGTAGATCTCTCTTTCTTTTTCTCTGTGTCTGTCTCTCTCGCTTCCGTGACACAGCGGCCAGTTCAGAAGGACACACTGGAGCAGTGGCTGCTGGGAGTCTGCAGTCAGTCAAGCAGAGAAGATTCTGGGGGATTTGGGGGGCTTCGTTTGCCAGCAATAAAAGGCTTGCAACAGGATCCTCACTAAGATTAATGACCTAGATAGGCCACCGCAATGCCATTTAAATGGGAAAGTAATTAAAGTGCACCTTCCATGAAAATTATTCATTGCTGACGGATTGGGTGACGGACGAATCACGAGGCATTCCGCACAATGCCACAGGTTAAGTGCCCAGAGTAAGGCCGCCGAGGCCAGTGTGAGCCAGACCACCAGCGATTTAACCACAGCTGTTGAATTGTAGCGACTGGTCCAGCTCTTATCAAATTACCACAGATGGAATTACCAAAAGAGGGAAGACAGAAAGAGAGAGAGTGGCAAAGGAGAGAGAGGGAGAGAGAAAGGCCTCTCAGGTAACATAAAACGGCATACAAATGCTACAAAAGAGGCTTGAGGGATCCGCTTAACTAGAAAATTACACCACCTAGCACTGGCCGACTGGGAATCCCGGGAATCAATCAATCCATTCTGTTTAACGTCCCTGCCACAGATTAGGATTTTGCAGAGATCAATCAATGGCCTTATTGTTCCCCAAAGTGTGATTCTTCTCAGGGGTATTGAACGGGATCCATTTTGCAGTGATAACATGTCGAAAAAGTGGCCGTATTAATTACAGGAGAAATGCCGCGAGGATTGTCTTTCGGTCTGGGGCATGAGAATGCTTTCTCGCACTTTATAATGCTTGGCGCAACACATTTAGACATTGCTTGAACCATTTTGCAGAACAAAAGAGGAGTATTAGGATCCTCTGAGCTCAGCTTCATTTGAAGTCACCATGAAATTTGATGGAATATTGCAGTGTTATTATTTATCTGTGCGCATCGTTACTCGCAATTTCCATTTCATGCCACCTTAAAAACACAAGGGGTGACAGAACAGCTCCAGCTAATGCGACCAGACTGGCCTGAACATGAGAGCACATTATTTATGTCTCGCAGCTCAAAACAAAGGCTCTTTAGATCAAGGTACGCCACTCATTCTGCAGAGCGATTCTCCTCGAGAGATGAGAAGAAATAACACAAGTAGAATCTCGTAGCATTGGAAAAACTAGGCTATGTATGGAATCCATGCGCCTCAAATAATACAATTTCTTATTTAAGCTATTTCCTCTCGAAAGCAGAAGATAAGAGCAGTGTGGCGGAGTACAGGGTTAATGTGCTTCCCTATCAAACACTTAAACAACTTTGCAACATCCTAGACAGAGTGGGCCGCAGTCAGAGGCAGCTATCAGCGGGCAACATGCACATCGTGCTCCTCTGACATGTAACCTAAGCATTAAAAATCCATTTCCACAGCTTCTCGCCCTCCCTTGCTTTGATTCTGTTTACCGCGCATGCTGTTTGCATCTAAAATGTGCGTCTCACATCTGGTTGCTGAATTCTACGGCGTGGAAAGGGCTGTTCGGTGCCTGATTCCACACTGTTCTCCTCAGAAGGACTCTCCTGAATAAATATTAATGGTTATTCTTTGAGCTATTTCCGCTCAAGAGCATTGGGAAGAACAATGGGTGTTGTTTAGACAGACACAGAGAGAGATGGAGCGAGAGAGGGAAAGAGCGAGAGAAAGTGAGAGAGAGACGCATCCGAGGGCATCTCTACTGAGATGTCAAGTGACAATAGAATGCTGATTGAAATGCTCTTCACCAAACTTCCCATGCAGTCCTCTAGGAAGAGGGAAAAAAAGAATTGCCATTAAAGAGAGAGAGAATTCACAATTGTCTGCAGGGGGGATGGCAAGAGGCGTCAATGGAGGGGAAAAAAAGAAAGAAAATAAGAGAAATGATGATGATGAACCTGCCGATACAGAAGCAATCGCTATTTAAACCCATTTCATGGAGAGCAGGGAAGTAATTAGGCTTTGGAGGAACAATGAGTACTTTGAGTAGCCCCTCTCTCATCCGGACACATCCCTTCTTTTGCTCTCTTTTTGTCGCTTATTGTGTCACTCAGTAGTGGAAGGATAATTAAAGAGAGGATTCCTGAATTCCTCATCAGATGTGTAGCCATCTGGATTTGGGCTCCGCACCTTTGCTTTCTGCTCTCCTTACAGTTTCTACTCCTACGCTTGGTGCCTGAAGCGCATAGTTATTCTCGTGCAGATGGAGACCAGCAGTGAGAGTGTCTAATTCCCCCTCAGCCAAAAAATGAAAGTGATGTCATCATTTACTCACCCTGATGTGTTACAAACTCGTATGACTTTCTTGAAAACAGGTAGATGATGACTATAGGGTATGTAAAGCTAAATATATATATATGTAAATATGGAGTAAATATGACTGTACAATGTACTATTAAAAAGTTCAGGGTCTGTAACATTTTTATTTTATTTTGAAAGATGTCTTTCCGCTCACCAAGGCTGCATTTATTTGATCAAAATACTGTTAAACCAGTAAAATTATTGCAATTTAAAATACCTTTTTTTAGTTTAATGTATTTAAAATTAAATTTATTCCTGTGATATTCCTGTTATTAAAAATGTTGAAAAACTTTTATACATTTTTTTTCATGATTCTTTGATGAATAGAGAGTTTATAGAGAATAGAGAATTCTTTTGAGAGAATAGAGAGAAAAGAAAAGCATTTATAAGAAATATAAATGTTTTGTAAAAGTACAAATACAAATACTGTAACTTTATTTCAATTTAATGTGTCCTTGTTGAATAGAAAATTATTAATTTCTTTATAAAAATTGTACGGACCCCAAACTTTTGAACAGAGTGTAATATAATGTATTTTTATTATATTCATCAAAACAAATGCTGATTATATTTTGACAGTTGTTGATATGCACTGATGAATCTTGAACAAAGACATTTATTTAAATTTAGGTTACATTAGATCAATTTGAATTATTGCTGTCTTCTTATACTCTTGCAGGTATCCCCACCAGGTTAACAAGTATTGGGCAGAGCTTTAAAAAAAAAGCAATTTTTTTCAACTCTAAAGGCCTAGATAAAGTCATCAGTGTTAATGAGTGTACAGCTCTGTCTGACTGGCCGGCAGCTTATTGTTTCAGGAAGCTCCATTCTAGCCCATTATGAGGTAGCCATCCATTGCCGTGGTAACCCAGGGGTAAAATTGCGCCTGTAAGGCTCTGGCGAGCAGAGAATTGAGCATGGTCAGATAGGGTTAAATTTTTTCCATCTTGGCTCTAAACAAGGGGCTGATTGTCCAGGGGTCCTATCAGTTTGCCATCACAGAGAGCCTGTTGTATTCAAATGGAGCTTGAGCTTAATTATCAAAGGTGAATCATTAAATCTATAAGTAATTGAGTGGGCAACCATTTCATTTGAATTCAAATAGATATCTCCAAAGTTATAATCAAGGATGTGCAGTCCTGTATAATTAGGCAGGTTTAAGATCCACCTGACAACAATAAGATGCATTTCTTAGAGATAATTTATAGAAGATGGGCACTTGTGTTCAAAAACAGCTGGACAGAGCACAAAAAAATATTTTTTTAAATGCTAATTAAAATTTGGTTGCAAAAAAAAAAAAAAAAATCAGCCTCATTAAATGACTAGCCTGTCTTTGAAAGACAAGTAGAAGACAGAGACCCCATTCCTAGCTAGAATCTATTCACACTCAGATTTATTCTGTTCTCCCTTTTTTTTCAGTCTCCATGGCCTACTCTGTAGTTTGAAAGCGGTCAAAATGAAACCGGTAATACTGGCACTACAGAAAACAGGGCTTTACTAATATATTTTCTTAATCTGACAATAACTAATGACTAAATATTGCCCAGGGTGGCTGGTGTAATTGTCTGTTGTCAGTATGCCAGACATAATTACGCACGGCTCTCACTTTGAGACAAGGGTCTTTTCCCTCTCTCTCTGTCCCTTATCTCTCGTTCTCTCCCTCTCGCTCCTAACCTACCAAGGTGTCCGCGTGTCCTTGTGGCTCCAAACTCCAGCGAGTGTCTCTGTCACGATCCCTGTCATGACACATACATCATCCCCTCTCCCCTTCCTCCTCGCCTCTGTTCCTCCCTCATTTTACTGCCTGCCGGTCATTATCGCCTCTCCCTCTGTGTCTCTTTCCTCATCTCTGTGAACACGTGCATGTGTGAGCTGCTCGTATTATCCAGTCACTGACCTTGTTTTGTTTGCAAACCAAAAAAACAACAAAAATGCAAATGAGAACTTGAGTTTTGAATGCAGGTGGGGAAACACTAGGGATGTACAAAACTACACACTGTCTGAATCAACGAGTCTGTGAGTTGCCTGAATGACTGCTTGACTAATTGGTCTAGATTAAAATTAACTTTTTTGCATTTCTTAGACAGTGTTTACAAAAAACACATTCTTGCATTCGAAAACAGCTAAACTACTGTAAGTGAAACAGAATGGAAGAAGAAGCATGAGTCTTGACACGCAATGCAACAGCCAAACATGTCTGTTAGCTGTGGTGCTTTACTAAGTATGTGTCTAGATTAAGAAAAGAAACTGAAGAGAAAAATAGACAGCACACAGTGTCACATAATATTAGATATTATGTAGATAAAGTGATAAACCAGTCAACATATTTGTCTAGATAATATTATACATTTTCTAGATAAGACATCTAGATGCTAGTCAACATGTCTAGATCAACAATACATAATCTTGAGAAAAAAATCTAGATCAACTAGTCAACATGTCTAGATAAATTATATTAATATTATTATGAATTATAATTATACATTATTGAGATAAAATAAATCTTTACAAAACTAGATGTAATATTTTTACAGACATATTATCTAGATAAATTCTAGATTATAGAAATTTAGACTAATCAACATTCATGCCTATTGCCTTATTTAATAAACATTGGATGACATGTTCAGCATACTGTATGTCTAGAAAAAAAACATTATATATTATCAAGAGAAAAAAACTAGATCAACTAGATTTTGTATGTAGATAATATGTTGTAGACATGTAAGATGTTTTTTTTTATCTAGATAAAATAAACATTAATAATAGATAAAAATAGATACAAAATATGAAATATTATTTTACAATGTCAGCTTCAATAACAGACTAGTCAGTTATTGGATTACTAGTCGATTAGTCAACCATTGTGACCATTTCTAGGTGACACATCCCTAGTGGAATCTCTTTTCCAAACAACAAACACTCAAACACTCAATGTGTGTTTTTATGTGTGCGCACGTACAACAACACTGCAGTCTAGTGCTAGTAGCTGAAGCATGGTGCTAAGCTATCACTGTCTACTAACTTCTTATTAATGACCAGAACCACTATGCATTTGAAGGCAAATTGTATTTCATGGATGCTTGGGCATGAAAGAGAAATCTTGTTTTGCAGACCTATAAAAAAATAGTTCATTAAAAACATGCATTTCTTTAGCATGTGTAGTCTAAGAAACAGCTCTTAAATTATGGCCCACTCCCGAGAGAGAGAGTGTGAGAGAGAGACAGAGGGAGAGCCAAAGACAGGCAACCACTCGTCGAGCTAATAATGTTTGCGGCCATGACTTCAGCACCAATGCAAGCATTTGCCACCCATTTAATTTCAGGGGATAAAGTGAAAGCTCATATCATTTATCAGGAATTCAACAAAGACTCTAGTGGAAATGTCAACCATGGCGACTGTAAGTGATATTTAAAGGTGGCGGTTCTCCTGGCAGACAATAAAAAGCAAAGGGGAAATGAGAGAGGTATTCTTGTGCGTGACTTCTATTATTTATCATCTGTTGCTGTTCACCGCTATATCGCCACCACAAAACCACAAATTATGAATTGCAGGAAAATGGTTGGCAGATAATTTGTTCAATTATCCCAACGGCAGTAAGTACAATAACGTGTATGTGCGCATTAGAAACTATACAGGCTTGAGATGAGTCCACTCAAGCAACACAAAAAACACCGGAACTCCCTTGTATCTTAAAATACACATCAGAGCGGTGCCAAAACCTCAACATGCTGCAAATATACATATTTAAATTACAGATTTGGTTGTATACTTCTAGACCCTGTAAGGTCTGTGTTCAAATAGCCATTGAAGTCCAAACCTCTTACCTGCTTGGCTGGTTGCGATGCTGACGGCTGCAAACAGTCGCTGGGTACGGCTGAGGTCGGAAACGCCATTCACGGCCTCAACCTCAAAGGTGTAGTTTGCGTGAGCCAACAGGTCGGTGATGGTGACATAGGTGTCAGTTAATCCACTCTGCTGTGGCGAGAAGCCAACGTTGCTCCCGCAAGGAAAGCACTCTTCTGGCTCCCAGGTGCAGCGGCGGCATATAATCCGGTACGTCACGTCGTTACGCCCGCCCGTGTCGGCCGGTGGGGTCCACTCCAGGCTGACGGTGGTGTGGTTGATGTTGTAAAGCAGGTTTTGAGGAGCTGATGGTGGCCCTGTAGTAAGAGAAGATTCTTAGATAAACATACTGTAAGACTCCAGATTTTTCTTTACTCAAAAAAGAAGAAAAAACACCACATAAAAACGAGGAATCCGTGCCCTTGGCAAATCCTGGCATGCAATTATACTGTAACCTACATAGAGATGTTATGCTCAAGAATGCTGGGGAGTTGAACTTGAGCGCTGCCAAGGTCGATGTAGACCAGAAATGTGACGGAAAAACAATAAAATGGAGAACAACGGGATACCGTTTTGAGGTTAAAAAAAAAAAACGTAAAAGATAAGACCGTCTTCCTCCTACTTGGTATCTTTGCAGTACCATGTCATTACCGAGCCAGGGAGTTATGAGATTCCTGTGAAAAGAAAAGAGGTGATACAACTGGCAAAAGCCTTTGTTTCTTGACTGCCAGGGTGTCAAGGAGTCTAAGCCATGGAAGACAGGGAGTCTGAGTCACTTCCAGAATTTAAGAGTCAGATCATGAGCGAGTTATCGCCCCGACAATAGCAGCAGTGCAGGATTCCACTCAGCCTACAATAACCAGCTCACAGACGGATGACCACAGTGGAAAACAACTCATCATCCCCTAATCCCCGCCAGTGCCAAGGAATCTGGCGTGTCTCATAAAGCAATGATTTATACTTTGCTACTTTTATCCAACCACCAAGCCCTTGCTTTTATCACCCTAATGTTTTCATAACGGCACCACTGTCTGTTCAATATCTCTTTTATTAGAACTTGTCTTTGTGGTGGTCTTGCATCAAGGGTTTGTCGTTTTGGAGAGGTTCGATTTTTGTACCTCAAAATGAAACGGTGACCTGTATGTGTCCACTGGTGTGGAGCTAAATGGGCGTTTTCAATCCGTTCTCTAGGGGAGCTGTACGATAGGCTCATAAAAGGGATTGTGGGATTGACAGCGGAGCAGGATGGTAAACGTACTGGAATGTAAAAAATGTGGAAATGAGCATAAACAATTAAATATCAGTATTATTTTTTTTTTATCGGTAATGGACAATATTGTATATGTATTATTATGCATCCCTTATGTGCTTTAGGCATACTAAAAAAAAGTTTGCATTTTTACACGAGTAATGTCTGCTCGCTTTGCAGCTACAAAACACTGTCAGTGTGAAAGCCCTCTTGGGTCGTGTGTCACCAGTGCCGCCCGTCTGCAAAACTGGGGACATTTAGTAACAAAACACTTGTTTCATATGCATGAGGGGAAAGAGCAGGCATTAGAATTGTGCGAATGGTTAATATGACACTTAAATTTTGCTCCTCATTAAAGCTAATGGCACACACATCCATCCATATTCATCAAAGTAGGAGGGGAACGAGTGAACGGAGGAGATGAAAGGGCCACCTGTGGCAGGTGAAGAGATGTGGTCTGTCTATCCATCTCTATTTTCTCTGTATCTCTCTCTCAAGTTCGAAGCACAACTTCACCTACAGATGCTAATGATGTCCCTCCTACTCCATTCCCCTTGGGGAGAGCCGCTCACACACACACTCACTCTCATCCTCCTGGGGCTTTAGCATTTTATTTCTATGGTTACCTGTAAGAATAATAATAATACCACTAATGGCTTCATTTGGCAGGGCCTTCTCATTCTGCTCTTGAGTGGCAGAGATCAAGGGATTGTTTATCTTTAAATGGCCAGCTGAGACAGGAAGGGACTCAAGTCAAGCTGTCATTGAGCAGATCTACTCGAACGAAAAGGTAGCAATGAATCGCCTACTGATTTAATCATTTAAAACATTAATAAAAGCATGTATAAAATAGCAATCCATGATTTTGTTCTAATTTCATCATTTGAGGCTTTGTACAAAACCGTGAATCACTTAACGGACAGAATTTTTGTATGAAGGTATGGCACCTTCGAGGGAAAATGGATTCAAGTGAGTTTTCGACATATCCAAGAAATGATTTAATGAACGCAATAGACACTTCTATATAGCAAATGGCAAATCCATACATTTAAATGTAATTCAAAAAAAAAAAAAAAACATTTAAAAAAGTAAAATGTATAAATGGGATCATCTTTTTAATAAAAAGGAATATGTGAAAAAATTAACTTTTTTTTTTTGGCTAAAACAAGACTTTCCTGTCAAGCGTGCATCTGGCGTCTGGAGAGTCCCGCAGTCGTCTTTCATTTTAATGCACTGTTGTGAGCGTCATCGTCTGCTGGTTAACAACAAAATGCCCTCTGAGTTTACCGTTCTCATTTGCTCTTTCACACACGAGTGCATATGTGTTTCTATATATGTAATCTGTCACCTCCTCTGCAGTCTGCTTTGAGACGGATTCTGCAGGGACGCTGGAGGAAGTCTGGGGGAAAACTGGGACAAATATCTGCCACAGACAGCTTCATTCTCTACACCACAAACCAAACTATTCTTTTATTGAATATAGAGTTTGCTTAAAGCCCGGGCACACACTCTTTCACACTCGATCTTTTTTGGTTTCCTTTTCAACCTTCTTATAAAACAGTTTTTTTTTTTGTAACCACACTTTATATATTGTATAGCCTCAATCCGCCGACAGTTTGTTCACAGTTGAGTTGAGTCTCTGATGAAGATTGCACTCAAAACGGCAAAAATTCCTGCTATTTTTCTATGTTTTCTGTAAAGACGTTCACAGCAAGGGCTGTGCCATCTGAATGATTTTTCCCACAACGGTCTATTGCTGTGGTATAATCCATTTCAGATAACCCCACCCTTAAATATAAGAGCAAAAAATGTGATTGATTGTTTTATATGCCAGCTTTTCCTGGGCAGGTCTTGACCAGAATGACCTGCATTTAAGCCTTTAGTCAAAAGTCTGGCTACGTGAGCTACACATGACGTGTTTTCTAACAGCGCTTTTCAAGTGATTGAGCTGAATATCGTTCCAAACCAAAGAGAGAGTTAATCCATGTGAAAAAAAGATATTAAAATCATCTTTAAAATCAGTAAAAATGTGGTCACGGTTCTTACCATTGCAGTTTTCCTGTGAGAAAACATTAATTAGGTCAACCTGCTGATCGTGTGTGTGTGTGTGTGCGTGCGTGCGTGTGTGTGAGAGAGAGAAGCCTGAAGTCTCGGGCCAAGCAGTACAGGAGCTTAACTCAGGAATCCAGTTGTTATCTGCACTTTGAGCAGCTCTTGACTGTCTTAGTGCAACTCCTCCTAGTAAAGGATAATTCACGCTAAAAATCCTGCCATTTACTCAGCCTAAAGCCATTCCAATCCTGTATGATTTTTTTTGTTTGTTTTTATGTGAAACACAAAAGGGGAATTTTTTTAATATCCTATTTTCAATTTAATGAAAGTTAATGGTACTTTGTAGTTAATTTCGTAGTGAATAATGACTTTAATTTTGGCACGCTTGTCACACAATAGCTAAAAAAAGCTAACATTACAATATATGTAATGCTTTGAAAGACGTCTAATTTGCTCACCAAGGATGCGCTTATTTGATCAAAAATAAAGAAAACTGTAATACTGTAAAATATTATTTAAAATTTAAATATCTGTTTCCTATTTGAATATATTATAAAATGTAATTTATTCCTGTGATGTAAAGCTGGATTTTCAGCATCATTACTCCAGTCTTCAGTGTCACACGGTCCTTCAGAAATCATTATGATTGATGCTCAAGAAACATTTCTTATTATTATTATCATCAATACTGAAAATGGTTGTGCTGCTTCATTTTTTAGTGGATTCAATGACTAATAGAAGGTTCAAAAGAACAGCATTTACTAGATTTTTTTTTTTGTAACAATGTAAAACTTTGCACTGTCACTTTTGATCAATTTAATTAATTCTTACATAATAAAAGTATCCACAGAAGAAAGTCAGTCAGAGTTTTGGCATGGCATGAGAATAAGTAAAGGAGAATTTTCATTTTTGGGTGATTATCCCTTTAAGACTCCCCCCAATAATGAGGCCGCTACTTGTGAACCGTGTTTAAACAGTCCAGCCACTAATCCTTAATCTACAAACATGGTACCTGAACTTTGACCTCACTTGTACCATACGCCAATTATAGACAGAGGGCCGGAGCCAGGGAGGTGCGCGAGAGAGGCTGGTTTACTACTGTACATCTGTGCCTTAGCAACTGTGGGAAAAAAGGAAAGTCTCCCCCTCAGGGACACGTCAGTGAACGGAGGTGATGATTCCAGGGGGTTGAAGGGAGCTGAAAAGATACTATGTAGGTTATGCGCTCTCACTTTCTCTCTTTCTATTTCTCTTACTTTCTCGCTTTTTCAATGTCTCCCGCTCTCCCTTTTCCTTTTTTCTCTCTCTGTCACAAAGTCCCATCCTCCTCCCGCCCCTTCCAGACCTTCGCTAGTGCTGACACCATGCGCAGCTGTCGAATGATCGATGTCATCTCTGAAAGCTGTCAAGAACTCCCTACTTTCATTCTATCTAAAAAATTTTAAAAAAAACAGGCAGCAGGCTTTTGCCTAAGTATTGCCTATTTATCTTGGCACCTCACAGGTAAACCGGGAGAATTTATGCCATGCAATTGGGATTAATAAATAAGTGAATATTTCTGTACAACTTTGTGCTACATTTCTTTTTTTCTCTCTGAAAGTGAATATTAATTCCTTTCACTCTGGAAATCTGAATTTCATTAAGGCCGCTCTTAATCCGTGTTCTGAGGAGCTGAGTGCGTATTGACAGAGCTTAAGATTCGGTAGGTTTACACCTCGCTCATTTAAAAAGCTGTCCATCAGGGTGTTTATTCAGCGAATGTAAATTCACCCCCAATTACCATTCAGTTCCACGCTGCTTTAAATCCCCCCCGCCCCATAAAAAGAAATCTTCATCCCAGACAATTCAGATGGTCACAATAACTTAATCCCGAGATAATTAAGACAAGTCTGGTGAGAAGAGTATTTCGAATGCACAACACTTCAAAAGAGGCGCGATTTATGTTTGTTAAAAGTTTTTTGTTTTACCCCCTTGATTTGCATTTTTTCCCTCTTGTCACATCCTTATTATCCCAAACTCCTGCCACATCCTCTGTGACTCACCGTGATTTAGAGCAACTCCCCTCCCCCTGCCAATTATTTGTGTATCTGAGTTGTATAACTTATTTAGCGATGCATGGTGTCGGTACTGTTGTTCAACACTAACATAGTTACTGCTTTACGTTCTACTTTATGTTTTTTATATGTATTTAAAGAAGTCTCTTATGCTCAACAATGCTGCATTTGGTTTAAAAAAAAAAAATTAAACACTAATTTTGAGAAATAATATTATTAAAATTTTAAATGTTTTCTATTTTAATATGTTTTAAAGTGTAATTTACTCCTGTGATGGTAAAGCTGAATATTCATCAGTCATTACTTCAGTCTTTAGTGTCGCATGATCCTTCGGAAATCATTCTAATATGCTGATTTGGTGCTCAAGATTAATAGAAAGTTTAAAGTACAGCTTTTATTTAAAATATAACTATTTCAGAACATTATAAAATGTTACTTTTGATCAATTGAATGTGTTATTCCTTTCTTTCAGGGCCTTTAAAGGCCTGTGTCATCTTCATAAATCATTATATTTATGAATTACCTTTGTTTGCACATTTTCCAACTCGCATGCTACACCATTTATTTGCCCTCTGGAAACAATAGATGACTCTTAATCCCTATATTCGGTGTGCATTTTGCAATAAAGTCAATGTTTTTATGCCCAAACAGAGTAACAACAGCCAAACTGTGGTCAGGGTAGAAAAATATCTGATGTGGAAAGAGAAAGAAGGCAGAGGAGATGAGAGTAATTGTGTGGTGAATTTCAGGCCGGTTTCTCCTTTGTTCTCTTATTGGGGGGCAATGGACAACAATTAGACTAAATCACTTCTTGTGTGATCATCTCTTTTGTGCGGCAGTGGTGAGACAAATTTGGGGGAGTTACTGTAATGGAATAAAGAAGAAAGCTGGAATGAGGGTGGGAGAGGTAACTCGTAGTGAATGATTAATGCATGACATATGTGTCATCATTGGATAGGCTGCAAATTTGGCCTGTTCCACAACAGCACAGCTAGGGTCTAATATGTTTCTCTCATCTACTCAAATTCATTTGTCATTCTCTGTTGTCTATTGCAGCATCATAGCTGCACAAATAAGCAAATTAAAATCATCGCCATATGGCCTTGTGCGCATCTTAAAAACAAAAAAGGCTGTGATGTAATGCAGCATTCGGTTTTGTCATCAACTACATATATTGAGCATGCATGTGACTCAGGATCAGGGCCGGCGAGGGGGCAAAAGGGGGCATTGCCCCTTCAGATCTGATTTGTGCCCCCTCCGTTTTAATTTCCCCCCTCCACCCCGAAACGCCTTTGATACGTACGATCACACTGGTGCGATTCGAACGCTCAGTGCATCACTAATAAAACACAAAATACATTCACTTACACATATGACAATCGGAATATAGCATATAGTTAATGATATAATAATAAAAAAAGGTGTATATATATGAAGCATGAGGAGCGTGAAGAGAGCGTGAAGAGACGACTCAACGCCTGTGAAGAGACGACCCAACGCCGGCGATATGTTATGCTCTAAATTAATACATGGTTAACTGATCTGTATTTTTCTATGTACATTTCTGAAATGCATTTTCTGTAAAGCTGCTTTGAAACAATATGTATTGTGAAAAGCGCTATACAAATAAATTTGAATAGAATTTAATATATTTTATTTTGCACTATTATAACTAGCTGTACAGCCTTAATCCTTACTTTTAATGCGCTCTCTCCGTCTCTTTGTCTTCAGGAAGTTAAGCACATCCTGGGATTCTACCTGATTGAACCTGTCCTTGAGCATATTTCCAAGTAGATCGACTCGCCCTGAACTCCCTCCCCGCCTCTTTTCACCCTTGTCTGGCCTCTGTAAATAAGTCATCAATGGCTGAGGAATAGCTGTGCTATTCATAAAGAGAGATGGCCGAGGAGAGGAAAGGAGAGGACAGGTGGTTATTAGAAGGGAGGGGAGGCAAACATTAAAAAAAGAGACAGAGAGGAAAGAACTGCTGAGACCTGCTTCCATTATTTCTGACTGTAATTACCAGAAATGTTATGCCTATTCAAACCAAACTGAATCCAAACACATGCCCACTCAGACCCCACCCCCCAAAATAAACAACTAAATAAATAAATAAATAAATAAATAAATATTTATATAGTAGGTCTATATATATATATATATATTATACACACACTTGGGCGTCAAATGAGCCAGGACTACCACAGTTCCCCCTCAAAAAACATAGGTGCCTGACGCCCCTGGTAATCATAATCTCACCTGACAGGAAGCAGACAACTGCTTGTCTGATCATGACCTGCTAGTGAGTGGGAATGAGATGTACCAGTTTGCAGTCGTAAAGACATAGAGAAGGGAGAGAACAAAAAGGAAGAAGACCAGAGATTCACAAACGGCTCACTCACTGGTGCAGGCGACAGAAGCGGGGTCGGAGAGGGCTCTGTAGTAGCCATCCTCGCAGTCACATCTCCACGAGCCCTCTCTGTCGTTATAACTGTGTGCGGGACAACGGGAACACTGAAGATCCTGAGATGAAGACTTGTAGAATCCACGACCGCAAGCTGGATGGTGATGGAGAGAAAAAGAGAACGAATTAGCATGCGTTCACATTTTGTATCTAGTGTTTGGATCCGACTGCCTCTTTAGCACCATCATAAGAACGAGAGAGAATGAAAGTATACCTCAATTGTTTCTCAGACATAAATCAGATTAAATGGAGAACTAATGGAGATTTTTTAGCTTCTCAGATTTTCAGACCATGTTCAACTTATATGTATCTTCTCTAGGGTTTCAGACGACATCTCAAAGTATCAAACTGCACTTAAACTCGAAATTTTAAATACGAGATATGCTAAAAATATGAATTTCAAAGTATTTTTAGCTAGTGTTGTTATCTTATCAGTAGTTGAAATAAATCTTAAATAAAATTAACTATAAATATTAGAAAAAAAGTTTAAACTTAAAAAAAATAAGTTGAAGTTAAAGTACTACAATTAGTACAACTAAAACTGAAATAAAATTAAAGCTATTGAAACATTTTTATTTTCAATATATCTATATAATAAAGCTAAACTAATAATAAAAAAACTAACACTTTTAAATAAAAATGACAACACTTTTACAACTAAATGAATTACAAAAGATTAAAAAGAAAACTGAAAATGTAAAAATAAAAGCTAATTAAAAATAATTAATACATACTATATATTAATAAATATTATAATAGTATATAAATAATACTAAAATAATACTGTTTATAGCAGGAATGTTGTCAACGATTGGCTCAGTAGACATTTTAAGACACAAATCGATACATAAAATAGCTGAGAACTATGAAAACATCAGCCTTTGAGCAATAACGTTTTCTGTTGTAATAGTCATTACAACACACATTTAGTCACTCATCAATTAACACACAGAGGCCTTATATTCCTGATCACCCCAAAAGCTCTAGAATGCCTGCCTTTGCACCACCTCTAGCAGTCAGAAATGTCCTAGAGGCAAGGTTACTTTGGAAAATAGGAAACTTAAATGGATTATTTCAGTATTTCACCTTTTATGAGGGGAAAAAAGGACATCCCACAGGCAGCCAGGGATCAGAGACAAAGCAGAAATTAGGGCCAGAACGCTTTAGGCTATTCACAAGAATCACCCTCACACGTTCCAATGACAATGAGTCATTTACTACCATACTTTATTTCATATGCCCATATGGGCTGAATTTCCAATGAAGTACCATCATCATATATTACCATTTGCATTATAATTAGACAACATTAAATACCTAATAAAATGATTCCCTCCCCACTTCATATATCATCACTAGTAAATTTTGTGTTAATTAACCTTGTGAAAAGAGAAGAAAAAA
Source organism: Phoxinus phoxinus (assembly GCF_949152265.1). Taxonomy (NCBI): domain Eukaryota; kingdom Metazoa; phylum Chordata; class Actinopteri; order Cypriniformes; family Leuciscidae; genus Phoxinus; species Phoxinus phoxinus. Next base: position 29,642,814 of record NC_136891.1, read on the forward strand.
AAAACGGCAGAGAGAACAAATCTGGGGTGATTCCACAGGCTGGGGTATTTTCCTGGTTCACATCAGTAAGCAAAAAGAAATAAGCTATTTTCGGTTTGGCCTTTTGGTCGGCACTGCTGAGAGACGCTAATCCACACTTAGCAGCTGTTTGCTTAAAACCCCCTTCAGCCTAAAGAGGGAATCGGGCCCACATGATTTTTCTTAAACCCCAACCACGCCCGCATCCACAGTATAAATATTACTTTGTTCACAGCTATGCATTTTAATGATTATTACCAGGGACACAACACTACTGATTTTCAATTCCAAACCCAGTTTTTATAAAAGGGGGGAAACACTGCAGCTTTCCGTGACTAAAATGTTGATCACACAGGAGGTCGGCCGATTTCCTCATTTTAAACACCACCTTGTTGAGATGGGGGTGGCTGAGGGATACGGTATCCCCATTTCAGCAACATGAAAGCCTTGTCACTGTGTATTTTGCTCAGAACCATTGCATGGTGTGGCCGTGCAACATAAAGAACAAGGGCCTTCAGAGGCTGAGAAGAGCAGGAAAGGGATGTGATTTTATCTGGAATCTTTCTCAACTAGTGAGGACTTGTAATTGAAAGCAGCAAATCTACTTCTTGTTTGTAAGGAGGTGGTTCTAGCAAAGTGTGCCGTGAAATAGTCATGGTTAATAGAAAAAGGTATTCAGGGTTGTGAAAAAAAAAACTAATTTTCATTGTGTAAATTAGGTAATTACACCAAAAAATAAAACTGAACAAGTGATTTTAAACTATTTCAAAGGAGAGGAAAGGGAAAGAAAACAATTACAAAACCGAAAAGGGAAAAGGAACTGGAAAGGCCAGCAAAAGGAACAAGAAAAGTAACAGGGAAGGGGAGGGAAAGGAAAGGAAAGGAAGATAAACAGTAGAAAGGACAGGAAAAGAGCAAGGTGAGAAAGAGCATCAGAAATTGGAATAGTAAACAAGCTAAAGGAACAAGAGAAGTACAGGGAAAAGAAAATATGCTAAGGAAAATGACAAAACAGAAAAGAAAAAGCACAGGAAAGATTAGGCTAGGAAAGGGAAGAAGAAAAGAAAAGGTAAATGGAAGGAAGAAGAAGAAGAAGAAGAAGAAGAAGAAGAAGAAGAAGAAGAAGAAGAAGAAGAAGAAGAAGAAGAAGAAGAAGAAGAAGAAGAAGAAGAAGAAGAAGGTAACAGGCCAGGAAACCATTTCCATGGTAAGCCGGTGTGTCTGTTAGTTTTAGTTTTCATCTCTGAGCCGAAAAGATTCCGTCTGAGCCCGAGAGCTCAAGACCGGGCCACGGGCACTCAACGGCTCTCTCGTGAACACACTAAGATTAGCACCATCACAAATCACCAAAACAGGAGGACTCTCGACTGCCTTTTTACGTCTCTGAAGCGGGGAGGGTTTATTTTTACATCCGTGCGATCAGGATTTGTTTATCACGCCGTCTGAGATGCCCAAGTATCCCTGAGTTGTTTACACAAGCAACCAACCAGCAAATTAGGCCTCAAATCAAATGTAGCGCTGACACGGGGGCCCGCCTGAGAACCTGTCTCCACTCCACCTCTCTGGTTTTACTATGAGTGACATGCACAAACACTGCATTTCTGAGGCCCGAATTCCAGCCCTCCCAACACAGACGTGCAAATAGTGGCACTGAACTAGTCGAAAAACATGCTACCATTGTGCTAACGCAGTAACCCGCCACCGCAGAGATAAATGATAGCTTTGTTTTCCCCTTCCTGACAGCTTTATTTCTGTGGAGGAAAAAGATGAGGCTTGCCCAATTATGCCTCCTTCTGCCATGCTGCATAATGTCTGCTAGCATGTAATCATGACTGAATTAGCGCTACATGACCCCATGTGCCAGGGACTCTTGAGAGCATGGTAACCAATCTCTGAAACTGACATTGAGACGATATCCTCCACTTAACTGCCCATTTCTGCTCTGAATTGAAAACATGTCCTGCCAACATAACCACTTGGCTGCTAAATTGCGAAACGGAAAGGAAAAACACTAGCTTAGACGGGTTTAAAAAGTTAGCAGGAGGACTCGGTGAGCATGAGCTTTATTCGAGCTGCCACGAGCATGAAGGCGAGCTAATGGGATGTGCTTGTTGACATGGGTACGCAGAGCAGGCAACAGCAACCTCATTTACTGCACAAAGAAATTAGTCGGCCCCTTAGAAACACAGGTTGAGGTTAAACAGAACAACAGAGAAAGAGATTAAAACAGCCTGACATTCCTCCCAGAGTCTTTAGCAGGCGGCGGGTGCCAGCGTCAGTAATTTTCCTTTCAGTGGTCAAGCTGAAGGGGAAAAAAATGGTCTCAGCGTTTCTTACACGGTACTGATAATGCAGGAAGACTTTCCCACTAAAATACCTCAATTTCTAATATGTATTCTGCATAAGCCAATCGCACACAAAGCATGCATGTATAGACGATCACAACAAGACAGCAGAATCTTTTATAGGGTTTGGATACTGGTGAAGTAAGATTTCTTCAAAATCAGCTTCAACGCTGTTTTTGCCTTTGCAACAGCGAATCCCTTCTCATTTTTTAAAAGACTTATTAGAGAGATTTAACAACAACAACCCAGAGGTAAAATTCAAGACAATGTCCAGTTGAACTGCACAGACTGCTGACTTGTCTAAAATTAGCGTATTGACTACAACATTCTCTAACAGTCCTCCCTCTAGAGAGTGAGGAAATAATCACAGGCTTTCCTAAAGCAAGTGCTGTTTTTTCTCTTGGTCTTGTGCTGTCAGTTGTTTTCTCTTGTTGGCTTTCTTTCAATGAGTTTCCTATAAACTTCTGAGCTGCCCTTTTTAGAACTTTGTATATTATTTTCTGATCTCAGGCTAGGTTCAGAATGGAATGGTACTTTGCTACTTATGGAATACTGCACAGTACACACTTGTACTCCCTTGTAAAGTGTGCTTAATTGTGTTGAAAGTGCAGTTGTAGTGTACTTTAATATCTGCAAGTAAAACATTTTAAAACATACTATTAAGATTTGTATGAATGAAATAAAAGGCCACTTAAGTATACTTAAAGATTATATTTTTATTTTTTTAAGAGTACATTTTTTATGACTGTTTCTTAACACACTTTTTTAAAATTCAAGTTTTATATTAAAGTACATTTTAAATAAATGTTTTAATAATATTTTGTCATGACTTAATTAACAAATTCAGTTTGCACTTAAGTATATTTAAGTCCTTTAAAAGTAAATTATTTATGTTACTTTTATGTTTTTACAAAAGCTGCCTATGATTGTTTTTAGTAGTAAATAAAATAGTACCCATTATTTCACTATAAATGTTTCAAACTGTTTTATGCCACTTCATTTTCACTTGAGCTCATATTGCATGTGAGTGACATCCTGGAAATTCAACATTATTAACATAACAAAATAACATAAAAACAAAATTTAATTTAGACTAAAAGACAAATCTAAACATTTGACATCCAAATCAAATAATAAGTTAAATAAATACTAATTAAATCCATCACACTGGAGTGGTAATGGAAGGTCAAGTCAAGCTCATTGCATTGTTGGATACAGTATCTCATGCAGTGTGCTCTTGCATACAGTACATTTTCCTACTGTGAACAGTACACATAATGATATTATATAATTTAATTTACTTTTAAATTACACTGTGAGGCAGAGAAAAGTATAAACAAGATTAGCATTAGATATTTACTCTTGAATTACATGTAGTACACTTTCTGGCTATAATGATAAGAAGTAGATATCAATAGACACCATTATTTCCACCCCCGATGAAAGCAGTCTGAGAGAACCTAAAACCTTTCAAACTCACAGAAAGCCTGTTTCCATGCTGTCAGCCCTTGTGTGGCAAGCATTTTAATCTTTCTTCCTAAGAGGGCGAGAAATCTACCCAACTCCAGGAAACCGACTGAGGGGACAAAGGAAAGAGGAAGAATCAAAAGGCATCAAGAAAGCAACACACCAGGATGGGGTCCAATTTTGGCCCTGTACCCTTTGCATTTCTCCTACAACTGCTAGACTGAGATGAAGAGACTAACGGTAACAGAAAAAAAGAAAGAAAGTTGGATTAGAGGGTTGTGAAAATGTCAGATTAAAATGTTAAAAGATGGATCTTGTTCGGAGCTATTCGCGCAGTGCCCCACGCATTACTCGGAGCGAACAGGTTGGATTAGGGGTGTGTTCCTGATGCAGACAAGAATCTCATTCATGGCTGCTACCTGTGTGGAGGAGAGATAAGTAGCTTTCCGTCAGAAACAAAGAGAAGATTAGCATTCTCTTACACTGTGCTGAAGGACACACCAGGATGCCCTCTGAAGCCCTCAGAGAGGAACAAGAAAGACTTGTGAAGAAAGAACAGATCAAAGCCTATCAGAGCCCTCTCCTAAATATAGTTAAAATGTTAACATCATGAATTGTGCCAAAAATCAGCTGTTCATTTAAAATAGTCTCTTAGGTGCCAGTTATACTCATTTTATAAAAATAGGTTACGTGTTTTCTGGAAAATTAGGTCTATAAATGAAGTGCTACTAAAAAAAAGTGAATTGTGAAAGGTATATAAAAAAAGATGAATAACAAACACTCTGTGACAATCCTTCACGGAAAGCAGCTGTTAAATCCATCTGCATGCCGCTAAGCGAAAATAAATTTTACAGTAAATTCAGCAAATATGTAATGCCATTTTTGTGTACATAATGGTACAACAATTATCTCTTTTGCATGTAGGCCTACATTTTAAACAGAAGAGGATAGTAAGGATATATCTCTGCAATTACTGCTGAATGCATTATGCTTTGACAGTCACATTTGTGTTGGCTGGAAGTGGTCATCGTCGTGCCAAGAACAGATCTTTCAACTTGCTCCTCATTTCTCATGTGAGTCAGACTACAAATAAATGCGATTACACTCGAAATACTCTCTGGACGGTCATGAAATTGTGGCAAAATCCTGAAAGGATCTGTAAAATGTTATTGCTGTTAAACAGACCACAAAAGAAAAAGAAAAAAAAGATCCATTACAGTTAAATACAACAGCTCAACTCATCCCCATACTTCTGCCCAGATGGCTTTCCTGGCATATGATATGTTCTGTGATAGCCGAAAAGATGGAAACATGAAATGTCACTTTTACAGTGAAAAGGAACACTTTTAGAATGAAGCAGCCTTTTAGGAAAAAGGACTTGGGCTTTCATCAGAATTTAAAATGCCTTTGAAATGCTTCCTTCCAAGTGTAAATGCTGGTCTTGCTTGTAGCTGATTGCAAAACAAAAATATAAGCATATCCCGAGGCACCTGCACTTCCTCTTCCACGTCACTCGCATTGATTTGAAAAAGATAAACATTAAAGAATTTAACATTAAAGAAATGAAACCACACATTATTAGCTACATTTACATTCACCCAAATATTTAGCTTCTAATCAGATTGATGGCTCTCCATTTCTGAAAATTCGAATTGGATTCCACAGTTTACGTTTCATTTAAACAGAACTTTCAGAATCTGAAATCAGATTGGATTCATTCAGATTAACGTAAATGAATGCATGTAAACATACTTACAGCATTACTTTGCTTCCAGAAATTATACTGACATCTCGAGTTAGCTCCTCCCCCTTAAACATGCGTTTTTTTTTACCTATCTTTTTTCTTTCAACACAAAGTTTGTGTGCATGAAGTGAAGCACAGCTGTTAGAAAACAACAGATTTGGTAACCACTATAACCAGCTAATCAGATCTAAATCAAACCTCCACCATCAGCAAGTTATACCTCACACACACACAGAAACACACAGTCTGGATGACTTTGCAGCTTTGTTAGAGGAGACTAAATGAACACACAATGGCGAACCGGCAGAGGTCCCTCATTATAAAGCCAAACACAGTCGTGACCTGTCCAAACGCGCACGGACGCACACCCATTTGGACAAACGCACATCAACGCACAACGAAAGCCAACCACACACACCCTCTAATACCCGTCTCCATCCCTGCCTAGAGACTAAATGATACAGCACTCCATCAAATCCCAGCATCACCGCTGGTGATCCATGAAAAACTAACATGTGGCACACATTTCTATCTTCCAATAATCATCTCCTCAGACAAATGATCGTTTCATATAGTCTTGATTACTGTGCCGCTCATAGCTGTCCCCACAAAAGCAGAGAACGATATTACCTTCTAATTTTATTGATTCTTTTTTGGCACAATGTGTTCACTTCGAGTTACATTCAGTAATAACTTGGCTGAGAGACAGTGCTCTGTGTGTGTGTGACATTTCTTCTCCTTAATCTCATTTTATGAGCAGAGAGAATTTAGTCTGCTTCTCATTAGCAAACAGCATCTCGGCCCCAGCAGAGCACCGCAAAAGTGGAAAGATTTTGAATGTGAATTTGGAAAGCTTCAAAAAGCATACAATTCGTTTAAACGTGGGATCTCAGAGGATTCAATTGTAAAAGTACACTGTGACTTCCGAAAAAACATACAAATTAGTAATGCCTTATACACAAAACCGCCTATTATGCAAACACACAGTTTATGTTAGTTTGCAAATTTCTCATTAATTACCGGTAGATCTTTTTTCCATGAGGGGTTCTGTTGATCACATTGCAATCATATCCTGAAATAGATAATTATATGACTACAAATAAAAATAAAAATGTTTGATTATTTGCCATATAAACAATTTCTTCTGCCATATATACAAACTTTCCCCTAGGAAATTGGATTCATCCAAAATCTTTCAAATGCCGTAATGTACTCGTATAATCACAAAACATCTGATAACAAATAACCAGCCACTTTCTGGTTTAAGACACACAAACTCTACTTTGCTTTTGAATGGAAACGTGCAAAACATGAGCTTCCTCAATCCAACAGCATTCGAAGCGTGTTATTTCTGTCATGTGTAATGCAAAACTAAAGTTCAGCAATCTACAAAAACACAATGAAGCTGCACATGACTCAGCAGAGAAATGTCATTCCATCAAACGCACATATTTTGACAGCGCGAACAAAAACACTGCAGCGATGTGAAATAAATAGCCCATGTGAATAGCCAGGAATCTTTGTCGTTTCGCTAGCAACGTTGTGATTTCCGTGGTGTCACCGGGGTCGCTCACGGGCTGGGCACGGGGTCAGTGAATATTAACTTCATTTACACATGGTTGCAAACAGAGCAGCTTGCACAATGCAGGCCTGCCTGCTCTGCTTAGTAACGTGAGCAGCCGAGCTGACAGGTCACTGCCAGGCTGGAAGATGGATGAGCTGAGCAGTTGACCCTTGGCTTGCCTGAGGAGTCAGCTCTATGGCTTCTTTCCCCTCCAAACAAAGACCCCCTACTAGCAACCGCCCTGCTCACAACTCCAGCAGCACTAACAGGTCCCGACATCTCCATCAACCCTTGCATGCACACAAACACACAAGCAGATTTTGATAGGCTTAGTCTTTTTAGCCCGACACACCCGGCGAAACGCTCTTTTATGCATGCATTCACACACATGCTGCCCACACTATGGGCAGCTTACCCCCTTTAGCTGCCTAAACGCTGGCACACACACTTCTCTTTTCGAATTGCTCTCTGCTCATCCGTACTAATGGATGCAATTGGACAAGCGGACACTGTGTTAAAAGCAACAAAGCAGCCGTGTGTGTGTGTGTGTGTGTTCGGAGCAGCTCTGGCCCGAGGCGACCGGGTGAAAGTGATATGTGACCAGGTTGAAGGCCTTAACACTCAGTGAGCATCAGGGAGGGTCTGTTGTCAGAGGGACTCTCCTCTGGGAGAGCGGGAAAGCAGGAGACTCAGCAGCTCAATCTCTCCCTAAGAGCAAAATCAATAACTTATTACATAACTGCACACTTTTCTCCTTTACAGAGTGAGAGAGAAGGAAGGAAGACGTCTTAGGAGGCTTGTTCTAGTATGAAAATGTCTTGCTTATATCACAACGGGACTTCAGAAAATGACAAGGGAGCCCATTGACGCTTTAATGAATCATTTAGGAGCCAAATAACTTTTAGTTGACAAATTACAGAATCACTCGGTTGTTCAGAAGCGCTGTTGCCCATGTTCATGTTTGTCAACTGCTGTGGTGTAGTAGATCCACTGGGATGTGTATTAAACGCTATGAATTTTTTCTCACAACTGTTAGAAGATCAGTTGGTGTGTGGAAAAACGATGTGTAGTAGACATAACTGATTCGACTCAAACATACTTGGATTCACTACGCTAGACAATAACCAATATTTTGAGTAACATATCTGAATTCTTTAGAGTAATATTGTACAACAAAACTATCTTTAAAAACAATCAGTAATTAGACAGAGAATGTTTACGATTCTCTGCACATTAGGAATCAGATATATCTGAAGAATGACTTGAGTCAGTGAACCCCCATAGATCCTCTGAACGAGTCACTGTGTGAGTGAGCTCAAGACTGATTCATTAAAAAGAACCAGTTCAAACAAGACATTTGTTCATGAATTACATCACAGTGATTTCTTCACAGAGTTTTTTTTCTTTATTTAATTATGAATGACAGTATGTTAACCATTTGTCATTTTAACCTAAGAACTTTTTTTTTGATCCACTGAAACAACAGGAAATGTGATTGTGAACATGAAGCAACTACAACACATCAATAACTGGACTACAGCCAACTGACAGCCTTGACAACACAGCACAATGACAGCTCCCATCATGTTCAAAGCCACTTTCCATCTGACAAAACCGAGGGGGAAAAACAAACAGTGCTCCGAGAGCATGCCGCTGTTCTCCAAGACCCTGACTGGCCGAGAAGGCCATTATCCATCAGCAGATGATTCTAACCCTGACAGTTTTAGACCCAACGGGCTTCCCTGAGGAACTCGCCTCCGTTTGAATAATTAAGCTCATTTACAGTTCTCTAACGGATGACCGTTTGTAGCCTTTACTTTCACACCTTATCAATCACTTGCATGTCAAGCCTTTATACAATCCTCCCACCCCCAACTCCTGGTGGCATCATTTGATATGCAAAGCACGGCCTTCACTGGGCCTGGGTCTTGCTCTTGCGTCCCTCCACCTCGGCTACTTCTGCAGCTAGTCTCCACAGCTATTGCCCTCCTTCTGTGTTCTGGCAATCCATCAGGCTTTGACTAACTTCTGTCCAACTATTTGACATCTGGGAGATGGATGGTGTCAGCGCCTGCCGTTGCCAGTACCTCCTCCTGGTAGCATGTTAGCCAACGCTAGCTTGTTTTCCCCCTTAGAATAATAAACAGAGGCTTGCCTTGTAAATAGCGCAAACTGGAAGAGCGGGTCAGCTATCGGTTAATATTAGGCATTTCGTTAGACAAGATACAATTATTAATGTGATGTGATTGAGCAACATACATTCCACGGATTGTTCGCAAAAGCTTAACGGAAACAAAGAGATCAATGTCTGTCTACAAGGACTCCTTTTTCTTGCCTCCAAAGGACTTAGTGTCTCCATTTTCTCTGAGTAGACACTGTTGAACAGAGCTTCGCAAATGAATAGCCGCTATTTTTACTTGAGCTCTATGCAAATAAACTCTGGCATGCTCCTGAACACTTCAGATTCCTTTTTTTCCCCAACACCCATAACACTGATTCTTGTAACTGCATTGAGCAGATCTCTAGAAAAGCAGGAAGGAGTGAAGCCTTGCATTGAGACTGTGCCATGAAATTATTTGACAATGTATGACTTTTTATTCTGGGAGATGATATTTTGAAGGTTTTTGGCGGTAAAATAGAAGTCAATATGGTCCAAAACAACATTGGAGCCCATTCACTTTCATTGTGTATTTAAACAAATAACTTATTTTATGTTCCAGAGAAGAAAGAAACAACATCAATTATTTGACCATTTTGTGTGTGTTAACTATTCCTATCAAAGGACGGTTTTAGAGTTAGACATTTTATAAGTTAGTGGCATCTCAAACACGTCCCAACAGCTAAAGTCATCCGCCTAGCGCAAGTATGTAGAAAAGCAATTAAAATACTGTGCCAACGGATGTGTGTCCTGTGCGAACGCCTGTTTAGAGGAAGAGGGGGGAAAGGAGGAAGAAATGAAAGACACACAATCCTCCATCAGGCATCTGATGAATGAGATGGTCAAAACATGCATTTTCATGGCCCTCCTTAAGTTTCCCCACTCAATTTTTAATGCAAGACATTTTAGACTTTGTTCCGTATGCATGAGCGTCTGCTTGTGTGCTTGTTCTTATATAAATAGTGTGGATTTTATAACAGAACACTGTGAGATGGTGTAAAAACAGGAGCTTTCGAAAGCTTCAGGGTCACAGTGCCTTGGTCGAGCCCCTGAGGGGAGGAAGAGAAAGAGAAGATAAAGAAAAAGAGAGAGTTGCAACATGAGCTGTATACTCCTGGAAAGATCAGTCCTCCCATATTAAAAAGACCCCTGTCACTCACAGGCCTTCAGCCCCAGATACCGTGCACTGCATTATGGTTTCCCTGACAGAGGGGGAAAACACACCAGTATTTTTCAGTCTGGTTGCTGCTCGGGGGGGAACTCTGAACAGGCAATTTAATATCGGGAAGATCGCTAAGAGGAAGTGCTGATGCGGCAGTCTCATGCTCATTTTATTTAGATTAACTACAGTGGTAATATCACAGCCACTCATGCCAGGAGCGACGCACAACTCATAAAGTGACAATGGAAGGGGGCAGGAATCTAAATGGGTGACAGGGTTTGTTTGTCGCCAGCTCTGAGAAAAACACGCGACATTGTTTTTGAGGAATGCAAGATGGCTTCGTGAACAGCGATTCATTCACAGGAAAAGCAATCGAGATTTTCTGAGAGTTCGACGTTGCTTCGCTATTTAATTTTTTATTTAATTTCTTTTTTTTTGCTTTGAGTGAGTAAAAATTCCTGAATGTTTAATAGGTTAAAAAGGGTGGAATTGTAAAAAAAGACATAAAAGGCATCCTTTTATTATGCTTAATGTGTGCCAAATAGCCCATATTACATAGAAGCACCATCAACTTTCTCCTTTGCTCCCTTTCTGGCTTTTGAAATAGCTTTCAGCTTTGCAGCAACCTCTCAGCGTGAAACAGCCTTGCCCATTTTAGCTTTTGATAACATAATAGTGTTCTGAAGCACCCTTTACGTGATAACTTAATGATGTAGACGTGTATGTGCACCGCATAAAAGCTATCCAAGCCTTCCGGAGATATCTGATTAATCATTACTGGTCTGCACACTTGATAATCTATAGGTGGAGGAGGTGACCCAGATTGGCAGAAAAAAGGCTGGACGGCCACTTAAACCACACAAAACCAAGAGTTCCTCTCCCGCAGATCCTAATCATGTGTCATGTGACTGCCAAAAAAACAACGCTTAGCACCATTAGTGACAGTGATGGCACTGGGACTGTTTTAGTCTTAATTGCAGAGTATACCAGAGGCAACTGTAATTGTGTTTCCTGTTGGGACACTTCTTAAATAACCCCAGGTCTCCGCTGTTTATTTTCTCTTTCTGTCAGGGTCATTTCAGAGGTCCGGAGAAGGACCCGGCGTCAGGGCTGAACCTCCTCCGGACGCGGTGTCATTTGCGAGCGATTGGTTTGGCTCGGTGCCAAATGGAAAGAGAAGAAAAGAGACGAAGAAAGGGAGCATGGCTGTTTCTGAGAGCTAAGCTGGAGTGCTAGTTATCATTTAATTCCAGTGTCAATGTGCATAAGGCTATAAATTAAGAGCCCACAAATCAAACTACTAACAGGGATTCCAATTATTGTTCCAAGGATTTTGCACCCACATTTAATCCATCATTATTATCTCTGCCCAATAAGCTTGTTCTTTTTTTTTCTGTCCTATTTTTTTATTATTAATCGTTCTTCTTTTTCAGCATGTTTTGTTTTGTTATTGCATGGCTTTACTGTAATTCGGATGAATTACCTCACATTGGGATAATTCTATGCTCGGCGCTCAGGCAACCAATTAGAACAAGGATTGTCTTGGTAAATGGACACATAAGCAAGTCTTGCGCATAATAATAACTTATTAATTGCTCCATTGTCCTCTCTTCTGTTGCATGCAAGGTTAACCAGTGTCACTCTAGAGCATGCCAACAGATGTGTGCAAATGAAAATAAAGTACTCACGTTCACACGCATCTCCCTTCTGGTGAAATCCAGCTTTGCATATACATTTCCCAATGGGAACCAGCCATTCTCCTTCTGCGCTGCAGTGCATTTTGGGAGAGTTGTCGGCCTCCTCCTCTGCGTCGTTGACGCACATACCCTCCACTTCCACCAGCGACGAAAACTCTGACCCCGTCACCGTATCTGGGAACGTGGCCAGGTTCTCAATAATCGACCAACACTTCTTGTAATACACTTTGACGGAGACCAAAGCGATGCAGGCACCTACATCCTGGAAGGCCAGGTAGAAGCCTCGGCGGGAGAGGGGCCCGATTATACGCACCTCCGTGTTGAGCTTCATCTTTCTTTCCCCCAGGTCACCCTGAGTGAAACTCTCGTCCGCAGCTATAGTGTCAATTTTCACATACTGACTCTCCCTTATATTCCTGCCCACCTCCACGTCGGTTTCCTGGTAGTACAAGTTGAACGTCTCCTTGCAAGAGCCAACCACCCCTGGAAGGCTGTTACAATCCCTCAAGGTAAACTTCAGCTCCACAAAAATCCTCTGGGCATCGCCCTTCTCAATCCAGTTAGTCCGTAGCCAATTGTTCTGATTTGGCTCCATGACCTGGCAGACCTGATATGTGCGAATGGGTGTGTAGTTTTCATCCAAGCCGCTGATCTCTTCCCACTGAGAAAAAGGAAAACGCAGTTAATCATCATTATACTGTGAGCTGTACTAAAATGCTCAGGAATAACCTCAAGGGAGAACGTTTCAGCGTGTTAAAACTGGCCTCACAAATGCACAACTCCTTGATATAAAATGATTTGCATGAATTCATCTGCAGACAGGTGCTTGTTTTTTTGTTTTTTATCCTTTGCATAAATTGAGAATTTAAAATATCTGTATTGCATTAATCTAAAATACTTAGCAATTATTGACAATTGTTGGTATCAGTCAATCAATGCAAACACTAATAAGCACATTAGAATGATTTAAAATGTATTTTTTAATAATTTACAAATGCATACAATAGTAATAATGTATACTACCATTTAAAATGTTTTCACATTTTAGAATAATAGTGGTAAAAAAAAAAAACACTATAAGTTCCGTCAAGTATCCGAACGTTGTGCTTCTTGTGTTACTGTCAAAAATAAATTGGTTTTCATTTTTAAAAATGACTAAATATATGACTCAACCCGACTAATTTTCTGGGTTTCTCTTGAACAACTTCCACCTGGAAGGCTTAAATTCCATGTACGCTGGACACTTGTTGGCTGTGTTTCTTTCACTATTTGGTTTAACTAAAACTAACAAATTACAATGCTGTAATTTTTTAAACTCTAAATAAGATATATTGCAATCAAACCACATGATAAACAATCTGATAAAATCTGAATCCTAAACGTTTAAATTGCTGTTACTTATTTAGTTTAGTTTCCAGGATGATTTTGTGTTCAAATCAATTGTTCAAAACCTAAAAGGCTTTTCAAAACACAAACAAATAAAGAATATAACAAGTTAATTTACAAAGTTCAGCAAAAGATCACTTAGTTGGCCTTAGTTGCACGACTCTAAAAACAAATGCGTTTGCATTTTACACGCCTTCCTTAAACCTTTATAAACTAGTTGAGGATCAACAACGACAAACAACTTTTAAAAGTAACAAAACCACCTTCATATAAAGTAAAACCAAATTACCATTGTTTAGCGTTTTAGAAACATTGTGATGTGGTGCAAAGACTGCACAATAGAAAAAAAAACACACACCACATAATTCTAAGTTGCACTTAAAATACTACAAGCAGTAAGCGCATTACAGAGGTGAAAATCATAAATGTTTGTGTGTAAAGACAAACTTGTAAAGTTTCCTTACCCCGCTTGGAGGAGACGATATCCATTCCAGCTCTGTCTGCTGCGCCTTTGAATCCAGCAGGATCACTGCCGACAACACATAAAGCGCACACTTAGGCTACAATAATGCATCTTTAATTGTGATAAATGTTTGGCACACATCTCGCGCATATTCCAGAAGCATTTTACATCGCGATAGAGCGGAGAGACAGACTAAAAGTGAGAGAGTGCGCGAGTTTGACCCATTTTCAGCAGACAGCGGTGGAGATTTACGACAATAAGCACCTTACATCTCTGAAACCTGTGCGACACCTGTTCGTGTGTCAATATAACCGACGGACACGCTTTCTCTCTTGGTGTGCGATACAGAAATCGGTAAAGTTCCTTCGTTTGAACCGTTGAGGAGATTACGCGGATACGCGCGCGCAGGGTTAAGAACGCGTCGCATTTAGCCGCTATTTTGTTATTTAAATTAATTTAATTGAGGTGATGTCTGTGTTTTGTGTGATCATATGATTAAATAAATCTGATTAAATAATAAAATAATTAATTAATCCAATGAAATATTGGCATTAAAACTCTCAAACGGGCATTAGGTGAGATCAGAACCTTAATAAAAAAATATATAATTTAATTTAATAAGCAGCCTAAATTCGTCACTGAGTAGCTATGTTGAGTAATCAATACATATCTAATTGAACTACAGCAAACAGCCATAAGCTCAAATGGACGTATGTATAGCCTATATCTATTGAATGATCCTTTAATTTCATATTTCGGTAAGGAGCCAGGATACCTTCGGCTTATGCTATATGTAATATAGTCGATGATGATGTATAGCCTACTTATTTGCAGTACAGACATGTATGCTAGAAACCTGCTAAATCTGCCTACTCGATAACTTGGTAATACAGAAGCAGTTCGATTACTTGATGATTGCAGGAGGTTTTCATCTCAGACAATTCCTTTACTTTAACTGAAGATGATCCCATGAGTGTTTTAAAATAATAACGTGGTAGGCTATATGTTGCAGTCCAGTTGCAGAATTAACTGTATGCCGCCCGGTTGGTTAACATTAAGGCACATCAAGCAGATCTTTTCAAGTTTGTTATCGCTTTTGTTTGCAGTAGCCTAAATGGAAAGCACATAGTGTTTCCCGATGAAATGAGACCGTGATAACCAAGCGATACAGAGCTGTGAGATTTAACCTTAACCAGATAGGCTAAGTATAATTTGTCTATCATGTTTTTATGTCAAGTTGCGATGTGCAGTTGTAAATTACACGTCTTCGTGTCTGAAATAGCGAAAGTCTGTGCGTCAAGGAAATAAATACTCATGATATCAGACACAGTCAAGCGTATATCGTTGTCTAATGTGTGATAAAATAAAACTGTTGTCTGTCAGACTGTCGATACTGTATCTGTTGTAACTGCTGGTTTGCTCGGTGCTCGCGCTCGCACTGTCAGGATGCAATAAAGGAAACTTTAGCACTCACCCTCTCTTGTGTTCTGTGCTATTCCAGTGTTCACATAAAAACATAAATGAAGGCAAAATATAGTCCACAAACACGAAACTGAGGTGCAAACCATGGTGCAATTGAAAGTTGGCTAAACAGTGTGCGCTTTTTCCAACGCGGCGTTCCCTTCCCATTGACGACGCTCCAGCACCAGCTCTGGGTGAATAAACCAGCCGTCTCTCACTCAAATAGCATCGGCAGCTGGGGGGCGGGGCTTAGAACATTCAGCGTGTCACTCACTTTGACTGACAGAGAGTACACCCACCTTAGGCGCGCGAAAGGCTTTCGGTGTAAACCCGCGGACGAATCACTTTACAGCGAAGGCGGATCCTCAATTTTAGTCTAAAACAGACTAGAGTGCATTCACAAACTTTAAGATGAGTCGGGCAATGTAAGTCGTTGTTACATTAAGAAGAACATTTTAATATGATAATGTTCGATTTGAAATGCTGTAGGCTACTTGAAGCTAATACTTTAAACGCTGTTTTTAAAGGAAAAGTAATAAGTACAGTATAGGCCTATATCAAAACAAACCTTGATAGAGAGAGAAAGTGAGAGAAATTTCACTGCTCAGAATCCTACTCTATCAAGATAAGACTTGAACCTTGGGTAGGGCACTCAAAGCATGTCACGACATCAGAGGAAACGTTTATATTTTTCCCAAGTCATTGAAGAGCATTACATCATAAGCAGGTAATCCCTTAACAAATCTCATCATGGTGGCTGTCTTGTCTGAGAGCTGTTTTTGAAAAGCATTGTCTACTCATAGCAATGTCAAAACATTATGTTGTCAATAATCGGCCATAATTCTGTGTGAGTTACAATATCTATCTATCTATCTATCTATCTATCTATCTATCTATCTATCTATCTATCTATCTATCTATCTATCTATCTATCTATCTATCTATCTATCTATCTATCTGTTCAATTTTCCAGTAAATAGTGACATTTTTCCAGATTTTTAGAATAGTCTATTTGTGCACCTGTAGATTATATTTGCTTTTATGTTTGCTTGTATCTCTAGACACTATAGAGATATTAAGAACTATTCTAGGACTCTAGAACTATTAAGAATGTATCTTTAGTTGGCAATTCACAACAACCGTGCCTTTTGTACACATGTACTCCAAAGGGACAAATATTAAGTTAAACATAATGAACACTTTTGCAAATTTAGCACAATCTTAAACTTGTTTTACATATCTGTGTATTCCATTATGGAGTCCCATGCCTGCAGAAATTAAAAGCAAATAATGTAACAATAAAGTTAAAAATAAAAATAAATATAGGGGCAATGATAAATAAAGGGGGGGAAATTAACATACAATCAGTTATATTTGTTTTATGGAATAGCCTATTTGATTATTGAATTGAATGATATTGTGTTCACATTAATCTATTTATTTTTAATTTCTGCAGGTTTGGTCCTCCATATCCCATGACACTTGGGATTGATAGACAACAAGGATTTTTCACAAGTTATTTCGTTGAAAAATATTAAATTGTTATATAAGGCAGAAGCCCTTGTTGACTGACTAGTGAAGGGCAGAAAGTCTGTTGTGTAGGTATAAAGACAGAGACAGACAAACACAGATAAACATTGACTGCTGTGTATTTTAGAAGGTCACCTAATGAGGAAAGTGCCCTGCTGCTTCTGGGCAATGGGTGTGGATGCATCGATTCATTATATGCGTTACTGCTCAAGAAACGTTAGAAGATTGAGCTGCTGGGGTTTTAAGCGGCGCCAATGAATTGAGATAAACACAAAACACAATTAAAAAGTGTAAAGTTAATTTCCTGCTGCTCAGATGACTTGCCAAATCACTGATAAATGAAAGCATGAAAGGGACCTCATTACCCCACAAACGTATAATGCATTTGTTACAGGTCACTTATGAATCTCCATTTCCTAGAATGAGTAAAACAACTGTAATTATGCACCATAAATATTGATTAATAAACTCTGTGCATCACAAATGGATGGAGGTAGACAAGGACTCATTTCAAGGTTTATTTACCTCTTTTCTTATTTGTTTTTTGTTGTTTGGCCTGTTTATTATGCAAATTATTTCTAATCCTCTTTACCCTTGATGCACGCACCTGGTTTGCATATTTCCATTTTGGTGTATTAAACTAGCTTCAATGTAAAAGTAATGTTTTGGACATATTTTAGTACCGTAGTCAATATCTTAAACTAGTTTCTGATCAACTGGCATAAGTGTGAAAATGGCAAGATATTCAGTATTTGCTTTGCACATATGAATATCACTGTCTGAGCTGGACCAAACACAGCCATGTAAGCATGTATGAATTCATGTTTGAATATTTATAATCAACAAAATGTTCATTAATATTCTCATTCAGCTGGGTCTCGTGTGATAGTGCCAGGCTTTCCAGGTTTCCTCTTGTGGTTGTTAACATAATAATTGCAGATTTCTTCTTGGTAACTCTTGAAAAAAAAAAAGAATCCCCAAATCTTCATATTGAAACTCAGAATACACATTTAGCAGCCACATTAGTGAGTCCTCATCAGCTTAATGTTGCCATGGCATCAGTTAATTGAATTCCTTTGTTTGAATTGGGATTATACTATAGTAGTCATGTGGAGATGACAGTTTGTGTAAGCGACGTTATACCTGACTCCACATTGAGCTCTAAGCTGAGCCCTCACAAAAAGCTAATCATTTTAGAGGATACTTCATTCTGAGTAGGTCTTTAGTGTGTCTTCCCTGAGTAGAATTACCATCCTTCAGTAAAAACACTAACCGTTATTGTCATTTTACCCAAATTCATTTGAAATTAAATGGCAGAAGTTGAGTGAAGTGTACTAGACTACTAAAGCAATATTTTAGAAATTAGCTAGTTTGTTGAAGTGGTGATCCTGCGCTAGAGGTCATACAAATGTTTATTTTGGACTTAAAAACAATAGTTTTTCCCCCCGAAAAAAATGTGGCAAACACTCAGGGGATACCACTTCAAGTGAGCGAATTGACCACATTTATAAATGTCTGCCTACACACAAGTGCTAGTAACCAACAAAGAAGGCATGGAAAAAACTAGGACATGACTTGTTCAAGGTGTTCTTATTATGTCTTATCTTTTTGGCAGTTATTTGCGGCATGCTTCACAGCACATAGTGAGTAGATCTCTTCATCAGCAGGCAATAACATGCTGTTCTATTCTGATGTTATTTTCCTCCAGGACTGCTTGGTTTTTTTTCATACTTTCTCAAGTCTATCTAAAAAAAAAAGAGCTGAAATGAATAGAGGGCAAGGCCAAAATTACTATTAAATACTAATATATATATTTTCCACTTACACCCAAGCTTGTTGGAGTGGAACACCTTCAGAGCAGCAGGCTGTCGTCCTGATCCCTTCGCTGAGGCTGGGTGGAGCACAGCCGGGCTGTCTGGATTCTTTGAGGGCTTGAAGGAAAAACCACCCACAGATTTAATATCCAGAGGGACTGAAAGCCTGGTGGACGGCTGGGCTTGAGCACCGTGGGCAAGTTTCACTACTTTTTATAGGTTAGTAATATAACGTCCCAGACAAAATTGGGAGTGTTCAATATTACTCAGGAATTGTTGCGGGCTGACTAACGTTTACCTGACGCTGTGTGTTGGTGTAATAACATATCTAGACATGTACTGGTTATGTGTTGTAAGACATGTTCTAAATTGCATAATGATTATTTTTGCCATTATTATATTTTTGATTAAATAAATGCAGCCTTGAGCATAAGAGACTTCTTCCAAAAACATAAAATCTTGCTCAATCCAAAGTTGAACACTCATGATGAAATATTTGTATATAAAAAATATATATACGTCTAAATGTATTTATTTTATACTCATTCATATATAAATTAATACAAGAAAATAGTGTAAATAAATCAATTATAAGTTGTGAGATTTTTTTGAGCTTACAACCACAAATGGCCTACCAACTTTTGCAATTATGGTTTGCCCTTTAGACTGAACACATTTTCAAAAAGCAGCCATTACTTCTCAGGCAGAAGTGAACTGGAGGGATTTATTCATATCTCATTTTACCCTTTTCAAAAACAACAATTAATGAAACTTAACATGTGCATCAATTTCAAACGTCTATTGTGGCAGGTCACTCCCACTCGTGTTTGTCTAGAGGAAAGACAAAGACACCTCATTTGTGTCGGTGAAAGCATGTTGCAGTGATCTGTCAGTTTAGACAGCAAGGCTGTTTAACTCCACTAATTGTCAGAGTAACATGAAAAACAAAGCTCTTTTTATCTATAATTGAATTATGTACAGAGCAACAGTCGCCATGCAGTACAAATCAGAGACAGAAGAGGGACTGCCTGAACCTTGAGCTATGCGAGTCTGTCACCAGAGGCGGCAATAAACTCCATGCATTGATTGATCTGCGCTCATTAAAGTGAAGAACCAAAGCCTGCTCATGTCTCTTATGTGAGCATTATTATTAGTCAAACAAACCCGATTTAAGCTTTTAACCACAGCTTGTATTCTACTCTAAATGTGTGTGAAAGAGTGAAATCTACAGTTTTTATACGACATGGGGAGGATATCTGTCATTTAGAAAGTAAAACATACTCTATTTGACTTTAAATACTTATGTTTGTCAGACGAAGCTTCCCTAGATGACTCTAAGACTCATGTCCTGCCTCAGCGTTGCTGTGGATTCACGTCACAGTTATGTATAAGTGCTATGTATAACTGTCTTTAAATAAGCTCTTTATGGGGAGCTGTTCAGTTTACCCTGAAATGAAATACGTGTTTATGAAAAGATTAAAAACGAAGAGAAAAAAAATCAGTCTGAGTTATATAATTCCACAGGCACCGCTCTCATGATTATCATGTCAACAACATGACTATCTCTATTTCCCTATGTGTCAGTTTCCTGGTCTGTACGGACTACAGGGACACTTGTGTAGTTGTACACCGATTTTGTAGTTGACAGATGAAGACATCCAGATGGCCGCATGGAGTTAGTCTCACTAGCTTGCTACGCTAGCCCAGCATGTAGACCTAAGCAGGGTTATGGCCATTTGATGATGTCTGTTTTGGCCTTTCATGTCATTCTACAAGCTTAGCGAGCTACGTTACCACTTAGTCCCAGGATAAACAGACAAATCACATCTTGAAACGCAAGTGTGGAGGCGCCTGACACGCACATCTGGAGATGAATAGTGCTCAGGCTTTCAAAATCACTAACAGAAATCTGGACTTTCATCAAGGTGACTGTACAAAAAGACTTTACTCCCACCCATGTGTCTTGTCTCGCTCCCTTCACGATCGATGGAGATGAAAGCGAGGAATGAAAAGTAAAATTGCCTGAGTGATTTACAGTTGATCAGATATGAGACCTCTTTCTCATATATCACTCCATGTAGATCTACACACATTCCTTTTAGGTTAAAGGTAACACCTAGCGCTGATGCTAAAGGAAGAATGTAGCCAAAGACTGTATTATGTACCGAGACGGTCCATTCATATTACTCTGAATGGGAGAAAGTGCAACGCACAATATGGCGGAATAAATCCTGCCTTCTAAGTAAAAGAGCCATCAGTGTCCTGAGACGCGTTTGGGACTGTACATCCATATTGGCTGGACCAACCTAAAAAATACACTTTCTTAACTCTAGTTGAGTGTACGAAATGCCATTTATGGGACAGTTCATGTCAGATTATATTGATCATTTGAAATTTCATGTAATGTGAGTTTGGCAAGCAGTTTTGGAGATTTCGGCATTCAAGTAGGAGTTGGTCTTACATGCCAAAAATAGCTGGCCAGATGCGTTGCAAATATGGCTGCCGCGTGAACTGACTTTCCTTGAAAGGGACTTTGATGTATCTGCATGTTTACATGAACTCTGAAAGTTCAATTTCAGTTGCAATAATTAGTTTTCTTTAAAATGTCCAATAGTCCAAAAGAAATGATAACAGTCTGTTTTTTGCAAAGCATATCCTACCTGGTCTTATTGTTTATATGTGGCTATTAACATTTACAGGAACAAAAACATACTTTTTTTTTTACATTTGGATTGATACTCAAATGCAAAATATGGATATATAGATAACATCTAAAATGTAAACATTATTACATATTTACAGCTATATAATGCCCCCCAACTAAACATAACATAACAGCATTGTTTTGTTATTAATGCAAATATAAGTAAATTTACAGTGGTATACACTACCAGACCTAGATAATGTGATTGCATCTCGACATCGTCCAGCATGTACGCATGCAAATTGGACTACAGTTGGCCTCTGCATTGTGTGCGTGAATTTATTTCATCCTTCAAAAACTTGACTACCGGTACGCATTTTGTTATGTATACTCAGACAGACCAATGAAGACTGTAGTTTAACGCTTATGTTTTATTCCCTTAGAATGGTAAACCACTCCATGACAACACGTTTCAAAAAGGTGATGTATTATGTTTTTTTAAGCATCAAAATAGCATCACAACTGTTGAAGTTACATTAGCGTGAATTACACAATTAAATGTTGTCACAAAGGTCCATTTGCATCAATTCAATCTTCAATTGATGTTCTTCAGATCTTTAACATGGCGCAGCTGTTCTGCCAAAAAAATATATGGCTCTTAGCTCACCTTTCAAATAAACCTCCTGCCCAGGTACAGCAGACAGGCATGGACCAAATGTAGCAACGGTCTAACATTACTCAGCCGACTCTTATAAATCAACCAGCCGTGAGAGAAAGAGAGAGAGAAAACAGCCCGTGTGGGTTTTCCATGGTGTGAAATATTAGACGGTGGCCCCTGTTTGAATGTGAAGGATGGCTAGCAGAAAGGTGTATAATTTCAGTGTTACCCCAGCTGCCTCAGGCAGCCCTTAAATGCTGACGGTACTCAATTTGCTGATCCGTGACCCACCAGCCACGTTGCATCACCTCGCTATGCTGCCATCCGCATGCGTGTGTTATCCAGGCATCACTCCCTTTGGAATTAATGTTCATTTGTATGTGCAAATATGCTGCATGATAAGACTAAGTTAAAGGCTTTGTATAATCTCCCCCGTGACTAACAAAATAGCACAATATGTTTCACTTTATGACTACAATTATTATCTAAATCTATTATGTATGAACATAATAACTTCAAATCATGCAATAACAACAGCTGTCATTATCAGACTGAGCGGGAAAATATAGGTGTGAATTTGCTGTCCTTGAGGCGTATAACAAATATGGAGCATATTGATTTTTAATTTCACAAAAGCACAACCAATAGTGATCCAGAAACCTTCAGCAATTATTGTTCAATCAGGAGGCTAATGACATAAAACACAGGCCCAAATGAGCTCACTTTAGTGAAAGTCATTGAACACACATACACACACAAACATAATTTAATGACATGCACTCAAGCATCTGTGGTGATGAAAGCAAACAAAATTGGTTCCCAGCAATCCAGGTTTTCAAGACTGATGTTATTTTCGCGTTGGCTCATCAATGCATTGCTTTGGTCGTATCTAGAGTAATAGTTGGAGACGTTTCACTCATATAAAAATAATAATATGGGAGAAGTCGAAACACTCAATATGAAGGCTATAGGCATAGTTAAGAGCCAATCTGAAGTAAGTTAGCATTGACAAACAGGTTTGAAGATTTCAGTCTTTCTTCATTCAGATAGGAGACTACATACCTGACTGGAAATGCTGCTCAGGGCTTTTACTAAGATGGCTGCCGAGTGAGCTGACTTTGTGTACATTGGCACACAGGTGATTGGAGCTCATACTGAATTTAACACTAGTGCTGTGGTGATGACAAATCATAAAGGCATGATGATATACAAACCTTGAGATGTCAGTTCGCCTGAGAAGCACCGTCAGTTGAATGTTCAGCTGGAAGAAAAAAAAGACAATTTATAGTCATTATATGGATCCCACTGGCAGTTATGGCAATTATATGAGACATATAACCGTAAAAATGTCGATTTGTGGCGTGTCTTGAGATTGCATGTCATTTTTGCGTCAGTAAGGAGGACAGGCACTAATAAACTTGCAATTCAAACTTCCACTCCCTATCTACATTTATTAATATACTATTTCACAATTCCATTGTATTATAAAAATGTATTATGATTAAGTTTGCCTAGTACTAATTTATTAACTTTTCCCCCATAAACATTGTTGGTATCTTCCTTTCTGTTTTGCAGGGCTTAATGTATAGTATAACTAAACTGTAATATATTGTATTTCTGTATTTAAATGGTAATTTCATCAGAATATTGAGTGTATGTTCAAAGCTTTTGTGGTGCTGAGGTTTTGGGGCACCCCTCTGGGTGCAAGATGTAATATCCAAAGAACAAGAAATTATATATCGCAATATCTAAATCAGCATTCTCAAATTTACAAAACAGAAAAAAGAGACGACAATGTACTACAACTAATAGAGCATCAAAGCTGCCATGAGATGTTCAGAAGGCTCTGCAAGGGCTTTGTTTATTTCAAACTGTGCCAACTTCATTAACTTCACATTGTGCCAATCTAAGCTTGAGGCCCGTAGCAGTCATTTGCCCTGGGGCAATGGCCCTCATTGGCCAGGGTCTGTAATCCGTCTTTACGTATAGTTTAATCTGCATTGGTTTTGTTTTTTAAATTAATTGTTTTTCATAGAAAACATTTGAACAAAACGGTCATAGTTACAACATGGCTAAAATTCTATTTGTTGCTTTTCTTCTTACCACTGTAGAAAGGAAGCAGTGACATATTTTTTCTTGTTGTATCTTGGTTACAAAATGAACATATAAGAAGGCAGGAAGGCGAGGGAAAGGGGAGGAGAACTCCCTTAGTCCTTATTGATAGTCTGAGTACCCATAATGAGATGCCAGCAGCTCTCAGCAAAGTTTGGAGTCATCTCCATCATTAAGGCGCCCACATGGACTTTTGACTTTAAGCATAGGTAAAATTTCCTTGAGGGAAAGAAAAGAGGGATTATGTAAGCTTTGAGGGGATTGGAGCACGTACATCCCAGTTCCTCTGCCTTGTTTCATCTTTTGATTCAGTTAATTCTTTGTAGGGTAAAGGAGGAGGTGAAAGCGCTGACTGCCGGCTGAATATACTCTCTCTCTTTCATGTGTGCTCTTCCGCTGCGTCCTTCTCCTTCACTTTTCTCTCACCCTTTCTTCCTCCCCATCTCACAGTCTTTCATTCGCACTTTCTCTCTCATTTCCAAATGCTGTGCTCTTTTACTCTTCCTCCTGTTTTTGTTGCTCCTGTCACCTCACAAGTTGTTTTCACTGTTTGCTCTTCTCTGCACCCCACTTTCCATCACAGTGGGGCATAACATACTGATGCTGACAGGAAGACTCCAAAGTCACATCCGTGTTAGCTGGCAGCTCATTTTCCCAAGCTTATTCCAAACACACTGCTGTGTACAAATAGGCAGAGCTGACCCCACTCTGTGCCACATACAGTAAGTGTCCATGCCTACAAAAAATATACTCAGAAATTGTTCAACCAAACAGAAGAGCACAAATAACCGCTTGTTTCCATTTCAGAAGCGCTGGTGTTGTGGGTTTAGGGAGCTCTAATTCCTAAATTTGAGTTGAGGAAGAAAACTGAATAATTTAGTTTTGAATTTAAGGATATGGAAATGCATTTCTGTAGATTATGATTTTGAAAAAGACTCTTGTGCACATTTACTTGCATTTACTTGATCAAAAATAAAATTAAAACAGTAATATTGTAAAATATTATTATAACTTAAACTAATTGTTTTCTATTTGAATATATTTTAAAATGTAATTTATTCCTGTGATGGCAAAGCTGACTTTTCAGCATCATTACTCCAGTCTTCAGTGTCACATGATCCTTCAGAAATCATTTTAATATGATGATTTGGTGCTCAAGAAACATTCCTATGTTGGGGGGAAAACAGTTGTTCTGCTTAATATTTTTGTGAAAACAGAATTCTTCCATCAAAAAAAACAAGATTTCATTGAAATCACTTACAGTACATACTAAAAAAATATGTATTTCAAAATTATATTAAAAAAAAATAATATGAATTTTGTTTTCATCAAATTCTTCTTTAATTAAATTTCAGATTCAGTATCCTGTGGGACTTTGCTACTTCAATTCATATTTCAAATCAGGATTGAAAAATTCTGAATGTTGCTGAGTTTCTCTGAACAATGTATTCAGCAGGAGTGTGTTGATTCAAAATGACAGGTCAGACTTGGTACAGTATAATATTAGATGAGGAAAGACATTATATCAAAACATTATTGAAACCTCATGTTAACCCTCACATCGTTCAAACTTGTTATAATCTTAAGAGAGTCTGTTATGGTGAGTCATAAAAGATGTAGCAAGTGCAGTATGCTTAGCAGCTAAATTATTAATAGAGTATATTTGTTCTTGCAGCAATGCAGGCACACATTGACTATTTACATAGATGCGGGAGCTTCAGGTGATGGACTGGCACACATGGTTATTATGTTACCATTTTAAGAACATGCCAACAATTACATTCAAATTGCACAAATGTACAAAGCTCAGCCTTTGAGTTTGATTCTGATAAAAGTTGGAGAATATTCAAGAAATGTGTCACTGATGACAGGCACTGCAAAGTAATAATCTGCTGGACCTTGAGGACGAAAGAGATTTATAGGGATGGGGGAAAAAAGATTTTGGTTTAGGCCGCAAGTGGCAAAGCTGCTTCGAAACATGAATTTAATTGAAGAAGCGTCGGCCGCACAATGATATCAGATAATTAAATCAAGAAACAATTGTGCTTTATGTCTTCTTAAAATCTCTCACTTAACACCTGAAATCTGAAACCACCACTCGGGAGACACAAAGCCTCCCAAAAAAAGGGAAAAAAATCATTTTAATTCCCAGGGATAACTTAGCATCAGAGGAGCCGGAGAGCTTGTCGTCATGGAGGGCAAGATTAGCAATTATTCTTCATTCCGAGAGCTCTTCACCAGCCGGTTATGTATAACAAAGGCTCTCAAAGTTTGCACTTTGCCTCTGAATAGGTATAAAATCCCTATTTTTTTTTATTAAATTGAAATCTTCTCCCTTGACATAACAGATATGATATCTGAAAACTTAATAAGTCATTTTCACAGCTCATCAGCCATTCCCGTTCCAGAAGCTTCGTCCTAGCGCCGTGGACATCGCAAGCCTCAGAGGCCAGGAGGATAATGTACTTTCCGTCAAATCGTGACACTTGATTGACATGCCGAGGCAGGTATTAGGCCTCATTTTCTACCCGTACACACCCGAGTTAATATCTCTAGATGGCTGTGAGGATGAAAATAGATTTGTTTGGATGAGTGTTTACTCCCCTGGATGCTTTAGAAACAAAGCTCTTAACAACATCCTATCAGTGCCGAATCTGTAAGCGCATGATACATTTGATGGCATGAAGTGGAATATCTGACCTCAATCTCAGCGATAGTCACACTTCTACAGAACGAATAAATAATTTTATGAATAAAACGCTCCGTAAATAACATTAGATACTCATGGTCATGATCGTATTTGCTAATGTTCATGTGGATCCTTTGGGTTCTTTATTTTTAATATAAAACAAGCCATTTAAGAACATTCCTAATGTTTCCCGTGTCTGGTTCTATGTGCAGCTATGCAAAAAGAAAACATAAAACAACCTTGTTTCTTTCAGATCCTCAGCAATCACTTTCAACATTCATTATTTTCTTTACTCTGCCCGTGCTTTTGGAAAGACAAAGGCTGTCAAGAGGGCACGTCATTCTTTCCCATGATGCACTGCAGTCACATACTTGCACTAGCAACTGTAAAGCTGTGTGACAGTACGGATCATGTGTTGAGAACAGACATGCTTGATCACTCAAACTAGAGAGCTGATCATCGTTTTCACTTTAGAAAGGTATATTCAACCAAAAATAAAAATCTTGTCATAATTTACTCACCCTCACATTGTTCCAAACCTGTATGACTTTTTTTTCTATGTGAAACAAAAAAAAAGATGTATATATATTTTTTAAATTCTGGGTTTATACACTTTTAGAAAAAAAGGAGTAACAGTTTTTGATTGTCTGCTTAATATCTGCTAACACTTTATTTTGATGCTCCCCAACAGACATTTTACTGAAAATGAGTAACTTTGGAACTACATGTCAACTTATTATACTAACACTGACCCCAAACCTAACCCTAACCCTACAGTCTACTAATACTGTAATGAGAGTTACAAATGAATGACAGTTAGCTGAAATGTAGTTGCAAAGTAGAATGTCTAAGGGTACGTTTACACAACAACGATGTACTATTTTTTTTTTTTTTTGCGTTTTTCGCCTACAGACAACAACATTGTCAACACGATTCCTGTTCACATTTTTTTCACATTCTCGCAAAAAGAATAAAAAAAAACACTATTCATGTCAGGCCAGTAGTTGGCGATGTCACTTTGTAAAGAAAGAAAGTTTGAACTGAACACGTAATACGCATGCGCATGTGTCACCGTTTACACAAATTCGTTTTTTTTCTGTAGGTTACACGCCGTTGACGAGTAAATGAACGGCCAAAAAAAAACAGCCCCAAGTGGGGCTCTATATCGATTAAAAAATTATGTAACGAAAAGGAATTAATTAAACTATAGATCCATAAAAGTATACCCTAAAAGGTTATATATATATATGAAGCACCTGACAGAACCATTTAAGGTTCTAAACTCAGCAAAAAAAAAAAAAAAAACTTTTCTTTTATACTTTATTTTAAATATTTTTATGTAAAATGTATTGGAAAAGGTTTTTAACAATGTTTTTCAATGCTTGTAAGACGCCTAAGACAGTACCGGACAGCTGAGAGAGTCGCAACATTCTGACTGCTACTGACTGACTGCAACTTCTGTTCAAGGACTTATTGATCAATTTCTGTTCATCAAATGTCTGTGGAATTTGTTCAATTTATGTCTCAGTTGTTAAATCTTTTCATGTTCATACACATACAAATAATACAACATTTGCTGGAAAAAGCAGTTGAAAGTGTGAACACATTTTTTTGTTTTTTTTTGCTGAGTATATATAGAACGTTTTTTTCTAAGAGTGTACATTGAAAGTCCTTGTGGTCCAGTGTTGTTCGAACTCCCAACAACATGTTTCTAAATATCTGCTTTTGAGCTCTGCAGAAAAAAAGATAGTTGTACAGGTTTGGAATGATGTGAGGGTAAGTCAATTATGACAGAATTTTAATTTTTTAGTGAACCATCCCTTTAACATCAAATCATCACCACTGCCTTTGCTGTCATTGCAGGAATCTGGATTTTGATGTTGATACTGGAGACATGTTCTGAGCAGGTACAGTTGGATATATTGTGTGAAGAGAGAGGTGAAAGCAGGGAATGTGTGGCATTAACATAAACAGTAAAAATATGCTTTTCAACCAGCATTGATCCACAAAACAGTGAAGGACGTTAGAAATCAGACTGGCGTGGGATTTATATTAAGATTCAAAGGCTATATCACTGCACCCTAAAAAATTCACTTTTATCACAATTTGCTCTGACCATCTGAGAAAAAATCTCTTAGATTTAAAATTGATTTGCTGTCAGGTTTTAAATTAGGCCTATTTAAAGTGTTATTTCACCCAAAGTGACAATTCCTTCATCACTCACCTTCATGTCATTCTAAACCTGTAAGACTTTTGTTTATCTTCGAAACGCAAATGAAGATATTTTTAATGAAATTTTAGCGATTTCTGTTCCTCCACTGACAGTCTACACAACTACCACTTTGACACTTCACAGAGTTCATAAAGAGATCGTAAAACTAATCCATAAGAATTAAGAGGTTTAGTCCAAATTTTCTGAAGAGACACGATTGCTTTATATGATGAACAGATTTAATTTAGGCTTTTGCTCACATATAAACATTCAATTCACACATCAGTTGTGGTAAACGGTAGCTCAAGCATGTTTGGTTGATGTGCGAGAACCAATGAGGTTCATTCTCGTGTTATGCGGCACGTTTGAGCTTCCACGATCAATTGGTTCTTTAAAATCAGATTTGTTTGTTACACACAAACACGTTGGGTTTTAATGTGCCCCTATTATGGATTTTTGAATATGACCTTTCGTGTAGTGTGTAACATAGCTCTAAGTGAATGAAAACATCCTGTAAATGTTTAAATCTGAAAGTGCACCGTATATAAAGTGATTGTCTTTCAAAAGTAAGAGTCGACTCTGAGGCAATGAAATTAATAGTTTTTCAAAACGAGTCAAAAGCCGTTTCGTTGTGGCGTCAAGATGAAACATTAGCATATTGCTATATTTGTTTTACCAACGTTTATGTTTCATCAGTCATTCACGCTCGAGCTCGGCTAATGTAGACTATGCACTGTTATTGATACAGTTTCCACATGTCCACGCAATAAATTAGAAAAATACTCTAAATAAAATTACAGTTGCAACATCTCATAATGTACCTCAAACTGAGTTGTGTATCACTCAGAAACGTCCTGCTCGAGTCGTCCTTGTGATGGAGGTTCGGGTTGAATAACTAGTTCTTCCACTGTTTCATCATCGGACTCGCGCTCGCATTGATATGGTCGAATTGACGTCATTGTTCGTTACTGTCTTTAGTTTACGGTGTAGGAAGTCTCAGGACATGCAGAGCTGACGTTGTTATGGCAATGGCCGTTTTTGTTTTCGAAGCGTGCTGTATGCGGTAAACCAATCACAAGCGAATTGAGCTGTCTGGCCAATCAGAGCAGAGTAGCTCGCGGAACAGAGAGATTTAGAGAGATTGATTCATCTGACGAGTCGTTTGAGAATCATTGAAAATGTGGTGATGTGCAAATATTATGAGAAAATGTAACATGTTTGATGCAAGTATACCTGTTGTAGGAGACTCCAAAACAACATAAACTTTAAAATAGCATAATAGAGGCACAAAAAAAAAAAAAAAGTTTTTATACTGCAAAAACTGTTCTATCCCCGAAGGCCTAAACACAACACAGAAAACTTTCTGCATTTATTCCTCTCTCTTTTTTTAAACCTCACTTTTTATGATTTATAAGCTGTTTTCCTCATGGGGACCAAAAAAAAATTCCCCACAAGGACAAGAATTTCAGATATTGCCCTCTTAAACATTTTGTCTAGGGTTGACCTGAACCATACACAAAGAGACACGCCACTAAATTCTCACCAAGTGCATTTCATATGACAGGATCTGTACCATTAGAATAAAATGTTACGTTTTATTATAAACAAATGATCGCCCTTATGTCCAGACCTGTCGTTAAGGTGTTCAAAACATTATTATGACTTGTTTGGTTTCTCTGCTACCAAAAAAAAAAAAAGCATACTGACTACTAAACAGCCATCTATATCTAATAAAATGTAATGCATATAGCAGTCAGGAAGAGTCTCATTTATAATCACACTCCCTTGTGTCTTTATTACAGACCACTGGAGGCAAGGTTCGAACAATCCGACAGATATGAGATAATTCACAGATTTATCAATTCATACGGTCTGCTCATTCCTAGCCCACCTATTAACGCTCCATTAGTTTCTTGCCCTGAAAACTCTGAAGAACATGGCTATAGCATAACAAATGAAAATAGTAACTAACATGCAGCGCTCTTGGCAAATATGATAATTCAGACTTGGCAGAAACACTGTCCGGTTGGAAAGTGGCCACGGTTTTTCAGGTTGTGAACGGTGTAGAAGCTGATAAGGTTTTAAAAAGAAGGAGGGAAGGTATTTAGCTGGTAATTAATCCAGAAATGCCTGGTAAGTTTCAGCTCAGTTGCAAAATGTATATGGGATAACTAAATTTTTTTCCTATAATTGTTTATTACCAAAAGTATTTAAAAAGCCATTCATACATGCACTAACTTCAATATAAATACCTTTTCAGTGATGGTAATTTAATTTAACACATGAAAAGATAAATGTGGTCATAGAAAGGACCTCTGTAGACCATCTTAAGTGTGTGTAAAAGTAATTAAAATAGCAGATAATTTGACCTCTTTTTTGACATGGCAAAGTTAGACATGGTTGTAAAACATCATGTGGTGTGTATTGACACAGTGTATGAATATTTTTAATGTTTTAGAAGGTATTATTTTCTTCAAAATTATAATTTCCTATAAAATTTTTTGGAAGAATTTGGATTTGAGAGAATTTGGAAGAATTTTTTCAAATTGTTGAAAATGGTTGTGGTGTTTAATATTTTTGTGGAAACCGTGATACATTTTGTTTTAAGGATTAGAAATAGCAAAATAACAATACATATTGGAAACCGAAATATATAATTCAAATAGATCAAACCAATCTTCTCTCCTGCTCCATTAGGCCATAGGCAAGGTCATCATACACAGCACCAAGGCTGTAAGGCTACATGCTTTATCTGTGCAAGTTTAGAGAGTCCTGCTGCTCTAGTCGTGGTGGGGCTGTTGAGGAAGCGGACTGGATAAACAGAACTTCTCCTGCCAGCTGACCCAGCAGGTAGAAATCGCTAAGGTACATTCTCCCATTCAGTGGTCTACATCCATCTCCAAACCCCAGGGTTCCTATCTTGCGCTCTTACTCCAGCTCAAACCCCGACTAATGCTCCGAGCTTTGAATTTTTATTCTCATTTTCCAGCTTATTTGTCGTGTCAATTTATGAGGGATGTTGGCGAATGGAGCCTGTCATTTCCTTTGGCTCATACGAGTGCGGTTGTGAAACTGTGCCAGTATTCGAGTTCCGCTCATGGTTGCCCAAATCCGACTGCTCTTTGCTGACATTTCACGAAGGAAAATCAATTTCTGAGCATTACCAAATTCAAAAATTAGCATCCTCTCTACCTTTCCTGTGTTTTCCTCTCTTTCTCTCTCTCCTTCTTTCTGTGCCGTTTTGATTATGTCAAGACATTGAGCCCCACTGTTGCTTGTTCTATCTGGAATCTGATGTGCATGTTTACCGGTAGAAAAGTGGATGGCTGTCAGCAAAGCTGGATTGTTATTTCAGGCACAAGTCCTCTCTCACTCAAATGTATCAATGCGCTTTA
The DNA here is from genome assembly GCF_949152265.1 of Phoxinus phoxinus. NCBI lineage: Eukaryota > Metazoa > Chordata > Actinopteri > Cypriniformes > Leuciscidae > Phoxinus > Phoxinus phoxinus. The sequence continues at coordinate 29,675,333 of NC_136891.1, forward strand.
TTTTCCTGTCGACACAACTCTACCGAGAAGTTCCTGCTTGGAGGATTGAGACGGAGGGAATAGTTGCAGAATCTTACACTTTCCTCCTTTCTGTTTCCTACTTTCATCATTTTTTTTATCCTGTGACTTTAATCTCATCTCACAAAAAGCATCAGACAGTCATAAACAGGATGTCAGGATACATTATACCCCTCATGGAGCTTTTTGTGAACATAAACGCACCTAGATTTAGAGTTGATAATGACAAAGAACATGTTTACATCAAGCTAGTTGTGTATAGTTTGTTTGTTTAATAAGATATTTGGATTCAGCAAGAGAACTTACATTAGTTGTGAGAGGGTATTGAAGTTCTCCTTGCCTCAGGTGATTAGTGATCTCATTATAGTGTTGGAGAAGATAATCATTAACCTTTGCGTGCTCTGCAACCCTTTCCCAACCTGACTATCCCATTGTAGCAATGCAATAATCACCTCCTTTAATTAGCCCATAGTAGCACCTTTCCCAGAAGAGCAGTGAGTCATTTAAGAAAATCACCCACATGAATCAATTATCGGCCACTACAAGCCCAGTGGACAATGAACTGTTTGCACAAATGAAGTATATTGTTTGTGCAATAAAACAGTTACAGGAGCCCAATATTGTGTTTGTGTCTGAGAGGCTTTGTAATTACTGGAAGCTTTTACCCAGGTAGAAAATAATTGTGTAATATTGAGGATCACTGTCCTACTTTCACAAGGAGGGGGGAGGGGTTAATAGTGTAAAAACTGGTTTCATTGTGTAAATGTGGCGTACATATCCTGCTGAAAAGTCTGTGTTCGGATGTCTATGAATTCCCAGATATCGAGCTGTCATTCTGCCAACATGGAAATTTGCTCCTTGCGTATAGCCATATTCTCATAATATGCTGATTTGGTGTTTATGATCAATGTTCAAAACAGTTGTGCTACTTAATATTTTTGTCGAATCTGTGATACTTTTTTATTTTCCAGGATTCTCTCATGAATAGAAGGTTCAAACAAACAGTATTTGTTTGAAACAGAAAATGTTTGTCCCATTATAATGGACTTATAGTTTTGAATTTAATGCACCAAAGCTGAATAAAAGTCTTAAATCGAAATCTTACTCCTTTTTTTTTTTTCAATTCAGGAATTACAGAGATGTGGCTTCAGTCAGGAATTAAATTACTACATGGTCCCGGTGTTTATAAAAAGCAGTAGGTAATTTGGCCGATAAATTTTCTCACTGGTGGTTATTAAAAAAGCGCAAACATTTCCACTGCAATAAAATCATTGGCTTGTCCCATTACATCTTCATGTAAAACAAATACCCTCCTGGATTTTAAGCATATATAATTAAACTGCTAAAAAAAACTCTTAAAGGGATATTTATCTTTGTACAGAGCTGGGACATTCTGCTTAAGATCTTCTTTTTGTATGTTTGAGTGAACTAAAAACACCCCAGGTGTTCCTCAGCGCTCCACCAACTGCCTGATCATGTTGTGTTCTCCGCTGCTTGCATAAGACCGTAAGCTGAATGGGAATTCTCTCGGTCTCTCCCTTCAGTTTTCGCTCTCTGTCTCGCTCTGTGCTTGTGTGGAGGGTTTGGTGTTAAAGTGAACAGCATGAGACTGGCATGCGTAGAGTCTCTGTATCTGACCGTAGATTGATTCTGACACATTCTTTACCAACTATCTCCCTGTGATAGAAACCAATGAATAAAAATCAGAAGCTATTTGTTGGCTGGTGAAGAGCCATATGTGAGATGGAGGGTCTCCTTTAATCCATGTAATAGGTTATTGACTTTGACCCTTTGAGAGCTGGGTATGTGCTATTAGGTCGGATTTAACTTACATTACCGTTTAGCCTGTGGGATTATCAAACTTCTCTTTATTTCTGCTCTCGCTTACTGTGCTTCACCCCCAGAAAGCTCAAAGATGCTGTTTCACACTTGGACTACATTTGTAGCCGGCAGTTGATGAGAGAGCCAAGAAAGTTCATGGGGTTACTTGCTAAAATGCCGTTCTTTTGGGTCCCTTTGAAATAGCACATTAAATGGCATTTTCGAGCAGCGTTTAGCTGCTGCGGTTCATTAAAGGGACATTTAATCAGGCGTTTCCCTAACTGTTTACAAAATCAAGTGATTCATACAGATTAGAATATAATCCCTGATCATATTTCTCACTCTGTTCAAGCTGACAAAAAGATTATTAGAATGCATTGGCATTACAAAGTAATGAAGACAGATGCCGGATGATGATAAAAGGCATGTGGCATTAGATGATTAACTCATGTTGGGAAAATCAGATTTAAACTTCTAACAACTTTTTCGCTTTGAGTTTTTTTTCCATGATATTAATACATTTAGTCAATGTTACAGCATGTCATATTTATTAGTTCTAGTCTGTTTTGCTCCTCTAAAATTGCATCTCATTTTAGTAGAAATGACTTCAACGTCGTATATTACAAAACATTTCAACATTTAACAAAACAAAATGTCAACCTCATTGTGAAAAGCCTGAAATAACAATATAATGATGACTAGTGTAATACAGTACAATATTTTTCATTATTGTTGTTATAGAAAGAGTGTATTCCCAACATTCTGTCTAGCATGTAATGTTTGTTTGCTAGTTTCTGATTTGCTGACTTATTTTGGATTCCTAACATATACCACCGATTATTCAGAGAATGGCCTGAAAAGGCCAAAAAGATGAATCACAATAGATTAGCTTTAAAAACAACATAATCCAACAATTTCACACTGACTCATTGTCTAAGGCTGCTTAGTGCTGCCTCATGTAAAAGAAAGACTTAATCATTAAACTGGAGCGAGGCTGTGTGAATTGTTCTGCAGCGCATTCTCTCGCTCTGTACGGCAGGAGCGATTGAAGCTTTGTCGAGGCTTGAAAATGCATGTTTGGAAATTCATCTTTGGGCAGTCATTACACCATCATTATCGAGTTTTGAGCGCGCTTTAAGATTGTCTTGATTGCCACAGTCAAAATCCCATGTCAAAGTTTGTTTTAATTACACTTAAACAGGTGTTGCTAAGCTAGAGACAGATAACGGAATCATCAGCCGCATTTGCAAAACAATGAGCGTGAAGCAACAGACTTGGCTGTCATTTAAAATGACTTTGCATAATTATGCATCTATTGAATAACTTTGCATAATAATTAATGTGTTAATGCTCCCCATGAGAATCTAAAGCATGGATCATAAACCTGAAAAAGCGTGTGGGTTTGCGTGTAATTGCTGTCCATTCTCTTTAACCTGTTCCAGTGACAGGTCAAATGTATTCCGACTGTAAAAGACACCCATGCACAATATTAGCTCAACACTCAATTTGACAGGGGAAAATGATAACAAGAAACCATTTGATTAAACGAAACATAGTAAGTGTCTGTGGCTACAATTATACTAATGCCTAATGCAAACATCTGCAATTTTGACACAAATTAAAAAAAAAATTCTCGTCCGTTTACAATTTTTTTTATGTCAAACGTTTATTTGTCTTATTTTCCTATTTGCCTTACAAAAGACAAAAATTTATTGTTTTTAAAATGCCATTTGAATGCAAGTCTGAATCTTCAATCCTCACATTTCTGACAGACCATGTAAAATCTAATATTTAACGTAATATTTGCACCTTTTGGCCAGAGTTTGCACCTTTTCCTTCAGCTGTCTTTTCCCTTTCTCTACTCATCTAAACTGAAATCTCATATACTGTCTGAATAGATTGTACATTTAATGGAGAACTTCATGACTGTTACAAAAGTAGACATGTGTATACTTTTATATATGTGTATAGTATGATATCAAGCATGAATGTGCGTAGTATGAATGCAGTATGAATGTACATACACCATCATTTTTGCATTTCCACGACTCCCCTCCCATGGTCTATGGATAGTAAAGTGTCCATAAAGTGTAATTGGATGTGAACTTCAGAATCATGGCATAAGTACTAGTAGGTCATCTGGATACTTTTTTTGCCTATACTGTTTTATTAATACTGTGAATTCAGACATACTAATCATTTCACATACTGCTTTCACTTACTATATTGAATGGAGATATGCGTTTTCAAACACAGGCTTGGTGTCTGAGACAAATTCTTGGCTCAGAGCAAAAGAAAGAACAGAATTTTAAGTAATCCATATAGTTTTTAGAAGATTAATATTTGTATTGACAAAAATGTATAGAGTCAAAAATGTAGTAAATGAATACAGGTAAATTTGACAGCCTTTATGGTAGTGATACAAAAAAGAAATGTCACATTTTATGAGCAACAAATATGAAAATTACATTGATGAGGGTCAGAAACAAGTTTTTTTTTTTTTTTAAGAAGAATACGAATTCATGGAATATCAAATAAATAAATGTTTTCATTGATAAACTATTACAAAAATCACAGCATGCTGCGTCAATTTGACCCTTTATGCATTCTAGGGTTAAAATTAGAAAAGATAGTTCACCTAAAAATTAAAATGCACTCATCATTTAGTCACCCTCATGTCGTTCTATTTTTCTCATAAGTGTTGATTTGTTGCTCACAATTGTGATTGTACAGTATATTTCGCAATGCATTTTTTTGTATCACAACATGACTTTATTTTTTAATTACTAACTTTATCTCACAGTTACCTGCTTTGTGTACTCCGAGGCTTCCGTATAGTGATCTGTGCCAAAAAGCGCTGAATTGGTTGACAGTGTAAATGCAGCCGGGGAGACCAACTCAGCAGGCTCTGTTCATTGTGAAGGATCTAATTAGTGAAAACGTGCATCAGCTCAAAGTCAAACGAAACATATTTTCTCCTATTCTCTGCAGCGCAACAGCAAGGAGTCTGTGATGACCCTGTGGTCAGTAGGTCTGCACTTCTCTCCTCTAGTTCTTGGCAGACCCAGGGGGACCCGTGGGCTGAAGCGAGGTGTTCCATCCCCCTTCTGCCATGTCAATTCCAGCCTCTAGCCCTGGCCGACCAGTCAGAGCCCCGTGTTTGTCCGGGTGCCAACTTCTGAAGGTAAACAACATGCACAAGGGCGCAGAGGTCAGGCTGCCGGACCGTCTGGACTGAGGCGGCTTTTCCCCTAAAGACAGATCCTGTCAGGGGCTGAGGCTGGCCTGTCTGTAGCCCGCTGAGCTTCGAAACCCGCCTGTCACTGTGGCTGACATCACGTCAAGCGCTGGGCCTGCGGTTGTCATGGCGTAGTGCTGCTTCCTGTCTCAGACGCGCATCTTAGAATTCAGTAGTCGTATCCTTGTGTGTGTGAGGATGGAGGATCTCGCTACAATTTAAAGGCGTGCTGTCAGTGAACACTGGCGTAAATGCTGAACAGGCCGAGGCTTGAATACTGAGGCTGTCTACATAAGAATATGTGTATAAACAACGACAAGAGGGTGTAAATTAATAAATGACGCCTGACCTTCTGGAAAATATAGCATAAAGCCTGTATCTGTCTTTTGAAGCATGATGGCTGGTTTCTAGCAGGCCCGAACCGGTTATTAGCTGTCAACAAGATGGCTAAGGTGGTCAAGCTGGTTTTTTAAACTTAATGGATGATCGACCAGCAAATGCCCTGAAAACCCAAAACGCCACTACCCGTTCCAAAGTGAGATCTGATTTAAAGATGTAAATGTTTCAGACTCCAGACTGTAATCTTATCTGCTACACGATAAGTAGCCCCTTGCCCGGATATAACTGATTTTGGAAAGGAAAAGAGGAAATGAGAAAGCTGTGGGTTCCCAGTCAAGGTTGCAAGTGAAGGAGTTTGTATAATGTGAAGCAGGTAGTTATAATTAGGAATGAATAGAAAGCGACTGTTTTGTAAATGCCAGTTTTGCCAGACAACAAGGAAGCCTCATTAAAAAGCTGCATTTTTATATCTAGTTTCCACACTGGTTCGACATTGCAATTTCCTCGTATCATTTACAGTTATAGTGATTAATTCACAATCACATATTTTGGTTCAAAAATATACTTTTATATGTGGATTTTATATATATATTGCATTTAAAAAATGTACGTGTTTTTCAGCATATTCAATTTCTGATTTTGTGTTTTTTGAGAAACATCCAGCATGTATTGTACATTAGCTAGAATAGCCTATATGTGCAGTGTGCACAGATAAGACATAACCAGTAATTACATTTGTTATAGGTTTAAATTAGTCATTTTTATTGGTTTAAATTAGTTTTTAGAAAGTAACTTCAAAAGTGACCTTTCCATGACATACTCAATGAAATAATTTTGAAAACTTTGGAGAATTATTGTCGTGAATTAATTTTGAGTGTATATAACTCAACACTAATTGACACCCCAACACTAATCAAGTCTGTATTGTGATAATAACACTCTGTGTGCTGCTTCTTTCTTTTTTTTTTTTGGACACAAAGCAGAATACTTTGATATGAAGGCCACAAGATATTCACCGCAATGCAAATATCAGCAGATGAGATAATAAACTCTTGCGAGTGAAATGCACTTCTGTGGTCACAGTTCTCCATTCACAGACTATCAAGAATTGGATTTTTCATGCTTGAGGTCACACTCGAGCACTGTTTTACTGTGAGCTCTGTGGAAATATGTCTGCAGTGCAGTGAGTCATAGTATAATTCACCCTCTTTGACTCTCACCCCTTTTGTGACTCCTCTTAGCTTATCAATTAAACCGCCACCAACGCACGGCGCTCTTCAAAGTGCTGCAGAGAGACGTTTGGACCAGCCGTGTAACTTGACACGACACCTGACGACCTGAGTGCAGACGGCAGATATACTCTCGAGCGCTCGTGCACACACTTTTGCGGGTTTACGTCTCAATCAAACCAGGCAGAACTGAGAGCGCTTTCGTCTGAAAGGAGATGCTGGGAATCTAAGGAACCTGCCTGGTTCTCAAAGGTCCGGGAGAAGTCTGAGGCCTTAAGCTCATTAGAATGCTTGTGAATCAGCTTTAAACAGAAGGAGAACAAGACAAGCACTCAGGCCCGACCTCTGCTGCTCCTTCTAGCTCTGCCATTGTCCTGAAAACCTCCGACACGGCGAGGCGCATGTTTGTGCAAGAGCTCACGGGCTCAAGCAGGCAGCTGGGTCACAATTGATAACTTATTAAAAAAAGACTCCAAACAAGGTGAAGATATATCAAGATAGAGGGGATTCTCATTTCGTTATTAAAGCAGTACAAGAGGGTAGATGTTTCTGCGTAGCCATGGAGGTTATTATGATGGGATTCCAGAGGAAAATATAGATTTTTCATTGACTTTCATTGCTCAGGAAATTTCAGATACATGTTTTATTTATCAGTATTAGCTTTGTCTCGGATGTTTCTGATCAAATTCAGAGAAAAGTCAAGAAATAAGATCATCTGGAAGATTTTTTTAGTTCATATTGTAGTTCATGGTAACCGTGATGTTGCCAAGTAAGACATGTTTAGATTAGGGTCACAGCATTCTGTGAAAATATGACAGGAACAACATTCCTGTCCAAAAATGTTCTTCCTAACTTATTCCTAAAATCAGAGGGAAATGACCCTGTACCTAACCCTGGTTGTAAGTCAAAACTTGACATGAACTGTAAACTTGTCTCTCAAAGCTGATTGGTTGATTGGAATGTTGTTCCAGGATCAACAAAGATGTTGATCCAGGAATATGCTGTGACATTCACCATAGTTCATAATCTCATAATTTTGATTGCAGACTTTGGCATCTTGATAAATATGAGCAAGGTTTCTGACTATTAACTACAGTAGTTGCATATTACTAAAATTGGCTGTTTATTAGTACTTATAAAGCATATTAATGCCTTATTCTGCATGCATTCCTAAACCCAATACCTAAACGACCTTATTAACTATTAATAATTAGGAGTTTATTGAGGCAAAAGTCAATAATTAGTTAATAGTAAGAATTGGACCCTTATCTAAAAGTGTCACCCTATCAACATACCATTTCTCAGTAGCATGACAGTTAATCTATTTTCATAATAGTGTTAGCTTTTCTGGTAACAATCACTTTTTTCCTCTCACAGCCACGGTATTGCGACTAAATAATATTTTGGAATCTGTGTTAAGGAAATAATAACATGCTCACCAGTATGTGTGCTGAAAAGTTTGCTTTGTTCATTGTAGTGAATTAATTAGCGAACTAAGTGTCCGAATCATTCATTTATACAAAAAATAATAATTGTATCACACCGTGTTGTGTTGCTATGCTAGATTACATTTTAATATTACATGCACAAAAAAAGTCTCTGCACACTAATTTCGATGATTAGATTGAACTGTTCCACTGCTTTAATTCATCCTCTGTGTTTTTCATTATGTGTTTTGACAGCCAACAACATCACGACTGTCACCAGAGACCATCGCCCATCTGCAGGTCACATTTGCAGTGGCACTCTGGGAGCCGGAGCTCGGCTGAGCATCTCTCTCCAGAACTGAAGCATTGCTGCTTTTCCTGTAGGTGGTGGACCACTTGGCAGAGGATGAGAAGTGGGTTTATTTCGCCTGCAGAGGGGGATAATTAAAATGCAGGCAAGCTGCGCCTGTTTCTCTTCTTAATTTAACCATAACGCTAGATACTAAATAATAACCCAGCTTTAAAGGAGGATACGTGTAACACATTCATGGCAGATTAATTAAATGTGTTTTGTGGGTTGTTGTGTGGCCTCCAGGGGTTTCGTGCACTTTGGCCGAACCTGATAAATTCAAAATTTTGTGCTTTGAGTGTAAGTTATCAGGTGAGGAGTATTTGGGCTGTTGACATTTTTCTGCTGAAGTGTGGCTCACAAAAACTAAGAACAGGAGGTGGCAGAAAGTGCTAGAAATTGCTTTGATGATTGTTGTACCAAAGGCAACAGCTGCTATCAGAATCATTCACACTTGGGCTAGTCAGATCTTTTATCTGCCTCCAATGGGGAATGTTGAAATTACGTCTGATACAGGTGATAAGCTGATAAGGATATTTTTGTTATGGTTATACTTGGCAATGGCTGTATAATTCAATATTATTTTGTCTAAATAACTTAAAAACTAAAATGAGTTATTTTAAATGCTACAAGTGAATGTGCATCCCAACATTATGATGTATAGTGTGAAAAAACGTATATTCAGTTTTGAGATTGGCTAAAGATTACATTTTAAGAGTGTAAATGATTAGTGTTTTTATTGATGAACTTGTGAGCGTTAGATGCTGACAGATGGTGGTAGTCTAAATGTGGAAATGAGCATGAACACAATTGCAGTTCCAATATCAGCTGTTTTCAATGAATGAAAAAAAGCAAAAGCTGATAATTAATGTGCTACCACTACCTTTCAAACGTGTGGGGTCTGTAAGATTGTTGCTCTCCAAGGCTATGTTTACACGTGGACGGCTATTTTCATAAACTGACATTTCACGCCTCTCCATTTTCAAAAATAACATTGTGCACACCTGTCAGTTTTCAGAAAAGTGTTCGTTTACACGAACCCGTGTATATGCCGTCAAGAGCATGGCAAACCTGTAGGTGGCAGTGTAACGAGAAGCTCAAGCCCACGTTAGCCAATCAGAATCCCGAAAATAGTGTCATACTGTGACATCGGCTGCCTAAAACTCTGTTTCTCTCAGTTTACATGCAAACGTGCAAATTAAGTTTTCCAAAATCTCCACTCTGGCCGGAGTTTTTAGAAAGAATCGTTTTCAGAGGCGAAATCTCCGTTTGCGTGTAAACGAAGGGCATGAATGAAGGGAAATGTCTCCGTTTTTCAAAATAACCATGTACCGTACGTATAAACGGGGCCCTAGGCTGCATTGTTTGATTGAAAATACAGTAGTAAATATTATCACAATTTAAAATAACTGTTTTCCATTTTAATATATTGTAAAATGTCATTTATTCCCGTTATGGTATAACTCAGCCAGTACTTCAGTGTCACATGATCCTTCATAAATCCGTCATGCTGATTTGATGCTCAAGAAACATTTGTTATTATCGATGTTGAAAACAGTTGTGCTGCTTCATATAATTTTTTCAGGATTCTTTGATGAATAGCAAGTTCACAAGAATTTGAAATTTAATTTTTGTGACACATCTCTGTCACTTTTGATCAGTTTAATTCATCCTTGCTGAATAAAAGTATTTTAAAAAGTGTTATTTTAAATCGTACTGACCCCATACTTTTGAACAGTATTGTATGTTGTTCGGCTCCTGAGGTCCTATCCATCTCAAATGCATGGACGGCATTTACACTTGGTCTTTTTATGACCCGATAGCTGTCCCTTCAGTAAAAACGCATGAAGTACCCAAGTGCAAACACTCCCATTGATGTTCTGAGACGACATATAGGGTCAAACAGTTGTTAACCACAACAAAAGACAAGAACAACTTAAAAGAAACTGCATGTTGTAAATGAACACATCAAAGTTCTCTGCTGTGTGCGTTGGTCTTTCAGCTAAATTTAATGATTAGCATATTTGAACATGCTCAAGTAGCCCCTTTGTACTTCCCACGTAAATTCAGATTTGCAGTTGAAAGTTATCTTTGAAAAGAAAGAACGAGGGGGGAAGGGAGAAAAATAGCCATTACATTTTTGAGTGACATCCATGTGCAGAGAACCTGAATATCTGCCAAGAGACTTAAAGAAGAGCCATTCAGTGTGGGATTTGGAAAAGAGCAACATAAAGTAGAAACATGTCCAGAGGTGCTGTGCTGTTTTGCACGTCACCTGTCCAGATTAGCTTTGGGATGAGGCCTTCCCGCTGTGCCAGCTGCACATTCAGAGGCTTTAGGGGACTTCAGTGTCAGTATCGCTGGTGAGGTGAGAGAGAGTGCGAGGGTGTTTTTCGGAGGATGGCGCTTGGGTTTGTTAGTATATGGCATCTGTTCTGGATGTTAGGAAGAGACAAGCCTCTGGCACCTCATCCTATCCCCAAGGCCACTATACTGCAGCAGGTCTCCACAGAAAGAAAGACAAGAAAGAAAACATACGAAGGGGGTTAGAGAGAGAATGTGAGAGAAGTGTACACTCAGAGTTAGAGACTCTGGAATGCTGTATTGATCGTTGAAAGATTAGTATGTTTACTTACCTGCCCCGTCAATATTACACTTCCCCTGAGCCACTGTGGAATCAAAAAAGGTGTTAGGAATGTTTGCACAAAAAAACAAAAAATAGGCCCCAGGTCACTAAAGGAGTTATGCGAATCAGTAGGGATGCACAATATACTGGTACATCAGTCTGCCTTAGAAAGGTGTCTAGACGGAGGTAAGGTTCAAGGTACTGCTGGTGAAGTGGTTTGGCCAACTTTGAGCAAGTGGTGTCTCCCACGCCATCCTGCTTTGAGGCCATAGGCAGAGGTTATGAGATAACTCTGAATGAGATTATGAAGATCGCCTGAACGCTTTGAGAGCCCTGAAGGTGAAAACATTACTGTGGCCAAACTGCAGTACAACACCTTTGGAGAGTGAGACTTTGGTTATCAGCTGATATTAGAGATTTGTCCACTTATTGGTATCAAACAATATTGGATATGTAATTGCACATGCACGTTTACCTCAGTTTTTACATTTAGATTACCTTTGCCATCATCTAATGCTCACTTAAAGGGATACAACAGTTTTTGTGACCACTGACTTCAAATGTAAAGATAAAAACAGTCTGAATATCTGAATTTTATGTTCCACAGAAAAAAAGTTTTTTATTAGTTATCAGCCATAACATAACATTATTTATATAATAATTGGTATCAGCTAGAATTGTAATACTTTGATGAATATTTTCCTAATCAATAGAAAATGCACACAAACACATTTTTAACGGAAATTTTGCAGGACTGATCTCAAATAAGCGTAATCTGCATTGATGCATGCATGTTTGCGCAGAGAAGAATGATAATGACTTAAATACTCGAAGCATCTGGTTAAACTGGATTGTGGGTGTTTAGTGAATAAGACACATTTTTTGTGCCAAACTATCGTACACAAAAGTGATGCAAGAGTTTATTGAATTAGCCCTGTAGTAGCCAGATCTCCAATAAAAGATAGTCTTCCCCATTTTTTTTGTCATTCTGCTGAATGTTGGCCAACTGTGTAACATTCTCCCCAGAGCAGAAACAGCTTCCTCCGCTTTTTTTGACGATTACCTTTACTCTTGATTGAGAATAGCTGAAGGGAGAAGAGCGTATGTGACGTGTGTCTGTTACTCAACCGGGCCACAGGAAACATGAAAATCTCAGTTTAGCCTGGAAGACACGTTCATGTTTCACACCAGATACTGTTGATCTCCCGTGCAACAATTTTACTGCTTCCCCTCCCGCAGTTAGCCAGGCCCTGGGGCGCTCCACACCACACACACACACACACACACACACACACACACACACACACAAAAAAAAAAAAAAACTCACTTCTATTCAACAATTGTTCTCACTGCACACTGTCAGCTCAACAAACTAAAGACGAGCTGGAATCTCATTTTTAGCTTTTGTTGTCCACACAGAATAAGTCTCAAAACTGTCAATCTCAGTGTTCTCATAAAAAATGGTTTAGTTTCAAAAAATGGCCGGCGGTTTTTGGAATTAATCGGTGACTGTATGAAAGGAGAAGAAGAAGCCTTTGAATTATATATATATATATATATATATAATTCAAAGGCTTCATCAAGAATATATTTATATATATATATATATATATATATATGGTTTAGTTTCAATTTTTTTGGGAATTAATCGGTGACTGTATGAAAGGAGAAGAAGCCTTTGAATTATATATATATATATAAATATATTCTTGATGGAAAGAAGAAAAAGGGCAAATATCATTTTGTTTGCAATTTACACAAGTTCCTCAATTACCAGCATAGGGAACACAGCGCTGGGTTGGCGGGTAAGCATTGTGAATGAAATTGAAGCTGACTGCTCCAGGTTGGCTCACGGTGTGAGAGAGATTGATTCGCACACGAGGACGCCTTCCTGGAAATGTTCTTCAAGTCATTTCTATAAGGCACAACGTTTTAGCGATCAATGGCAATCCACAAAACTTTCCGTACGCTGCAGTAAGTTTGAGGAAGCCCCGTCGAGTTCTTTCCTGTCATTCCTGCTGTTTCTTCAGTCTGCAACAATGGATGTTACAGACACGTTGTGACCGAGAAAAACACAAACCGCTTCTCTGGCATGAGAGTGGCATCTCCAGTCGTGTCGAATTCTCCGGCTCGTCTGCAGGGTAGGTGGATGACCTGCTAAGAAAAAAGATGTGCATGGTATTTTCTGTCAGGTACCGGTGCCTGTGGTCACCAGAGACCAATCTCGGGTGTCCTTTACCTTGTCAAATGTCACAGATAAAATCTGCTGTGGCATAGAGTTCAAATCTGCTGGGAAACACATGCACATAACATGCATAATCACACACCGTATCTTTGCTTGTCTTGTTAGTTTGTTGTGATTTATGTGTTGTTGAGTATTTTATGTTTGGAGAGATACAACGGCCCATTTACTTGGTTTGAATGTTCATAAAACCTCAGTAGCTTTGAAAATATTAACAGACCCCATGGAGATTATAATGATTATTATTATTTTGAAGTTTAATAAATTGTTGATGCATTGAAACAAAGTCACTGAATATCTTTTAATGTCATATAATTATGCATATTTCTTCATTATGTTTTTTAAGGCACCCTTATTGCATATATTGTGTAGTATTGTTAAGTGGCCTGTTCTGGTGCTTGAGATTATATTATAATATACAAATTCTTGCCATAATAACCAGGTTTAAGTAATACTAGATGGGATGTTTGTTGACTAATTCTAAAATGTATTCTCAGGTGGATAAATCTCCACATGTGCCTTTAATAATGTAATATAATGGCTAGTATTCTAGCTCGACGACTTGCTCTAATGAGGTGTTTATTATTGGTCAGATATTTCTGGTTGAATGTTTACAGCTCAGCGGCCTGTACCTTTTAAATCATCGGCGTGCGCAATATCAAATATCTGACCCCCGCAAATGACATCAAATTAACGGCACCCTCCATACGATCTTCGAGGAAATGATGCGTTATCATGATGCGTCAGTGACAGCTTGCCTATAAACACATAAATCCTCACTTCCTCTGTCGTCCTACAGTCACGCTGCCCTAAACAATCGCATGTGCAAGAAAAAAGCCGTGCCCTTTGTTGTTCCAGAAGGGAGTAACTACAGGCTCTGATTTCAGCCTGATAGGCACACGCTCCCCCTCAGACAATTAATATTGCACCTGATAGGCTAAAGAGACAGGCTTTGAAAACAGATTAGAATGGAGGCAATTTAAAAATGCAAAATGAAACCATTTTACTTCAGCGCAAGTGTAAGTCATCTCGGGCCAGCTGTAAAGGCCAGACGGCGAGGCTCATTTCTCAATTATAATAAAAGCGCCTCTTTTTGCAGCCTACTGTTTGTTCTCTTCCAGCCTCAGCCCTTTGTGAACTTGGCCTGATCGTATTCATCCCCCAAAAGAATAGCGCTCGTGGTGTGCTATTTCATATCAGCGCTCAGGTATACCCAGAGTTGCCACCTCCACTTTAGACACTCTAGTTGTTTGTAAATATGTGAGATATGAGTGATGTGGGCACTAATGGATTATTACCCTTCAAACTGCCCTTTGACCTGAACCTCCCATGATTCCACTGCAGTGAAACTCAACCGCAAGGCCAAATTATTCTTGGAAGGACCCCTGGAGAGTGTGACTTTCTGCCCTCATCGTAGCCAGACAGAACTGGCCTCCGACATTCCTGAGTGTGACAGCGCAGCGTTCCACAGCGGCTGTCACAGCAAAACAGGCTCCGGCAGGACACCGTTTTTGGCAAGTCAAGGTATATGACACTAATGACAGTAAATCTCGTCAGTGAAACTACTGAAAAAAACTTCTAGTCAACGATAACAAAGATAAGACGAAAAAGACGCATTATGCGATTTTCATGTAGTTGTTTTATGTATGTTGATATGCGTGCATATCCAATACCGTTAAAAAATTTGGGGTCAGTAACAATGTTTTGAAAATAAAAGAAATTGCTACTTTTATTCAACAAGGATACACTGTATAAAATATCCTGTTCAATTTACAGTAAAAAAAAAAACTAGCTGCTGTGGTTGCCAAAAATTCACAATAAAAAATACTGGGGCAATTTTTCCAGTTATGTTTCAGTCAAGTCCCCCTGAAGCCAATAATTGTATCCCTTAAAACTCATCTTTGATTACCAAAATTAAATTTTTAAAAGTTTTTTCCTTAAAATGTTTTATTCTTGCCTTAAAATAGCTTGAATGTAACTGTACACCCTTGCCTCATTTGGTATACACGGTTCTATGAATATGCAAATGAGCCCCGCCTCCACTCACTCACACCAGCTCAGAGATATACTGGTTGACGATCACACTTTGATCTGATTGGTTACAAAGTAGTTTGTGACATCAGAAACACCAGCGATTTCAAACCGTGTTTTTGAGACTGTCTTTGGTTCACTGCAGTTTTAAGGAGAAAATACTCAGCAATGCTGTTGACTTATGAGTTTGCACATGGTTTGTCTTAAAGCATATGAAAAACACCACAGAGACATATAAAAACATTAAAAACTTGATTTTCACCACAGGGGGACTTATACTTTAACTACCAAAATCTGCATTTTACCTTAAAATGTACCAATAACCACCATAATATACAGTAGGTGGCACAACAGAAAGCCACATGATGAATCAGAGCTCATCATAAGCGGACAGTTCATAAACATGGTCAATACTTGTATATAGACGGTGCACATGGTCATACACAAAGACAAAACACCATCAGGGAAACACATGACACATTAAACAATGCAATTAAAATGAACTAAACATACAATTTAGCACATTACTGATAACAAAAATAAACAAAATGATTTATAAAAATGGAGCGACCAAACTTATTTAAAATGACAATGAAATATTTCATCAAACGACAAAAAAATAGAAGGAAAACACAAACACTGTTTGAGGAGAATTCGTTCAAATTGAGATGGATCAAGCTGGCTTATTTGATTCAATTTTACATTTCACTTATGAGCCAATTTTTGATAAATAATATCCAATTAGTGACCTGTTGTGTGACACCGAGATCGACTTTTGAATCAGAACGTTCCCATGCTAAGTCTTAATCTGTCGTGGTGTGTGGCAGAGGGTTAAATACTTTGGATATTGTAATTAGGGGATTTACATACAAATGAGGAAAAGGTCATCCAAATGACAGACCCTAAATGAGCGTTTTTTTAGACTGAGGGTGAATGGTTTTCCTAATGTGTCTCAAAGTCAATATTTGAGTCTGCTGATATAGTCCTTCGCTTCTCTGCTTCCATTGTGGTCCTGTCAGACAACTTCGCTTTGTTTATGATGTCTCAATTGAACATTTGAAAAGCAATGGCACTATAGCAGCCATTTACCTCTGAAAGGAGACGTTTAAACGTCACTATGGTCTTCGGTTTCACCATTGATGGAAAATGAATCACCTTCTGCTGCTTTTTTGTTTTTGTTTTTTTGGATAAGCAATGTCCAGACATTTTTTGCTTACAAATGCAATTTTGAAAGAAGTGTTCCCGGGTTAAGGATACCATATAGATCTACACAGAAAATCCATTTCTCCCCAATGAAACCTGAAATATTAATGCTATCTGTCCCCAGAGTGCGCTTTATATGCTCAAAGTGTGAAAATCTTCTGAAACAGTCTGGGGTTTCTGGCTTTGTGAGGGATTATTTCTTTATTTATTCTGACTCGCTACATGGCCACGTCCTGTCGCTCTTGCCAAATTGCTCGAGAAATTTATAAACATTTTCTGAAAGCCTGTGCACACATTCAAACTGTCAAGTCTCTGGTGCTGAGGAGTATTTCTGGTGCTGAGGCTCTAAAAATACACCCAGGCAGACTGGAGAGACCTCAGCCCCTCGCAGAGCCGTCTGCCTTGACTAGAAGCTCCGGAAACCGAAAGAAAGATGTGAAAGAGACAGATGAATACTAGTCCGACTGTGAGTGAGATGCCCGTCTGTTTGTGTGTGATTGCGTGTGTGTGACGTAACAGTGTAGAGATATCCAACTATCAAGGAGGTGTTTGGAAGGGGCTGTCAGCACTTGAGGATGCAGACTGAGCCGAGGGGTGAAACATTTCAGAGATGGTGAGATGTGTGTGTGCGCCATGTAGCATGTGGGTGGTTATTTGTTCCGAGCAATGCAATGCATATGCAATCGGAAATAAAACCTTGGAGCGGTTGCCTGGTGGCTTTCTTAAGTTTTGTGCTCATGTGGCAAATGTGAGTTTTAAATCCGATTTTTTTTTTTTTCCTCCTCATTGTTTTCTGTCTAAAAATCTGAACTTCTGCGTCAATTCGCGCCGCATTAACCAACCAGGAGCCTGTTTGCTTCACGTGGCATAAAGTGACATAGGATTATGATCGCTCCCATGCGGGACAGCAGGTCATCAACTCTTGACACACAAATGGACACAAAGTGGTCAAGCGTATAACTAGACACGGTAGGCGCGAATTTGACGCGCTATTCGCGTCCGGTGTGAACGCACAGTAAAAGTGACACAATGGGAAGATGAATGCAATGCATATATGTAATAAAAATAAAATAAAATAAACCTTAGAGCTGCAGCTTAGTGGCTTCAGCTGTTATAATATATTTTATAATATATTGAGCTCATGTGGGAAATGTGAGTTTGAATGTGACTTTTCGTCCTCATAATTTCCTCTCGTCTCTTTTAAAAGGGACAATGGCTCAAAGGGGTGGCAAGATGAATACACTGGCTGCGTCCGAAATCGCATGCTCTCTTGAGTAGGTACTTATTTTGAATAATTAATTACTTCAGGAACACTAAAAAAGCATGTATGAATGTGTGAATGTAATCTGGATGTATAACATTCGCCATGTTGACCTTATCATGTGACCTACCGGCGTCAGTTGCGTCGCTTCACTGCCATTCACAAATCATCTCCCGTGGCCTCATGGGATAGTAAAGTGTCCATATGTACACTTTAGAATCTCGATGGAAGAAATGCAGTTCATCCGGGTACTTTTTGCCAATACTCTTTGAGTACTGTGAATTCGGACATACTTGTTCTGTGACATACTGTTTTTCGCCTACTAGTAGGCAAGTACAGTGCTATGCATAAGTTTAGACACCCATGCTAAAGTTGACTAAAAAGAGGAATAAAAAATCATCTTTTGGAAATTGAACTTAATGCCTTAATTTAAAAAAATAGGAAAAATCCAACCTTTAAGGACACCAATTTTCTTTGTGAATGAATAATGTATCGTAAATAAATAAATGTTCTTCCTTAAAATACAGGGTGCATAAGTTTGGACACCCCTATGTTAAATTCCCATAGAGGCAGGCAGATTTTTATTTTTAAAGGCCAGTTACTATATGGATCCAGGAAACTCTGCATCCTGATAAAGTTCCCTTGGCCTCTGGAATTAAAATATCTCCACATCCTCACACACCCTTCACCATACCTAGAGATTGGCATGGTTTTATTTCAGTTAGCTTAATAGCTGGTTTGATTTGCATTGAGAGATGATCTTATGGAAAGTACTCCATGCCAATCTCCAGGTATAGTGAAGAGTGTGTGATGATGTGGGGATATTTTAATTCCAGAGGCCAAGGGAACTTTATCAGGATGCAGAGTATCCTGGATCCATATAGTAACTGGCCTTTAAAAATAAAAATCTGCCTGCCTCTATGGGAATTTAACATAGGGGTGTCCAAACTTATGCACCCTGTATTTTAAGGAAGAACATTTATTTATTTACGATACATTATTCATTCACAAAGAAAATTGGTGTCCTTAAAGGTTGGATTTTTCCTATTTTTTTAAATTAAGGCATTAAGTTCAATTTCCAAAAGATGATTTTTTATTCCTCTTTTTAGTCAACTTTAGCATGGGTGTCTAAACTTATGCATAGCACTGTATGTGATTTTGGACGCAGCCAATATATATGTAATCGAAAAACAATACCTTGGAGCCATAACCTAGTGGCTTGCACACGAGGGAAACGTTCAATTATGACTTTCTTCTCATTATTTCCTTTCTTTCCATAAAATTTATACAATGGCCAAAAAAAAGGTTATTAATATAGAAAAGAAAAACAGGCCTAGTGCCTTGTCCACATATTGATTTGTGGTGCTGATTTAATGTTTAAATCTGACTGGTTTACCTTATCTTTTCTCTGCAATTATTATAAATAAAACTGACACAATGGCGATAGATATGACACACAAAAAAAAGTAGATGAGCGTTCACGGGCGCAGGCTGGAGATGTGTGTATATGTTTATCTATAGGGCCATTCGTTTGGCGTATGATATGTATATAACATCACACGTGTATAGTGAGTGTGTATATGTGGGTAAACCAGTGTGTTTGCTCCTGTATGTGAGTTAATACTCCTTATCAGGATCACTGGGAGGAAAGGGAGGATAACGTACGGCCAATTTAACACATGAAGACACACTCACCGCTGGAATGGGCTTCAGATAGAAGAGATCAGTCTGTTTGTTAGCCCCTTTCATTCCACCTGCGTGTGTGTGTGTGTGCGTGTGTGTGTGTGTGTGTGTGTGTGTGGTCGGGGGTTACTGTGGCCTCAGCAATACAATAGACAGCGGGGCATGGTCAAGCCGTTTAGTTCAGCAGTGCAAACACAGCAAGACATAATGGATAGATAATAAACACGGCTACAGAACATAAGCGTCAGCGTACACAATAACACAACTATTATTTTAATCCTTTCTCACTCTCTCTCTGTGTTTCTCTTTATTGCAACATTCCTTCACGTCCTGTAACCCATTCGAGTAGCCATGTTACACAGGTTGTCCTCCCTAGACTCCCTCGGTTCATCGTCTTTTTTTTTTATTGATTCCAACCCGCCTGCATTCTAGTCTCCCTATTTGTCCAGATTTATGCTCCCTCTTTCTATCTGTCCCCGTCTGTTTTTTCCTCACTCTCTCTCTCTCTCTGTTCTCCAAGAAGAAGAATCCTTCCTCAGTAAAATCTTTAAAAGCCCTCGCTGTCTCTTATTGAATTACTGTCATCTGTCTGTCTATGAGGAAGTTTATGTGCAGATGGTTTTTATGTCTACTAAAGATTTTATAACTAACCATAAGGCCTACTGTGAGTTATAAACAGACTAAATCATTTTGGAAAATAATTTTCCTCAAATGGATGAAATATGTCAATGCATTCATGCATGTTCTGTGGTAAAATGCCTTGAAATTATTTTCATATCATCAGTTTCTTTTTTTTCCCCTCTTGTGTTTTCCTCCTTGCCTTCTGTTTTTCTTTTTTCTTTTTATGTAAAATTCATCATTAACCTTTTTTTGTACTTCTTAGTTAATTACAGATGGGATTTGTTGTTTGTTTAATAATTTAATTTAATAAGTCATTAATTTAGAAGATATACATAAACATTAATTTGAAGATAAACAAACATTAATGAATATTCAATGACTAAAGATTTTATTTTTATTTACTTTCAAAGTACTTGCCATGGTGATGATACTTTTGCATAAAAATGATTAATTAAATTTACATTTAACAGAGGTTTTTGTTTTAAATTCTTATAAATGTGTGAGGTGGCACACAGGATAAAAGGCTCACCAGCATGGGGCAAAAAACACAAAGTATTGTTGCAAATACTTTTCTATAAAAGTTAAAAGTTCCAATTCTTACTACTTGTTCAAAATAATCATTTTAGCTAAGTTTGTACTATTTTTTTGTTTATTTTCCTAAAAAAATTTTTTTTTTTGTTCAATAAATAGCCATTCAAATATGTTAATATACAATATATTTAAATAAAAATAAGATTCTGAAAGCATTGAAGAAGATCCCATAATTTGATATACATTTACAGTAGTAACATTGAATCATATTGTATTATATGGATATGATTAATAGTGTATTTTTAAACATGATGGTTTCATTATAAACATGGCGTTTATCTCTACGGTGGACAGCCAACTTAATATATGATATTTGCCATGTCATGTCCAAAAGTGGAAAAGTCAGCCGGCTGTTTATTATCATATTAATTATTGTGCCTTCCACCCCGACAGAATAATCAAAATAAAAGACCTTTGTCTGAATAACTTTGTGTCATTTTTTCAATAGTTCAATCATTTAAATGATTATCAAATAATTTGCTACTGAAATCTGCAACATTTTTAAAAGCATCAAATATTAGATCAAATTAGCGCGGAATCAACTTTGGGATTTTGCCCACGATCGCTTCAATAATAAGCCACATTTTTTCGTTTATCTTGAAAAGTAGCCTGGTAAAACCCAGACCACTCTCAGTTGTAACTGAGTAAGGGTCTGGCAAAGCTCCATAGACACTTCATTTCCACAGGGGCGTCACCAACGAACGTCGGATAAAACTAAAACCAATCAGAGCGATGAATGACATGACGTATGCAGAGCGACGGAGAAACATCTCGAGACTCTCAGCAATTCTCTGTTTGTGTTAACGAAAATTACAATTTTAAATCGCTTGAAACAGACGCGATAGCTGATTCGAACGAGTGATGTTGTGATGTTCCACGGCGGCATCCATCTTTGTAATGTACAAAATCTGCGTGACCGTCTCTGCTCTGTCGTCATCGTGTAAAGCCCGCCCCAACGTTTCTGATTGGTGCCGCAATTTCGACGGATTGGAAATGGGTTTCAATGGGCTCTTTGCCAGACCCACTTGCAGAGCAAATCTAAATTTGCCGGAAGTGGTCTGGGTTTTCCCAGGCTACTTGAAAAGTGGAAGTTTTGGAAAGTTTTTGT
This sequence comes from Phoxinus phoxinus, assembly GCF_949152265.1. Taxonomy (NCBI): domain Eukaryota; kingdom Metazoa; phylum Chordata; class Actinopteri; order Cypriniformes; family Leuciscidae; genus Phoxinus; species Phoxinus phoxinus. The sequence continues at coordinate 29,697,120 of NC_136891.1, forward strand.
ACCATCTAGTGGTTTAGATAAAAATTAAATTAAAGGTTCCTTTTACCCCGGTGCGCATTTAGCCCCGTTGAACCCTAATACTTTGTAAAACGTCTTCAATGTAAAATGACCTATCATGCTGCACGTAATTTTTAAAAATCATAGCTATTTTTTTATGTAGATGAGGCTAATTATAGTAACGTTTCACTATATTAGAGAGGCTTGTGTTCACTTTCTAATGATCATGGCAGCAAAAACCCTACAATTGTCTTTAGTACCTTACAGCGATGCCAGAGGAAATATTTCCTTCTCTCCAGTCGGACACAATATCCAAATCTTACAGCAAAAAAAAAATTCCCGTTTCCCTCTCTGTCTCTCTTTCTCCTCACTGTCATCCACTGATCATTTACACAGTAGACAAGCGAGTGCCTGACCTCCACATTACCTCGTTCACCTGCTCAGGTGCGCAGAGTTACAAGGCGCACTGCACTGCTATCTAGACAGCTCTAACAAGAAAAGGAAAAAGAGCCATCACTCCTTCCCGAACGGGGTCGAGATGTCAAAGGTCACCCTGCACTCCTTCCCCAGGCTCATTACGTCATCTCATCCATGTCTTTCTCTAACCCCTCTCCCTTTTTCTCCAATGGCATTTATGTAAACACAGCTGTGTTGTTGACATTAAAGGGCCTTGTTCTTTTGATCCCCTCTGAAAAATCTGCGGCCCTCTTTCCTCTCGCTACATCAGAGAACACACGCGTCCGCTACAGCAACCACAAGTGCAACTGTATCTGCTTGAACTGCAGGTGCTGTTCTTCATGTTCTGCACGGCATCAAATAAACACATACTGCACCACCACGAGTGGATTGAGAGAGCCGTTAGCACGCGCTGCACACAATCGTCATGTGGCCGCCAGTAAACAGCCATCAGGGACGCCAGGATGCCAGTAAGAGGATCGTGCGGTGAGACGTACATGTAAATTGAGAGTCGACGTAATCAGGAGCTTCTCAGCGAAGCATAGAGGCTCAAATTTGACCGATGAGAGAAAAAACAGAGATTTGTGGATTAGACCGCGTCAAAAAGAAAAAGCGCTTGCGAAAGAAGTTGAAACACAATAGATGGGCCGCAGTGGGGGCCCCTGGTGTAGACTTTCCCCAGGCTGTTTGTCTCATTAGGGACTCTATTGATTAATAACATCCCTGGAAACCAGCCGTATTAGCCGAATTAGGAGACCGGGGGGAATTCAGAGGGAAGAGAGGAGGGGATAACCTTGCACTAGCCCAGGGCTCTGTCTCGCGGTATTTCCCCTCTCGCACGATGAATGAAATCAAGCCTGCTAGGCACCCGGTCTCTGAACCCTAATCCAATATCATTAGTATTCTCATGTTTGGCTTGGCAATGCCTGACGTGATTAATGTGGCCATGGAGTTGACAGAGAGAGATCATGAGTTGTGTTGATGGTCCGCTTCACATAATCAGATGTGGGTTTGTGATTGATTCTTTCGTTAATTCGCACAGCCTTTCTCTACCGTTCACTTTTCTTCCTGTGATTTTGTCTTTTCCTTGTTTTTTTATCGGGCTACTGTGTCATATATTCTGGCTCATTCGCAGTGAAATGCACTCCAGTTGTTATTTTCTGGTGTACTGAGAGTGAAAATCTAGGGAAGTACGGGTTTTTAATAATGTTGAAGCATACAGTGTGTATAATGCTCACGGTGAGCGGAAGAGACTGTTTACAGGCTGTCTTGAACCTTCAAATCTCACGCTTGACCTTTATTGAGAATCCATAAACCATTTTGCAAAATTATTAGAGGTTGATCCTTGCCCACTTCTAGAAATCGGTCTGGAATGTGATTCTCACCATTCCTTTTCTTTCTATCTATCTGTCTGTCTGTCTGTCTGTTTGTCTGTCTGTCTGTCGTTTAAGATAGCAGAATAGTTTGGAACCACTGTCCAAGATTGATTGAATTAAGACCTAAAAACCATTATTTTATTTTACATATATATATATATATATATATATATATATACTTTAATATATATATAAATATATATATATAAACTTTTTTTTTGTTTTTTTTATGCAGCTGTCACTTATTTAGTCAACTGTCAATGCTATCTCATGACCAATTCGTACAAATTTGTACGAGTGAGTAAAATGTGATGGATTCTTCGTACGATTTGTCTAAACACCAGTGACGGTTAGGTTTAGGGCTTCAGGGGTTGGTCATTCGTACGAATTCATAAGCATTGGGTAACTCGTAAAATGTGTAAGATTTAGCAAGAAATCATACAAATTCGTACAAGTGTGGTCATATGAATTCGTACCAATTAGCCACCTCGTAAAATTTGTATGAATTGCCGTGAGATCGGGTTGCAACTGTATGTGAATGTAACTATATTTAACAAAACAAAAACAAACAAAAGTTTGGAACCACTGTCTAAGATTGATTGAATGAAGACCTAAGAACCAGATTTAAAAAAAAAAAAAAAATGTTATGCAGTTGTCACTTATTTAGGCCCTGTTTACACGAGAACGCTCGCGGGTGAAAACGTAAAAATACTTTATCAGATGTGCCTTTTGTTTACATGGCGATGGCGTTTTTGGGGTAAAAAAAACGCAAAAAAGTGAAACCACCCTCCAGAGTGGAAATCTTAAAAACGCTCCAACATCGCGTCCTGTCTAAAGGGTAAAAACGCACAAGTCTACTAAGGAGAGAAGTAGAAGGAAGGTTGTACGCAGGCGCGAGGAGTTGGTGTTGTTGTGTGGCAGTGCTTCACATTGCCACCTAGCCGCCTGGAGTGCATACTACATCGAATTTCACACCCTTTTGCGTCACCATTACGCTCGTCTAAACGCAGAATAAAAAGTGATAACGCAACGCCACTTCTGCGTTTTCTCTTCAGATCGTTTCTTTGTAAGCATAGCCTCAATCAACTGTATGTGAATTGAACAAAACATCCTAGAAACCACAAAGCAACCATCCTAGCATTGTATGAGTACAGACAAACACCAGACACATCTCATTAAGACAATGTATAAATCTTGGGGTTTTTTTGGTATTATGAGGATCTTTCTTGGACTTGATGATATATTTCAGACTATTATATTTATATTGAATGAATATTCATTAACCATGTTTTTAAATTCATCTCCCTGTGCATCTCTCAGCGGTATAGCAGAACTTCTACATTTTGGACTGAGCTGAATATCTGTGGACTTATTAGGTTAGGTATGAGGGCCAGCTGTTTTGGTGGAGTGGGTCTGCTGAGTGGACGCTGATGAATCCAGTCTGATAATGAGCGTTAAGCATGCTGAGAATCCACACACATTTCAATCATTACAACTCAACCTCCAGGGAGAGAGGAATGCAGAAAGAGAAAGAATGAAGGGGGGCGTAGAGGCAAGAAAAGACACAAAGGGCCTTCTCGGTAGAGTGAAAATCTTCATTTTTCTCTACAGCCTCAGCCCTGCGAGTCTTGGCATAGACAAACAGCAGGTATCACCTTCCTCCAAGCCTGGGCCCAAAGCAGTCGCTGCTCTTTACGCTTGAAGGAAACACTTAACGAAGCTGATGTGTTCGAGAAATATGTGTGTGTGTTTGCTTGTAGAAATAAAGCCAGGACCAGAAGTTCCTCTGAGGAGAACCGGATCCCGGCTCATCGAGGGCTATTGAGGGACCAGGACAGGGGGACGCAGGAACAAAATAATGACGGATGGTACTGATTGGACATCTTGTGTGAATTAAAGTGGGTTTGACTCTGCTCCTTGTCCCTGTGTGCGGCAGATCGGATAACAAAGCCAGGCTTGTGAAGGTAAACCGATCCTATCACCAGACTCCATTCGGCAGCTCCACAGGTCTGTCCACAGAAACGTTTTTCTGTTTCTCTGCGCTGAAAGAGGAGAGCAGTGGACACACACACACACACACACACACACACACACACACGCACGCATGCACACGCACACAAATAAGCACCTACATACTTTGGACTCACAAAGCTATATACTTACTGCTTCACACACACATTCAACCGGCCGTGAAATGGGGCTTTATCAAGCTGACGGCAAATGAGATGTAAAAGGTATTTTCAGGTATGTACATTCCTTCCTGTCATCCTCAAGAGCATCATTTGTTTTAGTTTCCAGTAATGAAAACTCCACAGGATTTCTCTCGTCGTCTTGTCCTTGAGGTGCAGTAAAAAAAATATATGGAGAGTTTGCCTTTAACTCTCCATAGATCCACACAAGCTATAATTCCCATTTTACAGTCAATAACCCATACACCATCGTTTTAATGATGTATAATAATACTCGGGTAAAGGTGGAGAGGATTATTAAATGATTATTAATTTAAAGACAATCCTTTTTTTGTCTATCCTGCTATATTGTACTGTACTGTTATGTTGAGCTATGCCAATACCATGCATAACATACTTTACCATTATACCAGATAACATACTATGCCATACTGTTCTGTATTCTACTGTACTACTATATCCTATATCATAACAAAATACTTTATTATACCAGGCTACACTACTGTTTTTCCTTCACAAAGTAGTCACCAAGGTTGCATTTATTTATAATTACCGTACAACTTGAATAACTTTTTTCTATTTTAATATATTTTAAAATGTGATTTATTCCTGTGATGGAAAAGCAAAATTTTGGTATGGTAAAGTGTATACCATACCGTACCTTTCTATACTATACCATATATTCACTTTACTGTTACAGCCACTGATTTAGCAAGTAAATAAATATATATTTTTGTCTTGTTTTCCATTAAAAATATCTTCACAGTGTGTTCTATTCCTTAACACAACTTGTGAAGCATAAGCTAAGACTTGTTTTCAGAAAATATACTGTATCTGTATTTAGATTAAAAAAAAAAAAAAAAATCTTGTTGTAAGCATAAAACTTTTTTTGCAGTATGCTTTAAAAAGGCTTTTTGCCAGTGGACTAAGAAAAACAAACATCCCTCATCTTTATGAATTGTATAAGTAAAATATTCCACTGCTTTGAGCAGTTTATGTTGACCATAAAAATGTGCCTATTATAGAGAACAAACCCCTTCTTTCATAAGAAACGTTTTTAGGTAAACAGACTGAGCAAAACATTCTCACCTGCTCCCTGGGGCAGCACGGTATATTTGACAGTCATTCACATGCCTGATTTTTTCCTCCTTATTGATGAACTGAAAAAAATACAAAGAATGCAGTGTGTGTGTCAACACTGCTAATATGAGTCGAGAGAAGGATTCACGTGATAATGTGAATGGGCGCAACATCAGCGCTTGCATTACACATAGAATGAACGAACCCGGCTGCCAGCAGAGCACTCAAGATGGCAGGCGCTCTTCGGCGGCGTGGTGTCAAGCGAGCTGCCCTCGGAGCAGACGAGAGGTGGAATTTGTTGCTCGGTCCGTTCCAATGCACTCACACCACGGTTGCTCTCGTCTCTGTTTCATATTCGCTTCTCTGTCGGAGAGGGACTGTGTGGGTGGATCTGCAGGAACAGGGTTGAGAAGCTCACAACTGTAAATACTGCAGATTGAAGTCTAGCAGATCATTTTTACATTAACGCATTAAGAAAACGTATTTTATTGTCTTTCTTTGAGTTATACGTGTAGATATAAGTGTCGCCATAGATTAGAGAGATAAGATTTAATTCTTACTTAATGTTGCGTATTTGGCAAGGGATATGAGGTATTTCCAGCGTGTTCATTTTTATTGCACTTTCTTCCCTCCTTCAACTCATTTGTTTGTGTTTAGCTTAATCTTCATACTGCCGTTTTTCAGAACAAGTCTCCAGGTATCTATTGCATAAATCCTCCTAATTTGTGCGTGAGATTGTGTGAGAAAGAGAGAGGCTGTGTGTAAAGTCCTTAGCCAACATCAAGACAAGGCTGTGATGGATGTGGGAATGAAAGATCACATCTGTGTATTTTCCATTTGTCAGTGGTGGATCAACACATCTGGTTATTAATTATGGCCAATATTAGAACATTCTATACAAATACCAGACTTCTTTCAGGAAAATGCTGTGTGTCTTGGCGCTGAGCTTCTGTCTTTGTGTTTTCCTCATTGAAGATATGAGTTGGATAAAGAGCTACACTTTTGATCGGTTGGTGATCAAGTCAAACACACAAGGTAGAATATTGCACTTTGTCTTTATGTAAGGTTGTCAGTGAGTTAAAAATGTAATCCAATTAATTTGATGGTGTGCTGATTAACCCAGCTGACAATTTTATGTTCTGAGAACATTTTATTTACGTTTCCATATGAGTGAGTTCTGTGAAAGTTTAAAACGTGCATTGTAAGAATGTTTTTCTTTGGTTATGTGCAGAAATTGCAGAATGTTTTATCCAAAAATGAATTGCATATTAATGCTTTTGATGAGAAAAGCCCTCAAATGAAGATAAGTCATAGATAATACATTATTGCAGCAGACGAGTAAATCATTTGAATAGACAAAAATTGGCAATATTTTGTCTAATTCCATTTAATTGAACATAAGCCTATTACATGCAGTCCTCAATGGTTATTATATTATTTTGATGATACGCTGGTTTACCCAGCTAACCATTTTATGTTCGAATTACATTTTCTTAACGTTCTGTTATTTGAGACAGTTCTATGTTTAAAACGTCCAGATTTGTAATATTTTAAAAAGTTTTTCTATTCAGTTTTTTCTTTTTTCTGAAAAGTGAAGCAATTTTCAACATTTTTATTAAGTTATGCAAGATTCAACTCATTTTTTAAGTCAGTTTAATGTCATTGAAATGACTTAAACATCCAAGTTGATTGTAGATAAATTACGTAATAATAAGCTATGTAAATTATTGAACTGGCTGAAGAAGTCAATTTATTGTTTGTTGCATTTCATTGAACATAAAGCAATTACCGGCCTACAGTCCTCAATGATCAATTTTGCAATCAATGTCTGCGGTCAACTTATACTGGAAGGAAAATTCATTAATAATTATGGAATTAGCGGGTCAGAGGGCATAGGTGCGTTGTTTATATTGTAATCGACAGCCCTCGTTTAATATAAAGCCAAATGGACACACATAGCAGCTGACAGTGTATATTGTCTTCGGTTTCATCTTTTGTTTTGAGCAGGAAGTTGTCCTGGCCTGGACAGCACAGCTGCAGATCATACGAGCGGCGATATTTACAGTTCAGGATCGTTCTGACGAGGGCAAAGAAAGGCAATAAATCTCCCTGCGTGCTGTCCGTCCATGAGCCAGCATAACAACAGCAAAAGAGAACTTAACGGGAACCGCTGTCACATTCTGAACTGAAAATATTTTCATTCCTGAGACAAGGACACGGTGTCCAGCTCAAGGGTCATTTGCCCCCTCCCGTCCCCACATACTGACACTTACAAACACGCACTCGAAATTGCATATACCATTTCTAAAAGCATTTGCGTTTTCTATGAGAAGGCGAGACCCTCCTCCCCCTCCGTGTCCAGGCCAGGCTCCCTGGCATTTCCCACTTCGCTGTGGCCAGTTGTTGTTGGTGGACTGAAAACCGGAGGAAAATAAAGAGATCTAAATGTCAGCAGGGAAGTGCAGTGCATTCCGCGCCCCTGCATCTCCTGAGCGGTCACCTAGAACAGCGTGTGATCCCGAGACAAAGCTGCCCACGGCTGAAGGTGGGGGTGGAAGTGGAGACATTACCCAGAATGCAAGCCTGCGGGATTGTCACCAAGTCCAGCAGAATATCTCTCTGGTCCATCTCTACCTGCAGGGGCTGGGCCACTTTTCATTTAGATTCTTTCACGGGATATTGCGTTTTTCTGGGTCGGAATGACGAGGGACCGGCGGTGACATAAATGGAGAAAGCTTGAAAGGGAGAGCGGAAGCCTCCGACACATACACACATACACGCCGCTCTGTTCTTTTCATGCACACACACACACGCCGTACGGACACATAATGAAAATACATGGGAAGACTAGATGGAGATTTGAAGGTGTGTACTGTACACTGCAGGACATTTTCTTTTCCTCTCCTTCCTTCCCAAGCCCTTTTTTTTCCTCAAAGGTGTTTTCAGCGGGAGCATGAAAGATGCATGAGGAAGAGAAAGGTCACCGCTGAAAAAAATAAAAAATAAAGGCCTTTTTGTCGCAGCACGAGCGAGAGAGAATGGTAATTTTATTTAGTCTTTTATTTCTTTTTGTGTCTCTCTGACAGTTTGTTGGCAAAGAGAGACAGTGAGGCGTAAAAAAGGACCCCTCGGCTTGGCAGTTCATCGAGCGGCACGTCACTCTCCAATTAGCTTTGTTTCTTAAACGCTCTCGTAAGAGAACGCCACACTCGTAGTTCCTTTGTGAGCTCTAGAGATCATGAATTCCTTGTTTATGTGAAGTTGAAAAGATGCTGGCGCATTTCACTGGAAGGCGATATTTACATTCAGTGTTGCATGGCCATGCATTTGATTTCGATCCGCAGTAGCCCAACTGATCCCCGTCCAAAAACATGCTCTTAGCCTCCACTGCCGTCTCATGGAATACATTATTCTATTTTACTCTATATTAGGTTTACCTCAAATGCAACACCAGTAAGCCAGTGCTAGATCTCTGAGCATGTGCAGAATATTATGTGGGATCTTTTGACTAAAGCATGGAGTTTTGACTAAAGCATTTAGCTCACCGCAAATGGTGAAAAAAAAAACATTTACTGCTACTGTGGATGTTTTAGTTATTCTGCGCAGACCTTTCCCTGTGGGGATCTCATGAAAAACTCTGCAAATATCCAAAGCTGGGTTGAATGAACTAAAGGTTCACCAGGAAAAAAAAAAGATTTAGCTATATAGCATTAGGGAAGACATGATATGTTTTGCAAAGTCCGGTCTTAAAGGGATAGTTCACCGAAAAAACGAAAATGTTTGCAAGCAATTATTTCCCATTGGGGTCTCAAGTTCTGAAAAGCATGTTACATGTACTATATTGCATAGCTTTGTCTGAGGTATGGATTGAATTTAAGTCATTATTAACTGAAAAACTTCCTCTCAAATGAGATTCTAACCATTGTTACTGGATCATTGCGGCCAAGAAGTGAATCTCAATTTTGTAAATGAATCGTCATTGATAGTCCTGACAGAAATGTGCTTAAACTGTGGATTTGTACTTCCCTCTCTCTTTGTATATCCCTCTCTATTTCTACTCCATTCTTCATCTGCATCTTCTGGTAACTCAAAGCTTGACCAACCAGTCTGGTCTCACTGTTTCTTCTGTCCTGGATCATTTTCTGGCCAACACCTGATACCTGATACATCTTGCAGCCCCACAGCCTGGCTATTATGTGGCCTTGCCAAATGGCCAGAGACCACCAATCCTGAAGGTCTCCAGGAGAAGGTTTCCTGAACCTTGTCCAGGAGCAAAGTCACTCTAATTAACCCCATATGCTTTTACAAAGTCCACATCCCACCCGCAGGCCAGCACTGCTTTAATATCAATGTCACAAGCGTCAAACCTTTGTAATTAGAACAAGGAATGTATTCTGTGTAGCTACACTGTAAAAAAATCTTGAAAACAATATTTTGTCAAATCAACTTAGATTATGTATGTGGTTCAGAAATAAATTACATTTGGTCGATTAAGCCAATCTCCATTGTATTAATTTAAAAAAAAGCATTTTTTTTTATTTATTTCAATGAACTTAAAATTGTATTTAAATGCATAAATGTTTCGCCAATCATTATTACATATTCGGGTGTTTAGTGACCCGGATCTATGTCTAACACGGATGGATCTCTACATGTTGCAGTAATACAAAACTCTCCTGATATTAGAGTAACAATTACAGAAGAAGAAAATAAAGCATATTTTGTTACCTTTTGGAGCTTGGAAGTGTTCAGTTTGAGCAGATGTTTTATACCATCATCACTGTCCTCATCAGAGTTAATTTCCCAGTGCATTCAGCATCTGGCTCATATTCATGATCTCAACCATATTCACAAAACTATAATTTTCTTCAAAATCAATATTTGGAACGCTGAAAGCTTCTTCACCAGATCCACCATTAAGTGAGAGTGACGTATCGAATATTCGATTGCGTACAGTTCTTGTTCTGCAGTAAATCACTGAGCCATTTCAAGTTTTGCTATTCTTTTGCTTTCTGCCTGTGGTAACTATGAGTGAAAGTCACTTCATCATTGTGTATCAGACATTGACACCTAGTGGAATAAAGGTGATTTGCACTTATCAAATGTGCACTTATGCAGTCATCAAAGATTAAATTAATGTTGCGCAGAAAAAAATATATACTTACATTGTTACACGCCTCGGGTCGTTAGCGACCCTATACAAATTTAACAAAAAAGTTAATTGGAAAACAATCATTCTTTTATAAAAAAAATAAATAAATCTTGTCATATTGTTACAGTATAATGAAGTGATTGATAAAATTTTTTAAAATATATGAGGAGGAGGGTAGTGAATGACGTCCGGGTCACTAAACACGCATGGTATAAGTTTAAGGGTTAAGGGCAACCAGGTGACTTACTTTTTTTAAGTTAAATCAACAATATTTTTTTACAGTGTACAAACTACAGTTGTCGCCCAACAAAAATGATACAATTATAGTAGAGCATGTTGTCACTCTATTTGGGGTCAAATTCAAACAGTACAGCCATTAACAAACCATCCTTTGATCAAGAACAATATAATAAAATTCATGAAATTTGAAAAACTAATTCAGAATAAAAATTATGAATATAAATCTGAATAAAAATTTTATAATATGTGAGTTTGTCAAGAAAACAATGAAATTGTCAGTTTAAAATTTTAAGTTTAAAAGTGACTTTTGTTTGCCCAATATTTAAAAAAACTTTTTTTTTTTAATAAATGATGACAATTATTCTAAGTTTAGAGGGTTAGAGGGTTGACCTATCGATGTTTGAAACCAACATACAAAACAACTAAGCATTTGTGTTTTTGGACCTTTGACTCAAAACTATACAGTTACTAAGATACAGAAATGTTTTACGAACAACATATAATTATTAAATGCTTTCATTCCAATTATTAAGAAAACACTGAGACTAGGAGGTCAGAGACAAAAACAAACTTGTAAAGATGAAAAAAGCAGCAGTGTTTTTGATATAAATAGCAGCTTAATGTGTTCTGTGGATTAACAAAGTCACAAGCTTTGGACACGGGTCAGTGTGTGTGAAGACAGCCATCAAAAGCTTCGGCCAGCAAACACAAACGGTTTGGCCTGGCTGCTCTCTCTCTCTTTCTCTTTCTCTCTCATTGTGCTGGAAGAGTGATGCTGTGGTTGCAAATTAGCTTTGTGCAATCGGGGGGAAAAAAAACACAGAGTGAGAGAAGAGGTGAGGCTGCTGGCCTGCAGGTCTTAAGGAGTTACAGTATCTCTACATCAAATTCATAAAAAGATAAAGACTATTTCCAACAGTTCAAGTTTCAAGAACTTTATAAGTTGATTCATATTTACATCAATGGTGCTCATACATATGTATGCATAGTTTCTGAATATTCATTTACTTTGATTTTCAGCTTCTAAGAATTCACCATATTCACACCATTAGAATTTCTATGACGATGACCCACTATCTATAACACTATAGCAGTGTAACAGTGGTAAATCTTTCTAAAGCTGTCTTTTATACATCCTTTTAAAAGAAGCGGAGACTGTTGCGGTCTGTAATTAAATGAAATCACCAGTCTTTTTGTTCATTCTCAGAGGCCAGGACACACAATGCAGGAGTCTTGACTGGTGCGGCTCCGGGGCGCTGTGAGGGCGAACGCTCAGCTGAGCACAGGTGCCGGACTGTCGGTATTTAATGCAACACTTCTCTGTCCTGCTGGCCTGTGAATGGACACAGAACTCTTCATCTGAGCAGAGCAGTGATGAGGGAAGAGAGGGAACAGACCCTCAGTCACAGCTCATCTCCTGAACTTCCTCCCAGAGGAGGTTATCTGAGGTGAAAGAAAGAGTCACGGGGGAAATCACGAGCAGATTTGTTATTGTTGGGTCTTAGTGTCATTCAGACTCTCCGCAGAACAGTTTGAATACATTAGTTCAGTTCGAGTGTAGGTTTTAATAGTTTAGCGGAGCTGTCTGATGTCTCTTCCTTATTGAAAAGATTATTTCCTAGATTAAGTCTCAACAAAGCTGTATTTATTTGCAGTAGAAACAGTATTGTGAAATATTATTTCAATTTAAAATAACTAAAGTTTTCTATTTGAATATATTTGAAAATGTAATTTATTCTTGTGATGGCAAAGCTGAATTTTCAGCATCATTACTCTAGTCTTCAGCATCACACGATCATTCAGAAATCATTCTAATAGGCTGATTTGCTGCTCAAGAAACATTTCTTATTATTATGATGGCTGAAAACAGTTATGCTGCTTCATATTTTTGTTTGAAACCGGAATTCTTTTTTTTTACAGATTCTTTGATGAATAGAACACTCAAAAGAACAGCATTTATTTGAAATGGAAATATGTTGTAAAATTATAAAAGTCTTTCCTGTCATTTTTGCATCTTGGCTGAATAAAAGTATCAATTTCTTAATACTTAATACGCACTAAAAGTCTATCTCTTCTTGGATGGACCAAAAATATGACTCATCCTGATAATTTTGTCCACCCATATTCTATCCAAAATGAAAATGTCCCACCTCCTCATACCACTCACTAGAAAATGTCTAGCGTAGATTTATTAGAGACTGAAAATAAAAAGTTTCAAATAAGAAATAACATCAGATTTGTATATAAAGTCTTTGGGAGCATCATTGCGAGATACATTTACAATTATAAGTCAGATTTGTATGAAATAAAGCAGCAAATGTGAGAGATGAAGTCACAGTGTTTGTTATATATAAAAAATATATATATAAAAATCTGTAATTTCCAATCTTTCATTCCTAATGACTATGATATCTCAACTGGTCCACTCCAAAGGTACGAATAATCATAAACCCCCTTCATAAAAACTCCCCATAACAAAACATCTGATTATTCCAGGACTTTTATGGCAAATGAACACGAACTCAACAAGCATCAGATTTTACATTTCATGATTTACATGCTACGCCAAGACAAAGAAAACAAAGCAAAACACAAAAAAGAGACAAAAACAGCTTTTCCCACTTGCACTCCCTCTGAGAGAAAGAGGATGTCCTTATTGTTCTAATTGCCATTGAAGCAGCCAAGTAAACAAACAAACAAACTCCATCCGAGTGTTTAAAGACAATAGCGTGGGCTCTGCACTGAGTCCCAATCTGTGAAATGCTAATCTCTTTTCATGCTGCCGGCCCGCGTGCCTTTTGTCCTCCGCCCGGGCCTCACCGAGCGCTGTGACTTCATCGGAATAAGTGGCAGAGGCCTGGCACCTCTCTTTGGGCCGGACTTCACGGTGGGGAGGAGATAGGAGAGCGATCCGTTAGAGTCCATCCAAGCCGCCTGTCAGCTCTGCTTATTGATGCCTGAGCCACCGGCGGCCGGCTGAGTGATTGCTGGACAGGCCCGGGCTGATTGATGTGACGGACGATTGGCCGCTTGTGTGAATGTCACAAACACACACTAACACACACTCCTCTCTGAGGTCGTCACAGGAAATACAGAGAGTGACGAGGGGCGTGATTTCATTACACAAAACACTGCGAGTGCATTGGGGGAGCAGGATGTTCCCCATTGGCTTCCTGACACTCTGGGTTGATTGATAAGGCAGTTCGCTCGATGGATCAGACAGACGGTTGTATTCCTACACTTTGTTTATGGTTTAGACAGCGGCAGATGAGCTCTGGGAAACAAACCTGTATGAGGTCCACTGCTCTGAGAGTTTCCATGAGAACGGACGCATCTCACAGCATACAGCTTTTGTTAATCGCTGTGAAGAATGCAGTGTCAGTTTAGACCAAAACCATATCTTTTTTATTATAAGTGTTGTTCAAAAACTTCTTGACCAATGTTGGCCATCTTGTTGTTATTATTATTACCCTTACAACAATAAGTATACTTCAAGTTCATTTTATTAAGTATACTAGTAGGCCTATATGTATACTTCATGCAGTAAGTATACTAATATCAATTTACTTTAGTGTACTGTTTCAATACTACTTGGGATTAAATTGGCCCACTTATTAGTGTATAAGAGTATTATTTTACTTGTGTAACAAGTAAACTTTGAATACACCACTAGTTTACAGCTAAGTTTTTCGTTTGTACTGCAATTGAACACAGAGGTATACTAATACTTGTACACTTTGAAGTGTACTCTCAGCTAACTACTAGTTTAGTAGTTTTATACCACATGTGTACTTTTAAGTGAACATAACATATTACTATTTATATATTACTTCTGCACTTTAAGTATACTTGTCCCTGTTTGGTTCAGATGAAGATGATGAAAAAGGTTCAGACAGGATTCTACAAACAAAAGGTTCTTTAATAAAACAAACTCGGATAATCCAAAGGTGAGAAGGCAGTGCAACAGACTGTCTACACACAAACATAGACAACAACTGAATGAAAAGGAGGAACTTCAATACACAGGGTGATTGAACTCAAATGATGAACAGGTGCTTACTCTTTATTCAGATACAAGTTACAAATGAAGAGCGGGAAACTGGAACAAAGGAAAACAGGTGACCGATAAAACCAAATAGAAAGTTCATGAAAATGAAACAAAAACGGGCTGTTTCTGACAATACTACTATGTTCCTATTTAGGTGTTCATTTTTTATACTTGAAATATACCTTTAACTGTACTTTAACGCTTTCCATTTAAAAAAAAAAGACAATTCTTCTGTGATGCATGTATACTGTTGCATATTGTTAGTAGACAAATTACATATAGTGAGAACTGTGTGTTTTACAAGAGTTTATTTTCTAAAAGTACACAGTTCCAAAAGAGCTCATTTTTGAAAAAACACCCATCTATTGTTGACACTTTGATAGCTGCTCATGTTCTCTTATTTGCTGTGAACATGGCTCTAATAAGACAGTTTAACAGCTACAGAAGACAGGTTTGTTTTTCCAATTATGCTGCATCAGACTATCATAACAAGGTTCTTTCACACAGTCTTTGACCAAATGAGAACATGGTTATTTCTATATATGAAAGCACTATATATATGACCAGCATCTAAAGAGTAGCAAAGTGACTTTTTTATGTGTTAATGAGATTCTCACAAGGGCTGCATGTTGCGACCGATTCTCGATGACCAGTAAAGCCGGTATAAGCTGCCATACATCAAACATATGCCGGCACCGGTTTAAGGCCTTTAACAGATGTCGCCATACAGACTAGCATCCATGCATCATCCATGCAATAAATGAACTCGCTGGATGGATGAAGCTCAAGATGTTGATACAGCCTCGACCATCTGGGCCCAGCGTATAGCAGAGAGCAGCAAAAGTGTGCTGATAAAAGAGGAAGTAGGGGATGATTTCAGAGCTTCTCATTAGCAGACCAGGGCAGGACTATTGGAATTATGTTGAGTTTTAGTGCAGTTGTATCTCTCTAGATTTCTCTCTCAGTATCCAGCTGGTTTGGTGGGTAATTAGATGGCATGGATGAACTTTGTGCCCATACAGAGGGCAGATGGGGGTCTGGGTCAGAGCCCAGTCAGAGAGAGTGCCAGCCTTCTCAGCAGTGGCCATAGATCTGAATAGACAAAGTTCAGGGCTCATAACAGTCGGCTTCATTCTATTCAGAGGTGGACACTGATGCGGGGGTGTTTTGTATTAATAGTAGGCCTGTTAATCGATTAAAAATGTTTAAACAAATGAATTACATGATATGCTGACTATTATTTTTTGCCAATATTTCATGAGAAATAATGAAATTTAAGATAATTATGATTTTACATATTATGGCAAATGAAAGCATTGAAAAGGCAATGCATTGTTTTATTCTCAAGGTATCTTTTTGCCAACTTGAGAAGTGCAATGTCTTTAATATTTTGAGAAAATTCTTTAGGTGTATCACAGAACAGTGTTCATTCGGCCAAGGTGAATTTTAAGCCCTGACAACCAAAAAAGATATCACATCATGAACAAGATATGCAAGGGACAAGGGTCAGGGATGCATTGCATTTATATATACTGAACGGTATTGATCGGGGGTGTCAAACTCAGGGTACGTTTACACGACAACAATGTACTTAAAAAGGGAAAACGTTTTTCCTTCGCATTTTTCGCATACAACAAAGTTGCCAAAACGATCCCCATTCACACAGATCCCAGAGAACGACTAAAAATGCTCTATTATACACGCCAGGCCAGTAGTTGGCAATGTCACTTTGTAAAGAAATGTCACCGTTTACACGAACTCGCAAATTGTGATTTTTTCAAAAGAAATTACGGCCCCCCAAATGCCGTTGTTGTGTAAATGAATGTCCAAAAGGCATAAAAAGTTGAAGTTGAAAAGGTGTAATGTAAACGGCCCCTCAGCTCCTGGAGGGCCACGGTTCAGCTCCAACCCTAATTAAACACACCTGAACCAGGTAATCAAGGTTTTCATGGTTACTACAAACTTCCAGGAAGGTGTTTTGGAGCTGGTTGGAGGTAAACTCTGTGAGACAGTCGCCCTCCAGGAGCGAAGTCTGACACACATGGTATAGATTCTATCCAATTAAAGTAACTCATTTCAATATTTATGTGTGCCAAGTATTTTGTGTGTCTTTGTACTTATCAGTTAATTTAATTATTAGCTTAGCAACATGTTAGTACAACACACTGTCATGGCAATTCAGTGTGTTGAATTCAGTGTCAATTTTATTCATAACTATTTAATGTTTTGGTGAAGTGTATGTGTATAATTTTGTATAATTAATTTGTTTCTGTGCAATCTGCTTACGGTCCACTGAGGGTTAAGTTTAGGGGTGGACCTTATGCATCTGAGCAAAAAAGTTGCAATTGACCCTCACGACTATCTGACGTTGGCTGAAGGCCGACCATCGGCTTGGTGTGTCCTGGGTAGGGTTGCACCAGCCGTTTGTAAGTTCTTTCTTAAATTGGAACGTAAAGTCCACACTAGGCTTAGTAACTACTAGCTAGTTTGTAACTAACTCTGTACTTTATTCCGTTTGCGCCATTTGTTGCAGATTGATTTTAGATAGGAAAAAAAATAATCGATTTAAATCGTAAATTTTTTTGTTAGGACATATCGCCCAGCCCTAATTCACATACAGTAATGTTCTCTCTTTTAAAATGTAAGCCAGTGTAAATGTCAGCATTATCATATGTCTAAAGAATTGAAGTCTGTCAGGTAAAAGAAGAGCTTATTGATGCAGTTCAGTCTGTCTGCTATTTTAGTCCAACCGTTACTCCTGATCGGAGGCTGCCGTAAATATTTAGTTGGAACGTAGAGTTACGTTTAAACTGAGTTTAATGGTGCAACGCAAAAATATTTAGTAGTGCGTAAATTGTAACTTAGTGCCCATTTACGTCAAAACTAGGCTAAGTTGTAACTTACGCACAGCTGGTGCAACCGGCCCTTGGCCCTTAGGGTGCTGTCTATGTAGACAGCAAGCAGCTCACTAGGTTGAGAGCTGTAGTGTATAAAACGCACAAGAAATAAGATTTGTAATGTAATTCCTCTGATCTATTTTACATAGTCAGCATTTAGCAGGTGCCTATTCTAAACATTGTTCTTATGTATACACTATAACTAGCTCTTTGACCTATATAGTGCAATGGGACTGAATCAAATTCTCCATGTAAGAGCTGCAGGGGGAACATGCACTGAAAATTGTGTGCAAAGGGCAAGAAGCAGCTCTGCGAAACCTCCCTGCAGAAATTTATATCTGACATATCAGCAACATCAAGAGGACCTGCAGGAGCCACCTGACAAAGACAAACGTTCCGTTCGAAAGGTTGAAGTAGCAATCCGACGATTTACTCCCTTTTATTTTTCAGGGCTCAGGAATCAAAAAGTGAATAAATCAAAAAGAAGCCCTGTGACAGATTCAGGTCATAGGCCGAGCAGACATTTAATCACAAGAGAGACATCAAGAGCAATATGTTTGTGTGCGGTTAGAGTAATGTTAATGGACTGTTATTAAAAACCACAGTATATATTAAACTGTTGACAGGGCGAATCCATGGCATGATTAAATGCACATTGCACAAGGATCACAAACATTTGCTTTACATGTGAAAGTTCAGTTGATTCTTATGAAATGTGTTTAATGTTAGCGTGCAGCATCAGTGATGGGGAAACTACTCTGAAAATTTTACTTGTGATAATAAAAGTGCATAATTTAAAACATTTTCCATAATCCTCTTTTAAATATACTAATTTAAGTTCAATTATATAAAAGATCATAAGTGTACGTTACAAAAAACATACACTGCACACTTTTATTCAGCGAGGATGTATTGAATTAGTCAAAAGTGAGACAAAACATTGTTATAAAAAAGTTGCTGTTTTTTCCCCATTCTATTCATCAAAGAATCCTGAAAAACATTGTTTCCAAAAAATAATGTAAGCAGTACAACTGTCAACATTAATAATAATATTGTTTGAGATTTGTCGACCATCAAATCAGCATCTTAAAATGATTTCTGAAGGATCATGTGACATGATGACGAGTAATGATGCTGAAAACTCACATTTACATTTAAAGTATATTCAAATAGAAATCAGTTATTTTAAATTGTAATAATATTTCACATTTCACAATATTTTACTGTATTTTAAGTCAAATAAATGCAGCCTTGGTGAGCATAAGAGACTTATTAAAAAAAAAAAAATTAATCACCCAAACATTTGAATGGTAGTTTACATTATAATATTTTTTATTTATTATACTGTATGTATATAAGCATGTATGTGAGTGAACTGAAGTTAATTATATATATATATATATATATATATATATATATATATATATATATATATATATATATATATATATATATATATATATATATATATTCCTATTCTCTGACCGCAAGCACTTGAACGTGCCATACTAATTACGACTTCAGAAGTGAGAAGAATGATCATCTGACAAGCACGTGAAGGCAGCGCTATTCTTCCTACATTTAAATTAGACTGAATCTGGTGTCATGACTGTCTTCTGGACACTTTCTCTCACCAGCCGTGACACATTTTTTAAAGTCAATTTGGCTTAGCCACTCACACACACTCACGCACACTCTTGCATGCGTACACACCGTGTCCAGTAGGAGATTGGAACAATTGTCTCCTCCACAACATTCCCCCTCCCTGCCTGATTTGGGGAAAGCCGCATGGAGAGCCTGCCCCGGGTGTTATCAGGGACCAGCCAATGAATATACAGTTAAACAAACAGCCATCTAAGTCTAAGACCACCATGGATAACGTTATTATGTCCCGCGTCTGTGGCGGCGTGGGGCGGAAGAAAGAGGCAGGCCCCGTTTGAGAAACTCTTGTGGGGATTTAACCGCAGCAGAATTCTGATCGGGCTTGGAACCGGTCCCAGAAAGCCGAGTTAATAGCCTTTCACTCCATTGAATAATGCTTTGAATCACTAATGTGGCTTGTATGCAGGGCCTGTAGTTTAACGTGCCTTTGAAAAGACTTCATTTCCGACGCTACATTGCAGCAAAGGAGAGAGCTAATGTGTTTGTCAAGGTCAGATTCTGTGGTTCTCCGCACACACACGGACACCCAGGGCCCATAATTAACAAAGAGTTTTAAGTAAACTTAACTCATCAGTGGACAGTAACTGCAACGTAACACTTGGTTTGGTTTACAAAAAGTTAAATAGTTAAATAGAATGCTTATCTGACCAATGCTAATGCAAGTGACTCAATTCAGTGATTCAAATCAAAGTCATGTAATCGAAACAACTGTAGTTGTTAATAGTAAATATCTGTCTTTTTTTTCCCCTCCAGAACTCATGTGTGGATAATTAATTGCATTGTGTGCGTGTGTGTGTGTGTGTGTGTGTGTGTGTGCGTGTGTGTGTGTGTGCGTGTGTGTGTGTGTGTGCGTGTGTGTGTGTGTGCGTGTGTGTGTGTGTGTGTGTGTGTGTGTGTGTGTGCAAATCCAGTTTGCTTAGGAATTAGCTTAAAAGCTAACTGGGAGAAGAAAAAATCTTTACTTTGACCATTTATAGCTTATGTTATATATCTGATATATAATGTAAAATACATTCTTTATACACATAGTAAAAATAGCATGGATCACGGAAATGTGTATGATTTTTAATCAGGCACTAAATAGAGAACCCATCAAAGCTCTTTCAGCGAAGAGGATAAGTTTGCAGGTAATTAAGAAGTTATTTTGCATCTTGTGCTTAACAAAACTTCACACAAGTTGTGGCCTTTCTACTTGTGAGCAAAAGCGCACTTGTCAGAATTGAGTCGAAAGAAAACAACAACATGGTTCGAAACACAGATGTATCGACAAGTCTCTTCTCTCCTTGCCCGTCTGACCTCTCTTTCTCTTTCTCTCAGTCCTTCTCTAGCTGTGAATATCTCACTCCATTTCTTCAAATGCATCCTCACGCAACCACAAGTCTGAAAAGAAGGTATTCTGGTGCTAAAAGCCTGCCCCATATACCTATAAACCAATCAATAAAACATTTTCCTGCATTTCAGGCTCCAGCTAAAAGAAATAAATAAAATCGAAGAATACATTTTTTATTCCTTCATGCTTGGCCAAGGTGCTTGCGCTCAGATACACCCATTAGTGAGATAATGTGATATATTGGGCTGAAGCCTGCTTAACTCTGACTCAATCAACACACCCATAACACCATCCCACGTAAACAAGACAATACCATGATGGAAGGATGCTGAGAACAATAGAGTGCACCCATGATTCAGACAGTAAACAATTGCTTACGTAATCGTCAGAATGATCGAAAAAAATAATGCGCATGAATATTTCTCTGGAGCTTATACAGAGTAGGCTTTTTTGGATTGTTTGGTGGACGCGTGACTAATTACATTGGTGGGTGGGTTATTCCAGAGTCAAAGCGCATGACCTGAAAGCAGCTTTCAGACTGACCGAGTAGCTTTCACACTGCAAAGACACACACCACAAACATTGGATTAATGCTAGTTAAGCAACACTGAACATTACACACATGCATACGCCCCTAACACTCTCATTTCTGTATATGTTTATTTTTATGTATTCATTCATAACAATAATTGCATGCATAAGGTCACGCTCATATAATGCTCAAATGGAGTCAAAAACACAATGAAAGAATGGAATACTTTTTATTATTTCTTAATTTTTTTTTACTAAACTTCTTCAGCAAATCATGTGATGAGTCATAAGATGTTACTAACTTGCAAAAACTTACAACAGGAAATGATGTCATAGAGAGGACCCGTGCAGACCATAATCAACTTAGATGTGTCCAATAAGTAATTTCAACTTAAGTTACATTACACTGAATTTGAAAGTTGAAATTACTTAACCTGTTTTGAAACAATGTTAAAACTTATGTTGTCATGATCATATCATTTTTTTGAGGGAGCGAAAAAGGAGAATATGGACAGAGTCATGGTCATGACTTGGGAAAAGAGGTCAACTAGGCATGCCGCTTTTGCAAATGCTTGAGGTAAGTAAGTAGTATTAAGCTGTCGTGTTGATCAATATGCCATTTCATGTTGCATTTTTATTGGCTAGTCAGTAGACGTAGGTCGTAGCAGCAAACACTCACTGAGATGATCATGCTAAATTTCTGAAAATTAGCGCAGGCTATCTTTGGAAACAAGAGCATGACAACGGCCATCTTGTAACCTCTCTCGCTGTATGATGTAAGAGCTACGATCCGCAGAAATCGCCACGATTGGTCATCTTTCTCACTGACCCACATACACACGGCATGATCTGTAGTCGTGACTCGTGCTATCAGGCGGCGAAAACCAGAGCTCCTGCACATCCATTCCCACAAACATGGACAAACCAAAATACATAAAAAGAAATAAGAGACAAAAAAACGAACAAAACTAATATACTTTTTATCCTTACATGGCAGCAGTTACCACACACACACACACACACACACACACACACACACACACACACACACACACACACACACACACACACACACACACACACAGGGGTGCCGCCAGGAATTTTGGGCCCCGTGACAAAAAAATAACATTGGGCCCCCCCTGCACAGCTGTTGTCACCAGATCTCTAGGACGTACCTGTCCCATCAGATGCTTTACATAACATCTAAAGCAATTGATATTTATTTTAAAAAAATATAGCACAAACACATTTTTCAATCAGAGGCCACAAATACAAGTTTGTAAAACTGTAAAAAGTTTAGTAGCTGGTGTTTTGTAATTATTTGATGCAAGATTAAAAGCCACCATAAAAATGTCCTTAAAGCAATCCTTTACAGTCTCAATGTATTTTTATTGTAAAATTAATGACAGATTAAAAAGATAATAATAATTAAAAACCTAAATATATATTAACTTTTTAATAAAAACAAATAAACATCATCATCTCATAAGAATAAAAACATCAGATTTTTTACTTAACTGCACATATATGCCAACAACAAAATAAAGTTGACGTGTAAAACGGAATTTCCACATCATGGTTATTATAGTGCTACAAAACAGTGTGTGTGTGTGTGTGTGTGCAAGCTTCTAAAAATAAATTGAAATACACCACTATTCCTGTAATTCTTTTGTCTTATGAATTTAATAAACAACTCGTCTCGTATTCTGTCCGAACACACCGCACCATCTAAATCATGTGAGTGTAAATGCGCAAAAAACGTTTCCATTGCAGTTTTGCGAAATATTTATTTTTCAAAATTGCCTGAAAAACCACCTCATTTCAATTTGCGCAATTTAAAGGGTAATTGAAACACGGATGACGGTGTTTAGTTGCCAGAAACACCAGAAACCACAAAGTTGCATAGTAAAATAAAATCTGGTTTTCAAAACAACGAAAGAGAGAAAATTATTTTCTAATAAAGAGAGCAAATCTGTAATAGAAACGCGGCTACTGATGAGTGTGCGCGCTAAGGCAGGACCAAACCATTTCATGCAGATAAAGGGGGGTGGATGTTTACTTTTTGGTCAATGGGGATATTTAACTTTTATTGCCAAAATAAGTACAATCAAAGACATCATTAATTGTATTATTATTTGAAATATACTCAATGACGATGGTTTATATAGTGTATAATATAATAAAAAAAAATTAATTACTTTTTACATATTTGTTGGGGCCCCTGTCAGTCAGGGGCCCTTGGAATCGTCCTAACTTTTCCCCCCTATACGGCGCCCATGCACACACACACACACACACACACACACACACACACACAGAGACACACACACAGAGACACACACACACACACACACACACACACGTTATGTTATGGCAGGTTGTCTTGATTGATGTAGCAGCTCTACTCAGGGTTAATATACACTCATAAATTATGCATGAGATGATGCCATCTCTCTATTCTCCAGCACTCCATGGGGTACAACTGAGGCCCAAGTCAAGACATTTCTCCTGTCTCTGCTCTTCCTCTCTTTATTATGCTCTTCACAGAGGAGGAGAGGGTGGGGTTTTAGTGGACAGACCTGGTGCCTTCTTTTGGTATTTATTATTGAACTGTTGGAAATGGTAGATATCATGAATTAATAACATGTGAATCTTTCTCCATGTACCAGAGGGACCCATTCTTTTCACTTTCCATTCTGAACAAGCGCATAGAGTGGATAGATTTGTTTGTTTTATTTTGATTTATGTAATTATATTTCAGGGAGCGCTCTAGGTATTGATATTAATGATTGATTCAGCTGTCACCCAAAGTTCATCTGTTTCCAATACGTTTCTCATTATTAAATATTTTGAGTTGTTTACTGAAAATACAATGAAGGAGAGTCCTGACCTGCAAAAAACTAAATAAATAAACAGCCTAAGACTATTTGATGGTTTTACCTGGCAATGTTGGTGACTACTCTGTTACTGCACTTTAATAGAGTATTTTATTTTAGGGAAATTATTGCTTTTGGTTAAACTTTATTTCAATAGTCCACATTATACTAACTATAAGTAACTTTAAAACTATATGTAAACTAACTTTCAGAGTACCGTATTAGTTAGTGTTGGGTTGAGGTTAATATAATATGTTGACATGTAGTTACAATACTTATAGTATGTACAATAGAATGTACTGTATAGTAGTGTGTACAGTGGACCATCAAAGTAAAAAATAAAGTGTAACCTTAATTTGAATTCACTACTGCCCCCCCCCCCCAGCCACCCACACACACCACACACACACACCCCACACACACACACACAAACACTACTTTTTACTAAATTACATTTGTTTTAAAAATCCCCCTTATTTTGATGTAAAGACCTGCTCTGCTCTCATATTACTTTTTATTAATTGTTTGAAAAGCTTTACAAATTTCAATAAAGGATTAATGTATGAATTCAACTGATTCGATTGCAAGACGTTTCCCAGTGTGAAAAGTGTCAAAAACCCCTTTAAACCAGCCAACAGACCAGCCTGGGAAACCAGCAAACCAGATTAGTTAAGCTTGCTTTTTAGCTTGTGTGTGTGTAATACAAACCACAATCATTTTAAACGGACTAATGATACAGAATGATGTCATAATTCAAATGTGGCCTTAATTCAAACTGTGAAATACAATAAAAAGTTTGAGATAAAGCAGCTCAGAGATTTTTTAGACGAGTTTACCTCTCCATGAACTCTCTGCATTCTGCATTCTCTGACAAGAAGATATCAGTTGCTGTCAGAGATACCCGTCACATGAAATCTTAAATACTATACGAGACATTATATCGATGTACGTCAAGATCCTCGAGGTTGAATCAAGGTGGTGTGTGTGTGTGTGTGTTCAGTTAAAGTTGACTATGACTGCTTGTACAACAGCATTGAGAAAAGAGGTGTGTCCACACACATAGACTGACAGTGGCCACCACTTCTATAATACCCCCTGGAAGGCGGGACCTATGGCTTGGTGGAATCCCTGATGAGCGTCTTTGACATTGATTGATGAGGCTCGGTTTCATCCAGGGCACAGAAGCCTGCCCCCCTCCCGCTATTTCAGGCCCGTCTTCACGCTGGTCCATTTCTCATAAATGACAATCGTCAAGCTCAGCGGTTTGAAGCTGTCATTATGACCAGTGTTCACATAAGAAAACAATGTTTAAGTTACCATAACAACCAAGAGTGAATTGGGGCGACAGGTGCCCATTTTTAGCAGCAGATGGGCTTATTGAAAATAGAAAAAAAAATGATAGAGCTTATTGTAAATTATATGCACAAACCAACATAGGCTCATTGTAGTGTGAATCTTTGGAATGTGTTTTTTTTTTTTTTTTTTTTTTTTTGGCAAAACTCGAAAAACAACTATAAATACAATTCACTGGAGTCTGCAGCTGAAATGAACACTAGTGGCAGTCAAACAATGTAGTCGCTGTAGTCTTCCAAGTCTAACGAATAGCTCAGAACAGAAGAGTTCTCAATAAAGAGTACCTTCTGCTTGAAAGATATCCCAACGTCTCCTGTCTCCGCTTCGACGGCGAATAAGAAGTATACAACAGCACCTGTGCAAGGTTATCTCATTTCTTCGGGAAATTAAATCTCGGCAGTTTCACAACCAGAAGCTGTGCAATGTTGTGGCATCATTGATTCTTACTGTGAGTGACGACACGCTGACCGCTAAAAGATGGGATCTACATACAACAACCACTGTAAAAAAAAAAACATTGCCAGATTCACAGAACGTGCTTTTAGTCACACACTGGACATTTATCTTTGAAAATGTTGTAAAACCTACAAGAAGCAACATAATAATTCTGTTTAAATTATTTACGACTTTGTGGTGGCGTTCACGTGCATTCAAAACGTAAATACGATCTTTCTGACATGATGCACTCTGTCAATTCTCAATGAGCCGCCCGTGCAAGCGATCATAAGCAAAAAAAATTGTGTTTTACTGTAGGCCTACTCTTTTTGATAAAAAAAGTATCAGATTTAAAATAACAAAGCTGAATATCATTTTGATGCTCTTTAATGTGGTGTGAAAGATGACTAGTTGCATTATTTGAACAGCAGAACGACGTGCGTAAGAATACTTTTTTAATAATATTTATAATATTATATTATAACCACTAATATATTTAAATAGTTCACGTATAATTGAATAAATCACCTAACTGTCAAAAATGGTTTGGAATCTTTAGAAGCTTTTTACCTTGAAAACGAGTTATGAGTCACATTCAAATTTTCTCAACAATAGTTGGAGTAGAAACATGATTATATCATTATAAGGCAGAGATGTTTCCTTTTCATTCAGTGCACAAAACTCAAAATGTGTTTTTGGGTCACAATGATTAAAAATGAGGAAGCAAGTCACATTTACAGTGAGTGAGAACATTTAATGACAGTCTAATACGGTGGATTTTCACTGCACTTGGCATGTTGCATTCAGCCAGATTGCCTCAGTAACTCGGAAATGTTTATTGATATGAAATTCATTTGGATAGTTCATTTTAGTACGCCATAAGCGTAATTTGATCCAGCACTTCACAACCCTCTGGTCACTTTGTGGTCAGCCATGTTTAACTAACATTTACACCATTAGTTTTGTGCCAGTAATCATTAACACCCTTAAAACAAAAGCAAAATCATTAATAGTCATGTCACGTCCCTCTGCCTCTAGTGCTGGACTTGTTTGAGACTTTTATTTCTCACAGATGATGGACTGTGGCCAACTGAATACACTGAGCCAATGCCGCCGGTGCTCAGTGTTGTGCAGTCTGTGTTCAGTAACTGCTCTGGATATTGACATGCATTATAAATCAGGGAGGATGGATGTCAAGCTACTATTTTTACATGCGGTGACCTTTGACCTGCTTGGATAGCTGCATAGATCCTAGTGGGTTGAAAGGCCTCGTTTTGGAGAGAGGAAAGAGATTCTTTGACTGGTTCTCTTGGCTCCAGGCGTGAAAAATAATCAGACTGTTTTTCCAACTGACACTACCGTAGTGGAAGTGTGGCTTGAGCATGCTGGGTGCTGCATTGTTTTGGGTATTGAATGCATAACTCATTCCACTACAGAATTGATTTGGTTTTTAAGTGTAAGTTTCTTGTGCAATATTGCTTTGGAAATTTCATCTTCAAAAATAGAAGAACACATTGAATAGAGCACATATATAAATCAAAGTCCATGTGTAATTGGTGTAAAAGTTTCAGAACAATTTTTTTATAAAAATGTATAATAATAGTATAAATAACAATAATATTAATACATCTTTATAATGAGCTTTTCTCACACCCATACACTACAAAACTAGCCTGGCAAGCCAGGCCCACATCACGATGTTAGGTCTGGCAACTCACCATTGGGATGGCTCAATCTGAGGGGCGGGATAAACGATTGTCTTTCAAATTCCCTCTGCACGCAATAGGATAGCGCTACAACCAACCAAAGCAACGAAGAAGGTAGTCAGAGCCATAGATTTACATAATAAAGGCTAGATGTCTTACGGCGGAGTCTCTAACGTCATCACCTGGCGGCCATCTTGTCACAGGCAAGCTTTCTGGCGGGCTCTGTGGTACTTGATGTAAGGTGAGTGAAAATCTTGACGGATTTTCAAACGGCTTGGTTTCTTACAAACGTTATTAACGTGGCTATAATTCTGGATGCTTGAACATGTTGAAATATATAATATTATAATTATTCATAAGTATGCAGTGTCACAACTACATCTCTGATGTTTATAACAAAGCAACCCGTTTGAAAATCGGTAGAAAATGTAGCAAGTTATGGTTATTTAAAAAGTACATGCACCATTAAAACACAATGTTACGAGTGAGCGAGCTGACTGTGACAAGATGGCCGCCAGGTGCGGACGTCGACCTCCATTGGCCAGCAGCGCGGACGAGACATCTAGCCTTTATTATGTATCTATGGTCAGAGCGGCAAAGATCCGGTCGGCAAAACTCCGAACACATCTTCCTTTTTTAAGAATGACTTAAGTTCTGTTCTTTGTTCTATTCTCAAAGAAAAGCTTAACTACAAGTCCTCCAGAGTCGCGGCCAAAGCCGATTTGAAAGACAGCTGTTCGCCAGCAGCAGCAGCCATTCTTTGTTTTCAAGTAACAGGGATTTGTCGCAACTCTGTCATTATGTTAAGCCCGCCCGCCGACTCTATTTGGTTTTTCCAGCTCGCAAGCCAATGGAGAGTTGCTAGATTACCCTGGCTGCAAAATACATTTAGCTGCCGCTAGGGTGCGTCTAGATTTCTAGGTTACTGCAAAACAGGAAATGGAGGTAAAAAACTGAAATTACAGACATAGTACAATAATAAAATACAATAAATACAATAAGACAAACAATAAATATCTCAAATAAAAATAATAATCTATAGGCTGTTTTTTAAATGGTTTCTTAAAATACATTTGATATAGAGTATGTCAATATGATTTTAATATTCATAATTGTTTATTGTTTACGGTTTGCTGAAAAGCTAATAATAGGCCGTTATATTAGTTCATGCCCCAAAATTAAAAGAAAAAAGAAATTGACAAAAAATAAACCTCCAGTCTTCCTTATTTATTTGCAGTTCATTTTCATTTGTTTATTCTGGAAAATGAGCTGTAAAGTTTCAAGTGTCACCTGAACTTTAATAACAGTGAAATTTGCATCCAAACCACAGCTAACTGTACCGCATAAGCATCTGAAACGCACAAAGAATATTTCTGGAAATGGATTAAATCTGAGCACGTTGAGGATCATTCCTCTCAACCCTCCCTCTCTCTGTCAGTTCCCTCCATCAGCTCATTATTCAATGGAAATAAAAAGCAGAACTAAAGTGAGAGAGCTCCCCTCTGTCTGCTGTCATTACGCTTTGCGTTAGCGGCGACGACTTCATTTCCTGAGAGGTGAGCTATGGAACGCGCCGTTGCTCAGTGACGGGAAGAGACAATGGACTGTCACATGTCCAGTCCGATATATTTTATCCACTCATCTATTTTCATTAGGGCCGTCAAGAGATACCGCCAGGCTCTCATAATTCGAACCAGGGTAGGAGACAGAACTGACAGTGAGGAAACAGAATAGAGATAGCCAAAAAATGACAGAAAACAAAAGAAATGTGTCAATTGAACAATATTTATGATTTTAACCTTCTGGTTCTCTTTGGGGTCTCAGAGACCATTTTAATTGCTCAAAAACATACTTGAAGTCAGCATGAAATGAAAATTCACTGTATCTATTCTTTCTAAACGCATGTTATATATCTTATTCTTCATTATCTGTGCATGTTTAATTTTTTTTTTATGCAGGTTTTCTCCAAATCCAATCAATACTTCTGTTTCATCTCAACTTCAACATTGAAGTATCAGATTTTTTTCTTTTTTTTCTTATTATCTACAGTAAAAATATCTTTAAAAAACGGTCTTATTTTAGTATTTATTTTATTCATATATTGAATTATATTTATCTTTTTATTTTTATTTAATTTCTAGTAATTTTAGTTAATAACGCAAGTGCTTCAACTGATTTCATCTTATTTCAGTTTTCTCATTAACTCAATTTCTCATTTTTGTTTAGTTTAAGTTTGTCAATTAATATTTTTATTTTATTTTATATATTTACCATTTATTTCAATGAACAGAAATGTTTTAAATAGTTTTTGAGAACTATTTTTTACAAGATTTAATGGAACTTGATAACACTTATGTTTTGAGGTAATGTTAGAAGATAAAAATAAAAATAAAAATAAATAATAAAAAAAACCTTTTTGCTGCTTTTGCTGGGGTCATATTAACTCCAAACAGAAAAATATAACATTACTAATGGATGCCAATCATATCTACTGAATACATATCTACTTGGTTTTGACTATATGTCAGTTATTTTAGAAACTGGAGTCTCTGGTGCCAAAAACATGAAAACAGTAGTCAATATCATCAGAGCATGAGTTTTAAGCACAACCGTGTGACACAAAATGAACTGTTTTCTACAGATTTTTTTTCTTTTCTTTTTTCCTAACCCCACACAGCTTCCCAATCAAATGATATAATGCGTCATTAGTGGCCCAGAACTGTCGGCTTTTAGCCCTCTTCTGCATTTGTCATTATCTCAGCTCTATGAGAGAGAGAGCAAATTGATCTATTCATCATGGCTGAAAAATACGAGGAAGAAACTAAAGAGAATGTGGTTCTCCAGAGAGCCACACTCCTATGGTGGGTCGTATAATTGTCAAACTGATCTCTTCCCTTCTTTCTTATCCATATTTCCTTCACCCAAGCTGAATTACAGTAGGATAATAGCGGTTGCTATTAGTTGCACAACCATGCAGACTCTTAGGACCACCACTGGATCTAGAACCCATTCTTACCCACTGTATTGTTGCCGTGACTGTTGCATGCAACACATTAAAATCCCACCACCACGAAGCATCTCAATGGCAAACAGCATGGGGCATTCTGGGTTAGATTGATATGTGCACACTACTAGAGGAAAGGATATTCAACTTGAAAATTCATGAGACTACTCTGTTCCAGCGATGAAGAAAGGAATGAGAAATCCTTAGCTATTTCATCTGCTGGTCTGTTGCTACAGATAAAATTGGGATGAGATGAAGGAATAAATGACATGCAGCGACAGAGATAATGTTTGTACACTGACAGACAGATATAAGTCACATCTAATCTAAAAGCCCATCTACAAATTGTTTGCAAGACTGCTGATATAATCAGCTAGTAGAGCAAACATTCTCATATGTCTAAAAGAAAATAAGTGTCGGTCAGTCCATAAGGCAGAAAAAGGCTTACCTGAGACAAAAAGAAATGGGTACATTGGCACATGATTTCTGTTTACTGCACGGCTCTCTTGAACACTTGATTCTGATTGGTCAATTGACCGTTCGCAAAGACCCGCCCCCCTTAGTTACTGTCGCTATGTCCGACAAGCTACGCCGCTCTCTCACGCCACACCATGTTCTCACGCAGACCAGGTTACTTTTCGGTTACTTTTGATATTAAACATATCTTTGTTATTAAACAAGCCTCACCTTTCAAATGTGGCCATTTTTTTAATGAAATTTAAACAATAAATACCGTTTTGTGGCTCTTTAATGTGTTGTGACAGATCGCTGTAGAGCATCAGTTAAAGCTGCTCGTGAACCGATCGTCTCTTCCTTCTAGTTCATTTATAGCATCAAATAAACATGAATGAACATCAGAAGGAATGTTGTTTTAACCGCGGAAAGCCGTCAGTACTCCGTTTCTCAAGTTCAAATCCTCCCATGTTAGTCTACTAACTCTCCTGACTGCTTTGTCGGACAAAATGGCGGATGGCGAAGTATGATTGGTCAGATCACCTGTCAATCAAGCTCCCTGCAAAGGGTCAATTGCGACAGTCCACGATTTTTGTAAAATGATCGCTACCCAAATTTGACCATCACATAGATTTCATGTCTCTGATTAAAATCATTTCAACAACAAACATTAAACAAAAAACTATAAATAAATATTTAAACATATATTCAGTTACTTATTCATATATACTTATTATAGGCTATATCCACCAACTTTAAATAAATACATATTTCAGCATATATTTAAATACTTATTTATGCATTTACACAAAATAAACTCCTTCCGGATGAAACGGCCTGATTATAATGACCAGTTGACAATATATTCATTATCCAGAAACAAAAAGTAACAGACTGAGTGAGAGAGAAATCAAGAAAAGCGTCTGTGCGCATGTAGAGAAATGCACTCACACAATCCTCGAGTCTATCCACAGAGTTCACAAAGCAGAGGGAAAACTATGACCCCTTGTGTGTGGAGCAGGTTTTCTTTAAAAGGTTTTCTTTAACCTATTAAAATTCATAACTGAGTTTGAACTCAGCAGCTACACTGTTTTAATCTGCCATAAAGACCTTTCAACTGATAACACAGTAGGAATGGTTGATAAACACAGTAATCGTTTTGTGCAGCACTTTTAACAATAGTGGGAAGAAGCCAGGAAATGATGGGACATGATGTGTTGCTAGTGGTTGTCACCCACATAAGCACCATGGCTCACATTTGTAACTGTTAGGCTACTGCTCTAGCATATTTTTAAGCACATTATAATGTTCTCAGTTATTAATGCTTTCATTATCGGCAAGCTTTTGTCAAAGTTCTAAGCAAGCAGGTCCAGCATCTGTTGAATTAACCCTCTATATAGGACTAATTATGAAAATCATTTCCCAAAATTAGTTATTACATCTAGGGCCCTATGATTTCTGCAATGCGGAATTTCACAGAACTTATAACATTTCTGATGAAAAATAAAACGCAGGTCAGTACACTTAAATCTTATCGCGTTACAGGACTGTAACAATATATTGAGTCACAATATATCACAATACAAAAATACAACATGTATCGTGGATAGGGCTTTGACTTTTGCCCAAAAATCATTTTCGAAGTTTGTTTGTTTATTAATATTCAAA
Organism: Phoxinus phoxinus; assembly: GCF_949152265.1. Taxonomy (NCBI): domain Eukaryota; kingdom Metazoa; phylum Chordata; class Actinopteri; order Cypriniformes; family Leuciscidae; genus Phoxinus; species Phoxinus phoxinus. The sequence goes on from NC_136891.1 coordinate 29,729,573, forward strand.
TATATTCAAATATTTATTAAGACCTATATTGGTATCAAACTTAAGTTGTATATGTTCAGTTGTATATAACCGCGGCAGCCATTGTAAGTCCACAAGACCGAAAGTGCATATGAAGTGTGCCATTTGGAACAGGGCCATAGGCGCTAACCAGGACGCTAACGTCACCTACTGGAGCCCAGATGACCAATAATAGCCTTGCTAATGAGCTCGCGATTCACAACTTCACCAGGCAAAAGGCCTCGGAATCTGAATTGAAAACAACGTTTAAGCAAACACATTTACCAAAAAATAATGCCCATAACCGGTTAGAATATTAAAGGCTGCCTAATATTCATTCGTATATCACAATTTTTTTAAATATTCAAATTATATTCGAATAACAAAATTCAGAGTCAAAGCCCTAATCGTGGATAGTGACAATATGTAGAGTTGAAATGAAAATTTCTGTGTGAGAAAAAAATGTAAGTTAAGGCTACAGAGTTTAGTGCCAGTAGCCTACTACATAAAACTAGTATACATTACTGTATATTCAATATTATAGTAATGTAATGAAGGAATATTTGTGGGTCCTGATAATGTCAAATGTCTTATGTTACCAGTAAAAAGTGGCCAACATTAATTTGAATATAGTCAGTGACAGAGTGCAAGCATATTCGTCTAAAATAATTCTGTATTTTCAGCTTCAGAATCATGAATATTTTTATTCTGGTGCCAGCACCAAGTCACCTTGTTAACCTTTTCCCATGTCGTGAAGTATCGAAATAATATTGTATCGTGAGTTCAAGTATCATCATGATATCGAATCGTGACATGAGATCATTACACGATACTACGATTAGAGAGTTTGTGAATATTAAACTGCAAAAAGACTATTTATATATGAATCCTGCATGTTCACCATGTCTCTGTGTGAATGAATGGCGGAATTTTATTTCCCAAACACACACACACACACACACACACACACACTAAAGCACGCGTGACGCTCTCGTTGTTTTCGGCCTCTGCCGCCTCACTATATGAGGACATGAATACATCCAGAGCCGCTCTGTGAGTCACCTCATGAGCATTTTACCGTTTCATTTGAGGAAAAACTATTGCCATAGCATAAACACACAGAAACTCAAAGGTCTTCGTGGCAACCCATCAAAATAAAAGTTCGATTTAACTTGAAATTGTGACAGAATATATTACTGTTGTACTGTAGGATTTAGCTACGTCTCAATGTAATAATAATACTAACTAATAATAATAATAATAATCAAAGTTTAATTTCACATGATTAAAATATATTGATTATATAGGGCAATAAACATGTATTTTTTGTTACATTTTTAATAAATTGTTGTTAAATTGTATACGTTTTATGATTTTAATTAATTAGATATGCTTTTTGATTATTAAAATGTAGTCCACAAAAACTAAAACGGGGAAAGGGGGGAGGGGGATATTATACTGCCTGATACTGAACAAAAGTGCCAGCTACACAGAAAATATGTAGGCCTACCCTAAAATCAATTGTCATTTATGCATGGCGCACAGATTTTTTTTATCTTAGAGTTCTTGTTTTAACAAAATATGCATTGAAAATTACCAAAAACTTTATTACCAAAACACATTTGAATGTACAATGATATGTTTTTTAAATGGAATTTATATGCATTTCTATGGTGCCTTGTGACCTAACATGTGCTAATGTCTCATTCACTTCCTTGTTGCCAAAAATGTCAAGCACAAGGCAAATAGATTTTAATTTTATTGGCCGAAAGGGATGTCATTACTAAAATTTAATTATTTAATTTTTTTGGTTGAACATTATTATTGTATATAAAATTATATAGGGTTAAATGCCATTGAAAACACAGCATTATCAGGAAAGCTACATTAATATAACTCACAGGTGACTTCTCAGTGGACACAGTTAGTGTGGTGAGGAGTTCACTGCATGCCTGCCAATCTAGTTTTATATCATTAAAATCAATTGTGAAGCTGCACAGTGTGGTGAAACTGTGCATTTGTTTTTCATCATGCATGTGAGGGCCTGTTGTATCTTCTGTTTTGAGTCTCAGAAAACCGCTGAGATTTAAGCTAACATCTGCAGGAGATCAAATCAAAACCTCAACAGTGAACACGAGCATTTGAAGGGTGAATCTGAAACAGAGATTTGTTTACGTGTACATTTTGTTGGTCAGCATGAGGCAAGTCGGTACAACAAATATCAATAAACCAATAAGAGTGACGCATATCAGTACAAAAGTTTTCCAATTTTCATAAAATGAAATGCAGTTTTAGCAGTTCTAATGATCTGCGATCCAACACTGCAAAAAGTGCTGTGCTATAAAACAGAACTTGTTATTGACTTTGTTTTCGAAATGCATGAAGCTTTGTGAGAATGTCACAGGCAATAGCATACAATCATTTCAATTGTCTTCACATTGCAATATTCAGGTCATTATTACAAAAACAAAACTAAATGGTGTAGTCATGTAAACAAGTTCGCCTCAGGAAGCAGTGACTGATCCATGACTGTGACGCGTATTGATTTGAAACAAGACGTAGTGGCCACAATTATATCTACATTATTCCCTCATTATCTATAACAAGAAAACTAATTGCTTGATCAATACCTTAAATTAAACAAGCTCGAGTTTTGCAGTGTATGCTGTTCTTTTGCTCCAATGTTGATTGATTGACTGAATCATTAATTGTTGAAAAAGAAAACAGGTTTTTAGCATGCAAAGAATTAGGATTCATAGGATTCAAAAATGGAAAGTTACGAAAAGAATCATGAAATTTTATCGGATATTGTTGTGTATACACAAGTAATGAGGTGCATAACAAAAATAATCTGTACATTAAGATTGATAGGGCAGTATTTCATCTTCCAAATTAATAATTGTTTCTTCTAAAACAACGATTGCTGTTATGTCAAATAATTGTGATCAGATGAATAATCAATAATTGTGACTGGGCAATTAACAACAACAAATAAAGTATTAGAAATAGAGACTTTGAATAAAGACTAAAAACTATTAAATATTTGCTATATTAAACATCACTGCATATTTGGCTTTTTGGTTAATAGCAATCCTAACATGACATGAAGTGATTTACTTTGACATTAACAGTCCAACATATTCAACTCATACAACAGACTCTGCTTGATTTCAACCATTTTATATTGATTTAGTCTACAAATTGGCTGTGTTTTTTTAGTAGAATTTTACCTGAATTGTACAAAGAAGAAAAAAAGTAAGTGTTCACAATACTCACATCAGTTCACAGCTGAGCTTCACTTTAACATATAACCAAAATACGTATCCCACAGAGTAATTTCATGGTTTTCCACCAAAAAATCCTATTGAATGCCTATGGTTCAAGTTGAGATCATTTGCACAGCAGTGCAGATTATAGGCTGGAAGGTGGAGCATTAGCTGACCTTTACGATCATCTCAATAGTTGAAACTATCCTGCGGCTATCGCTGTTGTTGTTCATCATTAAATCGACAAATCTGCATAGCCGAAGATAAAATATTTATTTGACCTTCTAATAAACCAAAACAAATGCCATTCCAATTTATTGTACAATCAGAACATTCTGAAATTTCCAAGATCAAACCATAGTCCAGATCAAAATGAATGTTTTGGTGTGACGCGTAGCCTAAAAAAAAAAATATATATATATATATATATTTATTGTCTGAAAAGCTATGGTCTCATCTTCTTCCAATAAGATGTTTTAGTTAAAGCCATTAATGAAAAAAAAGGTACATTTCTCTTTATGTGTTATTAATTACTTTTCTTAATAAAGACTTATAGTGGCCTCATTGTCACATATAAGGACCATTTCATAGCAGTACAGATTATAAACAGGCAGGAGATAGACCTTTTTCATTATCCATAACTCAATCCTGATGTTTTGGAAATACTGATTACATCGTTGACACATCGGAGAGGTCAAAAATAAAATACGAATTTAAACCTAAATTGAAACTAATAATAACGAAACAATAATAAAATTAAACTAGGCATACTTTAAAAAAATTCCATTGTAGTTTTGGTGAAGTATGGTGCTGATGATGGTAAAATACAGAATTAAGGCCCGTTCATAAAAGGTAATAAAGTTATAATGATAAAGATTTAGTTCTAAAAATCTTTCTAAAGAATCCACACCACAACTATAGCAATAACGTCACAGATAAACGATATCGTTGGAATTACTTTCCAGATGATGAACGATAAAAACATTGACAGCCAATCAGTATCCATCTTGCTTTAAAGAGCTTGAGCATTTAAAGTGGCAGAGGACATAAGCGCACTTCAAGGGTCATCCGCGGCATAGCACTAATATATTATCATTATGTTATTCTTGTGGTGAACGGGCCTTTAGACAGTAAAAGCATGCAGCAACAAGGCTTCTGTCATTCATTTTCAATTAGGGTTGGTGATTTCTGGTAAAATTCATAGCAACTAAATGCACACAAAAAAAAAACCTTCTGAAGACAGCCAACATTCTCTACTTTCTGACAAATCTCACTTTCCCTAAAACTAGGTCACGTACACTAGATAATTTTTCATGTAGCTACACACTTTTTTTTTTTTTTTATGAGTAAAATCTTACGATTCTGACTAGCTAGCATGTATAGCCTACAAGTCTCCAATGATTTTAGCAACATGCAGCATTGCATTTGTGTTGTTAAAGTTGCATCATCATTTCATCTCAGTTGAAATGCCTGCAATTGACTTCCAAATAGTCTCAGTGTTGGTCTCAGTAATCACATTTAATACTGTTCACCATGCACAGATATTGAAAAAATGTACTTGCAACAGTAGCCTCAAGGGATTAAAACTGCATAATATGAATATTGTTTTACTGTAGTAATGTGTTATTTTATTTAGCGAAAGAGATTTCAAATTGACTATCCACACAGAAAAACTAGAAATATAGCTTATATCCTATGTATATTCTATGTAAAATATATAAGCTGTTGCCCTTTAGCCATGTAGTTAGTCCGGTTTTTAATGCATTACTAACAGTAATATGTTTTAAGTGATTTGATTGATTGTCAATTTAATGTTTCATTCTCTAACCAATAACACACAAACACATTTTTAGAGCAATTTAAAAGGCAATACTGTAATATTGAGGTAGGTGTACATACACACTATGTTTCAATATTGTAGATTGGAATTTATAATAGCCTACAGTATGCAATATAGATCACAATTGTCTCCATCAAATTACAAAAAGAACTAGTGAGCACAAAAAAGCAAATATCCTCATCGACCAAAAGACCATTTGAAGCACATGGAGGAGCAGAGCATGTTTACCACCAGCAATACAATCAGTCAGGAGGCTCAGATCAGTTCTGCTTGGGTAAGACAAGACTTCGGTAATGGAGAAGGAGTATTTTGACATTCCAATCAGGTCTTTGCTTAAATTGTGTGGAACTGTGCAAACCCAAATCAATGTTCTAAGTACAATAAGCCTCTCTGCGATGTTATGAATATTTAGTATGGAAGATTACCTAGCGAGATGTATTCTCTGATTAGCATTAGCAGTATTCATAGAGTAAAACGGGCACTTTGCTGGACAGGAAAGTAGATGGGGATAAACTAAGGTGTCCTTGGTGAGGACGAGAAAAAAAAAGTATCTAAAAAAAACTGGTAACACTATTTTAAAGTGTCCTTGTTACAGGTAGTACTAGTATTAACCATAAATCATACATGCAACTAACTACTAGAAATTAACCAATTGCAATTTTCTTGCCAAATTTTGAAGTTTTTTTTGGAAGTGCGATACCGATTTTCTTTCAAAGAACTATAATTGACAGCATACAAACAAACTTTTTTTTAAAATGTATTTCAAAACGCTCTCCGTCCACATTAGCGTTGACAAGCATTTTCCAAAAGTTTCTCATCCACTCTGAAATGTCGTAAAACGCTAAATTCACCTTACATCGCATGTGTAAAAACTCATAAAAGCTCATTGAGATAATACAGACAGAACAAGACATAATCAAGTTATCTCGCAATTCTTCTGGCAGGATCATTTTATTTAGCAAAACATCTCACCATTCACCAATGCGCCCAGGTCTCTCTCACTCAACATTATATGTTTGGTCTAAAACGCAACTGATCTCGTGGTTTGCGGCAGTGACACGCATTACGCCTCTCTCCTTGTCCGCTTCAGCTGGTGTCAGTCACGTTACGCTGGCTCTGAACGAAAACGCGTTGTGGAAACGCGTTGTGGAAGCCTAGTGCTTTTTGTCCCTCTCTGCTATTATAGTTTTTCAAGATGGATAAACGACATGGAGGCCTCCGTGGAGTTGCCTGTCCCATGTAAATAAAGATAAGAAATTATTTGTGTACGAGGATAAGTCGGATCATTGGCGGAGGTAATTGTACACCATTGAGGACATATTTATGAATAAAGACATTGATTTTAGTTAAAAAAAAACTTAAACTACACATTGTCCCTTTAAAATAAAGTGTAACCAAAAAACTTTTTAGATAAAGACTGAAAATTACTGGAAGACCAAGTACTATAACCAATACTCAGAATTTGTCCTCTGCATTTAACCCATCCAAGTTAGTGCACACACACACACACATTAGCAGTGTGTAGTGAACACACACATACACAGTAAACCGGCGAGCGATTGGGGTTTGATGCCTTGCTGTAAGGGCTCCTCAGTCGTGGTATTGTGGGTGAAGAGAGCGCTGTTCATTCACTCCCCCACTTACATTTTCCTGTCGGTAGCCCACCGAGAATCGGGTTACCAGTCTGAGTCTCTAACCATTAGGCCACGATTACCCAATATCAAGACTGGATATTGACTAGATATTTTCACAAGGGTTTGCAATTTACAGTATATTTTTAGTTCAATATGCGACACTTAAGAAAAGCTTATCTGTATTGTCTCTTGCTCCTAAAACTTTTATTGGAACTTTAAATTATGAAATGCTCCTTTTTAATTCATCAAGATCCGTTTTCAAACTGTCACAACTCCACTGACATCTAAATAGAGTGTGTTTTTACTCTTTCAACCTCTATGGTACATTGAAACCGCACCTACTTTGACTGAGAAACGAGAGAGACGCACTTTTGACAACTCACTAGCGATGACAAGAGTCGCCCTGAGGCATCAACAGGAACTCGAGACTTGAGAAAGATTAATGTCCTTAAATGCACAGTCTGCTGCTGATGTAAATGCGTTCTCTGTCTATCTCTGAGTCTCACGGCTGAACTTCCCCATGACGTGACGAGGGAGACGAATGCCAAGTATTACAGACAGATTTGACCTTTGACACCCCAAGATGACAAAACACCAAACCCTACACACGGGACCGGTGCATTATATGACTCGCTGTTTTAGCAAACAAAGTAATTTCCTTCTACACACACGCTCTCGCACGCACCGACAGTCTCTTCTCGTTTCACTCTCACGGTTTGGATTCCTCAAGAGTGACAGCAGCAGTTGTGGTTGAGATTAAGGATAATAAGAGTCAGACCGCATAAGCTGAAGATGAAACTGAACTCTCTGTCAAACGTCAGTAAATGTCTGTGCTACACAGCTGTCGTGTCGTGGAGGATGTTTTACGCATGATATCCACACAGATATTAACCCTTATAGGCAGATCCTTAACAGACAACTTTAACCATTCAGGGTGATTATTTTTTGACCATTTAATATGATTGTCCTATCTATATGTCAATGTGGGTTTTTTTTTATGACAACATAAATTTAGCATGACTGACAAAGGTGGTGATGCACCACATACATCTGGAATATTTACCATTGACTTCTATTGCTAAACTGCTAACAAATTTGATGCATTTACTTCTTTGACATTATAATGGTATCATTCTTTCATGTTTAACTTATGGTGCCTTATTCAACATGTAAAATAAAATGTTAAAATAAATGAAATTTCTGCTTATATACATTTTTCACCAATATATACCACCAAAATATTGTGCGTGTGCGTGTGTGTGTGGTCGGTCATGGTAAACCCTATGTTATGAGAACAAAATGTAACCACATAGAGAGAGCAATATCCTACTTATCCTTGTGGGGCCATTTTTGGTCCCCATGAGGAAAACAGCTTAGGTTTAGGGGAGAGAATATGCAGTTTGTACATTATAAATATAATTATGTCTATGGACTGTCCCCATAAAACATGGAAAACCATTGCGTGTGTGCCTATTTAAGTAGTTATGGTATTTGTACACAAGATAATACAAATTAAGGGACTCCAAAGTTATTCAAAAGGCACATTAGCATCTGCATATAACCTTTACTTGCTATATGATTAACATGTATAAGGAGGAGAGTTAGGAAGGAGAAAGGACAAAAACCGACATGTGACCACACCTCACCTCACAAATGCTAACATAAATGCACATTCACCCAAATAAACAAATACAAGTAAAGCTGAGAGCAATTAGTCATTATTAATAATGTGCTTCTGACTAACCGCAATTTCATGTTTAACAACTGTCTGAACATCAGTCATGCACGTTACATTGGTTTGAAGGATGAAAAAGCAAATGAAATCCCCCAATCCCACAGTAAACATTACATAATTCCTCAGCTGATGCAAAGCAAACAGATATTTGTCTGAAGTCTCACTTCGACTATAATGAAAGATATGTGTCAGGGCTGAATAGATGAGATTTAGCACTGTGCAAAGAGGGCTGTGAATTCAGTAAAGCCAGTTAAACCTTTCATCAAATTCTGCTTTTCACCAGAATTATACTGCTGGCTCTGTGCTCAAAGCTATCGCACGAGCGATGAATATGTGCCAAAGACAATTTTTTATGTAATGCATTTCATCAGACCTGTAGATGACAAAAAAATAATGATAAAAAAAAAAATCCCAGCTGAGCCACAGCACAATTTTGCAACACGGAAGCAGCTTGACACACGTTTGTTCAGAAAAATATAGGTGTGTGTGTGTGTGAGTTTCCTGTGACGGGTAGGTTTAGGGATAGGGGCAGTGTAAGGGGATAGAATATACAGTTTGTACAGTATAAAAACCATTACGCCCGAATGTCCTCACAAGTATAGCAAAACAAACTTAAGATAGAAATAAACTTCCTAGACTTATAATAAATATGTGAAAAATGTTCTATATATGTTTATTTTATTATGAAAATACATACAATTACTATAATAATTATATAATAATAATAATAAAAATATTTTGTAATTGATTAAATACATTTCTTCTTTTTATCATCAACATTGAAGTTGTTTTCAGAGTTTTCTCAGCAGCTTTTTACTGTATTTTTATAACAAAAAAAAATTATGTGTCCAAACTTTTGATATGTATTTTTATATCAAAAGTTTGGAAACATAATTTATATATTATATGAATTGCTATTGGATATAAATAATTTTTTTAAAGAGAGTCATTTCTTTAAGCAGTTTTCACTGTATTAAACTTCACTGTATTAAAATTGTGCCAACAAATCTTTGCCGAACAATTAGGGTTGCACGATTAATCGAAATTAAACCGAAATCGCGATTTGGCTTTGTGGGATTATAAAATATGTAAGTATCCTCGTAAACACAGTCGGTTATGTCTTAAAGGGGTGGTTGATTATGATTTCACTTCTCTAACTTTAGTTAGTGTGTATTGTTGCTGTTTGAGTATAAACAACATCTGCAAAGTTACGACGCTCAAAGTTCAAAGCAAATGGAGATATTTGCTTTTTAAAGAAACTGCTTTTTAAGGACTACAACTGGACTACACAACATTCCTCCTGGGTTAGTGACATCACCAACCCCAATATTTGCATAAACCCCGCCCACAGAACACGATTTATTATCAAGACAGAATATGCTAATCAATGACTGGAAGATAACTTCACATAAGCTACATAAATTCATCAACGAACCATTCAGGAATGTTGTGTTGTCACTTCTTGAGTCTCTCCATCTTTCTGACTCCAGTTTGAACATAAAAGGCTAAAAGTTGTTGAAATTTTCAGTGCATGTCTGTGTGAGGTAATAGAAGCTGCTAAGGACAAGACCTCTTGTAGCTCCGCCCCCTGTGCTGTGAGCAGCAGCTCATTTGCATTTAAAGGGACAGACACAAAACGAGGCATTTTTGCTCACCTTCAAAAAGTGACAACTTAAACATGCTATATAAAACTATCTGTGGGGTATTTTGAGCTAAAAATTCCCATACACACTCTGGGAACATCAGAAAACATACAGTGCAGTGCGTACAGTGGATCCATGATCTTAAAGTGACAGCAGCGTCTGTCATTTATGTTCATAAAACAACAAAAGATAGCTTAAATTGTAAGGAATCAGGATTAATAGCCTATGTATTTAATTTATACAGGACTAAAAGACTATCCAGTGTTAATTTACATTTGATTACTTTATTCAGTTTCTGTAGTATTTCTGAATACTATAGTGTTAGACCTACCCCCAAAACTTTTTCACTTTATTTCATTTGTAACTTTATATATATTGTATTTACTAGTGCTACTTTTTAAATTTAATTCAAAGATTGAAATCAAGCTTCCTTGTGTTGTGTAAACTCTTGAGCAACAAAATTACCCTATTGTAAAAACACAAATACTATGAGTGAGCAAACGTTTAGGTGAGATAAATGTAATAAAAATAATAATAATATATATAAAAAAATATTAAAATATATACAAAAAAAAATCAACAAATGATATAATAGGCCTATTTGTTTCCTTTGTAAAAAAAAAAAAAAAAGTTTAAATTGCAATTCGATTTCTTCCCCTAATCGTGCAGCCCTACGAACAAACATGAATCTAATCGGTGAAGGAGTGTGTGTGTGTGTGTGTGTGTGTGTAGCATGCTTATGAAAGAGCACGGTTATTATTACCCAGCTGTGTTTTAGTCAGAACAGGGCGCAGGAATAGCTCTGCAGGAGAGAGATGCATGCTGGGAACTTCCTTCCTTTCCCATTGACAAATGTTACATAAATTATTCACCCTAAAATAAACACCTGGATCATCTCTGCCAGCTCCATGAAAAAGTGTAGTTTGTGTCTTATCTATTCAGTGTTTTAGAGCCAGAGATCACCAAGAGACTGCCGAAGGATGATATTTCTACAGCGGGTAAATTACAGCAGCAGGACTGACAAAAGGCTTTTCACATTCAATAAAAATCAGCCGGTTTCATGCATATATAACACCCATAACTTATCAAGCTGTGTAATGGGTTAGGAGAACAAATTCAAATTGGAATGGCTGAACACAACTTTTATTTCCGATAATGAAGTACATGTCGGGTAAGCACAGCGGAATATAATTAATGTAAAAAATATAGCTAAATGAATGGGACAATAAAAACTTCATGTAGGGACACTTAAAGAGGGCATCTCTTATGAGATAAAAGAGATTAATTAATCATACTGTAACTTTCAGAATTCCATTATTGAAATAAAGCTACAAAACGGCTTGTTCTAATGTAATTTTCTGATGTCAACACATAATTGTTCATAGTGCATGTCAATCTCTTATTGGGTGATGAGACACTTGGCCCACCCAGTAAAAGTGAACTTTTAGCTAAATCCATGAGCAAAATCTGTCAGTATGACTTCATTCGTGTATGAGGCACATCTCAGGAATGATAGAGAAGATAAAACCTGAAAGAAAACCCACAGCCTGAGTATTATAGAATAAGTTTCTCAATCAGATCCAAACATATTGTGTCTTTAAGGCAAAACAGCAAGAGTTGAATTCTAAGGGCCAGAAAGAGGGTGCAAAATGGTTGTGGAAAAACTTTTTAATTGTTTTTCAATGTAGTTTTATAAGTGCACCTCAGGGAGAAAAAAAAAAAAAGAATGATTTGACCCCTTTAAATCTACAACGTGAAAGACAGATGAACAAAAAACTTTTTGTTTTTTAATAAAAATAAAAAAAATCCCCCAAAAAGTCTGATCACAAAAAGCAATCTGAACATCCTGTACAAGTGATTAATGAGCGATTCACAGTTTGTTGTAAAAGCTTTGACAGCCTTTGTTGTTGCAAGAGCAGATGCTTTTTAATTGTGATGCTGTGATGCTTTAGAGCTTTCCTACAAAGTCAGCATGACAACTTGCAAATCAAAGCGTGTTTCAATTGGACGGCTGACTTCACGCACTGGTGGCGTCCTGCTGGTTTGGTAATGTTTTATTCTCCGGCAAATTTAAAAGCTATACGTGTCAGTCTGCAACCAAAGAGCCTAATTAGTCTGCTTGATTTATGGAAACAACAATGAAATCACTTTATCTCATCAGCTCGGTCTGATTGGCCAATAATTGTTCCATCCTATAAATGCGCGTATCACAGCTCAATCATCAGACAAAATAAAAAGAGCCTTATCATACTCTCGTTCACAGCTAATCATCCTCAGACCAAAGTATTGTGTTTAATGTGTTGGCAGCGTTAATGTATTTGTTTAGTCCATAGCTTGCCTAATGTTATCAGCAGGCCTAATACATAGACTAACGCAGGTCTGGCTTCGGGAATGCCATCTTAAATGTCTCCATTAGGAAGACAGTCACAATGATTAGCTAAGGTGAAGTGTTTTCTTATCTTTGTTATTTGTCTTGCTGCCACTCAACTTGATGGCCTTTTGACTAGTTCCACTATGAAAAAAGACAAAATGATGTCAGATTATCCACCATAATTTGCAATGCGGAAGATATTCAGATTCATTCCGAGACTTCTGATTTAATCACAGCTACGTATAGGTAAATAACTAAGTGTAAATATATTTGAGCCAAAAACCTGTTTATGATCACAAAAATACATTTAAATAAAAACAAATACCAGTTATCAAGCAGTATAACAGACGTTTTTTGTTAAAGGGCCCCTATGATATTTTAAAGTTTCCTAATGTTGTTTTGGAGTCTCCTACAACAGGTTTACATGCATCAAAGGTCAGAAAACTGTTTCATTTTCTCATAATATACATTTGCACATCACCACATTTTCAATTATTCTCAAACGACTTGCTAAATGAATCAATCTCTCTAAATCCCTCCTTTCCGCGAGCTACTCTGCTCTGATTGGCCAGATATAAACACAGTAAACACAGTAACAAATGATGATTTGACCATATCAATGAGAGCGCGAGTCCGATGATGAAACACTAGAAGAACGACAGACAATCTGCATTAATAGAGTTTTATGTAATAGTGGCGCACAGCTGATTAGCAGAACTATTTCAGAGACAGTGATAACATGAGTTAGCCAGATAGCAGGAGACCTAAGTTACACAATGTAAAACTCAAAACTAGTGTTTTGAACACTGTCTTTCAAGGGCAAGCGGTTTGTGAATCCTGCATTGAACTCTGATATTTGAGAAGCAGTCGTCAATAAAATAAAGGTAACAGGAATAGTTTAGGATTATACTGCTGTAGTATCGTGGTAAAGATTCATTTTAACCACAGATTCTTCACATGCTCGTCCTTGGGCAGTGAAAAAAAAAATTTCTTTACCATCACATTGTAGAGTACAGCGTCTTCTAGACATGATGCTGTCCAGTGTCCACAGGAATCAGCTGCCGGTTTAAGTTTCCCTGGTGTCCGCGTGCGCAATAACTGGGCGGACAATATGCTAATATTTCATCTTGACGTCACGACAAAACGGCTTATGACTCGTTTGAAAAACAGTTAATTTCATTGACTCAGAGTCGTCTCTTACTTTCGAAAGACAATAACTTTATATACAGTGCACTTTCAGATTTAAAACTTTGCAGGATGTTTTCATTTACTTAGAGCTATGTTACACACTACACGAAAGGTCATTTTCAAAAATCCATAATAGGGGCACTTTAAGATACTGTATAATAACTGGAAGCGGCTGACACAGGAAGCCTTTAACATTCTAGTTAAAAATGGCCATTTTTACATTAGAAATAAGATGTATGAGTATAGGGCTTCTCAATTTAGTACAATTAATTGTAAAAACATAAGTGCTTTAAACATCTAACACTTTAAAACAACAGACCAGTGCAGAGACAGGTTTGATTAATGTAGCATTACTTTTGTGTCTCGTTTAGATCAACATGTGAATCATGTACTCAAGCTAAATTAGGGAAGGCACTGATATGAACATTTTGGGTGATTCCGATAACCGAGAATTCTTTATATTTGAAAGGCGATAACCGATATATTGGCCGATAAGTCCAAATCCAAATTTTTATATAATTTTTGAGAGCCTGATTACAAAAAACAAAAGTCTCCCCATTAAAAAAGCCATGTCCCAAGCACACAATTATAATGTTCTCATTATAATGTTATGTATCTTATCTGTATTTTCTTTTTTGAAGTGCTTCCAATCATATTTCAAGCAATTCAAAACCATCATGATGGCGAACAGTGCGCATCTGAAGTGTGTGAAGGAAATAATCCATTATTTATTTGCTTTAATATATCGGCCAAATGTTCTTATCGGGCCGATAACAAAAACATAAAAAATGGACACATATCTGCCGATACTGATATGCTGACTGATATATTGTGCATCCCTAACCTAAACGATATTCTTTGGCCTCATTTTTGACACCAAAACCAAACATTTTGATCATTCAATAACCTATAGGTAGGCTATTTAAAATGTTCAGACATGAAACTCTAGCAGTCAGACCACTATTTTGTATTTGCAGTTTGTTATTTTCTTGCTCAAAAGTAACAAACAGATGACTCGAGAGACGTGCGGCACATAAACGCACGCTTGCAAATCTGAGTTTATGGGACACAGTACCCATACTTTGATATCCCAGACGTATTTCTACACAAATATTATGTTCGTTTCACTAATTAGACTTGGGAAGGGAATACAGAATATGCAAACAGGAAATCAAAGATGCATAGTCATTTTTTGAAGCCACAAATATGTAAGTGTTCTGAGTGTTCTGTCATGCTTCTGTCTGAATCTTTTGATTCTTATACAGAATATGACACTCTTTATTCCTTAAAAATCTTAAGTGCTTTGGCTGTCTGTCAAAATACCCATGATGCTCTCAGCCAATCAATAGAATTAATTAGATCTGGCACTTGCACTACTATGATCGATATTTCAACAGCAAGGAGCATGGGAAACAGATTAATTTTATTAAAAACTCAATCTAGAAACAAGATTCATAATAATTGATTCTTCATACTCGGGATGCCTCCATATTGTTGTTCCACTGTGTGCTGTTGTCAGTAGTGGATTTTATTGCTAATCAGAAGCTTAGACACCCACTATTCCACCACAGTAGCAATAACACAAAATCAGCTGTTATTTACAAAGATAAACTAAATGAAACACTTCACCAAAACCATTAATCTTGGAATATATCAAATTGCACATTCATATTCTCCATTACCTTCCTTTGTATACTAAGTCTGTCCTCTGGCCAAAGTAATTTATTGTGGTCTGCTGTGGGATGTCATTAGATTGTGTAAAGTGTGTGTGTTTTTTATTGTTTTGTTTTTTAGCTGTATTTGCAAGGTTAAGTTTTTGAATTTAATTTTAAATCATAAAAAGTAAAATAATCAGGTGTGCCCACTTATAGACTTCTAGATTTGACCTTTTTGCTTTTGCTAGTTGGCTGATATAAGACTTTAAAATAGATAATCAGTCAACGAAAAGTTTTTGAATAATGAACGTCCACGAACGATCCCACAATCCTTTGTAATGTTATTCTCTAAGAACCAGAAGCTTCCCTTGATAATGTCAAAATCATAATCAGCCTGAAATGTTCTTTCCGAGTGTGATATAATGACTTTCTTGGCTCCGTTCACAGAGAGCCTCCCATAATATGCTTAATATATTATATAGGTTATGACTTGCTATACCACAGGCTCACTGCTGTTTGTCAGAACTGCCCCGTGTCAACACAAATAAAGCGTATCAGCTGTAAATAAAAAAAAAGTGCCAACTAAGGAAATGCTTATGAAGATAAATGTCTACCTGAGGACAAAGAAAAGAAAAACCAGGCAAAATAAAATGATAAATCTCGCGATGCACACTCCAAACCCATTTCCGCAAAATTCTTTAGGGAGATCCCATTGTCTTTCAGAGTAATAAACATGACTAATTGCCCAAACCCGGCTACGTCCCTGGATAGGTGACCTTTAGAGTCTGAAGTATCGTGTGCAAAAGGAGTTTCTTGTTTCCCTGAATTAGGAGCACAAATTCCGTCCAGTTATTCTCAACAAAGACATAACTCATACCAGGCCCCTCCACTGACCCCTACGCTGAGGTTTTATTTGCAATTCAGTACCCGAATTAGCTGGAATCAGATATACGCGTAGAGTTTTCTCCCTTGATAATAGAGGTACAGCAGTAAGATGATGTTCTCCCTTCAAAGTCTTTGTTACTATTCACCCTCGTAATTATGGACAACTCCACAAATACAAATCTCCCTTTAGAGTAAAAGGAAGGAGGATTGTATTTCCTGATTTCAGTGCCTATTGTTACCGTGAGGCTTAAGAAAGCAAGCTGGATATCACAGACAGACTGTCCAGAAGAAAAGTGCCCTTAAAGCTGAGCTCCAAAGCTCGTCACATTGGGTCCCAGTCTTGCATACCTGCCATAAGCCAGCCACAATAGAGCGCGCACCCCCTTCCCCAACCCCTGGAGCTGCCAGAGATTTGTTGTTTTGCATAGGGAGAGAGGGAGATCAGTGCTAAATCCAGTGTAATCTCTCTCTAAGCTACAGAGCAGGCTCAAAAATGCCCTCATGAGCCTGAGAAGCAGGGCCTTGCCTGAGTCTTTGATCCCGGAGAAACAGATTACATCTGAGGAATGAATCTCCTTTTTAACTGTCTCAGAACTCTGATTCCCCAATTCTAGTCATTTTAGTCACATATGCATTGAGACATCTGAAGGGCCACGGTTACAAAGTGACATAACCTGAAGACTTCACGGTGACCGTGCATGATTTTGCCTGTAGCCTGTGGCCCACACGGATCCTGAAATCATCTACAATGTGGCCTCCGTGAGGAAAACGGCTTAAGCCGAAAGTGTACTTCCCCGAGCAGCCTGATTTTTGTGTTTGTGCAGACTAGCACGGATGATTTGAATCCTCGAAAACAGAGGTCCACATGCGTGCCAAAACACGTTCCTCCATGCTCAGTGTCAATGGACTGTACTTTAGAGCTAGATGGACACAGAAAGTAAAAAGTATCTCCCGGCCCTTAATTAGCATTTAAAATAATGGTGAAATATGAATTTTGAAAATGTTTCCTCTTATGTTGTTCCGAATCATATTACTTTCTTTCGTGTAAAACAAAAGATTAATTTCTTGAATGTCGTTCCCACTTTATTTAATGAAATTGAAAAGGTCAAGGGAAGTTATATGCATTTTAAAAAGAAGACCAGTATGTTCTGAGGTGAGTGGAGCAACATACTTTTTGTAGCCCAATCAGCACTCTGAACACATATATTAAGACCAAAATATCTTACATTTTCTGTTTTTCATAATGGAAAAATGACAACTTCTGCTGATTTAATTAAATGAAAATAAATGAAGACTTCCAAGTCTTCTGAAGTTATATTATAGAAGAAAAAAAAAAGTTATTTATTCAAAATCTTGTTTTGGCTCTCCTTGACATGTTCAAGTTCAAAGTGATAAGCAGTGATGCCTGATTCACAAACAAATCACTCTTGTGAATCAGATCTTTTTATTGAATCAAATTATTCCTTTCCAAATCAAACTGATCCTGTTCTCGGGTTTAGCTCTCTTACTTAAACTAACTTCAATGATAGTTTTAAGGTGTTTTTGAGATTTCAAGCCTTGCGAAGCTCCAGTCCTTACTCACTATTATGGAAAGAGCAACCAGCACATTATTCAGAATGTCTTTTTTTGTGAGTGTTCTACAAAAAGAACAAAGTCATAGTATTGGGATAACACGAGAGTAAATTTATCAAAAAATGGTCAAATAAATGTACCTGTGTGTACACAATGTGAATAAAAACTCCAGCTGACTTAATGAAGATACAGAGCAAGAAAGAGTTCACCAGAATTAACTGGGTTGTTCATTTGTCCTGAGATTACCTTTTGGCAATGGCAGAAAATGTTCAATAGAACCAAGATCAAAATGAATCGGTTACTTTCCGCACAACAAAAATAATCCACAGGGACATTTATTTTCTGATATACAGTATGAGGGCAAATACTATGGGAAATTGGACTCGCTCTAGTAGCAATTCCAATGTGACTCAATGCTGTGTCAGCTGCATGACTGATATACTATTCAAATAAATGTAGAAGTTTCATGAACTTCTTGTTTTTACCTGAGGGCCCACAGTCAAAGTCTGACAGGGGCAGAACACTACAGCCTGTCAGCTTTTACTGTGAGTGTGTGTGACAGCTTTGAAATCGTTTGTGAGGTTTTGAAGTCTCTTGTGATAGAGTGGACTCATCACACAGCAGACAATCAACAGCTGTTCAAAGGCCAGTGTATTGTGAACTAGACATCAGAAAAACTTCACATCACAACATGTATAACCATCCATAACAACTGACACTCTATAGTCTGTATCTTTATAAAAGTTTACAACCAAACACACACACGCTAACACTCCTCGGGACTCTTGTCTCAACTTTAAACTCTGCAGCTACCCAACACTGCGTTACAATTAGTGTCACTCACTCCAACAACGCTTTGGTGGTAACAATTACCCTGTTGTGTCCAATTAGTCCTGTAATCAGGCCCTGGTAATTGCCGCTGCAATTGCAGTTCGTAGTACAAAAGCACATCCGTCACAACACCCTGATTGTCTTCAGGCTCATTGGGCTTCATCTTTAATCTCTGTTGAGAAATTCCGCTCCCCATTCCTTTTGCAATAACACTTCCCCATCCCAAACTAAGACTACCATTTGTCTTTTGGATACAATGCATATGTTGCACCAAGGGCAGGTGCATGGTTTCTAAAATTAAATACCAGGGTATGAATAATACCTGGTTAGCTGACAAGCTAATGCAATGCTAACACTAAATGTAGACAACAAATGAAACATGGTATGACATATTATTTATCTCTATTTAGATTCATGGCATCTGGGGAAGTATGGTAATAATATTTCAAACAGCCATACTTATTTTAGTTTTAGGGGTAAGTGATATTTGAAGCCTTGAATGCGTTTATGAGGATGATCTTACCCAACAACGTGTAAAGTCATATGCCTTGTGTTACGGTCTATGTTATTTGTTTGGAGTTTTTCCCTTTCTCTTTCTGTACTTTCACTTTTAAGCAGGACGATGCGGCTACCTGAGTGGTTTATCCATCTGTCCATCATCGTAATGCCTGGTGACGATTCAACGCGGCTTCACCAATGAGGGCGCGCCATGTGCCTTTAAAGAGCGCACCTGCGTAGGAGGCGGGAGATGATTGGCACTCTAGAGCCATTGATCTGTTTTGTGATGCGTGTTTTGCCTGACCTGTACCGTCTTAGTGGTTTGAGAGATGTGTTCTTGGTGAACTTAGTATTTGAGGCACATTTAAGTGTTGTCTTTTCTCTCTGGGTATTTCGCCGTTTATTTTGTTCTGGCGGTTTGATCTGTCATAAACGGGGGAAGAGAAAAGAACAGCTTAGATATCACGTGATATACATGTGCTACACTGAGTTACCCATTGTGTCTAGAACACTAGTTTAGCGATCTGTGCCACTGTTTGTAGTTTTCGTTTTGTTAGTCAGAATAGTTTATTTAGGGCGTCTTTGACGCTGAAGATCTTTTGTTTTTGTTCTTGCTGAATGTTAATCTAGTCAGATTATATTGTGTTGTTTTTTTCCTAGTAAGATTGGTTTTGTTTTGTTTATTTCTTTGATTTGGCACGGTCTAGTTCTTTTCTCTTTATCTCCTTTTTTTTGTGAACTCTTTTCTTTGGTTTGTAAACCCTTTTATATAATTAATTACTTTGAAGTGTCCTTGCCATACTCATTGTAATAAATCCTATCACTTTCCTTACACTAGATTGGGTTTGTGTGAGTTGTTTTCCAGTGCGCGTTCAATATTTTAATGTTGCTCGCCTTACTCCCGCTAGACCAGGGAGGTTTGTAACATTAATGGGGGCTCGTCCGGGATAATAACTTGTCCCGAGAAGGTAAATATTGTTCATGTACTGGAAACAACGTAATGGTACAGGTTTGTGGAGGAATCGTGTGGGCATTAAGGTTGTGCCTGTTGTGGATTGTAGTAGGCGTAATAACCATGACTTTGTTTAATTTGAACACTTTTATTGCGGGTCCGACTGTGGAGCAATTTGAAAGATGTAGAAAGGATGATTTAATCTCCGTTGCGAGTCATTATCAAATTCCAGTAACGAGACAGGCTCTTAAAAGGGAAATTAAAAGTGTTGTGTGGAACCGTCTAGTGGAGCTAAAGGTATTGGTAGGACCTGTTTCAGAGATCGAGTCCGCGGGTGCGGAAGGGTTTTCTCCTAATCCTGATATAAGTGATGGAGACAAGATAACTGAGTTGTCTGAACCTATGCTTGGGACTGAGAGTGTTGGTTTACCGCCGTTTGATCCCTTTTCCCCTTTTTCTTCGGGTTCTAAGGGGGATGCGAGGTTAAAAGTGCGGTTAGCTAGGTTACAGATGGAAGCTCAGGACAAAGCTTAGAATCGACAGGCAGAAGTGGAATTGCGTCTTAAAATCCGCACTCTTGAGATTGAGGCAGATAAGCAAGTAAAAATGCGAGAACTAGAGTTAGATGCGATGAGAATTGTTGGTGGGGTTGCCACGCAGGCTGTTCCTCAAGTTTCGAGTGTTGCTTCTAATGTGAGTGCTTCCCCGCCGGTAGTAGTAGGATCAAGTTCGGCAACGAACACGTTTGATGTAGGCAAATATATTACGCTAGTGCCTCATTTCAGGGAGACGGAGGTTGACTCCTATTTTTGCGCTTTCGAACGTATTGCGACTTCGCTTGCTTGGCCAAAAGAGGTGTGGACTGTGTTGCTTCAATGTAGGTTGGTAGGAAAAGCACAAGAGGTATTTTCAACTTTACCTATAGAGGAGAGTTTAAAATATGAGACTGTAAAACTGGCAATTCTCCGTGCATATGAGTTAGTTCCTGAAGCCTATAGGCAGAGGTTTCGAAATCATAAAAGACATTCTAATTCTACTTTTGTGGAGTTTGCACGAGAGAAAAGTAATCTGCTTGATAAATGGTGCCATGCAAGTAAAGTTGATGACTTTGCGTCACTGAGAGAGCTAGTCTTGCTGGAAGATTTTAAGGGTTGTTTGCCAGAACGCGTTGTGATTTATTTGAACGAACAAAAAGTATCATCGTTGTCACAAGCTGCTGTTTTGGCTGACGAGTTCGTCCTTACGCATAAGACTGTTTTTCCTCCACGTACAGAGAAGAACGCTGCGGTGAAAGTCTCTGCAGGTTTCGATCACTCTCTACGAACGAAATTCGTTCCGTCGTCATCGAAAGAAGCTCGGGAGTGTTTTTATTGCCATAAGCAAGGTCATTTACTTGCCGACTGTTACGTTTTAAAGCGAAAACAACAGACCGGACAGACGAAAAGTGTTGGTCTGGTAAGCGCTGTGTCTTCTGCCGAACTGTTTAATTTATCCGAGGAGGAGATCGTTCCTGATGTGAGTTATAAACCTTTTGTGACAACAGGGTTTATTTCTTTATCTGATGATGGAAAGGAACAGAAAGAAATTCATATTTTGAGAGATACTGGAGCAAGTCACTCTTTTGTCTTGGCAGATGTGTTACCTTTGTCAGCTGAATCGTACAGTGGTTCGAGTGTTTTTGTGCGAGGTATAGAAATGGGCGTTAGTTAAGGTTCCACTGCATCGGGTGTATTTAAAAAGTGCGCTGGTGACAGGTTTCGTGCAGGTTGGAGTTCGTCCTTCACTTCCGGTAAAAGGAATCACTTTCATTTTAGGGAACGACTTGGCAGGGGGTAAGGTCATACCTATGCTAGAAGTAGCTGATGCCCCAAATCTGTGTTTTCCTTCTGATGAGTTATCTCGAGAGTATCCTGAGGTGTTTTCAGCGTGCGTGGTTACTCGCGCACAGTCCAAGAAAAAGATAAATGAGGTTGACTTGGCAGATACTTTTATGTTATCAAAACTGGTTGGCGAAGAAATAACGAATGCCAGTTTGGAGAAAAAGTCTAGCTTAAAAGGTCTCAAAGGGGTGCTTAATGATCCTAACCTCTTGAATTTGCCTGTAACTCGCGAGGGGATTATTGCGGCACAAAAGAGGGATCCGACCTTAAATAAGTGTTTCTCTAATGTTGTCCGAGTTGAGACTGCTGAGAATAGATACAACCTCAATAACACGGCCTATTTTGTAGATGATGGACTGTTGATGCGTAAATGGAGCTCTGTGGCTGACACTGAGTTGGACTGGAATGCTGTCTATCAAATCGTCATCCCTAGTGAGTATCGTCACAATATTTTATCTTTGGCGCATGAACATGTGCTATCTGGTCATCTGGGAGTGACGAAGACGTACCATCGCATTCTTAGGCATTTCTTCTGGCCAGGATTAAAGAGAGATGTGGCTAGATTTTGTAGGACTTGCCATACTTGTCAACTAACGGGAAAACCGAATCAGTTGATTAAACCCGCTCCTCTTTCACCTATTCCTGTGGTGGGGGAGGCGTTTGAACAGGTGCTTGTCGACTGCGTCGGACCGTTACCTAAGACGAAGTCCGGTAATCAGTTTTTGTGTACGATCATGTGCCGAGCTACCCGGTTTCCCGAGGCCATTCCGCTGCGGAAAATCACGGCTCCTGTGGTTATGAAAGCGTTAATTAAATTTTTCTCCACCTTCGGTCTTCCTAGGGTTGTACAAACTGACCAGGGAACCAATTTTTTATCACGACTCTTTGCCCAAGTTTTAAAATCATTATCGATCGAACACCGAGTGTCAAGCGCTTATCATCCCGAAAGCCAGGGAGCTATTGAAAGATTTCACCAGACATTAAAGTCTATGCTCCGAAAGTACTGTCTAGAAACGGGAAATGATTGGGATGAGGGTGTTCCTCTGGTGTTGTTTGCGGTGCGAGAAACCGTGCAGGAGTCGCTGGGTTTTAGTCCAGCTGAGTTGGTGTTCGGACACTCTGTAAGAGGACCACTCAAAGTTCTCAAAGAGAAAATGTTGGAGGTTGATTCTGGGTCAGAGGTTCATGTTTTGGACTATGTTAGTCGATTTCGGGAACGACTTCATTATGCTTGCAGTTTTGCACAAGAATCCTTGGCGAATACTCAGTCTGGAATGAAAAAAAGGTACGATGTGAAAGCTGTGTCTCGTTCTTTCAAACCTGGTGATGAGGTACTAGTATTGCTACCTATTCAGGGTTCTGCATTATCAGCACGTTTTTCAGGACCTTATGTGGTGTTAAAAAAAATCAGCCAGACTGATTACGTCATCCGAACGCCTGACAGAAAGCGGCAGTCGCGCGTCTGTCATATTAATATGCTTAAGTCTTATCACACCAGAGACGGTTCACAGAGCGGATCTACTGGGGGGACCATAGGGCCCATGGAATCTTCTGTGGCTCTGATTTGTGGAATACCATTAAACCTGGAGGATGAGGTTAGTGCAGATGATGACATAATCTTACGAAATACTTCTCATCAGTGTGCTAAATTGGAAAACTCTGAGATTCTGAAGAATTTACCGACACATCTTACTCATTTATCTGATGTTCAGATGCAGGACATTGTAGGGGTTGTCACTGATTTTCCATCCTTATTTGGAGACGTGCCGTCGCAGACTACGGTGTTGCAGCACGATATTAATGTTGATGGCGCATCTCCTATTAAGCAACATGCATATCGGATGAACGTTGTTAAGAGAACGATAATGAAACAAGAAACTGATTATTTGTTGGCGAATGGGTTTGCAGAGCATAGTAGTAGTCCCTGGAGTTCTCCTTGCCTGTTAGTGCATAAGTCTGATGGTTCGTTTCGTTTTTGCACGGACTATCGCCGTGTAAATGCAGTGACAGTGCCTGACTGTTACCCACTTCCTAGAATGGAAGATTGCATTGACAATTTGGGGGCAGCCAAATTTGTCAGCAAGTTGGATTTGTTAAAGGGGTATTGGCAGGTCCCGTTAACTCCCCGCGCCTCTACTATTTCTGCTTTCGTAACTCCGGATTGTTTCATGCAATATCACGTGATGGCTTTCGGGTTACGAAATGCACCTGCCACCTTTCAAAGGTTAATCCAAACTGTATTAGCTGGGGTTCCCCATTGTAATGCTTATTTGGATGATCTCGTGTTATATTCAACTGAGTGGACAGAACATCTGAAACTCCTCCGTACAGTGTTTGAGCGTTTAGAGAAAGCTTCGTTGACCCTCAATCTAGCTAAGTGTATTTTTGGTAAAGCGAGTGTGACTTACCTGGGTAAAGAAGTGGGAGGAGGACAGGTAAAACCTGTAGAAGCTAAGGTTACTGCCATTACCGATTTTCCCGTGCCTACCTCTCGGAGAGAATTACGACGTTTTCTGGGTATGGCAGGTTACTACCGTAGTTTTTGTGTGAACTTTTCTACGGTAGTTAATCCCTTAACAAATTTGCTTAGCCCTGCTAATACTTTTATCTGGTCGAACGATTGTCAAAATGCATTTGAAGCGGTGAAAGCTCTGTTGTACAACTCTCCTGTTTTGGCTGCCCCAGATTTCGAACGTTCTTTTAAACTCGAAGTGGATGCAAGCGCCGTGGGAGCTGGAGCAGTGCTTTTGCAGGAGGATGATGTGGGGGTAGATCACCCCGTTTGTTATTTTTCCAAAAAGTTTAACAAACATCAACGCAATTATTCCGTTATTGAAAAAGAAACTTTGGCTTTGTTGCTGGCCCTTCAATTTTTTGAAGTGTACTTGGGTTCTTCGAGTGTCCCTATTGTTGTTTATACCGATCACAACCCTTTGGTGTTCCTTGCAAGAATGTATAACCAGAATCAACGCCTTATGCGTTGGTCGTTGGTGGTTCAGGGATATAATCTTGAAATCAAGCATAAAAAAGGGTCAGAGAATGTGTTGGCCGATGCTCTATCCAGAGTGTAGTTGATGATTGAAATAAACATGACATGTTTATTCTTATGGGAAGGAGTGTTACGGTCTATGTTATTTGTTTGGAGTTTTTCCCTTTCTCTTTCTGTACTTTCACTTTTAAGCAGGACGATGCGGCTACCTGAGTGGTTTATCCATCTGTCCATCATCGTAATGCCTGGTGACGATTCAACGCGGCTTCACCAATGAGGGCGCGCCATGTGCCTTTAAAGAGCGCACCTGCGTAGGAGGCGGGAGATGATTGGCACTCTAGAGCCATTGATCTGTTTTGTGATGCGTGTTTTGCCTGACCTGTACCGTCTTAGTGGTTTGAGAGATGTGTTCTTGGTGAACTTAGTATTTGAGGCACATTTAAGTGTTGTCTTTTCTCTCTGGGTATTTCGCCGTTTATTTTGTTCTGGCGGTTTGATCTGTCATAAACGGGGGAAGAGAAAAGAACAGCTTAGATATCACGTGATATACATGTGCTACACTGAGTTACCCATTGTGTCTAGAACACTAGTTTAGCGATCTGTGCCACTGTTTGTAGTTTTCGTTTTGTTAGTCAGAATAGTTTATTTAGGGCGTCTTTGACGCTGAAGATCTTTTGTTTTTGTTCTTGCTGAATGTTAATCTAGTCAGATTATATTGTGTTGTTTTTTTCCTAGTAAGATTGGTTTTGTTTTGTTTATTTCTTTGATTTGGCACGGTCTAGTTCTTTTCTCTTTATCTCCTTTTTTTTGTGAACTCTTTTCTTTGGTTTGTAAACCCTTTTATATAATTAATTACTTTGAAGTGTCCTTGCCATACTCATTGTAATAAATCCTATCACTTTCCTTACACTAGATTGGGTTTGTGTGAGTTGTTTTCCAGTGCGCGTTCAATATTTTAATGTTGCTCGCCTTACTCCCGCTAGACCAGGGAGGTTTGTAACACCTTGTCAGAGAAAAGTCCAACGATAAATGATAGTTTGTCTTGAGCATGTCTGTTTTCCTTTTTATTGTGAAAAAAGGAGAAAAATCTGAATCTGGATGAATTATGACTTCAAAAAGAATATTGACTTCTAGCAAATACACAAAATTATACACATTATTCTGATTATCCAATAAGCACAGGGTTGAAAACATACATTTTTTAATAGCAATAATGATCTAAAATGACATTATTATGATGGTGAGTTTGTGAAGCGTATATGCTTAAAATCAAACTATTGGCAAACTTTATGAATTAAAATGCACACAACGTGATTTCAAGTTAATCAGATAGCCGCATTATATCTCTATATGCTATATTATATTGTGCATGTCTCAGACATCTAAAATTGACAAACTATATAATTCAGTATATTCAGTTTTTTTTTTTATGTCTGTGAACATTTAAGAACAAATCAAACTGTCGCACTAAAGAACAAACAAGACTGTCATTAGGAAGTCAAGCTATTGTTTTTATATTACCGACTCAAACAGAAGCCACATATATATATAAAATCCTTTATGTAAAATACAACTATTTAAACAATAGGCTACATATTTGGTATAAAGGAAACCATAAATGGAAAGCAGTTGAATCTAAAGGGGCTTTACATTTAGTTTTGACTCTTCATGTTTACACCCTGCCCACATTTGGTTGTGTTCGAATAATTATAGAAACAGATAAATCACCAAGTTATCAGTGTTTTGATGTACACTCAATTGATTTTCTAGGGGGAACTTTATAGAAGGTATGAAACTGTGAGACAGCTGTCCGCTCTGCTGTCCCTGGCCCTCGGGATGTGCAACCAAGGGGCTAGTGACTGGTAACTGGCCAAGGTGTGTAAACATTATACTTCGTGTGTGTGCGTGTGCGTGTGTGTGTGTTGCAATGAAGCCCAATGGACTGGCAACCAGGAACTTGCCAAACTCGAGCATGCCAGAAAGAAAATGGCAGAGATGGTGTATCTCACTGCGTCTTCAAATGACTGTGTAATATCTATGAACGCCTTCCCATGGGTTTGAATACAGCCAGTAGGACACCTGCCTGAAATGCTTACTGAACCGGTGGGAATCCAAGCATGCACTTGAGTTCTCACTATTAAGCTTAACCATGTAGCTAGAACAGAATGACATTCTGTTCCTTTAAAGTTCCCTCCACTGATGCAGATGAAACAAATTACACAACACTAAAATACTACAACGGAGTATGCTAGCGCTAAACAGACAGCCCGACCATGTAGTGAGATGACAGAACAAATTACGAGTCAGATGTAGTGAATCAAAAACATAACTATTAAACCTTAACTATTTGGTCCGACTCAAGAACGAATGACTCTTATTAGTAGGTATTCTAATGAATCAAACATTTAAAGTGTAACTTTTGCAATAATTGTTTTAAAATAATTTATTATTTACATTATTTCATCATTTGGCAATGAAATTGCCTCTTCACAAGTATTTTTTTACTAAAAGAATAATTAATTCACAAATTCACCTTAAAACAAAAATACTATCATACTCACCACATACTCAAATACTCACCCTCATGTCATTCCTAACCATGACTTTTTATTCAGCAGAACATAAAATATATTATTTTGAATAATGATGGCTACCAAAACCATGCAAAATATCTTCTTTTGAAAGTAATACTGGTTTGTAATTACATGAGGGTGAGTAAATGATGAGAGAAATTATTGGGTGAAATACCCCCTTTAAAACCAAAATTCGTTCAATTCTATACTATAATAAATTCTCTAACATTCCCATTCAAAACTTATTCCCCCTCTGGTTTGCATCTGTCACTTTGTGTATATTTCCCTTTCTCGTTTATTTTGTTTTTGTACATCTTCCTTTCTCTTTATTCACATTCCTACACATCCCAGCCTCACAAAAGAAGAATCTCTGTTGACATTCATCACCCATTTACAAATTTGCAGGGGAATATCTAAGCAATTTGCACACACAAGACTCCCCCCTCACACCCATTTATTTATTGTTTTGTCTTTAACCAGCTTCTCCTAGCAGGAAGTTTTAGTTCTCTTTCTCTCTTTCCAGGATGTCATGCAGAGGCCAGATATTTAAAGAGATGAGAGCTGCTTTCTGAAGTAGTGCTTGAGAGAGACTGCAACCTAATTCCACCCGCTAGATGAATGGGAGCTTTTAGTCTGCGTCCCTGTCAATCCTTGAGCTTTGAAGTGTGCCAACTTCACAAGAAAACGCAACAAAAAGATGGGGGTGGGCGAGCGAGGGAGGAAAGAATGAGGGTGTAAGGTGAAAGAGAGAAAGTTGATGTCTCTATTGAACATGGGAACATGATGTGGCTACACGCACCCTCCCCTGACTCTCTCAAGCAATCGAAAGAGAACAAACTGTGTGTCGGATTCGAAGCAAAAAGATAATAAGGGAGACGGATGAAATATTCCCGTTCCACTGTCACAGGGAAATTAGGGAGCAGATGAAGCTGTAGTTCTGATTAGTGCTTTTTCACATTTCGACAGCTGTTTTTGCAGGCCATGTTAGAGTTAGCCCCCAGCACACAGACTCGCTCTCTGATCTGGGCGGGAACGAAGATTTCTACTAGTTAAATCGCTAAACCATGACATGTTTCAACCTCGGGATTATGAGCCGCCAAAGAGACACCCTAGGCCTTTATAGGCATTTATAAATAACAACACGAATGTTGTACGCATTCATGTGTACGAAATAGAGCGGGTCACTATGGCAACTCTCTCTCACACACTGAGTAACATGGCAGTTCTACGTCCTCATTGCATAATGGTTTCGCTTTCTGAGTACTGCGCAAGTTTTAAAAAAAAGTCCTAACTGTCTGGCTGACTGACTAATTTGACATTTGTTCAAAGCTGTGGCAGTTGAAGTAGTGGTACATGAGATTAGTCTAAATCTACCCCGGTAATAGCAGTAGGGCTTCTGTAAGGCAGGCATGTCCTGCCGAGCATTTGCATGCTCAGTGTTCCAAATAATTGCCCCACCGGGACGGTTTTATGGCTGATTGTGAAGAATGTTCCCATTTCACAACAAAAGGAGCACAAGAGGGCCATTACCTGCATCAGGTTCCTTCACTGATTTGATATGAGGTTTAGTCTTTTGAAGTGCTCTTTAGATATAAAAAAGGAGAATTTATACAAGACGTCATGTTCTGAATTCGAATTTTGTGAGAAATATTTGTTTTATAATTTTTATGTGGAAAGCAAGGTGGTCTATAATACATGCAGAAGTTATTAATTATTATTCCCATTCATATCAACAATAGTGAGATGCCATATTAGACTGGATATCTGAGGGATCATCTGACACACGAAGACTGAAAATGCTGAAAGTTCAATTTTGCCCTCAAAGGAATCAATTTAATTTCAAAATTGAAAACAATCAATATGCAAATAGTTAAACATATAAATTTTAAAAAAATTACATTTTTAAATATATGAAAATAGGAAAGTTATTTTAAATGAATTTTTTTCACAATATTTCTGTATTTGGTTGTTGTCATAATTATTGGCACTCCTGGTAAATATGATCAATGCTGTGAAAATAAATCTGCATTGTTTATCCTTTTGATCTTTCACTGAAAAAATGCGCAAATCTAACCTTTCATTTAAGTAAAATAATTGAAAGTTTGGGGGAGGGGGGGTCATTATGAAAATAAATGTTTTGTTTGAAATAAATGTTTTTTCTCCAAAATACGTTGACCACCCCTATTGGCACCCCTAGAATTTTTGTATGAGTAAAATATCTCTGAAGTATATTCACATTAATATTTTTTATCACACCAGGGTGACTAGGAACATGAAATTGTCCAGCTACGACTTCTTGTTTTACATGAGTATAAATGTGAGGAAACACAAAGGCCAAATTCCAAATTCACAAAACCAAAGAATATAGTTCTGATATGCAGCAAAAGATTGTTGAGCTTCTCAAAATAGAAAGTGACTGTATAGCTAAAGCTAGCTAAAGAAAATAGCTAAAGAATTGAAGAATCCCATTTTGACCATCAGGGAAATAAATAAGAAGTTCCAATCAACCAAAGATGTTACGAATCTGCCTGCAAGAAGAAGTGTGTCTATATCGTCCTAATGCACAGTGATGAGGAGAGTTTGCGAGGCCAAAGATCACAGATGGAGAATTGCAGAGATTAGTTGAGTCTTGGGGTCAGAAAGCCTAAAAATACAAATAAAAATCAACCAACTATCACATGTTGTTTGAGAAGGTTTCAAGAAAAATCCTCCCCGCTCATCCAAAAACAAACTTCAGCAAATTCAGTTGTCAGACACGACAAGAACTTTAAAAAGGGACTGGATTCTTTGGCCAGATGAAACAAAACAAAAAAGAGCTTTTTGGCAGCAAATCCACCAGATGGGTTTGGTGCAAACAGGGATTAAAATTACCCCATGCCCTCAGTTAAATATACTGGTGGGCCTATTTTTTTGCTGCAGGTCCTCGGCATCTTGATCAGATTCTATCTGTAAATACATATAAAACTAATCTAAACCTGACTGCCTCTGCTAGAAATCTTAGAATGGGCCGTGCTTTGATCTTCCATCAGGACAACGGTCTAATACAAATATCAAAATCAACACAAAAATGTGTCACTGAGCACAAAATGAAGCGTCTGCCATGACCGTCCCAGTTCCCTGACCTGAACCCTATAGAAAATGAGTGGATTAAACTGTAGAGAAGAAGCACCAACATGAATCTGGGAATCTGAAGGATCTGGAGAGATTCTGAATGGAGGAATGGTCTCTGATCTCTTGTCAGGTGTTCTCCAAACTCATCAGGCATTATAGGAGAAAACTCAGAGCTGTTATCTTGACAAAAGAGGGTTGCAAAAAGTATTTAAAGGGTGCCAATAATTATGGCCAACGTGTTTGGGAGAAAAGTATTTATTTCATAATGTGATTTTTCCCCCACTTTCAATTCTTTTACTTCAATGAAAGGTTAGAACTTTTGCAAATTGTTTGAATGAAAGATCAAAAGGATAGACAATGCAGATTTATTTTTTACAGCCATTTTATTTACAGGATGTCGATAATTATGACCACAACTGTGTGCACACACACACAGGTCGTTTGGTTGATAAATATGACAGCTCAGGCAAAAATGAGCAATATTTTGAGAGTGCCACAGAGCCGCAGCATTTAGACTTTTCATGAAGTCAACCTGCGAATGACTTACGTAATAAGTTGTCTTGCACATTAAACAAGGATAGAATGTATTTTCACATCGGAAAAAAATTATACACTTCACTTCAGTGCCAGACTATGTTTATGTCAAGATCTGGAGGTGAAAATCATCTTTAATCAGAATGCCACAGTCAGATGGGTACGTGTCAGCTGGTGACTGACAGAGCTGGAAGTGTCTTCCCATCATCCTGCTGAGGGATGCTGAGTGACAGCGAGGGGACTCATGCAGGCAGACCCGAAGGCCATCTGATGATCAACCGACTGTGTGTGTTTAGCTACTGGGTGAAGCACTGTTCACCTTGCGGTCATGGTTTAAATCACTGTAGACAGGCAGCCCATTAGTGGTATTTATGTCTTAATAGTTGTGTGCTGATTCAGCATGCCACGTTGGGTCTCAACACTATGCATTTATACACTACTCTCCAAAAGTTTTGGGTCAATAAGATTCTTTTTAAAGAAATTCATACTTTTATTCAGCAAGGATGCATTATATTGATCAAACATGACAGTAAATACATTATAATTTAACAAAAGGTTTCCATTTCAAATAAATGCTGTACTTTTGAAAGTTTTATTCATCAAACAATCCTGAAAAAAAATGTATCACAAATATATTAAGCAACTGATTTCAACGCTGACAAGAACAAGAAATGTTTCTTGAGCAACAAATCAGCGTCTTAGAATGATTTCTGATGGATCGTATGACACTGAAGACTGGAGTAATGATGCTTTGTCATCACGGGAAAATGTTTTCATTTTAAAATATATCAAAGAGAAAACAATCTTAAAGACCCCAAACTTTTTGAACGGTAGTGTACACACATTATATTATACTATTTATTTATATATGTATTTATATAACATTTTCTGTGCATAAGAACAGAAGTTATGAAGTGCACAAACTTTTTAAAGACATGACTGTTTTACATCCTATTTTATAACTGAACTTTATTTTTGTTTTAAAACGTTTTAAATCAATCCGAGTAATCAGCAATGACCGAGCGAACAGCTGAAAAACTGGCTGACAATGAAACCAACACTAAAATTATATTATTGGCTAAAAGTTAAGCATGCATGTCTGTGCCCTGTTCAAACATTTCCATACAGGAATTATGATTTTAAAGGCCCAAACGTCATCTGATGTAACCACAGACCAAAACACTCAGCCATCCACAATATGATGCCCCTGGTGCATATAGAGTCTGAATATGGTCCAAGAGCCTCAACATAGGCAGGAAAAGAAGGATTAAGATAAAGCTGTTGGTAAAGTGGACTAATGCCAGCTGCTCTCAGTATAAAGAAAAAGGAGTGTGAAAACTGGCAGGGAACAATTATAGTGAGATTTTACTCTATTACAGGATTAAATGAGTTTACACAAGAAAGCTGGTCTATTTTTAATGTCCATACATTAAGCAATACAAATGCATCTTGCAATGACTGCAACATGACAGGGAAAATATTTAAATGCTTAGTTGAAAACCAAATAAAGACAAAGCAGCAATACTCAAACAAAAATATCATTTGTAAAATCAGTTTACTTTGTTGTCTAATGTAATCATCTGTTTGGGTTGCATCCAAAGATGTCATTACAACCAAAAAATAAATGGCAGTTTTGTCAAGCGAAGAGTGCTTCTGAAGCGGCATAAGCAGAGCTAAAATTACATATTTCATTCGTGCAGGCCATTCAAGTTTTTTTTTTTCTGGGTGGCTTGTATTGTTGATCACACATGGTATGCTGCAAATAAGTGCCCACGTAGTGGGGATAACAGATACAAGAATAGATCAATGGATAGATTTGCATTGATAGAGTCAAACAGTTAGGCGATTCCTCCAGTGATTTGTTTGGAATGCATTGCAGTGAATATTTATGCCTTTGTCTTTAAATGTCTGAAAATGAATTATTGTGTGTCATCTTGAGTTGAACGGCCTGGTGGGAATCCTTGACATCAGAGAGGAGTCCTAGAACCTCCACGGAGTTTGCCAAGGGGAAAATGATATACTTGAAATGTTCTGTAATAAAGTTAAGCCTGAGAAAGTGCTGTCTTGGGAGCACTAAAGTATACCTTCTGAACTTCTAAGCTGTCATTCCACTCTGAATAAGAATTAAGATCCGTTTTCCCAACTGAGTGTCCAGACAGTTAAACACTGACAGAGAACTTGAAAGGAAGAGAGGGAAAATCAACAATGCTCTGCCTGTTCCATACAAATAACTTAAAAACCGAGGCCATAGAGCTCCAATGGACAGTGCTTTTGTTTAATGCATGGACGCCCCAATGATGCAAATAAAGTTGATGCTTTTTTTCTTTTTGACAGTGTGTGTACATGTCTTTTCTGATTTACAATTGAATCAGTGTGGCCAACTGAACTTTGGAAACAAAATTCTTGTGATCTACCCCCAACATTTATGCATGTGTATGTATTTATAATGGATGGATTATGTATTTATTTATTTGTAAATTTTATTTTTCATTTTGAAAATGCACTGTCTGGAAGATGCATATTGTTGCTCTCGAGAACTGTCCTCAAAAAAGCCATATTTAGTTTTCACCTATAAATCATAATATTTATATAAATTATAATATATATATTTATAACTATAAAACATTTATAGTCATATTATGATGAGTTGTTTAAATGTGTTAGTTGCACAATGTTACCACAACACACTTTTTTTCCTGCAAGACATTTAATTAAAAAAGTTATATTATTTTCAATGGTAAGCAGAGTATTTGCTCCTTAAAGGGTCATGAAACAAAAAACAACATTTGAGGTAGGCAAAAAACATCTGAGATGTATTTATTGCATATCATAGAAAATAATGTTAGCACCCATTAATTGTAATTCTCGGTTAAAAGTGGTTAAGTTTGTGAGCTATTTTTTCTTCAGGACTTAAAATCTACAATGTGTCGACGTCACAGTTTGTGACGTGGTAATAATAATTTGATGATACGTTGGTGTTTTAAAATGATTCATTATTCAGACTGTGTGCTCTTATCCTATGAGAAGAGGCTGTCTCTTAATTATTCAGCACAGCACGTGGTGCTTTCCTATTAGAAGTCATTTTCAAAAAGATTGTGAGGTAGACTCGAGCTGAAAGAGAAGGGTTTGATAAAGCCTTTAAAGGGGTCATGACATGGAATTTTTATTATTTTAATATGATCCTTGAAGTTTACTTATAATGTTAAAGTTTTTCATGCCAAAAAAAACAACAAATATATATGTGGAAAAACTATTATTCCGCTGTCAGAAATGATAAATTATTTAGGGATGGCTCCTTTAAGGCTTATTTGATTGCATAGGAAACATAAAACTGTAATTTACAGACGAAGCATTATGAAATAATTTTGAAGTCTGTAAAGAGACGCAAACGAGCTGTTTAAACTGGATGAAGCGAACATTATTTTAGTCTTCTGAGCTATTGACTCAAGCGAGTAGAGTATGTCAGAAACTGAATGCGCATCTGTATATTGTAGACCCCGTCGGTGATTATAATGGGTTTTATGTGCTTTTGGTGCGACACTCACATCCAGTGTAGGCAAATGTCAGCCGTTAAGCGACTGAATTGTGTCAGTCGCTTAACGCTTAACGGGGCCCATGGTGTGATGAAGTATAAAGGTGCGTTCACGCCATCTTGTAATTACCGTAATTACAAGATTTCAGCTTCTAAAAGCATTCAGGTTCTTGTAGAGCATGTAATTGCAGCTTGTAAGATGGAGCTCCTACTTGTACCACGTGACCGCTGCGCACCTGACCGCTGCAGATTTATTTAGGCGTTGATAGCGTTGCCATAGAAATGCATAATTCCCAGTCCGAGGACATGCACACCTCCGAATAAAACTTCACGTGTTGTCATCTCGAGACTACGGAAATTACGACGCGGCGTGAACACAGCATAACTATTCGTCGATATCTTGCTCTGGAGGCAGTCATATGCAAATGTATTTGCCTGTGCGACGTCATGGGTCACCCAATATCAAAATGTTAATTTTTTTTATTTGAGCTTGATTAAATAAATCCTTGTTTATAATGAGGAGGGCGTTTTAAGCTATACTTGCAGGATGTTTTTGTGGTACAAAGATCTCTTATATGTCAATAGATCAAGGCAAATTTGATTTCTCATGTCATGACCCCTTCAAAGGTAGATTTCACCAATAGCAAGATGGGCTTTTAATAAAACTTGACTGTATATGCAGTAGAAACGCTAACTTGGTGCTAAAATGGTGCTACATGACTAGGGAAAGGGCTGTAGCGTTCCCTTTTGCCAAACACTACTAACGTGAATTTGGCGTCAGCCTACCGTCGATCTGACTGCCCGTAAGAGGGAAAACAAAACTGCAGAAGTTTGATCTATAGTTAACAAAAGCCAGCAGACTGTTGCTGAAAAATAAACAGGGATATCTGGGTGCAGTTAACGTGGAGAAAGAGTACACATTGTTAATTTACATATACCCACATTGTAACAAACAATCCAAAGCTGGTTGAAAATCGGTGAACTTGTCCTTTAAACCCTGAAGGTAGAAGCATCATGTTTATAGCCATGGCAATACAGCCAGCATCTCTTTACATTGTACTCAAGCTGAACAAACATGTTAGGCTGTGCTTTCCTGATTCTGAAGGACAGACCTTGCAACTCCAGACAGGGAGAGAATCATTAATCAGGCTGTACCTTTGCCAATGCCTTTTGATACCGGCAGTATGGAATTAGACTGAATGCCTTTAAATTC
Source organism: Phoxinus phoxinus (assembly GCF_949152265.1). NCBI lineage: Eukaryota > Metazoa > Chordata > Actinopteri > Cypriniformes > Leuciscidae > Phoxinus > Phoxinus phoxinus. Next base: position 29,765,472 of record NC_136891.1, read on the forward strand.
CAGTCAGTCGGACAGACAGCTTAGCAACTTGATTTTCTCTCCCACTGACTCTCTCTGTCTCCTCAATTCAGGTGCAGTCTACGGGGACAATGAAGGGGTTCAATACAGCTAATGAAATAATTTTGCTTCAGTCAATTGTACACTCTCTCTGCTCGACTAATTATTCTCCTGGTGGATCAGTGTGAGGAGTCTCTCAGGCCGATCGTCAGCTGTGAACCCAATCTCACTTCAGCCTCTGTACTCCAAATGTCTCTGTGATAAGCGCACATTTGCTTATGCAAAGTGTTTTAGTGCTTAGTGCCAGTATATCTGTCCAGACGAGCAAAAAGGGTGAAACTCTCACTGTGTGATAACATTTCAAATGTTCTACTTCATTCTACATGACCAAATGCATCTTAACCTTCGAAATTGTTCTCTTGCCAAGGACACAAGATGAGCCATGACTGCCACTGGCGTCTCTTTAGGAGCATAATAGTTCCATTAACCGATAACGATTAATAGTTTTAAACAATTAATGCAAAAGGTGTGTTTGCATAGACTTTAGTTAATACTGACAAAATGCATATTGTGTATCTACATGCCATATAACAAAACAGTCAATAATAAGCACAGTTAAGCCGCTTTTTCACTATATTCGTCAAGCAACAGACATGCATTCATTTCCAGTGGAGATTATAGGAGCTGCATGGAATTCCGATCATGTGATCTATGCATTTATTCACGTGAAAATTCTCGCCACTAACAGTATATAGTAATATATCTCATCAAACCCAATGTAGGCTGCTATTGAAATGTGTTGTAGTACACATATATGATTTAGCATTATACTATCAACTTAAGGAAATGAAAAGTAATTTCTTTGGCATTTCTTTCTTTTTGCTGTATCGAACCGAAAAATACAATAATACTGCATTAAAAATACTGCATTAACAATTACAAACATTTATGTCAGTTTGCCTTTTGGAATGGCATGCTTCATTTTATTTGCTAGTAATTTACAGCATACAGTGGTGAACCTGCCAAAAAACATTAATTTATAGCACAAATCCACTTTAAATATCCAGAGAATAGCCGCCATCTGGAAAGCACTCTTTATGCGTTAGCCTTTTCCGTTATTATTGTTAGAAAGACTGAGAATAGCAGTTGGAGTGGCGCTCTGTTCTTAAATCACTTCCTCTCCCCAGAAGAAGCCTCTCTGAAAGCAATAGGAGGGCTCGGAGATGACGTGAAATCTGAAGGGGTCGCAAACGAGAGAGATTTATGCCTGTTTTTGTACGTTAACTATTTGTGTTAGGTTGGAGTACAGATAAGACATCATATTTGTGATAAATATTAGATGGGTGTATTGCTTAATGAGGAATATTATTTTCGTGAGCATGACCTGAATGGCTGGTGCTTGTTTGGTGAAAAATGTAAATCTGAGGTAATTTAATCAGTCAGGCTACAAGCAGGTCAATCTTTTCACTCAGTCAGCATTTTTAGGCGGGAAACGAATGGTGCTAATTAAGGATGAATGTCTGAGTAGTGCATAAAACACAAAGTTGGTATACAGGACTCATCAGAAATCAAAGAATGCCTCGCTGAAAATGTTCTCTTTATGAAAATGCTAGATATCAATGGATATGCCCAGTCCACTCAGTAATGTGAAATCATATTTCCCTTCTAACTAAACAACCAGGAGTGGACATGTTCATAATTGAAACATCGGAAAGGTGTTATTGAGGGGAAAGCATATACTGTATCTGCAGAAAGACCCTTGAGCATAACACCTTATCTCCTGAGATAATGAAGGGGGAGGGGGATTCTTCTATTTTCTTTCTGCTACCCAACTGGGTCAGATGTATGTAAAAATGATTCAGAGCAGAAATGAAGCTGTGGTAAGCCTGGCATCTGTTTAGAAGCACTTAAAAGGAGCGTGTTAATTTAAACCCTGGTATTTTTGCGTTTAATCCGGGAAACAGAATTTTGGCAGCACTCTCTGTGACCCCAGCCTTGAAGCTACCGAGATTATTGCATAGGAAATGAAGATTGTAATGCTTGCGGTACAAATATACAGTGCCGTGTCAAGGGCTTTTTTAAAGTATACTTTTGAGGTAAGTTAAAACAGCACTTTGCATGATAATGATGGTTATCTAAAAGCAATATATGGCTTTAATTAAATGTTTTTCCAGATAAACACACGGTACGGATAAGCAAGATAAGATTGATGTGTGGGTTGTAAACATAAGCAAATTTAATTATTCATAAAGAGTTCTTTCGGAAGACAAATTTCGCACCTATATCTACTTGCATCGACTTTCTGTAGTTTAAAACTGCATAATCGCCATCAACAGCCCATATTCTCTTTTGCATTCCTCTCTTCTGTAGGGCAACTGTCTCTATAATTATACTAATCATTTTGTTTTTCCTCTAATGAAGACCTTTCATCTCCAAAGCGTAAAAATCAGTGGATATAAAGGCGTCTCAGACAGTACCCCATGGCTCATCTGACGGAAGCCTTTGAACACACGCAGAAGAGAACGCGACAGATTATTGCCATTGGCTCCACCAAAGCATCTCTCATGCATTTCAAATCAACAAACAACACACTTTGTAACATTGCGTAACATGCCAGAGTTCATCCAGAGGTCAAGTTAATATTTATTTTCTGTTTCTGATGGAAGGGGAGTTAGCTTTAAATATATAGCCTAGATTATTACCAGTGTGTCTATATGCGTGTCTATATAAGGTCACATGGACAATTAGGTCTCGGCTTTTTTTGGTAACTTGGACAGTTAATTCCTTTATATACATAATTTATTCTTTTTTTTCAGCAGTTAAGGATAGGACCCGTTGTTGTGATTAAATCAGCTTCATTGGGTCAGGACAGAATGCCTTGGTCAGAACAAAGTCATGAAAGAGCTTGAAAGGGATTACTATTGAAATAGGGGAGATTTTAATCAACTATGTCCCCTGAGCTCACATTTATCAGCTCTTTAACGTCTTAGTTTTGTGAGCCAGAGGAACTACATGAATCTGTGCTAAGCTGTGACACTTTTTGCCCTTTAGTCAACTTTTTGTGCCCTATAAGTCAGTGAGTTTGTCTGTTTCCTTAGTCTCCATTCACTGGATTTTAATGATGAATCACTTTCAATGCTAACTTGAAAATACTTTCTTCATCTTCCCCAGCAATTATCTATAGAGAATGGAATTTATATTCAATTTGGACATCAAACACTTCTTTTGAACACTGTTCTTTGTGAGGACACACTAATAAATTTAAACAATGTCTCGCTTTAGATGTGTGACTTCAACTTTGATGTATACACTGTGATTAAAACAAGAATAGGTTTAGCAGCCGGAAGGAGTGAGTAGAAAGCTCTTTCCATTTAAATAAGTATGCACATTTTTCAGTGAGTCATAATTGCAAATTAGTCTAATAATGGATAGAATAACAGCAAACGAGCTTCTGGCTAAATGAAATTCTCTTTAGCAAAGTTTCATACCCTTTAGGCTGTTGGGAGTACACAGCATATTTTATTAATTGGATATGGCATGTACAGCTGCATATTGTAAAGTTTGTGTGCATGAATTAAGAAAGTCTTGTTTACCTTTAATTCAGTTTTTGTCTTTATACACAAACATGTTTAAATATTAGTAAAGAAATACGTTGTAACTAAGATATCTTGAGAAAAGCATAGCTTTATTCCCAACACTCTCAACAAGCACGATACATAGAGATTCATTTTTTATGCTTAAATGAGCATGAAACTGCACACACTATTCAAAAACATTACGACGAGCATCGATCAATAGTCACAAAGTCTATAAGATAGTGTTTTGAGAATTTCCTTAAAATGTGCTGCAGTCTTGAGTTACATGTCTTTTCATCAGTTTACAAATATGGCAGTGACAGCTCAATACACATTCTGTTTGGTTTAAAAAGGCAGATATATTCACAAACATGGATATCTCATTCTCAATATGTTCGCTCAGAATTTGTAAGGACACAACAAAATATGTGCGTATTGTTGATTAAAAGATTAGCCTACATCTGTTTGCTGATGGCTGTAGGCGTCAAATGAAGATGCTCTAATTTGCAAATTAAGATGTATGAAAATATCTCTGACAGTCCAATCAGTGGCTTGCAATGGCAGTGGAGCAAAAGCAGCGAGAGGAAGTTTGGCAGGAGGAGCGATCCTCGGAGGAACAACCATAATCTCTTTTTCTGCCTCCCAGCCTCACAAAGAAGGCTAAATAAATATGACATCGGTAAGCAAGAAAGAAAAACACCATCTTTCTCCACTATACACATGGCAAATTTCAATGGAAAATGAAAATAGCTATTTTCTCACTGTGGATACAAACGGATATAAACACGTATTATGCAGGAACTATATTATGCCGCTTCATGTGAGCTTGGATTCTTTTAATGCACAACAACGCAAAAGCAACACAAGTTGTTTTAAAATCAGTTAGCATTGAAATCTGTTTTTTCTTCAGTGTGTGTGCGTGTGCGTGTGCGTGTGCGCGTGTGTGTGTGTGGCTGATGACTTGCACGAGTGCTGCTCCCCTCTCATGTCTCTCTCAGCTCAGTGGCCACAACATGCAGTCAGCTGGTGACAGACACATGAACAGATGGCAGTAAACTGCAGTTAAAGAAAGTTCACTCACTTCTGCCACATTCGCCCATGTAATTGCAGCTAATTTTCAGTATCAAAAACTAAGATCATATTTAATGTCAGAAAGAAAGAAAGAAAGAAAGAAAGAAAGAAAGAAAGAAAGAAAGAAAGAAAGAAAGAAAGAAAGAAAGAAAGAAAGAAAGAAAGAAAGAAAGAAAGAAAGAAAGAAAGAAAGAAAGAAAATGTGATAAACAGTAAATAACAATGTGCATAAGTGAAGACTAAATTAAGATAAAACAAATCAATTTAAATTAATTTTGAAAATGTTGGTACACATTTTTACACACAAAAACCTAACGGTATTTAGTACATAACTTTAGGTTAAAATAATATAGATTTAAACTGAAAGTTTGTAAAAATGCGTATTTTTTTCTTCCAAAAAGGTTACATATAATGTGTAGTTTTTACATTACATTTTCATAAACTGTAAATAGTATGGAAACTTTTAAAGGCAGGGTAGGTGATTTGTTCCAGAAACAGTTTTTGTTATGCTGGTTGAAAGTCCCTTCACATCCTGATAACAATCACTAAGTTAAGTGGTCTAAATTAATTTATATGTAGCCTACAGTAGTTAGTATATCATCTGTGGAAGGTGTAGTACAATAAAATGTTCATTCAATAATTGATTATATATGATGTCTTACTTGCCTGTCAACATATGTATTGCCAACGCTATCTCACAACCAATTCGTATGAATTCATATGAGTGATTAAAAGGTGGCTAATTCGTACAAATTCGTATAACCTCACTTGTATGAATTTGTACGATTGGTCTAAAACCACGTGATGGGTAGGTTTAGGTGACGGGGTCAGGGGTAGGTCATTCGTACGAATTAATCCGAATTTGGCAACTCGTAATATATGTACGATTTAGCAAAAATCGTACGAATTTGTAAGAGTGAGGTACGAATTAGCCTCGTACGAATTAGCCACCTCGTAAAAAATTTGGACGAATTCCCGTGAGATCAGGTTGCATGGTATTACCATGAATGTGATGAATTACCATACCTTCACGCACCCTGCTCTGGCAGAAATCACGTGTCATCAGCGCGTTTCATGCGATGTAGAGTTAGACAGACGTCAGTCACCGAGCACCGCAACCGACACAGCGGCCACCTTCTACAGTTCCTCCTGAACAAAAACAATGAGTTTATGCTGCGTTCACGCCATAAATACTGTCAATTAGAAGATATTGAAACCTGTGACATTATACTCAGAGCGGTTTGTAACTTGAATTTATGATATTTAATGGTAACACTATCAACACAGAAATTAAACTGCAGCAGTCAGGTGGTACAGGTCAGTGCTCTTTAAGTTGTTTTTGTTTGTTATTATTGTAATCTTATGTGCTTTGAGACATGAGGTACTTTAACGCCGTCTCGCGTGACACTTTTGTTTGCTCCCGGCATGGTTTTGGAGATGCTCTGAAGGGAGGGGGGGATCTTATGCTTTCAAAGCTAGCTGGCTATTGCTAGCCTCTCCGATCACGATAGATAGATAGATAGATAGATAGATAGATAGATAGATAGATAGATAGATAGATAGATAGATAGATAGATAGATAGATAGATAGATAGATAGATAGATAGATAGATAGATAGATAGATAGATAGATAGATAGATAGATACTTTAAGGATTGTGTATGTTGTAGTTTTGGGTACTTTTTTGTTTTGAATGATTCTTTGTGAGGGGATTAAAGGATTAAAGCAGCACTGACAGACCTCTCCAGGACAAGCGTGGGTCAGAAGTTCAGCGCTGCCCAGGGGTGTGAGGTTTACACACAGCCAGGCCCGAAACAGGGCTATGATGGGCTGCCAGGGGCGGCCGCCTGGTCTTCCTCACTGCCAGAGACAGCACTCGCTGCATAGCAGGAGATTAAGACATCCTGCTGTCTGTCGATAATGGCAGAGGATACTGGTTGTGGTTATGATGCAGGGGCCAAATGTGAACACGCCATCGGTGGAGATGCTCAAGATGAGCACCATCTGCAGAAGACTGGACAGGACATGAGACATCTGCAGTCATGACCTCATAAACTAATGTAGCTATAACTGCGGTTTAAGACTGAACAGTTTCTTCAAACTCAGCCCCTGGAATAGTTGTGTTTTGAGGTAACTCTTGTAAACAATTTAGTTGCTTTAATGGATGACAACATCACTTTTAAAGTTCCCAAGGTGATGTGTCTGTTCCATCATTTGTTGGACCTGATAGAGCACTCTAGTGCCGCCTGTCAGTGTCATGTCTGTCAGCATCCATCTCTCTCCACACAGTCTTTTTTTCTGCTCTCATTTCCTGTCATATGATGACCAACAAGGCCACACAGGGTGTCAGTAGAAGACAGATAGCATACTATCATTTCACAGACATGGGTTATTTTTTTTCAGTAAATGCAAGCACAAGAGTACAACGTGTACAAAAAAAATCATGCTTTGAAAATCTGAATTACTCTGATAAATGATATAGGTCTATTGAGATATTGAGATGTATGAGCTGAGTGATTAGAACAGACCTTTATTTTTTTGAATTTCTTCATTGCTGCCAGTGAAGTGGCAGATTAAACTTAACTAAACAAGAAATTTAACCATGAAAAGTGAAAGTAAATAAATGTATAAATTTCCTTTTCAAATAAATGCTGTTCTTTTGAACCTTATATTCCTCAAAGAATCCTGAAAAAATTTAGCACGTTTTCTACAAACATATTAAGCAGCGGTTTTCAACATCGGAACAAAAATATTGAGCACCAAATTAGCATACTATAATGATTTCTGAAGGATGACACTGAAGACTGGAGTAATTTGTACTGAGAAATTTAGCTTTGCCATCACATGAATAAATTGCATAAAACCATTTTTAATGGCTTATAATATTTATTTCTATTCATAAAGGTATTATTATTATTAATTGTGTTTTTTTAGAATTAGAATTTTTTTTTTTGCCTTTTGTTTCATGGCTTTATGATTTTTTTTTCTTTGGATAGTATGTAGCCTAGGTCGTCATGTGATCCTTGATTCATTATATGTTAGTATAAAAGTATAAAAACTTGTTAGTTAAAATTTTTAATTGTTTGATGAAGAGCATGCGTGCTCAAAACGTCACCTGTGTGAGAGACCATTATTACATTTTTGCATTTTTGGAGCCTTGGTGTGCTGACTTTTTTTCCTGTTTTTTATTTTTCCCTTAGTTGAGCACACTTTTTGCCAGTGATGTGCGTGCTTTTGTCCCGTTTTTGATCAAATATTTTTGATCAAATAAATGCACCTTGGTGAATATAACTTCTTTCAAAACCACACTTTTGAATGGTAGTGTATAATTATACATTTCATCATTTTATTTTTTTGTTCACATTTTGTAATGTTTCAAACAAGACTTCCCTTACACATTCAGACCTGTTATTTCTCTCAATAGTGAATTGCTGGCCTTCATACATTCAAAATCAAGTTGCTTTTCAATAACAAAGAGAAAATGGCATGTACCAGCAAAGTTGTTGTTGTATAAGTGATGTCTGTGAAATATCAGAGTCTGGTGTGCCATTAATTCCATGCCAGACTACTGTGATGTCAAGGATTTTACATAAAATAAATAACTAAATAAAAATATATAAAAAAAAATGTGATTTCTGGGTTTGCATATCTGTCAGAAACAACCTCATCCTAACTAAGTGGTCGGTTCTTGGCCAAAATAAGAAATGATCTACCACTAATGATCTAAGAGGTCTATTGGTTTTATATCCAATAAGCATATTCACATTGTTGTTAGACTGAATGGGATATGCAGGAATTGAGCCCTAGGGGACTCCACAATAATGCCTAAATAATGCAAAAGAGACATTTCACGCCTCATGAGAGATATAACAGTAATTCAATTGCATGGGATGTTTAGGAGGCCATGACCTGATGAAAGTCATTGAAAACTATATCAAGAACTGCAATGGCTAATGCCAGACTCTATGCGCACCCAAAGCTTCACACATAAGCAAAGACAAGCTGCCAGCTGACAGTACTCAACATGACAAGATGGAATTGCTCATGCCATGCAACAGCATCTGACCTCCATCCTGGCGAGAGAACGAGAGATAGGATACATGACACCTGTGAACAGGTGGCTCGATTCAAAGCCACAGAAAGAATTCACCTTTTTCCAAGAGTGTTGAGGTAAATGTATGTCACACACCTATTAAAGGATCACTGCCAACCATCTCAGGTCTTTCTGAGAAGACTCACCGAATGACTTATTGTTAGCACAGTGAAGTCAATTTAGCTCATTCTTGTTCATAATAAAGAACTACTGTCTTTTTTTCTACTGTTTTGTAAAAATATCTGTGGTAAAATAACGTTTATGTTCTATGTGCTCTTTCTTGCATTTGTTTCCACAAGGACTTCATTGCAGTGACTACACGTGCATTATTAGCCTACTAATAATAGTAAATTAAGACCAGACCACCAGCTTATTTGCAACCGTTCAATGAGCAAGAAATAAATATTGAGTAACTTACATTTTAGACATGATATTACCACTGTTTTTGCTCCACTAGCGAAAATAGTTCCAAACAATGTCGAAGCAGAATGAACTGTCCATTGCACGAGCAACGAGCAACAACAACCCAGTGGCGTGCTCGGAATGAATAAGTGTTTTTGAACAATTCATTAGAATGATTAAGTTAAGTAACTTTTACAGATAGCTGAATTCGAAATACAATCATATCACTTTTATTATTCCTACCATTTCTCCCTTATATTTATATGGCACAAATAGTAAAAGTAGAATGATATTCCGAATTGACCGTTCGGAAAGACCCGCCCCCCTTAGTTACTGTCGCTATGTCCGACAAGCTACACCGCCCTCACGCCACACCATGTTCTCACGCAGTGAAAAATACATTGTGGAGCAGAGAGGAGACTGACAACACGCCGACAGACAGGACAGACCAGGTTACTTTTCGGTTACTTTAGTAATTAAACATATTAAACAAAGTCTCACCTTTCAAATTTGGTCACTTTTTACAAGAAATTTAAACAATAAATACCGTTTTGTGGCTCTTTAATGTGTCGTGACAGATCGCCGTGTCGCCTCAGTAAAGCTGCTCCTGAATCCTCATCTCTTTCTTCTAGTTTATATAGCATCAAATAAACATGAATGAACCTAAGAAGGAATGTTGTTTTAACCGCGGAAAGGCGTCAGTACACCGTTTTTCAAGTTCAAATCCTCCCATGTTAATCTACTAACTCTCCTGACTGCTTTGTCGGACAAAATGGCGGATGGCGAAGTATGATTGGTCATAATATGACCTGAGATCACCTGTCAATCAAGCTCCCTGTGAAGCGTCAATTCAGACTCTCGATTGAATCACTCGATTTCTCCCTCATACAGCCTTGTCGCGCCACTCTGCGTATCAGATTAAATGACCAGTCCAGAACTAACAGTTATATATAAATAAGTCTATTTTTCTATAATAACTGTAATAAATGTAGGCCAGACCGTGCTTAACAGAACTGTATAACTTTTACTCTGTCATTTCTCGTTGGCATAACAACATGTGACAGCATACAGTCCACTTCTCACTTCCCGCAATAACCAAGAACGCTCTTAAAGTGACAGCATCACATAAACTAGAACCTTTCTTAAAGGTACCATAACCCCATTATTATAACAATAACTGTGGCGAGCAGGACGGCACGAAGCCGGTGGCGTGATTACTGATCATCGTACTTGTATCTTACTTGTTTTTTCATGGAGGAGCGGAAGTATAAAAGGGGGAGCGACGACAGTGGAGCTCGAGAGAGGAACAGGTCTGATTTTATTTTGTTTTTAGTTTCTGTTTTATGTGGCCAGCAGGCGTCCGCGAGGGGCTGGTGGCTTATACTTTCATTTTTGTATTTGTTTATTTATTTATTAAAATCTGTGAATGTTCGTCGGTTCCCGCCTCCTTCTTCTCATAACAATGAACCTCGTTACAATAACCTATAATCAGAAATATGTGTGGTATGCCTACTTAGGTATGGGCCTAGTGTAAAATAATTACTTGACTTCTTATTTGAATAATTAATAATATTATGTTACATTTGCATTACCCCTAAAACTGATTATTTATTTGGTATTAAATTGGTATTTTCTCCTTTAAAGTGATAGTTCACTTTAAAATGAAAATTATGTCATCATATACTCACCCTCAAGTTGTTTCAAACCTGTATGAATTTCTTTCTTCTGCTGAACACAAAGGAAGATATTTTGAAGAATGTCGGACGGTAACCAGACAGTTAACTGTTACCATTGACTGCCATAGTATTTTTTCCCCTACTATGGCAGTCAATGGTAACAGTTAACTGTTTGGTTACTGACATTCTTCAAAATATCTTCCTTTGTGTTCAGCAGAAGAAAGAAATTCATACAGGTTTGAAACAACTTGAGGGTGAGTATATGATGACATAATTTTCATTTTAAAGTGAACTATCCCTTTAACAACTATCAACTCTTTGTTAACTGGTAAAATTGGTTTTTTGATGCATTTTAGAGGTTTTCATGAGCAGCAAATCATGAGCTTATCTTATTTCTGTGAAATGTATATTCCTTGTTTTGTAGCTTGGTTAGAGTAGCTCGCCCAGCACTGCCGCTAAGTGCTTAACTGATCATCAACTGCAACTACTTCTAGAGTATTGAGAGGCACAGCATGAGGATTAGAGACTGGGTGTATGCTAGACTGTATGATAGTGAAAAGGGTTTGAGTCTGATCCCAGAGCAGGGTTTATGTGGTGCTGTTAACTGAGATAACCAAAAGGTGCTTTTGGGCTTATTGACACGGACATCATCATTGCAATTCTGATAGATTTTTCCATTTGAACCGGTATTGATTAAATCTCAAAGTAACTTTTCAATAATCCACTGTTTGACCTCTTACAATGAAATGTGACATTGTGGCTAATATTGTGAATGATTCTGCAGAATCCTTTTGTTTTATCTTGGAGGAGGAACTCATTGTTTAGTTGGAATACAGCCTGAATTCGTGTCTTAGAATATCAGAAAACAGGTCAAGGGTTAGATTATGTCACCCTGGACCTCCCTTGTCAAATTAGGTTTCCTGGAAAACGAGAATATTGTTAAGCTGATGTAATAAGCATTAAAACACGACCATGACAGAAAAATATTTTCTTTAAACTAATATAACACAAATTCCCAGATCAAATTACTTCAGCCATGCTTACACTAGTCTAGAGAGACACAATTACGTCATGGCACAAACACTATTTCTACTTTTCAAGATTTCATTTGTCACATTCAGGCTCAAACAATAAGAAATGCAGCTTTGCTATAAGCCTCATTTTGAGCCTAGCAAAGGCAGACCGAATCTCCTTACCATTCCTCACAGCCAGAGAGGTTATTGAGTTAAGTAGCTGTTTTGACTCAAGAGGGAAGACAGTTAAACCTCTGAAAAACAGAAGTCACCTGCTGGTCAGCACAACCCCAGGGCAAGCACTGGGGGACATTTTAAACCCCAAATTCCAATGAGGAGACGCCTTCATATGGTGAATCCAAACAATATGTCACAGGGATCAAGCATATAATGTTAACGCTGAAAAGTAAATTGTTAGCGGTGCAGTATTTTATTATGTACCCACTGTTACCTCACGCTGAGCTCAAGGACTCGCTTAATCTACCCACAAACGCATGAGGTGTGTCCTGAGCTTCACTGGTATAGGGAGAATTAGTGCCTGTCCTATGGTTCCACAGTGTGTGATGAAGATGCCCTGATGCTTATCAAGGAGAGATGCTTTAGTATAGCAACTGAATCTAAAGGGATGAAGTATGCAGACTGTGGTTTCTCCATTTGTCACAGACTCACAATCAGTAAACATGATAAACATGACAATATATATATATTTTTCTCATGCTATACAGCTGACAAAAGTGGATCTGAACAATTAGGTTGTCTCATGATTTACTTAAAAAAAAAATATATATATATATTGAAGTTGAATGCAAAGTAGCACATCTAACCTCCGCTCCACTTGCTAGTGAGTGGGTATTTCATTAGGCCAAACTTCTTCTTTTCTTTACTTTATCGTAATGGTACAAACTTGATACTTTTCGGGCACTTGCTATATGAGCACACAAAACCGGTATATGATTAGAATAGTAGATTTTATTATATTCATTCAAATCTAAAATAAAAAAAATAACAGAACATATTTAAGAACAAAATATTGAAACATACATTAATTTAATTAAAAATAATTATATGTACTAGGAATACGGAGGTTTTGAAAAGAGGGTTATGAAAATGAACCAAACATTCAGGCACATATATGCAAACACAAAGCAAAAAATATCATACAAAATTTCAGTTTAAATGTTACATTTAATTCTGACTGTCACCATAAAACAGGGTGGCCATGTTGACAGTAGCACCTCATTCCTTGTGCTTGGTGCCTGACAGAAAACAGATTTTATTCGTTAACAGTTCAGCTACAAGGACTAAACTGTGTAGCATCTGATTAGCACTAGCAGCCCAGCATGCGCTCAAGAGGGTCATATCATGTAATGCAATCAAGGAGCTTTCACTGTCAATCTGTTTGATTTAGATCACTTTTATAATACCAAGGGCTGTCTGGGGTGTCTCGATAAGAACCACTGTCACAGCTAATCTGGACGCTGCATGGGTGCCAATCATGGGGTTTATACTCATTGTTATTTGTTCAAATAATAATAATAGTTTAACATCATTGTATAATTGTATAAAGTCGTTTACATTACGGTTGATCATTACATTATTTGATGTGTTACAAGGAAATGGCAGAACTATCACACTTTTTACTCCAATAAATGTTTCCCAATGTTTATTTTTGAAAGTCCGTTTCTGATACATTTAAGTGTACTGTGAAGGAAAAGCTACTAAATAATTTCTTTGACTGCCAGGGAAAAAGGTACAGTCAATTTAACATACGCAAAAATTCATAGCATGCACAAAAGCTGGTCTACAAGCACCTTCTACTGAAGATTAAATCTGTCATTCCATCATTTCTGATTCAAAATTAAACATGAATTGTGTAAAATGAAAACATAAAGCACCTGTGCCCATATCAATGTGACAACATGTCCCATCTTGACATATGAATAGTTTAATTTAATTTAAAACCAACAGAGAAAACAAGCTCAAAACCTTACAGTTACTGCAACAGCTTCTCCACGTGACAACTAGCACAAGACGGCATTAACTTTAACAACCAGCGCTGTCATACGCCATGCTCTACAGCTGACAAAAGTGGATATGATTAATTAGGTTGTCTCTGATTTACTTAAATAAATAAAAAAACATGTTGCAGCATCTGACAGAATCTTGAAGTTGAGTGCAAAGTTGCACATCTAACCCTCCGCTCCATCACTTGCTAATGAGTGGGTACTTCTCGCAAACATCCAATCTGCTAGTCATACAGAGCTAAACAGCAGGAGGCTGTTGCTAATGTGTTATACTGGCATGCGTGTTTTACTGTGGAGAGCGAGATCTAAATATAGATGCGGGTTGGGCGGGGGGGTGCTCAGTTACTCTTTCTGGTGAGACTCTGACAGAAAATAGGTATCAGTTAAATCCTCTGAGGGAGCAGGCCCTTCAAATGTCAGGGTAACAGGAAGTTTTTACTCTTTTATGGAGAGGCATGTATGGTTTGTCTCACTCACTTCGAGTCTTTCTCATTCTCTCCTTCTTCCGCCTTAAGTAGTTTGAGGGTAAAAAATGCTGCATGTAATTGACCCTCAAAAACATCCATAAAATACCAGCTTGAAGTTAGATGTTTGTGTTGTCAAGTGTGAGGTTTACATCTTCTTGAGACTTTCTGGTTCCTGACAGCCAGAATTTTCACAAAGTTGTGAGTCAACTTTCACAAAGGTGTGTGTCATATGCGTTCAACTTCTAGAGGTTACCTGGAGTTCACCCGAGTTTAAAAAGTCAAGTTGAATTTACTCCTGTATCTCTTCGCGACAATTTGTTCTCATTAATGTCAATTTCACACAAGTGGCCCAAGGGTACAACACACATTAAAGGTATGAGTGAGGCAACGTGCAGATATGCACATCTTCACCACAGGATAGCTTCCTCTGAGCTATGTTAAACATGGCATTCTCACCCTCTCCCAGCTCGCAATGACAGGATATGTCCATTAGCTCTATATTAACATGCAACACGTGTAGCCTATTTTATATAGTGCATTTTGCCGTTGTTAAAATTAAGGCTGTCAGTCCCTTATTTTGATTTGATTAAAGTCAATCATGCTATCCCTTAAAGGGGTCATCGGATGCAAAATTCACTTTTATATGGTGTTTGCATAGAAATGTGTCTTTGCAGTGTGTGGACACAACGACCATACAATGGAAAAAAATCTAAATTTTGTATCCTCAAAAAGCCTAAACACTCTCAATAATCAAGCCGTTTGGATTTTCTGAGCAACATGATGTCATATTGCTCATGCTCTGCCCACGACTAATGACGGACTGTCCCGTATTAGCATATTTCCGCCCTCAACCATTTGTATACTGTCTGCCAACGCAGTCACTTTACGTGTCTTGTGTCGACACGTCCCACGGAAGAGAGGGGTGGGTGAGCAGTTGCTCATTATCATTTAAAGAGACATGCACTGAAACGGGTCACTGTGAACAGAGCTGTTTTTGAGGAGATAAAAAGGGTGTTGTTTTACACAACCATTGAGGAATTAAACCAAAGTATGTTACAAACTTTACATGAAGACCCTAAAGAATCATACCAACTTGTGGAAAATGGGCATCCGATGACCCCTTTAAAACTCATCTTTGATTGCCATAATGACATATTTAAAAGTTTTTTTCCTTGAATTTTTTTATTCTTGCCTTAAAATAGCTTGAATGTAACTCTACACCCTTGCCTCATTTGGTATACGCGGTTCTATGAATATGCAAATTAGCCCCGCCTCCACTCACTCACAGCAGCTCAGAGATCCACTGGTTGACGATCACACGTTGACGTGATTGGTTACAAAGTAGTTTGTGATGTCAGAAACACCAGCAATTTCAAACCGTGATTTTGAGACTGTCTTTGGTTCACTGCAGTTTTAAGGAGAAAATACTCAGCAATGCTGTTGACTTATGAATTTGCACATGGTTTGTCTTAAAGCATATTAAAAACACCACATAGATATACAAACAACATTAAAAGCTTGATTTTTATCACAGGGGGACTTTAAAACGACATAATATGCCAATTAATTAATCAAAGCAGACAAAATGTGTGATATTGCTTTTAATACATCAGTTTATTAAACAAGAAGTTAATATTGGATAACTTCCATTTCAGACACTTACAATCAGTTGAATGAATGATTCAATAACTCCCTTTATAATCAATGTAGTTGAACAAATTTAATAAACAGACAAAAGCGTATTGATACAAACAATGGCAGTGAAACTTGAATTGCTCTACTAATAGGAAAACAACTTAGGAATTTATGTTAGGGGCATTATTAATTGTGTTAATTTATAGCCTATCACATGTTTTTTTTTTTTATATGATACAGCTGTTTAAAATAAAATAAAATAAACTGGTTTGGTCTATAAACAATTATACTGTACTAGAAGTATGTCCTAGCATCCAGAAACATTGGCAAAGTAATAGGGCATAAAATGACCACACACAAAAAAGAGATATCATGGCCATGACCTCATTTACTCTCACTGGAATCAGTAAACCCTGGGTTGAGTTGAGGGCATGAATTGATTTGTACTTGTGATCGAGGGTGAAGGTCTGTGTTGTAGAAAAAGCAGACGTTAACCTCCCAGTGTCCTTTTTCCCTTTTCATTGTTGCTCTACTTATTCTTTACACATTTTCATCCCAAGAGCTTTCAGCTGCACCACATATTTTTAGTTTGTAACCTGCTGCGCAATAACACTTGGTTGCCATGGACACGGTAAATTAGTAGAATGGTACATAGGGCTGTTGAGCTCCCATTGTTCTGGGAAAAGTCTGACTAAACTTGTCACTCCATGAGGCTAGGTTGTCCTGAGTGCAGTCGCTCAAATGTAGTCTCTGCCTGGGAGAAAAACACTCTGTGGGGTGAGCTGGTGTTTGTGTGTCCTTGTGTGCTGGTGGCCATTTTAGTGCATGACATTGCGTCCACAGCAGGGTTCTTGTGTTGCTCGATGTGGCTGATTGATCTGATGAGTTTTGATCTCATTTTTTGCAAATGAAAGTTTCCCCTAAGCACTGCTGTTACACAACAACTTCAATGAAACTGCACACACCGAGTGTTAAAGCAAACACGTGTTCGAGCAACTGCACTTCTCCATCGTTTCCTCCTCCAGCAGTGTTAATTTTTCTTCTTTTTTCTGTGTTTTGATGAAAAGATCCCTAATATTTCAACATATTTTTTTTTATTTTTTTAAGCATTATTTGAAGAAAATAACATTTTAGTTGACAAGAAAGTGCATTTTTTATGTATTTATAAACATTTTAAATATTAAATTAATTTAGCAACAAATTATTTTAGCAACAAGACCGGCTATTTACATATATTAAGTTACATTCAGACTAGCATGTTGCCTTAATTATCAAAAAAAAATCCGTCTTCTTTGATGAAATAGAAAGAAAACCCTTTTTGTTAGTACTCGATTTCACTATCAAGTTTTACAGTGACCTCTAGAAAGCTTTACCCAATGCAATGCAAATTTGAACAAGCTGATTTGTTTCCTTAAATGACAAGTTCGATGAATGACGGCTTCCTTTTGTTTTTGTTTTATTTAATTATTTCCCTCTTTAAAATCAAGGTAGGCCCTAATAACCCTAATCTAATTCAACTGTGTTTGACTTCTTCCCTCAAAGCAATACCTTCAAGCCTAAGTCATTGTTATGGCTGTATTTACATCAGTTTGTATCTAATTGCTTCCTCATGAAGTCCCAGGAAGGGCCCGTGTCCCAGCAGGAAATGTTGTAAATTGCATCCAATACCCAAAGCTTTAAAGTGGAAACCTTGGTGGATCCTGTCATGATAGATTGGGAGGAAATCATCTGGAATGGAGTTGCATGGCATGGACTGAACGCTAATGTAGTCCCTATGTTGATTGATGAGGAAAGACGTATAAAAGAAGCCTTTTTAATTGACATCAGAATGAACAGGAGACAGGGTTATAATGAACTCGGGCACCAAGCACTGTTGGTAATCACAGAGCCGGCAAAACTCTCTGATTACACAAACTGGGGTGTTTGTGTTATATGCAACAGACATTTTGTGATCAAAGAAATAAAAAAAATCTGTACCGCAGCATTTTATTCTTTAAATATGTTGACATCTTCCGATTGGATGGTGTCTGCATCAGTGGCTGAATGGAGAGACGTCTGAATCTCCATTCCTTAATATCGCTATTTCTCAAAACGCCACAGTGGTTTTATGTTTACATAAATATATGCAAAGCAGACTGGGCCTATAACAAGGCATACTGGGACTCTCAGCAAAGAAAGGAGTCAGTCTGCAATGAATGTGATTGCCGGGGTGCTGTGGGTTTCGTTCGGTTAAATTCTGCTTTGCATTCACTGACCCTGATTCCTGGGTTTGCAGCTATGATTAGGAGCCTCAGGGGGACTGGCTGGGAAGCAGACTGCAGCTAGCAGCGCAGGCTTGGGTTTGCTGCTCCTCCCAAGGGCTTTGGAACCTTCTGGGTGTGGAAATAGATTCCAGTCTGGCACAAGTCTGAGTGCTGCTCAAGGTCTTGCACATGTGAGCGTGTCCAATGCACTTGGATCAGGAACATCCTCCCTGATCGGTGAGGTGCGGTTACGGAGAAACTTTTTGTGTAATGAGTATCATTTGGAGCCAACTTACGGAAATGCAACCTTAAAGGGGTGGTTGATTATGGTTTCACTTTTCTAACTTTAGTTAGTGTGTAATGTTGCAGTTTGATCATAAACAACATCTGCAAAGTTACAACGCTCAAAGTTCAAAGCAAAGGGAGATATTTGCTTTTAAAGAAAAGGACTACAACAAACGGCTGGTAGGGACTACACGACATTCCTCCCGGGTTAGTGACATCATTAACCCTAATATTTACATAAACCCCGCCCCCTGAACACGCAGTCCATGTTGAGAAGAGGAAGAGTTGAGAGCACATTTGTGAGTCAGCTCAAACTTTAGCATCCATCTTTTCTCATGCAATAGAAAGTCACTTTGTGTGCATCTCACAACAGTTCCTATACGAGCGATTTATAGATTACCATGACAGAATATGCTAATTGAAGATAGTTAACTCCAATCAGCAACATGAATTCATCAACTAACCTTTCAGAGACGTCTTGTTGCATTCTACATGTTGTCACTTCTTCTTGAGTCTCTCCATCTTTGTCTGACTCCGTTTTAACATTAAAGGCAGAACAGTTTCTGTCATTTTAGTGTCTTGGTGAGGTAATCGCAGCTGCTAACACACTGAGCTCTTGAAACCCCGCCCTCTACAGCAGCTCATTTGCATTTAAAGGGCCAGGCACAAAACGGTGCGTTTTTGCTCACCCACAAAAAGTGACAACTTTAACATGCTATTTAAAAATATCTATGGGGTATTGTGTGCTAAAACTTCACACACACAGTCTGGGGACATAAGAGATTTATTTTACATCTTGTGAAAAGGGCATCATACCTTTAAACACTGGTGGAGGGGCGATAAATCCCACCATCTCCAAATGCACTGGGTGCACGAGCCCTCGGTTGTAGGAAATTGCTTTTCTCCCCAAACTTCAGAATTATTTAAAAGCTGTATATTGTGAAATTAACTGTCAAACCCTAAAACAAACAAAAAAAATCACCTGGAAAGCACACCGGTAATTAGGCAGGTGGCCAAGGCAAAGTTTTTCATCTTGCCGTTTGCGCCTCGAAGCACAGCTAAAACTTTATTGAAAAGAGGGAGGAAAATCAATCAAAGATTACATTACCTAAACTTGCTGAAGCAGTGCGGTTCATGAACAGCATAGACAAGGGCCACTGAGTGCCCAGTGTAGGAGCTGACCACTGGAGTAGGACGCAGGCCTATAGAAGAATGTCACTGCATATTGTTAACGCATTCAACTTTTTACAGAACAAATGTTGTTGCATCTGTACTGATTCTCTCTCCTTTCACCAGTAGATGAATAGCTAGCCAAGTATGCTATTCTAAACTGAAAGAATAAATCTGGCTTAAGTCATCTACAAACTGCCCTATTTAGTTCCAGTCCCTTGAGTGCAGTATCGTACTATAGGGACGTCTTCATTTATGGGCAAGTAGATTATACGGGGAGGTTATGATGCGGAATGAGACACAGGAGTATAAGCACTAGCCCCGTAAATTACTCTGTCATCAGAGTGAGTTACACTTCATAAACAGCTTTGTGGTTTGTTTCTACACTTGTCTACCAGAGTACTCGTATAAAAGAGTGACGTTTTGAGAGCTAGCTTTGAGAACCATGTTGAAGGCTCAGTAAACAAGCCTTTGCTGTATGTTTCATAGCAGTTTTGTGAAACAGCCCCTGTTTTTGATTAGAAGCAGATGGAGGGGAGCTTAACTAATTATGGTGGGATATTAAACCGGGTTATGTGACTATACAGTCGCATGGAGCAAAATATGATTATTGAGTACTGTTGTATTTATAGAGCAGAGAATAAATGAACGAGGAAGCACAAGCAATGTCTGTGAGATTTGCACTGCGCGGGAAACATTTGGGAAGATTCACATGGGTTTTGTGTGCTCAGTAATATTGTTAGCCATTTTTGGAAATAGGCCAATTCAGGAAAATAATCGAGTAACAAAATTACAAAATTTAATGAGGTAGACCTCCATACACACCTTTGTTTAATATTTCTCTGATCAGACCATTGCACAGACTACAATAAAACATGATAAATGACTAAGGTAATGTGATGAAAAATGAAGCAGAAATGACTTTGGGGAGGACCACTGGGGAGAAATTACTTTTTAATTTGATTTATTGCTATTCCCTCTGAGCATACACCGAAAATAACAATCACGTATGATGTGTAAGGACACAACAGTACATGCCCACAAACACAAATCCTCTCATGTCCTGTCTTTAAAGCCTATAAGGATATTGAAACAGCTGTGTCCGTGAGTGTGTCTCTGTGTTTTATTGTCTGTGTGTGCAAGAGATTGAACATCAAGAGCAGTGTCCTATCAAAAAACACTGCAAATTGAACTTGTTTTACCTCCACTGCAGAAGACAAAGCCTCTCTTTATTTATTCTGTGCCCAAAGAAATGTGAAGGTTCTGTGTGAAAACAACAAGCAAAAAGAAAGATTTATAACAAGACACATGTTGATAATACGCTGCACAGATCATAAATACTATAAGAAGAGTTACTGTCAGAGAGCTTGTTTACAATTGGGCCGTTTGATTAAAGTCACCATGAAATCTAAATTGACAATTCTTGTTTTTCTATGGAACATTGCAGTATGTATTATAAGGATTTATCCGTGCACGTTATAATTTTTTTAATGCATGTGCCCTTGTAATCTTTAATCAAATACAACTTTCCCTCTCTCTTGCAACTACATCTCTTCTCATCTCAGGTGGTGTGTTTACTGGCGTGAGGGCGGGGAAACCTGTCAATCACATGACATCACAGAAATAGCAAACCACACTGATCTAACAATGCAATCCATTCCTGATGGACAAAATCAAGTCCCGCCCAAGAAAATACTATCGCAACTTCCGTTAAATGTCGACTTTAAAAGGGATAGATCACCTAAAATGAAATTTCTGTCATCATTTACTCCCCTCATGTCATAACAAACCTGACTTTCTTCTGTGGAATGCAAAAGGAGAATTTTTTAAGAATAGTATCATCATTTCTGCATCTGTCCACTTTCTGTCAAACCTCTGTTGAAAGTTAAACTAATCCTATATTGTGAACTGGGTCAATTTAATCATTAAAAAGGTCCACCTCAAAAAAAATGAATTGTTAATTAATAAAACAGCGCTTTTTCTGTCATGAACTTTCATTTTTCAGTGAATTGGAATACATGGCATTGGCATCATATGGACCACTCTTATGATACTTTTAGTGTCCATGCACACAAAATGCGTTTTTGCAAGCACTAGACAGACATGTTGTGCGCTTGCGACTTTTGCAGCATTCTGTGCATGACATGATTAAAAAACACAGACATCAAGTTAAAAGATTCAGATTTTCTTTTTAGCACTCCTCTCGCATATTTAAAAACAAAACTGCATTCAGTCTGGCCTATTAGGGTGTATTTTGTTACTTTGCAGCTTGGTTTTTGTTCACTTTTATTAACAAAAGTGGCCAAGACATTCCTCATAAATTCCCCTTTTATGTTACACTGAGGAGAGAAAGTCATGCGGGTTTGGAATGACAGGGGGGTGAGTAAATAATAACTTTTTTCCCCCATTTTAACTAACTGTTCCTTTAATGACAAATCAAATATTTATTTATTTTTTTCCCCTGCTGTGAAGCCTCTGGGTCAGAAACAACTCAAACTTTCTGGAAGTGAGGAAGCGCAGT
Source organism: Phoxinus phoxinus (assembly GCF_949152265.1). Lineage (NCBI taxonomy): Eukaryota > Metazoa > Chordata > Actinopteri > Cypriniformes > Leuciscidae > Phoxinus > Phoxinus phoxinus. The sequence continues at coordinate 29,787,644 of NC_136891.1, forward strand.
GACTCATCAACTCTCTCAGACGGAAACTGCACTGGCTGCATTTTCCGCAGCTTGTGTAGACAACCGACATCTTCACCCCCGTTGCTATACGGTATATAACAACAACCTGTCCGATACATTCATGCTTACATTAACTCCATTTTAAACCAGACTAGACTGTTTCATTTTCTTCCAGAAAGATAAGCGAAATGGCTGCTGTCTGAGTGACAATGAAATGAGCACGGTGAATTGCCAAGCCGGCCAGCGAAAATGACGACGGAAAATGGGCCAAAAATGAAAGAACACTAAACACAGACGTACCCAAACAGACAGAAACACACACACACACACACACACACACACACACATACACACACACACAGTATTCCCTCTTCTCTCCCTCTCTCTCACAGCCTTTGATAGAAGGTGCTACAAAGCAATGAGGGAGAGAGAAACTAGCTGTGCATTAATATTTTAAAAAGGGCATCCGCTACTTTTGATGCACGGACCTTTATGTAAATCAGGAGGAAGATACAGGTCCCTGAGGAGCGTGTGCAGCTTTATAGTTTGTTCTGGATTTTTCTTTTTTCTTGATGAATCTAAACGAACTTTTCACACTCCCTCTGCGACCTCTGCTCACTGCCGAGGCAAAGTTAAACTCTTTTGCCCACCAGCCGTGTGAGTGTGTAAGAGCACATGGTTGTATATGTGTGTTCAGTGCAGTCATGAATCATGTGGGCAGAACATAGACCACGTGGCTCAGCAAAAAATATGCATTTGTTTTCTGTTAACATTAATTAAGTCGATGAGAGCTCTGGACAAATTGGAAATAAATGAAAATAGATTGCCGCATTAACAAAAATGGTTTAGAACACAGCTATGCCATTGATCACAATTGACTCGGAGGATCTCAGTTTCAGTGTAAAAATTAGACGACATTACAGGGCCAAATTGTTTTAAAAGGTCTGATTGAAAGTCAAAAATTCTCATTTGACATCTCTTTATGAAATGGCAACAATCTGTCATCAACACAAAAAAATATATATTTTGTCATCCCACTTGGCTTTGTCATTGATAGCTTTATTACGTTTTCTTTGTAAAACACTTTGAGTTGCATTTATTGTATTATATATGCAATACAAATTATTATTACTAGCCCCCTTGCAGAATCTGATTTCAACATGTTCCTGAATCAATCTTTGTCTTGTCAAGTTTAGGCTTACAACCAGGGTTAGGTGCTTCAGTGTCATTTACCTATAATTTCCCTAAGATTTTATGGATATCTTATGTGTATGGTTAGGTTTAGGAGTATAGGGATATGGATTAAATTCTCAGACAGGAATGTTGTTCCAGGATCAACAAAATGTGTTGACCCAGGAACTTATCTAACTCAGCAAAATCAGGATGTACATCCTAGCTTAAGGGTTTTCAAGCTGTGGTACAGGGCGGCCCATGGGAAATAAAAAAGAGAATTTTTAGGGCCAATTATTTTTAGGGCTGTAAGTTTAATGTGTTAACTTATGATGTAGATTTAATTTCTTTAGCCCAATATGTTTTACAGGATTTTGCATCATTTGATTATTTATATGGTATTATTGATAATAATGTAAAATGTTATCTGGATTTTAAAAAATATTTACTTAAATTAAATAAAGTCAGTATTATAAATTTCATCCTGCAAAATATGTGTTGCCTGTGTGTATTATATATAAATATTGGAAAGCAAAAAATTATAAAAAATTATATATAGGCCTAATTTATTTAATACTACAGAATTTCCTTTAGTACAATGCCAATGTAAAAGTCTTGCATTTTGTAGATTTCTCAGACAATATGGGCCTTTATATTTTGGGGAGGGGGTCCTTTGCGACGAGATCATCATATTCTGTGGTCCTTTATTTTAAAGGTGTGAAATCCCGGATAAAGGGAACAATTATTTTTGCTCTATTAGATCTGCATAGAGCTTAACTTTAGAATAATGCTGTGTTAATTATGCTTAAATTAAAACATCACACCGCTTAAATGTCTGCAATGGGTCCAATAATCTGAAAGTGATTCTCAGCTTTGAATCTTCGTTTTTGGTTAATATACCCCTCTTGCGTTTTAAAGGAGATCTCAGTAATGAAATATATCTGCTGAGTGGACAACCAGAGATAATGGGATATAATGTAAATCAGATGTACTGAGAGTTTTTTTTCCAGCCTCACAGTCATTCAGCCAGACTGATTTCCCCAAATCTTTCAGGCCACTGGAGGTAAGACTCATCTCAGGGGTTTTCACTTTTAAACTCTCAGATCTTTAGACCTGTTCATTTTTTTTACAGCAGAATATGACTTGGCGGATGAAATCTAATGCTTGTTCATGCATAAACATGAGCAGTAAAAAAAAATCCACTTCTGCACTTTACCTGTCTGTGTAGTGTTGGAGCCACAAAACCTCCCCATCTGTTTCTGAGGAAGGTGATGGTGTGTCTTACTTCAGCTTACAAAAATTGTCAAACTTTTAATGGCTAAAATGAAAGCTAGTGCTATCCAAAGGCTGTTTGCATAGTTGGTTTGCAGTCTTCAAAGGAAATCAGCCTTCCCACACATATCGAGTTTTGCTTTCCATTCTCTTTACTTATGTAAGATTTTTGTGTCAGATCTCATTTGAATAATCGACGGAAAAGATTCTTTTCTGTTGCCCACAATACAATCTGAACAAGCTTTTCTATACACTTCCATTACAATGCTACTGCATTGCCAAATGCTATGCCAATCAAACGGAAAATTATATAACCTTCTTTTGACTGTCTCCAACATGTGATGGCAATATGTTGCAGCAGACAGAGGTAAAGACAAACACAGATATGCTGTTCTGTGCGGTATTGATATGGTTCTGCTGCTGTGTGTCGTTGACAGTGATTAATGATGTCATAAAGACCTCACATATTCCACGGCTCCTCTGACAGCCTAAGATGGCACTGGGTCAACATAAGTGTGCGTGGGGGAGCAAGTATATTCGCCATTGTGACCATGTGGTTGATCCAAAACCTTTTTACAGTATGTAGGCACAGATTCACCCACTTATAACACTTTCAAAGTGAAATGTCCAATGAGTGCCTCTAAAATGCATTCAGTTTTATTAGAAACATGATAAAAGTGACTATGGCATCGTTTTTATATGTTGTTGTAGTAGGTATTGCTACAGTTTAGAGATGGAATGTCCAAATGAGCGGCAATAAAAGGTTAATGCTCTGTTGTGTTTGAAAATAAAGTACACTAAACACTAACCTAAACATAACCGATAGTGTGAACAAAATCTGTGGCAAGAAGGCGGGGCCTAAAGCTGTGGGAACGGAGGAGAAGGATCACCAAAGGAGATCCGGAATAGAGTGCGGATCGGGCCGAATTTTTCTGTCCGAGCCCGGCCCGCGTCCGACAGAGGAGTAACCGAACCTGACCCGAGTCTGACAGGCATACAGATATTTATGTCCGAGGCCGACCTGACAGTTAAAATCCCATTTTTTTCTCATACTAATGACACATGTACGTTTGTTTGTGTGAAAAGCCCACTTTTATTAAGCAACTGTAGGAAGGCATTCGGAAATGTCAACAGGATGAGCGCATCAACTCGCACGGAGCAACAAGCGCACTTAACACAGGCGCGCATGCACGTGTTTCGTTGACACAGCTACATAAACTCATTTCCATACCGGCGGGTCCCGTCGGGTTCGGGTCGGGTATCCATCCTCTAATCCGGACAAAAGGAGGAATGACGACAGTGCAAGACGAGAGAACCAGGCCTGGACTATTTATGTTGTGTTTTGTTCTGTTATGTATATGCGGCAATTGTCCATGAGGGGCTGCCGCTTTACTTTCGTTTTGTTGTTTGTTTGTTTTTTTATATCAAAGTTAAGTTGATCGTTTGCTGGTTCCTGCCTTTTTCTTCCCTGAACCTTTAACTTTGCTACATTTACAAATCCTGTACTGTGCGATTTTAGGCCATGATGTAGTATTGTGCTTTGAGCTACACAAAATAAGTAATTAATCAATAATCTGCCCTTGTAATCATAATTTGTGTGAAAAGGAATACAATTTAATGCTGTTTGATTGCCATTCATTTCAGCTGAAAACTGTAGTGCATTCACTCTAAAAAATGCCCAGCCGTTGGGTTACATTTTTAAATTTTAACCCAACATTTGGGTTTGTCCATATTTGACCCAAAATTGGGTTGAAACAACCCAGCATACAATAGGTGAATTTTTAGAGTTTTACCAAAATAAAGAGGCACATTTTTTCCAGTGAGTCTATTTAATCGTCAGTTTACTTTAGAATTCAACTCCTCGCAAGCTAAAGCACAGTCTCTTTATCTCATTCGTGCTGTTTTCCCAATTTCCCACAGGAGACAACTAAAACACCCCACATCAAGCCCCCTGCCCTTCTGAGGTGCACATTTAGGCTGCGTAATGGCTGATAAAGGTGTCCAGCCATGGGCATAAAATAGATCCTAAATGCCGCATGCTACCGGAGAACAGACTGCCACTCAGACTTAACTGGAGTCTTATTAATACGGTGTTGGAGTTAATTTTCATCTCAGCGGCCTGAGCGGAAACAGAATGTAAATGACTCACACATGTCAGGTTTGGTCATCTCCTTCTCTCTCTCTCTCTCTCTCTCTCTCTCTCTCTCTCTCTCTCTCTCTCTCTCTCTCTCTCTCTATTAATTTCTATCACTCTCTCTTTTACCTGTTGTTTGTTTGTTGTTGTTGAAAATCAAATCTAATCCAGCCACTTGAGGGGGGAAATAAAATATGACATTGGTCTGTGTCATTTTAAAATTTGTAATGGGCATTTCCAAAAACATTTTGGTGTCTTCGGGACGGTCTTGAACCAACAGTACGCTAAATATGTATGTGAATCTCATACTAAGTTGCAGTGCATTAATTGAAGGGATATTTCAGACTCTTTATGCAGGTTACATATAGTTACATCAGTGACAAATTACGTTTTTTATGGGCAAGTTACTGTATTTAAGTAATTCATTCAAATTATTAATTTTAAAACATGGGTTAAAAAAAAATTTAGGTTAAAAATTATCCAAAATTTGAGCAAGTACATAGCCAGCCAGTGTTCATTACGATCTGCTTGCCTTAGCTCGATTCAAAATGGTAAGCTTGTAATAATGTTTTTAATTCCAGTGGTACTGGTGGATTTCCACGGGAAATTCGAGCATATCTTTGCGTCATTACGTCACATCTGTACACATAAAGAAGATGTCCCGGCTAATAGGCTATATTGCGTGTGAGGATGTTGGAGGTGGAGATTTATAGCCTTTTCTCACAGCACTTGATATAATTCAACTTTTCAATTTGATGGCGGATCCAGAAAGGTTCAAACGACAATCACCAGTGACGAGATTCACCCGTTGCAAAATGCAAAAGACTTCGGAGTGGCTACAGAAAAAAAGAGACTGCAACCGGGCCCATGCGAAAACAAGGATATATATCGGAAGGGCTTTTGAACGGTGGCGTGAACTCCGTGTTTTGAAGGGGTTCAAAACGGACACAGAGACGGCTTTTTTTTTCTGCTGGACAGGTAAAAAATGTAAACGGTTCAATTATGTAACAGTAGCGCTCTTGTTTGCTTAATTCATTCAGTTCCTGAGTAGGCTACTGAAATTTGACAACAAAGTATAATTTGCACGGTTTGACGTGATATGATAAGCGATCGTTAGATTTAATCAGAGCAATTTACTGCAATGCTTTTTTCCCCTTAGTTGGTCAGAACAAAAGTGGATGTTACTTACTTGTTCAGATGACATTTTCCGATGAAAAAATTATTATGTTGGTCATACTTCCAAAAAGTAGAATCTGTGATGTTGAATGACAGTATCCACACCGGCGGGGAGACATAATATAGCCTAAAGCCGTACATTCTCCTCAAAACATCGGATTCATCCGCGCTGTGCCATGCCGAGGCACAACTCACGTTTCAAACGGAGATGGCGACAAAGAGGAAAAGCTACGGACTGCAGCTTTAAAAATCAGAGGATAATGACAGCTGAATAACACTGTAGAAGTACAGTACCTAACCCTGGCTGTAAGTCTAAACTTGACCCTCAAATCTGATTGGTTAATTGAAATGATGTTCCAGTCTCAACAAAGAGACATTTCATTTGGTGAAATCATGTTCTGCACATTCAGATGCAGCCACAGTTTTTATGAATCCGCAGTACGAGGTGTTGCTTAGTGATGCATAACAGTTGATTCCCATTGGCAGAGCAAAAATATACAAAGTGAATTGCAATATTTCGTCTCTAAAAATTATGTTATTAACATCACATAACACTTGCAATCTAACTCTTGCTTCACAGTATAAATCATTTTTTTTGTTAAAAAAAACCCAACTAATTAAAAAATAGCATCTAAAAATATTAATGGTGAATAATATTTGATAATAAAGTTAAAAGCATCACATTGGTGTATACCGGTAGTCATCTTGGGGCCGTAGGAAACATAAACAATAAAGGTTGGAAAACATTGACCTTCAAAATCAAATACACACACTATCATCCACACTCCACAACATCTGTTCACATAAATCATTTCCCTCATATGGTGTGTGGCATTATACTATATGCAGTAAAATAATATAATAAATAAATATTGAAATTCTCTTCATGGCAGTGGAAGGTTTAACCTCATCTCCAGACATTAGGACTTCTAGCATGGAAAACCCCAGCTATCTGTCAAGTTGGCTAGAGCGGGCAGCACATGTTCCTGTGGATTCAGATGGCCAGTCAAGGGGATCTCTCAGCAGAGAACCCCTCAGACTGACAGTTGCATGCTGGGACATCACTATGAATCAACCCTCACCAATGCTTTGATGCCACCAAAACACGAAAGAAACTCTTGTTCTTGATAAATTGCCTCAAAGAAAAAAAACAATTTTTAACACGTTGTGGAGGAAGAAAAGTCATAGGAAGAAAAATTACAGCCGTAGTATATTATGTTTTTCTCTATTTTTGCCCCAATGTTCCAGTCACTGAAGTTTGACAGATGTGCTTTATACTAGCAAAATTACATTTTGATGTAGAACATACTGTAGAAGTAAACTCATAAGTATGTCATTTCTGATCAAATTAGGCAAATTAAGTCAGTTACCCGCTGGTCAAATTCACCATCTTCATCTGTTCTCAAAACAGGCCTGATATTAAACAATGCAGTGTCTTCACAGGATAGTGTCAGAGAGGCTGGTCTATGTGTCGAACTGACCGACCAGTGTCCCCTGGGGCTCCTTTGGTGTAACGGAGCTGATATCTGTTACTGGGGCTTCTCTCCCTGTCAGTTAACAGACAGATAAGCTGCGGCACACTGTCCCTGCTGAGGGCAATCAAACCCTGAGTGGATTCTCAGAACACTTCTGGACCACACCAGGTTGACAGTTTCAGGGGGAAATAAAAGAGAGAGAGAGAGAGAGAGAGAGAGAGAGAGAGAGAGAGAGAGAGAGAGAGAGAGAGAGAGAGAGAGAGAGAGAGAGAGAGAGAGAGAGAGAGAGAGAGAGAGAGAGAGAGAGAGAGAGAGATGAAATAAGCTTAAGTAAAAGAAAGGGAGAATGTACTCTTGCCAGACATGTCGGTTTTGCTGAACCTGAGAGCCCTGTCATAAACTGACTATAGCCGGTCCCTATAGAAAACCTGCTGAAGGATAACATAGTTCTCTCCAGCTACTGCAGTACAGCTCGGATATATGGTATACTGACTGTCTTGTGTTCCCTTCAACTTGATATGTTGATTCTCGGAAGGATTTCTAATAAAAAAAACTATTTCAGAGACATGATATTTTTATCTCAGAGCACCTAAAACAACTATTTTCTGTAGTCCTATACTTTTTGCAATGTAAGGACACTGATTCATAATTATGTAATGAGAGAAGACTAATCTAAAGGGCTTTTCACACTGCGCTTCACCCTGGGTTTTCGTCATTTAAAAGCGGGGTTAGCACTGCTTTTTACCCGGGGTTATGAAACCTTGATCTGGAGCAGGGTTGTACAAAGTGAAACAAAGCGGTGTTAGAATGTTAAAGCTGAAGCTTAGCAACAGACAACCAATCGCGTGCCTTATATTCACATGCTTGACAGTCATGGTCAAATACCTTGCATTGTATATAAACAGTAAATTCAGCGTTTGAGAGGAATGTCAAAATGCGGACAGAAAACACGACAATTTGGGTGACGAAGAGACCGTTTCATACCTTATAGTCCGAAGAAAGTATCCATTCTGTAGGCTGTAGTACAATCGGCAATAATACGAGGACGCATAATGCAAGAGCTTTTATGTAAACAAGAGCTGTGTTTATCCAATCAATTACACTGACCCCGCAAATATGCAAATAAGAACGTTAACCCAGGGTTTAGGAATGTAAAATGTGAAACGTCAGTTTATTAGTACCCAGGATTAATTGTTAACCTCGGGTAAATTATGAGCTGTGTGAAACGTGAAGCAAGAAATACCAGGAATGACCCAGGGTCCAAGTGTGAAAAGCTCTTAAGTTTGCATACAAAGCCATATCTAATTGCCAAGAAAGAGACACAACTTTTAATGTAAGAGCATTATGTATTTAGAGGTTGTTTGTTTTTTTGTTTTTTGTTTTACAAATACAGCCAAACATTATCTATTAGCTAGTTTTTGAGCAAGTCATCTTGTACAACCTCTAGTTAGTCTGTTAGGCATTCTCATAGCAACTAGTGTGACCAATTGATGGTGATTTTTATCAAAATGCAATTACTGCAGCTTTTGATATTGCATTTTGTGATGTGAAGAATTTTGAACAGGCCAATGATATCAGCTCTGTCCTGTACATTATATATTGTTTATGAAGGAGAAGGTTTTGCGTTTTGTGTTCAGTCACTTTTTGTGAATACCAACTGGCTCTTGAACACGTTATATTCAGGGAATATTTGTTTAAAATGAAAACTGTTGCTGCACCAAGGATGGTGTGAACACCGTGATATTTGGAACCTAGAATTTTCTCATTTTCCGAGCAGAGTAAGATAAGGAAAGAATTATTCAACTAAACACATTTGAATTTGTTTAGGTGACAGTAAGCAAATACACTGCAAAAAAAAGAGAAGATTATCTTATTCTGTATTTTTGTCTTGTTTTCCCGTACAAATATCGAAACATTCTTAAATCAAGATAGGCTACATTTACTTGAAGCAAAATGACATAACGTTTTGTTTTCTGAAAAAATTATCAAAATCAAGTGCCATTATGCTTAAAAAAAATAACTAATATCTTCCAATGGGGTAAGGAAAAAATAAACTAGTCTTCCCTTTGAATGAAAGGGATAGTACACCCAAAAAATTTTATTCTGTCATAATTTACTCACCGTCAACTTGTTCCAAACCTGTATAAGTTTCTTTGTTCTGTGTACAAAGGAATACATTTTAAAGAATGTTTGTAACCAAACAGTTGTGGGGCATCATTGACTTCTATAGTAAAAAAAAAAAAAAAAATTAATTAGCCTATATTTCATCATAAACACACATTTCTAAACAGGCAATGAACATAATCTAGCAAACATTAATAATTAATTTAGGGCTGAAATGTTGCATATGTAGCGATCAAAGTGTTTATTATAATGTACTTTCAAATAACATACACAACTAATGTCAGAAAGATACTGTATCTTTGCTCCTGGTATTTATAAATACGTTGTACTGTACATTGCCATGTCGCCAGAAATAGAGCCATCAATGTGTAGTGTACACAATATACTTATTCACAATCTAGGGAGCAGATTGAGATGCACCCTTAGTCTCGTACTCCCGTTATATGCTTGTGTAGGCTACAGATTAAAAACGTAATGTTCTACTGGCTTCATCTTTGAGTTTGTTAACTTAAAAAAAACTTGATGTATCGGATTACCGCAATTTGAGTTCTACCAACTTATTGGGGTTTACAGTGTAATATGTTTATTACACTCTAATTCTATAGTTTGCAGAAACACATAACTTATCAACATTGCTGTCATTAATGGCATACTGTATCCAGTTCCACAAAATGTGGATTTTATGTGGATGACACTTGAAGATAGTTATATAAAAACATAAGTCAGTTTCTTTACTCAGCTTCTCTCAAATGATTTTTCATTTGTTAAACGTCTCGTCTGGATTTCATTTATATTTTTTGATGCATTTAGTGTCCAAAAAATGGGCTCTTGGGTCTTTCTGATGAGGCTGTGGGTGTACATAAGAGAGAAAAAGAAACTCTGGACCAGACATACCGACAGACATTCATGGTCAAGTGGAGACAGTTATTAAATGATACTGGTTATTCATGATTGTTGAAATAAATTGCAGCAGCATTCTTTGCACATTAAAGTATGATAATAAAAAAATACAAACATTCAGTTAATTTCTGCCATGGCATTGAAAAAATTCCAGGTATCCTGGCATAATGCATCAGCTTCAAGCCTTCATAACTGAGCTGTTTTAATGGCTACAGAACAAAATTAATGACTCCAGAAATCAGATTCCCACGCAGACAACCAGGGACAGTTTAAGTCGTTTTCTCCCCCACCCACCCGTTCACTGCATCTTTCCTGTGACAGGAGAAGTTGTGGTGTTGCTGACCTTAATTTCATCTCCTCATCATGCTGCTATAGATCTCTGTGGAGCGATTCACCGTGCTAAACAACGACTTCTCCCGCATAACTTATCTCCCTCCCACACACACACACACACACACACACACACACACCTCGAGAACACTAGCAGCACATTTCTACAACTCAGTGCCTGCCATCAGCATCACTCACAATGAGGTCTACAGCGAATGACTAGTAATAAAAGGCAGAAGGTTTGGCTTCTGGGTAGATGTGGGAGGACAGTGGTACAAGCTGAATAGAAACTCATGGATGTGCAACAAATAAGCATTTGAACCTCAGTAATCAATTGTAAGTCCATCTGTAAGTCCACAGACATATATCTGTAAAGAAAATTCTGTAAAAGAAATGTATTGTCATTATTGGATATATAATAAATTAATATATTCATACTGAATATAATTTGCTATATTCACTATAATAAAAAATATATTGTTATTATTATCATTATTAAGCTTATTCCTGTTTTTTTGTGAGATCTGCAGGCCTTATTTGCAAATAAAAGAGAAAAATAAAAAAGCCATTTTTTATTATTATTATTATTGAGCACATTCCTGTTTTTTCCTCTGTATTTTAGAGACAATATCCAATAGTTAACTATTTAGGCCTAACATGCGTATTAAAGAGCAAAACCAATTAAAAATGTTCATTTATAAATTTGGGTTTCTACCCAAATGCCATGCTTAATTGTCATGAATAAATATAATAGTTTATATTAAATAGACGGCATACATTATAATTATTATTATTGTTGTTTTATTATTATTAACACAGTTCTGGTTTTATTTTTTAGAGACATATATTAGTGACCTCTGTATGCCTAATGTGTAAATTAAAGAGCAAAACTTTAATAAGCTAAATTAATTTATTATTGAATAATTTATTAATCTAAAATGAAATTATTATGAATTATTACTATTATTATTGGGTGCATTTCTGGTTTTTACTCTGTTTTTAGAGTCATATAGCCCAAATTAGTTAACGCTGTAGGCCTAATATGCAAATGAAAGAGCAAAAACCAATGCAAGTTATGTGTTTCTACATGCTCTCCTCTGTGATTATATTTCAAAGAGGCACCCTCTTAATTTCTAAATCACTGAGAAAACTCGACCTAATTTCTTGAAAGAATGTCTACACATGAAAAAAGCAACACGGTCTTTGAAGTCTAGAATTAGACACATGAACTCTTGCCCCTCCTTTAGCGCAATGACGCCTTATCAGTTCTGCTTCTTATTTATTCATAATCTGACTTAATGCTTTTGAGGCATTCAGACAATTGATCCGCATCAAAACACTCCACAACCAAGCGTTTGTAAATGTTAGGACGTAGGCCTATATATTCAAAGGCAGCGATTAATATTTCATGTCAGCCTTCAGGATTAGAAAAAGTATCTCAGTAGCGCAGATGAATTGCCCCAAGACAAAGGTTTCTCCCTTTAATGCTGCCGTTCCCTTAAATATTTAAGATAATAAAGTGCCGTTTATTTTCACAGTATAGAACAACGGGGTTTAGCTGAATAGCGACCATTTCGAAACAACTTCACCGAATGTTATGTGAATCAGTCACGCTCAATGGCCACTTTGCTGCCTAACCATACTAGCGAAATAATGTGAAAGCCACCAATTGTGCTGTCTTTGTAGTCTCCGGTAGGAAAGCGCAGACTATGAAAGCATTTATTATTTCCCTCAGCTCGCGCTCGCAGCTCCTCAGAGGAGACAGCGGGCAGCTGAAGGACTGTAATTAGCACCTGAAGGCTAATTCTCACTTGGAGTTTATTTTTCGATTAAGGTTGCACGGTGGTCTTCTAGGTCACAGTGGCCATTCATTGGAAACGGTTCAGATTTGATTTATGCACATGTCTGTATGTCTCATTGTTGTAGGCCTACTGTAAATTCCTTTCTCAGTCACTTAAGCTGAATACTAACTATCAGTGACAAAACGAACAAGCTAAAGGCTACAGAATGAAGGTGTCAAAGAGAATGGAATGGAAAAAAAAGTGCTGATGTTGACTCAATGTTAACAGCAATTACATAATTATCTCTAAACGGAGAAAGCTGGGAACACCTAGTAACAGTGTTGCGTACGGGTGTTAATGTTCCTTCCCTCTCCAGCTGTTGTGCTCTCTCACCTGCTATTGTGTAGCTTGCAGTGTTACAATGTGCCTGCAGAGGGAGACAGAGTTCATTGTTAACAATTGTATCCTCGTAAACCATGAACTTACAAATACTTCATAGAATATAGGCTAGTAAGTGCATACGTTATCTTTCCAGCATAAACTAAATATTTAGCTCTTAATAAGTTCGAACTTCAAAGGTGCATTATGTGTTTTTTCCTCATTAAAAAAAGTTGTACACATAGAAATGAAGGTTAGCCTACGACCTGTTTAAAATCATGCACTTTCAAACTTAACATAACAAAAGCTGTTTTTATTCTACATTTTTATTGTACAGAAATCAGGTCACAGCTTAATATCACTCATGGCCATGTTCAGACTGCCAGCAAAATTCGGGGGTTTTTCATATTCAGATTTTATCTAGATGGGGTTTTGAAAGTCTAGACAGCAAAAAAAAACATATGGAGGTAGTTTGAAATGCGATTCCAATCAGATTTTTATAGATGCGTCTCAGTCTGTACTACTCAAACCGGTCTTTTGCATCACTCTTAACGTGACACACAACGATAACATCACAACTGGTGACAGAAATGCTGGAAGTATTCATAAGGTGTTCAAATGCATGTCAGAAATGATCTGTGCGACAGAGGAGTTCTGCACCGCAGCTCGACAGGTCGCTTATTTGTAAAGAGTGATGATGCACCTCCATTTTTCCTAAATTCGTTTTGAAAGGCTCGTCACATGTGGGTATGCATATAGTTACCAAAGCAACATGATAGGTTGGTTATGTCTTGACTCTGGACACAAATCATTTTTGCAGTCTGAACATATCCTTTCACTATAGGCTCAGGATTGTCCAAACTTGGTTTAGCTTCAACTTGCCTCACCAATGAAACCTGGAAGTTTCTAGTAAGACCTTGATTACCTGGTTCAGGTGTGTTTCATTGGGGTTTGTAGCTGAACTCTGCAGAACAGTGAACTCCAGGACCAGGACTGCACTAGAATAAATGAATTACGTCCGTGAATAGAGCATTTTTGCAATGGCCCTGATAACTGAAAACTATCAAATGATTATGACTCGAGAGAAAGTTTTGTAAAGGAACCTATGCCTGATGAAGGCCTGTGAGGCGAAATAAAACAGCATTACTTTTGCTGCTCCATCTTTTGTGTGTTCAGAACCCTTTATGTCACAAGTGTTGCTGGTATTCTCCAAAAAATAACTTTGTTTCTTCTTTCCACACACCTTGTTGATTGAAGTTGCACCAGAACAATTAGGCCTACACAACAAATACACTGTACAAGTGTACATCACGTTCATGGAAAATTTTGTTTAAAAAATAATAATTATTATTATATAAAGCGTACATCTGTGAGCATGCTGATGATAACATAATGCTCAGTCATAACAGAAAACATTATTTCTGTAATGTCATACATGCATGCATGTATTATTTACACAGTACATGAACAAATTTTTTATATATTTTACATATTATATATTTAGCACATTCAAAACCTACATCTGAGCAGAAATTCTAGAAGAAAAGCTTCATTGGTGAGGCAGTATTTTACAGTAAACACTTCTTAAATCTAAAACAGGCCAATGAAATCTTGTATAAACATTCCTTTTGTAACATATTATAAATCATATTTATGTCATATTTAACAGCATGCTCATCCTATAGTTTAATAGCCTACATTGCTTATAACAATTTAATTTGACTTCACTCATCTCTAAGTAGGCTATAGCAATATAGTTTGGGAAAAGCCAAACTAGTCCTATGTACATGAAATGTACAATGTACAAAAATATAATGATTTCTAAGGTAATAATAAATAACTTACCCCTTAAATATTATAGAATCACTCCTCAAAATGACTGAAACCCCAATCGCGCTCTTCTTCCGAGGTAAATTTTCCAGGAGTCTTCCTAACCGCGTTCCAAAATGATGTAAAGTAATTCAATCTGATGAAACCTGATATACGTTATATCGAGTTCATGAAGTGTCAAACACTCCACACTTTGTTTTTCAGTTAATTAAGTGCATCATCCAGGTTTTCAGTGTGAACACAAACTGAACATACTGACACTATTATAGCAAATTGTCAAAGAATAGTGCGTACTGTAAGTACGCATCTTTGAGATTCAATGCACACTTGCTTCCTATTTCCGATCAAATCTCAGTTCTGCGAAAACTTCCGCTACAGAATTCTCCCTTAGTAGTGGCAAACTCTCTAATAACTGTTGATCACAACTAATTATATTAAATTATAATATATTATGATAAATATTATTAAGCAAACATAATATTTTCATATATTAAACAAAAATGTCTTAGTTCTAGAAATGTACCTTTAAAAATTAGTGTGGAGGTGGGTTGTCTCATTATTACTTGTCCTCTGACACTTCCTCAAGATTTAATTTTGTGCTCACAGACCAACAGCAAAGTTGTGGTGCATTGAGTCCATTTTTTTTATTTTTTTATGGAAGCTTTTTTTCCACCAGGAAAAAAAAAAAAGATAACTGCGAAGTTTTATCTCACAATTCGCAATTAACTTTTTTCTGTGTCGAAACAAGCCTCATATGTTTTTGATAGCTGTTGTGGTAAGATGTCGATGCGCTATGTGGTTAGTAGATCTCTAGGTGGGGAAATCAACAGAAAATTGTTGGTTTCCAGGACTGGCAAAAGGTGACGGGAGTAAACGAACAGACAGAAGCGTATTGTGGTCCGTCTGCTAGTGTTGAGCTTGAACATGGCACTTAACCCCACCACTGGAGTGATGCACAGCAGCCGGCTGTGTCTGTGACCTCCTCTGTGTGCTACTTGAAGGACATGCTACGGCCAAAAGCATATTTGTATGTAATGCACATAAACATTTACTTTTCAATGGCACAATATACTCAAATAACAATGTTTTTCTTATTCTCAAAACATAAGGTAACCATACTGGCGATTTGCAGGAATTCTGCCAGTTTAACACTGTGTGAAATGCAAACCCCATTATTTTAGGCCTGGCTAATCTTGCTAGGTGGACACGGTAATAAAACCTCCCAGCATACGATGTACTATACTAAACATTTATACACACTCACTGAGCAGCCCAATCTAACCTGCCAGAAAGCCATTGTTTAGATGTTTCAGTGTGTGAGCGGCCCAAAGGAAAAACTGCACAGATGGAAAATGTTTTTTTTCTTTTTCATTTTATTACCAAAAGATTCTTTAGCACATTAACAACCGTTTAGTCCTTTTATCCCTCTTTTTTTGTTAACATCACACACTTTTAGGGGAGTCTCATGGGGTAAGAGTTTGAAATGCACACACAGGTATTTCCAGTTATACGTGGAGAAACAGATGGTAATGAAGCTGATTGTTGAACATTAAAACAACTGTAGTTCATGGTGACACCATATTAAAGACATCAAAAATTAAAAAGTTCAACTCACATTTCATGTACGAAAGCTGTACGACCGATTCTCCTCTCGTAGAGAGAGTGTCCCCTGAAAGCTGCTCGTATTTTATCCACTCTGAGGTGATGGAGGGATATGCCTGGAGGAGAGAAATGAAAAGGATCCGAGTGAAAATTAAATGGCTCCGTCTGGCAGTCAGCTCAGCGGGGGCCTAGGGTTAATCAGAGGGGGTGAGAAAGAGAGAGAGAAACACAAGGAGGACGACAGTAATGCAGACAGACTGGAAAGTATCAGGGAGACAGAAACAGAGCAAGAGGAGAGACTAAGAGAGCAGCGAGTGTGAGACACCGAGTCTAAACCAGACAGAAAGATCCATCAGAATGGAAAGACACAGGGAGAGGAGGCATGTTTAGAGAGGCTCGGCTGCCCTCAGACCTGTTGAACCGTCCGCAGCGGGTCTGTCTGTGAGCCAGCACTACATGACGTGCTGCTGTCATATGTGTGTGATGATGGAACTTTTTCAATCTCAGTATCTATGGAACCTCGCCCTATGTATGGGAATATACTTGAAATCTAAATCTAAATTCAAATATTTGAAATCGTATTTAATTGTATAAAGTTATTTGGCCTATACAGCTTGTTAAATATACGAGTACGGAGATACAAATTTGGTACAAATGTGAAGTATAAAGTGTGTGTGTGTGTGTGTGTGTGTGTGTGTGTGTGTGTGTGTGTGTGTGTGTGTGTGTGTGTGTGTGTGTGTGTGTGTGTGTGTGTGTGTGTGTGTGTGTGTGTGTGTGTGTGTGTGCACAAAATTTTAACAAAAGAAAGTAAATATCCAACACTATAGTGTTAGTGTATTAGGTACCACTATAATGTATGTTACATATAATATACAGTGTTATATATTTTCTGAGAGAGTGCATTTTTATAGCATTATGGATGGATGGATGGATGGATGGATGGATGGATGGATGGATGGATGGATGGATAGATAGATAGAGATAGATCTATATAGAATAAAAAATATTATATACATTACATATTTAAAAAATCCTTTTTGGAAAAAAAAACTTTTGAAATATGGGCAGATTTCTGAGTTTAATGCAGAATGTAATATTTTACTTTCATTATTTTCCTTATTGAAAAAATGCATTCCACATGCTCATTTTACAAGGATGGGCCAGCTTGCGTCCATGTGCGTATGACAGTGTGCTAATCTCGGTCAGGGCAGCTGCTTCTAGTGAAGGCTAAATTTCTTCAATGTGATATATGCTGAAAGTTCAGCCGAGTAGTCAGAAGCCATTATCAGCAGTTTAACTCCGCACAGGCTTCTGAAGTCAATTATGCTGCATATTATGCGACTGAAAGCACCCATTTGACATAAAGTACTTACAGTGTCTATATAAAATAGCTGCGCAAATATAGTAATGTCTTTTGGCCTAATATCTAAGAATATGGGTCAATCACAATGAAGAAACTCTCAAAACGCTGTTGGATGCCTCCAGAGAGGAAAGTCGCATCACCTGAAGAGAAGAGTTACTTTTTTTAAAGGGTTTTTCTAATGCTGCATCAGGCTTCTCGGTGAGGAAATTAAGGAAAGTTGTTTGTTAACAACTTTGAAACTTTGGTGGAGGAGTATTCTACATTTCCAAAAGAAAAGCAATTTCACGCTTCATTCCAAGATCCAAACACTACCTTATTGGAATTAACACTTATTAGGCTACATACCAAGACTCGAAAACTTTGTTAGCACATTAAAACCACTTAATTATCAGTATGATAGCACATCTTGTTAAAAAAAAACTCCCATGATAATATCATCAATAGCATCAAAAATACCTTTTGAATCCTAAATAGCCCTTAAAAACAACCGTTTCAACTCTTACATTTATAAATGCATCTAAATACTTAGGGGTCTATTTGTTTTTTGGTGTGAATTCAGGAAGCCGAGTTGACAAAAATATCTAAATATAGGCTACTTGCGCAACATTAAGGAGTAAATAATAGGCCTACTGATGTTTAATGCTCAAATCTCAAATTCTGATTAAAACGACGACGAAGGCGACGATTTTTGTAGGATATATTTAAGGACGAGGTGACCCAGCACGTAGGAAAATTAAGTTGGATCCTGAACACGTCGTTGGGAGTTAAAGTCATGCCACTGGGACGAAACAAGTACGGGTTACCACCGGTTACCACAGTGTTGATGTTATTGATGCCATTCAGCTAATCGTTGTACTCGACTGTCCTCTAGTGTCGTCAGATGAAACTACATAGATATTATGATTGTGGAAAATGACATGGATCAGAGGGGCATAACAAACAAGCCTCAGGTGTCCAAATAATTGTGAAACAAAATACAATGTCTAAAATATATTATACCGATAGAAATATCGTTAGTTTTTCCACCATTTCGATCTGTTTCCAAGACAGCATTCTTAAACAACCAAGTCAGCCACTATAGAAAAAATAATTTGTTTTTTTAACCATCTCGATCTGTTTCCAAGACATCTAAACATCTAAAACCACTGAGCTAACATACTTAACATTTTTCTGTCCACAAATTGATGTCAAAGGTAATTTACATATATTAAAATGCCAATGAATCTATTTAATAAAGTAATCCATACTTTCTCTTTCTAAGATTCAGATTTCAGTAATTTGTCTAAAACAGCACAAGTGTATTTTGTCATCACTCTGAATAGGATTTGATGGATGGATGAATATATGACTGACATTCTTGTTACAAGTGTACTCTTGTATGCATTGTCACCACTAGATGGCAGTCATCTGTCACAAATTTAAACCCTTAGAATTCAAACCCCTAGAAGAATAGAATAGAATAGAATAGAATAGAATAGAATAGAATAGAATAGAATAGAATAGAATAGAATAGAATAGAATAGAAATAGCAACCAGGGCCAGATTAAATTGTATTACAATTATTGGAACTTTCTCAGGTAGACTAAAACAAATCCTCAATAATATTAAGACAATAATATTGTTTATTTTTAACTTCAAAAGTCTAGAGATGCAGAGGTCTTTAAGATCATGATTTTTCATTATCCAAAACAGACACATAACAGTTGTCTAACTTTTCTTCTACTCTAGCACAAATAAACAAGGTAGTAATGAAACTACAGAAAGATGAGTCCCTTTTTTTCTCAGAGGAAGATATGTCTGTATAAATATGTGTTCTCTTGCTCTGTTGTAAAATCTTTTATTATGAATTTCAATCAATAATTCAAAGATGTGTTGTCAGTTCCCCGTTGTCTTCACGCATAAATATTTATAATGGACAACCGACATGTTTGCCCATGTGTGCCGCACAAGTCCTGAAAAGTGAGGAGAAGAAAGAAAGAAAGAAAGAAAGAAAGAAAGAAAGAAAGAAAGAAAGAAAGAAAGAAAGAAAGAAAGAAAGAAAGAAAGAAAGAAAGAAAGAAAGAAAGAAAGAAAGAAAGAAAGAAGAAAAAAAGTGAAGCCAAAATGTTTCGATCGCCCCCAGGTGGCTGGATAGAGTATAGCTTAAAAACCCCGCCCTCTCCATGTACTGTAATCTAATGGGATGTGAGACACAGTAAACAATCAAATAATTATTATTTTTTAATAATTTATAGGATTTTTTTTACAAATATGGTTTCTGTAATTTTAGGTAGCTTCTATAACACTGATATAAGGTCAAGTTTTTTTTTGTTTTTTGTTTTTTATAAGTTTGTTATACATTTTTTGTTAGGCTATTCGCAATAAAAACGGGGGGGGGGGGGGGGTGACGTTATGGTTGACAGCTTCTCTGAGTGAAGGAGTAACTGGGCACCTACAGTACAGACTTTTTTCAGGAGGAAATTGGAGCTTCAACTGTAATTCCTACATTTCCATAACTGTTTATTTCACACTGACATAATGAGTTGTTCTGCAATAAACTGTATTCACACACACACACACACACACACACACACACACACAATTGTGCTGTAATACTAAATATATTGTGTCTACACAATAATGCTGCTATTCAGAACAATAACACTGGGTGGTATTGCTTAATTAGCCTAGTCTATTTGTAAATGAGACTTTTAACTTTATAATCTTACATTCGCTGGCTGCACACTTCAGAATGTCACTGGGTGCGTAGAGCAGTGGTTCTCAACCTCTTTGACATTGCCGACAACAATATTGGAAGGTCCAGAGATTTTTCCAGTTTTGCATGATCTACTGGGAAAAAAATATGGAAAAGGATTAAAAAAAAAAAAATATTGACTCACAAAATTTTACTTAATTTAATATTTTAGAGGTTGACATATTCATTATAAGAATTCCCAAACAAATGAGATATAAGATTTTACTAATTTACATGGCTATTGAATGTAATCATACTTTTAATAAGATTACCGGTATGTTTTTTCTAGACAGTGATCCTGGTTCCTCAAAACAAAACAAACAAACAAACAAAAAACAGTTAAGGGGGTAAATAAATAAAAAATATCATCTAGTTATAGTTGTTTTTGCCTTATTTTAAAACTTGTCTTTTTTTAATGAAGTATTCTTGAGGATACCTCTGAAGTTTGCTTAGGCCCCCTAGTGGGGCCCGGCCCCCTGGTTGAGAACCACTGCAGTGGAGGTCATCCATGTATGCCTATTGTTCTCATGATTTTGTATAAATACAGTAGGCTACACTGCAGACTGCACACTGATGTACTTTTGCATACTAAATATTAAGGAAGTATGCATATTCCGAAGTGTTGATGGGCTCAAGGCTACCTTTTCCACTTACTGATGAAGAAATTAATTAGGTTATCAGTTTTGTTATAATTACATTTAACATAGGAAAAATAGCCTAACGAAGCAAGTTTTTTTTTAAACCTAGAGTTTGGGTCAACCTAGAGAGATTCTTCACTCAGTAGTTGAACTTCAGTTTGTATCGTAATCACGCCGTTGATTATAATGGCTGCTCGACTTGTGTCGCGTCGCGCGCTCGTAGACACGGTGTTCAGCTCTACATGTCTTTCCACATCAAAGGGAAATCACACAAGTTCCAACAGTTCAGCGGTGGGAGGCTGCCAGCGCTTGAAAGGATCGTTCGCCTCCAATGCACCAAAGCAAACAAACACTCTTGCCCTCGGAAGTTGCATATTTCCATAAACTGCTCTATGGATAAAAAGCGTCCTTGAGTGCCGTCAGTGTTGTTTGTGATTCAGCTCGATATGTCTGAAAATCAGCCTCTTTGCGCTCTGGTTTTCTTAACTTCACTTTTCTGCTCGACATTCTCACAGGGGACACGATTCGTTCATTCAGCTGCCCTAGATGCGGATGGGAGATACAACATTAGGTGGGGATTTGACGAGTCCACGATCACTTTTGAAGTAGAAGTGGAAACGAGAGGATATATAGGGTTCGGTTTGTCACCGACCGGTGCGATGTCTTCGTCTGATATCGTGATAGGTGGTGTGCTCCTCAACGGAAGTTCATATCTGCTGGTAAGTGTGTGCACGCACCTTTGGGTGTGAATGCATCTCTGATTATACACAGTTCACAGTTTAAAATTAGCCTGCTGCATTCTGACTTCTGTAAATGTTGTGCTGGATTGATTATTAGTATTAGTATTTCAGTTTTAAGCAGGTTACTAAATGATTTAAGTCTTTTGAATAAAACATTTATGGATCTGTGATGGATAAAAAACATAATTAACAACATATTTGCTCCCATCCATTTAACTTATACAACAATGATATGTAAAAATTAAAGAAAAAAAATGAAGTAAAAAAACTTTAAAGTTCAA
Source organism: Phoxinus phoxinus (assembly GCF_949152265.1). Lineage (NCBI taxonomy): Eukaryota > Metazoa > Chordata > Actinopteri > Cypriniformes > Leuciscidae > Phoxinus > Phoxinus phoxinus. The sequence continues at coordinate 29,809,572 of NC_136891.1, forward strand.
GTTATTTTGTCAGATTTTATTTTTAGCCTACTTTCATTTGTTTCACCATCCCATAATGCTACTGTGCATTCAATAGGAAACAACATTGGTCACACGACTGGTGAAGTAACTTATTTAAGGCATAATTTTTGCATACTTTTTACATCAATTCAAACAGCCATCTGTTATGAGCATTTTAAACTTAATAGTAATAGACATACGCCAAAACATCAAAATTAATCTGCACTGGTTTGGATCACAAAACAACTTTACATAGATGCAGTGGCATACATATTATATTAATCAATAATATAATAATAATTATTATTAATAAAGCATCCATAATGCATGCTTTTTATTGTTGTAGTATTGTTTTATTAATTATTTGTGCCAATAAAGCAGAAATAAAAAATAAAAAAATGATCTGTTCTGCATGCCATTGTCAGATCATCTGTATCGGTAGTGGTCGCAAGAACTGTATTATAGTTTCTGTCCGTTTTATTTTATTTTAATCTGTTTATAAAATGACATACTTTTTCAAGAGTGTGAGCAACATTAAAGACCACTGTCTAAACATTTAAATCTGCTGTAATAGTTTTTTGTTTGTTCTGAAATCTGTTGCAATGAGATCATCAGCAGTAACCCACTGACCTGTCTATAATAGGCTGCCCGGTTGTGACCTGGATTTTAATCAGACAGTACTTGCACAGACACTATACCTTTCCAAATGAAAACAGGGCAATATTTGAATACACCCTCCCCAACTGTCCACATTCTGCACATTAAATCCCCATCCAGCTGTGTCTAACTGTATGATGTATAGAATAGTCCAATATGTTTATGATTAGTGTTCAGTACACAGGGTTATTCATCAGCATTGTTCATTGAAGACTCTTTTATACCTATACATTGAATTTTTAATTTTGTAAGCATGAGTCATGACTGTTTTTGTTCCAAAATGTCTGAATGCATTGGACAAAAATAGAACATTTGCGAGAGCAGCTGACCAAACATTTTGATCAAAGGTAATCAAATGTGAACGCATGCAGACCAAAACCAAGAAGATCTACTCACGTGATCCCAATACTCCATCAAAACAGGTTCAGAATTAAAAGATGCATACCTAATCTAACTTGGTTCCTCCTCACTCTGCTCAGGACTACTTTACAGACTCGGACAGAAAGGTCCACAAAGATCCACTGCAGAGCTACCAGCTTCTGTACGGCCGAGAGAATGGCACACATACTGTCCTGGCTTTCAGCAGAAACCTCCAGACCTGTGATGACAATGACAAAGTCATTACGGTAGGTTTGACTACATGCATCGTTACATCTGGCTCCATAAGTCTAAAAAGAAACAGCTTTTAGTGTCAGGGTCTCTTTATCCAATGTTTGGAGCATGCACCAAACCAAAGCCTTGTAACTGCGCTCTCAGTTGTAATTATAATGTCAGCACATAGCCTTTTGTTCAAGGGAAAAAAACAATAGTATGGTGTTTTATTGAGGAGTTCAATGAACTCAATTCCCTAAAATGTTGTCAAATGATGACTTATATAAAAAGTCTATTGTTTATAAGCTTACAATTACCCATAATTTGTCACTGAGCAGGGCAGTACAGTGAGAGTGATCTGGGCGTTCCATGAGGAGGACGTGGGAGTGTCAGGACCAGTCTACCATGGGATGAACAGAGGCAGAAAGAGTCTGCGATTACTCAACCCTGGAAGCAGCTCCAGCATCCCAGCAGGAACAGCTTTCTTTGACCTTCAGAACGAGGAGGTGAGGAAAGTGCGTGCAGCAGACTGCTGGAGCGTTTGATGCGCTAAGAGTGACATAGAACGGCTTAGCTTCAGGCAGTGTTATGCCAACTGTTTTGTCTATTTGTGCATGCTTAAAAATCAAGGTCCTTAATGTCAAGGTTTTGTGGTTACAGTACATATGAATCCTTTTAAAATACAGACCCTTTCGCCTGCTGATTGGGTATTTTCAATGAATACAAGGCTCCCTTTTATGCCTGTGGGATACTGCCAAACACCAGATTTTATAAGAGTGTACATATTTACAGCCTCATAACAAATGCCTAGCATTGAATAGGGAGCAGAAAAGAAAAAAACAGGAAATGGGATTAATAAAAAGCTGGAAGTCCACACTCTCCAGTCCACAATGCAATATTGCCGGTTGTTGCCATCTAACTGCTATGTTTAACTGTTTTGGGAATTTTGTAAACATTTTGAAATATTGCAGGTTTCTGTGCCTCATAAGGATACAACATACTGGTGTCAGATCTATAGATTTCCAAAGCTGAAGAAGAAACAACATGTAATCAGAGTGAGTAATACAACTATTTAAATGGTAAAGCATGCCCATCTTAATGAAACCATAATGTTTAAAACACTTGCATTAATTTAAGTCATGTTTTAATCCAGAGATTAGAGAGCTATTCCAGAGATGCATGAAATTATAGGCTTGCATATCGCCAATTAAACCCTCCCTGTTGTGAAGTCTTTTACTATCTCCGTTAACTTCTACTGTACCTGCATTTATGGGCTTGTGCATTTTACTTCTCTCTGCCTTTTTAAACAAAGTCCTTAATAGTAGATATTACTATTATATTACCACAGTGATGGGGAAGCTACTGTAGTTTGCCAGGCTACTAGGTAACCATATTTTTTGTAATTTGTCGCTAAACTTTATTCAAGCTTCTGTTTTCAAAAAGTAGCTAGGCACTCTACAAGTAGCAAACAATAGCTAACATTGAAGATTCTTAAGGGATTTTATTTATATATATATATTATTTATATATATATACATATATACAATTTCTACAATTTAACCAGTGCCATATATTTTACTGGCATAATAAAAATGTGGAGTTTTACATTGAAAGTATCAAACTTTAACAGGTAAATTTACACTAAATATGACAACATGAAAATGCTACAAATAAGAGACTGAATCAGATTCAATGCTGTACAGTATGTATGACAGAGAGGATCAGACTTGACAATCTTTACTGATTTAATAACTGATATCCTTAACTCAATCTGCTAGCGATCACATCATTCTCTATAGGGCACAGCTGATTGGTTCCTCTTGCATCAGCAGCCAATGAGCTCGCTACTCAACTTTTAAAATACTTGGTCAGTGTAGCTGTAGCTTTCAGAAACCCCACATCTTCCCCAGCTCCACCTGTATAAATCTGCTATGGGTAATTCATGTATGCTATATTGTACAGAAGCATGTCTTACATGATCACAGCAGTGTGTATGTGTACGTGTACGTGTACGTGTACGTGTATGTATTGGCAGTAGCAGGTCCCGTACATACTCTGCAGCAGCAATAGCAGCACCGTAGCAGATCTATTCCGCCAAAACCAAATATATCAACATTGTCATACCCATTACCATGCCAAACACTCAAAAAAAAAAAAATTTTTATGACAACTACTGTCATACTACTGAATAGCTCAACCATTTGTACAGAAATTAGATTCCACATGCATGTTTCAAAACATGGTATGTTTTACCTCATATTGGTTGTTTTTACATCTTGTTTATTTTGCTATGTTGTCACCTGAGTCGGTTTCCATCTCTTTCTGTCTCCCTCGCTTCTATTTAATGTCTCACCTGCTTATTATTGTCTTTTGCAGCTGCTATTTGTAGATCAGACATGTTACTGAAATTATACTCTCTGACCCAGATGAAAGAGTCGTCCCACAACTAAGCTTTTCAAGTTTTACTTAATTAAAGGCAGAATATGTACTTTAATCATATGGTAAACTACTACAATTAAGCTTCATCCTTTCAGGCTAATTTTTCAGATGCACCAACCTTTAATTTAATTTAATTTAACTGTTGTAGTCACCAGTTCGTGCCTATGTAAAAATTCAGCTGTGGAAAGACAGGCGTGCATTCATCTCCATGAATTCATCACTATGGCTACAGCTCCACGTTTTTAGCAAAAACATAAGCGCCGCACATGCAGAAGTGAGCAGCACGCAGTAGCCTATGAATGTAAGCCATTTAGTTTGCTGCAATGTTCAGCGTAGTGTGATGGATACAAAGACTCTATACAGTGAATAGACTTGAGTAGTCCATGTTTTACAAGATGATGAGACATACAGACAAATGCACACTTGCATATCACTAGTGCCTAAATCAAGCAATTGTAAATGACCAAAATACTTCTGGAGCATACTGTAAAATAAAGTTTGTCATATCACTTACATGTACTGTTAATAGTACATTTTAACAGATTAATCTTTCATTAACATCAACTGAACACAAATCAGTTAAAACTAATAAGTGAATAATTATTGTGACCCCTCTTCACCCTGTCCTTTCTACATACACTAGTCTGGTATTTGTGAAGCTCCAGGCTGTGTTAGTCGGATGCCAGCTGCCCCATTTAACCACAGCAGTGTCTGAATGTTTCTTGCTCTGTTCCTGCTCAGTTTCAAAGAGCAGATGTTGAACTGTCAAACAGGAGCAGATTTTCCAGACACTATGCTCTCACTGTCTATATTCAGGCTATATTGTCACTGTCCTTATTCAGTCTAAGCCTCATGCTATTTGATGCCTGATGAGGGTGTACTTTATACAGTAAGATCCCAAATAAAGGGTAGTTCGTTTGCTTGTGTAGTCTAACAGATTGCATGCACGCTTCGTAGGCATATTGCAGATGATTTACTTACAATAAAAGCACAACTGGACACCCATATTTAAATTAGGCATGTCCTTGTAGTAATTGTCACAAATGTTTGTCATCCAGCTCATTTTCTGAACTCTGATGAGCATTTTATCAGAATACCCTGCAACATTTTTGGATGATTGCAAGCGATGTTAGTGTGTTACTTTTTGATTAAACACACAATTGTGTTACCTAAACAAAAAAGTGCATAGATTAAAATCAATACAGCCATGTGCATGAAATCATGCTGTTCAATATAAAGACAACATAGGTGGTGAGAGCTGAATCTGTGATGGATTTACATTAGATGGATTAGACATGCTTTTATCAGTTAGATACAATATAATACTACTATACAAAATGTTACATGTTCATTTGATTTTGGGGTCTCAAAAAACAAAACGGCTCCCCATGGGTAAAAAAGAGGAGGTGGAAGGGAAATAAAGGAATGTTTGAATATTTATCCAGCCACTGTTTGGCCCTGGGTCCCACTGCTTTAGGCAGAGGCCCCTGGAAGAGAGGACACAGTTAGCTCTGTTGGAAATGCTTTTATTTAGAATTCCAGTTCCGACAGAAGAAGCCCACTGTGAGGAGAAAAATAATTCTAAAATCCCCCACTTCCTACTCCAAAGATATCCGAGCTAGTTTTAGCTCAAGAACACACACACACACACACACACACACACACACAGTTTTCTTGTAGAGTGTTTTAAAAAGATAACCTACTTTTAAAAAATCTTTATGGCTGATCCCTTCATCAAAGCTCTGAACCGCATGTGTAGTGGAAAGTGTTCTTATTTTGGATTTACTAATTTTTTTCACAAGGACAAATTAAATCAAAAGTGAAAAAGTTCTGAAAAAAAATGCAGCTTTGCCATCACAGGATTTAATCACGTTGTATAATATATTAAAGGACAAGTTCGGTCAAGTTATTTTACACTTAAAGCACTGTTTTCAGATCGTTTCTGGTGAAATAGAACGGTTAAGATTGAAATTTGGACACATGCTGCTGGCCCGAGAATTTTCAGTTTCTGTTTCCTTCCTAAAACGCATTAAACTTTCATTTACAAAGACGTGAAACTCACCGAGTGATCAGGGGTGTTCACTGATATGCCACAGAAACTGAAAATTCTCTGGCCAGCAGCATGTGTCCAAATTTCAATTCTAACCGTTCTATTTCATCAGAAACGATCTGAAAAAAGGGCTTGAAGTGTAAAATACCGAACTTGTCCTTTGAAATAAACAGTTATTTTAAATTGTAATCATATTACACAAGAGTTCGGTTTTTGCTGTATTTTTGATCAAATAAATGCAGTGTGGCTGAGCATGAGAGAGTTCTTTTAAAAACAAAACACAAACCCCAAACATGTGAACAATAATAAATATTAAAGGGTTGGGTTATTTATCAAAATTTCTATAAAATGTGTTCCCCTTGGATCCAACAGTCTGAAGTTGTCACACCCGTTAACAGGATTGTTGAAGTGGAATTTGAATTGGTGTAACTGGAAGTCAAATGTACTGAATTTTTAAATCTAATTATGCCATACATATTGACATTTATAATATAATTTTCTGGTTCAATCTATAATGATATAAATTTACTAATAATAAACAAATAAATACATTTTATACTCCATTAGTCCTATAATAAGGTTTTTCTGTACTCTTAAGTGAGATGGCTATTTGAATTTAATACCATTTTAATTCCTTCAGTTAAAATTCAAACAACTCTGCACCCTGTTTGCTACCTCAGTTCAAACTCAAAAACCAAAATGAAATGCAAAAGCCATTCTCAATTCAATTCTGAGTGGCGCACAGCCCTGCTATACATATTCCACTCTCTTTGTTTGCTGTTTTCAGATAGAGCCATTGGTTCAGAAAGGTCATGAGAATCTGGTTCATCACATTCTGCTCTACCAGTGCGACAGCAATCTGAACAGCAGTGAGATCAACAGAGGACATGAATGCTACCATCCAAATATGCCAGACTCCTTCTTCACCTGCGAAACCGTCCTGTTCGCCTGGGCTATTGGAGGAGAGGTGATCATTTCATAAGTTCATGTTCATTTGAAATAATGAGAGTTTCAGATATTGAATGAAAATGATTGTATGTATTGCAGGGCTTCACCTATCCTCCACATGTTGGAATGTCTATAGGAACCTCAATAGACCCAGTCTATGTACAGATGGAGATTCACTTTGATAACCCATCTTTAAAAAGAGGTACCATATGCTATATCTGTTTTTTATTTAATACCCTAACAGTTTAAAGCCAAACCTGGCTCACTTGGTGACCGATTACATGACTAAACATTACAGTTATTTTCTGTCACATTTTGAGTCGGTTATATTTTATGTAATCAATATAGTCTCCACGGTATACTACAATTATTTTTTTCAGCCAATCAATAATGAGCTTTTCTGTAAGGGTCGAGCCAACACAATCTCATCGCGAAATTTGGTAAATTTGTGGCTAAGGGTGAGGATACTTCCATGCTCACTCTTTTTTCGAACAATCAAGTTTTTACGATTCACGTCGCACAAATTCATACGAAATCGCCACTTCGTAGCATAGTTATGTTTTCCCATGAGATCAGGTTGGATAAGCCGCAACGAGCTGAGCTCTGAGTTTTGGTCTCTCCACAGGGATAGTGGACAGTTCAGGCCTGCGTTTGTACTACAGCCCCAGCCTGAGGCGCTATGATGCTGGGGTCATAGAGACAGGAGTGTGGGTCAGTCTCTACCACATGCTGCCCCCAGGCATGCAGGATTATATTACAGAAGGACACTGCACACAGGAGTGTCTCCAGGAGGTGAGACCGCAAAAACACAGGAATTATAGTGGTTACTCTCCATTTACACTCTATGAGATATTTGATAGCTACACTACCCTTCAGACATTTGGAATCACTATGAAAGTGTTTTTGAAAGACATCAATACTCTTATTCACCAGGATGCATTCAATTACAGTAAACACTTATATTATTACAAATGACTGTTTATATAAATGAATGCTGTTGTAAAAGTATTTTATGCATACCAAGGCTGCATTTATTTGGTCAAACATACAATAAAAACAGAAATATTGTGAAATATTATTACAATTTAAATGAACTGTTTTCTATTGTAATATATTTTAAAATGACATTTACTCCTGTGATGGCAAAGCTTAATTTTCAGCATCATTTCTCCAGTCTCACATGATGTCACATGATCCTTCAGAAATTAATATAATATTCTGATTTGCTGCTCAAGTAACATTTCTTATTATTATCAATGTTGAAAATAGCTACTTAATATTTTTGTAGAAACTGTGATACATTTTTCAAGATTCTTTGATGAACAAAAAGTTTAGAATAAGAACATGATTTATTTGAAATAATGATCGTTTGTATCATTACAAGAATCTTTACTGTCACTTTTGATCAATTTAATGCTCCCTTCCTGATTAATTAAAAACATTTTTGCATTGATTCCAAATTTTTGAAGGTAGTGTATAAAAACAAAAAACAATTATTTCAAATGTTTGTTTTTTTTTACAATTAAATACTACATTGCTGAAAACAAAAACAAAAGTCTTCTTTGTTTCAAACTTTTTAATGTAAACAAAGTTTCCCAAAACTCAGACCAAAAAAAAAAAAAAGTATAACGTGTCTCTCTTCCTGTAAGTCATTAGACAGTGAGATGCCCAGTGGAGTTCACGTGTTTGCAGTTCTGCTGCACGCTCACCTGGCAGGACGGGCTATGAGAACCAGACACTTCCGCCAGCGGGTCGAGCTCCAGCCACTGGCCTCAGATGACCAGTTTGATTTCAACTTCCAGGAGTTCCAGCCGCTCAGCCAGGAGAGGATCATCCTGCCTGTCAGTCAGAAACCATTTCAGTTTCATAATCTGCATTGCTCCATCTGAGGGTGAAATTGATGTGTTGCATTAATCACCAGATACAGTGAACCTCACCGTTTGCTTCAACCAAAAAATAGGTTCTGTTGTACTGTGCTTTTATCTACCGCAGTCTCGTTTGGGTCAAATTAAATATGACATTTACTCCGACTAAATTCTTTACACTGTTCTCAGGATTTAGAGTTTATAGCTGAGGGATTGGTTGTATTGTAGCAGAAAAGAATAGAGCAATTATCATTATCTGCTCCAGTGTCAATTTTCATACACTTTGCATTACCTGAGAGTAATGAAATAAATTCCACATGTAAACAGCGCAGATTGTGTATCCGTACGACTGGTGTCTGCAGGCGAGAGGTGACTCATACGTGAGTTGTGACCTGTTCTATTCTGTGATAACAATCAGCGAGGTTTTAACGGTTTATACTCAAATGAGTTTTTGACAATAGCATAATAGATAAGCAAATGTTTTTACTAACCGTGCATTAACTCACCTGCTTTTCTGTCACCAGGGAGATTCTCTCATCACTGAGTGTAGATACAACACTAAAGGCAGAATGAACATGACCTGGGTAAGATTAAAGCTTGTGAGGTCTTGTTTGCTTTTTTAACAGTTGAATAGGTGTATGTCTTGTACAGAATTATTTATCATATTAATGCTGGATAATAGCAAACCTTAATAATACTGTAATAGAGCTGTTCTGTCAAGATGTCTGATTTTTAGGCCACCCCGAGCGGTAATTTGCCATGGCTTCCTTTGGGAGTTTCTAATGGGATTTTAAAATAGCATTTCTTGATGTATGACTTAAAAAGATCTGTGGGGAATATTACTTGAAACTTTAACATTTTGTTCACCAATTTAAAGGGATAGTTCGCCCAAAAATGAAAATTCAGTCATCATTTACTCACCCTCCTGTTGTTCCAAAACCTATGACTTTCTTTCTTCTGTGGAACGTAAAAGATACGTATATGTTCTGTTTCACAGAAGAAGTTGTAGAAGATTTTGGACCAAAACGAGGGTGCAAATGATGACAGAGTTTTCTTTTTGGGGTGAACTATCCCTTTAAATTGGTGAACAAAATGTTAAAGTTTCAAGTAATATTCCCCACAGACCTTTTTTAATCCCATTAGAAATTCCCAAAGGAAGTTTTTTAAGTCTTTAAGTTTACAACCTTGTACATGTTGTAAGGTACACAACTACGGTAGTCCTAATGTATGAACTTGTAAGCAACTTTAAGAACCCTAATATATATATATATATATATATATACATATATATATATATATGTATGTATATATAAAGTTTCTTTTATTCTTTCGAATTTTACATTTTAAATTACACATATATACTGCATGCGTGCGTGCGTGATTTAAAAAAGACTTTAGGACTACAAACTGAACAGCTCTATTAGAAACACGTCTTTGAATCTCAACAGCGGGCTCTTGGCTAAACAATGTGTCTGCAAACAGCTGCAAGTCTGTGGAGATGATCCAGCTGCTGACGTTTGCCCGTACACATGCAGCCGGTGAGCTGATAGGCTGAGCCGAGCTGCTTTTTCTCTGTAGACAGTCCACAATCCATAAACATCAGGGCCAAATCACTGGTGTTTTGGATTCATATTAGAGAGATCGAAATATATTTGCTGCTCTGTGCATGTCAGTTCGGTTTTGCTCAGTACTGGGCATAATTTGTCACAGGCCTCTGGCTGTTACAGTGATTCAGATGCATTATGTCAGTGTAATAGTTCAAGGTCTTGACCCTAGTAATGTGGAATGACTTTTTTTTTCTTCTACAGGGCGGTCTTAGTACACGCGATGAGATGTGTTTGTCGTATCTGCTGTACTACCCCAGGGTTAACCTAGCCAGGTGTGAGAGTTTACCAGAAATCACCGGACAGCTCAAATTCATTGGGGTCAAAGAGATTCAGGAGCCTGTTACGTAAGTCTGAAAAAACACCTTAGAGAAGGACTTCCTTGTAAGTGGCAAATACACACAAATTAAGTTCATAACAATGAATAACATTTATCGTAAATGGCACTGAAGTATGAAGCAGCACAAGAAAAACATCCACATTACCTGACAGATATGATTGTATTAAGCATCCTGAAATAACAGACATGTGTCTTTGACAGGCTGAGACTAGACTCTAGATTTTTGTGTTTAGCCAATCAGAAGACTTTAAGGTGTTGTCTGCCTGTCAATCATTTTGCATTTAGCTATCCAGCTTTATTTAGCAATTGCCAATTGTTACTTTAATATTCAAAAGTGCTACTTCTATTGTTATTTTTGACAACTTTGACAGGATAGAGATTCTACTAACACGCTTCAAGTACAATGTATCTTTAAAGGCGGGGTTTTGGAAAGTCTAATTCATTGGCTAAAGTATACTTCCATTTTGGCATGAATACTTAACTTAGCTGAATGCATAGCCTATCAAAGTATAATCCATTTGATAGTGTGCTTGATAGACATCGTTTAAACTAGAGTTGCGTATCTTCTGAAAAAGAAACGGATGAGACGGAACTACAAAAGATTAACAAGCACTTGTGTGAAAGAGTTAAGAGACACTCGCAACTAGTTTAAACAAGTACAAAGTTATCAGTCATAACTTCTGGAGAGAAATAGCACAGAAAAGGACAAAGATTAAACTTTCTAGAGCGCAAGTGTCGAACACCTGTGTTTGCGCACGCTATCAACTTAGAGTATACTTTGAAAGGCCAAGAGTTCTCATCAAAAGTGATGTATACATTTACATTTCAGAGTAAGGAGTATATTTTCGGTGATTGTGCGAGACTTCAGATTCATTAGCCACTAATAACTAGAAGAAAAACAACGCGCACTGAAGCAATTTGCACTAAAAACGTCTCGGGTTACGACTGTAACCCTTGTTCCCTGAGGAGGGAACGAGACACTGCGTCGTTGAAAACGACTCTTTGGGGACGCTCCCTAAGCGTACGCCTCTGAAGTTGAATGAAACTAATCCAATCCTGATTGGTGTTGCGTCGTGACGTAACATGTGACGGCATAACCGGATGCATAAAAGTGTCGCCGGCGCACACACACATTAGCCTCGCGATGAAGCAAGCCGCTCCCAGGCGTTAAGGGGCGTGGCAAGACGACGCAGTGTCTCGTTCCCTCCTCAGGGAACAAGGGTTACAGTCGTAACCCGAGACGTTCCCTTTCGTAGGGAACTCGCACTGCGTCGTTGAAAACGACTCTTTGGGGAACGAATACCCACTAGGCCACGCACTGAAAAAGCCTGTCCTAGAGTGAAGTTGATCTCAGGCACTTAAGCTAGGACGAGAGCACTCGTGCGCCAGACGCACTAAGGAGGTGAAGACAATAAAACCTGATGAAAGTGTGCAGGGTAGCCCAACCGGCTGCCTCACAGATCTCCTGGAGGGGCACTCCCAAACGGAGGGCCCTAGAGGACACCATGCCTCTGTTAAAATGAGCCCTTACGGCCAAAGGTGAAGGCAAATTGCGCACCTTGTAGGCCTACTTATGGTTTGTTTGGATGCCGGGAGCCCCTTATTAGGTGACCCAAAACACACTAACAGTAGGTCCGACCTCCTCGAAGAAGAGGACCCCTCAAGGTAAATACTCGGAACCCTGACTGGCAGAGCAAAGGAACCTCTCTTCTTCTGCCGACACATGAGGTGGAGGATGAAATGCTCGCAGGACCATGGACCTAGCCATGTTAGAATGCACTTAAGGCACATAGCCGGGTCTCGGGTGCAGGATGGCCTTAACTCTGCCGGGGGCAAAACCCCAAGCAAGCTGGCGTTAGTGCCAGGGCTTGGAGATCTCCCACTCTCTTAATAATTTTAAGAAACAGCTAAGAGAAAGGCTATCTTGAACGTGAGGTCCTAGGCGAAGCCGACTGGAGGGATTCGAAGGGAGCCAGGGATAGCCCTTCGAGAACCACCACCAGGTCCCAGGAAGGACCTGACCTCCATGTACCATGGAGAAATAGTATGACCCGTTGGTGCCTCCCCAAAGGCCCATCACTCAGTGGTGCATGGACCGCCGAACTGGCAGCCACGTACACCTTAAGTGTGGACGGGGAGAGATCCGCAGAGAAACGATCTTGAAGAAACTCCAGAACTGAAGCCACTGGGCAGTTAACTGGATCTAACTCATGTTCTCTACTCCAAGTGGAAAAACCTACCACTTGAGGCCATATAATCTCATAGTAGACGGAGCCCTAGAGCTAAGTATGGTTTTGACCATCCCAGCTGATAGACCGGCATCTAGGTACTGGACCCCCTCAGGGGCCAGACCCACAATTTCCACAGCTCCGGGCGAGGGTGGAATATTGTGCCCTCCGCCTGAGACAACAGATCCCTCCTCAGAGGAATCTGCCACGGTGGAGCTATCAGAAGTGAAAATATGTCTGAAAACCATACTTGGGCCGGCCACAACGGGGCTATCAGAAGAAGACTGATGCCCTCCTGACGGACCCTTTCCAGGACTCCCGGGAGCAGAGCGATCGGGGGAAAAGCATACAGGCGAAGTCTCAGCCAAGCCTGTACCATGGCATCCAACCCCAGTGGGGCTGGATGAGTGAGGGAGAACCAAAGTGGACAGTGGGACGCAAACAGATCCACTTCCATTGGTCCAACCTCTGCCATATCAACTTCACCACCTCTGGGTGAAGTCTCCATTCCCCGGGCCTCAGCCCCTGCCTCGACAGGATGTCTGCTCCCTGATTCTGAACCTTCGGGACATATATTGCTCTAATAGATAATAATTTCCCCTGGGACCATAGATTAATCTGATGCGCCAGTCTGGATAGAGGGCGCGATCTGAGTCCCCCTTGTCGGTTCAGATAAATTGATGTCTGGGAGGAAGCTCCTCGGAGCCCTGAACACAGCCAACATCTCTAGGCAAAATATATGCCAAACATGTTGATGGTTCTGCCACAGACCCCTGGCAAAGCGGCCATCCATGACCGCGCCCACGCCAGTGAAGGAGGCGCCTGTCGAAACGGTTTTCCGGCGACATGACGCTGCTAACACTGGCCCTTGGGACAGGAACCAAGGTTTCTTCCATATTAATTAGGGAAACGAAGGCATCGGCGCGTAACCCTGATTGTTCGGAACGGATTCCCCCTTGGGGAAATCCCCTTGGCTATCAGCCACCACTGAAGGAGCCTCATGTGTAGAAGGTCCAAAAGGTATTATGTTGGACACAGCTGCCATGAGGCCCAGCAGTCTTAGAAATTGCTTTACAGTGATGGCCTGGCCTAGCTTTATCCCGGATGCCATGGCCCAGATGGACTCGATACACGCGGAAGACATATGTGCCCACATTCTATCTGAGTTCCATACCACGCCCAGAAACTTAGTTTTCTGAGCTGGTACCAACACGCTTTTCTTCGTGTTGAGTCTCACCCCCAAGCTCGGAATACGGCCAAGGACGACATCTCGATGCCGAACTGCCATTGCTCGAGACTGAGCCAGAATGGGCCAGTCGTCGATTCAATTAAGTGTGAGGATGTCCTGAAGCCTCAGTAGGACCAGAGCTGCATCCATACACTTGGAGCTTTTGTGAGGGGAGAGTGCTAGGCCAAACGGAAGAACCCGAATTTGGTACGCTTCGCCCCCGAAAGCGAACCTCAGGAACCTCCTGTATATTGGAAGGATGGAGCACGGAAGTATGCGTCTTTTAGACCTATCGTGATAAACCAGTCCTCGGACCTGATTTGATTCACGATGAGCATCTTGAACCTGAAGCTCCTCAGAGAACGATTTAAGTGACTCAGATCTAAAATCGGCAGGAACCCTCCATCCTTCTTTGGAACTATAAAGTACCGGCTGAGAAATCCGGACTCCCTGTCTGGAGGAGGAACCCATCATATGGCCTCTCTGACCAGTAGAGAGTATACTTTTTGTTCCATCACCCAATCCTGCTTATACGCAGGACCCATGCAGATATGTTGGGTAAGCGTTTGACACGCTTCAACAAAATCTATTACGGGAACCAGCCCCTTTAGGCTGGTTTCGGGTATTCTTTGAGCATTGTTGAGCATTGTCCGATTTTGTAACCATAGTCAATGCCCTTTTTCAAGCTTTTTGGAGCGAACACAACAGTATGCGTTCGCTGGAAACTGATGTGGCCCGAAGCGTCTTGGACGGCGGGCAACCACATAGTTTTCCTGAGGGCTCCGCTGTGAGAACAACCTCAGTTGCTCTACAACGGGGGGGAGGGAAAGGGTCTAATTTTTATTTCAGGTAGAACCTCTTTCCTGAAGCCCTCTTGCCTGAAGGACGGCCCTCAGGTCATCCTTCTGATCAAAAGAGCGAGATAAATTTCTCTGTTGCCAAACTCCAGAGGGAGGGGCTCTAGAGGAAGGAGTGGGGTTTATCCCATGACTTAGATAATTATACAAGTCAGGAAAAATAAATAAATAAATAAAAATGGTAAGCTCCGGCGCTGATGTTGTGATTGTTGCTGCAGGAAGTGTTCACTTATTTCCTTTCTAAGTTATTTATTAAGCGCTTCCTGTCTAACATGTGGCCAGTTAATTTTCATCTGGCCACAGCACGCATCACAACACGCTATTAAGCCTCGATGTTGAAGATTTTTTATTTTAACATCGGGTGCTTGTCATGGGCAGAAGAAGCCGCATCGCGGGCTTAGAACCATTCGAATGAGAAAGTGCCGCAGCAGTCTCACTCTCATCAGCAAAATTCATATTTTATTATTTATTTTATTTACGAACCCCACGATCTGAGTCGCGGACCTGAACAACGGAGAACGTGAGCTGGCGAGTCTAATTCACGTTCATCCGCCTCGATGCTGAACACACCCACTCCCTCAGAAGCAGATAGTTCAAACATCAGGTTCTCATCACGGGCAGAAGAAGCCGCAGCGCGGGCTTCTGCACCATGAACGGGAGCCCTAGAACCTTTAAATAGGGAATGAGAAAGTGCCGCAGCAGTCTCACTCTCATCTGCAAGATCCTATCGCGAACCCCGCGATCTGATTCGCCGCGCGCGAGCTGTGTGAATTTAACTCATGCTCACCCGCCTTAATGCTGAACACATCCACTCCCTCAGAAGTGTATAGTTCAAACATCATGTTCTCATCACGGGCAGAAGAAGCCGCAGCGCGGGCTTCTGCACCATGAAAGGGAGCCACAGAACCTTCAAATAGGGAATGAGAATGTGCCGCAGCAGTCTCATTCTCATTTGCAAGATCCCCGTGAACCCCGCGATCTGAGTCGACGCGCCGCCTCAACGGACGCGGGACCCGAACCGCGGGGAACGCGAGCTGGTGAATTTAACTCACGCTCCTCCGGCCGCCTCGATGCTGAACACATCCACTCCCTCGGAAGCAGATAGTTCAAACATCGAGGTCTCGTCACGGGCAGAAGAAGCCGCAGCGCGGGCTTCTGCACCATGAACGAGAGCCTTAGAACCTTCAGATGAAGAATGAGAAAGTGCCGCAGCAGTCTCATCCTCATCTGCAAGATCCCTTTGCGAACCCCGCGATCTGAGTCACCGCGCCGCCTCAACGGACGCGGGACCTGAACCACGGGGAACGCGAGCGCAGTACTGATAGGGAGTGTTTCACAGAGATCACAGACAGCCCCCTCGAGAGCTGCCCGTGCGTGTGTTACACTCCAAAACAATTCACACACAACTGATGCGTGTCCCCACTCGTAATATATTTTGGGCAGGGGTGCACACATCTAATGAATTGCTCACTCGCCATAATACAGTGACTGGATCAGACAGACAACACCAAATAAGACAGACAAAAACAGAGAGCGCTTGCTGAAGAGCGAAAGCTAATGTGTGTGTGCGCCGGCGACACTTTTATGCATCCGGTTATGCCGTCACATGTTACGTCACGACGCAACACCAATCAGGATTGGATTA
The DNA here is from genome assembly GCF_949152265.1 of Phoxinus phoxinus. Taxonomy (NCBI): domain Eukaryota; kingdom Metazoa; phylum Chordata; class Actinopteri; order Cypriniformes; family Leuciscidae; genus Phoxinus; species Phoxinus phoxinus. The sequence continues at coordinate 29,826,024 of NC_136891.1, forward strand.
GTTTCATTCAACTTCAGAGGCGTACGCTTAGGGAGCGTCCCCAAAGAGTCGTTTTCAACGACGCAGTGCGAGTTCCCTACGAAAGGGAACTAGTGTGTTTATGATGACAATAAGAAATTAAAATAATATGATGACAAATACCAGTTTGCAATATCAAGCAGGATAACGGACTGTTTCTGTACAGCTAAAATAACTGGAAGCAGATGAGACCGGAAGCCTTGTACTTTCAAGTTTTTAAATGGCTGGACCCACTGTTACATAAATAAGGTGGATACTTTGAGCTTTAGTCCGGTTTAAGTTCCAGAACAGCTAACACTTACAGCTCCTTTAAAATGAAATTTAAAATAACAAAAGTAGTACTAAGCAGTAAGCTACAGTAGGTTATGAAACATAAGAAAAAGGGTGAAAAACAATGGATAGAAAGCTCAAGGACAATATGTTCATTTAAATGGAACAAACTTGAGACAATTCTGTGAAATGGTAGACCTTCCAATGACAACTTGGTTCACATAAGACTGGCGTCACGTAATAGCTCAACAGCGGTTGATTGATGGCCTGCCGGGTAGTTAGACGATCAAGTGAGGACACATTTTTTTCACTTATCATCCAAATGTTCTTGATGTCATGTCAGCACAAGAGCTTTACCAGAAGATGTACCATCTTGCTTCCATCAGAAAGTGCAAATTGTTCGCCCGACCAACTGGAACATCTGGAATGGTCATTGTAAAATGTGTTTGTATCATTCTTCTAACAGGGCCAAAAGACAGATCAAATCTAGTTTGCCCTTCTTGCGAAACCTAGTTTGCAATTTTCATTGCTGAGATAAAAGTAAATAATCAATCAATCTTCAAGACTTCTCTTTTACGTTTCTGAAATTTCAGTTATGCTAAACACATCATCTGTGGACATCATAACATCACTGTTGTGTAACAGTTTAGTAACACATTCAAACATGGTGGCTCTCCAGCAGTCATTTAGAAAGATAAGTGGTTCTTAGCTAATTGTATAGGTGGAACTAGCTCTTCGAGATAAATCTAAAGACACAATATATGAGTTTTAAGGGAGGTCCACATCTCAGGGCAGCTGCGTGTTTTCGACTGTGTGGGCGTCTGCTGAGCTGCTGATGTTTTGTATAGATTCGTTTCACTAGTTTGTATAGGGAGAGAGAGATGTGCGGTTTGTTATGTCCGCACATGTTTGTTTGTGATTTTGTGTGTGAGCAGGCGAATGTGTGTTTTGGATGGACGTGTACGTCTAAAATGAGGAACATCTGAAGGGCCCTGCTGGTGGAGTGTGTTTATTCGACCCCCTGAGGCTCAGAGCAGTATTGTGCTCAGATGCTGGAATTGGGGGGATTGTAAGGGAATAGACCTGGCAACTCTAAACAGTTTTAGTTTCAAAAGCTCTGCCCCAAGCGCCCTCTGTCTTTCGATCACTACTCACATTCTCTCACACACACCTATAAAGCTCACTGAAGGGATATGGACCCTCTGGCGTATCTTTGATCAGTGAGTACATTTATGACACTCAAAGTACCATAATTAATATGTTTAAAAATCAGTACAATATTCAAAAATCAGTACAGTCCATATTCAAGTAATTTTTTTAATTCAGTACTGCTAAAGGAGTTGTATTATAGGTAATTCAATTAATATAAACTATGATATTTGCGTTGATTTGTATAGACTTACTGTATAAGCCAAGCATAAAGTGTTTAAAAATTAAAGGATTAGTTGACCTGAAAAATGGAGGCGGAAAAAATCCATCATTTACTTTCCCTAGTTTCAAACCTGTAAGACTTTCTTCTCTGAAACACAAAAGGACAAATTTAAAAGAATTGTGCTGGTTGCTGTTTCCATGCAATTACTCAACACTGAATGAAAACATAAGAGTTTAGTACACAACCTGAAAAGTGTCATAAAGGTTGTGTGTACTATTAGTGTGGATATTTTGGTTGTTGTGCTGTAAAATATGAACAAATCATTCCGTTTTGCAAAAGAGCTATCGATTCATTAAAAGATTCATTTAAAATAAATGATCAGACCACTACTTCTCTCACACCAAGAGAGTTATGGATGTCTTCAGTAAATAGCAGATGCTTAATATCCAAATTCAAATTCAAAAAAGTAATATGGACAAGTGTCATTTAGTTCAAGAGAGTCATATGGACTCTATTTTATGATACTTATATATAGTATTATATATATTAATATATATAGATAGATAGATAGATAGATAGATAGATAGATAGATAGATAGATAGATAGATAGATAGATAGATAGATAGATAGATAGATAGATAGATAGATAGATAGATAGATAGATAGATAGATAGATAGATAGATAGATAGATAGATACTCATTAGGTGCTTTGGTTTGTATATACCATAACCATAACTGTGGAAAAATGTATTGGAAAGACTTGGGGGTGATCAAATGTGGATAGAATTAAGTATGGTTATGATATTAAGTAAATGCACTACACCAAAACCATCTCTTTTGCTTTTTTGAAGAACTTGGCCATTTGTGATTAAGAGTCCTAAGAAATACAGTAACCTCTCCTTCACGGAGGCCATGGACAAATATAAGTGGACGAGGAAGAGAGGGAAAGCGTTCAACAACATTGTACGGAAACTTCCCATGAATGTCCGCTGCTCCAAGATCGGCCAGGATGAGTGGTCGGTGAGTGATTTTGGTTATGCAGGGCCTGTACTGTATTCTTTTATATTCTTTCATTTTAAAGTCGCCCTCAGTGATTGTTTTGTATATGTGGCTAGTAAGGCACCTTGGACATATACTGACACCTAGTGATGTGGATGCCAAATAATACAAAAGAAGCAGGTTTTTTTATATATATATACCGAATGCACATTAAATATGCTGTTCACAAGGATTAATTTCAGATAATACTATTATTTGGCTGGTCATGTGATCTTAAACGTTCTATTTGTTTCTTTACTGTATGTGAACAACTTTTTATTGTGCAAATACCATTCAAAAGTTTGGCTTCAGTATATTTTTAGTAGCAAGGTCAATACAGTATATTGACAGTAAAGACTTACAAATGATATCAAAGAATCCTGAAAAAATATCACATTTTCCACAAAAATATTAAGCAGCACAACTGTTTTTAACAGTGATCTTAATAAGAAATTATTCTTGCGCATCAAATCAGCATATTATACTGATTTCTGAAGGATCATGTGACACTGAAGACTGGAGGAATGATGCTGAAAATTCAGCTTTGCCATCACAGGAATAAATTACATTTTAAAATATATCAAAATAGAAAACTGTTATTTTAAATTGTAATAATATTTCATAATGAAATATTATGCAACCTTGGTGAGCATAAAAAAAAAGACAAAAAACTGAACAGTAGTGTCCATATCAATGTTTTTTCAAATGGTCAGTATTTTCAAGAGGTTTCTAAAAGGTTGATTCAAGTTGTTTTCTCTGTCTCTGTCAGATTCAAGGGATGATCGTCTCTCCTCCTCCAGAGCTAAAGTTAAAGCAGATGTCTGCTGCTGTCGTGACCTGTAGGAACGTCTCAGAAATTCACTGTGAAAGTTCCCTCGCTCTGCTGCTCACTGCTTGTCTCTTGCTCATACTGCAGACCTGCTTTCACCTCTAATGTCTGCTGTCATCTCATCCCGTGTACTCATAAACACACATAGCTACAGCAGGTTCCATTGGGCCTAGTGTTTTCCAGCAACAGTGAAGCTCAAGATTTACACCTTACAGACAGTATAGAGTAATTGCACTGTGTTACTTGACCTAAATCAAGTTTATCACTAACACTGATCACAACTGAGCTGTGTTCATGTAGGCATCATTCATCCTTCTCGTGGAATCTCCTTTGGTTAGTACACTGCGGTTTTGAAAGCCTTTCTAACAAACGCCTTGCATATAAATCTTCAAAATGTCACCACATCCCGTGTCTTGTGAGTTAAAGGGATAGATCACACAAAAATGAACATTTCATTTACTCACTCTCATGTCATTCCAACTCTGTATGACTAACATTCTTCTGCGGAACACAAAAAAACAATCTTTTGTTTTTTTGGTCCATAAAATGAAAGCCAGTGAGGTCTAATATTGTTTTGGACCCCATTGACTTTCATTGTGCAATGAAAGCAGTTAAAAGTACTTGTCATGCAGACCTCTTCAGAAGTGGTGTATATTTTTTAATACATTTATCTCATTCGCACTGGTAGTTTTATTAAAAGTGAAAGCTGCCTTGAAAATAACACATGCAAAAGCGTTCAGTCCAAAGCTCTGCGAACTGTGTTCCTCTAGCTAAATGTGTGTTTCATAAATGAATGCTGGCATTATATTCCAAACCATTACATTTTTATATGCTGTCTATGTCTTTTAAGCAATAAATGTTTATTTCTTGTAAATATTTAGAGACTTTATTTGTAGCTGGAGTTTTTAATGAAATGACACTCATGGCCATTTTATATTACAAATGTATTTTAGGTTAACATGTTTATTATTTTTATTTTTTGCATTATTTAGTTTGTTTGCTTTTAAGGTTTAGTTCATCTGAAAATGAAAATGATTCCTCTGTATAAAACAAAAGGAGAAAATTAATGTAATATATATATATATATTACTGAATACATATTACATGTGAAAATTGTATTCAGTAATGTAATCTGTTACATTATATATTTTAGGTAATTAATCTGATTACTTTTGACAACTCATTTATCAAATTGATTTTAATAGAATAATCAATCCGACGTCGGGTTCTGACGTGACAACGAGTTCTGACGTCAATCCGGCATCAAGTTATGACGTCAATCCGACGTCGGGTTCTGGCGTCAAACCGATTTTCCTTTCCTTCCAACCAAAATGCAACCAAAATCATCCCCTGACTGACATTACAACTTTCTACTCAAGGACCTTGCCAGAATTGTAGTGGAGTAAAAATTATGATATTTGTCTTTCAAATGTAGTAAAGTTAAAGTAAAAAGTTTCTATAAAAAATAAGTACAGTAAAGTACAGATACTCAAAAAGTGTACTTATAGTACTCAAGTAAATGTACTTTGTTACTGTCCACCTCTGCTGAGTGTTCAACATATAATAGACCTTTTTTAGAAAGGAAAAATGGTAAAAGATGAACTTAGGAAAATTCATTGAATTGTGAATAATTTACTACCATTTTGTGAATATTAAGTAATGATGTAATCAATAAAAAGTAACTGTAGTCAGATTCCGATTACATATAATCAGTTACTAGGACTGATATATTCATAATTCAATCACCCTCAATTCCAAACCTGTATGACTCTCTTTATTCTGTGGAACATAAAGATATTTTGAGGAATGTTTCAGTGTTTTTTGTCCATACAATGACATTAAATGGGGTTAAGTGTTGTTTGGACCCCCACATTTTCCAAAATATCTTATTTCTGCAGGTCAAAGAAAGGAACGGGTTTGGAATGACAATGTCGAGTAAATTATTTACAGTTTTGGATGAAGTATCCCTTTTACAGAGGACACAAAAGCAAGTTGTATCATGCCGAACGATATCTTTGCTTGCTGCACAGGTCTAAAATGTTACAAGTCTTAAGCACACAAAAAAATGAATTTTCAGTAAGAAAATACAATTACAGGTACACAATTGTTACTTTTATGTAGCATAATTCAGACTGGTACAAGATCATGATCAGAAATGATTTAAACAGACTCTTCAGGAACTCGGGATGTATTTTACAGTCCTTAAATTTGAAGCTGAAGGGATGTGATTGTTCTAGATTTATCCTCTGTTACAGCAGGGTACTGTAAGCCCACTGTTAGCCCCTGGGAGTCCCTGGTACAGCACGGAACATCTCTTGTTAAGGCCTTCAGGCTCTCTCACACACACCGACACGGCAAAAAATGTGCCAATGTGTGCTCGAGAATGCCACAGAACGGTTTCCTTCCCTCAATCTCTCATTCCTAACTCCCAAGATGTTCTTCAAGAGCGGTAAGATTTGTTACTTGTTTACTGTTTCAGAAGACGCTTAGCCTAATGGCACTAATGATGTGTGCTAGTTGTGTTGAAAATTGTACCACAACCGTCAAGCTAAGACTGAAAGAGGAAGCATGATCTCACATCTTTTCTTTCTCTTCAAAAGACTTTTATGTATGTTTACTCCTATTATAATATGGAAAACAGAAGTCAGGCATTATGGGTCTTAATCGTTGACGGGCCGTTATAAGCTTGTGGTCATAGTAGAGTTTAGGAGAGGAAGTCACTGATGTAATACAAGGACAATAGCCTTTGGTTTGGGGCAACACTGTCAACTGGAGCCGTGAAAAGAGGTTTTGTGACTGAGACTTTCCAGGCTTTGGTGTGGGAACACGATCTTCATCCGTTTAGCCACATCACAGGAACCACAGATGCTTAGATGGTGTCCAAAATCTCATTTTGTAAAGAAAGAAGGATTAAAAGACAGATTTTTAAACATGTATTTGTGGTTGAGTTATTGTTTATTGTGGCTTGAACTGGGTTATATAAAGTGGAGAGACTTAGTTGAAAATGTCATGTTTGGTAGTCGTCTTCCAGTCTGAACTGAACTTTAACTGAGGTTTAGATTCTTGTAATGGAACATCACAGAGAGTTGAGAATATGGCAGGGTAATGAGAAAGCTAACACATCCTGTCGTGCCAATGCAACTTCCTGTTGATTTTGTTTCCATTTTGACTTAGGCTAAGTCAAGAGTTGTTAGGCTTTATATAAATCTCTGCCAACTGTTTGGCTTGAAGACGTTTTGTAATATTGATGTTGTTGATGTTATTAGTGATGAATTATTAATATGTTTAAATGATATAAGAGAACGAAAACCTGACGTGACTTGTGTGGACATTCTGTGTAGCTTCACAATATTTCAGATAATGTTAATACCAATAGGAGCCAGCAGAGTGCGGTGTTTGCTAGGGATGGAAATTACGTATGGTTCGTTTTTTGTCATAGGAATGTTTAAACAGAGATTTTATTTGGTCTGATTTGGAAAATATTAAAAAGTTGCCTTATTTTTCTTTTCTTTTTCAAGGAATGTTTTAGTAAGCTTTATCATAATAAAAGTATTATGAAACATTATGCTTTTTAATTGATTATAAAACTTACAAAAAAGTTTTTTTGTATGATTAAGTAGTAGGTTGTAGTAGTAGTAGTAGTAGCTTAGTATTAAATTTGTAGGGTTTTGTACTACAGTGGGGGTTTTTTGGGACATGATACCATAGTTTGGCAATATTTTTGCCATGTGAATGCAATGGTATATATAGCCGACATATGATACCATTATTTTTTTATTATCTTACAACAGAGTACTGTGGCAGTACTATCAGATGGCAATACAATGGTATTCTGACATATACCATGGTACAGAAATGAATGTGCCATGGTATTTATAAGATACTGGCAAGAATACCATGGTACTACAGTACATGGCAAATGTCCAAAAAAATTAGATTTAAATATCAGATTGTTCAACTTGTGTGACAGACACACTGAATAAGTCTGCCTTGTATTAGTTGGCTAGTAACGTTTTTTTTTTCAAGTGCCATGTCAAGTAGTTTTTTGTTCCATTCAAAGCCCTTTGCTAAAGTATGCTTGTAAATGACTAAACCCATCTGCTCCTTTAGTACATTCTGTCCTTGCTCGTGTAGGCTACTTTTTCATTCTGACAGTAATTCATAATGGCACTGAAACTCAGAATAACCAGATAAAAAAAAAAAATCAATTTTAAGGTTCAACTGTTAGCCTACAAAATAGTCAACGCATTACTGGAATTTATCCCTGAAGGACAACTGACTAAGGCTATTTGCTTTAAATAAATGTCACATCCATTCAACATCCTGAGCTTATAGGAGCTCAGAACACATGATTCGATTTATCTAAATATTACATGACTTTGGAAATAGGAGCTTTGAGGCACAGCACATGCTCCAAACTGCTGTCGCTGAGGTCTCCCAATCTCGGTTTCCTCATTAGGAGCTTGAGGTCACCATTCAGAATGTAACCAGAGTACTGTAGTCTGGGACCATGACCTAAATATCCTTCAATAGGCCTAAAACCAAACTGTTTCCGATAAAGGGCTCAGATGAAAAAAATAACAAGCTGGACAGCTGGTTTGCACTGGTTTCTCAGCCGGTCTACAGCTGAAATGTGTCCAAATCAGTTTGCTGTACTTCATTAAAAAATATGATTATATTATATTAGCCTATATTATATTATACTGATGATTCTTTTTAATACAGTACAGCCAGTGTTGTTATTGTTAAGTAAAACTGAAACTTTATTTATTATTTAAAACTATTACAAACCATTTTCACTGATTGAAATAAAGCGAAGAAATGATAATATATGATAATTAAAACAAAATAAGGTAAAGTTAAAGTACTAACATGACTGAAACTAAAATTGAAATAAATAAATAAAAAATAAAATAAATAACAAAATGACTAAAACCTAAACTATAATTAAAATAAGACATAAAAAATAAAAGCTAATTCAATACTATACTTGTACATAAACATTACAACAACAAAAAAATAATTACAGCAAAAAGATAATACAATAAAAATAATATAGTTTTTTTTCACGGTGTACTTCATAGTAGAACTCAAGTCCAGTTTCATTTGTCTTTGATTGCTGTCAAAATCCCGCTGAGAGCCGGGCAAAATGTACCAGAGTGTTCTGCCAGCAATATTTTTAGACACTGTGCCAGCTCACGGGAAATACATTTCTGTATTTATCTTTATCCGGAGGGAAAGGAAATAACTGCAAACCAAAAAGCTACAACTCTAGTTAGAAATGTACATTCCTCCCCTTCCCAATAAAACGGTTCCAGGCTAGGATTTGCTTACGGGCGGATTCAAGGGACTCTTCCACAACGCGTTCTGTCAAATTCATCAAAACCTCCACGGAATGCAAACTTTACTTTGGAGCGATGGCGTCGTCCATGTTGTAGCAGCTCCATGTGTGCAGATGTTGTGTGTTTGCTCATAAAAGAGCATATTTGAGCACTGTAAACTACAGTTCACTTCTTCAAGTCCTGATGCATGAAGGACTGGAGCTTTGAGTTAAGTTTACGATGAGGGCTAGTCTACTCCACGGTGTTTTTGAGTCCGGCAGCATGGCCTCGGGATGTTCAGGATTCCTCTCAGGTCTGCAAGGAATGTGGAACATTTGAGGTGCCAATGCTAGTGACGCACACGACTGACGGCAAACATTTCCTTCCACCTGTCCTTTTCCCTTCTGGCTGGAGTCTTGTCCAGAAAAAACATGTAGGATGGCATCGTTTTATTGTATCTTATTTGGAGGACTCAGTGTTGAAATTTGTCTTGGATTAGGAAGTCAAATGACTGGTGTATTTCGTGTCCAACTGGCTGGATGGCGCCACATGGTGCCAAAAGAAATCATGGCAAATTGCGTCAAAACAAACAGAAAAAATGGATCGAAATGAGTGATGTAAATAGGATCCACCCTGCCAAGTGAGTGACATCAGCTTTGCCAGTGTAAACCATTACGGCCCACGTTACCATGCCAGCAGACACTGTTTGTTGTTAAAATCGCATGGTGGAAACTCAAAACACAGAGCGCTGCTGAGCTGTTGTCAAAATCAGCTTTCTTTCCACTTCCAGACAATATCGCTTTCAGGCCCAGGACTCAACTGAACTGAGTTCAGCTCCTACAAATACATGAACAAATACCACTTTTCCTTTTCCTGTTCTCCATCATGGTAAAAACTGCCTCTATCTGGAGCTTCCACTAACTGACATTAACCCAGACACAGCACTGAAGAATGTGCTTTAAAGAGACAGTTCACCCAAAAAGGAAAATGCTGTCATCATTTATTCACCCTGCTGTCATTCCAAATACTTTGTCCATGAAATATAAGAAAAGAAGTTCTGTAAACTGTCTGCTGCTCTCTACCATACAGTAAAAGTGGATGGGGATCAGCAGATGTCAAACCCCAAAAAGGACTATCATAAAAGTGCTGTAGTTCACACTTATGCACTGTATTCTTTGTCTTTTGAAGCCATACAATAGCTTTCTCTGAAAAAATATTAAGCGAAGAGTTGAAAGATTTATTCTGTTAAAATGTATTCCCAAAAACCTGCATACTGTCAGAAATGTCATAGTGTATCATGGGCACAGACTCAGATTTATTTTATTATCTTTTTATCTTTACACTATGATTTTATCCAGTTAAAGGATATCAAACATGTTTGGTAGTTGGAGAATATTTCAGAACACATATTTTCAGGCTTCTGTGATTTTGTTGTTTTCGGACTGTTTAATGTGTTTTTGGATGGTTCTGCTGAGGAAGCACTGCAAAAATATCTTTCCAAGAACCTTCATTAGACATAAAACTCCAGGCAACATGAGCTGTAGAAAATGATAAGTGATCTGGCAGTTGTATACATCTTTTTACAGCAGATGCCATTGAAAACAATCTATTCCTCACAGCCTCACTTTACCTGTCATGGCACTGCTCGGAATAAGGTCTATTCTATTCAATGCCTTGGATCATGTCCTGTCTTCTAGCAATATGGATCAGTGTAGGTTAATATAGGTAGTTCAACGGACAGACTAAGGGATCAGAGGTCAAGGGTCAAAGACCTGCCTACACTGAAGCCAGACAAAGGGAAGTTGTTCTTTCCCTCTCACATATATCTTTCACCTTTTATCAAGCACAACACCCAATTCCAAACAGAAAGACATGAATATACAGCATGTCATTTTTTTTGGCACGTCTGAAAATCTGCTGTACCTATAATACTATACCTTAGCTATTATACTCATACCATCATTTATACTGTTTTGTTTTGCATGTATCAAGTTCCAAATAAAAAGGAAAATCCCATAAGATGAAGCACATTTCAATTTAAACTTTTTTAATTCCCTTACATTTATGTTTAGAAGACGCTTTTATTCAAAGCGGCTCACCCTGCATTCAAGGTATATCCATCAGTTTTTGCATTCCCTGACATTCCACACATTTTACTCTTTGAGCAACAGGAATGCACTTAATGTTGTTATATATAAATTTTTTGTGGTTGAATTTATAGCAAAAAAAATTTGCTATCATGATATAAACACTGAAAAACATTGGGTGTCAAAACAATTTTTCACTCAGAATTTGCTTGTATGATTTCACAAACAATTACAAAATACAAGGTAACACATTGAATTAAACCGAGAACATGAAGTATTCTTGTAAAACATACTCCAATAGTAGGCCTATTTAATTACAACTAATATTATATATATATATATTAGTTGTGAAGATGACACAACTAGGTAGTGAGTGTGTAGGTACACACAATGATGTGCATCCTATCACTGTTGTTACTTCCCTACTATATATATGCAAAAACCAGTGTGTGGAAAAAGTTTATATATATATATATATACATGAGAATGACTATAAAACAGACCCTGAAGCAGCTTTGTGACTCCTGAGCTTTCTAAAGAGCCCTGTTCTAATAACACACATTCACATTTCCCAGATAGACAAACTCTCTCACACTCACTCACAGATTCCCCCACAGCACAGCATTTATTGACTCTCAGCATACTGTTACTTTCGTCATGTAACGCCTCCGATCTCACGCAGGCTACTCCGTTTCCGTTTTGTGTTTTTTTTCTCCCATCCGTCTTAACTCTGTCCAGACGGATTAACAGAAACACATGCGGGCTAGAAAGATCACAAATGCGTGTTTGAGGAAGTGAGGTGGCATAAAGCCTGAATTCGACAGGTGAGTGTGTGCGAACACCGTACGTCTCGCTTACATCCTGGGCAAACAGGGCCGGATCGCAAAACTGCTCCCTGAGCTCAAAGCGTATAGTTGCGAGCCGGGGCCTATTGACAGACGCTTCGTTCATTCGCCCACAGAACGTTGTTTCTCCTCGCAAACCGGTTTGAGCCGACCCCACTGCTGGACATAGCTTCAGCATCAAAAGATATTTTTAATAAAGTGGTCAACAGCAGTTGCGCAAACATTCTAAAGTAGCTTACGAAAACAGCCGCTCGAACGGCCGTAGAGAGAGAAGCCTTCTTATGTCCGCTGGAATGTCCGTAAGGCCCCGTTTCACCAGCCTCTCAGACACAGGGGCTCTTTGTAACCGTCCACTGACCACATAGCACACCAGATCGCTCTGGAATTCTGGGGTTGTTTGTCCTGCAGCATGCAGGACTTGTTTATTTTCTTTGACATTTTTCAATACAGTATGTGCTATAGGAGTTTGTCTAGCTGTCACAGTTAATCCTGTGAACCTTATGAAGTAAAATTAGAAATAGACTTTAGTGAGTTTCTGAAGTTAGTTAGGAAAATGTTTGCTTTTAATTTCAGAAGTTCAAGTTTAGCTTCAGTGAATATGGCGGCTTGCTTTTAACAGGGACCAATTTCACATTTCAGAGCTCTCACAGATGTTGTGCATGGGTAGCAGTTTGGTATTATTACTTTACATTTCTCTGAAACAATGACGCAGTGAGAGTAAAGAATAATACCAGTCAACATTTTACGGCAAAACGTGGGTTCTCGGAAACAGTGTTTTCTAACCTTTAATGCCCTCGTATTTTGAATAAAATCTCCTTTAAATCTTGGACACGAGAAAATGATTAGAGGGCCCCTGGAGGGCCTAATGCGGGTCATTCGCTGATGGATAGACTCTGGATGCTGGAGAGAAACCAAGAGTTATCCAAGGTGAACATATCATTTATATACTCAAGCATACAGCTTGGCATAAAAAAATTGCATAAAAAACGCATAATTTCTAAGAAAAGTGTGATTTTCTGAATATCTAGCATTCATCTCTCACCCTTTCACTGATAAACGCATTCAGGCAATCTGTGGGTGTTTCTGGCATGCTGCTTAATGATTATTAAGCCTGTATTTCTGAAAATCCATAAATTGTAGAGAAAAAAAATCAATGGCAAGTAATGAGTGCAAAAGCAAAAAATGTGTTTGTGTGATTGTCCTAGTAAACCCATACTGTACGTTACAGGGACACACTGTAATATCGTTGTCCTTGTGTGCAATATCTGAAATCCTTATATTTGTGTGGATTTTTCGGTCCCCATGAGGAAAACAGATTAACAATCACACGTACGTGTGTGTGTGTGTGTGTGTGTGTGTGTGTGTGTGTGTGTGTGTGTGTGTGTGTGTGTGCGTGCGTGCGTGTGTGTGTGTGTGTGTGCGTGCATTCTGGAATGTTAAATCTTTCCTAATCCTGATAACTTATAGAGAATGACTTCCTACTTTTATTTTCTGTAAATGACTTCAATTCACATGTAAGATGTATTGCTTCTCTGCGCCTTTGAAATAAACCCAGTCATCTGGCGATGGAACTGTTGCTATTCAAGGTGTCTGGAGCAGTGAATAGCTATTGAATGATATCTAAACAGAGTTGCTCTGATGCAAGGCCTGTTTTAAACTTCACCCATGATATATGCCTTCACGTCACATACCTCTCTTCCTCAGTTCATCTTTGGCAGCCTAAACAATTACAATGACTTCACCCCCTCTCGAGTTCCGCCGCAATAATAGCAGGGTGTGTGAATGTCTATGCGTCCTGGAAGCAGTCTGTTTGCTTTATTTGAACTGCATTAAGCAGGGCTCATACTTGGAACGGACACTAACCGATCTATGATTAAAGAATGCAGGGCTTTTTTTTTGACATCGCTGTTACTGTGTGTGCTGCGAAGAATTATCCCATTTCCCAAGCTTTCCATTCAGCACCGCGCCAAAGACGTTTGAAACAGCACGTATACACTAATCAAGGGAGAGCCTCGGCTGGGTTTCTTTTCACAAAGAGAATGATCAATTAAGCCCCTTGATTTATGAAGAAAAACTTCACAAAAATGTCTAAGCTACTTGTTTTACATCTGGCTATGTAATGTACTCCCATCTGTTTTAGTCAGGTTTTTCAGAAATTCAGGGTCAAGAGGTCGCACAGTTATGGAGTTCACGCTTATCTTTGGAAATGAAAGTGTGGGAGAAAACATGTTTTTAAGAGATTAAAATGGTTCATAAAAGATTGTTTTTCTCTTTTCTGCCTATCAGAGAGAGCAGAGGTAAAGTGTCCATACAGGGAGGCCGTAAATCACACTCCCATAGTCGGAATGTCCGCTTTCAGGGCAAACAGCACCCGCTGTAGTGCAAACAGTTCTGCCATTTACTGAGAGGATTTTTACCCTATTCTGCCAAAATGCCAAAAAAAAAAGTGGAATTTATCATGTCAAAAACATCCTCCAGCGCTATCAGACTGGGTGAGAGTTTATCTAACATTTTCCACCCTGTGCATTTCCTAAAACACATATCACTTTATTTCAGCTCCAATATTTAATATACTTTTTAATCAAAATGCATCAGCTTACTTGATGTGCGTCCTATCACTGTTGTTACATATGTACACTTCCCTACTATATATAGGCAAAAACCAGTGTGTGGTAAAAGTGGGTAGTGAACTAAAACTAAAGTTTCATTTTATTTCAGCTAGATGCCAAAGCAACATTTGTCATCTTCATATAGTTTAACTTGATGTACTAAAGTAACAAAATAAAACGTAAATAAGATTTAAAAATGAAAAAACACTCAACAAAATGACTAAATCTTTAACTAAGATACTAAATACAAAATAGAAAACGCACTCAAAATATAAAAAACAGCAAAAGTATCTCAATATATATTAGTTATAGGAGTAATATGAATCTGAATTCACAGTATTCATAAAACAGTAGGCCTAAAGTACCCAGATGACCTTCTACTTCCAGTACGATTCTGAAGTGTGCATCCAATGGACACTTTACCATCCCATGAGGCCATGTGAGGAGTTGAATGACAGTGAACATAACTAACGCTAAAGGTCACATGACAACATGTGGATGTAGTAAATCCGGATCAAATTCACTTTTTTTTAATTTGGTCCAAAATAATATTTATTCCTGGTGTGAATGCAACTTTCCCATATGCGATTTGTCTCGCATTTGGTGTGAACAGGCCTTTACATGCTAGACTAACAACAAGTAGGCCTATACTGAGGTTTTTCAAAACCTGTGTGAAATGACTGATATGAATACGCAAGTTATTTGACCTGGCAGCAACAACTCTGTCCTTGTCTGTAAGTTGTTTGTCAGACTTAGCCAGGCCTTGGAGTTTTTTAATGGTTAGCTGAGCGATTTGGCACTAAACTATAAACTTAAGCATCTTGATTTGTTTTGAAGTGGATTTTGAAAAAATTTCACAGCATGTCTGAAACTGGAGAAAACTGAGATTCTGTAACATGGTTGAATGAGGTGAGAGCTCCAGAAGTTGTGTGTTTCAGTAATGTGCTGTGGTTTACGGTCTCAGGGATCAGACTATAGGCTGGGCGAATGAGTGAACTAACGCCATAACTGTTTTTATACTTCCCAGGGCTCCAGTTATTAAACTCGAAACGAATGAGACCCAGACCTGACTTCCAGCCGCCTTTTTATCTTGATCCCCTGGCACTGAGATATAAATCTGAAAAGCACAAGCCTCAGAGGACGCAGAGAGGGTATTTCCCAAGTTTTCTGCTGACCTCTACGCCAGGTGTGCACCTCTGAAACAATGACTTCAACATGGAGGTGGATACAGACACACACAAAGTAGCAGTGGAAAAACAAAAACTGTCAGGTCAGCAGCTTTACAGAAGATTACGGGTGAGCCACAGAGATTACGGGTGGTGGGTTTGGACTCTGACGGTACACACCTTGATGAGGTGAAAAACAGTAATAAAAAAGAGTATGGGCCCTATTAAGTATCAAACGCAAAACGCAAGTAACTTTGTGGGCGTATCTCGGAAATCTAAAATGGGTTGGTCTGAAGTAGCTACATTACTCATAAGATGTGGTTTGGGCGTAACGTGCAATAAACCAATCAGAGCAACATCTCACATTCCCTTTAAGAGCAGGCGCGCTTGTTCCATGGCGGATTGCTATTATAAGGGCGGATTTGCCAGTCGCACGCAACTTACATGATGGTAAAGGGGATTTCGCAGTCTTCAGAATTGTGTTTCCTGGTTCTTGACGGACAACCCACTTTGCCAGGTGTCCATACATACCTATATGTCTTGCCACTATTGGTCAAACAGGTTTGATCCGTCATTTCTACATTCTGCATTCCTGAATAATTTGGCTAAATGTGTAAGCTAGATTTATGCCTATTTTTTCACATCTTCATGGACACCACAATGATTTCCCTTGTGTGGTAATATTTTTCCTTGTAATTATGTATGGTTTGCCAATATGGGAACTGCTGCGTCTGTGTAGATGAGAGAAGCAATATGCGTTGCGCATCGTGCACACGCTACATTATGGCCAAGAATGCACCCTTACAACAGCATCTGAATAACGCTTTCTTTTCCTGGTCTGTGGCGGAACTGTTTTCTGAAACTGCAAAATAGCGCCAGGGAACGTTTGCGCCGGAACACGGCTCCTCTTTTCGCTGAACCGCCCGGGAGCGCAAGTTCATTCCCTAATTTACCGACGTGCGTCAGTGGAGGGAAAAGTCCGCTGTGCGTCGGGTGCAAAATAGATTACATGCGTCGACGAACAAAGTAATTTGCGCTGGGTGCAAGATAGGGCCCTAAGTCCGAATTAAAAGTAATCATAAAACGGTAACAAAAAGGTTACGGTAATTATGTACGGTAACTATATACGGTAATTATAATAGACTTATAAATATTATAGCAAGTGCCAAACCAAAGACAGCCATCACAATATACAATAGAATAACATCATCACATTACAACGGCAAGGGACATAAGTTCAGAGTGCTATCTGGTCACCCTCTGAATCTGACCTACTTGAGCTCACACAAATACTTGTGTCATTGCATCATGAGAATCTAAATGTGTTTAAAGTGAGCTGAACGCCTGGCGTGAACTCTTGACACAGAGCAGAATAACCATGACGCAACCCACACAAACCGTGTCTTTGTAATGGCCGCGTTGCTAATAACAGCACAGCGGAAATGTATCGGTATACAGACAGCTCAAGAAGACCCAACATCTGCCCTGCGGACTGCCCGTGTCCTTGCATTTGCAAGTGTGTGAGCGAGGCGACTACTTTGGTGGTTATTTCCGCCACCCACCGCCGTCGTGTGTGGCTGAAGAGGCCTCAAGACCTCCAGCATGTTCTTGGAACTGTTGCTTAGTAACTTGTGAAATGCTTAGAGGAAATAAGTAACTAAAAGTGCACTGGTAAAAACAACAGTGGTTCGGACTACTTTTATATAAAGTAACTGTAGTCTGACATTTCTCTGGTTGGCATCACTATTGATAAACCATAGACATGTGCACATTATCACACACACACACACACACACACACACACACACATCATGTAGCCTTCCTGCTCACTTTCGATCTTTCCTCTGCGTCATCATACCACACACAGGTTTACATTCATACTAAAACACATACTGCTACTAGGCTAAGTGACCAACTGACGCAATCGCACATACGCAAAACGCATTAGTACTTCCGCAAGCAATGTTAGGACATGTGATTTTTACCCAAAGTGGTTTCAAGGTAAAACCAAAGCAACATTTCCCTGTTATTATTCAGTAAGCCATGTGTAAAATCGCGACCTAGATATATGAATCATTATATGGTGATTTTGCTGCAGGCTACTGAACCAGGAGCAGACAGAGGCAGACATCTGTTGTGCATCTCCTGTGTGGGCCGATGGTTTCGGGTCAGGTTAGTGATGTAACGGATGTGAGCTAGAACTGTTCATTCATAGACAGCTGATGCCTCTGGGTCTTGGGACTCTAAAAATAGCTGTTTAGATTCAGCTGACTGACTGAGGAATCTCTTCTTTATTTTTATTAGTCTGTTCCGACCTCCCCTGCCGAGTTCACTCTCTTGTCTTCCGTTCTCGCTCTCATCTGTTTCAAAGACTATGGATGTCCACCTGAAGATAAAACACTGTTGTGCATTCATTTAAAAAAGAAAATGTGCGCATTTTTGTATTTAAAAAAGGGTGATGTTTTGCTGAGGTAGCAAACAGGGTGCAGAATTACAATTTGAATGTGAATGTACTGTAAGAACAGATTTACAGTTACTGTTTACAGATCACAGAGGTAGTCTAAAAGTTTCATCGGTGACCTTTAACCTGTGTTGAAGGTGAGAAAGTGTTGAGTGAATGGTGCGGAGGTGCTCAGCGAGGGGTGTGTGAGGAGTGCTGGGTCGTTAAAGCAGTCTAGCCATACGGCACACAGCTCTAAGCTTCCCATAAGGCAGGAAATTCCTCCTATGGGCCGTTCCACACCTGCACAAACATATCGTGCCGTAGCACGAGCGAAACTCTACTACTGACACCCAAACAGGTCATGCAAACCACACAGACTAGATCTGAGATATGCCTGCACATTTTTCTCATGTAAACACACACAATCATTTTTAGGGTCGTAAGAGAATAAACTTTTACCTTTACTGTAAAAGTAAATGCTTTAGTGTGTTATTTGCATAAATGAAAGGGTTAGTTTACCCCAAAATTTAACTTCTGTCATTAATTACTCATGTCGTTCCAAACCCGTAAGACTTTTGTTCAATTTCGGAAGACAAATGAAGATATTTTTTTATGAAATTGAAACATTTTTGTTTCTCCATTGACAGTCTACGCAACTACCACTTTGACGATTCGTAAAACGAATCCATATGAATTAAGAGGTTTAGTCCAAATGTTCTAAAGAGACAGTCACTTTATATGATGAACAGATTGAATTTAGGCTTTTATTCACATATAAACATTCATCAACAAACGCGTGATTTGTGGGAAATTGGAAGTTCAAGCATATTCTCTTGACATGCGAGAACCAGTGAGCTTCATTCTCCTGTGTTACGCACGTTTGAGCCTCAGCAAGAACCAATGAGGTTTGTTCTCGCACGTCAAAGCAGGTTCGGTTGAGCTTTTGTTTATGATTGCTTATATCAATGTGTGAATAAAAGCTTAAATTCTATCTGTTCATCATATAAAGCAATCAAGTCTCATCAGAAAATGTTGACTAAACAGCCCAATTCATATGGATTAGATTTACGATCTCTTTATGAACTTTTTGAACCGTTAAAGTGGTAGTTGTGTGGACGGTTCATTAACTACATACTTAAGTTATGGAGTTATGGTTAGGGTTTGGTTTAGGGTTAGTAACTTATGCATAATTTACTGTTATTACTATAGTAAGTATGTAGTAATGTGTAACTACATTACCTTAAAATAAAGTGTTTCAAGTTCCAAAATTAAAATATCAACAATATGACCATTGCACTGCATTTCAAGTCTCCTGACCTGAAATCTAGCTCTCCTCAGTGAGTTCATATGAGAAATAGTGATATCTGATTCCGGAACAGATTTCTAAAGACTTCAAAACATCTTTTCAATTAATCAGTTGATTCAGTTCACAAAACCAGTCTGAATGATCCATACACATATTGGATTGGACTCACTGTCTCAGTAATCTGGTCTGTTTCTCACATAAAGCTATCGTTGGACTTCAGAACTGTAACAGTGTACGAGTAGTGGACTACTTTTATGATACTTTTATGTGCTTTCGTGTCCTTTGTAAATCTTGAAAGCTCCAGTCCACATTCATTGTATTTGCACATACAAGAGCGGCCAGCATATTCTTCAAAATATCTTCTTTGGTCATACAGTTGGAACAACATGAGAGTGCATAAATCATAAATTGTAATTTCTGGGTGAACTATCCCTGTAACTTCATCTGCTACAGTATTCGAGTAATATAGCTACCCATGTGTGCTAAAGTCCTTCTGTTAGCATGTGGAATTAAAGAAATGACATACATAGGAAAAAAGGTACAGTACCTGTGCAGAAGCAACTGGCAGAGCGATGTGCCAAAAGTTATTTCTTTAACTTTTTATTTAAACTTGACTCAATCAAGCTATGACATTATTGTCTTTACATCATGTCAAATGTTAAAATGAATTTGTTGGCTGGTAAAAAATAAAAGGCTATAACACACCAAGATCCTGCAAAATGTGTTTTTCAAATATTGAAACATAAACACTGCTTGCTATTTTCCTTTACATAACAGGCCTTGCCTCCGTCTCCATCTCCCTTCTATATCTTTTTTTTTTCTGTTATTTTTTTCCCAGTAGGCCCTGCTGTGAGTTATTAAGGCACTTGGGTCTGTCTGGTTTTATTTCCAGAGTCTCGTTTTTCTTCAGCAACAGCAGCTGGAAACAGTGCCGCCTGACACGCTGCCAGCCCTCAACGAACGGTTCCTCTGCTTCCCTCTGACAGGAGTGAAGACCATGGCCCAGTGCTTACTCAGAAACAGAGACCCTGGGGTACCATGGAAAGGATATAGGGATTCCAGACGTGTCTAAAGATCAGGAGATGCTACAGTATGGAACTAAGCCGAGGGGGATCGCCATTGAACAAAAGTAAATTGTGCAGCATCAACTTCAATAGTGAGTGATCTACATGCTGGCTTGAGAAACAAGTACTGCTTCATCATTAAGTAATGTAGGATACAATGTAAGTTCAAATGTTAAAAGTCTTTTATTACTCTTCCTTCTCACTCTCTTTCTGAGTCTGGCCTGTGGATAGAGGGCCGTATGAGTGTGTGAGTTTATGGTGAGAGAAGTCAACAGGGAGCTGTGAGAATGAGTGTGTAGAGCAAACACACATGCCGTGTACTAACATCACTTCAGACGTCATCAGGACCAAACATGAGAAAGTGTAAAACCCATCTCACCAAAATGTCAAAGATAAATATTCTGATAAAGATGTTGAAGTAGGAATTGGAGACGTACAGGTACAGATGTGTGCATGTTTTACTGTAGAGCTCATAGAGAAAGTTGGTGTAAAATGTCAAACAAGCATTAGGATTAATTTACAATTTGTTATATAAAACAAAAAAATATGTATTTTTATTTTATTATATTATTAATATAATATTTTATAGTCCTCTTTCGCATGAACATACTGTGTACTTATTGTAGTAAAATGCACGTACTGTAAAATAAAGTGCAACCGTTATTTTTGTGTTATTTATATATAGGATGTATTATTTTTAGTTATTTTAGTTTAAGATTACATTTTTGTATTTTATTTTATACTGTTAGATTTATTCATTTTAGCATTTCAACAAACTTATTTCAGTTAGAATGCAAGGCAACATTTTCAAGTTGAAGTTTTTCATCCAACATTTATATTTTATTTCAGCTTTATTTCAATTAACCAAAACAAGTTAACAGTAATGATTGACTTGACCGGTTTTTGTAATGTCTATTCAAAGTTTCATATGAATTATCTTCATCATCTTCATTATCCACATCTTCTTTGTGATTAATCTGATTAATTAAACAGAATTTTGTGCATATACATTATTGTGCATACAACTAATTTACAGCACTGATCAATTTTACTTCACCTTCCACTTAGGCGTTTGTCTCAAAGATCCTGCTCATCCTTGATGATATCCAGCTATCACAGGGGAACGTCACTCTCAAACGGACCTATAGGATCAAGGGGAAACATAGCATCTTATTTTCCATCCTTTAAAAAACTAGCCTAGAGGCTTTATCAACTTTCCAGAATGTTCGAAAGCAACAGGTGTTGCAATGCCTGTACACAGGGGAATTCTGGGGCTGGGGCCATGGTGAATAGGCCCTCAGTGTAGATACTAACCAATCGGGAGCAACAGGACCCCGTACATCATTGTACAATCGCATAGTCAAGTCAGTGCCCAGCAACACACAGTCAACCATGTGTAAACCCTTCATCTGTACACACTGTCAATCTTCTGTTACGAACAAATGAACATCTGAAAATGTCTTGCTTACAAAGACAATTACTCTAACAGAACAAGGAGCAATGAACAAATCAATGATCTGATATTAAGCTGGAGGTCAATTACTGATATATTTCTCATTTGCTAACTGTTTTTTAACACTTAATGTTTTTTTCATTATGATTCTCCAGTAATGACAAATCTGCTGACCAAGCTGCTACCAGATCAAGAACAGGACAAACTGTGCCCTGGCCTAAACCTTCAAATCCAACCCTAAACCTTCACGTTATTTTCAGCTTTTCCAGAGTATAAATCTCAGGCTTTTAGAAGCATTACACATATAGGCACGCAAGCACACAGACATTTGGATCGAACCATTTGAGATTCTAATTAGGAACAGACCTGCTTTTCACAAGCTCTCAGTACACGCACATTTTACGTAACTCTCACCTAAGTGCCATAGGTCAAGAACTCTATCGTGGGGCCCTGAGACGAAAAAAACATGTTTGTTTTATAAATTGTTTTAAATCATAGGGTCATATTATTCGAGCTCTAGAGCTCAGCAGGATGTGTTGTGACATCCAGTTCCACATTACTTTCACTGGAGATTCCGTCCACTACAGTCTCAGTGAGAAATAGAGGAGCTACAATGATAGATTTTGTTGAGGCTGTTAGAGGAACTGATGATTGCAGACCACTGACTTTCCCATGTCGTGGGTTTAGTGAAGGTTCAAGCACACGGTTTAGAATGAGTCATGCCCAGACAGACAGTGTTGCTCTCAGGGGCTCCTTCACTGACACAGACAATATGACTCTGGGTCCAAATGGGTGTCTGCCAGACACATCAGCCAGATAGAGCCAGATTCCAAACAGACATGTAATCCACCCCATTTATATAATCCTTTCCTTTGTCCCTGGCTTTTGCTGGAAAAGAAACACAAGTAATCATAACCAAGCTGTATAAATGACAGATTCGCTTATGACTCAGTAGCAATAACTAAATAAATAAAAATAATAATAAAAAAAAAGATTATTTTTATTTAATTATTATTATTACTAATGATGATGATTTATTAAATTTGAATAAAAAAAATTTGACTGACCACTTTACTATTTTTACACCTTAACCCACCCTTAAATCTAACCATACCACTAAACCTGCCCTTAACCTTACCCATATCCCACGTAAATAGCAGCAAAGGTGTTTTGCAATACAATATGAGCACAATGAGTACATAAGTACCTATGTTTTTATGTAAGTACAAGGACACCTCATAAAAAAGTTGTTTGGTAACACTTAAGTTTAGGGTCCAAGTCTCACTATTAACTAGTTGCTATTAGCATGCATATTACTAAGATATTGGCTGTTTATTAGTACAAGCACACGCCTTATTCTGTATGACCATATTCTACATTCCTAATATCCAATTCCCAATACCTAAACTTAAAAACGACCTAACTATTAATAAACCGTAATTAGTTTATTGAGGCAAAATAGTAGTTTATAGTTGAGAACTAGACCCTAATCTAAAGTGTGATCCCTTTTTACATAATAATAAGGCAATAATGCAAGATTAAAGTTTTTCACATTGCAAAAATCTAATCAAAGGCATGACACTTCTGTGGACTTTTAACAAACATTTACGAGAGTCAGTGGAATGTGTCAGCTTTGTTTGACTGTGAGCGGGAAACACACCTGTGACCAAACATGACTGCCCTCCAAAACCTCGGGTCAAATGCAATGTGTTCAAGATCTCTCCATTTCCTCGTCTCACTGAATGTGATGACACTTTATCACTCATTAGGTGGAAAGTTTGACTTCCTTGAGGCACAATATATTTAAAACTTTTCTGTTCCAGGAAGAAGAAGAAGAAGAAGAAGAAAAAAATCACAAAGAGCAGTGAAAAACTAACGCTTCGGTCAGAAAATGACTTTTTCACTATTATCTATCTAAATCATAATAATCCTATTATCACTTATTCTACTTCAAATCATCAGACTTACTGTAACTGCTATATAAGAAACGTTTCTGTTTTCTATTCAAATAGTCATGTTTTTAGGGGTTGCTTGTAGTAAAATCCAGAGGAAGATGTGTGACGCAGAATGAACGATGATAATAGGCTTTTAATAATCACAGAGCGATAGCATAATAATATAACATTAACGAGAAACAATAAACAGAGAAATAAGGGGTTAAACACTGAGGATGATAATCAAAGGAACAGGAAACAGTGTAACTAATAAGAAACCATAGTTGCCTTTCCACCGTCAGGCCGAACGGTTCTTAGAATAGTGAGGAATGGTTGTAGTTACTGTGTTTCCACTTGAGCCTGGTATGGCATGGCGATTACAAACAGTTCTCGGCCCGGTTGGCTAATTGTGCTGAACCGTGCTGGTAGAATGCACGTAGTGACGTCGCCACTCAGGATTGGTCACTTGCCTGGTCCCTGGCAGCCATTTTCTCTCAAGCCGGCTAAGCACGTTATTTGAGCGACGTAAACACAAATAGACACATTAATAATAAAATGTCAAGAAATATCATATCATCCTCCATTACGTGGTCCCTATTTATATCTCATTACATCATAACGCCTGACGCATGTGTATTACATTCCAAAGAGTTCCGTATTAGCTGGGCCGGATCATCACGGACTGGAGCGGTTAAGAAACGAGAACGGTTTGGCCCGACGGTAGAAAAGTAGCTCATGACAACTAATGAAGAACTAGAACAGAGTCAAATACAGACAATGAAAACCAAGACTAAACTGAACAAGACAATGAAACTAAACATGACAGTGACGCATGCATTGTGCACATCCACATCTATTTTTGAGTCAAAAATACATCCTCCAGAACTAAATTAAGACATAAAACCTATCATTTCTGTCACATATTTAGAGCTGATGGGGGAGTTCATTCTAGAATTATATCATATCTACAATTACTCAATTATAGAGCCCTATGTGACATCTCACATTTCACTTAATTTGATAGCCAACAAACACAAGTACAAATCCCATAGTTCATAGTAGAACAAGAGCTTATCATGTGACCAACTTAGCCTAAACCACACAGTAAATGTACATTTAAGAGGGGCAGTCACAATTACTGTTTGTCTGGCAAATTTTACAAGTGCAAAATTTAATTGGGAATTTTGTATTAGGTCTTTGCGTTGTTTTTCGAGTTAGCGACGCAAGTTCGCAGCGCTGGCCTACAGAAAGCTGCCTGGTTTGAAAATAACCTTGTGCTTAATACATTGCTACATACTGACAGTAGAAAATTGACCTTTTTTTGCCTTTGAAATTTCTCTAATGTGACCGCACCTAAATTGTTTTGATCCCAGGGGCTAAAGTTTATGTTCTTTCATAGCTCATCTTTCCTGTTTTGACTTTAGAAAGTATTTTGAGGGTCAGAATGAGCTGGAGTTCATCAGATGTTGCCAGGAAAGATCTGAGAGGTGATATTACCACTGGAATGAGGGGCATTCAAAACAAAAATATTAAAAAGACTATGAAAAAACTTTTCCCAGCATACTTGGACAAATGACTCAGACACCTCAAGGTTCAGGGCCGATCTCGGGGTGTTTGTTATTTTCCTGAACGCGTGCTGTGCAGCGCTGTTTTTTAAAACGCTCATGACCAGTCAAGGCTGAGAGACCACACTACATTAAGACTTTCACCCGGTTACACCCTTAAGACACACAATTGAGGCTGTCTTCTCTTTCTACAGGACTGGAATCTGGGCCTATCACATCTCGTCTGATTCAGCAGCAGCGAGGTGGAGCTCAGATCGGACTTCAGCGGGCCAAATGTGCAGCATCAGCTAATAAAGTTCCTCATCTGAACCAGCATCTGCATTAGATTTGGGTCAGCTGCACGCGTAGACTAAACAGGAGTCGGTTTCTCTTGCTCTGGTGATTTTCAGTCTGAGAAAGATTCGGGAGGTGTCCAGGGTTCCTCTGTGTGTGGGAGTACAACGTTTCGGATGTATGCTGACATCACTTCTAGCGCATGTTGTCATCGTTTAAAACCATTAATGGTGTTATATAACTGAGATTTATTGATGTATTGTCATAATTATGCATGATGTAAACAGAAAGCCATTGCAATTGCATGATGTCACTAAAACGAGTGTTCTGTGTACTGTAGATGTCATGTGCAATTTATCATGTGTGCTTTTTCTCACAATGGCTATAAAACCCTTTACTCTGTACAGTACATTTGTAATGCTTTACAAGGCCTAATGCTAGTTCTTCCATTACTGAATAAACATGATAATGCTTTATGGACAACGGCATCAAGGGTTGTTTAGACAGCCACTCTCATTATCTGTGTTATATCCTCTATAAGTGTCAGTATCTTTACAACACAGTTACACTTCCTGATAAAAGGCAACGCTTCAATAACAGAGTGTATCTCTCTGATATGGGCACACACATCCTTTAAGCCAAAAAGAGCTGATCATGTGAAGACTGTTGATTCTGAATTGGGAAACATCAGTTCTTCTTCTCTTTTATTCTTTGTTCTGAAAAATGAGCAGATATCATTTGAAAAATAAACTTATTTTTAAAAAATATACCAAATATACTTTTTTATTATATTATATTATATTATATTATATTATATTATATTATATTATATTATATTATATTATAATTTTAAGGTCAGATGACATTTCAATAATGAATAAGCTCATTAAGTTTTCATTGAGTTAGTAATAATAATAAAATAATATTAATAATAATGAATAGCATTTATAAATAGTATTCTATTAATTATTATTATTATGTTATTAAAAAATTTTTTTTTTTTTTTTTTTTTATAAAAATCATGATAATGACATATTATTGTTGTCATTATGACATATAATAACAGATAATTAAATAATTAACATTATTTATTGATATTGATATTATTATTAAGTGTTTAAAACACACACACACACGTACACACACACACACAAAATCCTTTACCATTCAAATACCTGCAAACATTTGAAGTGAGAAGTGAATGTTATTCAGATTCTGTCTGCGACCATTAAGTAAATAGGCCGTAACACCTGTAGGTCTTTTTAGGCTGTCAGACTCTGACAGCTCCTTCAGGAAAGGCAAAGCCACATGAATTTACAGGGTGAATGCAATGTTTTGAACTAAATATTCATTGGGGGGAAAAAACAACATACCAGGTTCCTTTGATATCTTTGGATCATACGCGGTATAATTGGGAAGGATAGCGGCGTATCACGCTATGAAACACCTGTTTTGAAAAAAAATGGTAAAGAAAAACAGTCAAGTCACACTCCTTATGAATGAAACATTTACCTTGGCACATAAAGAAACAAAAAAAGGTAGATTTGACAAACAGTACTCAAAGCGTTTTCAGGAAACCAGTTAGGAGTGCCTGCCAAATTACAAAGAGAAAGAGAGAGAAAATGGTATTCCTGTTAAATCACCCGAAAGCAAACAGCCAATGTCAGCTTATGAAAGACGGATAATGACTGTTTGGGTACACGGCTTCATGAACGAGGCAAATTACACAAATAAATGAAAGGAAGTCAAGTTTCCGTCTCTCTTTTTTTCTTGCAGTCTATTGAATGCCAAATGAACTTAACACCTGGGCAGATTGGAGAACTTAAAAGAAAGAGAGAGGAGAAGGGCTACTTTCTGGAGCCTAGAAGACTGAGTGACCGTGACCTACTCTGCAACCCAATGTCTGAAGGTGGCATGTGAATAGTTATAGATGACTGAAGACATTGAAAGAAAACAGAAGAAAAACAGAGACTGTAGGCTCGACATCTGGCAGGGTAGCGTGCTAGATTGGACGTGTTGTTAGTAGGTCAAGACTCGACAGTTGTCTGGAAAACGTCTCTTTTTTTGGGCACCTCTGTGCCCTGCTTTTTAAAAAAAGTCTAAGCCACAAAGACAAGGAACTTCTCATGTTGTTTACTGACATCATCTGTTTTCGTTTGATAATCTCGTTTGCGGATAATACTGTGTGTCTTCTTTTGTACAGTACAGTGATCTTTGCCATGGAAGCATGTTTCTTAAGAATCCTGCCCATGAACCCACATGAATTGCCTTTTAAGGGAAAGTTAAGCACAAAGACGGCCCGAGCTGAATAAGATGCCTTTCCAATGAGGGATTCACCACAAGCAAGCAATACAGCTAGAATAAAGACAAAGATTTTTTTGTGCATATCCTGTATTTTCATAACTTGGAATTTCAAAGCAAACCCATTCTGTAACACACTAAGTCTGGTTTGATTGTGTATAAAGTTAACCACAGAGCCTCTAGGCATTTTATTATGTCTGTCTCGATTAAACAGGACAGAGCAAACCTGGCTAAAAATTAATAAGCAAGTGCACTAGCATGTAAAGCCCAAGTGGATAATTATGTGCAACAGATTATGTTGTGTATATTTACTTTACACAATGTTTCGAAAACATAGCCAGAAGAATTATGTGAGTTATGGTTGTATTCATCCAATGTTTCAACTTACACCAGGACCATGTAAAGCCATTAAACCCGCTAACTTTCATACAATACAAAACCAAAAAGGGACATGATGTAACTGCAAAAAGTGCTCTTTACAGAGAATCATGACGTTGTAGGTTCTGCACAGTACAGTACAGCCACTAAAAAGATGATTTAAACATCCTTACAGATCAAATAAAACTTTAAAAATGCACTTTAAGACTGAAGAATATCGCCTTTCTCACACTTAAGTGTGATTGGGGGTTAGGTACCTTGCTTAAGGGCACCTCAGTTAAGTACCTCGTAATGAGAGTGGAAGAGCGCTGTTAATTCACTTCCCCCGACTACATTTCCTGCCGGTACTGAGACTCAAACCCACGGCCTTTCGTTACAAGTCCGAATCTCTAACCATTAGGCCACGACTTAAAGGGTTAGTTCACCCAAAAATCATTCAGCAGTTTGTGGAAAGGAATGTTCCGGGATCAGCACAAGTTAATGTCTATCCACACATGCTAAATGCTAATGTGCTTAATTATCACACACAAAAATTATCCCATAATTTACACACCCTCAAGCCCTTGTATATAACTTTCTTCTTTCAGCCAAACACAACCGGAGATATATTAAAAAATATCCTGGCTCTTCCAAGCTTTATAATGGGAGTGAATAGTAATTGAGATTTGAAGCCCAAAATCCATCCATTTATCACAAACATAATCCATAAGCCTAAAGGAGGCTAATGAAGGCCTTCTGAAGATAAGCGATGCTTTTTTGTTAGAAAAAAATCCACATTTATTACTTTATAAACTATAATCACTGGCTTCCTGTAACGGCCGTATGAGAGTCGAGTTCCGGCAGAAGAGTGACCTCTGACCTGACGCATGACGTAGGATGTAGGAGTAGTAACATAAGCTTAGGTGAGAGTAGACGCCTCTCTCGGTTTAAAACAAACAGGGCTGGGCAACAAACTCAAGCTCCTCCGATATTTCTCTTTAAAAATTCTCATTTTAGACTTATAATTTGTGACCACTAGTTAAAACATGTCAAAATGCACCTGCTGACTATTTTCCAGTCCTGAATTTTCTCATCTCGTTTTCGTGAACCCAATCTCGTGTCTTGTCTCATCTCGTGAGATAAGTGTCTCGACACACCCCTAGCGACCAGTGTTTTGTTTTACTCTATCCTCTGCGTTTCCGTGTTCGCCAATATGTCATGCGTCGGGTCAGAGGTCACTCTTTGGCCGTAACTCGACTCGCATATTGCCGTTACCAGAAGCCAGTGATTATAGTTTATAAAGTTATAAATATGCATATATTTAAATAACTATAAATATTCATATAAATATCCATCAATAAATAAATATATAAAGTTATAAATATGGAATTCACTCCCATTATAAAGCTTGGAAGAGCCAGGATATTTTTTAATAAAGGCTAAGTCAGATTGTGTTTGGCTGAAAGAAGAAAGTCATATACACCTGATGAGTAAATTACGGGTTCATTTTAATTTTACTAAAACATTATTTTCTGGGACCACATTTAAATAACAAAATATGACCAACATCAGGCACAACTTGTTTTGGGACTTTTTAAAGTTTGAGCTCGGCTTAACAAACGTTTGTGTGTGATAATTAAGCGCATTAGCATTCAGCATGTGTGGATAGACATTAACTTGTGCTGAACCCGGAACGTTCCTTTACACAAACAGCTGAATGATGCAGATGAGCCATGAATCATCAGCAAAATGCTGTGGAAGACAGGACCCGGGTGTTGAACGGCAGGGCGTAGCGCATCTAAACGGTCATGTTTGTGAGGATTAGTGGGCGAGTGCACAGTAGCGGACAGTCAGCTAGCAGTGATAGATTCCTCACCGAATGAGCAGACACATTCACTCTTTCACCTCATCTCTGCACTGCTCTGACTCATACCATGTCTGCTATTCAAACTTTTTAGTGGAGTATGAGTGGGAAAGAAGTACTGGAAAACCCCTCTCATCCTCCATGTTACCGTTACCTGTATGACTGTGCTGTTTTGCTAATCTCCATTTTGGGCAGAGAGACTTTAAAAGACAACAAATGTGTGTGTTTGTATATGCTGTGTTCAACAGGGTGTGATATGTTGCTAACTTCGCTGTTTCGCATGTTCTCTTTGGCTGATGTGGTGTTGTCCCATACGGTGTTGGACCTTCATTGTTTGTTGATTTAAATGTCAGGTATACGGATGCATCAGCTCTGAGTTTGTGGCTGAGAGCTGTGTGTTTGTGTGTGTGTTGTGTCACCAGTCTGCTATTTTCTCCCTGTTTTGGGGTAACATTCCTGCACTGCTTGTGTTGGCACTGAAGCTCCGTCCTGTACTGGTCACATGAATCAGAGCTTTTCATGGCCGCTGCCGCAGACATTCACCCTTCGCTCTCTGAGGGCACTCTACAAGGCCAACGTTACACATCTAAGTGAAGATACACAAAGAGCAATTATATAACAGCTAAGAGAGAAAAATGGATGCTGTGTACTGTATACTTTAATCAACTTTAAATGACTTACCAGTATCACTGCACTACCGGTAAATTAAAAATATAAAAATAGCAGAAAGCATTTTTTTTTATAAATAAATACTTTGATTCAGCATTTATTCAGCACTGTTACAAAAAAATAAATGCTGTTCTTTTGAACTTTCTATTCATCAAAGAAACCTGAATGTATCATGCTTTACACAAAAAGATTAAGCAGCACAACTGTTTTCAACATGTATAATAATAAGAAATGTTTCTTCAGCACCAAATCAGCATATTTAAATGATTTCTGAAGAATCATATGACACTGAAGACGGAAGTAATGGCTGCCGAAAATTAGCTTTGCAATCACAGAAATAAATAACTTTCTTTTTAAATAGACAAATAGAAAGCTGATATATTTTATATTGTAACAATACTTCACAACACAATTTAAACATTTAAGTGTGGCTACACGTTTTTAGGGCCACTATATTTAAATCAAGGACAGTTATACATACAAATAAATTATTTTACGTTTTTTTTCCGCCTGTTTATACAGTGAGTCTTTAAGTCTTACTTTCCATAAACAGTCCATCTTTGCACTCTGGTCCAATTTAGAAGACCGAAGACTGGGAAATAGCCTATAAATGTACAGAGTTTACTGGTACAAATTCCTCTTGTTGTCAGAGCATCTGTCACTCACAGATCTCAGTCGGTTTTGACCTTTCTAGTCTCATTACGGGTGTCTAAATACACACCGCTTCTGACGCCACATAGGAACAAAGCTGTCCTATTTGTGTGAGGTTTGGCGAGGCTTCTGCAAACAGCCAATCTCTCTGAGAGATTGAAAATATGGAGCCACATCTATAGAAGGTTAACTGCTCTGTGGAGGGAGGAGGAGATGCATACCTTGGCATTGTCTGGTAAAGCAGTAATGTTGGTGTATGTCTAGGGGAATGGGCCGTTCAGGGGCCTATATTTGGATCTTTATTCTTTTTTTCATGACAGCGTTCAAACCACGATCTGAATTCCAGGAGAAAAGAGGACTCAATAAACTGAGTAAAGTCAGTCAGGCGGCCATATGGAATATCACTGATTGGTGATTGGTGAACAGCACAAAATTGCACTGGTTTAGTGGGAGACTGGTTTAGACTTTCTCTCTGCTGTAAATCGTACAACGAGACACAAGACCACAGCACTTTCCTTGATTTTCTGTTCTAGTCTAAAGAATACCTTAAATATTTACTGACCATCGTGTTATTTCTTCCAAGAACTCACATTTTATCACCATACGAAAAGTTAAAGTGTTTTGACATCAGTGTTTGCCAAGATACAAGTTTGAAATACCCCTTTGAAAAAAGGAGCTAAACTAAATACACAGAAGCTATATAAGGGGTTATTGTCTTATTAAACAGAAATACCAGTTAATGTAATCAGAGCCTATTTTGGCACACAAAAATAAACATGAACAAAATAATGAACAGAAACACTATATTATATTATATTCCACTATTTAAAAAAAACACACACATAAAAGGATGCAGATGTCAGTGAATAGTTTTTAATCTTTTTGTTTAAAACGAATTTGACTTTCCAACTCAACATAAGAGAGAACCGTGTAGGACAAACCGATTGACTAAAATGAATAGGACAGTCCAGCGCTTCACACAGTATTCCAAAGGGGGCCGTTTGGATGTATCAATTCACTAGAATAAATTAGACTTTCCAATGCTGCTTATGTAGTCAATGTAGTTTTGACTTACTGCAAAATGGCTTGTTACTGGAAAAATTACAACATTTTGAAAACAGCGGAACCACTCATGATACTGACAAATGTAGTTCATAGAGTTCTCGTGTCCCCACTTTTAGTGAGTTATTCTCTACACTGCTCAGTAACAACTGATCTAAATACAAACAGATGGTTACTTTAGTCCAAGACCTCCAGAAACAAGACTTATAGGGCACTGTTAAGTGTATTATCTACTGTCAGCCAGGCCAGAAAAAAAAAAAAGTCTCAGATTTTCTCAAGTTTTTACCTAATTCTTCATTTAGTTGCTGGTAACATTAGACGCCTTCAAAAATGGGCTTGTGGCGCGGTTGAAACTTAACTGGTCTGTGCATATCCCAGCTTCCTCTCTCAGATCAAACCTTTCAACAAATCAACCACTGTTTCCCACCACATTCCATCCTTTAAATTTCAAACAAAACAACACTTAATACTCGATAGCCTTTTTCACAAACTCGCACAAGCCACCCACCCCATCATGCCCCTTTACTTGTCTCATAAATCAACCAACCCTTTCTGAGGGACCCAATTTCCACATTTTTTTTGCTCTCATAATACCTTAAATGATCTAATGAGCGGTGTGGTTTTTCGTTTCGAGACATGTGATGTTGTACGGTGGGCTCGGGCCAGTCTGGACTTTGAATCAGTTCAGTCTG
The DNA here is from genome assembly GCF_949152265.1 of Phoxinus phoxinus. Taxonomy (NCBI): domain Eukaryota; kingdom Metazoa; phylum Chordata; class Actinopteri; order Cypriniformes; family Leuciscidae; genus Phoxinus; species Phoxinus phoxinus. The sequence goes on from NC_136891.1 coordinate 29,859,215, forward strand.
ACCCAGCCGCACCATTTCAAAGGGCCAAAACTACAGCCCGTAACCACCATTAACTCCGTTTGCCGTGTCTGCCACATGTGGTATTTAAACTGAGGCTGAGGGAGGGTCAGTTTGAAGTTTCAAAGTGCGGAACATTCTTTTAACGGCCAGCCAGAAGCCAATTATAGAGGCAGCAGCTTTAGATGAGGCGGCAGATTGAGGACTAAACAATCTTTCTTAGAGTTTATTTTATGGTTCAGTACTTATGGCTGCTTGAGTCTTTTAATGATGAGACTTTATACACTGAAATATATGATGCAGCCACTCTAATTTATGTCTTTACGTTCAACTTTCTCAGCAGTGATCAAGCAGGAGGTATCAAATATGCAGATTGAGACAATAACCATGTAATAATCAATGATCTTGATTTATGATGCTTGAGGTTGATTGTCTTCTGCTGATATTTGCAATATTCAAATCATTACAGTTACAGTCACCCACTCTGTTGACAAAAATGTGCTTGAATGTGCTGAATTATGATTAATGTTGGAAAATGTTTGTGCAGCAGAGGTGTTAAGTGTGGATTTTATGCCTTCCATATGGTCAATTCCACAGAAGCATTTGTGAATCGAGTTGGTTCACATACCGAGAGGCAGGGTGGAAAAATATGGATAATTTTTGGCGTTTCTATCAACATAAGGTTAGCATACCTCACTGAGGCCTGAATCTTCAACACATGTGAACCTGTTGAACCTGTAATAGTCACTTCTATATAAATTTATTTTTATCACATATAAAAAAGGTATTTTTTTCATTCAGTCTTATTAAATACAATTAAAGAAATACTCGACTTACCATCATATTTGCCGACCGACCACAAGGCATCAACTATGGCATCATCGCACATAGGATGGGCAGAGAGGGGAACTGATGATGTAACTAGAGGAGAAGTGAGAGATGCATGGGCGAAAGGAACGTCAGGCAAATCCCATGAGGAATGCTCCACTGAATCCCACAGGAATGTGGCCGCAAAAACCTCTGCTGCACAACAACCAAGCAAATGAGGGCATCCCTTTACCACAACCACCACCTCACCAGCCAGACAGAGGAAACCCTGAGCAGGAAGTGACTTAAAAAAAAAACATAACACAGGATTTCTAACTGAGAAGAGTTTACTCATACAAACAGTATTACGCCTCTTTTCACTGATCCTTGCTAAAACTTCCAAAGCCACAAACCCGAGGACATCTATAACCATATTGTTTCTGTTCAATGAAATTTAAGCACTTGTGTATGGGAGCTGTTTATTTGTGTGTTCTTATACATGATGGTGACATATTTTTGTCTTTTTTTACACAAGGAAATGAAAGAAATACATTTATTTTCAAGGCTATGCAAAAGCTAATTTGCCAGGAACACAAATTTGAGATTTGAATTAAGAATTTCTTTGAAATTCCAATTCAATTTCACCAATTGAATTGAGGTATAAAAACAGGATGTGGAATTGTTATTAGAATGCAAGTAAATTCAAATGAATTGAAATTTAAAGAAATTTATGATTGTAAAGGTGTGGTCACAATTTCTTGGGCAAAAAGGTCCATCCATTGTCAATTGCATAGGGCAACACTGGCAAATTTACATTACCAACTTGAACCTGACTGACTGACTGACAGACAGATATATTCTACAGACAGACAGACAGACAGACAGACAGACAGACACGGACAGACGGACGGATGGATGGATGAGATGTGTTCGGGTAAAAATACCAATATGATATAGACAGCATATTTTGGTCGAACACTGGTAACCGGAGCGCTCAAATTAACTGGTCTGGGAGCTGTCCAGACAGAATTCAAATGGGATGCTGGAATTGTGCAGCTATGTAAAATTGGCTGCCAGAACACAACTCCGAAGTATTCAAGCTTTGTTCGCTTTTGTCTAGAGAACAAATAACCGGCCTCCAAATTATGCGCAGAACACCCACCTGCCTAACCCTGACCCTACACCGCTTGGGAGAAAAGTGAAATGCAGTCATGTGACCACATACCCCAGTGACTTCTGTCAACAGGTTTTCATTTCCTTAATGCCTGGAGTCTTTTCCATTACATCATTAGACAGTGACCTTTGACCTCTCTCAGCAACTGATCCATGAATACTGTCTTAGCTCACCAAATTCCTGTTTGCAGTCCACATCACACCAGTTTTAGAATCAGGTCACCATTTACAACAACCTTTTTTAAAGACAGTTATTAAACAGTTACCTTTTTCCCTTTCCAACTGTTTTACAACATCATCTGCTTTTCCATCGACCTCTTTTAAAGCAGTGTGCCAGCTTGAATAAACTCAATGAGGGAGCTTACAGATATGCTTCTGTTCAAAGACCTGGCAGAAAGTTGTTTCTGAAATATCCTGTTGGTGGTAAAGTTTAACTCCTTCTTCATCCTCCTAGGGAGGTAGTATGCATGACATTAAAGTTTAGCAGAGCTGAAAGTATTTATCTTTGCTTCATTGAGGCAGGAATGTAGCTGCAGGCACTAAAAGAGCTTAGCATTGAGTGCGAAGGTAAGAACACGATTTTTACACACACCTGAATTGTGCCACACACAGTTATGTTTATTTAGTCGCCAGACCATGGGCACGGTCCATCCTGCTTGGCCACAGGAAAAACTTGCACGGTCCAACACACGCACAACACATTGTTAAGGACTGATAGGGTGTAACACCAGTTATATTATATTACCAGTTATATTACCAGACAAAAGGTAAGTTCAAAGCCAACTGTATAAAAACTTGTATTCTGCTGGCTGATTCGATTCAGGCGAGTTTTTCCATAACAAAATTTAAAAAAATAAACGTTATTTTTAGCAAATGTCTTTTATGTGCAAGAACAAATTCCCATGACTCATGTGACACTGAAGACTGAAGTGATGATGCTGAAAATTCAGCTTTGTCATCACGGGAATAAATTACATTTTTATGGCCTGGTTTCACAGACAGGGCTTAGATTAAGCCAAGATTAGGCCTTAGTTTAATTAGGACATTTAAGTAGATTTTATAAACATGCCTTAGAAAAAAAACATTACTGGTGTAAGGAAAAACAATGGCACTGGCATATTTTAAGATGTGTCAGTGCAAGTTACTGTCACTTAAGACAGCTTACTGTTTTACTGTATTTTTTATTAAATAAGTGCCGCCTTGGCTAGTTCTTGACACTTCTTTCCAAAACACAATCTGTATATGCATCTATTATATACACACAGCATTCAGCTCAGCTGGAATGAGAGGTTGTTGACAGACAGGCACATTACAATCCTCAACACCAGCAACACTGTTTTCAGACTAGCGACAAAGAGTGTGGACAAGAGAATGAGGAGGGAGGAGTGCAACAAGAGATCCTAGACTAGAGTGAAGATTCCCATATAAGGCAAGTCTTCCTCTGAGACTGTGTGCATGTAGTAACAGTATGTCTGCTGGCAGTGGGATAACATTCCTTCACCTCCCGTTTCTTCTCTGGGAGTTTTTCATTTCCGATTCGCTGGCTGGTAAGAGGCAGTGCTCCCTTTCATAAGAGCGAGGAGGGGAGTCAGGGGATCCTTCTTTTTTGTTTAAAAAAATATATACAAACGCTAAAGTCTAGCCACTTTCCTGCTGCCCTTCTGTCTGCGCTCTGTCTGCTGTCTGAAGGAGTAAAATAGAATCGTACTGCACCTGCACTGTAAAACACACAGCTGACTAAATGTTATTAGCCAGGTGAAAGTATACAATTAGGTGAAAGTATACAAGTATGCAATCAGTCAGAATCCAGCCAGAGTTGCGGTGTCACAAGAAAACTTATGCAAGATGTAAAAAAAAAAAGTCCATAATGCAAGTCTAAAAATAGTAATACATCACACATAATTAGGAATAAATATTTTCAGGATGTCTGTATACTTGTTTTAAAAAGCTATAACAAGCAATGTCCATTCAGAAATTAAAATTCACTTTCCCTCATTTCGTTCCAAACCTGTATGACTATTTCTTCTGTGGAATTTTTCAACTCTTTTTGCCAATGTCATTAAAGTCAATGGGGTTAAAAAACAACATTGGATTCCACTGAGTTTCATAGTATGGACACAATTTCCAAATGTCTTCTTTTTATAAATAATGACAGAATTTTCATTAATAGATAAACTGTCATTTAATTGATGCGTATTGGCCACTGATAATCTAACATCATCATCCTGAACTGTCAATCACCATGCAGTTATTTGGAGAACAAGACCCTGATGGCTAAAATCCGAAAAACATGCACCCATCTATCTCTGAGATAAATTGCTTAAACTACCACCAAGCACTGCAATGTAATGCCAAGACTGCACTTTTATTTTGCTATGTGACAGCCCAGGAATGTTGGATGGCAGCGGGTGCAGGTCTAGCGGAGGGGGAGAGGGGAGTGGAGAGCGGAGGGGGGCAGGAAACTAGGAAAGAATGCCAGGAATGCCCATGTTTATCCAGCTTTCCATTGAGGTGGAGGCAGTCCACCGCAGCGCAGCGTGTATAAAGGTAGCTCAGCTGCTGCTGGAGAATCAGAACACTCCAAGTCCTCCAGAGAGAAGCAACAGTCACTCAACTCGGCTCTGCTTAAACTTCATACCGAAGCTAAACTCTAGCTTTCACTCGACAACATCAGGAGGAACTAGATTCAAAGACTACGCAACGAGATCGGCTTGATCAAAACTGAAGAGAAGACAGCGGTACAGCGGCAAGACATTGTAGGATCACAAAAGAAGATTTTCTTGATACAGATTGTAAAGAAGAGGTCATCATGTTTTCTGGAATGAATCTGATTGCTCTGCTGTGCCTGACTTTCTTAAGATGGGTAAGTCCTTTTAATGCACTATTATGAGCTTGAGACAGCTATCATGTCTGAATGCATGTGGAGATCTAGAATATTATGAAATAGCGTGATCAGGTTACATTTTCAGATTTTTGTCAGACACAAACAGCTCTATTTTTTTCTCAAAATAGCTCTAAAAATTTATATTTCTAGAATGAAACCCCTCAGAGATTTCCTTTAAGGTCAATGTTGAGCAAATGTACAAACTCTCACTAGAACATTGTGTCTTATTCCTCAGGCTGTGGCTCAGGAGTGCAGTGGACAGTGCCTATGTCCTGATGTGCCACCCCAGTGTTCGCCCGGCGTGAGTCTGGTGCCGGACACCTGTGGGTGTTGCCGGGTGTGTGCCAAGCAGCTGGGCGAGCTGTGCACAGAGCGAGATGTTTGCGACCCCCACAAAGGCCTTTACTGTGACTACGGCTCCCCAAGCAACCGTCGTATCGGGGTCTGCACAGGTGAGGGTCTTGGCTTTTGACATACAGATACTGAGTCTATTGTTGTTGAGTTGAGTCAGAGTTGTAAACCCCCTTCCATCTGCTTTCCACAGCCAGAGATGGTGCAACTTGTGTGTTCAGTGGGATGGTATACCGCAGCGGAGAGTCCTTCCAGAGCAGTTGTAAATACCAGTGCACGTGTCTGGACGGTGCAGTGGGTTGCGTGCCCCTCTGTGGAATGGACATCAGGCTTCCCAGCCCCGACTGCCCGATGCCCCGCAGGGTGAAGGTTCCAGGGAAGTGCTGCGAGGAGTGGGTGTGTGACTCCCCTCACCAGAACACCTTTGTGGGACCAGTTTTGGCAGGTGAGCATTCCTTGATCTTGACTGTTCTCTGAGTCAAAATTGCCACAGTAATGGTCGCCACTAAGGAGGTTGGAATGAATACCGGTGCGATGATGTAATGATCTGAATAGTAGGATGACATCATGCTGCTGGTTGGAATGTGTTGAGTAATGTCTTGTCTTGTCTTGTAGCTTATAGAGAGGAGGAGACATACGGGCCAGATCCCTCCATGATGAGAGAGAACTGCCTGGTTCAGACCACAGAATGGAGCGCATGCTCAAAGACCTGCGGATTGGGAATCTCTACCCGTGTCACCAATGACAACCGCGAGTGCCGTCTGGAGAAGCAGTCCCGCCTCTGCATGGTCCGCCCTTGCGAGTCACACCTGGAGGAGAAAATCAGGGTAAGCGGGCAACCTTCCAACTAACTAATCATAACACCATGACGACATCACATAACTTGATGGCTAATTTTTTATTCTATGTCTTTACAGAAAGGGAAGAAGTGCATCCGCACGCCACGTGTCTCCAAACCCATGAAGTTTGAGATTTCTGGCTGCACCACTACCAAGTCTTACCGACCCAAGTTCTGCGGTGTGTGCACGGATGGTCGCTGCTGCACCCCTTACAGAACTGCCACCTTGCCCATGGAGTTCAAGTGCCCCGACGGCCAATTCATGAAGAAGCAGATGATGTTTATCAAGACCTGCGCATGCCACTACAACTGCCCCGGGGAGAACGACATCTTTGAGTCCATGTACTACAAGAAGATGGTCGGTGACATGGCGTGAGGAGACGTCGGCGGCAAGGAGTTCCATGCAGTGACTGTCCACTTGAATTGAACAGATATCCATCTCATATCTCAGCACAAAGTACTTGTTTGTCTTTTTATGGTTTGTTGCTTTCGTTTTACGCCTTTTTGCGTGTATGTGTTTGTATCTTGTACATGGGCTCTGAATTTATATGCTGTATGTGTATTAATTTGTCATGGTGGATGTCTAAGGCTAGGGGGTGGGGTTTGTAAAATGACCGGGCTCAGTTCGGACGCCCCCTAAAAAACAATACTGCACTATAGTCCGACTCTGTGACGCCCAATGTCACTGATTGGCAGATGACGCCAAGCCCCTCCCCTAAACTGTGGTGGGCAGATTCAGATTCTGAGAGCAAAAATAGTAAGAAACAGATGGCAGCTTTTAACCCCAGAAGCTAATCGCCTCACCAAGCTGAGAGAAGGCGGAAGAAAGAGACAGAAAAACTGATGTGCTCTTACGTTTAGTTGAATTTGTTGGCTCAGAGTTTGATTGAGCTGAACTGAGACATGAAGTTTGGCCAAGAACTATGAAGGTTAATATAGCACTGAGTGTTTGACTTCGACTATCTGGCTCCTCCTGTTGGTAGAGAGTCAGTACCCCTGTCAAAAAGACTGGATGAATTGTAGCTTCATTCTTTTTTTAATTACAGTATCTATTTTTTTGAAAGCTGTAAATAATGTACATATTTTGTACAGCTTAAGTTAATTTAAATTCAAAGCATTTGTCTTTCTTATTTTCTTGCTTCACCATGTTTAATGATGGCTTCATGTGCTGACATGACTGTTCTTGGTACAGCTTGTCCAATATTTTTATTGAGAAGTGTGACCAAAAAGTTACATGTTTTCACTTTGGTAGTTTTAAATAAATATATTTTTTATATAAACATTGCCATCTTCCGAGTCATTTTTCCTCTTATATAACTACTTACCTCTATACCTGATGTCAACCACACATGAACACCACCATGTTTTCACAAAGGCCTCTCATGTTCACGCTTACTTCAAAGCCATTTTGAAATGACTACTGCAGACCACACCGTTGCATTGTGTGGGGTCCATCAAGTTCAAGACCACACACACAGTCCTGACACATGCTTGTCTATAGATGTATAAAACAGACAGTGAATAGACACACTGCCACATTTTATCAATTTCATACATTCCCAAATACAATTATTAAAATCTTTCAATAACAACCTTTTATAAACGGTTCTTAAACACCAAGCACAATATTAAACACTGAGAAACCTTCTCAGACTTCCAATGAGTTTGCACAGGGCAGACAGAAAGCACACAGAGAAACATGCAAAAGAGGAAAGTAGTAAACCGCAAAAAGAGGAGATAGTAAACGGTTTTAAAAAGGGACAATAACTAAAATATGTGTAGCTATATTTGGCTGTTAGACCGTGGGTTGAGGGGGTCTGAGCTCTTAAACGTACAGTAATGAGTCGGATGTACAGTTGTCAAAAATGGAACAACATTATCAATATAATTATTTTGGCTATTAGAAAACATATAGCTACACACGTTTTGCCATGATTATAATAATAATAATAACATAAAAGAAACTTACTTGATTTCAGAATCATTAAGGATGCCACACACACACATTACACTAACAGGATTTGATATATTCTGTGCAAACTATTAAAGTTGTGTCAAATGAGCGCCATCTAGTGCATCGACTGTCTGTAGTAGTGAAATAGGTATACCTATACCTGCAGTCAGAGTCTTAAGTAATTCTAATGAAGAAATTTATTTTGAACATTAACGTAAGGCTTTTCAAAGACATTTTACCTCCAAACATGTTAAGCCAGGAGCATGGCTTATAAGAAGTGATTTCAACTTCATTCATTTTTCTTTTTCTTTTCTTTTTCCAGTACTCTAACATATGATTACTTATTAAATGGCCATTAGTAGCACACAAACTGAGGTTGAATGACAGGATAATAATTGTAGTGATATAGGAGTTTTTTTTTCTTCTGATGACCCAAAATTAGGACCAACATAAGAAAACATCAAAAAGTTGCAAAAAAAAAAGACCAGTCACCAAAAAGAAATAAACCAAATTGAATGAGCTAAACCTACGTAAAGGCCTGTTTTAAACAAATAAGCAAAACAAACCCCAACACCACCCTTACACAACAAAAATATATGAGAATATACTGCAAAATATAATGCAATTGTACTTTTGTTAGCTTGAAAATATGAAACATTTATAATGTAAATGATTCAAATATATGTTATGTTATATGTTTATCTCTATATATGTGTGTTTATGCTGCATGAGTAATATATCTGCAATATATTACACATGCAGTACCATATCTGATTTATTATGAAGTGTATTACTAAATATAAAATTACATACATTATATAATTATTAGTAAATATATTGTCGCATACTTTTCATTATATGAAAAGTGCATGGCAATAACTTATTATTCAATATATTGTAATATATAAACACATTTAATTCTGCATATTTTCAAATATACTGTTAAACGATTTAATATATGTATCATTCATATATGGAAATATATTTTCTTTTCATAAGACTAAGAGCAAACACACACTCAATCGATGTGTTCCTTTTAAAAACCTCAGGAACGATTAAATGGAACGGTGCCACAGTATCCCTCTTCAGCTACTCCGATTGGCACTGGTAAAAAGAAGGTAAAGTCAAACATGAGACAGTCATACTGTTTATTATGAAATATTTTAAAACTATTGAATGAAAACATTTATAATAAAGTGTGAAAATAGGGGGAAAAAATGGACTTGATGAAAGTATGAAAACTAAACAATTGCACACATTGTGACATGATAAATAAACATACCATTCTGTGTTTTAACATAGCCAGCCTTATGGATAATAAAATCTCCTTTAAAATCAGCCTGTGTGGGGTTGAAATCCATATAGGATGGCTTCTCATTATCATAGAGAACCCATCGATCGAAGCGGTTTGCCACAATCATGTGATTAGGAAAGGATGTCCTTGACATCAATAAAAACTGGAGTTCTAAGGTCCTTAAAAAAATCCATTAAAAGTTTCAGTGGAGGGTTTACACAACACAACTATAAAAATATATCTAGCAATTAAAGTATGAAGCCAACACATTTGTAATTCAACCTTGAAGACAAGCCAATTAATATTTTTTGAAAGGCCACAACAAAAAGTTTAGTTCCCAAAGCACAATAAAGTTGCTAGCCTACTCATTAGCAGCTAAAGGAAGGGAGTTATCGGTTAAATGCTTCTGTATAGCAAAAGAGAAGACCCCTATACGTTAAGAAAAAGCAAAACAGCTTGACCTTAAAACAGTAACTTACAAAATCACTGATATGGTAGAGACATTGTTGTACTTGAGATGGTATGTCCAAAAAACATTTTTACCTGTAATAATCATCCTCAATATATAAAGGTGGCACTGTATCCATTCCCTTATGAATTTTCACTAGTGCGAGCAAAGGATTCAGATCATTGAATCCTAGGGCATGCACATTGCCAAGATGTTTAAATTTGCTGGAGTAGAGAAAATAATAATGTTTAATGATGCGACTCAGGACATGTTTGGGTCACCACTAGTAAGGTTCAGTAAGGTAAACAAAAGTTGAGACTACTGTATATCATAGAGTATACTTAAACTATAAATATTCCTCAGCTAATTCTAACAAGATATATGTATATTTAAACACTGAAAAGTTACCAAATAATTACAGAATGTGTTCATATGTAAGTTTACATGTTGATTTCGTTTAAAAAATGCTAGTTTAGAAAGGACAAAGTTGCAAATGCAATTACCTCATTTTGTCGTTGCTCACTAGAAGATCATTAAATATGTGTAAGTGGTCTTCTGGGTCACTCCAAGCATCTATGACATACTTGTCTTTTTCAGATGTATTTTTGGTGACACTGAATTGAGACCAATATAACCAAGACGCTTTGGCAGCATCATTCATTCCAACTCTTAAAAAGACCATAAGTGCCCTCAGCTTTTCAAAAGAGTTGAAAAAAGATGCAATATGCTCATATTGATAGCAACTATATAAGGCAATCAAATACGAGTCAGGGACACACGTATTAATGAACTTGATAGGGCCAAATTGACCACCAGCTTTTAAACAGATAGTGTAGATAGAGCCGATGGGCCAATCGTCAGGCCTAGAAGGGGGAGGGGGGAAAAGAAGGTATTTTAACACATATTCAGAATCAGAATAAAAATACAAATACAAAAAAATACAAAAATACAAATCCAACCTTGACATAATGCTCCTCATCAATTCTTCGGCTGTGTTAGAAATAAAGCGTGAGTTAATATTTAATGTATGTGTTTAGTTCTAATACTTATTTGATGTGAAATGGTGTCATTTCATACCTCTTCTCAAGAGTTTGTTGTATTTTTTTGGTAGCAACAAATAAAAATCAAAGCTATTTGAAAAAGAAGGGACAGGCTTATTAAAGTCATCGAGATGAATTTTAGGAATGAAAAATGTCAGAGCCGTAGAGCACACATTGTTAGACTCGAAGCAATGTAATCTTTCTAGTAAAACTACTCTAGCATAATGATGTAGGATATATAAAGGATCTTGTTACTTAACAATTTTTAGAAAGGTATGTTCATATTTACCTCAATAGCTGGGTTCCCATCCTTAATATTAGCTTTGGGTTTGTAAAATGGCGACTCACAGGTGAGTTGTTTTAGAAGAATGTCCTTTTAATCACGTGCACAGGTATGACGTCTGGTTTGGCGCATGGCAATAATATTACAAAACTGACAGTAGCCAACACAAGTTTCATTTTCATAATCTATTCTGTATATTTTCACATTGTGTACGCTAAGCTTTTCATTGTCAGGAGCCTGTTAGGTTGCTAGGTTGTTACGTTTGTGTTCTAGTATTGAAGCTATGGTGAGAAGGTTCAGATAGGCTTAACATTTTATTTGTGTTTTACAAGTTCATGCTATCTTACAAGGGTGCTATCTTAGAAAAAAGTATCTCTGCTTGGAAACACACAAAAAAGGCATCTTTCCATACACAGTTGGTGAGCTAAACCAGCAGTTCTTAACAATGACCGGGTCCACTATGGGGCAGCTAAGCTTGACATACGGTCAACAAATAAAGTGTCAAACATGACAGATTTGTTGATTTTTTATTTTTTATTATAGGCTATTTAGCATTTTACAAAATGATAAGCACCTTTCATACACATTTTATATCCTGAGACGACGGACCTCCTTCATCTGTTCCACCAAAATGAGGGTAGCCATTTACTCCATTAGTAAATCTATAGCCCATACATACTTTTATAGTTACATTGAAATATTAAGTGGTCAGATAGGCATTTATGTATAAATATCACTTCTATAACCTACATATAATTTCACTGTGCCTCAGCCTTTTGTACCATGATGGATCACCTCTAAATATTTTTTTGCCTGTATGAAGTAGAGTCAAAGTCCCACAGAGTTGTCATTACAACAATGTTATACAAACTTATTCTTCTTCTTGGAAACTGGCAGCAGAATTTAAAAAAACAAATTATCCAAATAAATAGGAAAACTCTGGATGTAGACTATGAGACAAATGCACACACACACACACACACACACACACACACACACACACACACACACATGCCTAGGCTCTGAGCTTCATAAACGAATTAAACTCAAGTGTAGGCTATCCTATGAATTCTTGTTTTTTTGGATTTTTTAGTATGATTTTATTGTAATTAAATAAATTACAAAGGCTGGGGGCACAATTTTGACTCGAAAACTGACCAAGGATAAATTAAGACAGCTTTGAACGTGTCTGCACCTGCACGTGTCTGAAGGAGCGCGCTCACGAATCTTTTGGGTTTGAGAGACGTCACCATAGCAACACAAGGGTGCGCGCGGAAAAGCGAAAAAAGAGCTCGCATCATTTCGACGACGCAGTGAGTAGGATATCAACTTTAAATACCGATTAATATATGGAGTTCATTTAACTTTATGGACGAGTGGGGTTAGGGTAAAGTCCACAAATTGGCATTTGTTATTAGGCTATAACATACTGTGCGCTTCATACATTACGATGGACAATGTAATGATATCTGTAAATCCACTTTACCAAGTGGTAAATATACGTTAGCTAACGTTACCGCAAAAACGGAGGTTCAAACACATAATTATAAAGATAAGATGGCTGCGCGCTTGTTTGTCTGTCGCATAAGGCCAAATTACAAGTTCCTTTTTATGGTGGCGAACTCCTAACTTTGTGATTGTCTTAAGGATATGTACAGGCACTTTTGCATGAAAATACATTTGAATGTTGTTTGCTTTGCAGCTGCCATCCAGAAAAAGTAAAAGACCCAACTGTCTACTCGAGGTTATTCAGATGATGTTTGGATGGTCGGTCCTGCCAGGTGGAGTCTGTCAGCTCTGTACAGTTCAGGATTTCATGCATGAATGCCTTTTCTTTCTTTCCTGCATGTAAGTTACAGAGAGAGTGGTGTCAGTGGAAAACCCTGGGGAATTAGATGCTGCACTTCAGGTTACTGACTCACTGAACTCAACTGCAACAAGACTCCACCCGTGATGTTAGTCTCATTGTATTTCGTTACATGAAGAGACAATACTTATTATTATTTAAGTCAAATTAGGCATACAATTGCAGTAAATGGACTAGTTGTTCTAAATTAGAATTATTATTATCTGATATTAGTCATTTTAATGTCTTTGTGCCCGTACATTGAGGAAATAATATTTTCAAGTCATACGAAATAATAAATAGAAAAAGCAATTTTTTAATGGAACAGTTTATTGAAACTTTAGAACAAACTTTTTTTTATTATTAAAAAATGTTTTTGCACGTGTTTATTTGAGTATTATGTTTGATATATCAGGCTTATAAGGCTCATTAGATACTTGAGGAGGAAAGAAACACATTCAGATGCCCAAACTGAGCAAAAATATGCAAATTTGTGAAATTGCTGATAGCCTATTTATATTATATTGATGAAATTCTGATAGCTTTTAATGTAAATCAAAGAGATATTTATAACCAAATAGCAGAATGCTAACATAAAATGTATATACATATCAGTTGTCACTTTATATCTCCCAATAATGTCTTAATGCTTAGTAAGTAAATGTTGTATATTACCTGTCTTGTCAGGACTTTTGTTGTATTTCCTGTTTCTTATGCCATGTTTGTAGTTCGTTGTAGTTCTTCGTGTTGATTAGTTCCATGATTGTTTCCATGTGTCTTTTTATGGCCCTTTTCGACTCCGCACGGCTCGCTTTGCTTTTCCACTGCAGTTTAGTACCGCTTCAAATTGGATGGGGTTTTGGTACAAGATGGATGGGATTGTGGTACAAGAACATCAGACTGTTTTGGCTGTCAAAATTTCCAACGGTGCCATAAACCTACGCATATGCCAATGTTATTGTTGTTGTGCCCCTAGTGTCTTCAAATGACATTCATCAATCAGTGAACTTGTCAGGAAGCTCTGACCAACCAGCACAATGACACATACGAAGATTGCAGATGACATGCAACACACCATTTCTCTCAGCTCCAAAAAACAACTACTGGTACAGCCACAGTTGCATACAAACACACTACTGTACATATTATATAAATGGTGCACACTCACCCAACTCGACTGTCTGTTCGCCTGCAGGAACAATTACACTCTGAACAGCAAGAAGTTAATGCCATTACACAGCCACTGCTGGAGACTGAGGCTGGATTCATAAAGGTAATATTTTCAGATGTGATTATTTCTGTTACCTCTGAATCATTTGTGTTTGTGTGTGTCAGTACAGAATCTGGATCACTACCTCACTCACAGAGACGCACTGGACTTGAGGAAAAGTAAACTGCTCTATAAGCGCTGGACACAGAGTGTATGGCTGCCGATACAGCGGAGCATTCAGCAACACTTTACACACCATGGCTACAATGAGACACAGAAGATAAGGAGCATGCATGCACACTACATAAACTACTGTAATGCTAAGGTAGAACCTTAAACAGTTACAGTATACAGTAACATTACAGATATTAGCATAAGCATGCACTGTAATTTTATAAATGCACTCTATGAGTTATAAAGGCCATTTCAGCTCAGTCACAACATTATAGTACACTTTCATAGTAACCCTTTATCAGGCGAATTGCAATGCAGTAATGAATGTTGAGTCAATGTTGAATGAGAATGAGTCAATAATGTTTTTTTGTTTTGTTTTTTTCAGTCTGTGTTGTTACAGGCCAATGCAAAAAAAAAAAAAGAAAGTTAAATCTTAAAAATAGATTTAAAACACAAATTTAGGGTTACAAAAAACTTACAGTAAGTTAGGCCTGTTGTTGTCATGGAATGACTTAATTTGTAGAATAAGTTAAAAAAAAAAATGATGAAAACCTGCAATGTTTTCCAAAATCTGTGTTTCCAAAATGTGTCCTGTGTTTTAGGGATTTGTGTTTCTAGAGAGTTATGATCCCCTAGAGTACAACCCTTTCCCGCACCATTTCAACTCACCACATTATCACAAAGTGAGTCATATCATCTTCCTTTTTATGTGAATAGTTACACAACTAAACAAAAGCATTAATGATTATATGTACCGGTAATTGATTTGGTGAAGAATTCAATCAAGTTTTTGTCAACTTAGCATGTGCTTTTGTGCAGATTTCCACACCAACATTAGAGGACCCTCTGTCTCTTCAGTCACGAGCCAGGATTAAAGAAAAGACAGCGGTACTTCGCTGCCAAACAGGTGCCGTTATTAAATAATTTGTTTCACAAATGTATACGCTGCTAAACATGACTAGATTTTTTAACTACTTCCTTAAAGCAGGATACAGAGCATGAAACAGAGGTAAACTTCAGGTAAACAAAATGGCTTCTGTATGACTTTTAAACTCTGCATGCTAGGTCATGTGTATCGCCGTCAGCAGGTGGAGGAAATTCTCCAGAGTCCACCTGCTTCCCAACAGAGCCTTAAACAGTTACAGGCCAAGCCCTCAAGAGATACTACCTCACAGAGACTTTGGAAGGACCGCAGTCTGTCAAGATCAAGGTATCATCTTCAGGCTCGCTGTTGAGCTGCTTTTGTGTTTCTAGCTCTTCTGTGCCAGTAATACTGAGGTCATTTGTTGCTGTTCAGGAATAGATGCTCTCCACATTCAGCTGTGGCAGAGGGATGCTGCTTCCACACTAAGTGCTGGTCCTCATATGGTTAATGACAAGATTCCATAGGTCCTTTTTGACATCAGGTTGTATGGACACACATCTCTCCTTACTGAGGATGGTGCTTGTTTTACCATTCAAGTGCAATAAATAATGAGGTGTACCGTATGCAATGTGTGTAGTCCTGCTTATTGAACAATGTATATTATGTTCTACATCCACAAAGAAGGTGAGCAAATTCTGACAATCATTTGAGCCACACTTAAAGGTTGTGTAGGTAAGAATTGTCTAAAGAACTTTTTTTCAAATTGGCTTAAACTGTATTTATATACCAATACATAATTAAAATGTAAGTACTTTGAAAAAGAGAGTATAAAAATTGAGTGACTATAGTGTATTTAATCTTGAAAAAACAGCTCATTAATTCCTACCGGGACGAAACAAGTGATTGGCTTGCGCGACTGTCACTCTCCGTCGCCATGACTACCACAGCTACTGTATTACTGGCTCTGCCCACGTGCGCGCAGTCGCGCACCCGTTTTTAGGTGGGAGTGAATGGAATTAATGAGCTGTGTTTATTGAAGATTAAAAACACTAGTCACTCAGTTTTTTATACTCTCTATTTCAGAGTACTTGCATTTTAATTATGTATTGGTATATAAAGACAGTTTAAACTAATTTGAATAAAAGTTTTTTTTAGACAATTCTGACCTACCCTACCTTTAACAGAAGAAACTGAAGAAAATATATTAAGAATATACAGTGCTGTGCTTGAAAGTTTGTGAACTTGCAGAATCTGAAAATGTGAATAATTTTAACAAAATGAGAGAGGTCATATGAAATCTGATATTTTTTATTTAGTACTGTCCTGAATAAGATATTTTACATAAAATATGTTTACATACAGTGCTATGCATAAGTTTAGACACCCATGCTAAAGTTGACTAAAAAGAGGAATAAAAAATCATCTTTTGGAAATTGAACTTAATGCCTTAATTTAAAAAAAATAGGAAAAATCCAACCTTTAAGGACACCAATTTTCTTTGTGAATGAATAATGTATCGTAAATAAATAAATGTTCTTCCTTAAAATACAGGGTGCATAAGTTTGGACACCCCTATGTTAAATTCCCATAGAGGCAGGCAGATTTTTATTTTTTAAGGCCAGTTACTATATGGATCCAGGATACTCTGCATCCTGATAAAGTTCCCTTGGCCTTTGGAATTAAAATATCCCCACATCATCACACACCTTTCACCATACCTGGAGATTGGCATGGTTTTATTTCAGTTAGCCTAACAGCTGGTTTGATTTGTATTGAGAGATGATCTTATGGAAAGTACTCCATGCCAATCTCCAGGTATGGTGAAAGGTGTGTGATGATGTGGGGATATTTTAATTCCAAAGGCCAAGGGAACTTTATCAGGATGCAGAGTATCCTGGATCCATGAAGTAACTGGCCTTTAAAAATAAAAATCTGCCTGCCTCTATGGGGATTTAACATAGGGGTGTCCAAACTTATGCACCCTGTATTTTAAGGAAGAACATTTATTTATTTACGATACATTATTCATTCACAAAGAAAATTGGTGTCCTTAAAGGTTGGATTTTTCCTATTTTTTTTTAATTAAGGCATTAAGTTAAATTTCCAAAAGATGATTTTTTTATTCCTCTTTTTAGTCAACTTTAGCATGGGTGTCTAAACTTATGCATAGCACTGTATAGTCCACAAGACTTTCTATCATAATTGCTGCTGGAAAGGGTTCAAATATGCAAAAGATGCAGAAAAACTGAAGATTTTTCGGGACATTGGGCAGTTTAACTGCTCAGGACAAAAAAGTGACTCAAGAACAAACATCGTTTAAAAAATAAAAAATAAACGTTTCGCATAGTGACACACTGTTTTATGAATCAAGAGTACACTACATACACTTTTGAACAGGGTTATTTTTTATAAATTAAGCTATTTTTTTTGGTACAACTTTTAAGTAAAATATCTTACTCAGGACAGTACTAAAAAAATATAACATGCATTTTGTATGATCGCTCTTATTTTGTTGAAATTATTCATTTTCTGCAAGGGGTTCACAAACTTTCAAGCAGCACTGTATAGTAAACCTCCAGTCTGCAAAATCTTTTGAGATTCTATGAAAACAACTTTTTTCAATAAATATATTTAGAGAAATTCTGGGTTTTTATTTTTGGTGTATATGAATAATTGTACCCAAACCAATACAGCAATTGATTCCTATAGATGTTTATACAATTATGCATTAAACAAATAGTACACACAATCTTTCGACAGCCAGCATCAACCCAAATGTACAACATCCAGATCCAGTCCGCTCATAAAACTGAATGCTGTTGTTCAGTTAGGCATAATCAATGTAAAACCATAAGAACCATATTATACATTCTTAAAGCATTTATAAATAAAGCTTTCCTAAATTTATACAATTAAGAATTCAAATAATAATTTGTGTTCCATCACACATGTTCAGATAATAGTTTTTAAAACAGTGTTTCAGTATTTAATAATAAAATTAAAGGTTCAGGAATAAGTTCGGGAACCTCCGGGGTAGCACACGTGTGCTTGGCTTCATGGATTCTACAAATTACTGAATTAATGTTGGGCATTTCCTGAGTGCAAGCAATTTCAGTTGAACAAGCAGAGACCTCTTTTTTAATCTCTATAGGAAGCTGCAGTACATGGTGTTCGGATTAAAAGCAGTGAAGTAAAATAAAATCAATTAAAGGCTGCCAGTCACTGGTAAAGCAGAGCAGTGTATTTCACTCCATATCCAAGCTAACTGGGAACTTTCTCAGAACTTTGGCTAATGTTCTTGAAAAGGTTCTCTCAAAGTTATGAACAAATATTCTTTCAGTAACATTTATTCAAAGCTAGCTAGTCTTTAATAAGGTTCTCTAAACATTAGCACAAAAATGTTTTTTAAGCATTGTTTATACGTTTTGGTCTGAAATGCTATAGTTGGATATTTTTTTTTAATGTTACTACTTACATTCAAAAGTAATGTTCCCAAAATGTTTGCAGAATGATCAAATGAAATGTTTCCAAAACGATTGCATGACCGAGGGGAAGAAAAACTTTAAAACAAAGAACTAGATGCTTTGAACGTCCAGAGAACATTTAGAAAAACATTTCCATAACTTAAAGGGAACATTAGCAAAACATTTTGTTAGCTGGGATAGCAATCTTTGGCTTTTAAAGAATGAAAGGCCAGAAAGAACATCTAATCAAAGTCAACTGTGGTCTCACAGATTATGTTCTGATTATAAATACAATTAAAAAAATTCTAAATACAAACCAGTTCATATCCCAACCAAATCATCACATTATTACCCAGTATTCCCCATCATACATCATCCTTAAGCGTGAGAGTAAATATGACACTACCAGCCTCTATTTTTCAGCATGTAAACATCCGTTAAGTGGTTCACCTTTTCCATTTCAGGAGTGTTCCATTTTAAATATGAACACTAATTAACAAACTTAGTTTTAAGTGATCTGTTTAATGTTGTAGTGCTACTAAAGCAGATGTGGCGTTCACATGTGTGGTGTTTGCTCATAGAGCTGCAAGTCAAGCCGCACTTTGACCTCTCCAGTTGGAACTTCATGAAGCAGCAGACGCCGATCCAATGGGCCTTTCCCATCTTGATCCTTCTTTATTGTTGCTACAGGAACTTCAGTACGCCCTAGAAAATCTGTATTGAAATCACAATCAGTTGAAAATATAGTTTTTTGTGTGTGTGTGTGTGTGTATTTTGTATGTGTGTTGCCGTGTAGAATCCCACCGTCAGGAGAAAACTGGTCCCTCTCAAAGATAGTGAGGCAGAGGACGTCCTGATACAGGTCTTTGATGAAGAAGTGGCAGTTGAAGTTCCATTTGGGGTTGAGCGTGTCGGGCTGATGGCGGGACGTGTAGCACTGAGCGCCCATTGTCAGCTCACAGTATGGGTTACTCTTCCCTATAAGCACACAACACATCACACACTGCAAAAATAATTTCCTACTTAGTATTTTTGTCTTCATCCCCAGTATTAATATCTAAACATTCTTAAAACTAGATTAATTTACTAGAAGAGCAAAACAAAAGTACAAGTACAAAAAGCTGAATATGGGCTTAAAGTCACACTCAGCTTTTTTTATTTATTTCTCTTATTTACATCCAAATTGGAGGAAGGGTTTAAGGGACCAAAAATATTTGGGCAACTGACTCAAAAGCTGTTTCGTGGACAGGTGTGGGCTATTCCTTCATTGTTTATTCATCAATTAAGCAGAGGGGCTGTGTATTAAAAATGATTGCAATTCCTAAACGTTTTACTTGTCTTTTTATTCCCAACCAATTGAAATAAAGCTGAAACTCTACACTTCTAATTCATCTTGATTGCTTCATTTTAATTTGATTCTGGTGGCATACAAAGTTATAAAAATTGAGCCTGTGTCCAAATATATACGGACTTAACTGTGTGTGTGTGTGTGTGTGTGTGTGTGTGTGTGTGTGTGTGTGTTCATTCGAACCGTTGGGTTTGCAGGGCTTTAGCTCTGTCGCCTCCAGGACCGTTACTAACAGTCTCCCGATTCCACTGTTCTTCTGCGAGCGAGCTAAACAACGTGCACAGACTTTTATCAGTAATCCTGCATTCAATCACATTGACTTTGACTCTTAATAGCCATCATTGAATCCCAACCTTGGTACGCCTTCTCTCTTTTGAGCTTCTCAGTCTCTATGAAGAGGTCAGAAGCTGATTTGATCTTCTGAACCCATGTTGTTCTGATTTAAAATAAAAGTGATCAATAACGTTAGTAATTTATATACTGCACAACAAAAGACACTTACTGTAATAAATTAGTATTTTTGCTTCATACTTCATAACGAAAGTTTTAATAATCGTTAAATTCTATGAGAGTAGGGAAGTCTACACCGCATCTATAACGATAACAATACAGAGGAACAATATCATTGGAATCACTTTTCAGAATGATTTTTTTCCAGCTGATGAATGATAAAAAACATTGACAGCCAATCAGAATCCATCCTGCTTTAAAGAGTTTGAGGACATGCAACTGCAGTGCAAGCTTATAATAATCAACATTAACGATAACTATATTAGCATCCACAAATGATATAGTTACCATTCTTGGTGCGAACGGGCCTTTAGGCATTTCTCTATGCATTTTAGTTTGAAAGTGTGTACCTCTCATTAATGGTGTCAGTCTTGAGTGTGTACACGCGGTCAATGTGCGAGATGTGAAAAACTGGATCGTCGCTAGAAGGGTCAGAGGGCATTTTGACCAAGACCTCATTCAGAAACACTGGCTAGAATAAGAAAGATAATCTTAGAAAAAGACATTTTACAAATATTACTAGTGTTTAACACAAAACAATCTAATACAGCTAAGACAAGTAGTGAGGGACATCTAACCAATCGTGTTGCTTTACCGTTTTATACATCTTGTATTGTGCATTTGAGTTGGGATTGAAGAGTTTGTCTGGTCCAGATGAGAACTGTTTGGAGGTGTACGTGAGGAGCAGGAAGTCATTAAACAGGAATGCCCAGAGTTCTTTGCTGCTCTTGGTCTTGTGTAGTTTGCCGCTGTGCAGCAGTTTTCGAGGACCCAGGCAGTTCGTCAGAGAGTTAAAAACGAGGTGCTAAAACAAGAATATAACAAAAACATTTTCATAAATACCATAACACGTAATAAAAGCTGTTGTTTTACACTTTGAGGTCATCATGTAGCACAAAAAGGTCAACGGCAGCTCTCCTTCACCTCAATGAGTCCATCACACAGCACATGATTCTGGATCCATTCCAGCCGGTCAGAGTTTTCTTTCTCCCTCACGCCCTCGTTGACCTGCGAGCACAACTCCTCGGCCTGCTCGAGAGCCGCCTGCAGGTGTGTGTGATCTGCGTCAGCTGGAGGGGTGTTCTCCAGGATCTACACAAGCGCATTTCAGACACAATGGCTTAAATAAAAGTCATACAAATAATGCAGAATTAAAGTGTATTATGCTATTATTTCTCTTATCGTTCTATTCTGTTCTTATCATTCTGTAAAAGTTTCCACAGTTGAGGACAGCTTCTCGTACGTTCTTGATCAGCAGCGGGTAGCGTGTGATCCTCTGCATGGGTTTCAAGAGGAAGCTGGACAGTGGCATTCCTTTACAACGGTAATTACTGGCAATTTTCTACAAAGAAGAGTGAAAACGCACAGAAGGAAGAGAAGGATAAGAGCCTAATTAATGTCTTATCGCTGCCACAGTGAAGTCACACTAGCCCACGAGAGAGTAGTATATACAGCGCCATCTTGTGGACTACTGTGGAAAATGGACAACACAACTGGTTTTGCTTCAGGACACTGATCAAGCAGCGACCCAACACTAGACCAAAATTGTTTATTGTGCAGAAGTGTCCACCAAAATGTATTAATATTGGCACTTTAATATTATTCACTGTTACATATAGACCAGTGCTAACACTACATGTGTTATTAGAACTCCATGTACCTTCAGGAAGAGTTTGAAGTCAGGTGACTTGTCTGTTTTCTGTTGCAGAAGGGCTGCGGCGTTGAGCTGGCAGCTGCAGAAGCGGATGTAGGCCTGCATGTGAGAGAGCTCTGAGGACAGGATATCACCCACCACCTGCACCGGCATCCTCTCTCCAGCCATCTTCTTACGGACACGCAAAGCTCTGAAACACATACGCGTATTCTGTATATTATACAGTACATTGTTTTGTTTTATGGTTTGTTTTCCTAGGAATCAAAATGTACTTGAAATACGAAATTGTCTATTAGTGTACCATTTTAGTGACCTCTCCGCTTTTTTTAAAGGTGCAGTCAATTGTATTGTTGTAGTTATTTTAAATGTAATGATTTTTTACTCTATTGTGGTTATTTTTCCATGTATTCTTACTTTATTGTAGTTATTTTCAATGTAATTTTTACTGTTATGTTACTAGTTATTTTTAATATAATAATTTAACTCAATTTTAGTTATTTGTAATGTCATTTTTGACTCTAATATAGTTCTTTTTAATGTAATTTTTACTCTGTTGTAGTTATTTTTAATGTTATTTTTACTCTATTGTAGATATTTTAATGTAATAATTGCTATTGTATAATTTTACTCTGTTGTAACTTTTTAATATAAAATGTTTAAGTCTTAAAATATATAAACTGTGAGTTTTTTTATTTTTTATAAAATGTTTTAATTACAATTTATTTTAAATTAGATAAATGAATACATCATTGTAGTATTGACTAGATGTCTGAAAACAAGGAATACAATAAATTACTGGCATAAATAAAATAAACCAATCATGCAAGTATTGAAGAATTTAAAAAAAGGTTCCATCACTTACATTCATTGATATTAATTGCAATGACTTCATTGACCTAACCTGAACACATTTTTTTAAATATTTAATTTCTCAAATTTGCTATTTGATAGTCCCAAGTGTAAGATAAATGGTTTCCTACAAAGCCTTTAACCATGTACTGTAAACATAAAGAACTGGAAAATGAATTAATATTGGACTACACAAAAAACAAACCATCCACCACATGCACTTGCATTTTCACAAACGGCCTCTAGCGGTCACCGTTGACTCACTTCAGGAGTTTGGTGCTGCACATGATCAGTTCCCGCCAGTTCACAAAGATCAGGCTCATCTCAGCCTCCGTCAGCCGCCCTGATTCTGCCATTGGCTTATAGAACACCTAAATATCCACACACACACACGAAATAATAATTACATAGCATAGATATGTCATACATGTTGACTTGAAATGACGGTTTACCTCCCCTGCCAGTTCCAGGTCCTCCAGGTAGGACTCCTCCGTTTGAATTAGCTCATGGATGTAGCCTTGTCTCTTTCTCTCCTCAGTGCACATAGAGTCTAAACTGAGCAGATCAGCACACCCTATACACACGCACACAAACAAACAAACACACACACACACACACACGTGCAAGCACACGCATTCATCAGCGACCACATCACTGCATGTCACAATTGAAAACTTTATTTGTGAAATTCTGCTTCATATAATTGTGAATACTTTCCATACAAAAATGCATTCAGAGCAAAGGTTACAGTATGACATTCAGAGTGAGTCTAATGGTCTAAGGTCATGACTCATGACTGTTAGCTGGCTGCATAGCTGGTCAAGTGTGAGGGCAACACATGTTGCTGGTCATCAGTTCCTTTAACTACTTAATTAAACACGCAAAGGCAGACTAACAATCCTGTGATCTACAAATATATGATTGTGCTGATGAACAG